>NC_069131.1:11740293-13205996 GCF_026914265.1 Mya arenaria | reverse complement strand
AATCACAAAAATTATTATTCATAATACAGTTATAAACTATAACTATGTCTTCTGGAAATATTAAATTAAATACCAACTTTCCCTTATATGTGTAAGTATGTGTAAAATTCAATGCATTGTTCATTGAATAATTGGCTATATTCGTTCAGACAGCACCTACACAATGGGGTAAAGCACAGTATAAATAGGGATGGATTCTCTTTCTCTGGTGGGTATAAAAACTAAGTCCAATAATGCATTGCAGATTCGTAGTTCTAATCGAATTAAGACCGACACCGAGATTATAAAATGAAATATTTGAACACAAATCTTGGCAAACCGAGTAAAACATACATTTCTCAGAGGGCTTAAATTCCTAACACGACAGCCGGTGCAACTACTAGATTTAATGACCTTGTGATTGGGTCAAACAGAGTGTGCACCGCGCATACAAAAGCATTCAATAAGGTATTCAAGAAACGATATGGCGTGCAATTAAGCGAATATTCAATATCTGTAACACAACACTTTTCTCAATGGACTGCATATGAAAGATAGAGATCAATATTATAATAATGTTAATTAGATGAATTGTTATTCTAATATTTTGCAAATATTTAGTTTGAAATATTAAGAAAACTTTCATGTACGGTTTGGTGATCTCAACCAAATTCACATACGCCCAGGACGTGAATCGAACCGAGAAACCTTGGTTAGAAACGATTGTGCTGACCGAACAATAAGTAAAATGATGAGATTTTCACACAAAAGTAAACTATTGCAGCAAATACTTTCCTAACACCCCTTAAGGCCCACTAGATGCATGCTGGTGTAATCAAATGTGTTTATATCTGAATCTTTGAAAAATATAACCGTGCGATCAATGCTAAATTAATAATCATTTCATATAAATATTTTTTTTATTTTTTACAAAATAGAGATTAAATATGTTACGCCTATAACAGGCATCGAACCAGTGTCATAATGGCCTGCATGTGAGGAGCGTATCACAAGAAGTTTCACGTTACCTGATCATTTCCTTAAGTATAATTAAAATTATAAATATAATTTGTTAGATTTTTTAACATTGTATTGAAATTTGTAATTATTCATGTTTATTTTCTGTAGGTAAGTTGAACAAGATACTCAGGTCAGAACAGACTGTGTGCCTTTAAACGTTCATATTTTGAATTATAAAGTATTTAAAATAGCATTATCATTCGGTTTTCGTCTTGTAATGTGTAACTAAGATGGTCTGTAAGAAAATTAATTTGAAGTGAAATCGGATTACAATCACCTATGATAATTTTATTTTTAGTTTAATTAAGAATTAAAGCATGATTTTAAATCAAATCGATATTCATACTTAATTTTTATATCCCAAAGTCTTAAAGGTATTTTCATGAAACGTAAGATTAAGATAGGTCTGACTTAGTTGGTGCAGTACTGAGTAACCGTTTAACCTGTGATATCATTTCAGTTATTACCCTTTTTAATTTTTCATACTAATAATTTGTCAGAGAGTAACGCCAAATAACAAATAACAAACGTGTTATTGATTTCAAATTTTATAAACATATAAATCTTGACGAGAATAGTAGCTCCTTAAAAAGAGAGCTATTGCCTACTTTTAATCACTTCTGTCTGTCAAACAGAAAGGGAGATACACTGCAAGGGAGATACTATACTACATTCGGCAGGGAATATTTGCAGTCAGTGGCTGCTCTTGTTGAAGCATTGAATGCATGTCAATGATCTTATTTGTTTGAAACTATTCGTGTTAAATACATATATTTTCCAGGTTACATAAACACGAATTGCAAGATGCAAAAAAGACTGTTTCCCTTCCGATGGAGATCTAGCACCTTTTCCTGGTGATCGGGATACATTATGGAAACATTTCTATAAAGTTCACAATTTGATCGTTAAAGGGATTAACTCACAAATTTAATTTTGGGATTATTTTTTTAAACGCTGTTTAAATTTAGTTTTACTTCTTAGTGTATGCCAACATACAGAGGAACTTTTAGATATTAATTTAAACAGAAGTTTAGGTTTATGTTCAAAAGAGTTAACTACAACTTGCAACAAAATAGTGCTATTGCTGTTATATTTAAAACAAATCATTAACAACAGAGCTCAAGTTTGAACTTTAATGATGTTATATTCATCGTACAAAATTGCATATGGCCATTTTCAAACAATTATCAGCCGGCTAATGCTCATTAACATATGATGATGACGTTCACATTTTCATCCACCTGTTTGTAAAAAACAAGTGCATAACGTTTAAGGTGCATTGTTACTTAAACAGTGGTTCATATGAAGAATACCGTGATTAATTTGAAAGAATGGTGAAGAACAAACGGTATTTTTATCATATGCAATGATTAACTTGCGAATAGCCCGCCATCTTTCGTACGTGTAAAAAAATGAACATGACCATTGTCAAACAAATCTCAGTCTGCTAGTGTTTGTTTATATATTATTATGACGTCCACATTGTTATAAACATGTGTGTAAAAACGATTGAATAGCGTTTAATATGCATCATGGTTTTGCTACACTGTTGCGATTGAGTAGACGGTCGGTTCTACAATGTTTCTCATTAGTGTGTTGTTTTGTGTGTTTTTCTCGGACATAGTATTGGCATATACTTGGTTACGTCCTCCTGCAAAAATGTTATAATTTGCACTAACTCATTTTTTGATATTAAATTAGTTATTCAGATGTTAAAGTCTCCTGACTTTGATTGGCGAGCTTACGGAAACTATGTTCAAATATTTTCAGTGTAAAGAATTGTAATGGCCCATCCTAGCGGTACAAATTCTCATTTAACGTATATATCCAAGTTCTTTAACCAGGCATATCTCTCCACTCAGTCGAGAGATTTCTCTCCACTCAGTCGAGAGATATAGCCCTTTAATTATATAAATTACCTTAAGTCGGTCCGATCAATACCTTAAGAAGCCTTTTCTCAAAGCATCACGAACTTGGTTCAGAATATGTATGATGTATGATAATAACGTATTTGTTGCCAACAATATAGATTGAGTCACTCGAAAGTTATCGCCCTTCAATTATAAGAATTACCTACAATATTATTATCAGATCAGTAACATAATCAGCCTTTGCAATATCATCACAAATCTAGATTTGGTCAGAATGTGTATGGGCAGAATATCTTCGTCAGGTTCGATCACAAATAATCATTCCAGAGCTATGACCCTTAAATTGGCAAAAACTGTATAAACAGCGTCCGATCTCTGAAGTTGGCTAACGAACATCTTACACCGGATACTCCGGTTTTTCCCACAACACAAGACCAGACTCTCGCATAAACACGTGCCAACGAGAGTGATTAATATAATGTTGTAATAACTTGTTTTGCAATCGTTGTAAAATAAAAAGTTTAAACTAAACGTACTTCCTGTGGTCATCACAATTGTTGTCCTACAAGACAAACGGGCATATTTTACGACAGTTGCGTCCCGGTGGTATAACTGAGTCATCATATCATACGCAGTTTTATTAACGATTTCATGAAATATGTTAGTAAACGAGCCTTTGACGATAGTAACATGTTTCCTGGACGGGTTCGATAAAATTGTGTATTGTATGTTAACATGTTAACGAGTGTCAGATTGTTTTGATCACATTTCTGTAAAATAAGCAAAACGACAAACCTGTTTCACAGCTAAAAGTGCTCGCTCATGGTTTGTTAAATGCATTTATTTAATTACGAAATAAATTACTTTTCCGGCGGGGGGTTCGAAACCTATTTATGCTATAACAGTTCTTTTCTGCAATTTCGATATCATAAAGTAAAATAATGATAAACTAAATGTTTTGAGATGCATTACAGGAAAAACTAATTTTTGGTCCAAACACATGAGCGGGTCAATTTAATAAGTGATGAGCCGAACAACACAATGCAATACCATTTCCAGTGCTACATGCATTGCAGAATTGTAGTACCCGTTTTTTTTAAACAGATTAATCCGATTATTTAATTATATTTTAAAGAGAATGCATGTTAAGATGATATCCAATAAGAATCACACCAAAAACACTAATTTTTTAACGAAAATTGATGGGTAAGAGGTTAAATTGTGAAGTCATATCTGGTAAGATGGCATAATATTTTGTGATTTGTTCATGCCGTCATTTCCAGTTTAAAACATTGGGTACCGAGCGTCATTTAAAATGTTATTCACGAAATCAGGACGAAACATCACGTGTTTCTCTTGAGGTTTAGATGACAATGTACGACTGTATTGAAATAAATCTTCATCATAATATCAACAGAGGAATAAATGGCTTCAGAAAAATGACAATTAAACAATTATTTTTGCAAATAAATTCGTTTAAAATCATGCTCAGTGATATATTTTCTGAACAACGGAAACAGAGCTATGTTACATTACACACTACACATGTGTGTTACAACAAAATAGTGACTACTATATTAAACCGGAAACAAGGTAAAGCATGTGATATAAATATATTTGATAAATTTAAAGAGGTTTAAAGGTGAATTCAACAAAGGACTGTATACCTCTGACGGTGTTTGATCTTTAATAAAATATTGCAAAAGTTATGATATAAATTATTGATGATGTTTTGAGCTTGAATAAACATATAAAAATGCTTTTGTTTTTTAGAACGTTTATTTCTTGGACGGAGGACCTTTTGCTTTGAATCATTTTATCTTTTTAATGTTTTTCGAAGTTCAGCTATCAACATTGGGTAGAACTTGTTGAGGTCTTTTGACGACATTTTGACGTAAGGTTCATGTCAATTCGATACCCGACATCAGAGTAATTTTACAAAAACACCAACGGCAAAAGCTCGGCATGTTTGATATATTTTGCGACATGCCACCGTAAAAAGCTACAAAAAAATCACAAAAAAGAATAAATCAGATATATTGAAACTCCGTATTTCACAAAGTTCTTTAAACATAAATACTTGGATGAAACGATTCTCTTTCCGGTGAAACGTTTATGTTGATGAAAAGTATCAAGTGTTCAAATAAGATAGTGAAAGTTAGAATACCATGAAGTTAAAAAACGGCGATGGATTGTATATTATCAAAAAACGTTTGGCAAGAATACTTTATTTAATGCAGATGTTAATGTTTCTGATACAGTGTCTGAAATAGAATATTAGTCCACTCACTTCACGCAGCTACGCCGCTAAACCGCCAGGCTGCTAACATTACGCCGCTAGATCGACTGGCCTACAACTTCATGCCACGGGTCCGTTTATATCACGCCACCAGATAGTAGGCCACCAGTCTTTCAATATCACTCCGCCAGGTCGCCAGGACGCTAAGTTCACGCAATCAGGTCGATAGGCCGCCAGGCTGTTAAGGCTGCTACGCTTCCAGGCCGCCAACTTAAGACCTCCAGGCCATTAGGCCTCGAACATTAGATACATTCAAAATTACTAGAATTAAGCACGAAGAAAATGTGTCCGTAAGTGCTTGGTTCGATATCAATAGGTGTACATGCAATGCTTATGAATATTTCTGTAAACGAAATTGAGTATATTACGGACGAAATTTTGAAAAAAAATGACAGTTCATGCTTAATTTCCGCAGCACATTTCGCCTCGATTGAAAACTTGTGACACGCATTCCAAGTAAACTACAGAACTGTCTGACAAAACGAAGGTACCATATTACAGGGAGAATTGGGCGCTGGAACATGGTCGATGTTAGGAAATTTAATTGTTTAATTATGGAGAGAAAATAAACAAAATATACATACCGTCTCACTGGGCGCTGCCATTTTTAGTGCTTGGTATCAAAAAAATGTACCACGTGATTACCACCTCTGAAGATAAGCTACGCCCACTCAGACAATGCATTATGACTCATGTAGTATGCGGGTGTGACCCTCTCAGCTCTTTGAATTCAGATTACTGATAAGTTTCAAACAGGTATCCGGAATAGCATTTACTAATTAAAATATTTTAAACAAAGACTCTGTTCTTGTATTATGTTCTGATATCATATCTTGACATCCATACGATCGACAGCTACAACAAACGTGTAACGGTTCGTACATTCAAAATGTTAAGTCATGCTATGGTACGGTTTTATAAAAATATGTGTTAAGGATTTTTCAAAAAAACTTTCGGAAATTATTTAGCTAGACAGTAATATATTTCCTTGAGTTGTATAACTAAGTTAAACTACATCCAGTACAAGCATTGATATTAATTACAAAATCATACCTTAAAGTGACACTCTTACCCAAAATCAATACAAACACGTGACAACAAACATGAATTTTGAGTGATAAACTTTGAACTTCTTATTTAATAATGCATTTATGGAAAATATTACTTACTGATAACTAGATTGTAACCGTGTATTTAATAGCTGAAATTGCAAAAATATTAAATGATTGGTGTGTGCGAAAATATTTACTGTGATCTACAATCGTGTCATAAGGTAGAATTACCGTGTTTTCTGCACCTTTCTTTCAAATTAAACTCCGTATCCTTCATAAGAATCATTGATTTCGACATTTATTCATCCTTTTAGTATTTAAACAATTGTGGTAAAACAATTGGTAATATGACAAGCAATAGTGGATGTATGATTGATACTTTAAATGAATGAAGAGCGAGCGAATCCAGCGAAAACGCTTCTGAATTGGTCCAAATGTTCAGCCTAGTCTTCTTTCTAATATCGGGCTTCAATACCGAAAAATAACCAAGTATAGCTACACCAATAGGGCAAGTAATAACCTATATAAATTTGAGGCCGCACAGAATTCAAATGTGAAAGTGTGCCTAGAATTCCCGCGGAGGAGCCGCATAGAATTCCCACGTTAGAGCCGCATAGAATTCCAACATAAGAAACCGCATAGAATCCCCACGTAAGAGCCACATAGAATTCCAATGTTAGAGGCCGCATAGAATTCCAACGTAAAAAAACGCATAGAATTTCCATCTTAGAGGCCGCATTGCATTCCCACGTTAGAGGCCGCATAGAATTCCAACGTAAAAAAACGCATAGAATTTCCACGTTAGAGGCCACATAAATTCCCACGTTAGAGGCCGCATAGAATTCCCACGTTAGAGGCCGCATAGAATTCCCACGTTAGAGGCCGCATAGAATTCCAATGTTAGAGGCCGCATAGAATTCCAACGTAAAAAAACGCATAGAATTTCCATGTTAGAGGCCGCATTGCATTCCCACGTTAGAGGCCGCATAGAATTCCAACGTAAAAAAACGCATAGAATTTCCACGTTAGAGGCCACATAGAATTTCCACGTTAGAGGCCACATAAAATTCCCACGTTAGAGGCCGCATAGAATTCCCACGTTAGAGGCCGCATAGAATTCCAACGTTAGAGGCCGCATAGAATTCCAACGTAAAAAACGCATAGAATTCCCACGTTAGAGGCCACTTAGAATTTCCACGTTAGAGGCCACTTAGAATTTCCACGTTAGAGGCCACATAGAATTTCCACGTTAGAGGCCACTTAGAATTTCCACGTTAGAGGCCACTTAGAATTTCCACGTTAGAGGCCACATAGAATCCACGTTAGAGGCCGCATAGAATCCCCACGTTAGAGGCCACATAGAATCCCCACGTTAGAGGCCGCATAGAATCCCCACGTTAGAGGCCGCATAGAATCCCCACGTTAGAGGCCGCATAGAATTTCCACGTTACAGGCCGCATACAATTCCCACGTTTGAGGCTGCATACAATTCCAACGTTAGAGGCCAAGAAAATTTCAACGTAAGAGGCCACATAGAATGCCCAAGTAAGAGGCAACATAGAATATACATGTTGAAGACCACATAGACTTCCCACGTAAGATACTGCATAGACTTCTTACGTTAGAGGCTGCATTCAATTTCAACGTTAGAGGCCGCATTTGATTCCACGTTAGAGGCGCATAGAATTTCCACGTTAGAGATCACATAGAGTTATATTCTCAATTTCAGCAGTATCATGTTTCACTTTGACATATAGTATACCTGTTCGTTAAAATATTCGAAAAAGTTGCAATATGAAAATAATTATTTTACCATTATCAATCATTTATGTTTGCTTGTTTTTTTTTATGGGACCCGGCTTCCCTGACTTATGCGTCCGCAACACCACCTAAAATGACCCGAAATCTGCCAGCAGCAGACCACCACCAACACCACCACCAACACCATCACAGCCACCACCAAAAGCACCACCAAAAGCATCACTAAACGCATCAACAATATCATCATCATCATCATCATCATCATCATCATCATCATCATCACCACCACAACCACCACCACCACCACCATCATCGTCGTCGTCGTTGTCGTCGTTGTCATCATCATCATCATCATCATCATCATCATCATCATCATCATCATCATCATCATCATCATCATCATCACAATCAGCGCCTCCAGCACATACTACCATATGATCATCATCAGTACCAGCACCACCATCAGCAAAAGCAACAATTTCGGTCAGCATAATTCCTAACCTTATCATCATCATCATCAATCATCATCATCATAATCACCATCATCATCGTCATCGTCATCATTATCATCACCATCATCATCACCATCATCATCATCATCATCATCATCATCTTCGTCGTCGTTGTCGTCATCATCGTTGTCATCATCATCATCATCATCATCATCATCATCATCATCATCATCATCATTATCAACTTCATTTTCATAGTCATCAGTAGTAGCAGCAGCAGCAGCAGCAGCATTAACAACAACAACAATGACAACACAGCTCATGACCAGCATAATTACTTTCACGATATTCTTCGTCATCACCATTGTCAAGCAACTGTAAACTTTAAAGTAATACTCAAAACCTACAATATTGAAATATTACCACTAGTAGCAGTGATGGTAGGAAAAGTCATTAATATTGCTGTAATAAAAGAAGTTGTAATATTATTCTACAATCTCAGTAAAACGGATTTTAACAATGTATATATGCTGACAAGTACCTTTGAATCAGTGGTTTCGCCGGCCCGTGGTTATTGTCGAATAAGTATTTTGGAGATCAGAGAAGACGTTTATCATGTAAGCTTTGATTTCTACATATTGTCATTACATTTGACCTAGTGTTTTTGTCAATATTTAAATATACAAGTTCATGTCTCAAAACCAAAGGTACGATACGACTTCTATATTTAACATTGAAGTACATTCTGTTTGTATATCAATAAGGGTAACCAAATACATATATATACCCCCGCAAAATAACTGGCATTTATTGGTTTATTCTGGGAAAAGGCTTCAAAACAACAGATTTATGGAAAACGATACCTGCATTACTGATAAAATAGGAAATAAAGATTTACTATGACTTCATAATATACTTTATGCCAACATACAGGTTTCTCAGTTAAAATACAAAAAAAATCAATTCAAAAGAGTTCTCAGTATACATGACATGCATACAGGCGGTATACACAAACGATATCTAAACAAATATTTAACTAACGGTAAATGATAACAAAAAAAAAATCAATTGTTGATGATAATTTAATTTTTTTAATAACTCTTTAATCACTGCGAAATTTACTCTTTGTGTAATTTCAGCCTTTGGCTTTTTATGAACAATGACCTAAGCACGTCAGTTGTGAATGAGAGCACCACCAAAATAGGTCCATCGATAAGAATCATCATACAGATGTCCGCCCGAGGCCCCACTGGAGCATTGTACCCAGACGGTTTCCCCGGCATCAAGCTGAACAATCACCTGACTACTAGAACAGGTATGATAGTCCATGTCACGCTGTACACTTGCAATCAGGACTGAGCATTCCTTCACTAACTGGAGATAAGCATTTTTGTTTGTAGCCGTACATGTGTGCATGAAGAACAAGTAGAGTCACCGTACTGGAGCGGTGAACTTGCCCGTGGTGGAGCTGTAGCCGTTGCCGTGATTGGTTTCCAATGCCTTGTACACGATCACCTCACCTGTGGACAGAGTTGTGGTCTGTGGGGAGCGGGCGTGGAAGTACACCAGTGGAGTAGCGATTTGGTCTGAAAAATGATTTCTTTTATATTTATAAATATAAATCAAGTTTTGTGTGAGTGGGTAGTATTATTGTTAACTTGGCTTTATTGTAACAAAATGATAAAAGTGCGAGATTATTTATAAAACGATAGAAGTAAGCGTTTATAAAACGATAGAAGTAAGCGTTTATAAAACGATAGAAGTAAGCGTTTGATAACAATAATGATTATTTTCATTTTGTAGATCAGATATATAAAAACAGTTCGTATTAAAGTAAGCACTAAACAGCTTATGTGATATACTCATTTGAATATAATTATATCTATATAATTCTATTTTAAATAACGTTACTACAATTTTCGGCAAAATAGATTTCCATTCCCTGTCAAATTTCAAACAATCAGTTAAGTCGATCTTTAAAATATATTTTTTATGAAGTTTAATATTGTAACAACCATTTTGTTTAAATTTAAAGGGTCCTGCATTAGTTTGAAAAATATATTTGAAAGCTAAATGCAAGTTCTAAGCTATTGATGCTAATGTATCCATAATACTTTAACAGCAAACCGTATATATCGATTTGAGATAATTCCCTAAAGGGAAAAGTCTCCTTTTCGGGTGATATAACTAAGTTTTAAATGGAACAATGGAAGCGCATTTGAGTCATATTTGTCCAAACTGCACCATAGTTTGATTTAGGGTAGAATCGTGTTTTTAACGTCAATAAGAAAACGAATCCTGAACAAAACAGCTTATCTGAATTAAAATCATTCATATAGAACTGTAAATATAACAATGTTTCTATTCGGAAATGAGTTGTAAGTGTAAACAATAAGACTTCATATTTAAAAGATTGTAGGATTTCCACTATAATACGTCCTTATTGTTTTTAAACGAGTGTATAAAAACATGAAAAATTTGAATTTGTTAAAAAATCAACGAACCATAGCTCTAACAATATTTTAGTTGGAGTTATGTAACTTGTCACAAAACAGCACATTGCAAGTTATTACGCTTACGTAGTTGGTAAAGGACTTGGATACGGAGGCACCTAAAAACTCTGTGAAATTACTTTAAAATGGTTTTGATAGATTTTGAGATTTTCAAACTGTTCAATAAAGACATATTATGGAAATTAGCCCCGCACAAGGATACCATGTTTTTTTTACAATCAACATAGTTTCAAGGAGTTTGACAAAATTTCACCATTGGAGCATTTTTGTGAAATCATTCTAAAATCCCACCATGGGATTTTGAGGACAATATTTTTAAAACTTTATCGATACAGACATTTAGTGAAAAGGTGACCCACCCCCTGGTGGCTACTTTTTTCGAATCAACATTGAGAAAAGGAATTTGATAAAAAGTCACGCGAAAAAATATCTGAGAAATTATGTTGAAATCAGGCCAGCAGCTTCTAATAAGACTATTTTCAAAGCTTTTTCCTTTCGGTTTCCATGGCAGCCAGAGTTCTGCATGAAACCATTTTTATTAAAGAAAACAAGATGACCATCTATGGAACAGTCCTGTGAAGGTTGGTTGAAATTGTCCCAGTGGTTTAGGATAAGTTAATTTGAAGGAAAATGTTGACGACGGATGGACGGACGGACGACGCCAGACGACGTTAAATCAACATATCACTCAGGTGAGCCAAAAACTGGGACATTGAGTGTATATCCGAGCTTATTATGTTTTAGTTCAATACACAAAACTTGACCAAAAAAACATAGAGCTCGAGATGACACAATGCATTGCGCTCTTAGGGCACAAAACTTCATGTTTAAAGACAGACAAAAGGACCGTCAATCAAACAGGGTAATGACCTGTAGTTGTAAACAATGAAGTTTCATAGTAAACAAATTGTAGGGTTTCTTTATGGACAGCCTTCATGTGTTCTTGATAAAAAGCCTGCTATGTTATGCTGCAAAATAGAAAAAAAATATGGAAAAGACAGATATTATACCAATGTGATGTTCATTATAAAAGGCTGACTCATTGGAACAAAAGCAGTTGGAAAGTCTTTGGACAGGTCTAAACATCGATATCTGTAGTTCGGACCAGTTTGTGTTCTATGTCTTTGGCGTTTGCCCAGTGCCAATAAACCGGGTTTATGTTTAAACTTTTTGCTACTTGGCTTGTTTCTGTAGCTTTTCGCATAAATATTGATGGTAAGTCATCACCCTGTCATCGTCGAAAAAGCCCCAAAAAAAACACATTTTTTTAACATTGGATGCTATTTCTACGTGCGTAAGTGGTCTCTAACCTCTAGCGATTATATTTGAATCGGTTTATCTAGCTTGACATCAAGAAAGAAAGGATCGGTAAAATAGATTCCTGTCAGATGACTGCCTCATTTCTGCGCCATTTTCAAACAATCAATATAACTTGAAATTACTACAACTGTGTTAATTGATATATATTCGTTATTAGAAAATCATGACAATTTTACATAATTAAACATTTTTAAATATTAAGACTGATCAAACAAATCCGGGTCCTTTTTTAATAATAATGATAATAATAATAATAATAATAATAATAATAATAATAATAATAATAATAATAATAATAATAATAATAATAATAATTATAATAATTATAATACTTTTATTTATTATATTTGAGATTAATAAGTATGATAATAATTATTTTGTTAAAAGGGTCACCTAAGTAATATTTCTTTGAAAATGTTTTGAAATCAGGCCAACGGTTTCTGAAGTGAAGATTCTCAATGCTTTCAAAAACGAGTTAGTCTGAGCTAATTATGTTGAAGTTCACAACACAAAACTTGACCATTATTGTAAACATTTCATATTGCTCAAGTTCACACAAGGTATTGAAGATGATTGCGCTCTTAAGGCGCAAAACTTAAAGTAAATCATTTCGGGCTTAGTCAGAAAGGGAAAAAATATATATAAATAGTTCAGCAATTTTATAGGGATTGTTCTTATTTAAATTATATTGAGTACGCCCTCCATGGTATGTGAGCATTATTACAAAACGTTGGAAGTGTAATTTCCTGTCTTAATAATTAACGTATGCCTAAAATGACTTGTTATGATCAAAGCGGAGCGATATTGTTTTCAAGAATATCAATCCGCACTTATTTCTTTCTAAGTTTATACGAATATTTATGCAAAAAGCTACAGAAACAGGCTCAGTAGCAAAAAGTTTAAACATAAACCGGGCAAACGCCAACGACATAGAACACAAAATCACAAACAAGAAACACAGAAGAACAGCACAAAACTCCACAAACAACACAGTGCATACATATATATATATAAAATATAGGTATGTTTATCAAGAATTGTTAGGTACCGCCTTGGAACGGTGACAAAACACTCGGAGTCAGCAAAAAAACGTTTTCGCCAGAAACGTTTTTAAAGATAACATGAATAGGCAAAATCTTCATAAAAAATCAAAGGACTGAAAGCTTAGTTATGAAAGGATGCTATATTCAACCTTATATTTGTTTCAGGTATTCATCTTCAAAAACTAGAAGGCAAGTGCTCTTCGAAATATTGCCTTTATATCCACGGTTTAAATAAAATCCAAGTAATTCATTAAGTCTATCTGCCCAACTACCTGCTGGAAACATTTTAATATTACGAGTTTTCTTTAAATCATCACCATAAAAATCGGGATGAGCAATACTATAGCAATCAGCAATTTAAGAGTACTATTGTACTTTGTACATATTCTCGCAAATCTTATCAACTGTGCAATAAAAACACCATATCATGGTGAACTAGGAACATCACCATCTAAAGAAGGGTAATTAATTATTTAATAGTTAAAATCATCACGTTTATCATAAAGATTGATACTCAATATATCTTCCTTTATTTCGAGTTGCAAATCTAAATAGGATGATTTTAAAACGGATGTATTAGATTTATTCAGTTGCAATTGTGAAGGGTATATCGAATGAATGTTCTCTGTAAACACAGGATTATCTAAACTTAGAATATCATCAATATATCTAAAAGTGCTATTGATTTAATCAACAAGAGCTAGATCTCCAGACTTAGATAATTTTAACATATATTCACTTTCATAGCGTATAAAAAGAGGTCTGCAAGTAAAAGTGCATAATTGACACCCATTGGAATTCTAATTGTTTGCTTGTATAAACATTTACCGAATTTTAGAAAAGAATTATTGAGTACAAAATTTCAAACTTCAATGACATCTGTGCATGTCCAATAGATATATTTATCAGGGCGATCATTAGTAAAAATAGCTGTTTTAACATTAACTGCCATGTAAGTATATATATGTTCTTTATTTCCTCTTGAAGAGATACATACATAACTATAATAAAGAGAACAAAAATACATGCACATACATAGCAAAGCAATTGATATAATAAAGACAAAACATGATTAACTAATGATTAAATGCACACATATGATATAAGAAAAAAAAACATATAATAAATTAATACAATTTAACAGATGCAATCATATGATGTATAAGGTAATATAATGAAATGTTCAATCATAAAAAATGTGATTCTTTATGACGTTATCAATATTTGTTAATTTGTTGTTGATGATTTACATATATATATATTATACATTATTATAACGACAAAATGACTTTATGTATTGACAATATACATAGTTTCAGGCTATCAATATTTATACGAATGCTTTAATCAATTACAAGTGTTATTACATCTTTATAGCTTTGCATAAGCTTATAATTGAAAATGCAATTTTATTACACATAAACATTTAAAAACATAGCTAATTGCGATACGTAGAAAGTGTTTATGAACCTTCTTGCTAGAAAATGCATGATGTCTTTTTCCTAACAAATATTGTAACTTTGTTTCATCATCACAATTAGTCAAACACATGGATACATCATTGATAAACTCATTTGAAATAATATCATAGAATCGTATTCTTATGTCTGATGATAAATGGCAGTAAAATACAACATGATTTACAATATTGTCAACTACAACACCACACGCATGGCATAATATCGGCCCCCTATTATCATACGGGTTTGGTGATATCCAGAGTTTGCTCACTTCCAGTGCATGTCGGCGTGACCGGAAGTCTGATGCGCATGTCCATATTATCGCTGGTTCAATACTTGTATGCAAACATCTGAATCTTGTAAAAGAAACATCGTTTTGTAATCTCTGTTTCCATTTATTCAAATGGTGTTGAAACACTGCTTTTTTACAAGTGATCTTCCAAGCTGATTTCGTAGGAATTGTCCTGTGTATGAATATCTTGTAATAACTGGAAGCAGATTGTACTTTGATAGTATGTTAATTATATCCGGTATGTATCCACGTTGAGTGATTTTATTTGTTCGACATGCATACATGGCTAGCCGCAGGTTGAAGATTTGCTTGGAGAGTACATGCACTGGCATATTACAAAGACATTCAAGAAACGTTAGTTTTTTAATATCTATTTGAATTTCTATTGACTTCATACCGAGCATCGCCAAGCATATATCAGTACGAGTTCGTATAGGAAATCGCTGTATTAGTTTTGCAGCCATTCGTATAAAGCGTTCTAGTTGCAGATAGTTTGTCTTCGATAAGTTGTTCCACAGTTCTGCCCCAAAAAGGAGTTTTGATACACATATTTTTGACACTAATTCTGCTGACGTAAGTGGGTTAATTAAACAGGTTCCGACGTTCAGCGACCCTCGCAAAAGTTTTTTCGATAAGAGGAGTCAATTTGTTTGTAACTAAAGATTGTGGAATAGATGTAAAGAGCGTTGAAAGGTCATAGGTATTAAGCACTGAGACCTTAACCGTCTATTTTCAAAATCATTAACTAAATCTAAAGAATTATTGATGGACCAAAAGAGATTAATTTCAGAATTCTCATAAACTTTACTACAGTTTTTTTTTCACATGAAACTTTATAGCAGATAAGCAGGATGTTAGTAAAATTGAAACTTGTTTAGTAGAACAAGAAAAGGAATTAACAATAAATCCTGATTTATACGGATTTTTATGCATTTTAGGGAAACAAGTGTATTCTATGAATGTTTTTATGATCATCATTCAAAAGAACTTGAATTTAGCATTATAATCAATATGATTTCTAATAACACTTTCTTCATCGAGTTGGCTAGAAATGTAAGTTCTAGAAGATTATAACTCTTCGATAATAGTATTTACATAATATAAACGTCAAACTATGATTACATTATTAGCTGCTTTATCAGCTGGTACAAATACAAGTTTTTTTATGTAGGGATTTGATATCCATGATCAACTTTGGAGTTATCGAAATAGACTTTGGTGGAAGGGCCAACAGATTATTGTTGAAAAACTCTATTTTCTTATCTATTAGGTACAATATTTTATTCATCCACGGCAATAAGGCTTTTGGTTCGACCCCTTCTCTTTTGCACCAGCTTTACTATAATTGGATAAAGTGTCTGTCAATTCTTATTTACACTTATGGAAATTAATTTCAGATGCAATACGGTATTTAGGACCTTTATTTAGCAGTTTTCTAAGAAGATTATTTTTAATAAAAGAAAAATCTCCTGTAACAATATGTCCAACAGGGTCGTAGCGGTACATATAGTCAATACAATCTCAAGAAGAAGGTGTATTTGCGGAAATATCATCTTCTTATACTACTTTATTATAATTAAATATGAAATTCTAAAAGGCTTTTTATATTTGTGACATATCATTGGCATTTCTTTATTCTTGAAGTATTTTGGAATATATTTTTCTACATTTATATTCTTAAATATATTTTTAGATTAAGAAGATATTTACACTTGTTGCTAAAAAGCTTAATGCGATATATTTTTGCTAGTATAAACATTCTCAATACTGGGATGAAGTTAATGTTAAGTATATCCATTAACGATACAAGCGCATTCATACTTCGGATCTGTTCTTAAAATAATATTATCAGCTTTCCTATCAAGTGACCGTTAAAAGTTACTGAAAGGGAACAAAAAGTAGAAAGAAGTCGATGTTTGCCATTTTGTAACAAGACACTATTACACTGCTCCATATTAATTGTTCTACGTTGTTTTCTTTTAATGTTTCCATTAATTATCTTGCCATGTGATCTTGGCTTTCTATCTTTAAATAATGCAAAAAATATCAATATTATTACATTTCGAAATATTACCTACATTAAATATATAATCATTAAGTCCAAGCGAATATGGAGTTTGCAAGCGTTTAATCCAGCTCTGCGATGCATCTTGCTTTAAATTTATAAGAATTACTTTCCTTATCTGTAAATATAAGGAGTTCTACTGGATGAATGGTTAATCTATCTAAACTATGTCCCATCTTGTAAAAATGTTGATATAGAAAAGTTAAGGAGTTATTATTCGTTTTGATTTTATAAACATGTTCACGTAATCGGGCTTTCAATGGCCTCCCTGTCTGTCCTACATACTGTATTCCACAAGTACCCACATTTCAAGCTGGAACATAAATAATATAAGATGATTTTCAAGGGACGTTTTCCTTAAGTAAACAATTAAACGTGCTTTTATTTATGGACGAGGTAATATTAGAGCTATTTCGAAGAAAAGAATAGGAAAAACATTTCCAAGAATTGCACGAAGAAAGTTTAGGAAACAAGCCCCATCGTAACTTTCGCACTATTGGTAATTCTAATGGAGAGACTACCACTCTTAAATTATTTGAGAAAAGTTTAATATTTGAATCTGTGTTATAGCTTACTTGACAAGTATTAGCTAGATGTAAATTCAATCTACGAATATTTACTACATGTGACTTTTAAACAGTTCAGGGAAATGATGTTGATTCAAAGTTAAAGAAGCCTGCTTCCTAGTTAAAGGTTTTTGGTTTATATTGTTAGGTACTGTATTCATAATTATTTGTGAGTATAGCCACCTCGTTTATAGAAACGTTGCAGAACATTGCCAGAAAGCTATATTAGGAACTACCTAAAATCAACGTAACAAATTTGAGTTTAGGATCCTGGCATATTAAATGCGGTCTAAAAACTCATGAGTGATTAATAATTTAGTAATATAAATTGTGTGAATGAAATCAAGACTGAGTGATTAGAAAAATGTACTACAACCTTTGTATAAAAAAGGTCTTCAACATGGCTAAGATTATGTAAACTAAAAACTACCGATCACAGTCTCTGTAAAACTGAAAATTATGACAACATTAAATGTAAGTTAGAATGTGTTAAACCTAAAACATAAACTAACCTTTTATATCATTGAAGGCGGCAATAGCTTGATATAACGTATTGTTAGAATCGACTTCAATCTTCTGCAGTGTGCTGGACTGGTTTCTCTTCGCTTCGTCCATAAGCGAAGCCAGTTTACGATCTGCTTGCTCGAAAAAACGTTTTTTCTAATCCTTGATATTGTTCAAAGTGTGCTCCACCTTTTCACCCAAATTTTTAAAAGCGAACTCCATGCAGATCATTCTCTCGAGCATCTTTTCCTCATAGTCGTATTTAGAGCACGCTGGACACGATGGCTTGGAGGCCACGGTCACGCCGACCAGTAACAACAGCTGAAGTAGTCCAGTCATTCTCTAACGATTATTCCGTGGATATTAATTTTAGTCGACAGGTAAGCTAATTGTTTACGAATGAGTGAAATATATTTAAGTGCAGCTTCAGGATAATGAATGAATACCGTATTTCCTCAGATCTCATAGAAGTTAAAATGCTGCAAGATAAAGAGATGACACGTAACGAATCAAAGGGTAATTAGTATTGCGTGTTAATGGGGGGGGGGGTAGTATTTGAGAGGAGTTGATGTTTGTCGAAACATATTCCACGAGTCGTTACCTGAGTGAATTCAAAATCTGCAAAATTCCACAAAAGTCCAATACAACATTTCAAATCAAAAACGGGCTGTACTAAAATAAATTTATTTTAAATGACGCTCTGTTTTCTTTTCTGACGTCATTTGAACATTTCACAATGTCACTGGTTATTACGTGACGTCAACAGATTGGAACTCGGACGTATTACACTGGAGTGGAATAAGGACAACTGTATTTTGCGATATGCATTGCTTGCGGTTTTATGATACATTATAAAGCACGATAACGGGTACCAATAATAAAAACTGATAATTCATCTCGTTAACTGGATCATCAAAACTTTAAGTCGTTTTTAGTTTGAATATATCATTATTTTTGGGCTTTGGATGAAATGTTAAAAATATCTCGTTATTCGTACATTTCCAAACACGTGGTTCGTATTGTATCCACTGAACAGTTAAGGCAATAGCCGACAATCATTTCACGTAATACTATGTGGTTTTTGAATATTATTACTGATATGTTGTTTTAATCTATTTTTTAGTTTAAAACCATGTTAAATTTCGCAAGTGCATCGTTGGTTTAAGTTATTAACGACGCAATGTTTTATGTATATGTGAACTGTAAATTTTAAACCGGGCTGCAGTCTAACAATTTCAGATTTACTTTAAGCAATACTACGGTAGTTTCAATGTGCTTGGAGTTTTTTTACTAGAAACTGTATAAATATTCCCTCCCCAAGATAAAACGATTATTTCATTTTAATGGCTTGTTATGTTGATCCAACCAGATATATTATAGCCGCGACAAGCAGAAAGGGTAATATTATTATAAAGTCTTTAATTCAATCGGTTTCAATATATACTATTACATATTTGGCAACCTATGAGATATGTTACACTAAAAATGAATTGTATTAACTTAAACATAACCTTTACCTTCATTACACAGATTATATAAGGGGACAGCAGTAAAGTTGTCAGTAACACTTAATAAAGAAGTCATTTTGTGTGTGAAATTACGTCGTATTTACTTTAAGACCCTTTTTTGCTGGTCGCTGTTCAATGTGGCATTTGCAGATGAGCAGCGGGTTATCGTTTATCCTGCACGGAAAACCTAGCAAAAAGAAGGTTTAATTGGTATTTAACTGATATACAAGTGATAAAGAACCTCTGTTCAGCGCCAACTTGTGTGTTATACCTTCCAAACGCACCTGCCGTTGCAATAATGATGTTTTAAAGTGCTGATTTGTCCGGTTTTTACGTCGAGGGAACTGTCATCTACAATGTTTTTGCTGATAGCGGTGCCATACATAAACCAAGAGAGTTTTCGCATTTGGTTTAACCAACAAAAATTGTGATAGTGCTTTGAACAAAATAAAAAAACTTGACGATTTAATTAAAAAAGATAGTGAAACCAGTCTCGTGATTGTCATTTGACCACATAGTCTTAACAGAGCTATGTCGATGCGTGTTTGTCCGTTTGTTTCTCCCATTTAGTGTCGTTTTGGCTTTTACCTTGTGCCTTTTAACAGAGTTAAACATTGATGTTTTGAGTACAGGACTTGTCCCTGTAGTTTTCATTGTATAATTAGCATTGTTAACGTAAACTTGGTATGTTCCAGTCCTTGTTGTTTTATGCCATATTTATTTCAATAAAACATTTTCGAGATAAAAACAAACATAATCAAAATATATACTTTTGTAATAACAATTGAAAAAGACAAATGATACTTGAAAACAACTAAGTAATCTCGAGCTTTGCCATCCTTGTACACCAAGCAGTTTCAAACGAGCTTGGCCCATGTAATTTCAGATTTAAGGCTTACAGTGAATTCACCGTGGTGTTATAGACTTGTCAGTATATAATGTATTTGAGCAAACTCTATTTCAGACGTAAAGCTAAAATCGACGTAAATAAGATCTTTGAAGGGAGCCAAACCTTTATATCTGTGATTTCTAATATGTGGGCAAAGAAAGTGGTTGGAACAATTTATGATACAACTTCTTGATGATGTATTGAACTTTAATAAATATATGATAATGTTATTTATAGTAACGTTAATTTATTCGATGGTCGTCCATTGGTTTTCAGACAGTTTGCCTCATTCAATATTTGTCCCAGTTCAGTACCTTTAACATACATAGGGAGTACATTTTTGCATGAGGTCTATCGTAAGGTTCATTTCACTATAGGAGTGTCGTTTGCGCGTTTAAACTTGATAAGCAAACGTGAGATTACCTCAATATTAGAAACACCAAAGTGAAAAGCTCGGCATGCAATATTATCTTAAAAGATATGCAACGAACATAAGCTACCAAAGATCTCACCGAAAAGGAACATGTAAGACATGTTATAATCCGTATTTCTCAAACTCTCCGACATAAAATTTGGGATGAAACGTTTTGCAATCCTATCAATTGGCGATCATGGTACTTTTAGACCGCTTGACCTCCAGGCCGCTAAGTTCACGCCGCTTATCAGTTAGGCCACCGGACCGATATTAATTTTGATAACATTTAGTACAGACAAGTATTTGCAAAACAACAACTGTCGTTATCAACAATGATAGGTTGAACTTTAAAAACATTATAGTATTGTAAAAAAAATGAGAGAAAGTGTACCTTTTTTCCTAAACGATATTGAAGACGAATACCATTTTGTCTTAAAATGGTCATTGTATGCTTTTGATCTTAGAAATTTTATTACAAGCTACTATTCAGAACATTCTAATTTGGCGTAGTTTATTTCTTTACCGCAAACTGATAATAACTCGCTACTTGTTAAATAAGCAATTTTTCTATTAGAAGCCTTCGAAATAAGAAACAAAATCTGGCTACTGGTTTTATTCATGTTTTGTCATTCTAAAGAAATCGAAATGTATATGGTTTATATTATCATTTTATTATTTTAACTCACAAATGATTTATCTGTGCTGTGTATGTGTTATGCACATTTATAACTGCAATATTGCTTCCATTTTCATGTCTCATTCTGTTGCGTTTTGCAATTAACATAGTAGTTTTTGTGTTAAATAAACTATTAAATATTCTCACTTTCATATCAACCGTACATGCTGATATGTAGGTTACATTGTATGCGTTTGTTTGCGTGTGTAACTTCTAAAAAAGCTAAATATACAACCAAAGATCACTTAAAACCCATTATAATGTAATTATGTATGTATTTATTATTTGTGTGTTGTTGTTTTTTGGTATTTTTGTAATGTGACGATGAGCTGATTATATTTAAGTCAAAATAAAATTTCTGTTCTGATATTTAATAAAGAGTTAGAACACAAATGTGTCTTTTTTCATCGTTTTTAGCTCTGTACTCAATACAAAACGCGAATGATTTTTCTGCAGTATTGGAGTTCGATATGTACAATGATTTTTGATTATCAGAACACATTATGTAAGAAGACATCATAAATTATTATTTCACTTCATTACTACTGCAGTATATGAAATGAAATATAAATCCGCTAACTTCAAGCGGCTAGGCCGCAACTTCTGCCATGCAACAAGGTCGCCAGGCTGCAAATTCCACGCTGCCAGTCCGCTATGCCTCAAACAACACGTACATTCAAATTACTCGTACAAAACAAGGTGAAGAAATGTGTTTGCAACGTTATGATTTGTCATAAAATTATGTCAAAACAAAAATCCTGTGAAAAGGACAACATTTATTTCTCTGAAGACATTAATACAATTTATTGTTAAAAATCAAACTGGCCGATACGACTTCTGTATTTCACTTACTATTTGTCTACAAATTATCAAAACAACTAGCATTGGTTTAATCTAGACAAAGGTTGTGAAACAACGAGGAAAAGCATTACGATATATTATTAAGTGAACTATATAAGAAATAAAACATTATTAACTTCTATTTTGAGTCGGTAAAAATACCACATCCTTGTACAGTTATAACACCAAAATAAGAATATTCAGCTGACTTGATTTAAAACGTGTTCTCAGCTTTGAATACATATCTACATAACAAAACATACAA
This sequence comes from Mya arenaria, assembly GCF_026914265.1. Taxonomy (NCBI): domain Eukaryota; kingdom Metazoa; phylum Mollusca; class Bivalvia; order Myida; family Myidae; genus Mya; species Mya arenaria. The sequence continues at coordinate 13,183,206 of NC_069131.1, read as the reverse complement.
GCGGAGATTTGAGACGGTGTCTATTAAAACTTAAATAACAATATGATGAAATGATCAATAAATTTCACGTAAACATATATATATATATATATATATATATATATATATATATATATATATATATATATATATATATATATATATATATATATCTTATTTCTGAAATAACTTATTTATTACTGCCGAATTTACTTTCAATCTTATTCATCTTTTCTGCCTTTGGTTTTATGTGTCATTGATTTTGTCATATGTTATGGTTGGCTGTTGCAAAAGTAGTGAAAGTAATAAAACATTTTCAGTTTACTTGATTAGCATTCACTTTTGTTGGGTGGAAACGTGGTTAACAAATCCACTTTGCACTACAGCACGTCAGTTGTGAATGAGAGCACCACCAAAACTGGTCCAACGATGTATATTCTCAAACAGAGTGGTCCCACCCGAGCATTTTACCCAGACAGTTTCTCCGGCATTAAGCTGTACAAACGTCTGACTGCTAGCACAGTCATAATTGCCGTTGCCATGCTGATAACTTGCAATGAGCACTGAGCCTTCCTTCACCATCTGCGGATAAGCATATTTATTTGTAGTGCTACACGTGTGTATGTGGAACAAGTAGAGTCCCCGTACAGGAGCTGCGAACTTACCCGTGGTAGCGCTGTAGCCGTTGCCCTGGTTGGTCTCCACTGTCTTGTACACGATCACCTCACCTGTGGACAGGGTGAAGGTCTGTGGAGAGCGAGCGTGGAAATACACCAGTGGAGTAGCGATTTGATCTGAAACATAATGTTTCATTGTAGATTTTGTGTAAATAATATTTTTGTTAGTTTGTAATAATTTAAGAAAAAAATATATGTAAATAATGCTAGCGATATAGCGTTTTTTAGAGGATAGAAGTAAGTGTAATAGATTGAAGACCTTGGTTTGATAACTCCTAATATATAACACAATTCACAAATCACATTTTTAAAATCATTGTGAAATGTGTGATCGCTATTGGTTAGATATATGTACCCAAAAATGTTTTTCACAAAAGGTGTCCGTCATGCCTTCCGGAATTCATAGATTTGGAAGTTTGGGTCACTAGTGAAATACTCCGTTGTACATTCGTCCGTCTGTATGTCTGCCTGTCGGTTACTTTGCCAAATAAATAATCGCTTGATCTTATCATCGTCGTATCGTATATCTGATCTGATTGGCTCTTGCAGAGTTTAAAAACACAAACCCGAAGAGCAAATTATTTCTTAGAAAATATTTTTTTGCATTATTTTATAAATGTTATTATAAGAGTGGGATTGACATTAGTTCCTTTATAACCGAGAGTTATAACTTCGTACATTTTTCATTGAATAAAACAAAACAAGAAACCAAATGCTTCACAGACTGTGTTGAATATTAGGTAAAGCAAAATGCATGATGCATGATGCATATTGTATTGTTCATGATGCATGTTGCATGGTTTTTGGTGCATGGGTGCATTGTGCATGTACGTCTGGTGCATTGTGAGTGGTACATAGATACATGTGTGCATGATAATGTTACATGATACATTGTGCATTTCGAATGGCATGGCACATGGGTATATATGTGTACGGCGCTTGTCTACATGGATTCATGGTGCATAGTAAATGACATTCTGCATAGAACATGGTGCATTGTGCATTGTGCCTCTTACATGAGCGAATGTTTGAATTGTGCATAGTGAAATGTGCATGGATGCAGTGTGCATGGGTCCTCTTGTATGTGTGGATGGGTTCATGGTGAATAGTGGAATTTGCATGTTCCATAGTGAAATGTGCATGGGTGCATAATGCATGGTGCCTCTTGTATTGGTGAATGTGTGCATGATGCATACCAATATATGCATTGTACATAGTGAAAAAAGCATGGGTCCATCGTGCATGGTGCCTCTTGCATGGGTGGATGTGTGCATGGTACATGATGAAATATGTTACTACATAGTGAAATATGCATGGGTGCATAGTGCATGGTCTACTTGCATGGGTAAATGTGTGCATCTGCAAAGTGAAATATGCATGGTACATAGTGAAATGTGCATAGGTGCATTGTGCATGGTGTTTTTGCATGGCTGATTGTGTGCATGGTACATGGTAAAATATGCACGGTGCATAGTGAAATACGCATGGGTTAATCATGGGTGAATGTGTGCATGCTGCAAAGTGAAACGTTCATGTGTGTATAGTGTATGTTGCTCCTAGCATTGATGAATGTGTGAATGGTGCATGATATGCATGGGTGCAATGTGAATGGTTCCTCTTGCATGGGTAAATGTCGGCATGTTGTATAGTGTAATAGGCATAGGGGCACCATAAACTGTGCCTCTTGCATGGATGTATGTGTGTATGATGAAATATGCATGGGTGCATCGTGAATTGTGCCTTTTGTATGGGTGTATGTGTGTATGATGAGTAGTAAAATATGCATTTGTGCATTGTGTATGTTGCCTCTTGCATGTGTGAATGTTTGCATAGGGCATGATGAAATATGTATGCGTGCATGATGCCTCGTACATGGGCGAATTTTTGAATTGTGTATAGTGAAATGTGCATGGGTGCAGTGTGCATGGGTCCTCTTGTATGGGTGAATGTGTGCATAGTGCAAAGTGATATATGCATGGGTGCATGGTGCATCTTGCATTGGTGAATGGGTTTATGGTGCATAATGAAATATGTATGAGTGCATCGTGAATGGTGTCTCGTGTATGGGTAAATGTGAGCATAGTGCATAGTGAAATATGCATGGGTGCATGGTGCATCTTGCATTGGTGAGTGTGCATGAGTGCATCGTACATGGTGCCTCTTGCATGGGTGTATATGTGCAATGTGCATAGTTAAATATGCATGGATGCGTAATACATTGAGTGTCGGTGCATGTGCATGGTGCATGGGTGCCTTAAGAAGAAGGAAAATTGTTATTGGCGCATATTGAATGGTAAATAACAATTTTTATGGATGTATTGGTGCATACTGCGTGTGAGCATAAGTAGATTGTACAAGGTAGCATGGGTACATTAAACATTGCTGTTTTGTGCAAATCGATTGTCGCATAGGCGCAATATGCATTGTGAATAGTTAAACGAGCAAGGGTGCATTGAGCATGGTGCTTCTGCACACGGGTCCTTGGTGCATGGGTGCCTTGTGAAAAATTGTAACATAGTAGCATTATACATGGTGAATAACGATTGCGACATGGGTGCATTGTGCTTGGTGCTTCGGTGCATGCGTCCATGGCACATTTGGTGCCTTGTGAATAACGATTGTGACATTGATGCATTGTGAATAACGATTGTGACATGGTAGCTTTGAACATGGTTCTTCGATACATGCGTCCACGGTTCGTGGATGCCTTGAGAAAAACGATTGTGAAATGGGTGCATTGTGCATGGTGAATTGTGAAATGTGTAAGGCTGCATTGTGCATGGTGAATAACGAGTGTGGAGTGGGTGAATTATGCATGGTAAATTTTGCTTATTTACCCAAAGTTTATGTTACACTTAACTTATAACTTAAAACATAAAACCTTAAGTTCATAATTGTTAGTATTACAGCGCCTGGGATTGAATGCCCCAGAGGGTGGCATAAAGGTATCAGAGCGTCTGTCCGTCCATCAGTCCGTCCCCACGGTTTCCGATCAACATATGAAGAATGCTTAGGCCCAGGGTTCAGAAGCTTTGTAGGCAGTTTGGTCATGACAAGCAGATAAAGCCTTTTGATTCCGAGGTCAGTTGGTCAAAGGTCAATATCGTGGTGACTATCAGCTCAAAATTGTTTCTTGATCAATATATGAAGAACACTATGGCCCAAGAGCCTCAAACTTCGTAGGTACGTTGGTCATAGCTAGCAGATGAACCCTTTCACTGAAGAGGTCAGTGGGTCAAAGGTAAAGGTCGTTGTGACCGTGAGCTGAAAATAAGCAGTTTAATAAAAAATAAAAAAACTCTTAGGCCTAAGAACCTCGAACTTGGTAGAAGTCCAATAAACATGACCAGCACCCTAACTTTTTGGACGTCAGTTGGTCAAGAGTCAAGGTCTCGGTGACCTTGCGCTGAAAATCCAAAATCCTTCAATAACTGAAGAAGGCTTGATTCCAGGTACCTTAAACTTGGTATGCTGGTGAACTGCATCTGTTTCCTTTTAGGCATGTTTCGAAAACATTCGCGGTGTCTTTGATGCTTTGCATCAAAATTAGTCTTGCTTTTACTTGAACATGTTTTGTTTATCGGTGAAGGGCTAACCCCACGTTTTTGAGACATTTTATTTATTGATAATATATAGATATTAACAAATCCTTAGCTCTGGCTGATACTGCAACCATTACACCTTGGAAATAGTGCTTATATTTTTATTAACGCAAATGTATAAAGTCATAGTGTTTGATTGTGCCCTTTCAGACCCATGTTCGCTTGTCGCGGCTCATTATTAGGATCAGAATCAGTTTCAAAACATTTACGTGTGGCATTTGCAGATGAACTCTATATTTATATCACGGACAATTAATCGGATGTTGCATGTTAACTGATTTAACGTTCTGAGTACCTCCATCGTTCACACCTATGCAAAACCCTTCAAAACTTGTCTTGCGTAGGATTGTTGAGGTTGATTTATTATTTTGATCTGTCATTCCATGCGATTTTTTGTTGAGTAGGGAAAGAATGTTTTCTAGTATGTATTTGCAACACTCTGACGTTGAAGAGTTTTGAGATAATGTCTTTTACCGAAAGTTCTATTGAAATACTAAAACATGAAAGCTAAATTAATGCCATTATTGTCCTCACAGCAAATTATTTAATGTTTAGAACGGTCTGCTTCTTGCTGACTTGTTGCCATCGTTGTTTTATTCAGCTGCCAATATTAAACATCTTTTGAACGTTATCCGTATGACTTTTAGGCAAGTATGCCTATGAAAATTGTTTGGAAGGAAACATTGAACAGATATATATCAATAAATATATAGTTTGGCTAACAAAGAACTAACAATTTCTTATACAATCGGCTGCAGTTGGTTATTATGATGCTTTCGTGTTTCCGAATTGGCTCAATGATGTTTGACTACACTGGTCAATATTTTTTGCATTTTTTGCTGAATGTAATTTCAATTGATATGGACTGCGTTCCATTAAGTTCAGTCAAACGATGAAAGAACTTTATTGTCATATTTTCTTTTATCGTCTTAAAAGTTTAGTAAGTTAAACTCCAGAAAATAGTTATGTAGAATACTGAAATAATTGTCTTTTCCCCGTATTTTATTGATATGAAATAATATCCCCGTTGCTATTCCATGATCAAGTACGAGAAAAGCTCCTATGTCCTCACCTTGTTGTATATGGTTTCGACACCAGCTAAATCTTAACAATGTGTGTCTTTAACGTAATAACTATTCAAATGTTTTTTCTCCTCAGAACTGAGCAATATATATGTATATATATATATAGAGAGAGAGAGCGATTGCCAATAACGTAATAAAATAGTAGATACTACTGGACACTAAAACAGTGTATCATTATACACCATATGCAATTTTGCTCTCCTCAGAACGTGGGCAGTATTTATGGTGGGTGCCAATGACGTAATAAACCGTATGCATTTTCCACTGCTCAAAACAAGAACTTATATCGACAAATTAATGCTGAGTAATGAAACAGGCATCGCGTTTGCTTGCTTAAATCAAGAAATTTGCGATATTTGTTGTATACGTTTTACAGGATTAATTTGATCCAATTTTAATTGTCTTATAATTTTGACGTACAGAGAGGTACATTTTGTTTGGTTACGTTGTACGTTGGTTACTCCAAAACATATTTTTCTAGAAAGAAACGGTATTTTAAGATCGGCAAAGTTTTGCAAAGAGAACATATATGTGCGATCTCACTTTTCACAATTGTAAAAACAAAATAATCACATATTTCTTATTACGGTTTGTAAATAAATCGTCATTGGTAAAATTGATCGAAAAGAGGACATTTGTGGAATTACGGAGAACGATTGAAGTAGCTTCCACTGAGTGATCACAGAAAGATGCGCCACTGAAGTAAATATAAGTTCCTGTTATCACAAATATACCATGTTTGATTTTACACCGAAACAAAAAAAAAACTATAATTCTTTAACTCAAAAGTTAAAGAAAAATGTCAAACTGTGATACATGACGAGGGAGAAACAACGTCGTTACGTCTTTTTAGTGACAACATTTTAAAACATTTACCCAGAATAACACTTCACTGCTTTTGTTAGTCAATACGTAACAAGGAATCTGTGAGTGAAATAAAAGCAGTAAAATTTACATGACATAAAATAAATAAATTTAGACGATTTTACTATAAAATACTTTCCGATGGATTTAAGAAATCGCTGTAATCACTTTGATCTTATACATTTTGATTCTCTTTACTGCTCGGTTTCATGTCCAAATCAAACGCCACCACCCCATTGATACGACAAGATACAGAAATGACGTCATTTTTGCAAACATTATTTTGCCTTTCTGGGACAAATTACAATTATGTTATATACTATAAAGGCATTAAATAAAACGAACGATTCTTATTTCATTCTATGTTAATACGTATACATACCTTTTATTAAAATGGAGTTTAAATACTGCACGAAGCTCCTCTTAATTAAACTCACCTTTTATGTTATTGAATGAGGCACTTATTTGTTCCAACGTATTGTTAGAATCAGTCATAACTTCCTCCAGAGTGCTAGTTTGGTTCCTTTCGATTTCCTCCATGAGCGAAACAAGTTTACGTTCTGCTTGCTCCTGTTGGTTTTTCATCTCATCTACGATCACGTGCAGACGTTCGTTCTCCTCTTTTATTGTGTTAAAGTCTCGTTTCATCACTTCGCTGAATTTCCCAAAAGCTATTTGCATTTTTTCGCTCACAACTTTGTTTTCGTTCAACACTTTTTCAAAAGCGAACTCCATGCGAATCATTTTCTCGAGAACCTTTTCCTCGAAGTCGTATTTGGAGCACGCTGGACTAGGCGGCTCCGACGCCAGAGTCGCACTGACCATTAACAACAGCTGAAGAAATCCGTCATAATGCGATGTTACAAGTAATAATACAGGAGCTGTATTACCTCTGAGATTTGTGGTGCGTATGCTATTGAAAACAAAACTAAGCTTGGATCATGAATGTCAGAGCCGTTTCGTTTTTGTGCTAGTTACATACATAAACATTCGTGTTAATCATTCACTAACAGGAAGACAATTTGGAAGATATTAAAAACGTAAGAATTTGCCTTGTTACCCGAATTCAAGATGGATATCATGACATTTATTTGATAAAACAACATATGCATCCACACTGTATTTTGAAGACACATCAAGTCAGGCCCGTCCAACTACACCGTATTTCTTAATCATGGTAATCATGATTGACTGATACCCTTGAAACTATATAGAAACAGACGAATTGGTGTTTAGAGATCATTTTTTACCTTAATTATATATCATATAAATTGCAATATTGAATGAATCATTTAAAGTTTGGTTGGTATGTTGTGTTCAAAATGTGAAGAAGTTCTGAAGTTAACAATAAAACCGTGAATTTGGTCCTCAGTGTTTTTTTTCATTTGATATGTGTAAAGGTTAAACATCTTAACCAGAATGAAACTAATTTTCAAGCTCAGTATACACGTATAATGTAATCATGTTAATTCTGACCGACGTTCGTGTTTGATGAATAACGATAGAAGGAGAAATAACACCTATGTGTTTTAAAATATGTGGACTGGGAAATTACTGCGATATAAGTGACTTTTACATCGACAAAATGGCCACGCCTACTGTTTGCATACGCAAGAGCGAAATGTAAGTGTCATAACTGATAAGATGACGTCACAATATATTCCTTGGCATTTATGCAGTGATTGACATATCCTTTTGACAGGATGTGCGCACAGCATGATTTTAAAAATGATACAGTCTGGTAGGGGCTTACACGAAGTTTGTTGAAATGTATTGAGTATTTTCTTCGAGAATAGAAACTCACGGCAGCTTCGCTCCCTCGGGTTACTTATTCACGAAGAAATAACTTTATACAACTAACCTATACTTGGAAGGTGTTTGTACGTTCATAACTTTTGATGCATCTGATTAATGACATATTAACCAGGCTTTTGGTCCAGACCTATTCTGACTGAGACTCGCCAAGACATATGCTGGTCAAACTGTAGACTTGGAATGAGGAAGGAGCCTTCCTTTACTATCTAGAGATGCACATATATATTTGCAGTCGAACATTTGTGCATGAAACATATGTAGAGTCCTTGTACCGGAGCGGTGCATTTGCCCGTGGTGGAGGTGTACTCGACTACCTCACTGTAGACAGGATCCTGGACTGTGGAGATCGGGCATGGAAGTACACCAGTGGAGTATTGATTTGGTCTGAAAAATAAATTGTCATATATTTATAGATATCAATTATAGAGTTTGAATAATGGAGTTTTATTATTGTAAACGTGACATCATTGTTACGAATTTATAAAACTTATTATTACGAGTAATCAAACGATAGAAGCTAGCGTAGCAGATTAAAGACGTAAGTTTAATAACTTATGTTGCTTTACATTTTGATGACGAGTCATACTAGTAATTATAAAATTCATATTAAAACCCCCACCTCTTTTATATTGCTGAAAATGTTTGTTAAACATTGAATAAGTTGGGTGAACTTTTTTTATGGACAATGACATAAATTATCTCGTTTAAATATAATTATATATTTATAATTCAAATTTCAAAAACCTTCCTAACATTTCCGGCAATATATCCATATAGGTAGCTAACCGTGTACTTTTCGAATTTTGATAATTTCTAAAGGAAAGGGTCCTCACAATCGGGTTGTAATATTTGACTTTAGAAAGAACAATGGAAGCGCATGTTAGTCACAATAATCCAAACTTCATCATAGATTGTTATATTTTAGAATAGTTATTTGACGATAATAATAAAATATTTAACAAAATAGTTTATCTGAATAGAAAGATGAAATAGCAGAGTAAATTAAACCAGGTGGCTATTTGGAAATTCTTTGTAGAGGTCAATAATGAGGTTTCAAAAAAATTGTAGGGTTTCTTGAGGAAATACCATGCTGTATTTTTGTCGCTATGTCTTGCTGCAAAACAGTAAAAAAATCGAAAAAGACAGATATCATACCAATGTCATGTTGTTTATATAAGTACTTGATATCCAATGGTGTTGGTGTTAAGATATTTGGTTTGAATGGTATGTCGTCAATCTGTCGACGTGGAAATAGCCAAAAGATAAATTCCTGCCACATGACTCCCCCAATTTCTCGCCATTTATAAACTCAAAAATAGCACTTTAAACTACTTCGACAGTGTTTATTGATTACTTCTTACGTTTAAAAAACCCTGACACCAATTTGTACGATTTTAATTGATTTAACTGATATCAAATGCTTAAATAATAACACTGATAAAATAATTGCTGGACCTTTAAGACTATGCTTAGTTGTAAAGAAACAAGCCTGTTTTATGCATGGACAGTATTGAAAGAAATGCAAAAAGCACCGACAAACAGAAATTGGTCTTAACATGGTGACGTTTTTAATTTAATCCGTTTTTGGTATTATATGACGTATGTTTTACACCACAACTCATGTTTAATAAGTACAATAATAATCTATTTGTTTTATACAGAAAACATGCATTGGTTGTAGTATCAATCAGAGATGGTGACTTTGGAAGGAAATATTTGGATATAGTAATACTCAAAATAGGTCACAAACGACTTTTCAACCCATCGCCAAAATACCCTGATATTTTCAAAGAAATAAACACATGTATGCATTTACTACGGAGAGATTGGAAGAGGTTGGATGAACAAAAACCTTCACGAAAACCAAATGCATGCAATGATAATCCAATGCAGGTTGTACATGGTGGTTGGCCTGTTTCGTGGAATCTAAAGGATTTTGTTTGTAATTGCATACCTGAATTAGGTTCTTCTTGGACATTGGCAAATACACACTGGAGCATTCTTAAGTGAAATCGTTTCAAAAGTGATACAATCGGAGCAATTGGGGTCAGTTTGGAGCCATTGGTATATATCTTAAAGTTGCAAGAATTTTGGAGGGATAATTGTGTTAAGTAGTACTATTAATTGCAAATGCCAATTATTGATAGGTCTTCATGATCTGAATGTTAGTGTGGTATTGCGCCCATTTGGCTTGAAAGTAAGTGTTATTAGATGGTTTTTATTGTCCACATTTTGCTATTTTAAGAAACGTCTTATTTCAAAAGGTAAATTCTTGTGTTGACAATGTTTATAGTCTTAGTGATCAAAATAAAATTGTTGTGTAATTCACCAACCAAGAAATGACATCAAGTAAGTTGATTCAATAGCAGGTATATATGTAACGAAATATGAACACGTGGTGCATAGTCAAAATTCAAATTGAATATATTGCAATACTTGGCGTAACGGGTTATTCTTCTAAAATATAATTAAGCCTAGATATTTTACATATTTTTACATCGTACGCCACCTGTGTTTTATTAGATATGTCTGTTAATATTTCACTACCAATTTCAGTTGTGGTGATACATGCTTTCTTAGACCATTTTGAACTTGAGCACATTAAGTGCACCTTTTAAACTTAACTCACTTTTATTCATAGATTCTTAAAAACAATTTAAACACGTCAATATTAAATGTGCTATGATCAACATTTATATCCTCCTTTATATAATTATGGTAATTGTGAATATACTGTCTTAGAGGAGTTACGTTTAATGTATTTGTAGTCTCAAAATTATTCTTATTTGATGTTGTGTGTTTGTGTATGTGTATAGTTGTACATGTATGAGACTCACGTACATTATACAACATTCGATTATTTAAATGGGTATGGATGGTTCTTTACTATGCTGTTTATCACTTTCTTTGGGTAAGACAGACTTGCTAAAATTTGACGATAAAATTAGGATAAAAATGTTTGAATTCCAACTCACTACTATACTCACTACACTATGAAAACAGAGATTATATTTTGAATAAAGAAAATGTATTACGTTATATCGTTTACTTACGTCGTATGTACTATCGGACATATGTTTGCTTGTCACGGTGCATTATTTTGTTCTTAACACGTGTTTTGGAATCAGTTGTCAAAGCATTTGTAACTGGTATTTGCAAATAAATGTAATCCCGCAAAATAAGGTGGTATTGGCATTTAAAAATATTCAGTACCTCTCATCAGCGTAAACACTGCAACTCTCAAAACTCACTTGTCATAGCAATGTTGAAAAAATTGTTTATATTTTGAAATGACTGTCCTTGTGTTATTATTTTTTGTTGCTTTTGTTTTGTTTAATGGGAAAAAGATACTTCTCCTTAAATAAATTTGCTGGAATAACTATTTAATATTAAGCTTAATAATCAGACGTTAAAGAGTATTTAGAAATAGGTCTTTGTGAAAGCTCAATTTAAATGTTTATAATAAAAGCGACGTGATTGTCATTATTGTCCTTTGACCACAGGGAATTGATGTTTGGACTGCTATTAATTGTGTTGACTTGACCCCATAGCTGTGAATTGAGTAGCCAAGTGTTTAACACTTTGTTATACTATCAGGAGCCAATTGTATAAAACTGTTTTTCTCCTTGGTTTGGCCAAAAATATAACATGTGGACAAGTTTTCTAAATATTATACATGAGGATGCTGAGGCCAAAATGACAAGATAATATACATTTTTTGTCAAACTATAAAGAGAAGTTTATGAATACTTTAAAACTTTTCTATGCCTGTAATATTGAATAGTTTGAATTTCACGTCGTGTTTATTTGAAAAACATATTTAAAACGTTTCTTGGTCAATCCTAAGCGATAAAGCTCTGATGCATCAGTCCTATGATAACAGCATCTTTTGAGAAAAACAGGGCGCTCTACGCAAGCAATTTACTCAATTCATAGAATTCTCTTTTCAGCATTGTATTTTCTTCAGCTTTCTGAAACTGTACAAATCATTAAAGAGAACAGAATAAATATATACGTGTTAATGACATTATAAATTTAACATATAACAAATAATGTATAGTGCTTACAACCCATGACAAACTGATATGATAAAACATAAAGTGCCCTAAAATTCACAAGAATCTGAATATCTTAATTTTTTGAACAATAACGTTATTGGCGCCGCACTGAAGTGCGCGCCTATTATGGAATGGGAATTTATTTAAGTTAGTGGTTGGAGCGGTTTTTGATTTGATTGACAGTCGGGTTTTATTGTTATTTTATTATGATTAAAAACTGCAAATGGGTGGCGATTGCATGGGTGTTAAAAATGCTATTTATGGTTGAATAGATTGTCTTCAATTTATCTTCAAAACATTATTTCGGAAGAACGACAAATACGTTTAATAACTGTTACCGATTCCTTTACGTTTTCCGATTGGTTACCTGTATTCATGTGCCGGAAATGTAAAATGTGTGGACCGGTTAATATGTGAATGAGAATAATTATGTTTTATTTTGTTTTGTTATGTTAACTGCATTGATAAACCATGAGATAAGCTGTTTTCTTTAATTTAATCGATATCGGAATTAAATGTTCACCTTACTTTATTTGTTAATGTGTTGAAGGTGACATTAGTAAAATTTCATTACGATTGCCACCCGAGTTGTTTTTAGAACACTACACAGTGCTCACAAAATGATTGGTCGAGTAAGCCATGTGATAAGATGTTTTCGCAGAAACTTCATAAATCTTACACTTTCTTTAAAAGTATTAGCCATGTAATTAAATTCGGGAAACATCGGGTAACATCGACATATATCGCCATTCGCCGTAACAGATCGCGACGAACATCGGGCGTATTCGGCCTGTACCGGATGTTGCTATTTTTTTAACCAGAAGGTATTTCCTTGCTATTCATAGGTCAATAATGGAATTTCTACATCGTAGTATTTGAAACTCGGTGATGTTTTTCTCATAAATTTACGTTTAAAATAAGTGTAAAAGGTCCGAAGTTTGATAAAGACACTTCTCGGGGTTCTGGTTTATTTATTGTGGTTATTTAAACCTATAAACATAACATTTATTATAGAAAACTAAAAACATAATATATTTGAATAGAACACAAGACCAATGTAAAAAAAATACTTAATACAGGTTACAATACAATGACCACGCCCATGTTATTGAACATAATAGAAATACAAATGTGTTTAATAATTATTCAGATATTATCTACTAATCTTTATCTGTGTAATAAAACAAAATAACTCACCAGGATATGATACGATATACTTATAATATTTAGAAGAGTAAACAGTTTTGCGATAAACTGAGTAATACTGTAGTAAAATGCCTTCAACCTTTACAGTTTGAAGTTCAGATCAGGAGTAGTTAGAGGAAAGGAGAAAGTTAGCGTGGTGCCGTGAAGATATAAATATCGTCCAATGAAATTTTGAATTATATATATATAACCCGTTTAAAACATCACCCCATACAGAACATTGTACATACATGAAGATTACATGGACTTAACGAATGACAATTACATGGACAGCACAAGTGACAAAACAAAACGGACTGCTGGGGTGGAGTTGACCTGTCTACACAAGTGCACACTGATAGTTGATTACGATACATCTATAAATTTGAGTTATTACAGTAAAACATGGATTATAAGTGAATTATACTCGTAGGAGGAGATTTTCTGTCCAAAAAACGAATGTCAACAATCAGCATGGAACTGGGATATTCGTATCAAAGGGCTATGAATGTAAGTATCCTTGAGTATTTTTGTACGTTGAAGTGTTCAAAAAAATCTTGTTTTTTTAATTTATCTTTGGAATTCTTAAATATTTTTATTTGCTAAATATTAAGACAGCGTGTTAATATTTTCACATGTACTAATAATATACATGTTACATACTTTACATCTACTTATGTACATGTTACATATTTTTAAATGTACTTATGAACATTATTTATGTATATGATATGAGTATGTAATCTTTAATTTGATTGTTTTATCTTAGAAAAATATTAGACTTAAAATTTTGTTTAAAAATGATGTGTTTTGGTATGTGACCTATTTCTAGCATACCATAATACATGAACATACCCATTATTTGTTTACAAACTGCATATTTTCAAAATAAACCTGTGAGAAAAAAATGTACATAGTTTCAGGCTGGAAGCCACGATAGCTTGGACACTAGCGACATTCATTTGCTTGGTGTAGATCTTGTTAAAACCCCATACTGTTGTGAATCATTATCAACCATATGCACAACTACACATTTGTGCCCACCAACCCTTACTCTTGGCTAAAACGGATATTAGTGCAGAATGTGTACTTGTGCATTTGTATTTTACGGTGGTAGTTTCTGCTGGTTGATAATCAGAAGTCTAATTTCTTTCAGGCAGGAAAATGACTGAATATTACTCAGTCAACAAGTCGGGGTTATGAAGAATTCCAGCCTGCATTAAATACTATGCTGGATCATTGAGACAGATTTGACATCCATGTCTATCCACAAGGCAGTCACATCTGGTAGAGATGATGTGAGTATTTCATATAAAACATATTTGAGTTGGTTTTTGTTGTTTTATAAACTCACTGTATTTAATAATCAAGTGGTGGTGGTGATGATGATGACGACGATGATGATGATGATGATGATGATGATGATGATGATGATGATGATGATGATGATGATGATGAATTTTATTGATAAATTTAGTAATTTTCTTTATATTATATACATGTTTGTATCAGCTTGTTGTTAATGTCGAGAAATATTAAACTGTTTATATTTTATTTCGTAAATGTATGGCAGTATTATTATCTATACTAATTAGTTAGAAAGTACTTTTTTTTCTTTTACAGCACTAAACATCCTAGATGGGTAAAGAACCTGAAGGGGCATGAAAACCAAATCAGCATTGACTCAGCATTGAGTAATTATCATCTGTGCACACACTACAAGTACAAACGCATGGGAACAGATCAAACTTCAAATGTTGAAGTGTGAAGAATTATTGTGAAAAATCTAAATGTTAGAATACCAATGACAAAATAAAACAGATAGACATCGATTAGCCACAGAGACTGTTTACATGTTATAATATTAAAAAGACATTAGTTGAGAACTTTCACTCTGACATTTTTGGAGGGGCATTACCGCCTACTTAGTGTTCTAGTTTCTTTACATATTTTAATTTAAAATTACTTTCATTGTTTTTTAAATCTGAATTCTTAGTTAGTATCATAAGTAAAATTCATTTATTTGAATGATTACAATTTATGAAGAAGTCCAATAAGCTTTATAAATTTTACAAGAAAAGGGTTGATTTTTAAGCATTTTATTAGCTATAAAAATGTATGGTTACATGACATTATGTATATTTTCTTCAAAACTGAAAGGTAAACTATCATATATTGTCTTTTAAATTGTTCAATAGACATCATAGAAAATATTTAAAATGATTTCAGCAGCTTGCCTTATTATTAACTATATTTTATGAATTTATAAAACTTCTATATATTTTCAAACATCGAAATACTGCTCTGTTCCGAAGACTCACAAGATCAATCAAAATGATTTTTTCCATGTGTATCAATAATGTGTTCGGTTGAACTTAAGTTTTCTGTTAACTGAAGTTTATTTTACCAGAAACTGTTGTGTTTATTTTATAACCTCTGATAATGTGAAAAATAATCAAATATAGACAAACTATTTACTTGTCGCTCTTTGTAGCCCTTGGAGTTTGATGGTGGGTGTTATGAAACATGAATAACTTTTTTAATTCACGGTAAAAAATCTTCAAAATTTAGATAAAAGTCCCATAGTGTACCATGATAATTACTATGTTGTCGGTTAAAGCTTTTATAAAAATGTGTATTACTAATACCTTAATTCAGTTTAAATAATTATGGCCTTTATGGATTTTTGTTTTCATATAGATGTCCTGTTATATTGAGCTATGTCAATTTTGTTGTTGTTTTGTATTATGTACAATTACTACTTCTATTTCCTAACTTAAAAAATCGTCTCATTTGTCTAATTGAACTGTTACATATTTCATATAAGTGAAAAAACACACACTATTTTTAAAGATGCACTCTTACTCCAAAATAAGACTTATCACAATTAATATTATTGTTTTGATTTTTCAAAATGGGTTGATAGATGTCGACAACAATGTTTCTTATGAAAGATCTTGAGTTCAATTTGCGAATAAGAATGAACATAAAACATGGTATTTCTGCATACTATAGTAGACCACAGTAAATCTTTTAGCAATCACCAATCATTTAATCTTTGTCATGCTTTCTGATATTATAAACAGGGTCACAAGCTTGTTATCAGTAAATAATATTTTCAGTAAATGCATTATTTAGTAAGTAGTTTTTGGTTTATCAGTCAATTTGATGTGTGTTATAAATACAATTATATGTATTGATTTTAAATAAGAGTTTCACTTTAAAGATGTTCATTTAAAGATAATGAAAAGACATACAAAAAACTAGACACAATTGATTCTAATTATATGAATGGTTATTGTTTAGGTGACCTCTGATTTGTTTTGGAGATATTCATAAATGGGTGTTATTCTTTGTTGTCTTCAGTTTCTTATACATTTAAGGATTTTTATAATTGCTTTTCTGGTATATATTTATTTAATGCAAATAAAAACACACTTTAAACTAGACACATTTGATACTAATTATATAAATGATTATTGTTTACATGTACTCTGATTTGTTATGAAGATATTCATAAAGGGGTGTTCTTCATGTTATTATACATTTTGGACTTGATTTAGTATTGCTTTTCTGGTTTATATTTATTTAATGCACCAAGAAATTATTATAAGTGTTTAGTATCACTTTCACACATTGTTTACTATTATTTTATGCATATTTTGCCTAATTATGCTTATATGTGCATTGTTGTATTTCAAAACCTTGTGAAAAATAGAAACAGTATTATTTCTTTCATACATAGTCTGATATATATTCAGTTTGTATGCATTGTTTTTATCATATTTGAAAAAGTTGCCATTGCCCAATAAGACACTTGTTATTTTTGTGTTAATATCATTATCAACTAAAATCATTCATTTTCAACTCTTACAAGTTAACATTATAATTCCATTGACCAGATTGTTATGCAATTTGTCAAATTTCATACATTTTAGTATTATTAAACACCTAAAAACAAGGCATGTTATGTTATAAATGTATTTCATCTAGTAATTTCATCATTTCATCTAGTAAACAATGTTCACTTTTTATATAACAGTTCAATAATTATGTTCTATTTATGTTTGCAACTTTCAGACGAAATGATAATGTTTATCAAAGTACTACAAAAATTGTTAAATTGTTATTTCATATCATTTCTTCATGATGAATCCCCCATATAATGAGGAAACTTATTCTTCCCTTCAAGTTGTCATTCCAACATGGTGACGTTGCCCCCTCCCCCCTAAATGATTAGAACTGCAGTGTGCAAGAACAATAACTCTTGTTCAGCGAATTGCAAGAGTTATTCCCTTTGTACATTTTCCTGTCCGGAGCATAACTAAAAAAACTACTGTTTGGAATTTCATTAAACATCATTCAATGGTAAAGCACAACGAGAGGAAGTGCAGTGCACAATAACTATAGCTGTATTTCAGTTAATTACAGAATTATTGCCCTTTGCCGCTTTTTCTTGACCAGAGCATTACTTTAAAACTACTTATGGTATTGAAACAAAAACCTTGGTATATGGATAGGTGGCAATGACAAAAAGTACAGTGCACAAGCACCCTAATTCTGTCGTGTTCATTAATGTACCACACCCCTAATGAAATCTTCAACTTGAAACTCTTCAATTTCAATGCTTTAGCCAATGTTGTTAAACAGAATACTACAAATATTTTGAGAATTTCATGGATGCGGTTCGATGAACCATAATATGCTTGTTGGCCTTGCCATTCCTTGTTTTTCAACATATAACAAATGCATAAACTATTAAAAGGCGCCCTTTGATGCTTTGCATCAATGATCTTTCTTGTTACAAGTATAATGCAAAAACGCTATTGACTATAAAGCAATGCGATTTTTCTTGCGCACTGTCAAGTACACTGCAGTAATTTAAAATGAAAAAGGTTTAAAGGCGATCTGTTTGATCAATTTGTTACTCTTTGTATAGATTGTAAGTTAGAATAACGCTTATGTTTATTGTGACTACAACATGTTTTATATACATGTACATTGAATAAGTGGTCCAAGATGCAAAAACTGGACTTTGTACTAGGGATAGATTGCAATTGTCCTTTGCACTGAATGTGTTTAAACATCTACCTTTATCTGGAAAACATGTGCTTGCTGATGTATCATAAATAATGCTTAATGCTCGTATAAATAAGTTACGATCATATATATTAAATAGATTATTATGTTAAATACTGTTAAATACCGATGCATCCATAGACCTGTAATACCTAAATAGCACTCATTCGTCATGAAACTGGGCGCTATAAGAAACCAGCGTCTCCTTCTGTTTAGCTGTCATGTTGAGGAATCGGACATTTTCTTATTAAACTTAAAGGTCCATAATAAGGTTCAGTTATCATGCTGTGATCATACGTAAAATGTACATTAATATTTAATATTTATAATAGCACATGTGATCAGTTTTAACATGAACATAGTTAAATAAAACTATTTACCAAAATAACTATAAAAACGATATTAAAGAAAATGTTGCGCCGTCAACAGGCATCGAACTTGTGTCCTGTTGGCCTGCAGACGGGGACAAGTGACAGTATCACACATGACGTTGATAGATAATTGCCTAAGATTTTATCAAACGTATGAGGTCAACTTATAATTTGGTGCATTGTCAACATTGCATTGATATTTGTTAATATCAAAATGTTATGTTCTGCGGGTTACTAGTAGTTGAATAAAATTAAACAAGGTTATCCTTTTTTGTTGCCATGTTACGCGATAAAATAATAAAACTATAAATAAAACGTATGCAAACCTATAAGAACCATGTGTTTATTTATTTGCTTGCAAACATGAAAACATTAATCAGGTCAGAACAAAATGTGTGCATTTAAGCTTTTATAATTTTACATATTAAACTATAAATAACATATACATTTGGTACTTGTCTGGTAAAGTGTTATTATAAACGTCTGTATGGAAAATGTTATAATGCTAATGTTAAGTTTGAATACGATTGAGCTTTTTTTTCATTTTTTTGTTTAATGATTTTAAAAATGATTGTTTTAAATCAGATCGATATTCATATGTTTTTCCTGGAGCATTACACATAAGGTTTGTGAGAAATAGACATATAACCTCATATTAAGACATATCTTTTTCAAGAGTTGCAGTATACAGGGACCATAGCTCTGGCTGCGATAAACGTTTAGTTATTGTCCTTTTTCATGTTCATACTTTGTTTTATCCGCAGCATATACCATTAGGTTATCGATTCCAAATTGCATAAATATGAACAGGAGAAGTACACTACTTTAAAACGATACCCATGGCTGCAGAATGTGTTGAGTTATTGTCCTTTTTCAATTGTTATCCTTGGCCAAACTACGAAAGAGTTTTTCATTCGGCGGCAGAAATTTTAGTCTTTGACTACTCTTATTTAAATATTAAATGCATGTCAATAATGTTATTTGTTTAATAATATTCACATCATTGTTTAGTAATTGCTCTATATTCAATTGCTATCCCCTGTCAAACTGCAAAGGAGAAGCTGTACTTTATTTGATTAGGGATACCATGCTACAAGCCTACGAGTAACTTAATTATTGAATAACATTCTGTATATCTCTTAACATTCTGTATTTCTCTTCAAAAACAGAAAGAGATTTAATAGATACATCAAATACAACTTGGAAAGTTTAAAGAATATTACAGGCATTGTATAAAATTGTACATTTTTATTGTGAAAAATGCCTCTTTCGATAATTCACGTTTATATAAGTTTATGACTTTAACATTGCTGTAAAAATATTTGTAAAAACTATAGAATTATATTTAACATTTGTCATGATTTTGCTGCACTGATCCGACTGAGTTGAGGATTGGTGCTGCAAGGTACTACAGCAGTCTTTTTTTAAAGTCACAGCATTGTCATAGACTATGCCACTTTTTCTTGCAAAACGTTAACGCTGGCTCTTACTCGAAAATATTTAAGATATGTCGATGTGCATAGGTGGCCGGTGGACGATGTTCACGTGTGTTACCAGGCGCATCACTCTTTATTGTAATTGTGGTGGAGAAAAATTGTTGCTATTACGGTGTGTCGAAAATAGTACAGTTTTGTTCAAGGTAGTGACATGGAAGATAAATGTTATGCCTGTGTTTACCCACATGTAATCAAGTTCAATTACATAATACTGATTTGTATAAACAACTTTTCATGGTTTGTAGCCGTGCTCCTGTTTTGGTGAATAAAGTTCTACCAAATCTCCCGACATAGAAAATATGCAACAACTCGCACATGTTAGCACGACTGTTTGCCACCATGTTCTTATCCTAAATGTGACCATTGTGTTATGAACAAATGAAACTCGTGATCATCATCATCATCATCATCATCATCATCATCATCATCATCATTAAAATCAGCAGCAGCAGCAGCAACAACAACAACAACACGGCGGCCAGTATTACTACCTTCACGATCATCATTGCCATGATCATCATAAAGCATATATATAAATTATTAAGAAATACTCAAATGCTACAGAATTGAAATTGTGTAACTATTAGCAGTTGTTGTAGCAATAGTCATTATCCTAGTTGTAAAGCAGTTGTAAATATCAGTATATAAAAACGTATTTAAATAATACACATATGCTGACAAGTGCCGCTGAATCAGTGGTTTCGTATTTTGTTGCATACGGCCCGTTGTCATATTCCACGTTGCAGCACGACCGTGCACTATTTAATGCCGATCGATTAAGTAATTTGGAGATCAGAAAAGATGTAAAAGTCTGTTATAAGAGCTATGATTTCTAAATATTACCATGACATTTGACCTAGAGTTTTACTCCCAAGATATTTTGATATTGAGGTAAAAACAATCATGATATAGGCATTGTCAGTTCAATGTATAGCGATTTCATGAGCTTATCGCGCGTATATTTCAGGAAATATCTGTTTATTTCCTCCAAGCCATTAGGATATGCAATTAAAAGTTTCTACACGAAAGGTACGATCCGATTTCTATGTTTTACACAGAGTTATAAGAACAATGTATGCATATCAATTAGTGTTATATATACAAACCAACAAAATAACTGATACTGGTTTTATCAGGACAGAACGGTTTCAAAACAACGGATTGATGGTCAACAATGCATTACTGATTAAATAAGAAATATTAAAATAATACATAATGTCAACATAGTGCTTTCTTAGTTAAAATACAAAACCATTCTCATTTTAACATACGTGTCCTCCGTTTTATATACTTGACATATCATACAGGCGGTTTACAAAGACATATCTTATAATTGTTAACAACCCGTATATGGTAACAAAAAACAATAACGTAATCATCCTATTTAATTTTTTTAAGATAATTAAATAATCACTGACATACTGGCTTTTCCAAGTATGATGACATAAGAACGTTAGTTGTGAATGAGAGCACCACCAAAACTGGTCCAACGGTAAGGAAGACCCTCATATAGGTGTGAACTAGTGGAACATTGTACCCATACGGTTTCTCCGGCATCAAGCTGAACAAATGCCTGACTACTGGAACAGGTAGAAGTGGCTTTGGCATAATATTCACTTGCAATTAGGACTGAACCTTCCTTCAATATCTGGAGATAAGTATATTTATTTGTAGGCGTACACGTGTGCATGAAGAACAAGTAGAGTCCCCGTACGGGAGCGGTGAACTTGCCCGTGGTGGTGCTGTAGCCGTTGCCCTTGTTGGTCTCCACTGCCGTGTACACTATCACCTCACCTGTGGACAGGCTGCTGGTCTTTGGAGAGCGGGCGTGGAAGTACACCAGTTGAGTAGCGATTTGGTCTGAAAAATGATTTGTTGTACATTGATATACATCAATTATAGTTTGTGTGTGAGTAGGTAGTATTATTGTTAACTTAGCATTATGTTTCGAAACAATAGGAGTGTGAGATTATTTATCAAACGATAGAAGTAAGCGTAGCAGATTAAAGACTTTAGTTTGATAACCCTTATATTGCATTTCATTTTGTAGATATACAAGGACCAGCTCATATTGTAAATAAATGACTCACACTCCATTTCATGTTCAAAACATTTTTTTTCAACTTTGTATTAATTGAGTTAACTTCCTTTTATGGATAGGAACAAATCAGCTAATGCGATGTAATCATTTGAATATAAGTTTACCTATATAATTCAATTTGCAAAAAACGAAACATTGAAGAGAGGAAGGAAACTCGGTCGCTCATATCTGTCCAAATGACAATACGTAAAATAATACTTAGAGTGAGTGGCTAGTATCTTAAAGGGTCCTGCTTAAGTTTCAGAAATATTTTTAAAAGCTTTAAAGTTATTTGTTTGTATGTATCCATAATACTTTAATATAAATAATAAGTAATATGTGCACCTAACAATGTACATTTCGATTTTGTAATAATTTCCTGAAGAGAACAATCTTCACCATTGGGTGCTATTACTCATTGGTCGATGGAATAAGGAAGCGCATAGCAAGCACATTTGTCTAAACTGCATCACAGTCAAATATTGTAAAACAGTGTTTCTTTTATGAAGTCGGCCAATTCATTTCTTAAAATGCGTAAACGCTAAAACCTGAACTTACCTTTTATATCATTGAAGGCGGCAATAGTTTGTTCTAACGTATTGTTAGAATCGGAAACTATCTTCTCCAGTGTGCTGGACTGGTTTCTCTCAACTTCCTCCATAAGCGAAACCAGTTTACGTTCCGCTTGCTCCTGTTGATCCTTTAGGGCATCAACTGTCGCGTGCAAACGTTCGTTTTCCTCCTTGATCAGCATTAGGTCTTGCTCAACAGTTTTGCTTACAGCCTTGTTTTCCTTTAACACTTTCTCAAAAGCGAACTCCATGCGGATCATTCTCTCGAGCACCTTTTCCTCGTAGTCGTATTTGGAGCATGCTGGACACGATGGCTCGGAGGCCACGGTCATGCTGACCAGTAACAACAGCTGAAGTAGTCCAGTCATTCTCTAACGAGCATTCACTGGATGTTACTGTTGACAGGTTAGCTAAATGTTTGCGAATGAGAACAAAATACTAGTAGTTAAATATATTTTAGTGCAGATGTAGGATACTTAATCAATACCGTATTTCCTCACAATATCTTCAAAGTGAAGAGACGACACGAAACGATACAAATGATTATTAGAACTGTGTTTTAATGCAGGCGGTAGTATTTAAATGTTTTTTTGCAGATTCGTGTTTCACGAGGCACTAGAATTCAAAATCTGAAAAAGTCTACGAGAGTCGAATACGACATTCAGGATCAAAACGCAGTACGAATTTCCGTTTTATTTTATACTGGTTTTAGTCATTTAAAAGATATATGATTTAAAAACAAATGTCATTTGAATGACGCACTTTTGTTTTCGGGCGTCATTTTAACATTTCACAATGACGTGACTTCATCATATTGGTATACGACCGTATTACAATGTAGTTGAATAAGGACAACCGTATTTTGCAATATGTATTGCGCGCGGAATTATGATGCGTATTTAATAAAGCACGACACCTTGTAAAATTAATAAGGATTGATTTATTATCTCGTTAACTGGGTCATGAAAACATTTATAACTATACGATTACGTTATATTTAGGCTTTGCATGGATAATTAAAAATCTCTCTCTAATCGTACCTTTTAAAACATGCCATCGTGGTTCTTATTGTATCAGCTAAACAGCTTAGGCAATGTTCGACTATCATATACATACGTTGTTGTTTTTAACATTATGATTGATATTTAATTTTAATTTTGTTTTTTTTAATCAGTTGTTAACCATGTTTGGTTTCGCAAATGTATTGTTGGTTAAAGTAATTAACGACGCAATGTTTTATGTTGATGTTGCCTGTACAATTTTACACCAGGTATAGTCTAACCATTCTCCGATCTTTTAAGCAATATTACGGTAGTTTCAATATGCTGGGGTATTTTACCAGAAACTGTATAAGTATTCCCCACCCAAGATGAAAAGATTAGTTCATGTTGCAGGCCTGATATTTTGAAATAGTGTAGCCGCGACAAGCAGAAATGGGTCGTAATATCTTAAAGTCAGTTTCAATTTAGACTACTGTATGTTGGCAGCCTTTTA
The DNA here is from genome assembly GCF_026914265.1 of Mya arenaria. Classification (NCBI taxonomy): domain Eukaryota; kingdom Metazoa; phylum Mollusca; class Bivalvia; order Myida; family Myidae; genus Mya; species Mya arenaria. The sequence goes on along the minus strand of NC_069131.1, from coordinate 13,158,849 downwards.
AATATGTTTTAGACTATAAAATAAATTTTAACTGTAATATACCCATAAATATACAAGGTAAATAATGAAAACGCAGTTATGTATGTCAGTAACAGCAAAGAAGGACATCATTTTGTGGGTGAAATTACGTCGTATTTACTAAAAGACCCATTTTTGTTTGTCGCGGTTCTATTTAGCATTTGCAGATGAGCGGCTGGTTGTCGTTTATCCTGCACGGAAAATCTAGCAAAAAAAGGTCGACGTGAGATTTTACTAATTAAGCAGCTCTGTTCAGCGTCAAAACGTGTGCCATGCATTCAAAACGTCTGGCGTTGCAATAATGATAGTTTATAGTTCCGTTCTGATGTGTCTGGGGTTTTTTTACAGAAGAATATCTTTCCTCTAGATTGTGTCAGTTGAAAGGGTTGCCGTACTTGTAAAACAAAAGAGTATCTGCGTTTGGTTTAACCATGAACGCAAAAGTATTTTGATCATAAAGCTTGTTTCTGGTTTGTGACTTTTGGCTTTTGTGTTCTATGTCATTGGCGTTGACCCTGTGTCATTAAACGGGGTTTATGTTTAAACTTTCGAATAATGGACTTTTTCTCTCTAGTTTTTCAATAAATATTGTCATTGACCACGTAGTCTTGATAGAGCTATTACGATGAGTGTTTGGTCTGTTTTTGGTGTATATACGTTTGTGTCTCCCGTTCAGTGTCGTTGCGGCCTTAACCTTGTGCCTCTAAACAGGGTTCATATTTGACGTTTTGAATACTGGGAGTGTTCCTGTAGTTTTCATTGTATTATTGACCTTATAAACTTAAAATTGGTTTCTGTCTGTATCTGTTTTAACCATATTGACTTCAATAAAACTTTTACGATATAAACAAAGCTAAACATAATCAAAATATTTACTTACAATGCATGAAAATAGATAAGTGAAATATATGCACACAATGAAATAATCACGATAAAATTGAAAAGGAATCCTTTAATCTTATAATACGTCTTGAATATGTCACTCTTTCAAGCCCCTTAAACTTGTTTTACTTGTTTATAAACCAAGAAAATCAGTAAAGAACAAATTAATTAGGCGATACGACGAAATGTGATGGGCGTGTATGAAAATCCATCATATATTATAACTATGTCTTCTCAAAAATATTTAATTTAAATACCAACTTATACCCTACATAAGTAAGGTTGCATTATAAAATCCTATAAAATGTATTGTTCATTGAATAATAATGGGGAAATTATAGCTTAAATTGGGATGCATTCCCTTTTCTGGTGAGTAAAGAAAATAAACCTCATAATGCATTTCAGATTTCGTATCCTGATCAAAAATATAAAGGTCGGCATCGAGATTATATAATTTAATATTTGAAAACAAATATTGGCAAACCGAGTAACACATACTTTTCTTAGAGGGCTTAAATTCCAAACACGACAGCCGGTGCAACTACTAAAGTTAATGACCTTGTGTTTGGGTCAAACAGATTGTGCATCGCGCATATAAAATCATTTAATAATATGGTGCGCAATTAAGAGAATATTCGATATCTGTTACACAACACTTTTCTCAATTGACTGCATATCAAAGATGGAGAGCAATATTATAATGTTATTGATTAGAGGAATCGTTATTCTAATAATTTTCAATTCTTTAGTTTGAAGGACTAAGAAAACCTGCTTGTACGGCTTGGTGATCTCAACCCAACTTAATCGAACCGGGAAACCTTGGTGAGAAGGGATTGTGCTGACAGAACAATTAGTAAAAATGTATATATTTTTACACAAAAGTAAATTATAACAGCAGATAATTTCCTAACAAACTCTAAGGCCCATTTGGTGCAGTTTTGGTGTAATCGTATGTGAAATATATCTGAATCTTTTGAAAAATAAAACCATGCGATCAGGCCGCACCAAATTAATTTTTCGTTCCTCGGATTTTTGCCAAAACAAAGCGAGCGAGCGAAAAAGAAAATACAATTTTGTCAGTTTTCATAAAACCCGAAGCGAGCAAAGAGCGAACATTATTTTATTTTTTTCTTCTGATCAATAAAAAAGAAATATTGTTCAATAAAATTAACCTTAAACCCATTTGAATGCAACCCAGAACTGAACCCCTAATGGACATTGGGAAAATGTCCGAATACATACTATTTATTCATCCGTTTTTAGATACACATTATATGGATAAACCAAATTATAATATTCTCAAAACAGATTAGTAGTTTGATGATCATTCCTAATAAAAATAACGCTGCTTTTAGGAAAAAAAGAAAGGACTTAAATAAATCTACAATGAATCACTTTAACATCACTTGCAACTGTGTTTAGACATTCATTAGGTCATTTTGGATGTTTAAAAAGTGATTTTTTACACTGGCGTCTTCAAACATCATACTCCATATACATTTAAAGTTCTTGGCTTAATTTCGTTTGGATTATCACAGTAAATGCAATGGGATGTACTCAAAATGAAAAGAACAAGAATATGTTAAGAGTACTTTTATGGTCAGTGAGATGATTTTATAATCCCGGATTATGATGTAAAAGAAAGTTGAAATTCAGGTGATAAACTTAGCTTAGGCTTACCTATTTTTTAGTCCATCCGTCCCAGTGTTAAAAGTGTTTGTTTTTTTGTGAAAAGATATTTGTTTGAAAACCGTTGTTTTGTCAGAATTTGGTAAAAAAATTCTTTTATACATCAATTTGGACCAAACAATAAACCATGTTCCTGTTAAATGAAACTGTTTTCTTTAGCATCGACGTCATATGTTAAACTTCTGGTCACTTTCCAAATGACTTAAGTCATTGTTCATCATTCTGATTTCCATCCAAAAAGAATCACTAGTAACTAGTCCACCTAAATGGCCGTCAACGAGTCTTTTGATTATTTTCCTATTATGGCAGACTCGAGATATAGGGATACATTAGAAATGTCAAAATAATCGGTTACTTCCCTTTACAAAAACACTTAAACTAGCCTAGTAAAATTATAATTGATTTTATTTTTCAGCCTTTAAAAAAAATTATTTTACTACAAAAAAATCTGGTTGGCGATAGAAATATAGGTGCGGGCGCACAAAAACAATTAAAAAGTTTTTTGTACATTTTCAAAAAAAATAGTAGCGGTAAATCCGAGAAACGAAACATCAATTTGGTGAGGCCTCAGTTTTAAATTAAGATTAAATATTTATAAAAAAAAAACATTTTTTGAAAATAAAGATTAAAAAATTTACGCCTATAATAGGCATCGAACCTGTGTACTATTGGTCTACAAGCGGGGAGCTAACCACAAGTTTCACGTTACCAGATAATTTACTAAAGTTTAATAAAATAACAAATTATAATTTTGCAGATTTCTCATCAATGTATTGATATTTGTAATAATTCAATTTTTTTCTGTAGGTTGGCTGAAGAAACTTTAAACAAAATAATCCTTGTGTTGCTATATCTCGGTAGGATAAAAGATTGAAAAGAAGTTTGCCATCCTATTACATCATGTTATTTATTTATTTTCTGGAAAGCATGGAAAAGATACCAAGGCCACAACAAATTGATCAGTTGTTCTACGGATTTTACCAAAAAAGGTAGGAGCAAGGGAGCGAAAAAAAATATTTTTTTTTAATTTATGGCAATCCAGAGGCGAGCGCAGAGAGAAAAATTAAAAAAAAAGTTTATTTCTTACCAAATTTATCATACAATTATGTCAAAAAATGCTTTTTAATTGCAAACATAGGTTCTCAGTTATAAATGGAAAGGTTTTGATTGTATCACATCAAAATCTGTATCAATATTTAACAAATGACAATAAGATCCAGTGCTTTACTATTAACTTCAATTTAAACGTGGATATATTGTAAATACAACATTCCTCATAGTAACGTGCAATTATTCGAAGACCAAACAGAAAACTTTTGTATTCATTACGTAACTTACTACCATAAAAAATCATTTTATACTAGTTAGAGTAATTCATCATTTGAGCATTTCCATATATTGGGTCAGGTCTAAATTTGAACCTCTTGAAGCACATGCTAAAATTCTAGCGGCTGACATTGCAGAAGACCGAAAATGTAAATTACACAGAGAACATTTCTAAAAAAAGACACTGTGGATTAAATTGCGGGACAACATAATTGAAGAAGTATCAAACAAATCCGCAAATGTGGCACCGGTCATTATATTATAGCGGGTGGGGGAATAAAGATATTTCCCTTTACCACGAACCTATGGTTTATAGGTCTGTGCCTTGAAAAGGAATATCATGACGGCCTCCATAGCTCCAATGTCCTTAAGAAACAGGCCACTTTACTACAAATCGAACAAAGAAAACATGTGGATAAGAACAAAGAATTGAGAAAATTAAAAAAAGTCATTTTTATAAAAGGTTTTATTTTTTTTATTTTACTGGTGTTTAAACTGTACACGGAAGTGTAATGCACTAGTCAATTGTAACCACGGCCCCAAGGTCCGGGGAATAGTGGGGACTTTCGGTCCAGCCAACCCCGGGTATCCCCGGACCTGGAGGGGGCGGGAGCGTGGATACTGGTGCATAAATACAGACTGTTTCTAAAACATTTACAACTCCTACTATTTGTATCTGTTTATAACAATTATGAGTATATGAAAACTGAGAAATGTATTTTAGAATTTAAAAAATAACTCACGAAAACACGTTCAATTGTTGTAAGTCGTGTGTCCGTGTATTTTAATATAAGTTTTGCACTCAAAGTACAAAACAATTAATTTCTTAAAACACACATAAATAATTATTGCCTTCGACGCTGTGAAACTTTTGTTGTTTACTGAAGACTATAATCCATTGACTATGACACTGATTTTCATTTAAAACGTGTTTTCACATTACGAAAACTGTGAGTAACCTGAAAATTAAACCGGAAATGAATACAACGGTGCGTCCTGCAAAATATCCCCCGACAAAAAAGACTGTCAACAAATATCGGCTGTTTTGTGGTTACCCGGACCTGATTTTGTCCTGGCACGAGGATTTTTTGCTCGCGAAGAATATAAAGCATGAAAATACCTTAAAAAAGGTGAAGTCGATGTTGCAGGTTTAAATTCTAAGTCAAAGAACTTCAAAAAATAGAGGAAATTTAGAAGTAAACAAAAAATACATATCCGCGGCCAAATAGTATGTGCTGGCGCAAAAAAAAAGTGTTTTTTTAAAAAAAAAATCATTTTCCGAATTTTAAGTGCGGCAAATCCTACGAACAAATGATCTAAGGTCGAAATAAAACATGTGCCTGTAAACTTTCATATTTTGAAGTATAAAGTATGTAAAATAGCATGTTGATTCGTTTTTTTGTTTTGTAATTTTGAATTATAATTATCAGTAACAAAAATAGTTTGAAGCTAAATCGGATAACGATCACCCTTGATAATTTTATTTTTAGTTTAATAAAGCTTTAATGCATAATTTTAAAGCTGTTCCATATTCATTACTGAGTAACCGTTCAGCCTGCGATATCGTTTCAGTTATTGCCCTTTTTAAATATTCATACCTATGTTTTGTCCGAAGAATCACGCCAAATAACAAATATTAAAGGGGGTATTGATTTTAAATTTTATATACATATAAATCTTGATGAGGTGAGGAGCTCTTTAAAGAGATAAATATTGTATATTTCCAATTGCTTTCGTCTGTCAAACAGCAAGGCAAGGGAGAAATACACTGCAAGGGAGATACTATACTACATTCGGCAGGGAATATTGGCAGTCAGTGGCTGCTCTTGTTGAAGCATTGAATGCATGTCATTGATGATGTTTGTTTGAAACTATTCATGTGTAATTCATATATGTTCCAGGTTACATGAACACGAATCGCAAGATGCAAAAAGGACTGTTTCCCTTCTGATGGAGATCTAAAACGTTTTTTTCTGCAAATGGGGTTAAATTAAAGAAACATGTCTGAGCTATTCACAACTTGTGCGTTATAATGAAGCACTCACAAATTTTATTTTGACATTTTTCTTTCTTAGCTCTTCTTAAATAATCATCTTAATGAAATGAAACAAGACAAAATGATTTCACCAGATGTGTTATTGTGTCAATACCGGCATGTACAAGATATAAATAGCATTGTATTTGTATTTGTTGTACAGAAATATATATGCAATCTCACACAATTAAAATTCTTGCATTAAACCAAATGAGCATTCACAAAAATGAAATCAGAATGCAAACAGAAAATATTCAGCAGTGACTCGAATCGCCCACGAAAAACCGGAGATAATTATGGCTTTATGAAAACGTTACTCTGGATGCGTGTGCCCGTTTGTCCCTGTTCGACGGTTAAAGGTTTCCAGTCACGATGTCGGGCCTCACTTGCTGAATATGTTTACAATATGACATAAATAAACTATCCGACATACGAGATGAGAGTATTCATGTAATTTATAAAAATTACTAAATTATCATACCTGGACGAACTCCTCGTGCATAAAACTAATCCTTGTAAAACTGTTCCGCATAAGGCAATATTGTCTTCGCTTTTTTACAAAACGCTTGAAATTTCAAGAACTGTTTCCCTTCTGATGGAAATTTAGTACCGCTTTATCACGGGGATAAATTAAAGAAACATGTCTGAGCTTTTCTCAAGTTGTGCGTTATAGTGATTCACTCACAAATTTTATATTTGCATTTTCTTTAACTTTGTTACAATTTAATTCTAATTCAGATCTGTTTTTATTAAGAAGAAACAAACAGGAACGGTTATATATCAATTCAAACAGATCTTTGTATATCAAAGCCTAAAATAGGCCATTTTCTTCCAAACCTTGCAAAACATTATTTCTGTCATTTTAAAAATAACCATTAACAACATATCTCTTATATGTAGTTTTGATAATGATTTGCTCATTTTTATTTTGCTGCAAGTTTATACACTAGTCTATTTTCAATTTGGGATTGTCATAGGCTTGGCCACGTCGTCTTGCAAAACGTTAACGCTTGCTCTTACTCGAAAATATTTAAGACATTCCGATGTGCGAATATGTCCAGTGTTAGTTGTTCACGTGTGTAACCAGGCTCATCACTCTGTAATGTAATTGTGGTAGAGTTAGGGTATACTTGTTTCTTTCACGGTGTCGCGTACATAGAACAATTTTGTTCAAGATATTGACACGAAACATAAATATGTAGCATTTGACACTACCCACATATAAGTAAGATAAATAACATAATAATGAGTTGTATCAACAACTATGAACTGTTCGTAGCCGTGCTCCCGTTTTAGCAAACCTTACGACATATCGTGTAGAAAATATCAAACAACTCGCACATGTTGGCACGACATCATCATCATCATCATTATCTTTGTCGTCGTCTTCATCATCTCTACTACTTACCTCTACAAACCACCATCATCATTATATCATCATCAGCACCATCAGCATGAACATCAAAACACATCAGGCTAGCATTACTACTGTAACGATCATCATTGTCACAATCATCATGGACATTGTAAACTATTAACAGTTGATGTAGCAATAGTCATTATTTTAGTTGTAGTAAAAGTCTTTCAAATATTACTTTGTAAATGTATGTGTATACATAAAAAACGGAGTTAAACAATACATATATGCTGTCAAATACCGCTGGAGCAGTGGCTTCGTATTTTATAGCATACGGTCCGAATTGTCTTTCTGAAAACAACATAAATAAAATGCTGCACGTTGCGCAACGACCATGCAATATCTAATGCCAGTCGATTAAGTAATTTGGAGATCAGTGGAGATGCAAACGTCTGTTATAATTGCTACGATTGCTAAATATTACCATCATATTACATTTGCCCTAAGGTATTACTGCCAAGATATTTTGATATTGAGGTAAAAACATAAAGGCAATTTGATGAGCTCATCGCATATCTCACGAAATATATATTTATATCTTTCAAGCCATTAGGATAAACAATTATTAGTTTCAACACAAATTGTATGATCCGACTTTTATATTTAACACTGATTTATAAGTATAATTAATATATATATCAGTTAATATTACCAAATATATAAACAGTTGAACACCGTTAATCCGAAGTTGTAGGGACCCAACAAATTACTTCGGAATAGCGGTGTTTCGGATTAACAATTTTCCGCAAATGACAGCGTTCGCGAATTATAGATGACGTGAAATACGTAGTCGTAAAAAATGTAATATCGGTTACACGTTACCAATACGGTACACTCAGTTTGAGTTATCTTTCGCATATAAAAATATGTGTTGATTTATTGTTTAATAATTGACGAATAATTCGTTATCATACTTCTTTAATAAACAGCATAAAACTTTTAAAACAAAATGACAGCACATATATGAATATGATGACATTTTCGAATGATATTCAGATTGTGATAACCAGCAATTATATACTACATCACCAAAATGAATCGCTCATTTTCTGACATCGATGCTTGTAACATACGCGTGCTCAATGTCATTCTTTAACAAGCGCTAATTGTGCTCCATTGTCACCTCAAGCCGATGCCCGAGTGCATTCGCAGTAAGGTGTGAAAAACTATGACACGATCAGGTTCGAATTAAGAATTAATAAAAAGGTGTGAAATACCAAATCGGGACCGAAATTTTTACTTCAGAATAGCGATTAATTCGGAATAGCGATTTCGGATAAAAGACCAAAAATTTTGTTAAACAAAGAAGGAGTAAAATTGTGACCGAAAAATTATTTCGAAATAGCGATAAAAAACTGTGTTCGGAATACCGACACGGGTTTTATCCGGACAAAACGGTTTCAAAACAACGGATTAATTGTAAACGATACATGTATAACTGATTTAATAAGAAATACAGTTTTATCTTGAGGCGGAAAAACTTACAACATGCCAACATACAGCTTTCTGAATAAAATACATTTCATTTCGACATACGTGTTCTCAGTTGTATATACATGACATATCATACAGGCGGTGTACACAGACGATATCTAAAAGAATGTTTGACTAACGGTAAATCATAGCAAAAATAATTCACGTAGTGTTTCTATTTTATTTTTTAAACAACTACTTAATAACTCCGTAATTTACTTCCAATTTCTTTGTATGTGTTTCTGCCTTTTGGCTTATAATGGACAATGACCTAAGCTCGTCAGTTGTGAATGAGAGCACCACCAAAACTGGTCCAACGGTAAGGATGATCCTCATACAGTTGTCTGTTCGAGCCCCCACTGGAGCATTGTACCCAGACGGATTCTCCGGCATCAAGCTGTACAAACACTTGACTACTAGAACAGGTATAGTGGTCCTTGTCATAGTTTTGAGTCGAAATGAGGACTGAGCCTTCCTTCATCATCTTGAGCAAAGCAAAGTACTTTGAATGCGTACATGTGTGCATGAGGAACAAGTAAAGTCCTCGTACTGGAGCGGTGAACTTGCCCGTGGTGGAGCTGTAGCCGTTGCTCGGGTTGTTCTGTACTGTCTTGTACATTATCACCTCACCTGTGGACAGACTGCTGGTCTGTGGAGAGTGGGCGTTGAAGTACACAAGTGGAGTAACGATTTGGTCTGAAAAAAGATTTGTTATATATTTATAAATATCAATTATAAAGTTTGTGTGAGTGAGTTTAACTATTGTAAACTTAGCATTATTGTAACGAATTTATGAATGTGCGAGATTATTTACGTTATATCAAACGACAGAACTTAGTAATTTAAAGTTAGATTGATAACTCTTATTATGTTACTTTTAATTTTGTAGATAAATCATATTAAACCAACTCATATTAAAGGGGATTCACTCTTCATATAATGTCGAAAACTATTTTCTTTAACTTTGTTTTAATTGAGTTAACTTGTTTTTATGAAAAACCACTTAACAAATAATGACATATATTCATTTAGATATAAGTATATATATATATATAATTCAATTTTCAGTAACGTTACATTTTTGGCAAAACCCTGTCCTATTTTTAAAAAACAAAATTCAGAAGTCGATCTTTAATTTGATCTTTTGATGATGTTTTATCATTGTCACAACCATTTTATTTACAATTCACACGGAATTAATTATTGTCTCAGAGTGAGTGGCAAGTATCTTAAAGGGGCATGCACAAGTTTTAATAAAACTTAAAGCTTTTGCAAGTTATATGCGAATGATTCGTATGAATCGAAAAGACGTTAATTTGTGATATATTATAGTCAATTGTATAGCTAACCGTGTACATTTTGATATTGAGATAATTCCCTAAAGGAAATATTTCCCCAATTGGATACTGTTACTTATTTTTAGATAGATCAATGGAAGCGCATAGGAGTCACATTGGTCGGAATGGCATCATAGTTTGAGTAAATGTAGAATCGTGTTAAAACGTTCATAATAAAAAATACACACAATAGCTTATCTAAATTGAAACAAAAATCATATAGAACTGTACATTAACCAGAGTTTCTTTTGGAATTTATCTGTAAATGTAAACAATGAGTTATCATTTTAAACAACTTGTAGATTTTCTTCAGGGAATACCATGCTATATCTTTGATAAAAACGCTACGTCGTGTTGGAAAGTAGTTAGACATGGACAAATATAATAATAATGACACGCTGTTTATTAAACGCTGACATATTGAAACTAATAGGAAAGTCATTGGACGGTTTAACACATCGATATCTTTACTTTGGACCGGGGCACACCAGCCGGTTTGTATGATCATAGATACAACAGCTTTTCTTGGTATTCTAGTGTGTAGGTTTTTAGATGGAATGATCTTTTTTTCCATTAATTTGTTGTTTTTTTACATATCATTATGCAAGTGTAAAATGCTATTTATTAGGCTAAGTATGTGTTTATGGTAACTTAATACTCTGTCATCTTGGAAATAGTACGGGTCCCTTTAAAATATGCTTAATTGTGAAGAAACAATCAATTCAAATGCATGGAAGATATTGAATAAAATGCCAAAAATCCAATCAATATATGTTGCGAACGATCACATGACAATTTGACAATGTTAACAAAGAGAAGAGGGCCAAAATGGCCCTTTATCGCTCAATATTTACACCTCAACTTCCATTCCTTAAATGAACTGCCTTTCGGCAATCGATGAACGCAACATCTTCGGATATGTTCGGATCGCAATTCATCGCATACCAATATGCATGAAAAGGATTGATCTTGTTATTGTTTTTTCATGGGTCAGCAAGTCCCGTGAAATATAAATCAACATTTTAGAAAGTGTTAGGTTATTTAGTGTTGCCATAAGTGTTTCAATTTTACGTTTAAAAGTGATTTCAAGTTATTGATCTTGTGACGTCATTTGAAAAAAATGTTTCCGGTAAGTCGGGTGGTTCTATTTACAGAACGGGTAAGAAAGGATTACTGAAAGGTTTTCTTAAATGAAATGAAGTATTTCTTTTTAAATTCTTGAATGAAATAAATAACTATTGTTGTAAATATAAGTAATGAATTACGGGGCTGGTCAAAGTACGCGTGGAGTCGGACTCCATACACGTTGACCTTGCATAATTGCGTTCATACCCCGTAATGACATCAACCCCGCAATTTATTCCTTAAACTGATTTGACAAAGGGTTCTGAAGTTATTGATCAAACAACATACTGGAGGCCACCCACCGGTATGACGCAGGTTTAACTATTTACGTCACATAGTGTGAAGGAGTTTGACAAGAGGGTCAGCATAGGAACATTATTGTGAAATTATTTTAAAATTCCGCCAGCGGATTTTTAGGACAATATTTACAAAACTTTTTCCGTATAGACTAATAGTGAAAAGATGCCCCGTCCTCTGGCGGCTTTTTTCAACATGGAGTGAAGAAATTTGATACAAAGTTACCCGAAAATATCTGTGAAATCATGTTGAACTCTGGCCCGCAATTCTTGATACGAATATTTTCAAAGTGTTTCCTATCGGTTGCCAGGGCAACCAGAGTTTTGCATAAAACCATATATATAAAAGGAAACAGGAACAATCCTGTGAAAGATGGTTGAAATTGTACCAGTTGTTTAAGATAATTTGTTTGAAGAAAAATATTGACACTAAGCGAAGTATGATTTAGTGCAATACACAAAACATGACCATTACTGTAAAAAATACATATAGCTCGAGATCACACAATGCCTTAGCACGCAAAACTTAAAGTAGATCATTACGAGCTTTCTCAGAAATGGAAGATAAACAAATGTCATATATATATATATATATATATATATATATATATATATATATATATATATATATATATATATAGGACATTCGTTTATTTCAGTGTAAGATTGTATTTTATTTCACGAGTGTCATAGAAAAACATATTTTCACGAGTGGTGTTTCTTTTATGCTTATTTTCCGAGTTTTATCGAATTTTAATTTATCTTCTTAATTACACTCTTTTTTGAAAATGGTGTTATTTACTCCGCTACCCGCGGGGCGCCCCTCATGCAAAATTATAGCTGTCAATTTTCGGTTTGTTGAGAAAGAGATCTCTGATAATCTGTTTTATAGTTTATTTTTCGCTCGTTTTTTTGTGCAAAGATTTTATGAACAGTTATCGATGAAGTTGTGTCGACTTCCAGGTAATGATGAGGACCACGTTAGTTTGTTGACAAATTTTAAGGCGTGGGTGGAGTAAAAAAATCAGTAAATCTGTAAATTGTTTTGTGAATTTTCCGGGAAGTTCATATTACGTATTGCAACGACAAACAGTTCGTAATACATTTGAACGTTGATGCAACATTCTATTTATGTCCGAACAGTTGTTTCCGTCTGTTATTTTTATATGAAAGCAAATTTTCGAAAATTCAGCTTCAAGATCAACAAACCGTTTAAAAAACGGGATAACCATTTTTCTAATAAACGGTAAGTTGTTTATTTCCAATTTATATCTTCTATTTAAACTTATGCAACATTTCTTTAAATTTCAAATGATTTTTTTTGCAAACATTTTCTGTTTCAAAAGTGAAGTGTTCTATTTTGATCAAGGGGAAGTAACTACAATGGATTTTAAAAGTAGTTTTAAAAGTTGATATTTTCACTCCTTATTTTGCAGTGAAAATATCAAATTGATATTTTCACTGTTGTTATTTCACTGATAAAACTCCATATTTCATCGAAAAGCATTAAAGAAAAAACGTTCGTCTCACCTGACCATTTTTATAGGGATTGTTCCTACTTAAATTAAAATGTGTATGTGCTCGATCGTATGAGAGCATTATTACAAAACGTTGAAAGTGTAATTTCATGTCTTTATAATTTCCTTAGACCTAAAATGGGTTTTTATGATCAAGCGGTATAATAATATTTTCATGATGTTATTTAATTCTATGTTTATACGAAGCCATACACTTTATATTTAGAATAGGCAAAAGTTTAAATCTGTACTCACCTTTTATATCATTGAATGCGGCCATAGCTTGTTCTAACGTATTGTTAGAATCCACTTCAATCTTCTGCAGTGTGCTGGACTGGTTTTTCTTCGCCTCGTCCATAAGCGAAGCCAGTTTATGTTCTGCTTGCTCGAGAAAACGTTTTTTCTCATCCTTGATATTGTTCAAATTCTGCTGCACCTTTTCGCCCAATTTTTCAAAAGCGAGCTCCATGTGAATCATTCTCTCGAGCATCTTCTCCTCATAGTCGTATTTGGAGCACGCTGGACACGATGGCTCGGAGGCCACGCTTACGCTAATCAGTAACAACAGCTGAAGTATTCCAGCCATTCTCTATCGAGCCTATTAGATGATACTGTTAGGTGACAAGTTAGCTGAATGTTTGCGAATGAGAAAATAATCGCTAAATATATTTAAGTGCAGATTTATAAAACTGAATGAATACCGTATTTTTTCAAATGATCCGTATCCGCATAGAAGTTAAAATGCTTCAAGGTTAAGAGATAACATGGAACGATTAAAGGAGGATTAGAACTGCGTTAAGAGGAGGGTTGTTGTATTTAAAGGGAGTGAATTTTGCTGATTAGTGATTCAGCGATGATTTCATGATAATATTATTTGCAATTCCTGTTTCCTGACTTCTTTTTAACTTTTCACATTGACACTTGTTATTAAGTGACGTCAACAGATGCGAATACAGCCGTATTACACTGGAGTGGAATCGGGACAACCGTATTTTGCGATATGTATTGCGTGTGGATTTATGTGGTATATAATAAAGCGCGATATCGAGTACCATTAGTAAGGATTTTTTTCTTTTATCCATCAACTAGATCATCACAATTTTGATGTATCCTAAAAAAATAAAGATATAGAGAATACTAGGTTAGTGCCGTGGATGGAGGAAGTTTATCTGGCAAGGCGGAGGAATTTATCGGGTGAGCCGAATACCTAGTATTCTGTTTATCCTGTAACTTTGTTTAATTAAACACTATAAAAACCTTAAAATTATTAAGTATCTTTTAAAGTAAGGGGGCAACCGTTTTTTCCCTGTTGACGTCATCACACTCGGTATCCATGTTTAAATCGCCCCCAAAATAGTTCTCAAAACTGTTCAACTTTTTTCAATACGTTTATATTCAAAGTCATTGCATTTTAATAAGTCAATATCGATTCAAAACATAAAAAGCTTTTAGACGTGCATAAGCATTGATCAGTCTCTGAACATTATCAGATGATGTAACAATTAGTCCGCAAGTCACACAGTACAGTACACAGGTCAAGATTCAAGATCACGAGTGTTTACAAACAAACGCCACATATTAAATGAATTTAATTCATGTTAATAGTGTTGGATGTTCAGAACTGCACCGGCAAATAGATCATTCATTTCTGTTGTAAGTGAGATTTTGTCATTCACCACAGAAATGGAATAAACTATCGACGAGTAGCGTTGAATGCTGTCTATTTTGTTAATAAAATCATATTGAAGTTGTACATTTTCTGAAACTTTATTATGTTCTGTGACAGAGACAAGTTATTTGGAGACAATTGGTTGAAAAATAAGTTAGTACGTGCTTTTCAAGAACAACACCCTACATACGAGGGCCTTCGCATGTCCACCTTTACTATAAAATAATAGTAAATATTGGGGGGGGGGGGGGAATGGAAGTGGAATTTTTGGTTGATATTTATGTTTTTATGATAAATGATCATGTTCCAATCATATTTGGTCTTGAAAAAAATTATTTTACTATATTTTAGAGGGGGGTGGCCATAGGGTGGGTCTTGTCAACGTAACTGCTGCCTGTGGTATATTATATAAGAACACAACAGTTATTTTTTACTAACACCAAACGTCATATTATTGGCGAAACTACGTCTTTTTATTTTCTCTTTTAGACGTTCTAAGTGGCATTTGCAGATGGGCGTCTTGTCTCATTTTTTCAGAAAAAAACTGTTTACGTGCCATATAACTGTTATAAAATTACTTCAGTACCTCTGTGCGAACGTCGACACTTAACACCGTTTTTTATAGGGGAAATCTTTCTTCTAGATTGTATTTGCTGATTGCTGTGCCATACTTGTACACCAAAAGTGTTTCCTCATTGAGCTTAACAAACAAAAACTGTGAAAGTGTTTTATGAAATAAAGATTTACGAAAAAATAGTCTCGATTTAAAACATAGAAAGAAACCTTTTTCGTTATTCTCCTTTAAACACGAACACTACATTGATGCATGTGTGGTCTGTTTTCGATGTGTGTATGTTTTTGTCTCTCGTCCAGTGCCGATAGGGTCCTTAACGATGATTCTAGACAAGGTTTTTATTTGACTTCTGGGCGTATCTCTTAAGTTTTGATTGTTAAGTTGATTTTGTAATCTAAAGCTTGGAAAACTATACTCTTTAATAAATAAGTTTCCAGATGTGCAATGTCAAAGCATACTCGAAGGATTTACTTTGGCAATAATGCTATAAAAAGGGACTGCGCATAAAAATAAAAATCATGATAGAAAAGCTTAAAAGCTTGTTTCACTCTTTCAAGCTCCTGTGTAAAGGCTGTTATGATTTGTAGAATCTGTTGTGTGTTTTTTGTTACAATGCGGAGTAAAAATTAGAATGTGTATTTCAAATGTATGAATTAGTAAGTGTTAATATGCGTTTCAAGTAGACAAAAATGAAGGAAACTAAGGAGAGGGGCGTGGACAGGTTGTGCGGTCGTTGACTTGGTCTTATAGTTTAATGTCATCTTATATTGACGCTTAATTCATGCCGCAATGTCGCCGGATCGAAACATATCAAAAAGTTCAAACAAGCGAAAAAAAAGTAAAATATCATTTAAGTAAACTTCATAACATATCAAAATCCCGTAAAAGAATTGATTTAAGTGTATGAATAGTTTTTAGGCTTATTACTTCACACAGATAGGCCGCTAAACCCCTAGCTTCACCCCGACAGGCCATCGGCTTAACGGCTACATGCCCCTATGCCAAAAATCCATAAAGTCAGTCCAAAAATTATCAAGAAGTCCATATAAGCAAAGAAAGGTGTAAAATATCATTCATTGTGCACAGGTGACATCACTTTCGCACTTTATTCAATGCATATGTATATGTTACTGCTAATTTTTACTGTTTTTCTGTTGCTAGCTTCTAGGCGCTAGGCCGCTGGTCCGCCGGGTCGCTGGATACACGCAGCGAGGCCGCCGATTTCATGGGACCAAGTCACTAACTGCACGACTCAATGCCACTAGGCGGCAAGGCCCCGGGCGGTTGGACTTTTATTAATCGAGAAGTTTATATAAGCCAATAAGGTGAATTATCATTGAAAGTGCCTTGATTACGTAGCAGCAATTTTGTATTTATCTGAGTATCTGAGTATTTAACAAGAACGCCAATGAATATTCTACCGTATAAAGTTAGTTTTTCTGACAAGTTCGCCAAGAAGATGTAAAAAAAACCTTTATTCAATACAATTTATAAAGTTACTGCTTTAAAATATAAATATGCCACTAGGCCGCAATGCCCCCAGGCTGTCAGGTCGATACTTATGCTCATGTTTATTTATAAACGCATAAAGAGTTAAAATACTATGAAAAGCATACTGACTACATGGTTAATCCCGTATTTAGCTCTTTATATAATACAATCGCAAACGCATTTTTGCAGTGTTAAAGTTCACATTTGCCATTGAGGGTTAATTAACATGTTATGTCCGGTAAGAAGATGCCAACAATTTTGAAATTGCAAATTATGTAATGCAATTGTTAATATTACTGCTGCAGTATGAGTTACTGTAGGCCACTAGGACGCTAGACCTCAAGGCCACTACACTGATATTCATAAAAACATATGAAAAAGTCAAAAATAGGTATTGAAAGGTAGAATACCATTGGAAGTGCGTAATTTACTTGGTAAAAAAACAGTTTATATATGACTACAATAAAATTTAAAAATAGCTGCAACAAGGGAGTTTGGCTTCGGCTGGAAGACGTCAAAATACAAATATGCCATATAACCGCCAGACCACTAGCTTCAAGCCGCTAAACCGAAGACCTCCTGTCGCTAGGCCACCAGACTGCTTACTTTTAACGCCACTGTTCCACTATGCCGTCTAGCCGACATCACGCATAAGCCACAAGGTCGCGCACTTTACGCACATACAAAATGCCCGGGCTGAGCACTATGAAATACAAATGTATGTGCATTCAAATTATATTTTCGATTTTTATTTTTCGAGTCATGGTTTGTCAAAAAAACGAAAAATTTAATTGAAAACCAACAGTCATTTGAATATCGAAAACATAACTATTCACACAATAGAGAAAACTAATTGCTTAAAAATTAATATCTTATTCACAAAACATATTTTTATATTTTGGTAGTTAGGATTACACGTGTCCAATAATATTGATCGTTTGTTTTATATTTTACAAAGTTAAGTTTCGCCCTGTAAGAAAAAAATCACATTAAATCAGAATGGGGAAAATATAAGGTTGTCACCCAATCTGTCTTTCGAATCCGATTTGAGATTTCTTGAATCCGGAATACCGCTTATTTGTGTTTAATGGAATCCGTAATGCCGCTTGCTTTTGAAAAAGATTCCGGAATACCGTTTAGTATAGATATCCAATATAAACGTCTAAACAGTGCCTTATTGTTGTATATTTGAGTTATATCATTGCATTTTTGAGAAATTTCTAACAATTGTCAGTTAAAATGCACATGTAATGAGACGTACACAAACTCATATTAGGCACTTTATGGTAAAGGCCAAGGTAAATTGAATAGTTGGTATGCGTTATGCAAGTTTACTAAAATTATTAAGATATATAGTACAAGCATGAACTAATATAAATGACATAACAATTCCTTTACAAGCAATTATGTTTGTTGTATTATAAACACTACTCAAACACTACAATAGACAAAGAGGTAAATTGCATTACTTCCCTTTATTCATTAACTCTATTGCATGTACTGTATATTATAGACTGATGTTGTACACTTTCATAGCTCTTGTTAATCTGACTTTACACAGTAAACATGTTACTAGAACCCTGTGTCTTTGTACATCTAACTCCCATCCCAAGGAATAAAACAATGTTTAATGTATGATTGAAACCACATAAAAATGATGAGCGAGAGAAGCGAGCAAAAACACTTCTTGATTTGACCGAAAGTTAAGCCTATCGTCTTTAAGAATTACGCGACAGTCCAAGAAAAGGCATAAGTTGCACCTTTTGCGTTTACGCCATCAATACATACAATTGTATATTGTTCAAAATTGAAAATGACTCGTATTCTTTATCCCAGTATATCTGTTTTATCATATTTCACTTTAATATTTGATATTCTTTACTTGTGGAGATTTCCGGATTTGACGTTGGGTTTCGGAGAATTGGAAAATTGGAAAAGGCCCCTGTCGTATAGTACAACAAGCGCCCTCCCTGCTCAAAGGCTCTCCTGCTAAAAGGCTCTCCCTTCTAGCAGTCAAAACCGACCTTTATATACCACATCGCACTAGACAGGTTATGCAAGTACCAGACGGGTTATGCAATCTAAGTACATACACCTGTCCCTGGGGTGTGGTATCAGTGACACTATGTAATATGTTACAGCCCCTTAAGAACTTGAATTAGCCAAACAATTCATCATCATCATCATCATCATCATCATCATCATCATCATCATCATCATTATCATCATCATCGGCGGCGTCCTTGTAGTTTGGTAGCTTGGTTGTTTGAACACTAGCGACGAGATGTCAGTGGCATTTTTATACTTATAAACCAGTTCATGGCTCGAATTAAGCAACCTAGTGGCCTCCCGCTGTTAACAAGGCGGCTTTGCCGTCAAACAATCATCTTCTCGATAAACGATAAACCGTGAACTCCACTTACATTCCAATGATCCGTACTCAATTCGAAGAAAAGTTATGGGCTTTCGAAAGAAAAGACCAATTACTAGTACGGAGTATGTAGGATGTACACCAAAATCCAACGTAGCATAGTTCGCATAGTTATATTGCTTAATTCTTCTTTAAAAACAACCCCTTCATTTTTCAATAAATACAAACGTTAAGATCATACCTTGTCAATTAAAAAACCCAAGTGGATTGTTAGCGTACATAATATGTTGAAATATTGTCGATATATTACAACGATTAGTTTTTTATGTCCAATAACCTATAAAAAGCTGTATTTCATTTTTTTAGAGTCAAGACTCATTTTACCCAGGTTGGGTACATAGACGACATCTAACAATATTTAAATACCATGAGACAGCATAAAGGCCGGGTGAACAGGCGATATCTAACAATGTTTAGATAACATGACCCTGGTTGGGTACATAGACGACATCTAACAATATTTTAAAAAAATATGACACAGCATAAAGGCGGTGTACAAAGGCGATATTGAACAATGTTTAGATAACATGAACTAGAATAAGTAGGCGATATTTGACAATTTTTAAATAAAGACACCTTTATATATGACACAGCATAAAGACATCAAAGTGGGTTACACAGGCGATAATCAACAACGGAATCGATATATAATTCCCGTAATGACAATACTTCTTTTGAAAAATAATTATTTTTCAGCGTATGTGATTTGCCTTGTTTGCATTTTAGTAACAATGACCTAAGCACGTCAGTTGTGAATGAGAGCACCACAGAAACTTGTCCAAAGATAAGTTTCCTCATGCAGTTGTCTGCTCGGGCCCCCACCGGAGCATTGTACCCAGACAGTTTCCCCGAAATCAAGCTGAACAAAGGCCTGACTACTCGAACAGGTGTGAGCGGTTTTGTCATAATGAAAACTTGCAATCAAGACCGAGTCTTCATTCACTATCTGGAGATAAGCAGTTTTATTTGGAGCAATACATGTGTGCATGAAGAACAAGTAGAGTCCCCGTGCTGGAGCGGTGAACTTGCCCGTGGTGGAGCTGTAGCCATTGCCCTGATTGGTCTTCACTGTCTTGTACACGATCACCTCACCTTTGGACAGGGTGCTGGTCTGTGGAGAGTGGGCGTGAAAATACACCAGTGGAGTAGCACTTGCGTCTGAAAAAGGATTTGATATATAATTTATAGATATCAATTATAGTTTTTGTGTGAGTCGAAAAATGTATTACTTACTTGGCATTATTAAGAACATATTAATTTAGAACTAATCATACATGTTTAAATATTAAGACTGATCAAAATAATTCTTTAAAGTATGATTATTTCAAAAGAAACAATCCATTTCAATACATGGAAAATATGGAAAGAAATGCAAATATTCCGATCAATACATATTTTGAACGATCACAATGTTGTTGTCAATGTAAAAAAGACAACAGGGTCAATATGACCCTATTTCGCTCATCTGATTTGACAAAAGATTCTAAGGTTATTGTTCTGACAACATACAGGACGCCGCCCGTCCGTATGCCGCAGGTGAAATCATTATACGTCCCGTGTTTTTAAACATGAAAAATACTCATCTGTTAAGAATGCCGCGAAGGGCGAATTCAAGATGAATATTTATGCGAAAAACTACAGAAACAAGCAAAGTAGCAAAAAGTTTTAGAGTGACATTATAATAATAATAGAAAAGAGTCATCTGAGCAACATTTCTGTGAAAATATTTTGAAATCATGCTAAATGTTTCTGAAGAGATTTTCAAAGTCTTCCACATAGCCATATAGTGAAAAGAAGCCCCGCCTCTGGTAAAACAAATTGATACAGAGGCACCTAAATAAATATGTGAAATTATTTTGACATCGGTTCGATGGATTTTGAGATTATCAAAGTTTTCCATAAAGGCATTAAATGGAAACTAGCCCCGCACAATGATAACATACTTTTTTGCAATCACCATAGTGTGAAGGAGTTAGACAGAGTGGTCATCATAGGAACTTTTCAGTGAAATTATTTTAAAATCCCGCCAGCGGATTTTGAGGACAATATTTACGAAATGTTTTCCATAAAGACATATAGTGAAAAGGTGCCCCAACTCCTGGCAAATGTTTTGTTTCGAATGAACACGAAGAGAGGAAATTTCAAACAAAGTCACCCAAAAAAATATCTGATAATTTATATTGAAATTTGGCCAGCGGTTTCTTATTAGAACATTTTTCAAGTTTTTCATTTTCGTTGCAAAGGCAACCAGATTTCTGCAAGAAACCATTTTTAAGGAAACAGGAAAAGGACCATACATGAAACAATCCTGTGAAGGTTTAGGATAATTTGTTTGAAGAAAAACGTTGACGACGTATGGACGGACGAACGACGTCAGACGACGGACAATCACCATATCACTCAGGTGGGCAAAAAACTGAGCAATGAGTGTTAGCCCGAGCTAATTATGTTTTAGTTCACTTCACAAAACTTGTCGATTGTTGTTAAAATTCCATAGCTCGAAATCACACAAAGACTCGCGCTTTTAAGATGCAAAACGTTAAGTAGATCAATTCGGACTTAGTCATATAAACATAAATATAAACCGTTCGTCACACCTGACCGCATTTATAGGTATTGTCCTTATTTAAATTACGTTGTGTACGTCCTCGATCTCATGAGAACATTATTTTAAAACTTTGAAATTGTAACATCCTGTCTTTATCATTTTTTAAAAAAAGGCCTAAAAAGGATTGTTATTATCAAAACGGAATATTATTATTTTCATATTTATACGCATGTTTTTCATTCTTAGTTTATACGTAGGCTTTCCACTTCATATTTTATAATTATTAAAAGCCAAAACCTGAACTTACCTTTTCTATCATTTAGGGCGGCAATAGCTTGTTCTAACGTATTGTTAGAATCGACTTCAAACTTCTGCAGTTTGCTGGACTGGTTTCTCTTCGCCTCGTCCATAAGCGAAGCCAGTTTACTTTCTGCTTGCTCGAGAAAACGTTCTTTCTCATCCTTGATATTGTTCAAACTCTGCTCCACCTTTTCGCCCAACTTTTCAAAAGCGAACTCCATGCGAATCATTCTCTCGAGCATCTTTTCCTCGTAGTCGTATTTGGAGCACGCTGGGCACGATGGTTCGGAAGCCAGGGTCGCGCTGACCATTAACAACAGCTGAAGTAGTCCAATCATTCTTTAACGCGCATTCAGTGGATGTTACTGTTAGTTACATATAAGCCAAATGTTTGCGAATGAGAAAATACTCGCAAAATATATTTACGAGCAGCTATTGAATTCTGAATGAATACCGTATTTTCTCAAATGATCCCAAGTCCTAATAAAAGTCAAATGCTGCAAGGTTTATAGACGACACGAAACGATACAAACGGTTATTAAATCTGACTTTTGATGAAGTTGGTAGTGTTTGAGTGGAGTGGATATTTGCAGATTCGTATACCATAAGGCGCTACATGAGTGAATTAAAAATCTGAAAAGTCAACGAGACTCCAATAAACATTTTGGAACACATCGCAGTTAATATTTTATTTTATATATTACTGGTTTATGTCATTTAAAAGACGCACATTTTTTTCTGATGTCATTTTAACATTTCACAATGACGCTAGTTATAACGTGACGTCAACAGATTTGAATACGGCCGTATTACACTGGAGTGGAACAAGAACAACCGTATTTTGCGATATGTATAGCGTGCGGATTTATGATAGGTATACAATAAAGTGCGATAGCGGGTACCATTAATTAGGATTGATTAACTCGTAAACTGGATAATCAAAACTTTATGTCTTTTTTAATTTTCAGAAATCCTTATTTCTAGGCTAAGCATGAAAAGTTGGAAATAGCTTTTTATTCGTACCTTTCCAAACACGCAATCGAAGTTCGCATTGTAACCACTAAACAGCTAAGGAAATGGCCGACAATTATTTCATATTATTATGTAGTTTTTTAACATAATGTTTTATTTTTTTATTTTTTTTATCAACAGTTTTTAAACAAAGTTTGGTTTCGCAAGTGCATTGTTGGTTTAGGTTATTAACGAATTAATGTTTTATGTTGATGTGAACTGTAAAATTTAAACCGGGCTTTCGTCTTACCATTTCAGATTTACTTTAAGCATTATTACGGTAGTTGTAATGTGCGTGGAAAAGTTTATACCAGACACTGTATAAGTATTCCCCACCCAAGATAAAAATATTAGTTCATGTTGCAGGCATGCAATGTTGGTATTAACAGTTATATAGAAGCCGCGACAAGCAGAAAGGGTCATAATATCGTAATGTCTTTAATTCAATCAGTTTCAGTTCATACCTATTTGATATCTTTAAAAAATACACCCTTTACCTTTATTACACATATTACATAAGGAAAAAGCAGTTATGTTGCCATTAACACCAAAGTATTGCGTCATTTGGTGGGTAAAATCACGTCGTATTTACTATACGATCCGTTTTTGCTCGTCGCGGTTCGATGTGGCATTTGCAGATGGGCGGCTATCATTAATTCCAAAAGAAATATCTAGCAAAGAGAATGTTGATCTGGCATTCAATTGATATCAAAGTGAGTAAGTACCTCTGTTCAGAGTCAACATTTGTGATATAGCTTCAAAACACGTCTGACGTTGCAATTATGATGTTTTATAGAGCTGATATGTCCGGGTTTATTTACAAAAGAAGATCGTTCTTCTAGAATGCATTTGCTGATAGCGCTGCCATATATAAACCATGACTGTTTCCGCATTGGGTAACCAACAAAAACTGTCATAGTGTTTTGAATAAAAATTGCTTTAAGAGAGAGAGAGTGCCCTTTGACCACGAAGTCCGGATAGAGCTATTTTGATATGTGTGGGGTCTGTTTGTGGTGTTTTGTTCGTTTGTGTCTCTCGTTCAGGTTTATTTTGGCCCTTACATTGTGCTTTTAAACAGGGTTCATAGATGACGTGTTGAATACCGGGCTTGTTCCTGTAGTTTTCATTGTATTATTGACCTTGTAAATTTAGTCTTGGTATGTTTCTGCCTTTTATGGTTTAAACCATATTGGTTTTAAAAAAAATCGAGAAAAAAAGTTAAACATAATCAAAAGATTAACTTTGGCAATAACGCGTGACAACTGATATATGCACACAATAATCACGATAGAATTGAGAGGGACAACTTTAATCGTTATACTTTGTTTTTTTCAAGCTGCTTAAACTTGTTTTTACTTATTAAAAAGTCTAGAAAATCGGTTAAAAACATATTATTCAAGCGTCACGTCGAAATGTGATGGGTGGTTTATGAAAATCCAACGTAAAATTAAACTCATAACAGTCATAAACTATAACTATTCCTTCAGAAAATATTTAATTTAAATACCAACTTTTCCCGTAAAGTTGCATTACTAGATCATATGTATTGATCATTGAATAATGGGGCACATTCTTTCAGGCAAGACCTACACAATGGGAAAATCACAGTTTAAATTGGTATGCATTCTCTTTTTTCCGGTCATTAAAGAAACTTATTCACACTATGCATTTCAATTGAAATAATACATCGAGATTAAAAAATGAATTATTTGAACTCAATTCTTGGCAGACCAAATAAAACATAAATTTCTAAGAGGCGTTAAAATCTAATATTCCAAACACGAAAGCAGGTAGTACTACGAGAGTGTATATACATCACCCGTAAAATCATTTTAGGCATTTAAACGAGGACCAAAGTTAAAGGCCTTGTACTAGGATCGTACAGAGTATGTGAATCGCGCATACAAAACCTTTCAATAACGTATTCAATAAACGATATGGTGTTCGATTAAGAGAATATTCAATATCTGTAACACTACCCATTTCTCAACTGACTGCATATCAAAGACGGAGATTAATATTATATTGATATCTTTTCAGTGTGCCTGACTTATACGTTGTATATTCCACAGGCGCAAGTTATTCTCTTTTGCATACAGTAGTAGATGCAGTTACAGTAGTTTAACAGTAGCAGTAGCAGTAACAACAGAAGCAGTAGCAGTCGCAGGAGTAGTAGTAGTAGTAGTAGTAGTAGTAGTAGTAGTAGTAGCAGTAGCAGTAGCAGTAAAAGTAGTAGTAGTAGTAGTAGTAGTAGTAGTAGTAGTAGTAGTAGTAGTAGTAGTAGTAGTAGTAGTAGTAGTAGTAGTAGTAGTAGTAGTAGTAGTAGTAGAAGTAGTAGTAGTAGTAGTAATAGTAGTAGTAGTAGTAGTAGTAGTAGTAGTAGTAGTAGTGGTAGTGGTAGTGGTAGTGGTAGTGGAAGTGGTAGTGGTAGTGGTAGTGGTAGTGGCAGTGGCAGAGGCAGTGGCAGTGGCAGTGGCAGTAGCAGTAGCAGTAGCAGTAGTAGTAGTAGTAGTAGTAGTAGTAGTAGTAGTAGTAGTAGTAGTAGTAGTAGTAGTAGTAGTAGTAGTAGTAGTAGTAGTAGTAGTAGTAGTAGTAGTATTAATAGTAGTAGTAGTAGTAGTAGTAGTAGTAGTAGTAGTAGTAGTAGTAGTAGTAGTAGTAGTAGTAGTAGTAGTAGTAGTAGTAGTAGTAGTAGTAGTAGTAGTAGTAGTAGTAGCAGCAACAGCAGTAGCAGTAGCAACAGCAACAGTAGCAGAGTAGTTAAATTAGAAAGCGCTTAAGGGTTAATTTAAGATGTTGTTGTCGGTGATGGTGTTGTTGATTCTGTTGTTGGTTATTTGAGGGATTTTGGGAGAGGGATTTTGGGAAAGTAAAGATTTTGCGTACAATTAAAAAATCCTAGTATTATTCCTTAACAATAATATTGTGATACCGGCATTTTACAAGTTTATAAAGTAATCAAAGAGGTCACTCCAAATTAACACATCATTTTGTTTGATAAATTATGTTGATTTTAAACTATAAGAGTGCACGTATAAGACTGTTGATCATTGGGGAATAATATTAATGATCAATATATATAATGCAAAAAACATGTATGTTTTAATTCTTTTTGTGTTTGTAAAAGAATAACCCCATAAAGTCCAGCTCCTGTGGGCTTGCTACAAACATGTTACAAATCCCACAAAGCATGGTTACTAACTTAAGTATCGGAATTTCAATAGAGAGATAAATATAACAATTTTAAAGACGAGATTAACCAACTATATTATGCCAACGGATATATACAAACATTTCTTCCGTCTGTAATACGGGTGTTTAGACTTTAAATAAATATTAATCTTACAATTCGACGTGTGCATTATAATAGTTTTTTGTTTGGAATTAGCTACATGTGTGTGCATATAAGGTTAAAGACCTGTTAGCGGAAAACATTGTGTTCATATATTTTCTTCTTGTATTTTCTTGTGTTTATCAAGGACTAAAATAATCATGGCTGCTAGTTATATGCTTCAAACCAGAAAAAGGTTAGTACAAGTTTGTTTTTGTTTGTCTAATGCGTTTGATTAAACTGCGCGTTAATCACAAACCGTGTTCACTTATATTTTTTTAATTTAAGGCTCCACAATTGAGGTCGTATATTTCTTGAACAAACTTAGGAAGGTTAAACATTTTGAGAAAAAAACATTTCTTTGTGATAGTGAATGTTAAGCAATAAAACAAAGGAATTTCGAGGACAAGCACGAAAACCTAAAACATTCTAAGGACTGTTTTAATATAGGTACCATTTATAAGAGTACGTAGGAGAATTTCAAATCTTCACTTTCAGGTGGGTAGCTGACTGTACGCAAATACGTAGTTGTGTAATGAAAATTAATTGTCATTCCAAAAACCAAGAATTTGAAATGTCCCCTCCCACATTTACCCTGAAGGCATCAATCTGCGTATTCCCAAATTAGCACTGGCTACGCGCCTGACTTTATAATGCTTCGATTATACAACCCCAAGTGTGTACCTGTATATTAATTCATAAATATATAACATTTACCAAAATGGAGCGGTATGCATCGGCAAAAATCACCCAATTATTTTACTGAAAGTAACCAACCCTTTTAATGTGATGAGGAAATTAACAAAATGTGATACGCAAATTTGTAGAACTAAATAAATGTAATACAAAACAAATCACATATTTTACCATTGAAGGTGTTGTAATTTTCTTTGTGATATGTTTTTTATTATCATGGCTAAACATGTATTTATAACACAAATCTGCCTGTATTTTGGGCTGGCGGCCTTTCATTACAAATAAACATTCGTATTTGTATTCGGAATACAAAACTATTGATTATGTAATAATGTAAGCGAAGTATACAACAGCTACGATACTATAATATAAATGATCAGGCATCGAGAAATTGAAAAGTAAATAAAAATGTTTAAATTATGCATTACGTGGAAAACGTTATTTATTCTACAGCAAGGGCAAATAAGTGTGCAACTACAAAGTGTGTTTGAGTTTGTCTTGTGTAATAATAGTCAGGACCTTAATGTTGCTTCATGGGGAACTAAAAGAGGGTCTGTATTGTATAAGCATATTAAAACATTGTTTTCTCAAAAGCTCAGATTTTTTTATTCTTTTCCATTATGTGCAATTATTTGTCCAAAAGTTCCAAAATTGTGCATATTTACATTTCTTTGGAAAGAAACACTGGGATTATTACGTGGAAGTGTGTTACAAACAAGACTTATTAAATAATGCGAACTTGTAACAAATTTAAATCTCGTCTTAAGAAGCCTTTGTTCAGGATAGATTAGGTAGGGATTACTTCACGTAAATATTGTAAAGCTAGCCGGGTCTATGTGATAAAAATATTGATTACTGGTATTATAACGCACAATGCGCCTATTTACAAAATCATGTCTTTCAAAATTGTTCCTACATAAAATAAACAGGTATGTAAATTGAAGAAAAACATCCAAACTTAAAAGGATTATTTTTATCAAAGAATCTTAACTGAAAGATATCACAAATGTAAATATAATTGTTTTAAAAAGGACTCAGGTTACGTCCTTTAAAATTATTGGGAGTAGTAAATAAATCATCATCATCATCATCATCATCATCGTCATCGTCATCGTCATCGTCATCATCATCATCATCATCATCATCGTCACCACCACCACCACCACCACCACCATCATCATCATCATCGTCACCGCCACCACCACCACTACCACCACCACCACCCCCCATTATCATCATCATCATCATCATCATCATCATCACCATCGCGGTCGTTGTCGTCGCCGCGTATTATTTTTTTACGCAAACCTTAAGGGTAAATAACTGGTGATGGTTCATCTTTGGCTGTACTAAGGTTGATGGCCCTTTGCTCTACTGTATATTAATTTACGGAGGCCCAGGGGGTGGTACTGAATTTATTTTACAAGGAACATGTGGTTTTGTTCTCTTGTAAAACGACATTGTTATACCTCAAGATAACAGCTTGTTTAAAAATATAATGCATCATATATAACAGAGAATTGCATCACATTCAACCTGAAATAAGACATCTGTTTTGGCGTTCAATGGTTTGTTATTTCACTGCGTCCCTTGGTAAGTTAATACAAATTCGTTTCTTTCAAAGGTTACCTTACGTCTTCTTTGTTTTGAAATGAACTACAATTAATGTCTGAATTCTTGAAAAAAGGAGTATTATTCATTTGAACATTTTTGACAAACCCTTTCAAGAGTAAAAAAAAAAAAAATACCAAATTTAAGACACAATCGCATCTGTTTCATTTCTTAGAATAGGCTGTGTCATTTTAAATATAAATGAGTTCTCTTGTGTTGTTACTATACAAGAACCGATAATAAAATACTGTTTAACCTTTAAAACATATAAAAACAAGCATCACTTATTCTTCGTGAATAATAAGTAGTGTAAATTAAAGGAATGGGCCGGTTGTTGAGATATGCCGTTGTTAACTTCTAAACGTGTACACTTAATGATGTGCTAACATATTTAACCATGAACAGGTTTAGCTGAAACAGCTAGCTGTGTGTATGGAGATGTTGGGACATCTGTGTGTATGGACATGTTGGGACATCTGTGTGTATGGACATGTTGGGACATCTGTGTGTATGGACATGTTGGGACATCTGTGTGTATGGACATGTTGGGACATCTGTGTGTATGGGCATGTGGGGTCATCTGTGTGTATGGACATGTTGGGTCATCTGTGTGTATGGACATGTTGGGACATCTGTGTGTATGGACATGTTGGGTCATCTGTGTGTATGGACATGTTGGGACATCTGTGTGTATGGACATGTTGGGACATCTGTGTGTATGGACATGTGGGGACATCTGTGTGTATGGACATGTTGGGACATCTGTGTGTATGGACATGTTGGGTCATCTGTGTGTATGGACATGTTGGGTCATCTGTGTGTATGGACATGTTGGGACATCTGTGTGTATGGACATGTTGGGACATCTGTGTGTATGGACATGTGGGGACATCTGTGTGTATGGACATGTTGGGTCATCTGTGTGTATGGACATGTGGGGACATCTGTGTGTATGGAGATGTTGGGACATCTGTGTGTATGGACATGATGGGTCATCTGTGTGTATGGACATGTTGGGTCATCTGTGTGTATGGACATGTTGGGACATCTGTGTGTATGGACATGTTGGGACATCTGTGTGTATGGACATGTTGGGTCATCTGTGTGTATGGACATGTTGGGTCATCTGTGTGTATGGACATGTTGGGACATCTGTGTGTATGGACATGTTGGGTCATCTGTGTGTATGGACATGTTGGGTCATCTGTGTGTATGGAGATGTTGGGACATCTGTGTGTATGGACATGTTGGGTCATCTGTGTGTATGGAATGTTGGGCCATCTGTGTGTATGGACATGTTGGGCCATCTGTGTGTATGGACATGTTGGGACATCTGTGTGTATCGACATGTTGGGTCATCTGTGTGTATGGACATGTTGGATCATCTGCGTGTATGGACATTTGGCTTTTATGTTTAATGCCTACACCTACAATCAACCTTGTTTTAACTTAGTTGAAATGATTTTTTTCGGACTCGCTTTCAGATGTTCACGACAAACGGCAACTGGAATTATATTCAAATTAACAGTTATTTCAAGCTCAATCAAATTTCTATTAAAAGCGTATATAACGATTTTACACAAAAAGAGAGCATTTCTTTCACACTTTTTAAGATTTTTTAACAATTTAGTTTGAACTTGTGATAAAAGCTGCACTCTCACAGATTTACCGTTTTTACAACTTTTTTATTTTTTTTGTCTTGGAAAGAGCAAATTTTGCGTAAACATCTTCAAACCAATGATATAAGATTGCTGACAAAAAAAATCAGATCGTAGTTTGTCATATTTCCGTTCGAAAGTTTATGTTTTACGGCTTAAACCGTTACGAACGGTTTAAGAAAAATGCATAAAACATCAATTTTTGAACTTAAATATAAAAATCTGCGATCTAAATTTTGGTCAGCAGTCTTATATAACTGGTTTCCATGGATTTTCGCAAAAATTGGCTCGTTCCAAGACAAAAGATAAAAAAAATTGTCAAAACGTTCAATCTGTGAGAGTGCAGCTTTAAAGCAAGCATTTTGTTCACCTTTACACGAACTTTCATTGTCTTATCTTTTACGCATTGAAAAGTGTACAAGAGCATTTAAAGGCCAAGATTATATCAATCTGAACATAAACTTACCAAAATTATCACATACAGAGCTACGCCTGATCGTTATTGAAAGGGTTTGTTGGGGCGCAGCTAGTATATTGGTTGTCGGCTGAATTTGTCTCATTTTGTCGCTCGGCTACTACCTTCGACAATATCGGGATCGTTTTATTATTACGTTTTTTTATGCAGGTGCGGATCCATAAATTGTCGTTAGAGGGGATGTAACTAAGGGGCAAAACCTTTTGGACTGCGCCCCTCCCTCAAAACCGAAAGTCTATGGCATAAAATGTTTGCATGGGGATTTTGGGTACTCCCTCAAGAAGATTTTATCAATTTGCACTCGGAAAAGGTCATTATTAGCGTATTTTAATACTTTTTAATAAATATCTCGGTCATGTTCGATAACCAATCAGTGTCACTTCAAATGTATGGATTGAATTGCTTAAATTACACAATTAAGAGCCCAAACATTCCTAATTTCGACAGGTGCATCTAGCGATATTTTACCGCGCTTGTTTCAAAATTAGTTCTATATCTTTCATCATTATCCATAATTTATTTATCGTTCGGCCAACATTTCTTTTTTTCCCTGTTCTCACGATACATTATCATTTATTTTCATTCATACGATCAGTTTTACTCACAGACAATTTAACAATAGTCTATTCAATCTCGTTTCAAAGGCCCTTTGCATACGAATAAAACGGGGTTTCAAGACCGCGGTCCTTTATCAAATGCATCCGGAATAATTTGTGAGAAACTCAGATTAAAGTGGTCTATAGAAATGATATAACAGGCAAAAGGACAGCTCACGTCTTTTCTTGGTGTCGCAAAAGAAAATAATACAAGCAAAGGTTAGCTAAATATTAGTTCTGAACCCCAAAAGGCTTTCTTGTATTTGATCATGAGAGAGATTGAGTTATTGTGTGAAGTTGTTAATTATTTATTCTGCAAATTAAACAAACACCACAGCATCGCTCTGGAGGATAATATATATCTTATATTCGATACTGCAATACATAGCAACCAAGCTTACTGTGAAGTTACTCCTTGCAGCGTTCGTGTCATTGGCGTTGAATTGGCGTTGCTGTTTTAGTTCATTGTGTGCCGTGTTAATATGTTTATATGTTGTTTTTAATCCGTTTGGATATAATGCCTTGTTAAAACAAACGGATTTGGGTCAAAATAAATAATAATAATGAAAAATAATTAAATCGAAGAGTAATTCGCTTTTAGTTCAATTACACCAACGTTTCGTATTCTTAACAAAGATAATATTGAACTCACATATATATACAACAAAATTGAATTAAGATGTAACAGTTTTGATTAAGGAGTTTATTCTTGGATGAAGACACGTCTACAGGTGAAAATGTATTATACGTGGATGTATTCTGTGCAAATGAAATAACGCAACGCCTACGGAATTAACGTTTTGATGACTTTACTGACCAAAATGAATAACGCAACATAATTTAGAGAGAAAAAAGCAATTAAAAACCATCTGAACTCGATCGGGACGTTTGATATTTCGGTTTCAAGTATTCTAATGCAGTTTTAACGTGCTAATCAGCCCAAGACAACTTCTTAAGGGTATTAGGGAACAATGAATGTGAAATGTACAAACAAACTTAATGATAAAACACTCGAAAACTCCCTGGGAGCGACCCTATACAGAAGTATATATTGATAACGAAGTTGGGTAGAAAACAATTCAGTAAGAGTATTTTATCATCTTATTGTCATTTGTGGGTAGATGTACATGTATATCTGACAGTCGTGAAGTTCTAGTATGTATATGAACTGGAAAACAATCTTGATTCAACGTTATATGATATTATGAAATAAAAACCATAACTGTTTTCCATGAAGGAAGCTTATGATATTTAAGTGGAATATTTTATGGTATTTGATCGAAATACACTGATCTCAATGAAACCGTTCACTTATGTGCAATATCACATAACAAAACACTTATTAACGACATATACATCTGCTGGAAGTGCAGTGTGGTAATCTGTTGAGCTATTTTGTTGGACTTTCAAAGACTAAAGTACGTGTGAAGTGATTTTATTCTTCAAAGATGAGCAGTAAAAAATCGTAAGTATTTCAACACGCACACGCAAACGAACACACCATACACACGCAAGCATAGACATACACACGCACACACAGACACACACACAGAGACACAACACAACACACACGCATACACGTACACACACACACACGTACGCATTGACAAACAAACACACACAGACACAACACACACACAGAGAGAGACACAACACACACACACACACACACACACACACACACACACACACACACCCACACCCACACCCACACCCACCCACACACCCACACCCACACCCACACACACACACACACACACACACACAGAGAGAGAGAGAGAGAGACACACACAACACACACACAGACACACTTATAACAGACATATCACATACGATATGGGGTCCTTTTTGGCTTAAGAGCAGTCAATTGCAATAATTCATCACTGACTCTATAGACTATAGCATAAGCAACTCTACGTAAAACCCTTCTTTGATGTTTATGGCGTTTCTCATCGACAAAGTACATTTTAAACCACCCTATACATTGTTTCACGGTAGTTAAGCACCTTGAAATAACCCTGTCCGGTTCTATCTGTATCTCGATCAGCAACAATCTTGATTGATTGTGAATTATTTAGTATCCCAAATCAATTTCCGAACCAGTAAAGCGCGAGAGCGTGCAGCAACGGAAGGGAGTTAAGTCTGTGATCCGATATTGTAGGAATTGAGATGTAACAGTTTCATGAGTATAAGTACTATGACAGTTGCAAAGTAATTTTCAATACAACTGTTAATGATTTGGTACTCACATTTAAATGAAAAATACGCCGATATAGTCTAACTTATATCACTTAAATTATCTTAGCTCGTTTGAGAATACCGACGCTGAGTGTATCTCTCTTAACATTGCCAAGTTTCCCGCTTGACATTGCCGATGTTGCTGAACTTATCCCGCTTGACATTGCCGATGTTGCTGAACTAATCTCGCTTGACATTGCCGATGTTGCTGAACTTATCCCGCTTGACATTGCCGATGTTGCTGAACTTATCCCGTTTGACATCGCCGATGTTGCTTAACTTATCCCGCTTGACATCGCCGATATTGTTGAACTTGTTTTCGCTTAAAAATCAAACAATGTTGAACTTATCTCGCTTGACATCCCCGATGTTGCTGAACTAATCTCGCTTGACATTGCCGATGTTGCTGAACTTATCTCGCTTGACATTGCCGATGTTGCTGAACTTATCTCGCTTGACATTGCCGATGTTGCTGAACTTATCTCGCTTGTCATTGCCGATGTTGCTGGACTTATCTCGCTTGACATCGCCGATGTTGCTGAACTTATCTCGCTTGACATTGCCGATGTTGCTGAACTTTTCTCGCTTGACATTGCCGATGTTGTTGAACTTACCTCGCTTGGCATTGCCGACATTGTTGAACTTATTTTGCTTGACATTGCCGACATAGTTGAACTAATCTCGCTTGACATTGCCGACATAGTTGGACTTATTTAGCTTGACTTTGCCGACATAGTTGAACATATCTCGCTCAACATTTCCGACGTTTCTTGAGCGTGTTAAAATGATATACGTGAGTTCATCTTGATTTCCTTAAATATAATCGAATAACTTTAAATTAAGATACAAAAACGGAGTTAATATAGCTTATTATTACACATAAATAATTCGTTCATGACTTGGCCAGAGCAATTTATTTTCCTGGACATCATAAATGCCGTACTGATCTCTGCGTAATTATTGACCTATCTACATATATATACATCGTGATTTCTAGGATTCGAAGTCAATATTATGGTAATTTATTTATAAAAAATATCAATAACAATATTTCTAAGGTAGTATATTAAAACGAAAAAAAAACAGAACTCGTGAAAAGGCTTGACGCTTTGTTCAGAACAAATTACTGAGATAATTGGACATATCTCTCTTAATTTCTGAGAGTGTTGAACTTGTTTTACCTATTTGCTGAGATAATTGGACGTATCTCACTTAATTGGTGAGACTATTAAACCTGTAACACACTTAATTTCTGCGCAAGTTGAACCTATCTCACTTGATTTCTATAACTGTTCAACCGATTTAGCTTGTTTGCTGAGTTTTTTAACCCGTCGAACCTTATTGCTGAAATTGTTGGATCTATCTCACTTAATTTCTAAGACTGCTGCACTTGTCACACTTAATTGCTGGGAAAGTTGAACCCATCTCACTTGATTACTGGGATGATCGAATCAATCTCACTTGAGTGTGGTGAATGTTGACATTGATTTTTGAGGTAGTGATCTTACTTAGTCGCTGCAATTTCTCAATTAACTCCTGATATTGTTGAAGCTACTTTCACTTGATTTTCTCTTGATTTCTGAGAGTATTTGATCTAATGCCACTTGATTCTTGAGAATGTTGAACTCATGTAACTTGATGGCTTATCTTGTTGAACCTATGCCATATAATAATAATAATAATAATAATAACTTTATTTAAAGAAGGTAACACATTAAGACATAGGCATCATATTATAAACAAACATAACACACGACTTATTTACAATGTGGCCTTCTGAAAGAACATACACACGCACACACACATAAATGCTTAGAATGAAAACGTAAGCATAAATTTATGTTATTTCAAAAGGGTACGTATTAAAATGTTATACGAAAACATAAAGAAACATGAATATAATACATTAATTATAAGATCAATGCCGAACAATACATCAATTTGTACCTAAAGGTTAACAAATCGTATCATTAAAATTTATTAACTGAGTAAGTAGGACAGTCACACATGTATTTAACACCTTAATTGAGATATATATAATGTAAAAACAAAATATGATTGTTGAGATTGTTAAAGCTATACCTTTCTCACATGATTGAGAAAACAGTTGAGTCTAATTTGATTGCTAGGATTTTCTGAACCTATCTTAATTGATTGTTTTAAAATAATGAACCTGTCTCGCTTCGATACTGAGATTGTTAAACATATGCCACATAATTGCTTAGATTATTGACCATATGAAACAAGATTGCTGAAATGGATGAACCTATATCGCTTCATTGCTGAAAATATTTATCCTTCCTTTAAAATGTTTAGAGTTTTGAACCGAAATTAGTTGATCGTTGAAATTGATTGCTGTAATTGTTGAACGTAAGTGCTTATTGAAGTTAAGTTGTGTGAGTTATCTTACTTTCACTTAATAGTTTAAGCCCGGAATTATAGAAATTCTGGTTTTTCCAACCTAATCCTCCGGTACAAACAAAATTAAACCGTTGTAATATACACACGTTACTTCGGAAACAATAGAGTCATTGGACTGTTACATGAATTTCATTAGCTCGAAATTCACCTTTTATTTGTACCGGCATGGGAAAACCCAGTTATGGTAATTTCGGGCTATATATATTTCTTATTTTGTGTTTATGCCCTTTGTTCAAATTCCATATAAACACGCAATTAATGAAACCATTCCGCTTTGTGTGTTTTGTTTACCTTACATGTAAGAAAGAATACCCAGGGTAGAGTTAAACATCAAATACCGACACCGAATGTGAAGCTCAGGCATTTTGATTAAACCGAAAGGCAGCGAACAACCGATCAATTTTATCAATCCAATTATTCAAAATAAATATTTGCCGAGGCTTCAGTGGGCCCTATTGTGCGAACACAAGACTTTATACAAGCAAATAAAAGTGATCGCTTACTCCCGACGATTTATTGTCAATCGTTTGTAGTTCGGTTTTGAAATGAGAAATTTTATTAGTTCGATATCAAAAAAACAATGTGTATAAGGAATAAATAAGTTGAGTTTTACTTACTTTTGGTGTGCGGTTTAAAGAAATATTGTGTTTTAGATGCACTTAAATAACGATTTGGCGAATACACGTGATATGACCAAATAACAGTCGCGGTTTTCACAATCAAGTATCTTCAAGTTGATATTAATCAATGATTTAAAGAATATTTTGGAGATCAGTGCAATTTCGTTTGTAATAGTTAAGCATTCAAACCTTTTCGAAAGAACGGAGCGGAATACGTACGTACTTAAACGTTCAAAACCACTTTTAATATACAGCAATGGACAGGAAGCCAGCGACAGGAATGATGTTTAGTTACTTTCAAAAAAGGTAACCCTTACTTCCTTCCTCCCCATCCATCTATTCTCCTTTGATCTCTTCTTTCTTTCTTTTTTCTCGCTCCTTTCATCGTTCCTTTCATTATTTCTTTCTTTGTTTTTATTTTGCCTTACTTGTTCTTTCTTGCGCCTTATTTTTCTTTTACCCATTCCTAATTTTCTTTCAAACCCGTCTTTTCGTCTTTCAGGCTTTTGGTCTGATTTCCTCTTAAACCTATTTCAGCCATGTTCTGCCCTTCAATATAGTTCAACTATTTGCTTTTACCTAGTTTATTTATTTTTATCGCTTACATGTCAGTCCGTTTACTTTCATTCTTTCGTCCGTCCGTTTTTCCGTTAATTCGTTCGTTCGTTCATCAATTCAGTCAGTTAGTCATCCATCCATCCATCCAAACCAATCCATCCATCCATCCATCCATCCATCCATCCATCCATCCATCCATCCATCCATCCAATCCAATCCAATCCCATCCATCCAACCGTCCGTCCGTCCGTCCGCCCGCCCGCAAGCCCGCCCGCCCGTCCATCCATCCATCCATCCATCCATCCATCCGTCCATCTGTTCGTTCGTTCTTTCGTTCGCTCACATTCATTCATTCATTCATTCATTCATTCATTCATTCATTCATTCATTCATTCATTCATTCATTCATTCATTCATTCATTCATTCATTCATTCATTCATTCATTCATTCATTCATTCATTCATTCATTCATTCATTCATTCATTCATTCATTCATTCATTCATTCATTCATTCATTCATTCATTCATTCATTTAATCATGCATACATCTAACCATTCAACCATCCAGTCATTCATTCACTCAATCAACCAATCAATACATCATGTGTATATTGCTTTCTTAGTTCATTCAAACAAAAATTGAGTTAAATGTTTTCTAAAAACCATTTTTCGATGCGCAAATAAATGTCGTTTCAAACGTAACATGTATACACATTCAGCTATAAGTGTATGATTGATTGCTTTTAGAAAAAATGAAAACAGTAGCATGTTAATACTACTTAAAAACTGAGGAAAGGCGGCCAATTGAAGAGTGGATACTTGAGACTGTTTGCAAGCACCTTAAGAGTGGCTGCTCAGATAAGCATTTTTATTCAGATATACAGTTTAAAAAATGCGAAAAAAACTTCAAAAAAGAAACACATTCTGTTCGGTCTGACCCGACCTTCCTACATATCAAATAATGCCTTAAGCCGAAACGGTATCAGTTAATATAGAATATATAAATGTGAGTCTATGTGAGTCTTTATTGCCTCGTTGACACCGCCAAACAAATAAACATATCAAGTTGCTATCCAATTTTTGTCCCTTCAATAGCTTTGATGACAGAAGATTATCGATATCTGATATAGGTTTTAAATAGTTCATAACATTGATTTAGGAACAATCTGCAGCGTTTTGTGAAAAGGGTAAAACTGTAGAATGTTATTTTATGTCTGGATCCCAGTGTCTATGTATACTGAAACGGCCTAACAAAAATATCACTATTTTATTTTCCTACACGAGATAAACACAAATAAAAAGATATTATGATATTATGTATACATTTAACCCATTACATTACGTGCATTAAAGGGACTTTTAGTGTCCGAAATGAGTTATTTGTGATTTCATTCGTAGATTCAAGTTTTAAAGCATTCAATTTCCAATAGCGTTTTAAACGCTCTTCCACAATATGAGGAATTTTCTGTACTCTTATTTTCGAAATATTCAAAGCACCAAAATAACTTTTTTTAACTCCATTTTTTTTGTTCACATTGCATATTTGGTAAATTGTTCATGTCCTCTTCTAAAAGCCGTTGCCGGAAACCCATGTCTGACCAATTAATTATTGAAAAATAAAAATGGGTCGATCGTTGGTATCCGACGATGCATAAAATTTATTTATCCTCTGATTTAAATAGATTATAACAATTAAAATAGTTACCGAATTTGTAATACATTTTGGGGTAGAATTCAAAAGAAACATATTTTTGCATCAACATATATTGTGTCCCTTTAAATCAGAGGACCTTGTATCGATGTCACGGCCTAGCATGGTCCTCGAACATTGGAAAATGCGATCAATACTGAATAATGCAGACAGAGATAATAGACGATCGTGATAGTCAGATTTCAATCGCGTAGAAATCAATTCATTACACGTTTAATGAGTTTGATAAACCGCTGATTGCTACGGAATGTTTAATCATCTCTGTACTATGTTAGACCACACATTTCACAGCTCGTTTTCACCAACAAGACCATACTTTTCACAGCTAGTTTTTCATCGAAAGGACCACACATTTCACAGCTAGTTTTCAGCGAAGGGACCACACTTTTCACAGCTAGTTTTTTTCACCGAAGGGACCACACTTTTCACAGCTAGTTTTTCACCGAAAGCACCACACATTTCACAG
This sequence comes from Mya arenaria, assembly GCF_026914265.1. Lineage (NCBI taxonomy): Eukaryota > Metazoa > Mollusca > Bivalvia > Myida > Myidae > Mya > Mya arenaria. Next base: position 13,119,328 of record NC_069131.1, on the reverse strand, counting down.
CTAGTTTTCACCGAAGGAACCACACTTTTCACAGCTAGTTTTTTTCACCGAAGGGACCACACTTTTCACAGCTAGTTTTTCACCGAAAGGACCACACATTTCACAGCTAGTTTTCACCGAAGGAACCACACTTTTCACAGCTAGTTTTTCACCGAAGGGACCACATTTTTCACAGCCAGTTTTTCACCGAAAGGACCACACATTTCACAGCTAGTTTTTCACCGAAGGGACCACACTTTTCACAGCTAGTTTTTCACCGAAGGGATCACACTTTTCACAGCTAGTTTTTTTTTCACCGAAAAGACCACACATTTCACAGCTCGTTTTTGTTCACCGAAAGGACAATACATTTCACAGCTAGTTTTTCACCGAAAGGACCACACATTTCAAGGGTTTACATTCAAATATCGGCGCCCTGACTTATATTTGACCGCACTGTAATTATCAGTTATTTAGGACATCGTAGCATTTATGGGTGATTATCGTACATTTAAAATAGAAGAGCAGGATAAAACACAATATTCCTATAAAACCGTAAATGGAAACTGGTATTTCTATATGCGGGTTAGATTGATTATAAAGATGACAGCTTGTCATTCAACTGGGACTGAAATAAAATTTATATCTGTGTGGGAGTCGGAGGATTTGGTCTCTGTCAGTCGTATGCTTGGATAATGAAGTCCAGAAGTGGGGCGATTGTTCATAACTTTAAAAAAACGTTGTTAACTTCGTCGTTGTTTACTTTCAAATTGTTACTGCTCCTGAAGTTAAATGGATGCCCTTGTAATCCGCTGTGTTTCTAACATGATTTGAGACAACTGTTTCAGCTGTGCTTGTTTACATATAAATATGTGAGCACATCATGAACTATTTCACATTCAGACGTTAACAATGGTGTAGTTAACAAAGTTTTTAACAATCGGTCAATACATCTTTGCTATTCTTCGCTGATTTCATGTTGGAAAATAAAGCGCCTGAAATCTTATCTATGTTATTCAGATGGTTGTCTTTTCGTTCCCGGAAATAACTTTTTTTCAAACGAAACCAGTGTTAGAATCAATACATTGATGTCACAAAATTCAACATTAGGGTAAATAAAAAAAACGATAAAATACGGGCAACTAGGTGCATTTATGCGTCAATCATCTTGAAGTACGCATTTGGATTCATGGATCATGACAATATGTGCTGTTATATCATGTATTGATAAATCATGTTAAAATGGTTTGATAAGTAAAATGTATGACTGTAATCTTCATACGTGCGTGCGTGCGAGTGTGCGTGCGTGTGGGTCTGTGTGCCTGCGCGCGTGCGCGTGCGTGCGTTCAGACCACATCACTGAGCATAGCCGACAGTCCACTGAAAGGCATTAAGAGGCATAAAAGTCAAGTGAAGTGTGCTGGTCGATAAGGATAGTTCAAGGGGCCGTTTTATTAAAGCTTCTTAGCTTTTGACTACATTTATTGTGAATCGCGTCTACTTTTGATGAATTCATCATTTGGGCCGAATTTTGCATATCTCATAGTTTTGTTATTCAAACATCGTTAGCTTTCTTTTAAATCAGTTTATAAAAAGGGCAATCGTGTACTAAGTAAAAATTAAACCTAAGCTAGTTTATGAAATAGCCCATGATCTCCCATATGACATACATGGTCAATATGTAGAAGAAAATACATTAATAGGTAAACCTCTATCCGTACTGACTCTATCTCCGCTATTTTCAGTGCGTACCACGACAGCTGCATCCCGGCTGAGCGGAAGGCGGTAGCGGCGGCCGCGGACACCGGAAAGACGTACCGGGAGGCCGAGTATTCTAACTGTGACCAAGTGTCCCAGGATACTATCTGGAAGCAGGCCGTGGGTGCCGAGCGGAGGTGTCTTAAAAACTGGTATGAGGCAATAATAAAACTTTCCTTAAATGTGCAAGTTAGTTTATAAATTTTTAAAGTAAGAGTGATTATCCTGAACAGATACGAGCACCTATCACAAGTTTTTCACCTTTAATGCTGTTGCATTTAAGTTCATGTAAATGTCTTTATCACACCATTGGCAAGAAGAAATATTTTATTGCAATTACCACGTTATAGTTAGATGACATGAAGTAAAATATTAATGAATAGGAATGAGGGGAGTGAGGGTAGCGAACGAGCCTTCTTTCTCATTAAAAAATGCTTCCGGTCATTTAACTGACTTAGAATACAACCTCATCGGCCGACACGTGGTCAACGCAAAATCTGACTCGGGGAATGTGAATCGGAAGAGGTCAACAGTAGGCGGTCCTTTAACCACCCGCCGCGGAAAGTTGATATTTTAATGATCAAGCCCAGTACTTAATGATTGCCTATCTGCTTTTTCACTGGCAGAAAAAGAATGTTTTATTTTAAAGCTGCACTCTCACAGATTAGCAGTTTTGACAACTTTTTTTATTTTTTTGTCATGGAATGAGCCAATTTTTGCGTTAATATCTACAAACCATAGATACAAGACTTCTGACAAAATTCAGATCGCAGTTATTCATACTTCCGTTAGAAAATTAATGTTTTATGGCTTAAAGCGGTACCAACGGTTTACGAAAAATGCATAAAACATCAGTTTTTGAACTTATATATGAAAATCTGCGATCTGATTTTTGTCAGCAGTCTTATGTCACTGGTTTCCATGCATTGTCGCATAAATTGACTCCTTCCAAGACAAAAATTAAACAAGTTGTCAAAATGTTTACTCTGTGAGAGTGCAGCTTTAAGCTTCAAAAAAGGTTCTAACTAAAATCCTTGTCTCGTAGACCAAGAAATGTACACCGTGATGATTTCATCGCAGATGAAGACAGGTTAGAAAGGGAAAGAATCCATCAATGTGTCACATTGCATCTAAGCGGTTACCTCCCTTTAATATTATTTTTCTTTCTCCAGGGACTCCAGCTGGGGATTTCTCGCAGAATTCGATGCTCAGGTTGGTTTATTGTCTTCACCTTTTTCATGAGTGATAATTTAAAGAAAATAGTACCATATCAGAGTCTAAGAAAAACGGTTTTGAATTTCTTTGGAAAAAGCAACATATAATTCCATATAAAATATCCATCGTATTTGAAACAGAAAATTCACCAATTACTGGTAAAAGCATCAGGGTCACCTCGTTTTATGTAATTTCTAATAAATAACAATTTTTATGATTTTTTAACGGCTATTGATTAGAAAAAACAAATAGCGTAGATTTGTATTCCTTTTGCTTTTAAATTGAATTAAGCACTTCTACTTTACGACAAAATACCTATATGTTATGCGCTTTTTTTCTAGCATTTGTCTTATCATATTGTCATGCATACGACGTTAGGGGTACCCATGGTTACTGTTGACTTGTTGTTATAGATAAAATCAGGAAAGCGAGTAAGTTTTGTGGAGTTGAAGCTACGTGCAAATAGTATTATGTGTCAGTAAAACTAACATCATGATGTCTTTATGCTTTGCTTTGAAATGAATGGTCGTATATGTCCATAATGCGATTGAGAAAGGTAAAAAATTAGTACATGTTATTAGTGTTCAACAGTATATTTTGTCCAGTGAGAAGACATCATTTCTCATGTTTTCTAATACGTTTATTTAAGTAAATCAGCAGCCATTCATATGTGAAGCGGTACATATTAACTGTGGCTGGCCCAGTTAGTGCGTAATTTACACAATATAATATATACCACTAAAAACTTGAATATTGTTAGTGTGTGCTTACACAAAATAAATGGTTATGCGTCTGCGTCGCATCAAAGCATTTATTTTTGTACAAACCAGCAATCTTTATCCATTACATAAAAAACTAATTAAATAAATATTATTGTTTATTTGGAGGTCTTATTTTTTATGAAAGATAACATCTACAATATTGTTTGCAAACGAACATGTGTTCCACTACCGCTCAAATATGTCCGCTCAAGAATCTGAATCGATATAACTACATGTAGGTATGTTTTGTCGCGCTGTAGGGATAAAAACATGCTTACAACCAGTAAGATTTCGCGATGACGTTCGTTATATAACGAAAAGTGCATGATACTCGTCTGATTTAAACTTTAATAAACAACTACTAAAGCCGAGAATTATGGACCTAATCTTAATTACATATAATATTCCATATGCCACTGGTAATATGTGTACCAAGTTAGATGGGAATAAATTGCTGCATAAACAATGTTTAAAACATTTTGCTCAAAGAAGACGCCACCGCAGCGTTGTCTTATGCTTTGCCTATACATGCCAATTTTATGGAACTTGTACCTTCATTTTAGTATCTACACGAGCTGCAACTTTTGGTGAATCAAAGCGGAAAATGTAAATTTTGTCCATTACACAAAACAAATCAGTGTTTGAAGTGAATGTTTGTTCTGGTATGGCTAAATAATATATGTGGGTGTCGGTTGTATTGCTGTTTTTCTGGATGTGTTGTTATGTTAAGGATAAGTTCATTATAATACGATTTTTCAGTCATCTGTGAATGCAATACATGTTATTGTGCAATTGAATAATGTATTCGAATATAAAATATATCCGAACATTTTGAAAACTTATACTTTGTGACTTGAACGTGATGATTTTAATAGTAAAGTAATTAATTACCCTTCTTTAGATGGAGATGTACATGATATAAATTTCATGAAAATAGTCACGAAAAATAATATAATGAAGTGAAAATAAAATCAAATAGTGCAGCAGTGGATTGAAAATGGGTCCCTTCGTGTACATGTGGGAACTTTTACCAGAAAACCACTTGAATCAAAGCACAAGTGGTGATTTGGTGAAAATTGTAAACATTTACGTGAAAGTTGATTACATCAAGACATGAATGTTTATGTTGGGTATGTTATGTGCTTATGAACAAGCTTTTCTCCTTTTCGTTGACTCGTTTCGCTAACAGTCAGAAGGTCCATAGGGAGAGTTCAAGGGACGTAATCCAACCTATAACTCATATCTTTATTCCGTAATATAAACAAATGCACAGGTCAAAATAGAGCATGCGCCTCTTTCAAACTATGTAAATCATTTAACAACGTGTAAGCACTATGAATTAACATTCGTATTCTCGTTTCTAGGGCAACCCTAAAGAAAAAGAACCACTTCCGGAAAAATCCAATCAGTTTTCCGAGAACGTTCCAAACACGAACTCGGGTAACTATGGAAACCGCGTCAATACAGAGCTGGGGGCCAGTATGCAGCAAATGGAGTACCAGTTTTACAGCGGCGGACGTCGGCGGAAGTTGGGGGCTGACATGATATGTTACTAAGCCTTACATTCCTTTTGCATTTATATATTTTTATTGTTAGGTGTTATTTTTTTCTAAACTCGGGTCGGTGTTTTAAATGCCTACAAATGAGATAAAATGTCTGAATACCCATGAGTCGATCATGGTTTGTTCAGCATTTGTAACTAAGATCTGCTAATATCTAACAAACGTTTTCATAATCACCCTTACTGAATGCATCGTATATCGTGTCACATACATTTTATTTATATAATACTAGTACTTATAATACATGCCTGGCAGAATATAAGAGATATATACACGCTGATAGTTGAAATATAAATGTTAATTGAAGCCCAAATTCTACAACTTTGATTTATAACAGTCGTACATATACATATTAAGTACACGTGTTGTTGTTTTTTAATTAAAGCCTTAACAAGTGTGTACTTCTAAGTTGCTTTATAGATAAGCTTATGCAATTATAAAAAATGCCTTGAACAAATGCAACGAAATGTATGTTTACTGTAAGCCGTATCCAGCTTCAATTGGAATTCAGTTGTTTTCTATTACATTATGCCAGTATGTAACAGAATGTTACGCTTTCTGGTGTTCTAAAAACGGAGTTATAAATTATTGAGCCTATTGTTCAGAACTGTGTCAAAGTTAACAACCTGATTAACGAGATCAGTGTTCACGTTTAATATATTTAAATGAAACTAGTTTAGCTGAAATAGTTGTCTATAATCTTGTCAGAAAAAAAAACAGCAGATCACAAGTGCATCCATTAACCTTCCATAGCAGTAACGACTTGGAAGTTAACAACGATGAAGTTAACAACGTTGTTAACTTTTTAACAATTTTCTGAATACTCGACAAAATTTTGTACAACGCATTCCGCTGGCCTTAATTATAATATAAAAGAAATGGACTATATATCGACTAGATACATATTCGTCAAGCTTCAAATACACCAGTGGGCATTAAAGTGGGGACATAATACACCGGTGGACATTTAAGTGTGGACGTACTGATTTGAACCTGACGAAAACTTATGATATTTTGCATTAATCTCAATGGCTATTTATTTAAACCTTAAAGCGTATTTCTGGAAATGTGTGTGTTATATATGTTAAGTGTCAAGTTAAAATCAACGCCTATTTCTTTAAACCCTAAAGCGTATTTCCGGAAATGTGTTTGTTATATGTGTTACGTGTCTAGTTAATATTTATCATTTAAAGATAGTTGATCTTTCCGTCCATTTGCATTTATAGTTCTTGTTAGTTTACCTCACGTTGGAGAGTTTAGTCTATTTGTATTTGTTATTGAAACCAGTCGTTTGAGAACAGCGATTGTGTTTAGAATTTTAAACATTATTTTGGTGTTGTTTTATTCATACTAACTTTACAAATAAAATATACAACATCTGTGAAATTGAGCTACGTTTTTTATTTCTAATTCTATAAATGGCCGTATATGTCACTCATGAGTGAATTATTCGTATATGACACATTTTGAAAGTGATTCGAATATGGCATACATGTTTGGTCATTTTGAAACGCATAGGTCACATCAGTTGTTATGACCCGTGGTGACCCATGCGAAAACCCCTTTGAAGTCACGTGATTATTTACCCCCGTTTAGCAAACTTCACACAGACCTTATTTTCTCTATTTAAATTCGTCTGGACATTTTATGAGAAATAATTTTTAATGTTCGAACGCAATATATCGATTTCACTGATAAACAAAGAAAATCACACTGTAATAAAACTCGTACGTATATGTAATTTCGCAGTGAAAATCCTTTATAATCCGACAATCCAAATTTAAAATGACAACGACGACGAAGACGGGGGTGATGATGATGATGTTGATGATGATAATGATGCTGATAAGATGATGATGATGATGATGATGATGATGATGATGATGATGATGATGATGATGATGATGATGATGATGATGATGATGATGATAATGACGATAATGATGATGATGATGATGATGATGATGATGATGATGATGATGATGATGATGATGATGATGATGATGATGATGATGATGATGACGACGATGATGATGATGATGAAAAACTGGAAACAAGGGAAACTTAATGTGGTTTGGCGGGGGCTATCAGGCATACAAACGCATTTAGCTCCACTGGTACATGCATGAGCTCTTTGCGCTCATTTAATCAAAAACCCGAGAAGCTCTATACGGTATCAGCTCAATATGACGTGAGAATGCTACGCTGCTCCCAGCCTAAAATATGTCACTCGTCAACAAAAACAACAACATATATGTCTGGTGTCATAATGCCTCTTGGACACTTCGTAGCGAAAAAAAGCAACACAAGTGTTGATAACCTACAATAAAAAGCATGAATAACCCCCGCTGTAATGTTGACTTATGTGTTTAAGTGATACCGCAAAGTGAGTCCAGAGAACACACGATCGACAACTGCTGCTCGTGCAAACCATCCTGCTTTTTGCTTGTTTTTCTTTTCTTTTTTTTAGAAATTTCATGTTACTTTTTCCCTAAACATATCAGAAATATTTGAACTCTGATAAAATCATAACTGCACTTAATGGGCGTTCAATTTTAAAGGTAGGAAGCGGGTATTTCCTGCTTAAAATTGTGTGGGACTACGAATTCCGGATTCCAGTGATATTTATAGGATATGGTTTATCATATTAAATTTCAACATGTCCTTATTTGACCAAATGATGACCCTGCTAGCCGTCTTTCAGCTTTGAGTCACAACGTGAAGTGTAATGGGAAAAGATAGACAATCCATGCAAGCCTTCAATAAAAACTTACTGAGTAACCTCCCTTCCATACTAACACACCCGTCTCTGTCAGTCCCCCGTCCGTTTGTCTGTCTCTTCAATCCCCCTGGGGCCGTATCCAATATGCATCTTAGTGAATATTTTCAATTCAGTGAGAATTTCATAATTTTTGACAATGATTATTTTAAATACCCGCTACTGTTCATCAGACTTATTCATAATGCATAATTATATTATATTGTTCGTTTTATTAAAATTCAAATTAGAAAAAAAATATTTATTTTCACTAAGTTGAACACTGTTACTAAGACGGCTCCAGGTATCAACTGGCATTTTAACGTCCAGATATGAAGGCCGGGACCAAATTAACGTCCAGATATGAAGGCCGGGACCAAATTAACGTCCTGCCACCTTGCAGTAAGTATCGCGGTCTATTTGCGTGATTATTAAAGAACAATTATAACCGGAAAATGTTTTGAGTTCATACTGTCATGCACCAGTCAATTGTAACCACGATCCCCCCCCCACCCCCATGTCCGGGGATAGCCGGAGAGATGGGCCAAGATTTTACCTTTCAAGTGGCCCCGCAGTGCTGGGTGAATGCGGTGGTTTTGTTTTCGCGTCAAAAAAGCGGGAACTCCTCGTTGGCTCGAGCTGGACGTAAAAGACCGAATTCTTTATACTGAAGGCTCGACTTTTCCGTGTCTCGGTTATTTTCGCCGGTCTCTGGGAGATAGAGCCAACGGTGTTCGACTGTATATGCGTTTGGCAAGGCTTATAAAAAGTGACATCTACACATTCGTATATCTACCCAGCGTTTAAATATGGCAATATAAGAAGCGTTCGCAGGTTGTGACAAAGACGCCGCCGCCGACGACGACACAAGGTCTATGGAAAGATTTTGTCTTTTGTCTTCAAAACACAGCCAAGCCAAACAGCCAAAATTACTACAGAATCATGCGAAAACAAGCTTTTGAATTTAAAAACTTATCTTAAAATCAAATGTACGTCATTTTTCGTGTAATATTGAAAAGACAAATTTAAAATGCCGTTCATAGTTATTTTATTTACAGAAACGTGTGGCTACACACACACATAAAATAGCACATGTATTGCACAATATTTAAGAGAATATAACTATGTACATAACTGTTAGCTGAAATATAACTCACACGTCTAGGATTATCCTAGCTAGACAAATCATACATTCATTGTCATGTCGAAGCACATTTGCCTGACAAATCCTGAACCCATAATAAGTATTGGAATCACACGCATTGACATTATTCACGGCATTGACATTATTCACGGCATTGACATTATTCACGGTATAACTTGGTGATGTCTGCCAATAAGACTATATACGTCAATAATATTGGCTCGCTAATAGAATCACGGATATATGGCTAACGCCATATAATTCTATTCGACGTTTTCACCTATCAGCTGGCAGTACTAGCCAGTATTAAATAACAATACTATCGGTTTACATGTACAATGCTATATACCAGACCAGTTCCTGTAACAGTGAAACATCGATCCGCAGACTTGTCAGTCATGTTTAAGCTGAACTCTCACAGATTTACCGTTTTGACCGTTAAGTTTTTGTCTTGAGGTGTGCCATTTTAGCGTAAATATCTAAAAACCCGTGATTTAAAACTGCTGACAAAAGGTCAGATAGCAGATTTTCATATTTCCGTTCGAAAATTAATGTTTTATTGCTAAAAGCGTTCATAACACTTTAAGAAAAAATGCATAAAACATCAATGTTTTAACATAGATATAAAAACCTTCGATCTGATCTTTAGTCAGCAGTCTTATATCTCTGGTATTCATGCATTTTCGCAAAAATTGATTCGTTCCAAGACAAAAAAAAGAACTTGTCAAAACGTTCAAACTGTGAAGGTGCAGCTTTAAAAGCCTTGTGCGAGAAAACTTATAGATTCCAAAAAATGTAATTAGCTATGTTTTTGTCTTCTCATTTTGTTTCAGGCGTTGATTCCCTAGAGTTTGAATTAAACATTAACTAAAGAATTAACTGACATTTAGTTCACGTTGCGTCGACAAACTTTTAAAAGCTTTTAATAGTGTTATGTGGGCATTATTTTGTCAGAAAACTCTAACACAAAGTTTAACGTCTTGCAAGACAAATTCAGTAAATCAGAAAAGAAACTTTCTACACGTCTTTCTTTGTATCATTCGGAAGTGACGTCATCGATCTGTTTGGAACAGCTTGGTCATTTCCGTTGTCTACGTGGACAAAATTGTCCATGAATCTCACAGCGCCGAAAAAGTTCGAGATAGCGTTCATTGCCCCAACTGGTAGAATCCTGAAAAAAAGAAATTCGTTTCCTTGGCAACACAAATAATAAATTATTATTCAAATTATCATTTAAATAAAAAAGCTGTGTGAACATCATTTTTATCAATCCAGTTGGCGCAGTAAGTAGGGGAAACCGAAGTAGGCGGAGAAGTTTCACGGCCAACAATATGAACAATACTTGAAATTATTCGGGGTTTTTTACAAAACGCATTTGGAAACACGTTTTGCTTCTGTCCATCAGCTTCAATACAACATATACAGCCTATAGTTTTTAGTTTATTATAGTTTATAATTTGCAACCTCATAACGTGAACTCCTGAGGCCGCCACTGATTATAATTAAATTACATCTGATTTTCAAAATTTACACTGAATAGTTACGTCTAGTAAGAAAACATGATTTTTTATGCACCAGTCATTTATAACCATGCCCCCCAGGTCCGGGAAATAGCGGGGACTTTGACTTTCGTTCCAGCCAAGCCCGGGCAAAGTCTCCGCCCTGCGGGGACGATCTGATGGTAAAACCCCCGCCAAATGCCCCCGCACCCAAGGGACCCTATATGAGGCCAATTTCCCGCTATATTTGGCGTGAAGACGAAACCACCGCAATCACCAGGCACTGCGGGGCCATCTGGAAGGTAAAAACACGGCCAATTTCCCCGGCTATCCCCGGTATACCCCCGGACCTTGGGGGCCGTGGTTGCAATTGACTGGTGCATTAACAACTCACGTTTTACAAATGGTGAAAAAGTACACGATTCTTGGAACGTACAAGACCACCTGGTTCGTTAAAACTGCGTGCACTATTTTATCGGCGCAGTATGACACTTCAAGTGGCGGTAACACGGCTGGAAATCTGAAAAAAAAAGCAAAATTCTCGCCTTGTTATGAACTTTCAATTTAGACATACACTGTATAATGAAATGCTTTCTATAAAAGATTAGGCTGCATGATCAAATATATCTAACCCACCGGAAATATTTAATAAAAATAACAGATATGACAAAAGTATGTTACAACGCTTCAATATTTCCATTACACGGGTTAATGCTTTCAAATCCAAATCGCAAGGTTCAACGTAAGATGTTCACGTATCACATGTTTTCACAAATCTAATACTATTTTATTACATGAATGCTAATACAATGAAACAGTCAATACAACAATAACCAGAATATACAGAATTTGAGACAAATACATATATTGTATATGAATATATGTAAGTTATACCAACAACAGTTTCGGCCCTCTCCCAAAACATCAAATAAGTTACCGAGATGCTTTTAAAGTAAGATTGTAATGTTTAAATCAAAGTTTATTGTTTACCTGATTATCTGTTAAAGCTGCACTCTCACAGAGTGAACGTTTTGACAACTTTCCTTATTTTTTGTCTTGGAACGAGCCAATTTTTGCGAAAATCCATGGAAACCAGTTGAAAAAAACTGCTGACAAAAAAATTGGATAGCATATTTTTAGGAATATAAACAACTTCTATATTTAAGTTCAAAAAATGATGTTTTATGCATTTTACTTAAACCGTTCGTAACGGTTTAAGCCATCAAACATCAATTTTCGAATGGAAATATGAAAATCTACGATCTGATTTTTTTCAGCAACCTTATATTATTGGGTTCCAGATATCTAAGCAAAAAATGCACTTTCCAAGAAAAAAAGTTGTAAAACTGGTAAATCTGTGAGAGTGCAGTTTTAAAAGATAATGAGAAACTATTAGTGAAAGACGTGAGAAAAAGAGATAGGTAGAGAAGAAGGCTCCTGCTTCTGATTTACTTAAAACGATCCGTATTTTTTATGAAACATTGAATGTCTCTGAAGAAACAGACATTTTGATCGTCGGAGAAGCTGTTAAGACCGAAAAGTAATTTAGCAGAGTTCAATAGGTGGAATTGTCTTGTGTTTCTAAAAAGACGTATTCGTTACTCTGTGAAAGAAGAAATGTTCAACATCTTCGATTGCTTTACGATGTGTACATAACGGCGAGTTTCCAACTTGATTGTAAAACAAGTCAGAATTTAAACCACTACAATTGTTCTTAGTCTCGCACATTTCTTTCAAATTAATCTCGGTATCCTTCATAAGAACCCTTGTTTTCGATATGTTTTCATCCGTATGGGTGAATTAAAAGAATTGTATTAATTGTGATACATCTACAGTAATTTGGGAGTAAGAGTGCATCTTTAAGTAGCCTATATACGAACGACCAGGTTTATGTTAACTCTCCCCGACCCTAAGCCGGGTCTAATATTTCCAATTAAACGACACTATTGTACTCCTACTATTTCACATTAATTGAAGGAGACAGGGGATCACATATACATCAGACCAGCTAATGCATTTTCTGTCAAAATTTGATTAAACACCAACATAGGATACCTTGACACATGACAGGATAAATATTTTCAGGTCTGTTGTCATGGCGACGCGTCTTAAATCCCTCCACATTTAAACAATGAAGTGTCATTTTTTAGTGTTATTTGTACAAAAGCGGTGTGAAGGTATTCGATGTACATGTACAACTACCATGAAATATTTTCATAAATCCCGACGACTTCGACATACTTGAATTTCGAAGTCTGGCGAATCCTTATTATTTTGTAAGCATTATAAAAGGTTATATAAATCAAAATTAAAAATAATGTAGGAAATAAATTACAAACAAGTTTGTTTGGCTTTGAAAGATTGAAAAACAGACCAAAAATGCAAATCATGTCCGATTTTAGTTGAATATAAGATGCACTCTTACTCCCAAATAAGCAGTACCACAATTGTTTTAATTTACTGAAAAGAATTAATAAATATCGAAAACAATTGTTCCTATGATGGGTACAGTGTTTCATTTGAACGAAAGGTGCAGAAAACACGATATTTCCACTTTATGAGACGATAGTTGATCACTGTAAATATTTTAGGACCCACCAATTATTTAATATTTTTGTGCTTTCTACTATTCTACTACACGGTTACAATCTTATTATCAGTGATTAATATTTTCCACAAACGCATCATTTAATAAGTAGTTTAAAACTGTATGACTAAAAATTAATGTTTGTTATACATGTATATGTATTGATTTTAAATACGAGTATAGATTTAAAACAAAACTACAAACTGTAATAGATTTATCTGTACTAAATGTGTTTTCGGTCATTTATTCTACAGGTAACTTATCAGCAAGTAAAGCCCTTTCAATTGACAAGGGATCAGCGGGCACCAAGAGAAAACAGTATCGACAATGGCGCGATGAGGCCTAAAAACATTCGGTTCGGGTTACCTTAGCTTCGAAAATGGCAACGACCCTACCGTTTTTATAGTCAGTTGGTTAATAAAAAAAAACAATAAAAACAATAAAAAGTGTATGTTTCAATATTTTAACCCTTAAAGCTTTATTCAGAATATTACTTTAAAACCATTCTAAAGAGATGACAATTATGTAATTTAATTCTTATATAAAGTCTAATAAAAAATAATAATAATAATTAAAAGGGTACCTACCCTACCTGTTTTTGAAAAGGCTGTTACCCTAACCAAATCATTTTTGTGGCCTGAGAGTACAAGCTTGTTTATACATCGGCCACCTTATCGTTTATTGGTACATGTACGCAGGTGCATGAATGCATGGACGTTTAACATCCAGTTTACTTTGCCACTGAAGATGAGACCTTTTGTTGTTACTACCATGGATTTGAAACATGAAACGGTATACCGGGCAGAAAACTGTACGCGACGAAACCCCACCCTCCTTACAACCCATGCCGACCCCTATTCATCGTACAGGAGAATGAACGGTTTCGCGAGGTACGGGTTGCGTCACAGGTATGGTGAGGGTGGTTTGATGAGATAGAAGGGTCACAAACGTCAAATATGAAACTTTAACCCCTTACCGTACCTCATGTCACATCCCTGAAACAGGCTCGTCTTCACAAACGACGGACAAACGAGTGTCGTGTGCACACCGTCCGCTTCGGAAAACACCAGTTCTAAATTTAGCACCTCGGAAAACCCAACGACGCCAAATTTAGAAGCGCTGTAGTCGGTGAGGTTACGAAGACCCAGGAGACCGGTGGAGCTTGCGATGTTAACGACATGTCCGTGGTTCCTCTTGATCATATAGGGCAGGAAAAACTTCGCCGTCTGAAACAAAGGTTCGTATTCAATCTCAGATCAAATCGGTCACGGACAAGATCATTTCAAGCCATTCGTGTAATACTATTAAGTTGAGGATCCGTTTCAGGTTTGATCCCCCGGGTTGTTCCAGAGTGACAAACACCTGATCCTACCTTTGAAACAAATGAGAGCTCGACTAAAATGGCCATTTAATGACTAAAAACCATAATGCTCATTTAATGACTAAAACGAATAAGTGCATTTAACGCTATAAATCATACGTCCGTTTAATGACTAAAAATCATATGTATATTTAATGACTAAAATCGTATGTTTATTTAATGACTAAAAATCATATGTTCATTTAATGACTAAAAATCAGACGTCCATTTAATGACTTAAAATGCTCATTTAATGACTAAACTCATACGTTCATTTAATGTACTAGATGCATGCAGTGGCAAGTAAAACATTAAATCAACAACAGTGTCCAGTAGTAAACAACAACAATGGTTGTTTTCTACGACATCTAAGCCATTTTGATCCAAGAAAGGGAGAACAAACCTAATACTCCTGTATGCAGAATCTCTTAATACAGCATTTCAATTATTGAAGTTACCATGGTTACGGTAAGAATAAGTAATCATGACCTACCCAGAACTGCGCAAGCAGGTTTACATCAAACGTCCGTTCAATCATCTCATCCGGGCACTCGAGCAGGCTTCGCCCCGACACGACGGCTGCATTGTTCACCAGTATGTCGACCACGCCCACCTCCTCTAGGACAAGCTGACCTACTTTTGACACGTCTTCGTGCTTCCTTTAAACGACATACAGATAGAACATTAAACGTGTTCACATTCTCATTCATCAGAGGTTTGTTATGATAAATCTAACCTCTGATTCAATCGCTACAAAATCGAGTGTAAAACTATAAATAGATCATTTTTCTGACATCATCGTCGACCAATCAAAACGCCCGTTACTTTAAGCTTCCACTGACCGTCGATACCCAGTTTTGCCGCTTATTTATTGTTCATTAATTTTGTAAAGTTAAGCACTATGTTTTGATGTGGTACGCACAGCATCATCGCTCTGGTGTACGAGAATGACTTGTTCAGGAATCGGTTGGAAAACATGTTGGTTGAAGGCCTTTCGAGGTACACGCGTTGGTTTGAAGCGCCAACATAAAATTCATTTTTATTTAGTTTTAATGTTTCATATTCAGCAAGCATTGAGCATTCGTTGCAACCTATGTTGGTGTTATAATGAATGGAATAAAATTTACGAACTAAGATGATATGAAATTCGAGCTCAATATCAATTTGCATTTTTCGGAAAAGTCTTTCAATAAAACGATTCCGATTTTTGCTTGCAAATTTATTTTTGATTTTTGGAACGAAGAAGTGAACCTAATGCACTGTTGTCAATATTGTTTTTAATTATTTTCTAATTGAAAATGTCTCATCAAGAAACCGCACAACAATGTTGATTGGGTAGTCTAGAGCATTTTTTCTTCCGACGAGCTGTATTTGTAACCATGGAAACAAAACTGTTAACATCGATAATGACAAAGCGATCACTTTCCTCTAAATACAATAATTATGTATACATGTAAGATTTTGAAAGTTGGTGCCAGTTGTGTGAGGCTGATTCACGCACCGAGGCAATTGCATAACTATAACTTTTACATAAGGCCAATATAAATTAATTGCTAGATTTTCGTCCAAATTGTTTTTTTTATGGGGGGGGGAGAACAATTTGTTCTACTTTTCTTAGTTTCGACGTTGAATATGTGTTCATGCTCTTTCTTATTACATAAGAGACCATAAACATGTGTTTCTAGAGGAACTACGAGAACCATAAATGTAATAATGATCCTTTTTAACATGTGAATATTTACATCGACACCGGTTGGTATGGATAAACCCCGACCTCGGACAATTCCGGACCAATACGCAAATACAGACCCCAGCTTAACATTTTATTTGATTCAATCAAATTTAAGGGCCGGCGGAAAAGAGGGGGTTGGGAGGGGATGAAAGTCAAGCCTTTATGTTAGCCTTACTAAACGGAACATAGAACACCTATCTACTTCAATAATTCGCTAGTATAGAACTCGGATGCAAATACTTCTGTGAATAGCATTGTTACGATTAATTACTAAAATGTGATGCTATACACACCCTCTGATATATTCGTTAGCTTGCGCAAAAAAGCATGCAACTTTTCTCACGAAATTTTAAAGATGCACTCTTACTCACAAATAATATTTACCACATTTAATAATATTGTTTTAATATTCCGAAAAGGATAAATAAATGTCAAAAACAATGGTTCTTATGAAGGGTACCGAGTTTTATTTGGAAGAAATGAGCATAAAACATGGTATTTCTACCGTATGAGACTATAGTAGACCACAGTAAATCTTTTAGCATTCACCAATCATTTCATATTTTTTGCGCTTTCAGGTATTAGATACACGGTTACAATCTTGTTATCAGTAATTAAAACTTTCCATAAACGCATTATTTAGTAAGTAGTTAAAGGTTTAACTGTCAAAACTGATGTTTGTTACACATGTGTATACGTATTGATTTTGAATAAGACTGTCACTTTAATAAAATATTTCTTCGTTAAATATGGTCAACACCTTAACTCAATAACATATATTTTAAATGATACGTATTTTATCCGTGCTATTAAAAAGATTGAAACTTGAAACTAAAAGGAAAAGGAAAAATTGGAAAGTGTTGGCTTTACCAGTCCACTGTTATAGTGGAAGACACTTAATAAAATAACATACAATCTAAGTACGTTCCCATGAAAACGACATGGTATTACAATTCTACACTATTTCTGAATACTTATTACTTACTATACTGATTAACGTTCAGTATATATATATTTAACAGGGGCGTACCTAGGCATACTCCAGCACGCCCGGGCGTACAAATGAATTAAGGTTCCCTCGAAATGGCCAGTAAAAAGTCCCATGTCAGGGGATATCGGTCCCGCTCCACCCCCATTTATCGTATAGGGACCAGAATATAGAAATACCTTTACATTTTTCACCGCTCTCAAGTGTACGGGCGTACAATTCAAAATGCTTCAGGTACGCCCATATATATATCTAAACTGTCGGTGCGCAAATGTCACAAAGATAACAACCTATACAAAATATACAAGGTCGTTTAAAGATGCTGTCCTAAGCAAATCGATACCATGAAGAAAACTGCCTATGAAAGTATTGTATACATGCGTAGAATTCCAAAAATAGCTACAGCAAAATCCTTAAAGGAGAAATCATGTCGCGGGAAGAACATTAAACTTAAAGGCCTTGTTTAAGGAATGTTTGGCATGGCACTCCCCTGCTGTGCATCTCCTACTAGTTGTACTGTTGTCACAGTAGGGGCCAATTTCCTGTGTATTTGTATATTGGCTCAGGCCCATTTAGGGTCCATTTCCATAATAAAAACCTCCAAAACTGCACAGCGGATACTCAGGGATACTCAGATTAGATAAGACAATTAAGCAATTAGATTAAGATCAATACACAGAGTTTGTGTACTATACACAGTTTTGTTTTGTTTGTTTTTTGTTTGTTGTTGTTTTTGTTATTTTGTTGTTGTTTGTTGTTGTTTGTTTGTTGTTGTTGTTGTTGTTTTTGGGGGGTGTTGTTTTTTGTGGGTTTTTTTTTGTGTGTGGGTTGTTTTGTTTTTGTTTTTTTTTTGGGGGGGGGGTCACTGATAAAAGATTTAAGATAAAACTAGGCCTTTAAACGGTATCTGTGACTGCATCTAGTGTATCGCGTTGTCTGATGTTTAGATAATAGTTGGGTTTATCAAAGGAACTAAACAACAGATGATACCATGGCAAAAAAACTTACATTAAAATGATAGCGTTGTGTTCATTGCATTAACTCTTATTTACTGATGTATCACATAGCTTACGTCACATGAATCTTTCGCAATTTTTGCGAATTTTTCCATTTCAAAATTTACCGAGTATGTCTACCACGTAAATCGCAGTAAATTTAGAAATAGCGGTAAATGTACCAGTCCTGTAATTATCACGTGATTTTTCACATGCTGAATATACACACAAAAAACAACAACTGGGGAACCATTACGCGCTGTTTGAAAAGCTGAGGCAGCCACAAAATAATATTTTGATAATGTTAAACTCATTATAAGCTCGTATTGATAATTCTAGGCTTTTTTTTAAGGAATAAAGTATTTGCCAGTTTTGGGGATTATCTGGTGTCTAGTCCCTTTAAGACGTTTGTTTCGCCAGCCAATTTTAGTCCTTGAAATAAGTATTTCCCTTAACCCACTCCATGTAACAAACAAGATATTGAAATGCAGTAGAGCACTTTGACATTGACTGATGTACATCATAACATACAACATTACTTATACAATTAAATGTATATATGTAAGACATATTTACATTTTGCACACATATCAGATCCATCAGTGATAATCCTCGTTATACTATCGCTGAATATTATTATGAAATTTCAACTTAAACAAAACGCTGTTACTCAGTCAAATGTCCAAAGCTGAATGACTTTCAGCGCCAAAACTCCTCGTGCCACTTGAAACTATGAACGCCACCTATCGGACATCAATTTTCTTCTTATTCATTTCATTCAAACTAAAAAATTATATTTTTGTATAATATGTTTTATTTAAAGCTTGACTGGGGTCTAGGTCTCACCAAACTTTCTTTAAACAAAAATCATATAATATATTAGGTATTTAAATATATTTATATTTCATTTAAGTATTACAACATGGATCCATTCCATTAAGAATTAGAAACAATTGTGTACGTAGGATGCAATACCACTGGTACCAAATCGTTTGAAATGGCCCCCAGCCTGATAGCATGAAAGAAAACGGGTTCAAAAGCACGCGGCTGGCCTTGTGCGTAATTAAAGATTTTCTCTTAGGAAATCTTTGCGCTTATTTAATTAATTAACTGTCATGGTCGTACTTGCTTCCATTACCTGCAAGAATGACATTAATTACATCGATATCAAAAAGATTCCGTTTGTTGATAGAACTTTAGAATTTACGCTTTGAATCACAGTGACTTGAAGGGAATGTGCTGAATTTTGACCTCTAAAAAAAATGAAAAAAAATTTTTTACCTAAAATAACCCAAAATATATATTTTTTTCTTCAGATTCATCAAAGTGGTCACTCATACCAACTATCTAGCATAAATAACTATGAATTACGGCACTTTTACAAAGTCAGAAAATCTCGATTTGTCTAAATAGACTGTGGCTGTATCTTGAAAGTTTTCCGTTCTACGGTTCTTTGTTAATAAAATTCTCTAGTGCATCGGTTATATATTGAGAGACTGATTTAATCACGTGCACATGTTAAATCTTGAAATACTAGTGCATAGGTTGTACCTCCAGAAACTTATTATCTCGTACAAACGTTGTATCTTGAGAAGCAAGTGCATACGTTGTATCTTGAGAGACTAATTTTCTCTCGCAAAAATGATGTATCTTGAGAGTTTCGTGCGCATTTTCATTCTTGGGAGACTGGATTTCTCTCGCGTACATACGTTGTATCTTGAGAGACTGATTTTCTCTCTCGTGTATACGTTGTATCTTGAGGTACTGATTTTCTTTCTCGTTCATACGATGTATCTTGAGCGACTGGTTTTCTCTCTCGTACATACGTTGTATCTTGAGAAACTGATTTCCTATCTCGAGCATACGTTGTATCTCGAGAGACTGATTTCCTCTCTCGCGCATACGTTGTATATTGAAATACTGATTTCGCTCGTCGTACATACGTTGTATCTCGAGAGACTGATTTCGCTCGTCGTACATACGTTGTATCTCGAGAGACTGTTTTCCTCTCTCGCGCATTCATTGTATCTTGAGATACTGATTTCCTCTCTCGAGCATACGTTTTATCTTGAGAGACTAATTTCCTCTCTCGCGCATACATTGTATCTCGAGAGACTGATTTCCTCTCTCGAGCATACGTTGTATCTTGAGAGACTGATTTCCTCTCTCGAGCATACGTTGTATCTTGAGAGACTGATTTCCTCTCTCGAGCATACGTTGTATCTTGAGAGACTGATTTCCTCTCTCGTGCATACGCTGTATCTCGAGAGACTGGATTTCTCTCGCGCATACATTGTATCTTGAGAGACTGATTTCCTCTCTCGTGCATACGTTGTATCTCGAGAGACTGGATTTCTCTCGCGCATACATTGTATCTTGAGAGACTGATTTTCTCTCTCGTGTATACGTTGTATCTTGAGCGACTGATTTCCTCTCTCGTGCATACGTTGTATCTCGAGAGACTGATGATCTCTCGTGCATACGTTGTATCTTGAGAGACTGATGATCTCTCGTGCATACATTGTATCTTGAGAGACTGATGACCTCTCGTGCATACGTTGTATCTCGTTGTATCTTGAGAGACTGCTTTTCTCTCGTGCATACGTTGTATCTTCAGATTTTCTCTCGTGTATACGTTGTATCTTGATAATGATCGATTATCTCGTATATGTTTCGTATCTTAAGAGACTAATTGTATCTCTTGAATATTCTGTATCTAGACAATTTCCCGAACATTTGTTGTTTCTCGAGAGACTGCCATACAATTTCTTAGTAACATGCTTTTGTCTAATTTCTTAAAAATACAATAAAATTTTAAAGTGATCGTAGATTGTTCGTGCGATGACAATACAGATCGCACGACAATACAGTCAAAAATGAAGGCAAAAACCTCGCCTGCCGATAGCGAACGCCAAGCAGTGTGTATGTCTTTTTTTCCTTCATGTTTTAAATTTGATAGTGGGTATAGGATTATATTTTTTACGAAACCGTTTACGGAGGACGAATTGAAAAAAGTAACTCTTGGTTTGAATTTGAAAAGGGATGCATATTATTGCATTGTCAATGTTGCTGTTAGCAACCACTTAGCATACAAGCACAATACGGTTAACTGATGGTGTGTATCATTATTTTGAGAAAGTTAACAGACTAGCTACACGACGTTCTCGAACACTGTCGTCTGTCAAATTTTCGTTTGAGGTGACGGTAATAGACCTAGAACTTGAATGTGAAAAAGCTGTACCATATCATTGACACGCAAACAGAAAACGTGTGGCATTAATGCATCAAGCAGCACTTAAGATATAAAAGCTAAGAGCCGTTGCTAAGTTCTTGAGTAAGAGAACACTTCTTGCGTCATGGCGGTTTTATTTCATCTTCAAAGAGCACTGCAGAGCAAAAGTACATTACACACCTTTATGCAATTTATTTTATAAGAACTTTTAGTTTTACGACGCTATTCATGTTTGAGGTGCATAGTGCTTATTTCATATACCCTCGGGCTCGTTGAAAAAGAATCTAGACTAAGCCTTTTAAATATTTAGGAGAAAATACATGTATGTATCTTTATAAAACCATTTAAAAGAGGTAAGACACAGGTTTTCGCTTTTTTCTTTTTATTAAAGAAAGAAAGAGGCCTTAATTTGGTGTATATCAATGAGGCAACAAATTCATGAGTCACCTTTTCTACAAAATTGCAGTGAAAGTAATCATAATGTGGTACCATATTTCACAAGCCTATGACATTTCATAAGACCTAAAAAAAATACATTTGGTTCGGGTTACCCGACCCTACCTACGGAATAGGCGCCGACCCTACCGTTTTTATAGTCAGTTTGAAAAAAAAATAAAAAAAAAAATAAATAAAAAAAAAAAAAAATCTCTTTTTTTTAAATTGCTTTTTAATATTAAGTTTAAACCTTAAATGCTTATACAGAAGATAGCTTTAACACCATTCTCCAATGATGAAAATTATTTTCTATATAAAACCTAATAAAAAAATAATAAAAAAAAATAAAAAGCCTACCTACCCTACCTATTTTTTTTAAGGATGTAACCCTAACCAAACAATTTTTTTTAAGGCCTAAGAAGGACATTTAACATGTTGGTCATTTAACATTTAGGATATTTTACCGGAAATTTCACAGGACATTGCAGAAGTAGGTGACAATTCAGTAGTAGGACATTTCACATGACATTTCATAAGTATATCATTTCACAAGTAGGAAAAATTAGAAATAGGACATTTCACAAGTAGGGCATTTCACAAGTAGGATATTTCACAAGTAGGACTTTTCACAAGTAGGAAATTTCACAAGTAGGACATTTCACAAGTATAACATTTCACAAATAGGATATTTCATGAGTATGATATTTCACAAGTAGGACATCAACAAGTAGGACATTTCACAAGTAGGCCATTTCACGATAAGAACATTTCACAAGTAGGACTTTTCACGAGAAGGATATTTTACAAGTAGGGCATTTCACAAGTAGGACAAATCAGAACTAGACAGTTCACATGACATTTCACAAGTAGGACATTTCACAAGTAGGGAAGTGTGCTCTATAAATATGTTTCAAGATGTCTCTTTCTCACATTATTTATAATATATGTTTTTTCTGTATTTGTGAGTAATATTTTCATATAAGTTTTATCACAACTTCCCAACTGAAAAAAGGTAAGTATCAAAAATGTTGGTACAGTCTCAACAAAAGGCCCACCCTTGGGATGTTTTTAACAAAAAGCCCACCATTGGGATTGATTAAAACAAAAAGCCCAACTTTCAGGATGTAAAAAAAAACTGCTTTGTTAACAAAACAAGTCTGCGAAATTTAATGCAAACATATCTCTTCTTAGGCCTAAAAAAAAATTGTTTGGTTAGGGTTACATCCTTTTCAAAAATAGGTAGGGTAGGTAGGCTTTTTTTTTTATTTTTTTTTTTTATTAGGCTTAACATAAGAATGTCATTTTTATCATTGGAGAATGGTGTTAAAGTTATCTTCTATATAAGCAATTAAGGTTTTAAACTACATATTAAAAGCAAAAAAAAAAGAACTTTTTTTTTTTTTTTTTTTTTTTTTTTTAGTTTTTCATTTTTTTTTTCAAACTGACTATAAAAACGTTAGGGTCGGCGCCTATTCCGTAGGTAGGGTCGGGTAACCCGAACCAAATATATTTTTTTTTTAGGCCTTATTCTGATTGTTAACACATGCTGGTAAAAATATTAATAAAAAATATACATGTAGTCTTCATAATTAAACATTATTTCTAGATTTTAATTCCTTTTTGGAATGGTTTGCAATGATAAAAATATCGTATAAAAATCCTGTTAATGTACAATCATTTCTGGGACAATTACCCATGACGTCAAAAAGGTAGACTCTGAAACCTTATTAATGTTCATTTGGAAAAATGTACTTAATAACCATCAGTTAAGTTTGGAATTTATTCATTATGATATGTACCGAGGTTTTGAAATAACGCCATATTTCAGTCATTACTTGACCAGATCTTCTACACAAAAATCACCATAGTAAAAAGTAGTCTAGAATAACAGACATTCAATATGTGATTCTTCCAATCTAATCCCGATTTGCCATATAATTTATTTTTTTTAAATTCCATCCATGGTACAATTATT
Source organism: Mya arenaria (assembly GCF_026914265.1). Taxonomy (NCBI): domain Eukaryota; kingdom Metazoa; phylum Mollusca; class Bivalvia; order Myida; family Myidae; genus Mya; species Mya arenaria. Next base: position 13,095,348 of record NC_069131.1, on the reverse strand, counting down.
TCGACTAAGTATAAAGTAATGCTTATGTGAATAAGAATCAGAAGATCTATTTCCAATTAAAGTTTCATGTATTTATTGTACTCAGGCGTGTAGCTGCCGCTAGGGCCAATTTGGGAATATGCAGATTGATGCTAGACAGCATATCAACATCTATACCCCCTAAGACTCTTCGGTATTTATTTCAAATTCAGGGTTTTTGGTACGACCAAAACTAAGTCAAACTGTCAAAAAAAATTAATTATAAACCCTCACCCGACATCGACTGTATATGTGTAACATACTCCTCCAGATTCCTTAATCAGTGTTGCTGTCTCCTCATTTTTCTGTAAGTTTATATCCCACAACACAAGTGTTGCACCAAGTTTACTAAATCGCACACAAAGTTCTCGGCCAATCGTGCCTCCACTCCCCGTTATAAGCACAATGTTATTCCGAACACTTTTTCGTGGTGGACTAATGAAAAAACGATAAATTGAAACTGTCAATTCCTTCAAAACAGTATAAACAAGCACAACAGCTTCAATAAATATACTGAAAGGTGAATCATCCTTATTTTCCATAGCTTGTCAAGTTGTATCTATGGAAGTAACAGACCAAACCAACCGGTCTTGCTTTCCTGCTTGCAAGACATATAATGACATTTTGTTTCCCACATGCATATACACGAGAGTTTTGACCCTTAACCTTTGACTTGTCAACAAAACCTTTTAGACAAATCGCCTTCGGAACAAACGGTAATATAAATTCAAGACCATCTGTGCATGGATTAGTCTGGAGTACCTTCCCTTAACACTATCGTTATCGTACTGTATGGAATATCAGAAAGCGGGGAACTAGACTATGCACGGATATTTAACGTTCAATGCATATTCTCACAGATATTTCTTACCCATGACGGAGTTTTCAGTAGTTTAGACGAAAACATTATTAAGTGCATTTTGCCATAGGTGATTAAAACATGACTTCATGAATGTTAGCAATTCTTTCTGAGAAGAAATAAACATTTTACCAATATTGAGTCTTTATGGACGAAACTTTCCAGTAAATCACAATAATTTAATAACTTAAAAGTTCCTAGTAAAATGTTTACATCTAGATTCAGCAAACCCTGGATAAACCTAATGATTGAATATATAAGTGTCATGTTTGGTGAGGATACCTGCAACAACCCAAAAACGTTATATAAAATCCAGAAAACGTGACTCTTCTGTTGTAGCACAATTAAAATCTAATTTAATTGAATAATATTTAATTGCACTAGAACACATTTGGCAATGAGAATAGAAGTGCAACGTTCAACACAATATTTAAACCGACATTATAAAATCAAGCATGCAAAGGGATTGGACCAAGAGTTTGGCCAACATCATTTACGGCCCTTTCCCATATTTAGTCTTAAATCTTCATACATGTAGGGCTCCAGAGGTGGATCCAGGATTCTACGTTAGAGGGGGCGTAACTTAGGGGCGTAACCTTTTGACTTGTGCCCCTCCCTCAGAACCGAATTGGGCGTATTTTTTACTTTTACCTTTATTGAAATAAAAAGTAAACTTGGACGATTTTAGGGGGTGGGCGCCGTGTGCCCCCCGGATCCACTTGTGTACACTGTAACTGATAAGAAAAAAATATTGAGTTTAGTTTCCACTAATAACATTCCAACTTGGGAAGAATCCTGCAAAGAGGTGCCACATATTACTGTTACTAGAAATGGACTCTCAATACTGTTGAAAGACATTATTATCCACAAGGCTACTGGCCAAGACAAATTTCAGAAATTTTACTGAAGAGCGTCTGCAAAGAGGCAGCTGATGCATTAGTACTGACATTTCAGACCTAATTGGATTGTGGTATACTTTCATTAGCCTGGAAAGAAGCATTTATTACTCCTTCGTTTAAGATATGTGAGATGAGTTCAGCATCAAATTATAGACTGGTTTTTCTTACATCTGTCTGTTGCAGCCTGTATGAACATAATTATTATACATAAAATGTAATACAGATATTAGCTATCTAGAACAGCACGGAATTCTCATTGATGCACAACATGGATTTTGCAGATCAAGAGCATGCGAATCCTAACTCACTTAATCAAACAGGATCTAGCGAACAGTCATTTTGCTCGATTATAGCAAGGCATTCGATAAAGTGCCACATCAACGCCTATTGATAAAGTTGCGATGCTACGGGGTACGGGGACATCTTCTTTACTGGATCTCGGACTTCCTAACAGACAAAACCTAGTCGGTAGTCTTCGAAGGGCAGCATTCTTCAAGTTTTCTTGTTACATCCGGCGTGCCCCAGGGGACCGTCCTAGGCCCACTCATGTTCCTTGCTTATGTCAACGATATGTCTGATTGTGTAGCCTCTTCGTCGGTGACTGTTTAAGTTCAAGAAGATTTATATAAACTGCAAGATTATGAAAATAGCAGGCTTATGCAATTAAACCAAGACAAGTTTGAGGTCATTAGAGTCACCAGGAAAAATACATTGATGCATATATATTAGAAGATCTTTCCTGGTACAAACACATAAACATTACCTGTCGTAAAGCGAATAATACGCTTAGATTTCTCAGAAAAAAATACATTTTACTGTTCACCTTAAGGTTAAGGAGACACACAGCCAAGGTTAGTACGATATATCGAACAGTTCATCAACTTATAGCTATTCCAGTTGAACCGTACTTGGTCAATGCTAATATAATTGTCTACTTAGCGGTCACAGCCTGAAAATCCTGATCCCACATTCAAGGATCCCGATACATCCAGCGTCGTTCTTTCCTATAACACCATACGACTATGGAAGTAACTTCTAGATGCAGTTGTTGCAGCCAATACAATCGAGTGCATCAAGTCTGGGCTGCAAAATATCAGTGTTTTGACTGTTGCAGTGATTATAACTGTAAATTTAAAGTTTTACTTGCACAAACTTGTCCTCAACGACACATGTATTGTTCACCAACTTGAGGCATGAAGTTTATTTGGAAGAAGAAGATGATGACTAGACGTCCATCCGCCCGCACAAAATAAGGTTCGCCATAATGAGTACCATACGTATATAATTATTTCACACGTGGACAGTCATAAATTTCAACTTGGATGGTAGAGCAAAATGGTTTCAAAGGAGACAGACTGACGGACTTGTCCAAACTTCTTAGTGGAAGTGATTTATGAATCTTTGTGATATAGGATTTAAAATAGATACAGCTTGATCAATAAAATGTCGCCGAATGTATAAGGAAGATGACTCATTTAATACTTAGCATTATGGTTTAAGCCAGTAGAGTGATGTTTATCAATATATTTTTATCAGTACTACACACGAAGTTTCTAACGTTTAAAACGTTTGGTTTACGATAAAGAATATGATAATATATTTACGTATTTTATATATAAAATGACTACGATTAAAATGGTAGTGAAATTCATCACCAATGTTGTGCCTATTACACAATGCATACAGTTTATTTTCTCTTCCAGCCCTGTAATGACGACCAATGTAAAGACATCTAAGTTATTTTTTAAAGATTTGCCGAGTTTTATTGACAATATCGGCAGTACAAAGCCTTTAGCTATAGATATAAACAATGACATGAAGAATGAGAAATACACAAAATGTAAAGGTGACAAAACTAAATACATTTGACAAGAGCTAAGTATACACTTAAACAAACACTATTTTATATAGGGCTACTAAGCAACTGCATTAATTCTGACAGAACGTCTTAATATAACATTGTAAATGTTTTTAGGCAATATCTTATAGTATTGTTATTTTTTGTAACATTTATATATACATAAATGTATTCAAAACCATTCCCTGATCTGGACATATGGTATTGAAGATGTAAATCAGAGTGAAACGAACAACATAACATAAAGTGTAATTCAAATTCAACCACATTAGACTTACGTACTTTACATTGACGATCATGGGCTCATTATTGCAATATTATTACAACCTTCCCACTTCTATTTCAAGAAAGGGTGAACATAATCGTTATGTAGATAATGCAATTCTATAGTTATCATTCAGTCATATCTACATCAAGATACTTTTCAAATGTCAAGTGCTTCTTAAAATGGCTATCTGGTTGTAGTGGGGGGCAAACCCACGGCGGTACAGTCAAGAAAAACATAGAAACCGATTCCTTATATTCTCACCCACATGGATTCACTCTAAACTGATGGATATTTAAACCTTTATTTAAAACATTAGTAAGCACCACTTGATCATGTGAATTAACCAATCACACTACAACCTTATGTTGAATCCCGTTTGTAACGCATTTCAAAATTGTGGAATTCAAAGACAATATAGGAGCGTATATCAACATTTGTTGAAGGGTCACAGCCGCCAGTATCTTGGTTGTAACACTCCTAATGAGTTGTCACACGTTATTTCGTAATAAAAAAGTGCATATTAAAAACCATGAACGAGTCCCTCTGATTATTAAAGGGGCTGTACTCCGTATGATGAAATAGCGCAAAAAAAGAAATTTGTCGAAAACTGACATATACTTGGTATCGATGTGTACAATGCATTGAAACTTACTACATAGTTTGCAATTTATTTAAGTTGAGCAGTTATTTCGTATTTTTCCATTAAAATAGATTACTGGGTATGTCTACCTAGTAGAATTCATTCCTTATGCGTGATTGGCTAGTCGGTGTTATCACGTGATATTACCGAGTTAGGTATATTGCTTTTTATTATGTCTCCCGGTTAGAGTAAGCCGTCGTAGCCCAGTGGATACGACGCTGGTCTGCAATTTTGGCGACACAGATTCGAACCCGGTCTCCGACACATTTTTTTACATTTTGGATCTTTTTTACAATTATGACATCAAAGCGTAACACATTCTATTAAATAATTGTCCTGACATTCGTTACAGAAAAAAACTTGTTTTGGTGCCAATCTGGTGTACAGTCCCTTTAATAGTTATCATATTATATCTGTCGTGTCTCACATTCAAACCTATTGTGTTATCATTGTATATAAGTATAATTGAATTATATGTTGATCGTGTAATGAGAAATACGATTGTGTTCAAATTACTTAATAAATGTCTTGAATCTTGAAACTTTTAAGTAGTTTGTGATAATGTAGCTTGAGTTGCGAACTATAGCTAAGTGTTTAGGTAACCATAACTAATAATCATTTAATTTCAATTCAGTCTTGTAAATTCTGCTATTAAATCACTTAAAACATTCATAAGCATTAATTAATCAAAATTCAGTTTAATATGCTGAACAAACATACATGAAGATTTCACTTCCCCTCCTCAGAATTATAATAAGGTATATTCTGCATTATCCACACTGTAAACAACCAATTTAGATATTTGTTATCTTGACAATCTATCTAATGTTCATTACGTTTATTATGAAAATTAAACATAATTAGTTCGATAGACTTTGCTCTCGAAGCCGACACCATTTCAGAAATAGTATTACCGTTTTGACTGACGATTTAGACTTCCGGTTTACTGCCTCTTTCCCATCGCTAAAATGGCGAATACGTACGTGAATCATGTTTACCATTTTAAATCGATCTGAATCTATGTTGTTAATTGTTGATATCTTTAAAATTTGTATTAATTCATTACCTTTATATGTTATAAATTATTAAGTAACCATATTTTGCGAGAAAATAACTAAATAAGGTTCTTATTCGTGTGATTTGTTGGTGTGTGTCTGATGTCAAAGAATTGACAGTAAATTACCCGAATGGACTATCTACTTTCATATATTGTATTGTCTGTTTGTTATGATTATCACAATTCATGGTTTTCAGAGCTTACCGAATGTAGAAATAAAAGTAATGACGTTTTTTTCGAACGTTTTTTATCTACGAAGTTCTAGATATTCGAACATTTCGGACTGCCTTTTGGAGCTGGATATATATACACTGTAAGGCCTTTCGGCATACGCACAGTGGGAAAGCGATGTGAATATGTTAGTCCCGACGAAAGAGGGCTGTCCTTAAACTTGCTACTGTCTTTGCATCCACTAAAATGTCCATTCACTAAAATGTCATTTTATCAAAGACCTTCAGACATTATTTTATGTCAAAGGATATTATCCCTTTAACAATACTTAACTGACACTTGTTTTCAAAGTACTGTTTCTTCTGCAGTAAACAGCCTCCGAAGGTGCCCGAGACACTCCTGAAAAGGAGGAAACAGAATGAGGAGAGGCGATCAAAGCAAGCAAAGGCCAACCTCCTCTCTAAAAAGGTAAAAACATTGATATGTGACAATTGTAGACGTTAAGTCTGTGTAAACAACATGTAACATCTTTGTCAACTGATCATATATTTATAAATATTAAATGCATTGAGAAACTTGATGGTCTCGCGGCTGAATCTTTGTTTCACTTCTGCAGTGTTCGAAATTTGCGATAGTCCGATAGCCCGAGGCTACCGAATTTCAGCTCGGGCTACCGGATCTCCGTAAAAAGTAGCCCGATCGGGCTACCGTTTTTTTTCAAATGTAATTTAATAAAACAAAAAACAACAATTAAAAGCGTAAAGCATCGTGTTTTATACGCTAATAATTTAAGAATGCGTCCTACCAGGCAACTCGAGCGACTTAGTCGCCTTGACAATGGCGAAAGAACAAAGCGAAGTCAGAATTGCCGAAATTTACGATGATCAAAAAGCTAATTGCTCTGCGGTTCAGGGCTGCAAGCCATGAGCAATATGTTTCTTTATTCAATTAATATATATATAAACACATGTCTAGAGTAATTAAAGCCCGAAGTGACAAGTGATTATCGATCTGTTTGTAACTACTAACTGTGTCTATTAGCAGCAGTCAAACTCATTGAAGTCAATAACTCCGCCCATTATGTAAATTTACGATAACTTCGGCAGTTTTCGCTAAATACGATGGCAGTGAAAAGCAGCTTAGACGCTAATTATCAATATAAAAATCGATACTTTATTTATTTTGTTTAAATATATTTTATTATTGTCCAAAATTAAATGATAGATTTTAAGTTTTTAATGCGTAAAAGAAAATTACAAACATCGTCTTTAATGCGAGGGAAACAGGTGCCCGTTTACTTCCTGACAAAAGTATTAAAGGAGAACTGTTGGACATAGTTAAATCGTTGTCAGTGTACAGTACAGTTAGGTTCTATTATATACCTTTAAATTGCTTTGCCATTTATTTTAAATAACATTTATAGGAATATTGGCATCGATTTTTTTTCCGGAATTTGAAAGTGAAACTGAAAGTACAAAAAAAATCATTGCACAATCGCTGGTGCATTTCGGATTTGACAAGGATGCATTGGATAAGAGAACTAATTGTACACGCATAATTCTACTAATTGTACACGCATAGCTCTTATAATCTTAAATGATATGTTCAACAGAGTCAGACAATATTTTCTCCTTTTTTTAACCTTTTTAAGGCTTTTCCATGGGGTGGGGCGCCCAATTTTTTTAGTCTGCGAGAAATTCACTTTGCTTAATAAAATATTGACGCATTGACTTGTCCAGATTGAGGAACATTTATTGAATTATTGAAACTGAATGAGCGTGTTTTCATAAATGCTTCCAAACGAGTGATACTTTTAATATGGTGTTTATGTTTGGGCTAGTAAAATTTCCTATCTGGTAGCCCGAATGGGCCAGTGGATTCAAATCCGAATTTCGTTCACTGCTTCTGTGTCTGTTGATATCAGTGAAATTTAGTGAATTACTGAAAGTCTCTTAATATCAGAACTTAAATGAAGTTTTTATTGAAAACATGTCCCAACAATATCCAGAGATGAATGAAATTGATCTTTTTCATATTTTCAATAGGTGATTGGTTTTGTTTTACGTTTCAGAAAGCCCAGGACAAGAAGCGAGTGATATTCAAGCGTGCTGAGAAATACCTTAAGGAATACCGAGCCAACGCCAAGGCAGAAGTGAACCTCTCGCGCCAGGCTAGAAAGTCCGGGAACTTCTATGTGCCAGCTGAGTCCAAACTAGCCTTTGTCATGAGAATCAGAGGGTAGGTTCTAGTGTGGTTGGAAGTTCAAAAAGTTTTATATTAAAACTTCTTCAGATTATAAAACGACAAGAAATACTTCAGACTTAGCAACTTTTATTTTAAGGTCAATGCATGTCTTTGTTTTCTTGACTTTTTATGATGTTTAGACAATTTCAGAAGTATTTTTAATGGCATTATATATGGAAAAAAATCTTAGACCAATTGTAGTTCATATTTTGAGATCCTTACAATTAATGTTGCAGTTTGCTCAAGTTTAATGTGTCTCACTTGAGTATTATAATTTGTTCAAGGTAAGTAAAATTTGCTGTGTTTTAACATAATCCTAAGCCCTTGTTAAAAATAATGCATCAAAAATGAACAAATAAAGTATTGATGTTTACACTAGATTTTACATGTAAATAATAATTCTTCAGTATCAACGGTGTGCACCCCCGCCCAAGGAAGATTATGCAGCTCCTTAGACTGCGACAGATCAACAACGGGGTGTTTGTAAAGCTTAACAAGGCAACCATCATGATGCTTAGAATTGCTGAACCATTCATCACCTGGGGGTATGTCTGTGATTAACAACATCTTTTGCAATACAAACATTATACTTCGCTTGACAAATTTATGTGCAAATAATTCATCTTCATGCGTACATGTTTCTTTATATTAGAGTTTCTAACTTAACAAACCAAAAAATATATTGCCTGACTGAGAAGTACTATTTTCCTTGTATTTTTTATTCGCTGTAAACATGGAAAATGTTTACTCTGTATCGAGTAGAAATATAGGGAAATCTGTGGAAACAGTCAGACCTGCAAGGCATTTAATTATATAGATTATCATTAACATTTTACTTCATCACTATATGATACATCTGACTTGATGATGATTCATTGATTATAATATACATTACAGGTACCCCAACTTGAAGAGCGTCCGAGAGCTCATCTACAAGCGTGGGTATGGCAAGGTGGCCGTCCGCAGAATCCCTCTCACTGACAATGCCATCATTGAGAAAGTCCTAGGTATGTGTGTGCAGATTTTTTTGTGTTTACAAATCAATTTCTATCATAAACATTTCACTACAACCAATCAAATATTTGATGATACGTCATGTAAAAGATTTTCTTAGCGCCTACTTGCCGATGGCCTGAGATGGCTATGACCATCTGCTTCAAAAGCAACAATGTTTGAATGTCTTGCATTGTTTGTTCAATACATATATTAATTACTTTTTAACTTCATTAATGCTTGACACGATTTTTCATAATTACGTTGCCTTCTCTATCTCCGTTTAACGATATGATTTGATCAGGGTCTTCTCAATGTCAATTTTGATTGGTTAACTTTCAATAGCTCTGCCTACTGGCGATGTTTTGGTGACACGGCCCAATTATCGGATTAAGAGATTACCAATTTGTATGAATGGCTTATTGCAATGTTTTGACTAATGGGACAGTGGCCAAATACTCGCTGATTGACAGATTAACAATGTGCTAAAATTTTCGGCGAAGTCAATGTCGCTTTGATGATATAAATGGGCGAAGTCTGGGAATTTTAGGCGACCACTTTGCCCAAGTCGCCCCCTCGCGAGAGCCCTGAACCCCCTTCAGAAGCGATTTAAAATTTACAAGTATAAAAGGCAAAGTGATCTCATCAAACCTAATGATGCATTAGAAATTGATATGAAATACAATTTAATGATTCAACTGTAACACTTCTTATATCTTTATTTTTGATAAGAATAAGATTATAATTTATGCCATGAACTCTTTGTATGCTGTGCAAAATTAAATAGTATATTTATCATGTTTGAAGCAAGTTGATGTGTCTAAAATAATTGGCAAACAAACACAACATGGTTGTACAGATTTGTTATTTATTGAAATATCTCGTAAAATAACATTTATAGTATAAAACAATATGTTACGCATTATGAATATTATTATTGAATAATTGTACCTGTTATAATATTAATTATTATAATAATAGAATTATAAGTACTTAAAACAAACAGTCTGAGAAACACAACCAATGAATGGGAATCTAACCAATTAGCCCTGTTTAATTTACACTAGCTGTGCAACAAAAGAGTTTCATATATTAATCACTGTCCAATCAACACTTAACGGTCAAACCAACGCTTTCAATCACTTAATAGTTGTTGAAACAACACTTGTGGTCCAATCTATAAGTATAGCCATCTAGAAACAATAGTTGTTCAACCAACAGTTGCAGTTCAAACATCACTAGTAGTCTATTACACTTGCTGTCCATCCAGCAGTCCAGCCAACAACGGTTGTCAAACCAACACTTACAGTCCAACTATCTATAGGTGTTTAACCAACACTCATGGTCCAACCAAAATAGCAGTCAAATAAACGAAAGCTGTCCATCCAATAGTAGTCTGTTGACCACCACTGGTTATCCATCACTATCTGCTTGCAGTCCTGGGTGTACTAGCAGCCAAACCAATTCTAATGGTGATCTTGATGGAAGTAATCTTCGCAAAACATAACATCAGCATATTTGAATCATATCTGTAAATAAAAGGAAGGGAAATTAATAGCAGAAGTGTTTCGTCTATTTGATTTAAAAACCACAACAACAATAATCAAATAAGATTAGGAACAGCATATATTTTTCAGAACAGTTTACCCCACCCACTACAACCTCCTGTCTTGGTAGTTAGTCAAGCGATTAAAATCTTATGTTATGCATATCATATCTCTATGATGTATTTTAAACTCATTGAAATGCCATATATAATGAGAATATGTAATTCATAACAAACCTGGGTGGTAATTTATCCGATATTAGCGCTGTTATTAGACTTCATTTCAACCCGAAAAGAAACCGGAAGTTCCTATGCCGCAAAGGATTATGGTATATTGAGAAGTTGCTATCAAGGAATAAAACAGAAGTAATCATCAAAGTATAAACAATTCAAGGGAGGTAACACGAATTAACTGTTCAATCGGTCTGAAGGGATTTTCACCCTTACGTCATATGCAATTTAATTCTTAAATTTCGACACCCCCCCATCAGAAGCAAATTTCACAATTTGGCAACCACCGACAGATGCAAATTAGTGAAAAAGACACCCTACCATATATGATGAAAAAAATTGCCGTCCCCCCTGGGGTATATGTTTAAATGGAATAGCCCTCAACAGTATCGTTATGTATCCCAAAAACATTTATTGTTACTGTCTCCTTCATGTGAACTAGAAGGCTGCCACACTTAGAGATTTTAGTGTTAAAGAAAAACCCACTCTCAGCAACAGTTTTCAAGCGGAGAATGCTTTGGGGCTTGTTCAATTACTTTTTCAAACACAGAAAAAACATGCAAAGTAATAGCATAAATGAAAAGAGAAGAAGAAAATACATAAAATATGTAAATTTCAATCCTGTATCTTCAAAAATAAAAAAATAAAATAATGCAAAATAGTTTAAAGAAAATCAAGAAAAGAGCTCCGTGACGCGTCATACGGAATATGTGCTTTTTGCATGAAAATATTCCAACAAGATGTCCATAATTCAGAACTTCAAAATTCCATGAGTTATTTTCACAATTTAAACAGTTCTGTAAATGTTGTCAAACTCTTTCTGTATGTGCTATTTTCAGTCATATAAATGCACTTTAAAAAAAGACTGATGTTGCTAAATATCAATTCTAGTCCTGAATTCACAATGCTAGGTTTTCCCTTACTGGTGCAATAAATAAAAAGTTAAGTTTGACGACTGAAAACATGTAGCAGTTCAAGGACTTGAATTATTTCTGAAGTAAAGTGTGTATTAAGTGTCCAGTGTTTTTATGTACCGGTGGGGGGGGGGGGGAGCTTTAGAGTTACAAATGTCTTGCACTAAGCCTTAAATGTGTTGACAATATCAAAGCCAAATAGCAATGTTGGGAATAAAGCTCAATTAACAAGCAGTTTAAATACAAATATATGCCCATGATTGGTTAAAACAACTCCGTAACACATAATATTGAGTCTCATTTCACACATTAATTTACCAAAAAAACCTGGTTTTGTCCATTGATTTTGTAAGGTTATTGGAAAATGAGAATGGAAAGATCAATCATTAAACTCCTTTAGCCAAAAACCACACTAAAATACTCATTTCTCACTCACATTCTCATATCTCATTTTAGGCAAAAAAGGCATCATCTGCATGGAAGACCTGATCCATGAGATCTGCACAGTTGGGCCCAATTTCAAGGCCGCCTCCAACTTCCTGTGGCCCTTCAAGCTGAACACACCAAACGGTGGCTGGCGCAGGAAGTACAACCACTTCAACGACGGTGGTGACTGCGGACTCCGGGAAACACAGATCAACCCGTTGTTGAGACACATGGTGTAATAATATATGTTATATATGGACCTTCTGAGCTGGAAATAAATGGAAAAAAATAGACCAATTATGTGTGTTGTTTGATGTCAATACTGAGCTGTGTAAGACTGCATCCTTGTTGACAATGGCAGCAGTTTTATGCCTCTTGACTATTCGAAGAATTTGTGGCTTTTCTACTCCTTGCGAGGTGTTGATGTCTTGGTCTTGTTAAAATTGTAGGGCTAGATGGTATTTTTACTTCATCATCAGAGAAGTAAGACATGAATTCAAGGTACAAATTAAAGGATTAAAAAGTTAGCTGGTAGTATGGATGCTCATGATGAAATTACCTCTTTTGTATTTTTATGGTTCAATTCAATACATGTGTCCTCCATAAATGTGTATGTTTTAAGAGAAGAACAACAGATAATTTACTAAGACTTATATAATGCCCTATTCTAGTTTTGAAATCGCACAAGAATGATTTCATATTGGTAACAAATACATAAGCAAAACCATAATCACTCAGAACTGTCAAAAGCATTTCAACACTTGCTGCCAAGTTTTTTGTGTCACCTGACTAGGCGACAAATGGGGGTTACTTTTGTCGGCGGCAGTGTCATCCCGTTTTCACTTGTCTGGGGCATATATCGTAAACTATAAGTGACATCGGCTTGAAATATAGAGATATGTAGATAGAGAGTTATCAACTTAAAACTTCATATGTAGATAGATCTCATGGAGGGCAAGTGCAGTGCACAAGAACCATAACTCTTGCTACCCTATCTTTTACAGTTCATTGCCCTTTGTTGGCATCCATGTCCCGTTTTCACTTGTCTGGGCCATATCTTGTAAACTATTAGTGGTATCAACTTGAAATTTCATACGTAGGTTGATCTCATGGGGGGCAAGTGCAGTGCATAAGAACAGTTACTCTTGCTTTCTTAGTTAAGAATAATTGCACTAGCTGTTTTATACTTGACCATTTAACAGACTGGCAAAATTTCAAATTAATTCTTTCAATTTCTTTTGACTTGGTATTACCGCAAATTTCAGAGCTAGTTAAGAACAGGAGCATTTCAGAACCAGTTAATAACAGGAGCAACAGAAAAGGTAAAAGCTGACATAGTTAAGCTTTGGTTTCAGATTGAATCCTTTTCACAAGCGCATTAATGCCTTGAAGTTTACAAATTAAATGATCTTGGATTAAAGCAAAATTACCAGTACAGTTCGTACGTAATTCAGTCATTCACAGCATCAGGAGGTTTGGCATTATCGGTCCATTTTTCCTTTTACCAAATAAGAAAATAATCTTAGTCTTGAGTTTATTTACTTGGAGCCAAGCACAATTACTTTAAACACAATTTTATCGAAGTTTGGCTCATTAGTTACATTTTAATTTATTCGATTAGAAATTGTTTCAGGTGCTAAAAAGTTTGACACTTTCATATCAGCAATTATTTGTAACAGAGTTGGGTTTGCTTATTTTTGGTGAAAGCAATTGAAATTACTTTTTTCACTATTTTTTTCAATACATTTTAACCGAAAAAAGATAAATGAATCACAACTTTCGCAATCATGCACTTCCAATGTCGCTGCATATTACACTGGCTTTACGGTTTTATGCAAAGGGGAATTTTCATTTCGTTTTCGCTGTCGCAAGTCTAATTACGCCACAACAAGCTCCAAAGAATGCATGCATTTTATTGTACCTTAAGAAAACATGAAATTTGGAATAGATGTAATGTTTAGACACGACATCCACTATCGTGTTAGGGTTTTATCACATATAGTTATCAATTTCCAATTATGGTAGGTATAATTGAAAAATCTTGGTGGATCGCCCCATGTGGGTCCGCTAGTAAAGTATGAAAATGAAGTTTCGGGTTGAGATTGTATATAATAATCGGAACACCTCGGCCATTATCCAACTTATTTGACAAATCTATCACAAAGCTTGCCGGAGATGGCCGAGTTGTTAAGATTATGTTCATGATGGCGGATTCGTGATCTAGTAGTAAAATACTTGTTTTAAGTTGACTTTAAAATGAGGGGTCCCCACACAATCAAAATCACGACTAAATGTCTTCAGGAAGGGACTTTAAACGAGGATATCTTGTGTCATGATGTTCTATGATCCAATACGGATCTATAGTTTATAGTTCCGTGTACCCACCCCACGATAACCAGGTCTAGTTGAAACTTTCTGTAAGTGACCCCCCCCCCAAAAAACAAAAAAACAACAACAAAAAAAAACAACAACAACAACTAATAATAAAAAAAGAATTGTCATGTGTCATCATACTGAGCACTCATATACAAGTATGTTTTAACAAATTAAAGACCAAGGAGTGAATAATTTAAAAAAAGTTAAAAACATTATAACTCATGGTCTGTACGTTTCTGAAGATGGTCCGTAATCACCGGGGATGAGCAAAAAAGTCACGTGACCACAAATGCAAACGCCAGTAGTATTTTGGCTCGATTGATCGTCAATCAAGGTAAGTTTCTTATCGATATTTTTGTTATACGCGAGAGTTCGTTCAAATGACAGCGCAAAAAAGAATGCATTGTTTTGTCTTTCGATTGGTGTATTGGTCACCATTCATGTCTGCATAGTTTCCGAGAACACTTCGATACAAATTGTGTCCATGAATGCAAACGCACGTAGATAGTGTTAAAATGTCACATATTAAGATAAATCGCCACATATTTTCAATTGTTTTGACTTTCAGTTGTTCAATAATGGCTTTTATTTGTTTTATGAATATTATGTGCGATGCAATTTGTACAAACAAATGCATTTTTTGAAGTATTTCAAATTTGGCAAACGCACGTTGGCATTTTCATAAGGCATACGTACGTAGTCTACCTAAAATGACAAACACACGTAGACATCTTATATGATAATAATAATGAGTTATCGTATATGTCGAAAGCTTTCTATATCCATAACTATTGCTGTAAGATTTTTGAATTTATATTTAATTATTATTATGATCATAATGCTTACGGTCATATGCATAAGGGAAAGTGAAACGCTCCTATGTCGTTTTACCTAGCTAGATAAGCCATCTTTTAAGATTTTAATAAGCGCTTGTTTGCACGAGTCTGATTCAGTGATGTCATGTGTTTGCCACGTTTGTGGGAATGCGTTGAAAACGACATGGGGGCTGAAATTGGATGAGCGCCGCCATGACGATGTAAAAGCATTTACATGCTGTTAGAAACAGTTATACACCACGGAGAGCTTGACGCGCCATATGTAAGTGTATTCTAGTATTTAAAATGCTTATGTTATTCTTGTTTTATTCTATATTATTATTTCATTCTATAATTAAGCAATTATCTACCAGTCACAAGCTCAGGTGTTTTTATTAAAGGTTACCAAAATATTGCAATTACAAGTATTTTAATTGCATATTTTTAAAGGCATACATGTATTTATACAGGTGCACCACACATGGATCCAATAAGCAGTTTCTATGTCCGAAATGCATGCAGGAGGTCACCACACATACGTATCTGAACATGCATTGGCGAGGAGATGATGGCACGATACGTTATACGTGCGACATGTGTGGGATTTCAATGGAGGAGAAATAGACCTGAAGGCTCATATGGACGGCCATACTGGCGAGAAATCATACCAGTGCGCTGAATGTGGGAAATGGTATCGGCATAGAAGTAGATTGTGCAAGCAAAATTTATTAAACGCACCAAATAAAACATCAAATTTTAGATAATAAGTATCTTTCATGGCCGAGAGTGCAAGGTTCATCCCAACCCGAACATAGAGTGTATTGCGGAAGCGGGGTTTACCGTGTTTCCGCAAAACACCCTGCGAGACGGGTGGGATGAACCTATCTTACACGAGCGGCGATGATCCTGGAAAAACCTGGAAGTCTTTTGTGCGTAGTGAATATAATGCGCGTATAGATTTGTAATAATTCGTGGTTGATATGGATATGCGTGCAGTGATTCAGATTATGTTTATGTTATGATTAAATATTTATAGTTCTAAAAAGAGGACCGCGTTATTTCTTGATAGGAGCGCGAAAACTTTTCTATTGCTCCATTTGAAGCGAGAAATAATCAATTTTGATTTTTAAAATTGCCACGAGGCAATGTTTCCATGATGCTACAGACGACAGTCGTCTACAAGGGAGGTAATTGTGTGATGACGATTGAAAAAAAATGAATTCCATACGCGTACTTGTTTTATCTTGGCTCTTTATTTTTAGGTCAACTTATCTGATGTGGAAGAAAGTAGAATCTCAGGCAGATCATAACAAAAGTATTGTTTATTAATTAATCGTTATGTTATTTGATTACTTATCTTTGATTTTATCTGATTATCTGTGGTCGCTTTTATTGTCAATCATTTTATTCAATGTATAAAACTAATCTAAGATATACAGTTATAGAATAAATGAAGAACATTTCCATTATAATGTCTTTATTTCTGTAAAACGGCACTTATACATACAGTTCAAAGAGTATTTTCAGTGATATAAACATTGTTCCGGGTAGAGCATACATTGTCATTGTATCATCGCAATATCATTTTATGGTTATCATTATCACAATATCTGTCATTAACAATTATCATGACAGTATTATCATTTCAACATGAAGAATGGTTAAATAAAAGGTTCATTAAAGATGTTTAAATTATGTTCAAATGAAACGTTTATCCCCGTGCGATCTGTTAAAAGCATTTTAGAATCGTTGCGTCTGGCCCGCTCCCAGCATACACCAATGGTTCCCTTCTGTAATGTATACCACCGGTTTGACCGTTTGTTCCGAGAACTCATATTTCCCGCAACACTCCCGCATAATATCGTGTCAATGTTTGTTACGTATCATAAATTTATATAACTTTCATTATGATGGATATTTAATAATAAAGCGGATAAATATCTTCAATATCTTGAACACATTTTCAGTTTTTAAAGGCTTACGAAATATTCGTTTGCTCCATATTATAAGATGCCTACGTGCGTTTGTCATTTTAGGTAGACTACGTACGTTCGCCAAATTTGAAATACTTAAGAAAATGCATTTTTGTACATATTGCATCGCACAAAGTATTCATAAAGCAATTAAAAAC
Source organism: Mya arenaria (assembly GCF_026914265.1). Classification (NCBI taxonomy): domain Eukaryota; kingdom Metazoa; phylum Mollusca; class Bivalvia; order Myida; family Myidae; genus Mya; species Mya arenaria. The sequence goes on along the minus strand of NC_069131.1, from coordinate 13,077,902 downwards.
AATCGTTGAACAACTGAAAAACAAACATTTGAATAAAATGTGGCAATTTATCAAAATATGTGACATTAAAACACTACTTACGTGTGTTTGCATTCATGGACACAATTTGTATCGAAGTGTTCTCGGAAACTATGCAGACATGAAAGGTGACCAATACACCGATCGAAAGACAAAACAATGCATTCTTTTTTGCGCTATGTCATTTGAACGAACTCTCGCGTATAACAAAAATATCGATAAGAAACTTACCTTGATTGACGATCAATCGAGACAAAATACTACTGGCGTTTGCATTTGTGGTCACGTGACTTTTTTTTTGCTCATCCCCGGTGGTAATGTCCCTAAATCTGGTCCGTAGTGTCCCTGAATCCGGTCCGTAATGTCCGTGACCCGTGTCATAAGGCGCCAATTTCCTGTGTATTCGTGTATTGGATCAGGGCCATTTAGGGTCCATTTCCATAATAAAACCTCCACAAATGCACAGCAGGATACTCAGATCGGAGATCTGATAATAGAGAACAAGGCAAGTAGAGAAATATCAATTCACAGAGGTTACGTTCTGTACACATTTTTCTATTATTATTATTTTTATGGGGGGGGGGGGGGAGGGGGTCACTTATAGAAGTCTTAAACTTGGCCTTTAAACATACTTACATGCACTTCAATTAAGGATAAGCTGTGCCGCCAAAAGAGAAGTAAATCAACTAAAATGGCAATATTTCTAAAACGCAATGGTAATACAAATATGTACATATAGGTGATTTTATCACAATATCTTTATCTATATCCTGCATGGAACTGGTTTATTATAAGATTATTTGTATTAACATGGTTACATTTGTTATTTATTTTAAGCAAATACACAGAGACGCATTTGATTTTTTTTTCAAAATAAAAGAATTCAGACATTTCATATCTTGGAGATGTTTTCGTTGACCAGTACTGAATGCGGCCAATGTCAAGATCGTTGAAATTGTTGGAAGTATAGTTGATACTCAAAAACTTTACTAAGAATAAATGGATAGCCAGGGCGGATCCAGGGTTTGACGTATGAGGGGTCGTAACCTTTTGACGCGCGTTCCACTCTCAAAACCGACATTTATTTGGTTTGAATTGTTGGCAGAGGAATTGGGTATTCCCGCAACAAAATTTTATTCCTAAATGGTACAGTTTTTTTTGCGTATTTTATCACCTTTTCCCCTATATTTAAATAAACAGTAAATGTGTATGATTCTATCGGGCGCGCACCGGGTTCAAGCTAGGTCATTGATAATATAAGTTGAAAAGTGTTTTCTTTTCAATAACTTAAGTTCAGGAAAAGATGGTGGTGATAGAACAGAGGCTTCAGACTCGTGTTAAAACGTACCCTGGGATTGGATTTAGGGGTCAGCGTACCCTGGGATTGGATTTAGGGGTCAGCGTACCCTGGGATTGGATTTAGGGGTCAGCGTACCCTGGGATTGGATTTAGGGGTCAGCGGGGAGATATTTCAAGGAAGCAATTACTTCAAACACTCTATGAAACTTGGAATAATGCTTGTGTGAAGTGAACCTTTGGGTTGTGTTTTGTGGGGCGAGGTCAAGGTCACCATTTCTTTTACTGTAAGTAGAATATTGGTGACTTATCAATAATTTAAGTCAGGAATGACGTATAGTGAACAAGTGTATATAATTTATATACATAATTTTAACAAGCACGCCAGAAGTAGGTAAGAGTATTTCTATATAGAAAATCAGTTTTTTTCAAAAGCATGAGTTATGAATGATGTATGGTGCTTAAATTAAGAAGTTTTGTGAAAATTGGGATTGCTGTTTTCACGAAAAATCAATGGCGGCAGCAATGTTAACAACGGCCGTAGGGCGCTTATGATCAAATGTGGGGTAAAAAACGACGATGGAATGTGATGTTTGCTGCAACAGTAGTTCAAAAAGACGGCAACGGGGAGTAAATTAATACCGGCAACACGAAAGGAATAGTTTACAGAGACGGCAGTTAAAATGACAAGGGAAGCAGAAATTACGCCGACGGGAAATGGAAATTGGAAACAACGTCGACGAGGGGGTAGTTACGACGATGGTTGTGGAATCAACGGCGTTGGGAGTTCTAGAGACGGCGGTTGAAGTCAACGGAGTTGGGAGTTCTAGAGACGGCGATTGAAGTCAACGGCGATGGAAAGGAAATAAACAATGGGAGTGGTAGCAACTGCAGCAGGGATGTTAACAATGGCGACGAAAGAAGTAATATCGGAGCCAAGAATCCAACGGCGACTGATGGGGGTAACAACTGCGATGGGAGGAATGACAACGGCGAAGGCAAGGGTAACAGTAGCAACAGAAATGGTACCAAAGCGATTAATTGGGTAACAAATGCCGTGTGGGGAATAACAACGGCGGCTGGGATGTAAACCACGGCAACTACATGGGTAACAGCGGAGGACGGTGGGGAAACAGCTTCAATGGCTAGGTTATCCTGGAATTAATGAGTATTTTTAAGCCTGCTTCTGACGATTTGGATAATACTCTTTATTAAACTTAGTTTCCAGGAGCTTCCGGTTGTATTCACCACCCTAGCTGGTTCCTCTACCAGGGTTGTGCCTTGGAACAACTAGAGATCCTAGTGGCTCGCTAGCCCGAGCAAAAACTTTAGGTTTTTCAATTTAGCCCTTGTAAGTATAAGATCGAGCCCGGCCATCTTTGATGCTGAATTTTAATATTATGTACGACGTGGTATTCGACGCTAAGCAGCCTCATGCGTTGGTTAACATATTAGCAATGCGAAATCCGGAAAGAAGTTTCAGGGGAATACTGTATTTAAGTTAAACCTGATTTTACCTGTTTATCCCTATGGTGAGGTGATCTTTGTTTTTTTTTGACCTGCCAAGGTGACTTTTATCCTATGAGTTATTGAAAGATAATGTTGTGATTTGGGGCCATCCATTGACCCCGTTTAACATATGTCGTTATCTAGAAACTATATGTATGTTTGTATTTCTTTATACTTTACGGTCAAGGATAACCCGTGAAAGTACAAGCACTTATTTCCGACAGGGTCCGGGTGCTAAACCCTAGCTCTTTTTCGAAGAGACCCCTTGGTGTTTTTACCTGCTCGGTGTAAAGCACCGATAGACGGGATACAACTTTCCTGGGTTAAACCAGTACTGAGTACACCACTTTTCCAAGCACTACCCTAGCGCCAGGCAAGGGAGCTGCTTGTACCACGTTTTAACGTCTTTTGGTATGACGCGGCCAGGGATCGAACCCACGACCTCCAGCTCCGTAGGCGGACGCTTAACCACTAGGCCTCGGAGACGGTTTTTAAAAAAACAAACACCAAAATGCACCATTTTAGACTTAACCCCCACTGTTGTCTTATATTTAAAACTTAACATATATCGGTTCTGGGGATGGAGGTGCATGTCCCACTCTAGCGCCTAATTCTGGGCCCGCCCCCTTGAACGTACATTGTATATTATGTATAATTGTGTCAGTTTTTGTATATATAACGTAATTTGCTGTTTTTGAAGGTTAACTAACTGCAATATTTTTTCCATGAACACAAACAATACATTTCGTAAGAATTCTGCATGTAAAATCAAGAAGTCGAGTATCCGTTGAAAAATCATTAAGGGGAGGCCACTGCGTTGGCGTCTCTGGTGTACCGGTTTTGTCGTCGCCGGGTTTTAACCCTCATCAAAATGCAAAATGGCTGCCAAGTGATTTGTGTGGCTGTGACTTTTACGCATTTTCATAAATTATAGTCTTCCATTTCGGTTGAAATACTTTAAACTGTGTTCCAAGTGGGGATAAAGGAGGTTGGCAACGTGTCAGTTTGGATTTCAAGTTTGATAGACTGCCATGACAACTGACAAGGTTTTAGTTGCAGTTCGTCTTAGGCCTGTTAATCGCAGGGGTATGTATTTTTTCATATTGCATCCTTAGATTCTATTTTATTTAATACTTCATGAAATATTTTAATGAATTAAGCAAGTAATTTTATTATAGCAATTGAAACCATTGTCATATGTGACAGTATTTTTTTAAACAGTTATGTGATAATCAATATTTCAATTTGTGTGCATGCTTAAAATGTGAGAGAAATATTCAATGAGCTTACTTATAGTATAATCTTGATAAGAGAGCTGCTGCCCTTTGAAAGAGCATGACATAAAACCGCTTCCTTGGTTTCTTTGTCACAATGCGTTTAGGATGACATGATGGAAGGACACACCATATCTGCAACTTGCCCCAAACCCATGTGTGTTTGACTCAATAGAAATTTTTCTTGCATAACAAACGCTTACAGACATGTGTTGGAGTGTTTTAATTGGGCCTGGACATCTCCATCTGTTCCATTCTAGTTGAGAGAACATGCTCTATACATCAAATCTTTTTATAAATATATTAACATTTTTCATTAAAGCAGCTGTTTCTTGGGAAATATTTGACACTGACTTCAAATTAGCACAAAAAGTTAAAATACAACAGTTGCATTATTTATGATAAATATATGTGGGGTGGATCGAAAAGATCTAACCCTTGGACACGCTGTGTGGCTGATAATAATGCAAGCCTATTATTTAGCCGGCTTCTTCATATGCCCTCTGGTTGGATATAAATATCCCAGCACTGACTTATGTAATGATACAACCCAGTTTTTGTTATGTTGAAGTTTAATGGATTATTTTTTAATATTTTTTCACTGACTGTCCAGTAAAATGAAGGAAAATATGATAAAAACTATTATTTGGCCATTGGAAAATAATAATGGTTTATTTAATCATGTGCTAAAATATGAAAGCTTAAACTCTCTTTTTGTGTCAGTTCATCTTTGCTGCACATGATTAAATTATTAGCTGCTTAAGATCTCAGCAAAAGAATCTTTGCAAATTCAGCCTTTTTGTATTTGGGTTAACATCATATGAAGACTTTATGCTCAAATGATTCTTGTGCTGCAAATACCACTTTTAGAGGGCAGAATAGTGAACATTTAGGAATGGTTGAAGGCTATAAGAATGTTTTTACCAGAAAAATGGTACATTTTGGTAAATGCATACTATTAACCCTATAACCAGCTTAGTGTTCAAGATTATGTTTTGTCTGTTGGCCCTATCACCTTATAAATCCAGTAATGGCTAACAGCTGATCAATCTCATTTTAAACCAAATTAAAGTGTCTGGCAGATTTGAATAATTCTAAAATACTGACATCCCATTGGACAAGATATAATTTTGACCACTAAGTGTGATAGACAGAGGATAGACTTTTATGCCATTCCGTTTTCTCTAGAGATGTAGTTGATATGTTCGTTATTTTTCGTCATTTCCCAGATTTAAACATTTTCTCTTCTTCAGAGGTTGAGCTGAACACAAAATGTGTGGCAGACATGGAGAAATCCCAGACTGTTCTTTATCATCCCCAGGACACGTACGTTTAAAACTCGAGCTTTTTAAATAATGATTCATGTAACAAATCTTTTATAGGATTAAAGATAATCAACTTGCAGTTCATGTTTTGGCTTTACAATATACTCGATGGTAGAGGAAAATGATAATGAAGTGAAGGATGGTGTCAATGTTGTCATGCATTCATAAGACTGTTGCTAAATTCCTTTTTTCCCCATTCAGCAACTTTTTTGTATCTGCTAAATTCGATGACCAGTCATGGAAAGTGTAAAAAATTTCAAACGTCAAATGTGGACTACGCTTGTCACTATTACCCATCATCTAGACAGTAGGAGGAGTCGAAAGTCCATGAATGACCAATCAGCGATCATTATCCTCTGATCATAGCTGTATACACACCCTGGTGTGTAAATCAATAGAACAGCCCACTGAACACAATCGTCATAGCTGCAACATTTCAAAACTTTTGGCAAGAATGAGAATGCTTTTTTCTCTTATATGGTAGAAAAGTTGCAAGTTCAAGACAGAAAGGATTAATTTATTTAATATTTGTGGAGAAAAGTCTTCTGAAACATTTGAGTTTAAACTTTTATGTCTTACAAATTGAATAAAATATTCCTTATATTCGAAGATCGATGTTACATAAAACCAATACAACTTCAAATAGTTATGCAGGTGCTCAATAATGGCGCCAGCTGGGTTTGTTTCATAGGAACAATTTGCATTTTTTAGAAAAGGTACAACCATGTAGACACACAAAAATATTTCCAGCATATTTATGATGCATGCACATATAATAGGAGATTTACATATATATATATATATATATATATATATATATATATATATATATATATATATATATATATATATATATATATATATATATATATATATAACAAGGCTTGTTTTGATGCGAAACACGAGACAGAGTGTAAGAATCGAGGCTCGTCTGTTCAAAAGTTAAAACTGAATTCAGCAGCTCCAGGCACCATAGGAGGACTGTCCACATCACTTTGCTTTAAAGAATGCATAATGAAGTACTATTTGTGATTTCAACAAATTAACATGTACTTAGCGAAAACATTGCTGTAATATTAGAAACTGAATGTACAGTTTATTTATATTTAAGGTTTTCCACTAGAACTACCTTCTGTCTGAGCCATGACAAATTATGTTTTTACATCCAATGAGTCACATTTTTAAAGTAGAAAGTTTGCTTACAAATGATTCTTGTACACGCATTTTTTGGGGGAGGGAGGGGAAGAAATAAGCTGTATATTCCCTGTGTTGGGAATAACACCATCATTAAAGGCATGAATGGAAATTTGTTCTGTATGCTCTGGAATAACAGTCCAAGGAGGCATTTTTGAAACAAATATTGATCAAATGAAACGGATGAATGTCTACTTTATTGGCATCGATTGACTTCTAGACACATCCTGTGGTGGGGCTTCCTTTTTATCTGTTCTTTAAAAAAATAAAGTTGAGGAATTATCATATAGCATGGTGTTGTTGTTGTCCAATTGTTGGCGTTGTTGTGTATTAATTAAAACCTTGGCTATAACTCGAAAACTGTTCAAGATACTCAAATAAAAATTGGTAATCATGTTGCCAGAGAGAATATAGACATGCATTGCAGGACCCATAACTCTGGTTTTAATAATTTGCCCCCTTTTGCATGGACAAAAAAACATTCGAGCCTTGGTGTTCGCTCCATTGCGCTGTTGCTTTTAGTCTTCAGATGGAAAGGGCAACGTTTCCTAGGAATTGGTGTAGATCACTTGCCTTGTAATCTGTCGTCATTTTCTGGGGTTTATCGAAGCGTAATCCAATTTACTTCAGCGTTTTCTCTCATTGTACATGGCTTTTCTCTGTTTCTTGACGAAATTGTGTTAAAGTTGTAAAGAGGGAACATAATTTCATTCAGGACTTTAAATAAGGTGTAATGGAGCCATTCAATGACACAGGTTTTAGTCTGAAAGTCATAAACATGGCAGCATCTTTTACACATAAGACTTTTATTTAGGTGTAATCTTGATCTTGAGAAAGCCTGTTAATTTTGCCTGTAGATTTCTTGTTGCAGCAGAAACAATGGTTTTATTTCTGTATTAATTGTAAATATTAGTTTACTAATTAACACAGTCACCAGTTTTTCTGAAAGAAATCCAAGGTTATAATAGGTTGTGGTATTTTAATTTGGAGAAAGCCTGTTCATTTTGCCTGTTGATTTCTTGTTACAGCAAAAACAATGACTTTATTCCTGCATTCATTGTAAATATTAGTTAACTAATTAACACACTTATCAGTTTTTCTGAAAGAAATCCAAGGCAATAATAGGTTTTGGTATGCGATGGGTGGGTTGTTGAGATGGCGTCAATAATTTTTGACTGGACTGTAACTTCTTGGTCATGCAAAGGGCAATTTTAAACTCAAATGTTTTCCAAGACGCCTACAAGACCAATGTCTGTATGTCAAAGGTCCAGGTTGCACTTAAAGGGACTGGACACCAGAAATCAGCAAATACAGTATTTCCTTAAAACAAGCTTAGAATTTTCATTGAGAGCTAATAATAAAGCGATAATACATTATTCTACATCATTAAAAAATAAACAACAATCAATTCACTGTCTCAGCTGAGTTTCCTTGGTAAAAAATAGCACATTATAGTGGTTTCTTAGTTTAAAAAAGCGCAGGGCTTTTTCCAAACATCTTTCAAGTCATGTGATCGTTTCACACATTTAACTGTCAATAAGCATTTTTATTAACTCGGTTCTAATTTTAGCAGAATTACCGCTTTCAAAATTTTCCATCGATCATTTTCATCAAACATGTTGTTCTGTCAGGCTCTGTGTCTACATTGTTTCGCAAAAGTTTTCTGCATCCTTGCAATGTCCATTCTCCCGGGAAGCCATAAAGTGTGTATATTTAGCATGTGAAAGTGACATAATGTGTACAGATAAATGTTATGAGGCTTTTTTTAAACTTAGTGGATTTTACACGGTAGACAACTCCAGTTAATTTTGAATTGGAAAAATGTGCAAAAACCTGCGAAAGAAGCAGTTGTCTTAAGCAATGTGATACATCAGTAAGTAAGATTCAGTGTGTTGTACGCAACGATTTCAATTTTTAAGTGAGTTTTTGACAATTTTCCTTGTTTTGCAATTGTTTCATCTGGTGTCTTAAGTCCCCAAATTAAGGGTCATGGGTAAAAATACTTTGTATTTTGGCTTGTCAGGGCTGTAACATGTCCATGCATTGGAGGATTTTAAAATACCTTGGCACAAAAATTTATGTTCTCCAGGAGCAGCTGACATGTTACATGCAAGACCCCTGTCAGTAGTTCAAAGATAATAGCCACACTCTAGGGCCGTAATGGTCACAATTCCTTGCATTTTTCCATCCTGGGCTCTATCTTTGCTGGATTTACTCTGCATACTGATGTTTACCATCAGAATCTGGTTAAGTCAATGGTGAAGGTCGTTGAAATACATCTAGAATTTATTAACCAATGATCTTTAAATTTTGGCTTCATAATCTAGGCTTTAACTTGGCCATGCATTTGGGAATTTTGAAACAAATGTTCGCTATGACTAGCTAGCCTGTTGCATGAATAAAGCCAATAAAACAATATGGGTTCCATATTCATGCCTTCCACAGAACTGTTTTATGATCTCCATATTTAGCAGGGGCTTGATATAAATTGTAACCATGTGAATTCTACAGGATATTTTCCAGGCATAACATGTGATCAATTCCAATTTGGTTTTTTTTTGTTTTAATCAAGCAGAATTACCCAATTTTGACTAATTACACTTGAAGGTCAATCACTGTTTCCAGGAGGCGGGGGAGGGGGGATTATTTCTCCAAATACAAGTGCAAATGCTTGATTCCGAAATAGGCCTGGTAGCTGGAAAGAACGCAACATTTCAAGGTTTCAATAATTTACTGTAGTAATTTTAAAATTAGTCATTTAGCATTGCATGCCATTTCTGAAAGTGGATTTCCATCCTTGCCTTCTGCTAGCATGGGAGGGTTTCATTAGAATCTCAGGATTAATTTCCTTGATAACATTGTGATACCCGTTGGTTATTCAATTTCCCCCCGGACACACTGGTCAATTAAGGATGTTTATATTGACTCTAGTTTCTGTATGGCTGAGGCACACAATCATGATTTGAGAATATTGAGATGTTTTGGAAACTAACCATTGATTATCTGTCCCTTTTCTTAGAATCGTGTGTGTTTTCATCAGAAATAGGCGTGAGACTGATGGTTTTTTTCGTGCCCCACTCTGCTGGTCTAGCTTACAGTAAATGTTGTATCATCAGGCCATAAAGATGAAAAATCAGCCGTTCAGTCGAGAGCAGCTGCTGACTACTCTGCTATTTTTTTGTTCTCCTTACAAGATTATTTCCTCTCAGAGAACCAATCAATATAACAGTAAACTCTTATTTGACTTATTCAACTAATGATGTACACTTCTTGAATGGCTTGTCAGTAATTGGTCAAAACTAGTTGCCGACAGGCTGACGGCAATAGTTGACTTTGCTCTTTCTTGACTGAGGGCAAATGGTTTTGAATTTTGAATGTACAGGTTTTCAACATGTGTTTTATTACATGACAGTAGAAAATATTTTTTTAAATTTGTCACAATAAAATTTGATTATAAAAGTCCCATGCTTCGGCCGAAATGGTACTGGGCACTTCAACTAGGCAAATAATAAACAATTTTAAACACCTGTTTCTAATTTTGATTCAAAATGTTGCATTGATAAGTGGAAGAGATTTTATTTCACAAACTTTTAAATTAATTAAAAAGATATTAAATGTTATTTACAATTTTTGTATTGTAACTGCAGAAATGTGTCTGAAATCCGGTTTATCACAGAATCAATTATGAGATCCACCTAGCTGCATAGTGTTGATTTTAATGCCATGTTTTGTTATAACTAATGAAGTCTCATAGACGTCTAAAATGTTGAATCAACTGACAGTGGCTAGGTTTTAGTCATAAATTAGACAGTATCATCATCCAGCTGACACTGACCTTGTATTTAACCATGTATTATGGTCAGGTATGCCTTTTATAAAATTCGTTGCACATTTCTGTTCCTATGAAAGCTGAAAACCTTGTAAGTTTTAATTTAGTCAATTGATGGTAATCTTATTGACAAGAATTTGATATGTAACCCTTCATCAATTAATCAGTTTTTAGATATGCTTGCGAAACCTTTTTTTCTGACCAATTTGGGGCCGAAGTTCCTCCCCATTTGCAATGCTTAATTAAAATACACTCTTGACTTTAAGTGAAATAAAAAGTCTTAATTTAAAGTCTCCATTTCTATTTTTAAAAACAAAACAAAAGATAAACCCAAATTGGATGAATTGGTGCATTCAGAAACTATTAAACCTTATTACATTCTTATATATTTTCTGTCTATTTTTTTTTTTTTAAAGCATTCTTGTTTATTTGAAGTGAAAACTGGAATTCCCATTTTTTGTCAAAATGACACATTTTTCTCAATGAGAAAGCCCATGGACCCATTTCCAATATGGTTAAAAAAGACTGCTGTGATGCTTTGCATAAAATTTTGCGAACACATATATATTTTACATTTAAGCAATGGTGGTGCATTTAGTCAATAATGCTGTGTTTTTATTGCACATTTTATTTCACATCATGAATTATTTTGTTTGAAGTTCTTTTGGCATAACTACAGTAATTTGAAACCAAGGATTGATCATTTTCACTGAAGTGTTCTATAGGGAACACTACAAATGCTTGAATTTTTTAAGTTGGTCTAGATTAACTTTGTGTTCAAGAATGTTGCAGATGCTTAGTTTTTCTGTAAATCGTTATTGTGAATTTCCAGGTCTGCTTATAAGACTGAGACTTATCAACAATCATACCTCAAAAACAAGAGCATATAAAGTGACATGAGACGGGGGGTGGGGGGGTGCTACAGGTGGGATTTTGATAGATCTGGTGAGTCGCTTCCACCCCTGAGGAAAAATACTTCAGTGGCCAGATTTCTCTCTCACAAATTTGATGCCTGGAGCGTTCCTGACCCCTGGGATTTTAACTCCTGTTATTTTGACCCCTGGGATTTTGACCCTTTGGAATTTTCAACCCTGGGATTTTGACCCCTGGTATTTTTACCTCTGGTATTTTAACCCATTATTTCAGCCCCTGGTATTTTAACCCTAGGTTTTTTTACCTTTGGTATTTTAACCCCTGGTATTTTGAGTCCTGGTATTTTGAGTCCTGGTATTTTAACCCCTGGTATTTTGAGTCCTGGTATTTTGAGTCCTGGTATTTTAACCCCTGGTGGAGCAACACATTGATAGTTGCATGTTGAAAAGATGTTTATAAGAATGATAAACCATGTAACATTGAGGCTGTTTCATGTCTGAATTGCCAACAGATTATTGATTCCTTCATATTTGCAATCTTGGAACCTCTGCTTTTCTCATAATTTAAAGCCATTTCTGTATTAAGGTTTACAACTCCCATAAATATCAATAGCAGAGCTGTTATGCCCAACAGTGCCACTGTAGGCGTTATGCAATGAAATGATACTGATGAATTAAAGTCAGTTGTGAGCATCATTTATTTGAATTAGGGGATGCAACTTGTATATTGTAATTTTTCACTTAAAATTTCAGAAAAATCGAAATTTGTTCCAAAGATTTGCTCTTTTCAATAAAATGTCTCTATTATGGAGTACTCTGGAAACTTTTATAGACCATGAATTTGACAAACTGCGATCTCATCTTTAGTCAGCCTTCATAAAACACTGACATTATGGCAAAAATAGGCTCATTCCAAGACAAGAAAATAAAATAAAAAACGACCTAACTATGGAGTGCATGTTTAAAAAAAATCCTTAATACCATAGATAGGACGCAGTTATATTTTTCAAAATAAGCAAACACCATTTTTGCTTTGACGAAATTTATTGACTCTTGAAAATGGCAAAGGTTATTTAAAAGTACAGCACAATTCAACTTGTTAACACCTTCAGCTCAGTATTACAAACACTGTGGTATAATGGGTATGATAGGCAGTGATTTAAACTGATGCTTAGACTGTGCCCGATTTTACTCTGCCCATATAACTAAATCCATCAATTAATGTGAGTTACCTTACTTTGCAGTTATAAATATAAACAAACACATTTTCTTTGATTATTTCTCTATTAAAGCAAATTCAACCAGAAATGGTCGTCAGAAGCCTAATACTATAGATAGGATGCAGGCATTTTTAACCAGGTTTTCAACGAAAACCGGGTTATTAGAATGAGGTTGTCGTTGGGCGGGCGGGCGGGCGGGCGGGCGGACAGGCCGGCGGGCGGGCGGCCGTCAAACATTGGTTTCTGTTCAATAACTTTAGTTAGCATTGATGAAACTTGGTGTGTAGGTAGCTTACGGGAAGAGCGAGTTTGGGATTGCTTTTGAGGGGGGTTGGGCTAAGGTCAAGGTCACTGTTACTAAAAATAGAAAAATGGTTTTTGCCCAATAACTTTAGTTAGCATAGATATATATTGCCGAAACGTGGTGTGTAAGTTGCTTATGTGAATAGCTAGCTTGGGATTGCTTTTGAGTGGGGAGGGGCTAAGGTCAAGGTCACTATTACTTAAAATAGAAAAATGGTCAAGGTCACTGTTACTTAAAGTAGAAAAATGGTTTCTGCCCAATAACATAAGTTAGCATTGATAGATATTGATGAAACTTAGTGTGTAGGTAGCTTATGTGAAGAGCTAGTTTGGAATTGCTTTTAAGTGGGGAGGGGCTAAGGTCAAGGTCACTATTACTAAAAATAAAAAAATGGTTTCCGCCCAATAACTTTAGTTAGGATTGACAGATATTGATGAAACTTGGTGTGTAGGTAGCATGTGAAAAGCAAGCTTGGGATTGCTTTTGAGTGGGGAGGGGCTACGGTCAATGTCACTGTTACTTGAAATAGAAAAATGGTTTTTGCCAAATACATTTTGATAGCATTGATAGATATTGATTAAACTTAGTGTGTGGGTAGCTTATGTAAAGAGCTAGCTTGGGATTGCTTTTGAGGGGGGTGGGGCTAAGGTCAAGGTCACTGTTACTAAAAATTTAAAAATGGTGTCCGCCCAATAACTTTAGTTAGGATTGATAGATATTGATAAACTTGGTGTGTAGGTAGCTTATGTGAAGAGCAAGCTTGGGATTGCTTTTGAGGGGGGTGGAGCTACGGTCAAGGTCACTGTTACTAAAAATAGAAAAATGGTTTCTGCCCAATAACTTTAGTTAGCATTGATAGATATTGATGAAACTTAGAGCGAAGGTAGCTTATGTGAAGAGCTAGCTTGGGAGGTGGGGTCAAGGTCACTGTTCCTAAAAATGTTTTTCTGCCCAACAACTTAGTTAGAATTGATGGATAGTGATGAATCTTAGTGTGAATATAGCTTATATGAAGCTGCAGATTGAACTTGCTCATACAACAAATTAATTGGCTTTAATTTCTGATTGCCCATAACAAAAACCACGTTTCGTCGCATTGCGGCGCTTCTAGTTTTAAATTGAATTCCGTGGAAAAAAAATGTGTCCTATACAAAGTATAAATTGGTAAATGCTTCAGGTCAACAAATGTACCCTTTTTCTACAGAACCCTGTCCTTTTAAAAAAACACACTTTCCCTTCTTCTACTTACTTCTATTTTTCTTCCAACCTTTGATAATGTTGTGTCCCTTTTTCCACAGCATCCTGTCCTTTTGAAAACCCTTATTGCTTTTCTTTCAACTTTTGTAAATGGTGGGCATACTAGAAGTAAAAATTGTATTGACAATGACTGATAGAAGTACATGAAAAAGTGAAGATTAGAGGAAATGTTTATATAGGAATTATTTGTCTAGCGGGACCAAATTAGCAAAAATCCCAGCCAAGGAAGGAGACATCATACTATATCAGTGGGGACAGCTGGTCACCCCCAGGAATTGTCTCTTTTTTCCATCCGCTGAAAGGCCAAGTGTTTCCTGCTTCCTGCACTTTTTGTTTTTGGATTATATTGCTTTTTGTGAAAGAAGACACTTAAGTCTGAGAATGCCATTAGATTGTGTAATACTAAACCAAACAATTGCTTTCATCTGTAAAGAAATAAAGGAAATAGGTAGTTTTAAGATGTATTGACATTTTAAGTCTGTCTGTAATTCAAGAAAATGTTATTCTAATAGCTTGTTATTGCCAGGGGATGACAGTAATACTATATGCAGAGGTGTCTTTGGTATTTTAATGGGAACAAATCTTCATAAAGATGGTTGTTACTCAAAAAACGTAACATTTTTACATGAAACTTGCTATACATTATTAAATTGACAATAAAGCATAGCTTAGCAAGTCCAATCAATCTGATGAAATCATATTTAGCTTGTCTGACTTTTTAAAAAATTGACAAGCAATTGTCATCACTTGATTGTCGTCATCGTCATAGTTGTCAGAGGCGTTTGTTAAGTTTTGCATTTAAGTCACTTACATGGAAACTATTGAAGCTATCACTTTGAAACTTGGGGAACTTGTTCATCTAATACCCTTCTTCACATTGTACCCTATGATGGTGAGTCTCACTTTTTTTAGGGTAAAAAACATGAATTTGATGGATTTTGGTTTTGTTCCTTGCATAAGCTAAGGTAAATAGATGAGCCCCCAGCTTGTGATGCCTACGCTGGATATTCTTGATGGAACGCCCCCCTGGGTGTAGTACCCCTGTTTGTTATTCTTGATGGAAGGGCTCCGTGGTTGAGATGCCTTTGCTAAACATTTTTCATAGAACAGCCTCCTGGTGGTGATACCCATGTTGAACATTCTTGATTAAACGGCCTCCTGGTGGTGGTACCCATGTTGAACATTTTTTGATGAAACGGCCTCCTGCTTGTGATACCCATGCTGGACATTCTTGATGAAACAGTCTCCTGGTTGTGGTACCCATGCTGGACATTCTTGATGAAACAGTCACCTGGTTGTGGTACCAATGCTGGACATTCTTGATGAAACAGACTCCTGGTGATGATACCCATGTTGAACATTCTTGATGAAATAGCCTCCTGGTTGTGGTACCCATGCTTTACATTCTTAATGGAACAGCCTCCTGGTTGTGATACCCATGCTGGACATTCTTGATGAAACGACCCCCTGGTTGTGATGCCCATGCTGGACATTCTTGATGGAATGACCTCCTGGTTGTGATACCCATGCTGGACATTCTTGATGAAACAGCCTCCTGGTTGTGATACCCATGCTGGACATTCTTGATGAAACAGCCTCCTGGTTGTGATACCCATGCTGGACATTCTTGATGAAACGGCCCCCTGGTTGTGATGCCCATGCTGGACATTCTTGATGGAATGACCTCCTGGTTGTGATACCCATGCTAGACATTCTTGATGAAACAGCCTCCTGGTGGTGATACCCATGCTGGACATTCTTGATGAAACAGCCTCCTGGTTGGGAAACCCATGCTGGACATTCTTGATGAAACTGGCTCCTGGTTGTGATACCCATGCTGAATTTCTAGATGAAACTGCCTCCTGGTTGTGATGCCCATGCTAGACATTTTTGATGAAATGACCACCTGGTGGTGATACCCATGCCGTACATTGTTGATGGAACGGCCGCCTGGTTGTGATACCCATTCTGGACATTCTTAATGAAACTGCCTCCTGGTTGTGATGCCCATGCTGGACATTCTTGATGAAACAGCCTCCTGCTTGTGAAACCCATGCTGGACATTCTTGATGAAACAGCCTCCTGGTGATAATGCCCATGCTGGACATTCTTGATGAAACAGCCTCCTGGTTGTGATACCCATGCTGGACACTCTTGATGAAACAGCCTCCTGGTTGTGATACCCATGCTGGACATTCTTGATGAAACAGCCTCCTGGTTGTGATGCCCATGCTGGACATTCTTGATGAAACAGCCCCCTGGTTGTGATACCCATGCTGGACATTCTTGATGAAACAGCCTCCTGGTTGTGATACCCATGTTGAACATTCTTGATGAAACAGCCTCCTGGTTGTGATACCCATGCTGTACATTCTTGATGAAACTGCCTCCTGGTTGTGATACCCATGCTGGACATTCTTGATGAAACTGACTCCTGGTGATGATACCCATGCTGGACATTCTTGATGAAATAGCCTCCTGGTTGTGGTACCCATGCTGGACATTCTTGATGAAACTGCCTCCTGGATGTGATGCCCATGCTGGACATTCTTGATGGAACGACCGCCTGGTGATGATACCCATGCTGGACATTCTTGATGAAACAGCCTCCTGGTTGTGGTACCCATGCTGTACATTCTTGATGAAACTGCCTCCTGGTTGTGTTACCCATGCTGTACATTCTTGATGGAACAGCCCCCTAGTTGTAATGCCCATGCTGGACATTCTTGATGAAACTGCCTCCTGGTGGTGATACCCATGCTGGACATTCTTGATGAAATGACCTCCTGGTGGTGATACCCATGCTGGACATTCTCGATGAATTGACCTCCTGGTGATGATGCCCATGCTGGACATTCTTGATGGAACAGCCGCCTGGTTGTGATACCCATGCTGGACATTCTTGATGAAACAGCCTCCTAGTTGTGATACCCATGCTGGACATTCTTGTTGAAGCAGCCCCCTGGTTATGAAGCCCATGCTGGACATTCTTGATGAAACAGCCTCCTGGTTGTGATACCCATGCTGGACATTCTTGATGAAACAGCCTCCTGGTTATGAAGCCCATGCTGGACATTCTTGATGAAACAGCCTCCTGGTTGTGATACCCAATGTTGGACATTATTGTTGAAACGGCCCCCAGTTGTTATACCTATGCTTGACATTAATGATGAAACAGCCCCCTAGTAGTGATGCCCATGTTGGACAATTTTGATGAAATGGCCTCCTGGTTGTAGTGTCCATGTTGGACATTTTTGACGAATCTATCTCCTGTTTGTGACACCCATGCTAGATATTCTTGATGAAACGGCCCCCTGGTTGTGACACCCATGTTGGACATTCTATAGTCCTGCTCTGATGAACATTTCTCCCAAGTTTTGAAATCGATCATCCTAAGATTTTTGATGAAAGGCCTTATGGCTGTGTTGCTCCTGCTAGATCTGTAGCATACATCTCTCTAGAGAGGTCTTCATTACCAGAAACACACACCTTGTCAATTCCATGATGATTTGTGGCTGAAATCTGTGTGTTATATTTGATTACATTAATCTAACTTATGGCTTTGATCTGAAGTGTTCTGCTGCTGTGCATGTTATTGTAGCTTCCATTGTTTTATTTATGTTAATTTCGCGCCAGACCCCTTCATGTTAACACACACTAATCACTTAAGATTAAAGTGGCAAAATTGATTCTTAGGATGACATTTTTACAAAAGTTCTGTTGTCTTATACTATATTGTCACACTTTAATCAGGCTTACCAGTTATATCTGGTTTCATGATGGCTTGGGCGGTCTGTGCTAGTGGATCCTCTTTTTCTCCCCGGCCATATTTTTAGCTGTAAATCAATTGCAAAAAATATTGTTCCACAATCTGAATGCAAAAATCCCTAATGAAACATTGGAGGAAAAGTCCTGTTTGGTACCAGAAATAATCTTTCAGGCAATGAAGAAAACATTCATGTGTGATTCTTGAGTAATATAGCCTTACATTAATTGTTAAATATGATACTTTTTGCCACTTTATAACAACTGCACATGAAAATTAGTGATGCTATATTAGGAATATGAATCCATTCTGTCTCCCTAAAAGGATAAATCTTCAGTGTTATGCTGTTGGCAGACAGGGATACAATGACTGGAAGAGGGATGGATGGCAATGGATGCAGTGGTATTGATGCATAAACATCATACAGGACATGGTTTCAGAATTTTATGTCGACCTAACTTGTATGTCAAGGAAATTATGCATTTTTGTTTTATAGATGTTTTCAAGCTATTTGTTGCTTCTGAAGTATACCAAGTTATTTGTTGCATCTGAAGTGTACCAAGCCATTTGTTGCATCAGAATTGTACCAACCAATTGGTTGCATCTGAAGTGTACCAAGCCATTTGTTGCATCTGAAGTGTATCAAGCCATTTGTTGCGTCTGAAGTGTACCAAGCCATTTGTTGCATCTGAATTGTACCAAGGCATTTGTTGCATCTGAAGTGTACCTAGTCATTTGTTGCATCTGAAGTGTACCAAGCCATTTGTTGCATCTGAAGTGTCCCAAGCCATTTGTTGCATCTGAAGTGTCCCAAGCCATTTGTTGCATCTGAAGTGTACCAAGCCATTTGTTGCATCTGAAGTGTCCCAAGCCATTTGTTGCATCTGAAGTGTACCAAGCCATTTGTTGCATCTGAAGTGTACCAAGCCATTTGTTGCATCTGAAGTGTCCCAAGGTATTTGTTGCATCTGAAGTGTACCAAGCCATTTGTTGCATCTGAAGTGTACCAAGCCATTTGTTGCATCTGAAGTGTACCAAGCCATTTGTTGCATCTGAAGTGTCCCAAGCCATTTGTTGCATCTGAAGTGTACCAAGCCATTTGTTGCATCTGAAGTGTACCAAGCCATTTGTTGCATCTGAAGTGTACCTAGCCATTTGTTGCATCTGAAGTGTACCAAGCCATTTGTTGCATCTGAAGTGTCCCAAGCTATTTGTTGCATCTGAAGTGTACCAAGCCATTTGTTGCATCTGAAGTGTACCAAGCCATTTGTTGCATCTGAAGTGTACCAAGGTATTTGTTGCATCTGAAGTGTACCAAGCCATTTGTTGCATCTGAAGTGTACCAAGCCATTTGTTGCATCTGAAGTGTACCAAGCCATTTGTTGCATCTGAAGTGTACCAAGCCATTTGTTGCATCTGAAGTGTACCAAGCCATTTGTTGCATCTGAAGTGTACCAAGCCATTGGTTGCATCTGAAGTGTACCAAGCCATTGGTTGCATCTGAAGTGTACCAAGCCATTTGTTGCATCTGAAGTGTACCAAGCCATTTGTTGCATCTGAAGTGTACCAAGCTATATGTTGCATCTGAAGTGTACCAAGCTATATGTTGCATCTGAAGTGTACCAAGCCATTTGTTGCATCTGAAGTGTACCAAGCCATTGGTTGCATCTGAAGTGTACCAAGCCATTTGTTGCATCTGAAGTGTACCAAGCCATTTGTGGCATCTGGAGTGTACCAAGCCATTGGTTGCATCTGAAGTGTACCAAGCTATTTGTTGCATCTGAAGTGTACCAAGCCATTGGTTGCATCTGAAGTGTACCAAGCCATTTGTGGCATCTGAAGTGTACTAAGCTATTTGTTGCATCTGAAGTGTACCAAGCCATTTGTTGCATCTGGAGTGTACCAAGCTATTTGTTGCATCTGAAGTGTACCAAGCCATTGGTTGCATCTGAAGTGTACCAAGCCATTGGTTGCATCTGAAGTGTACCAAGCCATTTGTTGCATCTGAAGTGTACCAAGCCATTTGTTGCATCTGGAGTGTCCCAAGGTATTTGTTGCATCTGAAGGTTCCCAAGCCATTTGTCGCATCTGAAGTGTACCTAGTCATTTGTTGCATCTGAGGTGTACCAAGACATTTGTTGCATCTGAAGTGTCCCAAGGTATTTGTTGCATCTGAAGTGTACCAAGCCATTTGTCGCATCTGAAGGTTACCTAGCCATTTGTTGCATCTGAAGTGTCCCAAGCCATTTGTTGCATCAGATGTGTATCAGGCCATTTGTTGCATCAGAGGTGTATCAGGCCATTTGTTGCATCAGAGGTGTATCAGGCCATTTGTTGCATCTGAAGTGTCCCAAGCCATTTGTTGCATCTGAAGTGTATCAAGCCATTTGTGGCATCTGAAGTGTCCCAAGCCATTTGTTTTATCAGAAGTGTATCAAGCCATTTGTTGCATCAGAAGTGTATCAAGCCGTTTGTTGCATCTGAAGTGTCCCAAGCCATTTGTTTTATCAGAAGTGTATCAAGCCATTTGTGGCATCTGAAGTGTCCCAAGCCATTTGTGGCATCTGGAGTGTCCCAATGTATTTGTTTGCTCTGAATTGTCCCAAGTCATTTGTTGCATCTGAAGTGTACTAAGACATTCGTTGCATTTAAAGATTCCCAAGTTATTTGTTGCATCTGAAATGTACTAAGACATTCGTTGCATTTAAAATGTACCAAGGTATTTGTTGCATCTGAAGTGTACCAAGCCATTTGTTGCATCTGGAGTGTCCAAAGGTATTTGTTGCATCTAAAGGTTCCCAAGCCATTTGTTGCATCTGAAGTGTACCTAGCCATTTGTTGCATCTGGAGTGTACAAAGCCATTTGTTGCATCTGAAGTGTCCCAAGCCATTTGTTGCATCTGGAGTGTCCCAAGGTATTTGTTGCATCTGAAGGTTCCCAAGCCATTTGTCGCATCTGAAGTGTACCTAGTCATTTGTTGCATCTGAAGTGTACCAAGCCATTTGTTGCATCTGAAGTGTCCCAAGGTATTTGTTGCATCTGAAGTGTACCAAGCCATTTGTCGCATCTGAAGGTTACCTAGCCATTTGTTGCATCTGAAGGTTCCCAAGCCATTTGTCGCATCTGAAGTGTACCTAGTCATTTGTTGCATCTGAGGTGTACCAAGACATTTGTTGCATCTGAAGTGTCCCAAGGTATTTGTTGCATCTGAAGTGTACCAAGCCATTTGTTGCATCTGAAGTGTCCCAAGCCATTTGTTGCATCAGAAGTGTCCCAAGCCATTTGTTGCATCTGAAGTGTACCAAGCCATTTGTTGCATCTGAAGTGTCCCAAGCCATTTGTTTTATCAGAAGTGTATCAAGCCATTTGTGGCATCTGAAGTGTCCCAAGCCATTTGTGGCATCTGGAGTGTCCCAATGTATTTGTTGGCTCTGAATTGTCCCAAGTCATTTGTTGCATCTGAAGTGTACTAAGACATTCGTTGCATTTAAAATGTACCAAGGTATTTGTTGCATCTGAAGTTTACCAAGCCATTTGTTGCATCTGAAGTGTCCCAAGGTATTTGTGGCATCTGAAGTGTACCTAGCCATTTGTTGCATCTGAAGTGTCCCAAGCCATTTGTTGCATCTGAAGTGTACCAAGCCATTTGTTGCATCTGAAGTGTACCAAGCCATTTGTTGCATCTGAAGTGTCCCAATGTATTTGTTGCCTCTGAATTGTCCCAAGGTATTTGTTGCATCTGAAGTGTAACAAGCCATTTGTTGCATCTGAATTGTCCCAATGTATTTGTTGCCTCTGAATTGTCCCAAGGTATTTGTTGCATCTGAAGTGTACCAAACCATTTGTTGCATCTGGAGTGTCCAAAGGTATTTGTTGCATCTGAAGGTACCCAAGCCATTTGTTGCATCTGGAGTGTCCAAAGGTATTTGTTGCATCTGAAGGTACCCAAGCCATTTGTCGCATCTAAAGGGTACCTAGCCATTTGTTGCATCTGAAGTGTACCAAGCCATTTGTTGCATCTGAAGTGTCCCAAGGTGTTTGTTGCATCTGAAGGTTCCCAAGCCATTTGTTGCATCTGAAGGGTACCAAGCCATTTGTCGCATCTGAAGTGTACCTAGCCATTTGTTGCATCTGAAGTGTCCCAAGCCATTTGTTGCATCAGAAGTGTATCAAGCCATTTGTTGCATCTGAAGTGTACCAATCCATTTGTTGCATCTGAAGTGTACCTAGCCATTTGTTGCATCTGGAGTGTACCAAGCCATTTGTTATATCTGAAGTGTCCGAAGCCATTTGTTGCATCTGGAGTGTCCCAAGGTACTTGTTGCATCTGAAGGTTCCCAAGCCATTTGTCGCATCTGAAGTGTACCTAGTCATTTGTTGCATCTGAGGTGTACCAAGACATTTGTTGCATCTGAAGTGTCCCAAGGTATTTGTTGCATCTGAAGTGTACCAAGCCATTTGTCGCATCTGAAGGTTACCTAGCCATTTGTTGCATCTGAAGTGTCCCAAGCCATTTGTTGCATCAGAAGTGTATCAAGCCATTTGTTGCATCTGAAGTGTCCCAAGCCATTTGTTTTATCAGAAGTGTATCAAGCCATTTGTGGCATCTGAAGTGTCCCAAGCCATTTGTGGCATCTGGAGTGTCCCAATGTATTTGTTGGCTCTGAATTGTCCCAAGTCATTTGTTGCATCTGAAGTGTACTAAGACATTCGTTGCATTTAAAATGTACCAAGGTATTTGTTGCATCTGAAGTGTACCAAGCCATTTGTTGCATCTGGAGTGTCCAAAGGTATTTGTTGCATCTAAAGGTTCCCAAGCCATTTGTTGCATCTGGAGTGTACCAAGCCATTTGTTGCATCTGAAGTGTCCCAAGCCATTTGTTGCATCTGGAGTGTCCAAAGGTATTTGTTGCATCTGAAGGTTCCCAAGCCATTTGTCGCATCTGAAGTGTACCTAGTCATTTGTTGCATCTGAGGTGTACCAAGACATTTGTTGCATCTGAAGTGTCCCAAGGTATTTGTTGCATCTGAAGTGTACCAAGCCATTTGTCGCATCTGAAGTTTACCTAGCCATTTGTTGCATCTGAAGTGTCCCAAGCCATTTGTTGCATCAGAGGTGTACCAAGCCATTTGTTGCATCTAAAATGCCCCAAGCCATTTGTTGCATCTGAAGGGTCCCAATGTATTTGTTGCCTCTGAATTGTCCCAAGGTATTTGTTGCATATGAATGTAACAAGCCATTTGTTGCATCTGAATTGTCCCAATGTATTTGTTGCCTCTGAATTGTCCCAAGGTATTTGTTGCATCTGAAGTGTACCAAGCCATTTGTGGCATCTGAAGTGTCCCAAGCCATTTGTTGCATCTGAAGTGTACCAAGCCATTTGTTGCATCTGAAGGTTACCTAGCCATTTGTTGCATCTGAAGTGTCCCAAGCCATATGTTGCATCAGAAGTGTATCAGGCCATTTGTTGCATCTGAAGTGTACCAAGCCATTTGTTGCATCAGAAGTGTATCAAGCCATTTGTTGCATCTTAAGTGTCCCAAGCCATTTGTTTTATCAGAAGTGTATCAAGCCATTTGTGGCATCTGAAGTTTCCCAAGCCATTTGTTGCATCTGGAGTGTCCCAATGTATTTGTTGCATCTGAATTGTCCCAAGTTATCTGTTGCATCTGAAGTGTACTAAGACATTCGTTGCATTTAAAATGTACCAAGGTATTTGTTGCATCTGAAGTGTACCAAGCCATTTGTTGCATCTGGAGTGTCCAAAGGTATTTGTTGCATCTGAAGGTTCTCAAGCCATTTGTCACATCTGAAGGGTACCTAGCCATTTGTTGCATCTGAAGTGTACCAAGCCATTTGTTGCATCTGAAGTATCCCAATGTATTTGTTGCCTCTGAATTGTCCCAAGGTATTTGTTGCATCTGAAGTGTACTAAACCATTTGTTGCATCTGAAGTGTACCAAACCATTTGTTGCATCTGAAGTGTACCAAACCATTTGTTGCATCAGAAGTGTACCAAACCATTTGTTGCATCTGAAGTGTACCAAACCATTTGTTGCATCAGAAGTGTACCAAACCATTTGTTGCATCTGAAGTGTACCAAGCCATTTGTTGCATCTGAAGTGTACCAAACCATTTGTTGCATCTGAAGTGTCCCAAGCCATTGGTTGCATCTGAAGTGTACCAAACCATTTGTTGCATCAGAAGTGTACCAAACCATTTGTTGCATCTGAAGTGTACCAAACCATTTGTTGCATCTGGAGTGTACCAAGCCATTTGTTGCATCTGAAGTGTCCCAAGCCATTGGTTGTATCTGAAGTGTCCCAAGCCATTTGTTGCATCTGAAGTGTACCAAACCATTTGTTGCATCTGAAGTGTACCAAACCATTTGTTGCATCTGAAGTGTACCAAGCAATTTGTTGCATCTGAAGTGTACCAAGCCATTTGTTGCATCTGAAGTGTACCAAACCATTTGTTGCATCAGAAGTGTACCAAACCATTTGTTGCATCTGGAGTGTCCCAAGCCATTGGTTGTATCTGAAGTGTCCCAAGGTATTTGTTGCATCTGAAGTGTACCAAACCATTTGTTGCATCTGAAGTGTACCAAACCATTTGTTGCATCAGAAGTGTACCAAACCATTTGTTGCATCTGGAGTGTACCAAGCCATTTGTTGCATCTGAAGTGTACCAAACCATTTGTTGCATCTGAAGTGTACCAAGCCATTTGTTGCATCAGAGGTGTACCAAGCCATTTGTTGCATCTGAAGTGTACCTAGCCATTTGTTGCATCTGGAGTGTCCAAAGGTATTTGTTGCATCTGAAGGTTCTCAAGCCATTTGTCGCATCTGAAGGGTACCAAGCCATTTGTTGCATCTGAAGTGTCCCAAGGTATTTGTTGCTTCTGAAGTGTACCAAGCCATTTGTTGCATCTGAAGTGTCCCAAGGTATTTGTTGCATCTGAAGTGTACCAAGCCATTTGTCTCATCTGAAGTGTACCAAGCCATTTGTCGCATCTGAAGTGTACCTAGCCATTTGTTGCATCTGAGGTGTACCTAGCCATTTGTTGCATTTGAGGTGTACCTAGCCATTTGTTGCATCTGAAGTGTATCAAGCCATTTGTCGCATCTGAAGTGTACCTAGCCATTTGTTGCATCTGAAGTGTACCTAGCCATTTGTTGCATCTGAGGTGTATCAAGCCATTTGTTGCATCTGAAGTGTCACAAGCCATTTGTGCCATCTGGAGTGTCCCAATGTATTTGTTGGCTCTGAATTGTCCCAAGTTATTTGTTGCATCTGAAGTGTACTAAGACATTCGTTGCATTTAAAGTGTCCCAAGTTATTTGTTGCATCTGAAGTGTACTAAGACATTCGTTGCATTTAAAATGTACCAAGGTATTAGTTGCATCTGAAGTGTACCAAGCCATTTGTTGCATCTGGAGTGTCCAAAGGTGTTTGTTGCATCTGAAGGTTCCCAAGCCATTTGTCGCATCTGAAGGGTACCTAGCCATTTGTTGCATCTGAAGTGTACCAAGCCATTTGTTGCATCTGAAGTGTCCCAATGTATATGTTGCATCTGAAGTGTACCAAGGTATTTGTTGCATCTGAAGTGTACCAAACCATTTGTTTTTCATGCAATTTCTACTACCAAAATTTCACAGATTGATGACTATATAGTGACACAGCGCATATTGTCGGGCTTTTTCGAATAGACCATTTTTGAAACAGTTATTGCCCTTTCTTTATTAACCAGGTTTTCACATAGTGAAATCTGGTTATTAGAATAGTGAACGTCGTTGTTCGGGCGGGTGGGCGGGCAGGCGGGCCTTCAGCGTCAAACTCACCTATGAAACTGAATAACTTTAGTAAGGGTTGACATATCTTGACCAAACTTTGTCTATAGATAGAGTTTATGGGTGCCTTTCTTTCATGGGATTGCGTTAGGGGTCCCTAGTGTCAAGGTCAAGGTCACTGTTACTAAAAATAGAAAAACGGTTGAAAACAAATAACTTTAGTTAGGGATGACATATCTTGATTAAACTTGGTCTATAGAAAGAGTTTATGGAGACCATTCATGGGATTGCGTTTGGGGTCCCTAGGGTCAAGGTCAAGGTCACTGTTACTACAAGTTGAAACGGTTGAAACTGAATAACTTTAGTTAGGGATGACATATCTTGACTAAACTTGGTCTATAGGAAGAGTTTATGGAGACCTTTCATGGGATTGAGTTTGGGGTCCCTGGGTTCAAGGTGACTGTTACTGAAAATAGAAAAACAGTTGAAACTGAATAACTTTAGTTGGGAATGACATATCTTGACCAAACTTGGTATATAGAAAGAGTTTATGGGTACCTTTCATGGGATTGCGATTGGGGTCCCTAGGTTTAAGGTCAAGGTCACTGTTACAAAAAATAGAAAAACGGTTGAAACTAAATAACTTTTGTTAGGAATGAATATCTTGACTAAACTTGGTATATAAAAAGAGTTTATGGGTACCTTTAATGGGATTGCGATTGGGGTCGCTAGGTTCAAGGTCAAGGTCACTGTTACTAATAATAGAAAAAACGGTTGAAACTGAATAACTTTAGTTAGGGATGACATATCTTGACTAAACTTGGTGTACAGGAAGAGCTTATAGATACCTTTCATGGGATTGTGTTTGGGGTCTCTAGGGTCAGTCACTGTAACTAAAAATAGAAAATCAATTGAAACTGAATAACTTTAGTTAGGGTTGACATATCTTGACCAAACTTGGTTTATAGGAAGAGTTTATGGAGACCTTTCATGGGATTGCATTTGGGGTCCCTAGGGTCAAGGTCACTGTTACTAAAAATAGAAAAACGGTTGAAACTGAATAACTTTAGTTAGGGTTGACATATCTTGACTAAACTTGGTCAATGGGAAGAGTTTATGGATACCTTTCATGGGATTGCGTTTTGGGTCCCTAGGATCAAAGTCAAGGTCACTGTTACTAAAAATAGAAAAACAGTTAAACTGAATAACTTTAGTTGGGGATGACATATCTTGACTAAACTTGGTCTATATGAAGAGTTTATGGGTACCTTTCATGGGATTGTGTTTGGGGTCCCTAGGTTCAAGGTCAAGGTGACTGTTACAAAAAATAGAAAAACAGTTGAAACTGAATAACTTTAGTTAGGGATGACATATCTTGACTAAACTTGGTCTATAGGAAGAGTTTATGGGTACCTTTCATGGGATTGCAATTGGGGTCACTAGGTTCAAGGTCAAGTTCACTGTTACTAATAATAGAAAAACGGTTGAAACTAAATAACTTTAGTTAGGGATGACATATCTTGACTAAACTTGTTGTACAGGAAGAGCTTATAGATACCTTTCATGGGATTGCATTTGGGGTTCCTAGGGTCAAGGTTACTGTTACTAAAAATAGAAAAATGGTTCAAACTGAATATCTTTAGTTAGAGTTGACATATCTTGACTAAACTTGGTCTATAGGAAGAGTTTATGATACTTTCATGGGATTGCGTTTTGGGGTCCCTAGATTCAAGGTCAAGGTCACTGTTAGTTACTCAAAATATAAAAACAGTTGAAACGGAATAATTTTAGACAGGGTCTACATGTCTTGACCAAACGAGGTATAAAGGAAGAGTTTATGGATACCTTTCATGGGATTGCGTTTGGGGTCCCTAGATTCAAGGTCACTGTTACTTAAAATAGAAAAATGGTTGAAACTGTATAACGTAAGTTAGGGTTGACATATCCTGACACAACTTGGTATAAAGGAAGAGTTTATGGATACCTTTCATTGGATTGCATTTGGGGTCCCTAGGGTCAAGGTCACTGTTACTAAAAATAGAAAAACAGACACAGGCTGAAGTTCTTCTGTCAATCATTAAAAACCTGGTTTCTTCGCATTGCGGCGTTTCTTGTTTTATATTTAAAATTGGTTTCTTCGCAACTCCTCTTACGTTTTTCATGCGATTTCTACCAAACTTTCACAGATTGATGACTATATAGTGACACAGCGCATATTGTCAGGCTTTTGCAATTTGACGTCTTTTGAAAGAGTTATTGCCCTTTCTTTATTTTACATTTAAAATTGTCTATGGGCTTTCATGAAGGGATTCTTTTAGGAAGAGTTATAGCCCTTTCTTAATTTTACACATTTCTTATGTTCCTGAGAAACTACCCTTACCAATGATTGGCTTTCGTTACAAAAAATGCCCCCATGAGGCAGGGGATATAGCTGTCTGTGACCACTCTTGTTGCATCTGGTGTGTACCAAGGTATTTCTTGCATCTGAGTGTACCAAGCCATTTGTTGCATCTGTAGTGTACCAAGCCATTTCTTGCATCTGAATTGTATCAAGCCATTTGTTGCATCTTAATGAACCAACAGTGTCATAATTCTCATGATGTTTAATGAATACAATCACAGAGCCTTTTCAAATGCTTGTCAGGAATCATGATCACAGGATGTTCCTACATGCTGTACACATCCCCTCTCAGATATGCTCTACCCTCTATCCACAACAGCTACCACACCTGTCTCCCTTGTGTCCCTTGTTGGAGCAACACATTAATGATTGTTGCTACTGAATTGCAGTTCCAGTTCCTCCATATTTCTCTTGTTTTGCCCTTAACCTTTCTCTGACTCCAAATTAAGAGCGGTTGTTATTCTTTATCAAGACTTTTCTTGGCTTATAATCTGTCTCTTTCTGAGGCAAGTGTGTATACGTTTGGTCTTATTTGATCTAATTAAGGAATCATCTTTCTGATCTCCCTAATAATTGCATTCCTTTGATTGGCATTGATGGAAAATGTGGCCAACTGGCAATATAATTATACAGGTTATTCTCAGGGAAATTTGTCCTGTTTGTATTCAAGGGTTTATCGAAGATGAAAATCATTTTGTATCGATTGAGACTTCCATATTTGTAGTTCTTACTCATCATGACTTTGTTGTCTTCATTATTCTTTTGGCTTTATCAACATTGATCTTGTGCAAAACAATATAACTGTTGTTGTTGTCGATATTTAAACGAAAATTGGTACAGTAACAATAATAATAATAAAACTGTTAAAATGCAGTGACCCATCAGTTTTGTTGAGTTAAGTCCCTTAATCAATGGGCACTGGCATCTGGTTGCAGATCTCTTGTCTCGTAAAAGAAGGAATTGCTGACACAAGGGAGAATTGAGCAGTACTTTTCACAAATAAAATAGAGCAGGTGCAATTAAATTCAAGAAGAAAAATAAGTATTTTAAAAGATATTCTTTATTTATCTTAAAAAAATAAGCTTTGCATTGAATGCCAATACTTAAATTGGTATTCTCAACAAAAAAGGTGCCGATTAATAGGTGTAATTGACGCACATTCTGTGCACATATCATGGCTTTTTTTAAAAATAATTGATATTTTGTAGAATTATTAACGCTCTTTTTCCCTAAAAATTGAGTGCATCTTCTCCGTGATATTCGTGAATACGACGGCTCGATTCTCCAGCGTGACTTATGTCCGTGTCAGAAACTTAAACATGCAACAACCATAGTGAAATGGGGTTAAAAAAATTGTAATCCGGATTTGTGTAAAACATTGTATTGTTTTAATGCCTCATGATTATATGCAATACAATGTTGTTAAAAGCTTTGCAGAATTATTACAATAGGCTCATTGGCTGTGCATGGAAGCTTTTAACTTGTCAGATAATTAGATAATACAAGAATTGTTGGATGTGTTCTGTTGTGTTTTTGATCCTAGGATTTCCCAAGGTTGAAGTTAGTTGAGCGACTATTATTCATGGCTGTTTTTAGAACTATAATTTTCAAAAACAGTGTTTCCAATGTGGTCTGCAACCTAATTTTCTGAATTGTTTTCCTCTCATATTTCAATGATATATTTTTTATGGTTAGGTAAGTTATGGGTAAGCTCAGGGGTAATGGTAAGGCCTTATATTTAAAGGGGCTAGACACCAGATGCTCTCAAAATCGGCAAATACAGAAGTTCCTCATGTGGTCGATAATAAATCATTTTATATGTTTAAAATAATGAACGCAATAATCATGTTGCTGTCCCATCTGTGTTTGGATGTTTAAAAATAGTGATTAATGGTTTCCCAGTTAAAATCATATCTGTGTATGAGTTCAGATAAATAAACCAATGCTATATTTAAACTTACTGGTATTAACTGGGTAGACAACCCCAGTAAATTTAGAATTGGAAAAATGCGCAAAAACTGCAAAAAGATGCATGTGTCGTAAGCGATGTGATACATCGGGATTCATTGCGTTGTCCTCAATGATATCGATTTTATGTTACATGTAGTTTTTACAATTTTCTTTTTTCCTTGCCATATTGTATCATCTGGTGTCTAGCCCCTTTAAGGCATAAAAAAGGGCTGGATTAACTGCAATATTATTTCAAGGAATTTATCTTTAAGGATAATCAATGAATGATATAAATATATTCTGTAACTACTTTTCAATCTTAAGTATTGGAATTACAGTAATCATTACAATAGTTGGGATATTATGAATATTTTATAACCCAGTGTCTGTTCTAGATTGCTTAGGTTATTTTGGTGGATTTTCTCTGTGGTGTTAATTTCCACAACATTATTGTCTAAACCTGCATGCCCTCCAAATTTCATTGTAGACCACACTTATCGATATTTCGTTTGACAGATTTACCACAATTTCATTCTTTTCAAGCAACCAAAGAATAAAGATAATGCCAACTATCGATTTCTTGTGAAGCCGTTTTGTGAAAAAGCAACGCAGAAAATATGTTATTTTATGATTGTGACATCTTCATGAGGACTGACACAGAGATACTAGATGTATATTTTATTGGGCATTTTCTCTAATGCACTAGTCAATTGTAACCACAGCAACCCCCCCCCCCCCCCCCCCCGGTCCGGGGGAATAGCGAGGACTTTGACTTTCAGTGCATAACAAAAACTCTTCGAAGGGTGAATAATGGTTTTCACCGTTATCATTATTAATATTAGTTATATTAAAAGGGTTAGGCTTTTTGGTCCCTTAGTTAATCTATTTTTAACCAGTCCTCCTATTTTTAAACATGTTAGTGAAAACTGGTTATTAGAATGATGAATGCTGTTGTTCGAGCGGGCGGGCACATGGGCAGGCGTTTTTTTTTCGTTATTTCGCCCACTGGCACTCAAATATTTTTTCATCCAAAATTGATAAAACCATGCTTCCACTGTAGGGACATGACAAGGTGCCAATCATTTTCAGTATTAGGCCCTTGATACTGTTGCAGAACCAAGTTGTTTTATCATAAAAATCATGTCTACTGACAATTTTTTAGTGAGGTTTGATGGCTTGATCCCTGGAAGTCCAGGATGGTCTTTCTGCTGGTTACACTCAGATTTATTTTCACTGTAGTCTGCATGATCAATAAAAACTTGTAACATTAGAGTTAAAATTTACATTTGCATATGTGTTTCTTTAGTAGGCTTGTGGGGCTTTTTATCTTAAGATTTCAGACTACCAAACCTTATTTATTGGTAGCTCATTCCTCCATTGAAATTGTTTTGTAATTTACCCTACAACAAGACGTTTGCTAGCCTGTTTGCTCATAGCAATTTAATGAATTTATCGGCCATGCATGTGACTCTTATACCAATACTAATACCTTGTACCAAACCTTCATCTAGTTTGTCAGCTTTTAGAAAAAGGAGTATTTTGATGGCTTTATAATTGCTATTGTTGTCAACATGCAAAAGCTAACCATGGTCATTACACAAACACCATTCAAGAGAGTTCAATGAAACTTGGCACACATGATGTCAAAGACACATGTAGCAGAGGATCTCTTTAATAATCAGGGACATAGTAAAATTTGGCTTAAAATGATATGTAGGCAGATTTCTATGTAGGGTCTGGGTTATGCCACATGAAAATATATTTTCAGCAAGTTTGTTGGAAGTCCTTTTGGCCCATATCTCCTACCAGTAAATAGGAAGCTTCAGCCTACATAGCCTAAGGGAAGTAATTTGGCCTACATGCCTGTCCGAGCCCACAGAATATTAACACAATAAGGGCCATGTAGGCCAAAAATGTCTATATGCTATGTAGGCCATATTGTCCTATAGGCTATGATGGCCATATCTTCCTAAATACTTCCTATAGGCTGTGTAGGCCATAGCTTCATGTAGGCCATAGCTTTCTGTAGGTCATAGCTTCCTTTAGGCCATGTATGCCAAAGATTCTTATAAGCTGTGTAGGTCATCCTTAGCTTCCCAAAAGCCATGGCTTTCTATAGGTATTAATATTAGCCCCTTTTTAAATAATATACATACAATCAAGCATTTGCATGCCCTTGTTTGAGATATAATGATTATTAAAGACTGTTAGTAATAACAAGCTGATGCCCTATCTGTGTGTCAGAAACCTGAAGTTGATTTTTTGCCTAGAAATTCAGCATCAATGCATCAGATTTTTTTTTGTAAAAAATAGATCAAACTATAAATTTACTAAGGAGAAAGCTTTTCAGAGGAACAACTTCTTGGCCACATTATGTGCTTTCATGTAGAAGAATATGATCTATCATTCTTTAAAACCGTAGGGTTCAAATTGAAGTCAGTAGAAATACAAGTCATACTTTCACAAGGTAATGGAATACCTCTTAGAGGCATCCAGTTAGCTGGAAACAAAGAAACTTTTCCCAATTAAGAGCACTATTCCTACTGTTTCTTAGAGGCCAGAGAAAATATTACATCACTTTTATTACCTTGGATTTTTAGAGAGAGAAAATTGGGCAACTTATAATAGGTGGGCAGATTTGATTTGCATTTTTAAAAAAAAAATGAATTTTGAGGTAGTCTGTTAAGTATAAATGCAGTTCTTACAGAATTTTTTTACTTCTTGTTGATTAATTTAACTTGTTGAAGTCATAATCCAATGACCCATTAACGTCCCAGGTTGCCTACCCTTGGGACCCAAGCCACCACCAGA
Source organism: Mya arenaria (assembly GCF_026914265.1). NCBI lineage: Eukaryota > Metazoa > Mollusca > Bivalvia > Myida > Myidae > Mya > Mya arenaria. The sequence continues at coordinate 13,045,084 of NC_069131.1, read as the reverse complement.
ATGGGACTGACCTGACACCCCCCCCCCCCCCCCCCCCCCCCTTCGATTTTTGTTAGAAATCATAGGCAAGGTTGCAAGTTTCAGACATCATGCAGGGCAGCAGTGGTTGAGAAACTATATTATTAATGGTTGCCTATCTGTAAATTCAGTTTTTTTTCCATCAATCACTTAAAGGTGCTAATTTTCTGAGAACTTGTTTCTAATAGCAAGGGCAAATCTCAATACTTCTCTGAGATGTTACTTTATTTATCCATAATCACAATTACTAGAGATACTGCTTGCATTATACAGCAAATTATCAAGCCAAGATCAATTTAACGTCTTAAATCTTCTTAGGTCATTTTCTTTAACCGTGTAGATACATCTTTAAAAGCTTTTTTGAAATAAGACTCGTTTCCTTAAGCTGACATTGCCAAAATTGCGAATTTGTCTTTGAACGAACATGAGTGCTTCAATCATTTTAAGGGTATTAAAAATGTTTATGTAAGCACACAACAATAAAGAAACGGGATCCATTATGAACTATGTTATACCTGCCGTCCACTAGGCCCCCAAAGGGTTCCCGAAAGCGGAATTTGCAAAATCGGGATGTTTCGGCATGTCTTCGTGATGTTCTGGAACCCTTCCGTGTCCTTCCTTAACACTTCTGGAATCCTTCCCTGTCCTTCCTTAACCCTTCTGGAAACCTTCCCTGTCCTTCCTTAACCCTTCTGGAATCCTTCCCTGTCCTTCCTTAACACTTCTGGAATCCTTCCCTGTCCTTCCTTAACACTTCTGGAATCCTTCCCTGTCCTTCCTTAACCCTTCTGGAATCCTTCCCTGTCCTTCCTTAACCCTTCTGGAATCCTTCCCTGTCCTTCCTTAACCCTTCTGGAATCCTTCCCTGTCCTTCCTTAACCCTTCTGGAATCCTTCCCTGTCCTTCCTTAACCCTTCTGGAATCCTTCCCTGTCCTTCCTTAACCCTTCTGGAATCCTTCCCTGTCCTTCCTTAACCCTTCTGGAAACCTTCCCTGTCCTTCCTTAACCCTTCTGGAATCCTTCCCTGTCCTTCCTTAACACTTCTGGAATCCTTCCCTGTCCTTCCTTAACCCTTCTGGAATCCTTCCCTGTCCTTCCTTAACCCTTCTGGAATCCTTCCCTGTCCTTCCTTAACCCTTCTGGAATCCTTCCCTGTCCTTCCTTAACCCTTCTGGAATCCTTCCCTGTCCTTCCTTAACACTTCTGGAATCCTTCCCTGTCCTTCCTTAACCCTTCTGGAATCCTTCCCTGTCCTTCCTTAACACTTCTGGAATCCTTCCCTGTCCTTCCTTAACCCTGCTGGAATCCTTCCCTGTCCTTCCTTAACCCTTCTGGAAACCTTTTCGGCACTTCAGGCCAAATCGGGATCGAAAAAAGTTTTAAAATTTGGACGCCAAAGGTTTAATTCGGGGTGGCTTTGGGATCTTTGGAAAACCATCTGGAGCCATTCGGGTACCCATCACCATTAACTCCGCATCTTCGGAAAGCCTTCTGCCAGGCTTTGTTATCTTTTAGCCATACATTCCTTCAATTAAGAATCATTTAAGATCTGGCAGTCTGACATGAAGCCCATGTCCCCTCAGGTCACTCCAGATAAAGTTATAGTTTGCATTGACTTACGCCAGAAATACTATACTAAAGAAGCCCTTGTAATTGTGATACAAACTTCCCGAGCCTGGTTGCTTCTTGAGTTCCACATGTTTGCCATCAAGGGCACCAAGCAGGGCTTCTAAAAACCGGCAATTTGCCTGTCTGGACCGAATTTTCTCATTTTTAATAATTTCGATCCAAATGTCTAAGTTAGTAAAAATTGTAGAAATTGTAATACACAAACGTCATTTTAATACACTGTTTTGAACAATTTGTTGTCGCTATCAATCTTATAGCTAGAAGCCCCGATTACATGATTATTCAAGATTATCAGTTGAACGTTGACCCACTTTTATTATGCAAATAAATCAAAATGCCGTTTCACTTTTTGTCGTCTGACCGCTTCCCACCGGCCTCAGTTATCTTCGATCGCAGCCTTTCTTGTTAGAAAGTTTGTATCAATACTAGTTGATGACGGTTCTAGAGCCATCTTACGAATTGCCACACCGCGAAAAAATATTGTTAGGATACACGTTGCAAAAATGTGTGACATTTCTATATATTCGGACTTTTGAACAGGTCTTTTTTTTTGGGGGGGGGGGGGGGGGTCGCCGGGTCTGGACTGATTGAGGTTCCAAAATTTTAGAAGCCCTGGCACCAAGAGTATGAGGCATGTTCCACTTTCTCTCAAATTGGGAAGCCACTTCACGCCAGGCCTCTGGAGTATTGGGAATGGCATACACTTACCACAGCAACACGGATATGCCAAGGAGGCTTACGTGTCCCAAGATGCCATGTACCTCAGCGTCATCGCAAGCTTAAAGCCAGCAGGAAGGGCATTACGGAACCTGGTGTTCTTTTTCTGAATGCGAGGCATTAGACGCTGGAGTATGTCATTGAACATTATTGGCGTGATCCTCATATACCTTTTGAAGGAGGAGGCATCTTCATCTCGGAGTTCTTGCATCAATGTATTGTCCTGTACATACTGAAGCCACCTGTCGTCTGTACACACTTTTTTGTGTTGTATAATTTGTGTAATATTCTGAGGAGTACTCGGGCTTTTAAAGAAATTTATCATGATGATTATCTTGATAATTTTTATTTTTTTGGTAAAATCAAGATTCTTAAGCTAATAGGTTTAAGATTGAAAATGCTCAAAGAGAAAATAGGGTTTATTTTTGTCCGTCACAGTATGTGTAGGGAGCGTATTGGCTCCTTCAAGGTCTATAGTGACACTGTGGTGATCCTGGGTAATCCTTGGCGATCTGGCATGTGGTGTTGGACACGGATCACACTGGGGCACCCAAGGCCTCAATTTCTCAAAAGTTCTTAAGCTTAACAGGCTTAAGTAACTTATTTCAATAAGTCAAAATACATACTTAAATTGGATTTTGAATAATGAAAATGAGTTTATTGTGAAAATCAGAAAGATAATTCCTATATAAATTATAAAAACTATTAAAGAAGTTAATATTACACAAGTAATTGAAAGACAAAAAAAGTGAGCTTAGCTTAATCCTGTTAAAAGGGACTGAAGAAGTTTCGAGAAATAAAATGGGGCCTGGCCATTCAGGATTTATGCTGGACCAAGCATGGATGAACATGGATGAATGCCGTGGTGGAACCGAGGGTATCCGTGATGGCTCAGTGTTGATCTGTGGTCATGCATGTTGTGCCATGTTGGGTCCAGGCTGGTGATGATGTTTTGCGACAATCAAGGGACCATCAATTCAATTTCACCAAGGATCTCCCATGATCAAAATATCTCTTGATCCTGGGTGCTCCGTGTTGGGTCTGGCTTCAGTGTGACTGAAGCTCTATCCTCTTGTGTTCTTAATTTATCTTTTGATCTGAGCTATTTTCACCACTTTTCACTCTATCTAATACCATGTTATCACCATTGGAATAAAATTAAAATGGTAAATTTTGGGACATTTCATTCAGCCAATTGGGAAAATCCATCATTTTTAGCAACTGTGAAGTATTCTTATTTCGAATCTGATTACAGAATGTATAAAAGCCCCTGAGAAATGTATCAAACCTCATCTATACAAGAATCTTGAAAAAGATAACTCTTTGTCTTTATTGCGGCTTTCATCTGAGGAAAAGCCAGACGAGTCATTTTTGATCATTGTAGCATTGGAATCGATCTTGTGTATAAAGGAAAGGAGAAAATTATGAATAATGTCGGAAATATCACAGATCATACTGCGAAACAATAAATCAGCCCCCCCCCCCCCCATTGTCACCGCACCTCCTCTCGTTTATGTTCTCTGCAATGATCACAAAATGTCTTTTATTATGACCCAAAGTGCATAAAGTTTCCTGCAGACTAATGACGATCGTTACCTCATCAGAATACATTGTGATTAATAACAAATTGTTGATTCCAAGATAAAAAAAATATTATTACATTGTTATTTATCTGCATCCATGCATAGCCTTGAAAACCTCCCTGCAAAATGTTTTCCCCTGGTTTGATAATGGCATGGTAATATTTTCTCGAAAGGGCACAACAGAAATGCTGCAATTTTTATATTTTTATAAAAGGGCATCCTGGTTTAATCATTATATGCATTTTTGCCTTGATGTCAATATTTGATGACACAAGTTACATCTGACTTAAAAACTTACATATCTGACCATGAAACCTAGTTATTATAACTGTTTTTACCAGTTATATTATGCAAATGAGTAGTATGACGGCATTGGCATCATGCATTGTTCTTGTTTTTTAGTCTGTTAAAATTTTAAGGCCCATTTGAATGTGGTATTTTATATGTAAAACTTATATTAAACTCTCCTAGTGAGTAATACTCTATGTGTTTGTTTTACAGGCCCCTAGATGTGCATGGTCGGCTGGTGGGCGGAGGTGGTGGCGAGGGAGGTCGGGGCAGAAGGAAGGCCCCAAAATCATTTGCCTTCGACCACTGCTTCTGGTCCATGGACAAAGACAATCCCAAGTTTGCAAGTAAGTCATGAAGTCTTTTTAAAATTTGTTAATTACCAAATAAATGGAATTGCTGATTAGGTTTGACTGTTTCAAAAAAAACAATTTTTCATGATATCCTCATTGTTATTGATAACCTCAATATTTGTTGATAACTAATATATAATGTAACTAATGAGGTGATTTTATATTGCCCGAGTTATTTATCAGAGAATAAGCCCGAAGCGAACATTTAACAGATCGCAGTAAGATTTTGTTCGCTGGGCTTGTCTCTGTATTTTACACCTGGCCATTTTTCCATTTATGTTTGATGCATTGTCAGTGCTTTAGTTGTACGCTTCTGATTACATCATGTGGAAAATCACTCCAGTAGAAATCTTCCTATGTCCATAAGGTCATTTTGCCTCTGTGTATGTTTTGATATCCCTGACTAATTTGCACAATGTGTGAAACAGGGAATGTTTATAGAATAGTAATAAAATGCATTAAACTGAGACTGAGGGTTTATTGATTTTTGATGAGTTCTAGATTTATTACCCCAAGTTTACTAAACTCCAGGCCAAAGGTCAGAAGAGCATTGTCGGTGGATCCGTCAGTGCATCAATTAGCAATAGCGTTTTCACAGCTACCCCTAAACTATCAGTATGTTGCCTATTACCCATACATACATGCTCTGGATTGAAAATGACCTTAAAAGCTATGTCGGTATAGCATTATAGGCCATCATGGGCCTCTTGTTTTATGACTTAATAATTTGATCCTCTGATTCCTATATTTTCAAATATATTAAATGTAGAGATATTTTGTCGACATAAGATTTTTTGACTTTTTTTGTAAGCTTATTTTCATAAACCTTGAATAGCAGTTCTTTATAACACTGTTAAATTTTACAATTTTCAATATATGCACAGATAATGCAAAACTATTAATGGAAAAGCACGCCACAGACGGCTGGTTGCACAGCATAAATGGAATACACATATCACTCATGATGCTTTCATGACGTTTTTATGAAAGCCTAGTAGATTTTGCGAAGTAACAACATGGATGTTTCTTTAAGAATACACCCACTCTTCCTCAGCACATAAAGGGATTGATGTTTTTTTAAGAATACACCCACTCTTCCTCAGCTCATAAAGAGATTGGGGTTTTATTATTTGATAACAAAATTAAAAAAGAAATGATAAGAAATTTAAATTTTAGAAATAATTTATATGTTTTAGAATTGTAAATAAGGCTGAAATTCACCTCCAAATTAACCAGAAAAAAACACTGTCTAGTATTGATAGATGGCATGGTAATGTCTTCCTAGAAAGGGCACAACATAATATCAACATTGAGTATATAATTTCCTTAAAGGGCACCCTGGTTTAATAATTTAAAAATCGGTTTTGTAGATATTATATTGATCTGCATCTGTATGAACAATAAGGAATGCATATGATTTGTTAACCGTATTGTCTAAGAATGATGAAATGTTCATTTAAAAAAAAAATAATAATCCTTTTTGGTGTAACAATTTAAGTGCATTTGTCTGGAGTCCTTTTTTGATTGCAATGACATGGCATTGTTTTTCTCCTATTAAAAACTTCTTTAACAGCTCAATATTTGAAACAATCAGAATGACCTTAGTACATGTATACTGTTAAAAAATTATCAAGTGCACGGAGCTAATCTTATTTGGGTATGATCGGGATAGGGTACAGATGTCACATTCAGCTCAGTTGAATTTTACTTCTATTTGGCTAAAAAAAATTAACATGCTAAAATTAAATGGCATTCAAAATCGCTGTCCTTGACGAAAAATGCTCTTATTCAGAATAGAACGTTGAGGAAAAAAATGACAAATGGCTGACTCACGATATATCTACGATGTTTTGATATCGTAGACATATGGATAAATGTTGATAATTATGTTACATAGAGCATAACAAATTAGTGTTTTGGTTATAAACTAAAAATATATCAAGCAAATTTCACAAAAAAATCAAATATTGTCAATATAGGTGATGAATTTGGTTTTCTTAGTCCAGCCAATGTTTATAAACACTTTCATGACCATCTGCTTTCACAAAAACAATATTTAAAATGGCCTGTCTGGCTTGTAAAATACAATAGTTTTCTTTACTCCTTAAGTGCTTTTCATTATTTTTCATCAGGCCTAACAAAGAAATTGTTTGTTTTGGGTAACCCGAACCTACCTATTAAAGGGACTGTACACCAGATTGGCACCAAAAAAATTTTTTTTCTGTAACGAATCTCGGGACAATTATTTTATAGAATGTGTTACCGGTACGCTTTGATATCATAATTGTAAAAAAAGTACCAAAATGTAAATAAAAAATTGTGTCGTACCTGTGTCGCCAAAATTGCAGTCCAGCGTTGTATCCACTGAACTACACCGGCTTACTCTAATCGGGTGACATAATTAAGCTATACTCTAACTCCGTAATATCATGTGATAACACCGACTAGCCAATCATGCATAAGGGCTGAATTCTACTAGACATACCCAGTAATCTTTTTTAATTGAAAAATACGAAATAACTGCTAAACTTAAATAAATTGTAAACGATGTGGTACTTCTGTTTGGAAGTTTCAATGCTTTGTACACATTAATACAAAGTTTATGACAGTTTTCGACAATTTACTTTTTTCTTGCAAATTGATCATCTGGTGCATAGTTGCTTTAAGATCTGCCGTCCTTATTTTATGCCCTAAATACAATTTTGTTTAAACGTAAATGGTCATTAGTTTTTGACTGAGAATAAAACTCCATAACAACATCAATGTGTGAGTGTTATTTAATGTAATCTTGAAATAGTGGTATTTGAAAGAAAATGATCTTGACAAAGTATATTTTGTAAAAAAAACAGCAACAAAAAACAACCCTACCTACCTTACCTAATAATTTTGGGGATGTTACCCTAAACAAACATTTATTTTAAGGCCTCATTTCTATGCTATGACTATCACACTTGATTGACTTGGATCATGTGATGAGGTTGTTCTCAATGTACATTCTGATTCGCTAACGTTCAATAGCTCAGCCTACCATCAATGTTCCAATATAAAATTGCCTGATGCGCGACTCAATTATCAGATTAATCATGAACATCAGTATGTTTCATAACAGTACATGAGTATTTATCGATCACGGTTACACACAACTAAACAACATGTTCCTTAGTAGTACACAATCTTTTATCCAATAAGTTGATTATGTAAAAGAAGTTTATGTTTATTTTATCATTATTTTAATAATTAACGGTGTACTCAATGCTTGAAATTAACACAAGCTCGCAAGTCCTGCACTGGCAAAATATTTGAATTTTATATAGAAGGGCTTGTTAAAAAAGTTGATGATAAGCAATACTACAAGAATTTGGGCTTGTTCATTCAAAAGTCTAATTTCAGTGACTGAGTACTTTAGAAACTGTAGGCAATGAGTATATCAAATTTAATATTAGGACCTCGAATATATTTTCTTATATTTCATAGAATGAAATGGACTGACTGGATATATATGAAATTAATATAAAATGGAGAATGGGATTGTATAAAACTAGTAGGAATAATATTTGTCGTTATTTGAACATTAATCTTTATTAGAAATCTCTATGGAGAACGGGGGAAAATCACAAAAAAAAATCATAAAAAAAAGAGTTATCACGGTTATTAGTCTAGGTCCATGCTCTATGATTGCCCTCGAGGGCAAGGTCATCTCCTTAAATATCTAACAAGATTTTCCTTATAACTGGGGCAATTTATAGACATCTCTTCCTGGAAATTTCATTCCCCTCACAAGATTAAAGGCACTATTTTTGTATAAACTATGGGGCTAAGGCCACTAGGGATGTAATTAGTTAAACCCGTTAACAGCGTCAGCGCCACAAGCCCAAGAGAAAACCCTGTCTTGACATTTTTACCCTGAACATTTGGTATATGGCTCACTAGTGCATCAGTTGATTAGCTGTTGAAAAAAGCTTAAAATCATTGTGGGATCATTTTCCAAGGGAAGTAAATGTTTGTGATACTAAATATGTGTACATTCATAGTGCTCTCCCCTTGAAAGTAGCTTTAGACCATCTTTAAAGTACAAGCACAGGTTTTGCTACTTCTGCTTTTATGTCTTTATTGTCTTTAGTTCAGTACTCAAAAACTGGTTTAACACCTACTGATAATAGAAAAAAGCCACTGACCGTTCCAAGGCCATGTATTAATCATGAACTGTATTGTTAATGTATGATGTATCTGTAACAAGTTTGTTGTGTATTTCAGGCCAGCAGGAGGTTTTCCAGAGCCTTGGTGAGCCCGTGTTACAGGGAGCGTTTGAGGGATACAATGGCTGTATATTCGCATATGGACAAACAGGTGCATTATTGGCATGGGTTACTCTTAGTCCAGTGAAATTGTCCCGGAATTTGCCAAAACTGAAAATGGGAAAGGCATGAAATTTGGCACAAGTGTTGCAGAGACTATCATTAACATATATTATCTGGACCTGTTTTCTATCTGTATAAAGGTTTATCTGTGGGTTGTTTCGTTTCTCAAAGTCAGGACTTTGATGCTTTTTTATGAACAAGAAATAAATTTTCTTACTATAAAACTTGTTTGCTATTGTAATAGCCTTGTTGTCAGTGTGGAAGCCATTGTTCATAAATGCTTTAAGATTTTTGAATAGAACACAACATTTATTTACTAGAAGATCATAAACTCATGTGGCTGAATATCATACGAAATGACGACAAGTTCAAAACATGTGTACATAAAAAAAATATTCATATAAATCCGTAAAAGACTGGTTATAAGACGATAGGGGGTATTAGACGCAGGGAAAAAAATATGTGCTAAATCGGGGAAAAAAACTTTTAATTTATGTTTTGGGTTAAAAGACGCATAGAAAAAATGTCAAATTGTCTGGCATTTTCGGCCACCATGTTTGTTGACAGTGACAAAAAAAAAATTTGTACGAGATCCTCGTGGGTATAACTGTAAGTTATGTGACGTCACACAGTGTGACTCTTTGATCTGAAGCCAATAGAATGTGTTTATTCAGTTCAGTGCATGTATAAAATGGTGTTTTAATTAACTTCATGAAGGATTTACACATCTATAGGCGTAATACTCTTGTGAATTACGGTATTCAATATTATTTTGAATAATAAATTGAATTAAACAATAATCAAACTTACATATAAAAAAGCAAAGTTGGGCACTGTCAAAATATTTTTTGCATAACATAACTTTTCATTCTCGACTGTATGGTTTTAAAGATAACCATCGCCATTTTCACGAAAAAATGTTTTTTGTCACTGTCAACAAACATGATGGCTGAAAATGCCGGACGATTTTGACATTTTTTCTATGCGTCTTTTAACCAAAAACATAGATTAAAAGTTTTTTTCTCAGATTTTTCACAGTTTTTTTCCCTGCGTCTAATACCCCCTATCGTCTTATACCCAGTCATTTACGGTAGTCAGTGCTCATGTTAGATTGGAATGAATAATATTTTAATATTGTTGCCCATTGGGTGCGTTAACTTGTATTTTCTGTGCAGGTTCCGGAAAATCTTATACAATGATGGGTACTATGGAGGAGAAAGGCATTATCCCTCGTCTGTGTGACGCTCTGTTTGATCAAATTGCCAAGCGGGAGAACGAGTCGACTGGTTTTAAAATGGAGGTCTCGTACATGGAGATTTACAATGAAAAGGTCCATGATCTGCTGGATTTAAAGGGGTAAGTTTGGTGCTGTAATGAACATGGTGCTGGTTGTCATTTAGCTCTTTAATTGTCCAATATAGAGATTATATTATGTCAATAAATCATAGCTTACATAGTTGTACAAAACATTGGATTACTTTGTAGGGACTAAACACAGTTTGTGTATACCATGTGATAAAATTGCGTCATAAATGCTATGTCGGAAGGCACTATTTTGATTTGAAAAAAAACTTTAAACAAAGATAACTTCAATATTTCTTCACCATTTTAAATGAAACAAAGCGCAGGCTACGCCGCTTACAGAGCCCTGCCTTCAGCCTTATACCAGAGTTTGATTGCGAGTTTAATTTCTTTAAACACTTTGACAAACCTTTTCACAGTACGGCCGTCTGACGGAGCACCGTCAAAACATGACTTTGGAAACAGGTTTGTCGAAGTGTTTGATGAAACTAATGACTTTATCAAACTTCGGTAATAAAACAAATGCGGGGCTCTTTAAGCTACATAGACTGCGCTTTGTTTCATTTAAAATGGTGATGTAAAAGAAAAGTTATCTTTGATTTAAGTGTTCATTTTAAGCTAAATGCTACCTTCCGACGTAGCATATATGACGTAATTTATCACTTGGTATACACACACTGAGACACTGGAGGATACATTTGCAAGAAAATATTTTCTAACAATGAATATCATTTCACTATTTATAATTAAGAGAGACACTAACTATTTCAATGTATTTCATTTTAAAAAAAACTGTAGCCTATATTAATTTGAAAAAACAACAACCTTTGGTGTAGTTCATTGCATATTATACATATCATCCTTCTATACTTTCTATTCCTTCATTTCTAAATGAGTTTGTGACTCCAAAACTCGTGTTTTTTTCAAATTGTTTAATCATGGTACATAATTTCATGGCTGACCACTTTAAACGTTTGACCAGGTGACCAGATTAAGCAAGGATCCTTATCGCGTTCTAGCTAATCCTTAATCCTTAGACATGCATCCAATCAATTGATTGTCTACATGTGATTCAAAGAAAACACCAAGATTTAATTTCTTAGGTTAAGATCAATTAAAGTACAGTCTAAACTCGCTATGTGGATCTCTGATATCTCAATTTTCCGGTTGTGTCAAACTTTTTCCCCAGTCCAGATTCTTCTTTTTCTATATAAGACAATTCTGCTTACATCGATTACACGTCCCGACTACTTTGACATAACGAGTTTCGACTGTAGTTAATTAAACTTGTACCCAGGGTTAGGTTTAATTTGATTATGATCAGCCTTTGTAGGTATTACCAGGGACCAAACAACATAAAGAACACATTGTTTCTGTGGCTCACAACTTGTTGGTACCCTGCCCATATTTTTTTCTAGGCAATAGTTATTATTGATTATATTTGCTTAACTTTACCATTACCGTATTTTCTCGACTATAAGGCGATTCGCTTATAAGACGGCCCCCTAACTTTGCCCATGAAATCTGGTGCTTTTTGTTTCGACTCGCTTATAAGACGGGGTCAATTTTTAAGCATATCTAAAATGCTAAAATTCTTCCTAATGTGTAAAAATGTTCAAGCTCAACGGACAATTATCGACTTTCGCGGTAACTGTTTTTGTTTTACTCAAAGAAAATGGCGGTCAACTGTGAGCTCTCTATTTGGAGGTAGGTTAAAAATGAGTATCGATACATAATTAAGTTTGCAGGACAGGTCGTTACTTATCGAAATTGTAATAATTAAGCATTAACAACATATGTTTGTTTTAGTTTATTTTTTTATTGAAGACACCAATGAAGTTCTTCGGCAAAATAAATGGCTTCAATAACATAACTGCGAAAAGCCGAGGCATGAATAGGTGTTTGTTTAGCAATAATGCTTTAGGCAATATTGTCCCTTGATTGGCGACGAACATAAAGGATTCATATTCGCATTGTCATTTGTTTGCTTAATCAAATTGACAGTTAGGTACCTACATCATATTAAGATTCCAATTTATTGATTTGATATAGCTGTCAAACTAATTATACTGACACGCGCCATGAGAAAAAATGCAGATATAACGGTACACTGTGTGACGTCAGAGCACGCGCGGTGAAGAGATTTCGTGTTGTTGTTTACTTAATTGCCCCATACTTATTATCAGCAGACATTATACTGGATAGACGAATACCCTATGTAAAATTTTACTGATATTTACTTAAATCCTTTTTTAATATTTTATCGACTCGCTTATAAGACGGGTCCCCTACTTTGGGGGTAAAAATCGGGACCCAATTTCCCCGTCTTATAGTCGAGAAAATACGGTACATACTCCCCTGCAGTGCATTATTGTTATTCAGAATTTTTCCGTAGATCTCTTAGGTGGCGAAATGAATAAATAAAAAAGAGTAAAAAAATTGTACAGATAATTTATTACCCAAAATGCGAAACTTAACATTTATATTTGCAACAACTGACATAATAAGGAAATTAGTTTGTGTAACATGTAGCATTTGTAACCATTGAAGTTATAAAACATTGACAGTTATGCACAGAAATTCGAAAGATGTATATGGCATAAATTATTGTGAAAAAAGTAAAGACAAACCTACATAATTGCTTAATGAATAAACATATTTGCAAAATGATAATCATGTTTTACAAATAATACAACAGTGTCGATGGATTTTAGTTTTCATGGGTTGTATCAAACCATACATGTCATATCCCTGGCTTTCATTAGCTGGACTTTTAGGTTATAACCTATTTAGTCACATAGGCTCATTCAGGTAAACAATGTGCTCAAAAATACTTGGCTCTGGTTGGCTAGATTGAAGCTATGAACCAAAATGTGCATGTACCATATGTATATCTTGCTCAACTTTTGGTGAGAATACTTGAACAGCAGCCTGACTTCAGCAATTGCCTGTGTGCCATTTGATGTAACTATATTGTATTATTATGTGAAAAGCCCCTCTATGACTCCATTTTTACAGTGATTTTCTATTTTCACTGATTGTTTTCAGGCGATTGAACTCATACCATCTATTAATTCTAATATTTCATTTTATGTACGATGTGTTTGTTGTCCTGTGGCATTTCGTTCACTCGTTTTGTGTCTGTTGGAGGTTTGTGGGTTGAATTTTGTCTACTGTTGTGTGAACTTTGAGCTTGTCCACATAGTTTCCATTGGAAAATGCTGAAGTTACAATTCAAGATTCCAAGTTGTGTGGACTTTGAGCTTGTCAACATAGTTTCCATTGGAAAATTCTGAAGTAACAATTCAAGATTCCAAGTTGTGTGGACTTTGAGCTTGTCAACATAGTTTCCATTGGAAAATTCTTAAGTAACAGTTCATATTCCAAGTTGTGTGAACTTTGAGCTTGTCCACATAGTTTCCATTGGAAAATGCTGAAGTAACAATTCAAGATTCCAAGTTGTGTGGACTTTGAGCTTGTCAACATAGTTTCCATTGGAAAATTCTTAAGTAACAGTTCATATTCCAAGTTGTGTGAACTTGGAGCTTGTCCACATAGCTTCCATTGGAAAATGCTGAAGTAACAATTCAAGATTCCAAGTTGTGTGGACTTTGAGCTTGTCAACATAGTTTCCATTGGAAAACTCTTAAGTAACAGTTCATATTCCAAGTTGTGTGGACTTTAAGCTTGTCCGCATACCGTATTATATCATGTATAGGACGCTAGCATAGATAGGACGCAGGCCAAAAAATAGTTGAAAAAACGGGTTAAACCCCTTAATATATAAGATAGGACGCAGCGGAAAAATGTCAAAATCGGAGCCGAAAAAATGAAGTTATAAAGTATTTATAACATATATTGAAGTAAAAAAAAATGTATATAAGGCATATTTTGATAACTGTCTTGTGTACTTCGATAATTATCATCGTATTTCGGTAATTTAGTGTACACAACAATGATATAAGTCTTGACATTTTGAGAACATTCACGCATATTATAAGACTTATACAAATGCCGTAATAGTCCCGAAACGCTTTCTGACTGATAGTCAGCCGTTGCAACCGTTGCAATAGTTCTGACATGCCTTCTGAATGACAGTCAACCGTTGCAACCGTTGCAAAACTGTGAATTGTCAAAACTGATGATTGTTTTGATAAGGCTTGTAGCTGCGCGGATAAAGACATGTCAGGCATAATTAATGCGTGTCGGTAATTATCCTTGCCAGCGGAAGGCACGACGGATAGAGTGCGAACAAACAACCATACGGTATTAGCATCGCAATAGTTTGTTCTATTGATGTTTTTCTAATGACAGACAGCGGGTGTTTTTCACACCTTCGCACATTTGAAAAGATTTGATAGGGACAATAATGCTACTTTGCGTTATGCACATTCCTTTATTAATTTTTTAAAACGTTTTGTAAAATATCGAAACATTAAAATCATGAACAACGATTAATTGATATTTACCTCCTTTCCCGATTTTCCGTTGCCGTTATAACTCAATCCTGTTAAAGTGCTGACTCACATCGAGTTTTTGTGAGTAGCGTCCCTTTTGTAAAAAAGTAAACACTCGTATGTTTGTTTTCAATTTATTTCTCAATTAATCATTTTAAAGTAAACATTCAATATATTTCTGCGTGTGTTAACTTGCGTGATTTTACCTATGTCGGTTGTTTTCTCTGGTGACGCAGTACAGATACTTACTATTACTGCGTTCTTCCCCGGTCCGATATTTTCGACCTGAAATGGACTTGGAAAAAAACAGAAGCAATTCTAATAGCATAGAAAGGATGCAGGCACCTTTTAAGACGAGAATTGGAGGTAAAAAAGTGCGTCCTATGCATGATATAATACGGTAGTTTCCATTGCAAAATTCTGAAGTAGCAGTTCAAGATTCCTTGTGTTGTGAACTTCGAATGTTGAATATTCATTGGTTGATTATGTTGTTCAATATGATTCCCATATGCCAGCTGGCAGGATTATTGTATGGACAGATATGTAGTGACATTGAGTAGCATGTCAAGGCGTCGTCCAGTCTGTCTTCCAGTTCCCAGCAGTGGCCCAGCATATTATACACTGTCTCTAAACGCTCTGTGTAGTCAATATTATAACCATTGTTGAACAGAAAGTTAAGAAATTCCTGTTTTGCTGTTTGCTTCCTCCCATCTTGCCCCATCTGTCTGTATGTGAGGTACTGTAGGTAGGAAAGGAAGGGGATGGAGTCAAGGATGGCCACTTTTCTCATCAGTTGGGTATGTTTTGGTTGAACATGTGTCTGTTGGAAGGTTCTGTTCAACTCGTATGTTAAATGTTTAGGCACACATGGTTGTTCTAGAGAAACAAATACAACATTTATGGCTGTATGTCCTTTAATAATCTCTGACACTGGCAAATTTAGTACATTGTGTTGAAAGGTGGGCGTTAAATAGTCATGGTGCATTCTTGATTTGCTTACACCAGCAAGGACCATATCAGGGTGCAGCAATCCTTCAATGTCCTCCAACATTTCTGCTGCCTTTTCATACTGGCCAGTGCAGTACAACATGGAGGCAAACTTGAGTCTGCTTGAGGTCAGGTCCGAGTCGAGGGAGTCTTGGTACTGCTTGTAAATGTCAACTGTTATTGGCTGATGTAATCGTACACATTCAGAGGCCCGGACAGAGGCTGCGAAACCAAACAGATACTTGATGGGTCTACCAAGGGCATCATCAAGGAAGGTGTCACCACTCTTTCTTAAAGTAGTGTAAGCCTTTACAAGTGTATCAATGTTATGGAGCATTTGCTTAACATTTCGCTGCATATAAATGTTCTCCTTGTATAAATAGGTGCGTTGAAGAAAGTAATCAATTAAATCCCATTCAACAATTGCTTTTATGTAATCTCTTGTTAGCTCTACTGGCCAAAGGCCAGAAGAGCTTATGCGATGGTAATGTGTACGTAGTATGTGCATCCGTGCGGTCGTGCGGTCGTGCATTCGTGCGTCTGTAAACAATTGCTTGTGAACACGATACAGTCTTCAGTTTTGATTGTATCTAAATGAAACTTGTATAGTATTTAGATATCCATTAGAGCTGGGTTCCTTTCGAAAACCAGCCAGATCCGCCCATGCATACCTAGATTATGGCCCTTGATAGTATAAAAAAATGCTATTGTGTAAACAATTGGTTGTAAACAATTGGTTGTGAACACGATACAGTCTTCAGTTTTTATTGTATCTCAATGAAACTTGTACAGTATCTAGATATCCATTAGAGCTCGGTTCCTTTCGAAAACCAGCCAGATCCGCCCATGAATGCCTAGATTATGGGCCATGAAAGTTTTAAAGAAATGCTCTCTATTTTTAGCCAGGTCTGCATGAGCAAATTCTATTTTTAGCCAAGTTTACATGTACATGTAAATTCAAGTCTTAGAGTTAAGGGAGACAATTTGCAAGTCTAGGATTTTGAGAGACAATTTGCTTTTTGCTTCTGCAGCTGATGTTGTGAATTACTCTGCCTTGTTCTTGTTGAAAGCCCAAAGGCCATTTTTTAGCTTTAAGTTCTGTAGTTTGCGCATTCATCTTAACAAAATTGGTTGTGAATGTTTAAGTTATGCACCTGGTGTCATTACTGGCCACACCCAGGGTTCACAGGTTTGGTAAACATAAATCTGGAAAGGTTTAAAAATCTTTTTGTGTGTTCGTTGGATCCATCTCAGCACAATTGCTTGTGAATGTTTGTTCAAATTGATCAATGTTGTCCTAGGATGCCCTTGACTTTGACCTTTTGACCAACTTTTTTTAACTTTTAAAACTACAGAAATTTTTACTATGAGTACAGTTTTGAAAGCATTTTTTTTTTGTCAGATGACTTTTACTTGGCACATATTAAAATAGTTCATGGAACTAATCTGCTTACAATACTTTCTGGGCTCAGATGTTGAACGTGCTACGTTTTCAGGTAAGCCAAACACAAAACATAAACCATATGTCTGTTGCCTTTTACCCATACATACATGCTCTGGATTGATATGACCACAAAAGCCATGCCAGTAGAGCATAGGCCCTTTTGGGCCTCTTCTTTTTATTTGCATGCTTGAGGGTCTGTTTTCCATGTACATCAACAATCTTTCCCCCACCTGGTCCACCTCAACCTTCACCACATAATGCCTGATGTTCTCAATCATGGCCGATAACATTGCTGAGACACGGGAAAGTTCAGATTTCTTTAGTTTCCCCACAAATAAGTCTACCCCAGAGATGGTGTAATGTGGACAGAAGTGCATGCCACTACCCCAGAGATGGTGTAATGTGGACAGAAGTGCATGCCACTACCCCAGAGATGGTGTAATGTGGACAGAAGTGCATGCCACTACCCCAGAGATGGTGTAATGTGGACAGAAGTGCATGCCACTACCCCAGAGATGGTGTAATGTGGACAGAAGTGCATGCCACTACCCCAGAGATGGTGTAATGTGGACAGAAGTGCATGCCACTACCCCAGAGATGGTGTAATGTGGACAGAAGTGCATGCTACACCAGCGCTTTAGTGTAGTAAGGCAGTAAATTACACATTGTAGCAGGTTTTGTTTTTTCCATATTTCAGGCGGGTAGGTTTCTACAGTGAACAGTAGGGTGGTTTTGAAGTGGAATGTGCTTAAACGGTTGTCAAAAATAGGCTTGAAATAGGTCTTTCTTAGCAATTTAAGGAACACATATGCCTTTATCTTGATAATGCATAAATCGAACATAAGTAATCTTTCCATAAGAGAAGTAGAAAACCGCCATTCCAGATCTGGACGACAACTTTCAGCATGTCCCTGTGGAACTAGGAATACTCCACTTTTTTTAGCCTGTTCCAGTATCTCAAGTCTGGGCCAGTGTCCGGGCCGTGGTCTTTGAAAGAGAAACTGACACTCCTCAGGCAAGCTTGCAGAATGATAAGCTCTCACAATATCCATTTCTTTACTGTAACTTCTTGATGGTCCCTGCTGAATATATTGCCCTGCAAACTGTTCTTTTATTTCTGCATCAAAACAAGTATTTTTTAAAAGCAATCTTCCCCCCATATCAACCTCCACACCCATTGGTACATAGTTCAGCATGTTAATGGTGCATAGCAGTTCAAGAAATCCCCCAATTACCTGCAGCTTGCAGTGTTGGGGTGGGAAGCTCTCATCTTTCAGCACCAGGAGGTTCACCTTCCCTTGTTGCCTCTCAGACATGTCGAACAGTACAGGTGTCGAAAAATCATTTATTAGCGTATCTATATCTGACTCCATTCCTAGAGTTGTCGTGCCTTCGCTTTGACTTCCAAACTTAAAACATTCATGAGTTTCTTGAAAATTTGACAATGCTCTTTCAATTTTTTCATTCGCAAGCCAAGCTCTCCTCCGTTTATGAACCATTTGTCTGGTTACCCCGATGTCCCCAAGCACTCTGGACAGTCCCAGGGATACAGCATGTAGGTCATCTGATTCAAGTTCCATGCTGGGAAATATTAAACATCAGTTTATCAAGTTTTGTCATGTTTTAGTTTACTCATAATTTGTACAATAACATGTGCTAAATGGGAAAGTCACAACCAAAAAAGTGCTCTGCGCATGCACACCTTATACCAGGTAAAACCTATACTAAGTCTTTATACGAAAAAGAATTGTACTATAAACTATGAACATTCACAAATACAGTAAAAATAATTGATGACTTTAAATATTGATAAAATTTCCTTTTGTTACTTAAAATGAAGATTGCAGACTGTACACTGTATTTTAAGTACAATACTTAAGTTATACTAACCTCAGGTATAAACCAGTCTTCAAAAATGAGTATTTTATATTACCATTTATATTGTATAACCATCTTTACACTGTAATAAATTGATCTGAATATAGCTTAAATACTTATCTGAGCCTCTATCTCAAAAATGTGAGTGTTGAGGCCCTTTTTCAAATTCAGCATTTTTTCAAATAACATAGGTTAGTTTTAAAAGTTGTTAAAAAATTGTCAAATGTAAGGTAGGATTGATTGAATTTTATAAATTATTATGAAATGTTTATCACTTTGAAGATAAATTTTTAATAAAAATTCCGTCATCTCATTGGTTAAAAAATGATTTTAGCTATTATGTTTTTAAATTGTACTACACTATTGGATTCCAGATTAGTGTTGAACTTTCGTCATTTTTTGGTGTCTGAATATTTGTAAAGTTATAAAAATGAGTTAAAACTCTTTACTCTGAAATAATTCATATTTGTGGGTTTTGTTGCTTGCACGTGATTTGAAGATCCCAAGAAATAATTTGACATTCAATCCTCATAACATTAACTGCCACTGTTATGTATGTGATACCTGTAAAAGAACAGTAAGAGATACATGGTCACATTATACCATTTTAACCATTTATTTCAATAATGCATTCACTGGTACTTACATACCTATAGCATATGCAAACAAAAATACAAACATACACATTTTCATTGAAGCAATAAATAAAAAACTGAACATTTTAATTAACAAGATGCAGAAGTAAATCAATGTTACATTATATTATTCGAGTATGCAATATTAGTAGTTACCTGATGGTTTGTTTTACTCAGTACTTTGTTTTGTTATTTCTGACCCGAGCGTAGGATCGCATTGCATAGTCTCCAAGCAGGGACACAAAATTCAAATGTTAGCAGCAGACATCTATTGAAAGAAAGACAACTCAAATGGTTGCTTTAGTAAAACATTGTTACTGATTTTTGTACACACTAAATTGTCACCTTCAAGGGAGATAAATACATGTATGTCATGACTAAGTTGTCTTTCTTGTGCTTTTTATATAGCATTCAATGGGCACATCTTATGTGGATTTCAGTAGTTTATCGCTTAAAATGCTGTTATTTAATCACTAGTTTACTTTCTTAATTATTCACATAGCCATTTATTTTATAATAAGAGCTTTTCCAACGCTGTCTGGCCTTTCCGTTCAATAAAATGAAACCATAATATTTATGATTGGTAATGACTGAAAGAAACCATTTCATTTGTGAACATAGCTGAAGTTGACACAGGAAAGGCCTCACCAACCATAAGCATTTTTTTACCCTTATACCTGGTTGTAGGCGTGAGACCACAGTTATTTTTACTATATGTTTCATATAGACACTAACCTGGCTTTTGACTTTATACACACCCCAATTGAAAAACAAAGACATGGCATCTCTAGAACAATTCAAGACACAAAATATAATCACAAGAAAACACCATGTTGACCATTGACCCGACTGTCAAAATTGAGTTCAAATACATAACCCTTCCGCCAGGGAGTCAATCGGCTACAAACAACTAATTTTCAGACTTCCACAAGCTATGATTTTTCCAATATTTACATTGAAAACTATCAATTTCTGCAATAGTGTGTCAAATTCAGTCAAGTTCTCTGCAAAAAGAACATTTTTTGCTTCTTTTTCATTCAATTTTAATAAAATATTGATACCTGAACACAAGCACTCTTTTTTTCTGTATTCACATCCGGATCTTGGTCAACGGGGGGCAGATAACTGTGGTCTTGAGCCTATTTAAGCAACATTTTTTCAGAAACAGACTTAAAAACTCCTATAGTTCAGCTTCAGGCTATATGCAACACATACTGGAAGTTTGCCAATGATATATCAAACACTAAATAAATGAGACAAGTATTAGCACCTGTGGTATTTTCATAAAAAGCAGAAACAGCCATTTCCCTCAAATGTTAAGCCGCAAACCTTTGAAGAGCCATTATTTCCTTATGCATTGGAATAATTTGACCAAGTAAAGTTTTCCTTGTAGCTTTTAATAGTGTCTATAGAACAGCACCACAAAAATGGCCTGCCTACTAAGATTTTTTTCTAAGCAAAATAAGGTTTTTCCACTTCATCGGCTTAGTGTTTTATATAAAAAATGACATAGAGCCAAACTGAAATGCCTCAACTTGTCAAAATTTTGCTTTTCTGGTCCACTTATATACAAAGGTAACAGAACTGTTCAGTTTAACACAAGAAATTTAGTGATCATGTGGTAATAGACAGTCTAAACAACACTATATGCCAAATTGTTGGCTTCTGGGACAAATGGCGCAACAAAGGAAATGGCAAAAAAACACACCAAAACTTAAAGATTCATGACAACTGCTAGTGTTTTCATGTATGAGGTGGCTACATGATGTAGAAAATGCAGATATAGCATTATTATGCCCATTTTAAAAAAAAAATTACTTTAAGAATCTGTTTTGAAGGCTAGATTTGGCATTAAATTCAGAGTACAGCACTTCACCATTGTCTATAAGATGCTTATTTACACCTGATTTGCTATAAATCTCACTCATTGGAATCATTTACACACAAACAAGTACTACAGAGTCAGGGATGATAAAATTCCGGAAAAATCCGGAATTCCGGATTTAAGGCCTCACAGATCGATTTTGAGATTAATGTAAATCCGTTGAGTTTTTTTCTAGGGGGGGGGGGGGGGTACAGGGAGCGATTCGAGCTCAGTTCGAACAATATGGGTACGAAAGGTGAGTTTTCCGGAAGTGTAAAGCCGGAAATTAACGAACCTATTTATGTCTTGGCAATCGAGCTATATGATTGGTTAAGATAGCATCCGGTGATTACGGAAATTACCGATGGGACTAGAAGACAGTATCCGGATGGTCGTATCCGGATATGACAGACGACGAAGACGAATAAACGGGTATTGGAAAATTGGAAAAAAAAAACGACCACCGCCAACTTCTAAAAACATCGATTCGTCGATTTTAAGGGTATTTGGCATTTATTTTTAAGAGAAATTCCCGAAACGTTTCTTTTTAAGTTAATAGAAAGTGATCAAACTGAGAATGAATTTTGCGCATGTAGCATTTTTTCGGACCATCCCGATTCGGATTGTGTCATAATAATCGATTGTTATTCTACAAATTTTATTTGGCCGATGGAAGTTTACGCTGTAAACCGTTTCTTTATTATTCTCATAATGTGTGAAGCATTGTTCTCAATATGAAGTGACTGTTGACCTTTATGGTTCAAATGGAAATTGGTTTTGTTCAAATTAAAAAAAAAATGAATAAATATTTTGTAGTAGTAATATATATTACGTAGAGGCAGTCATTTTATTTTCTATTTGAGACAGTTCAACAAAACTTCTTGAGGACCCAGTTTGAGTGTGATTTAAATTCTATAGTTGTAATTTGTATTTCCAGGTATGTTGATGGTTACAAAGTCAGGGATGAACAGACACCTCAGCCAGTGCATCCAGTTGTTCCTGTCAATGACTGACAATTCAATCCAGAGGCCATGATACTTGGATTTATGGCTGAACATGCTCCCTGACACCACAGTAGTGTGTCTTACTTAAGACACTTGCCATAGATACAAAAGCTCTCAGTGAATTAAAACTTCAAAGGTGTACAGCATCATACAAGATGACTTACGGAGTGGCTAGCCATTTTAATGATGAACATGTGGAGGAGTTAATGGATCTTGGTTTTGTTTCAACTAAGACAAGTCAACAAACACAAACAATGAGAAAACTGTTGCAGATATTTTTCTGCTATAGAGAAAGAAATAGTATTGAGACATTTGGCCTCCTTAAAAATCACAAGGGCTGATTCTGAATCAATTTTCATGGAATTTGAAAGCCTGTTTGAGAGACTTGAACTGCTGTGGGACAATCTAGTTTGTGTGCTACTGGACTCATGTAACACCATGAGGGGAAAAATCTGGCTTGGGGACCAGAATATGTCAAAGTCCACCATATCCACAACGGCTACACTGCCAAAGCATTTAAGTCCCACTTGGATATAACTTGGAATAATATATATATTAATTAATAACATTATATTCTCATCAAATGTCCAGAAAATGGAATAAATACTCTTATGATACATAAAAATTGAATTAATAACACTTTTACAATAAACATTTGCAAGCATGATAATTGATATGTTGTTCATTATTATAAATCAAACATCCCACAGTGTAGACTGTTCATACACAGGCATTTGATCATAGCCAGTTGAGTTTTATGGGAAGTGGCAACTGAACTAAAATGTCAGGTACATGTCTAATGCCTGTGACTTCAGGTAAAAAAAGTAAATTTAACTTTGTTTAAAGACAAAGGTGTTAAACTTCACTGCTAAGATACCTGATAATTGTTCTGATTGTGGATGTCTCGTGTTGAACATAATTATATCTACCAAACCGAAAGGTGTACTCCTTGAACACTATTATAAGGCAAAAAAGGGTATTAGAATCCCTGAAAAACGGAAAGCTTCGGGGGGCTTTGCCCCCCTCGTCCCCCCACCAGGGCTTTGCCCTGGACCCATCGGGGGCCTTGAGCGGCCCCCTGAACCCCACGCAGACATTTTCAGGATTGGCAACTTGGCTCTGTTATCATCCCTGAGAGTTGACTGACATCTTCATTCTTCTGAAATATTGGATTCAGAGCTGCATCTCCTGGATTCAGATTGCAGGACTACCGCCTGGGGAAAAGGCCGCAGCTAACTGGAGCTTATTGGCACATCATGATCTGCAAGCAAGACACAAAAGCAATGTTTTACACAAATGAAACTATCAGCCACTACTGTTAAAGTTTGAAAAAGGCCTGTAAACATTCATTTGAAGCATACACAACCTTTAATATAGTCATAAATGTGATAAATATGCAGAAAAGTTCATGAATTCAAAGATTTTCAGGACAAGTTTAATAGAATATATAGTCTTTTGGACATTTTGCAATCAGTTTTTAACAACTCAAAGGTAAATCTCATCTTATTGAGTACCCAGATGCATTTTGCAAGCATTCAAACCAGACATGCTTAGAATTTCTTCTTACTTGGAGATGGTATTCCTTTCTTGAAAATCCTTGCCGAGAGCCGGTATGGAATACCACACGAGACCACAGTTTTACCAGCACTGGTTCTTGCCCTTGAAAATTCCTCTGTGGCTGCAGCAACCAGGCTGGCTATTAAAATAAGCAATAAATTAGGGTTTTTAAAACATTTATAATGTATTAAGGTTGTGTTTTTTAATGCATTAAGGGAAAAGGCTTTATTCTTTATGAAAGCTGCTCACTTTTTATTTATTTTGCCTTGAGAAATGTCAAGTTTTTCAATGAATAAACTGAATAAATGAATGAATTAATGAATTTATATGAATGATTGATAGAATGAATTAATAAATTAATGAAAGGTGGCATTATTTCTTTAAAATTGGGATCTCATTGTGTTGCTGTGATTGTTAAAGTACTGTGAAATCATTAATGTTCGTGGGCATGAAATTTCGTGGTTTGCCGAAAAAAAACAATTTCGTGGGTACTTGAATTCGTGGATTTTCATTTTTGAAAAAAAAAATCGAAGATGCGATCATCCTAGATCGTCTGCATAATATCTACGTGCTGTCCCGTAATTTCCGTCTTCTACGTCACTCGGTTTATGACACTCGCTAATAAGTTATGACATGCCAATTAATGCATATACCCATGTCACTTATCGATTTAATTGGGAATAAACGTAATAAAAGAAGATGTACCCTGATCATAAATACAGATAGGGGAAGCCATTGAATGCCAATTAAGAATTTTGCAAACTGTGAAAACACCGAAAAGGTGCGTATATTGTCACGTTCGGTGCTTAGTAACCTTCAATATACTAGTAATCGATTAATTATTTTATAATAAAGAAATCGAGTATGGACACTGATCACGCACATCTTGTAAACTTGGAGATTTTCATTAACAGCACACGTTTAAACACGTGCTTATAACTGTCGTTTGCTGCATAAAACACATTTAATTGATTTGGTTCATTATTTGTTAAAGGCAGTTATAATATATTAACAGAATAATGATCGTAAGTTATACAGTGAGACAGGTTTTAACACTGTATACTGCGACCTCTGTAAAGAATATACTAGAGTATGTACGTAACAAGGCAATTGAAAAAGTGAATAAAGGCTTTATATTTCGTGGGATCTTGAATTCGTGGATCACCTAACCCACGAAAACCACGAACATTAATGCCCCACGAACATTAATGATTTCACAGTAGATGTTTTCTTGTCCATAAGCTGAAAATCATATGCACACTAAATAAAACATCATTCTGCATCCTATGTGCAGTAAGTTTTGATTAATTGCTTATAGAATTTGCAATTAATGTAATGTTTGCTTAAAAGAGCAAACAAAATGTGTGAATAGATGCACAATACAGACCAAAGACTGATACAAGTCAGCAGTTTCATTAGAAAATAATATTATTATCAAAGCCACATCAGAAATGATTGACAACATGAAAGAAATTCATTTAGGAATGGAACAAACAGTCTCAATGGGCTTTTATGACCAAACTGTCTCACTTTGTACTTCAGTTTGGATACCATTTTCTAATATATTATCTTGAAGTACTTACAGATTACAGCATGTTGGCAAACACCAAGTACAGCTTAGCCTCTGGTGGGCAGCTTGGTGGGGGGGGGGGGGGGGGGGTTCTTCAACAGACAGTTCCTCCTGGGTCTGCTTCCTATGTTAAAAAAATCCCTCCATTTATACTTTGGAATTGAAAGTGAGGCTTTCATTCATTAGTTACCATCATTTGGCACTATTTCCAAACATTAAATTGAAAGTGAAAGTAGTTTTTTTTTAAAATGTCAAAAATATATAAGAAAATTATATATTATTAATTTATATTATGTAATATAAGATTTTCACATTTCATACTCAAACACCAATATTCTATGGCTAAGCACTGTCAACTGGCCAAATTTCAACCAGATAGCTTATAAATTAAGAATTTATAACAATTTAAAATAGGCCACCTCTCCAAAAGCTTCCTCTATATCAGGCGTGAGACCACAGTTATTTTTACTATATGTTTCATATAGACACTAACCTGGCTTTTGACTTTATACACACCCCAATTGAAAAACAAGGACATGGCATCTCTAGAACAATTCAAGACACAAAATATAATCACAAGAAAACACCATGTTGACCATTGACCCGACTGTCAAAATTGAGTTCAAATACATAACCTTTCCGCCAGGGAGTCAATCGGCTACAAACAACTAATTTTCAGACTTCCACAAGCTATGATTTTTCCAATATTTACATTGAAAACTATCAATTTCTGCAATAGTGTGTCAAATTCAGTCAAGTTCTCTGCAAAAAGAACATTTTTTGCTTCTTTTTCATTCAATTTTAATAAAATATTGATACCTGAACACAAGCACTCTTTTTTTCTGTATTCACATCCGGATCTTGGTCAACGGGGGGCAGATAACTGTGGTCTTGAGCCTGTACCAAGTGTGATTGTGAAGGCTGACAACGTACTGATATGTGATATCATGATCTAAAGTCATGTCAAGATTACAGTGTACTTTCATACAGTTGTCTTTACCTGAAGCGATGCACCAAGTAGATAGTTTGAAATTATGTTTGTAACTATAAATTGTTTATCAGACCACTACTAATAAAAAAATTGATTTGATGTTTGCTAGCTGACTCAATTACAAAAATACCCGCAAGCCCTTTCAATGGTCTTTTTTTCGATTTTTCATTATAAATTTAACGGGTAAGGCAGTATAAATAAAAATATTTTTTTATAAAGATAGACTAAGTTTAAGGTTTTTTTTATGAAAGTTGTAAAATTTGTTTTTTTGCTGGAACATTTGCATCAAAACTAGTAGAAAGTACCTTGAAATGCATATAAATGACTTCCAAAGTTAAAACATGCAGAAACATGTACATTTTCTTAAAGGGGTTGCACTCCGTATGATGAAATAGCAAAAAAAAGAAAATTGACCAAAACTGACATAAACTTGGTATCGATGTGTACAATGCATTGAAACTTACTAACTGACGTACCACATAGTTTACAATTGATTTATTTTTCGCAGTTTTTTTTCCGTATTTTTCCATTAAAAAAGATTACTAGGTATGTCTACCTCTATCTATTCTATTGGTTCCCTGCTTGTTATATAAATGATAATTATTTATTCCCTGCATGTTATACAAATCATAATGATTGTTTCCCTGCTTGTTTCAGGCACAAACAGAATCTGAAGGTGCGAGAGCACAACATCCTGGGCCCATATGTTGACGGACTTTCCACCCTGGTCGTCAACAACTTCCAGGTAATTACGTTTATAATTGTCAATGTCAATAACATCCTGGGCCCATACATGAACAGACTGTCAACCATTGTGGTCAAGTCCTCTCAGGTGATTATGTTTATAATTGTCAATGTCAATTACATCCTGGGCCTGTACATGGACAGACTGTCAACCATTGTGGTCAAGTCCTCCCAGGTGATTATGTTTATAATTGTCAATGTCAATTACATCCTGGGCCTGTACATGGACAGACTGTCAACCATTGTGGTCAAGTCCTCCCAGGTGATTATGTTTATAATTGTCAATGTCAATTACATCCTGGGCCTGTACATTGACAGGCTTTCAACCATTGTGGTCAAGTCCTCCCAGGTGATTATGTTTATAATTGTCAATGTCAATAACATCCTGGGCCCGTACATGGACAGACTGTCAACCATTGTGGTCAAGTCCTCTCAGGTGATTATGTTTATAATTGTCAATGTCAATAACATCCTGGGCCCGTACATGGACAGACTGTCAACCATTGTGGTCAAGTCCTCCAAGGTGATTATGTTTATAATTGTCAATGTCAATAACATCCTCAGCCTGTACATGGACAGACTGTCAACTATTGTGGTCAAGTCCTCCAAGGTGATTATGTTTATAATTGTCAATGTCAATAGCATCCTGAGCTTGTACATGGACAGACTGTCAACCATTGTGGTCAAGGCATTCCAGGTACTGGCCTTGATTATGGCATCCTGTGGGTCATTTAGTTTGACTCCCTAGTATCAATAACAAAATTCTTAAAGTTCAATGCTGAATTCCTAATTGTTAATATTTCCAATTCAATGATGTCCTGATTATATTTCCTCAAACTTAGTTAAAAATAACACTGAACATGTTCGTGAAACTGATCACTTTTAGTTGGAATGAAGATTTATATAGAATAGTCAAATAAGGTTAAAAGTGTAATGAACATTCGCGTAAATGTTCGCCTAAAGCTACGATGGTGAGACATAAAGACCAGCCACTTCCTAGTCGAGAGAAGCTTGGAATGGAGAAATCAAGCATCGTTTAATTTTTGGAAAATTTACTTTCAGTTTCTATTTGATGAGTTTTCAATAAATGTACAGTGTAAGTTGCTTGAGAAAAGCCTCAGGCCCCGACTTCTTAAGTCCCTTATAACAGGATTAAGCTAAACTCACTATTTTTGGTTTACAATAAATTGCGTAATATTTACTTCTTTAAGAGTTTTTATACTTTGGATAGGAATTATCATTACGAAAAGCTCATTAAACAATTTTTAGCTCGACTATTCGAAGAATAAGGAGAGCTATACTACTCACCCAAGCGTCGGCGTCGGCGTCACCCCTTGGTTAAGGTTTTTGTGCAAGCACACATAGGTTAATATCTCAGCAAGTACTTGAGGTATTGCATTGAGACTTGATACAATGGTACTCAACCATCCAACCTACTTTATTTACCAAGTTAGATAACTCTAGTTTGCATTTAATGCAAATAATAGGCCTTTATTATTTAACTTACAAATTCTGGTTAAGGTTTTGCGTGCAAGCACACATAGTTAAATATCTCAGCAATTGATTGAGGTATTTCATTGAGACTTGATACAATGGTACTTAACCATCCAACCTACTTAATTTACCAAGTAAGATAACTCTAGTTTGCATTTAAATGCAAATAATAGGCCTTTATTATTCGACTCAGAAATTCTGGTTAAGGTTGTGCATGTAAGCACACATAGGTTAATATCTCAGCAACTACTGGATGAATTGCATTGAGACATTGAAAATGGTAATCAACCATCCAATCTACTTAAATAACCATGTAAGATAACTCTAGTTTGCATTAAATTAAAAAATGGCCCCTTTTTATTCAATGCTTCAGCAAATACATCATGTATTGCATGAAACTTTACACACAGGCTCCCAACCATTTAACCTTCTTATTTAATCAAGTTAGATAACTCTATCTTTCATATTATATAATTTTTGCCCCTTTATTATGCAACTTAGAAATTCTGGTTAAGGTCTTGCATCTTAGCACACATAGGATAATATCTCAGTAACTACTTGATGTATTGCATTGAGACTTTATACAATGGTATTCAACCACCCAACCTAATTGAATAATCAAGTTAGATAACTGTGTTTTGCTAATAATGGCCCTTTATTATCCTTAACAAATTCTCGTTAAAATTTTGCGAGTAACCACATTTATGTTAATATCTCCGCACATCATGTATTGCATTGAAATCTAATCTAACAGCGATCCATGCATGTTTCGCCAAAACTTTTCAATCCTTACACTGAAAAGCGGCGGAATCGTCGAGCGCGCTGTCTCTGTGACAGCTCTTGTTCATTTATCAAGATTCAATTTAAGTATGTATTTTGGCTAATTGAAATAAGCTATTTAAGCCTGTTAAGCTTAATAAGTTTCGAGAAATTGGGGCCAGGATATAATTGCAAGAGTCAGCAATTTGTTATTGTGTTAATGGTAAGCATGGTTTATTTGCCTGCAGTAATGTCCTTGACAGACACACTCCATCATGTACCATAGCATTTAGGTATTATAAGTTATGGGGCAAAGCGAAGCTCCCATATTGGGTTATCAACTAACACCGTAACGTATATATCACGTCGACAACCTGTTTACATGTTTAATTATTCATTGAATAATAACTAAGACGCCATTTTGGTACAGTATAAATTTGGTGACCCAATATGGAAATATATGGGGTCACCACGTGACCAGTCCCGGACCAATGGCGTTGCATCATTTATGTTGGAGGCATGATATAGTAGTATAGTAGTACACAGTACTAAATATCAAAGATTTGGAAATGTCACCCATTTTGTGATGTTTTAAACAAGATATTCTTATTTTATTCTTTGTCTTAAGACAAATAGCATACCGTAGAAGCATGAACATGATGATTACATCAACATTATCACATAGTAACTGAACATAATTGTCTGAAGCTCAATATTTTTGTAAAGAATCAAATAGGAAATGGAATTTTTCAGGACATAAACAATTTAATGAATGAGGGGAACAAATCTCGGACGGTAGCGGCCACCAATATGAACAGCGAGAGTAGTCGATCACACGCTGTCTTCAACATCATTGTCACCCAGACGCTTACAGACCTGAAAACATCTGTGAGTACTTGATGAATATTGTTTTGTTACCTTAAATAAAAGCTATATCAAATTAAGACCTAAAAACATCTATCAGTATTTGAAGAAGACTGTTTTAAAATCAACCCCTACGTTTTGAAATCATTCCTATAGGGGTTGATGGATGTTTAGCTTGTCTTTCTTACAGAGAATGATATGTACCGTATTTTCCCGCCTATAAGACGGGGAAATTTGGTCCCGATTTTTAACTTTAAAGTAGGGGGCCCGTCTTATAGGCGAGTCTATAAGAATTTCATAAAGAATAGAGTCATAATCAGGAATATTCAACATAAGGTATTCAACTGACTTATTTATTGTCTGTTGATGACACCCCAATAAAAGTGACACGATCACACCCATCGGATTGAGACGACTATCTGCTTTGTTTCACTATGATGAACACCCGATCGGTCCAAACACGTTGTTTTTCACAGGAGACATATTTTGTCACCTTTAAAATTAAAATATTTTGACAAAAAATAATTTAAAAAATGCATTTTTTTCTATGTCGTTTATAAAACTTACTTTTTCCTTACTATAAGGCTTTGCATATATCATGCACATACATGTAACTGGCAGATTTCAATACACATTTCATTAATCGTGACATTAATTTATCCGCAATCATCAATGGTTATTTATTTCTCAAAATTTAAGTCCCATCATCTGCAATCCAAACAAACGAAAATTTAACTCATTAACACATGTAATGGAATGTGTTCTGTTTGTCGGCTGCAGATCAAACAGCACAATTTGTGACGTCACAGCACGAGCTGTGTAAAGATCAGAGATGCACTGCAATGGTTTGTATTAAAATAGGTCAATCAAATACCATATGAACCCACATAACTCCTAAAATTGGGTCTAGGCTGGTTCAAACATACCATACCATCGGAAAATAAAAATCAATAATCCCAAGCAAATGAACAAATTTAGTTGATAATTGACTGTTTAACTTGAACATTATCACAGACTTGGTGGATTTCAAGTGCTGGATTTGCTTTAAAAATCGACCCCGTCTTATAAACGAGTTGAGACAAAAACACCAGATTTCATGGGCAAAGTTAGGGGGTTGTCTTATAAGCGGATCGCCTTATAGTCGGGAAAATACGGTAGCCCTTGTCTTTATTGTCTTATATAAGCTTTTAACTTTTCTCAAAATATTTGATACTGTGCTCAAGATATTCACATCAAACTCATTTGAGCTGCCAGTCAGACACTACACGCATGTATAGCAAGCAGTGTAGGGAATCAGTTCCGGTTTGACTATCGATAAACGATTCCAAGTAACTGATTATTGATAGTACATTCTGTTTTTGACAATACCTTAATTGTAGTTTTATTCTTGTTCAATAACTCGTAATCCTTAGCCATGCTTATTTTATTAGTGTTGTTGTTGCTTTTGGCCATACTGATATGGATAATAACTGAACTCGTTCAAATGTATAAATGAACTCAAAGGAAAAATAAAGCAAAAGTATATTACGAGCGGAAAGAAGAAAAACAACTTGCCGAATGAATCGATCATGACCAAAAACAATCGATTGTCGCCGATTTCAGGCCCAACCTATCAACTTATAATTATAATCGGAACATCACTGATAGCAAGGTCTGTCACTCTGGCCTGAATAATTGTTTGAGTTATGTCCCTTGAATGGCTAAAAAAAGCAAAGAAATAAGTATGCACCCACTGAAGTAAGTTAAGTAAGGTATAGATTGTTATTATTTTTATACCCCCCAAAACAAAGTTTGGGGGGGGGTATACTGGAATCGGGTTGTCCGTCTGTCCGTCTGTCTGTCTGTCTGTCTGTCTGTCCGTCTGTCCGTCTGTCCGTCCGTTTTTTTTTTGTCCGGGATTCATCTTTGTCGTTATTGAACAAATCTTTTTCAAACTTTCAGATATTAATGGCCATGATGTAAACTTGCGCCTCTGTGAAATTGGTACGGGTCACATGACCCTGACCAGAGTTATCTCCCCTTGATGTGTTAAAGTAGGCAAAATAAGCCCTGTCCGGGATTCATCTTTGTTATTATTCAACAAATCTTTATCAAACTTTCAGAAATTAATGGCCATGTTGTAAACTTTCGCCTCTGTGAATTTGGTACAGGTCACATGACCCTGACTGGAGTTATCTCCCCTTGATGTGTTAAAGTAGGCAAAATAAGCCCTGTCCGGGATTCATCTTTGTTATTATTCAACAAATCTTTATCAAACTTTCAGAAATTAATGGCCATGTTGTAAACTTTCGCCTCTGTGAATTTGGTACAGGTCACATGACCCTGACTGGAGTTATCTCCCCTTGATGTGTTAAAGTAGGCAAAATAAGCCCTGTCCGGGATTCATCTTTGTTATTATTCAACAAATCTTTATCAAACTTTCAGAAATTAATGGCCATGTTGTAAACTTTCGCCTCTGTGAATTTGGTACAGGTCACATGACCCTGACTGGAGTTATCTCCCCTTGTAGGCAAAATTAGCTTTGTCCGGCCTAACTCCAGGGCAAACAACCTAGACATGGAGGGGTGGGGGGTATTCGTTAGCCTATGGCTTACAGTTCTAGTTTATTTTGTAATTTCATAACTGTTGCATATCTATAGCTAAAACGAAATACATAATTGCTTGAAATCTTTATTAATCAAAACAAACATTAATTCATTATGAAGTATACTTGAAGCTGATATAAGATTATTTATAAAGCATACACATAGAATATATTACTGGCTTTAATTCCCTGAAAAGCATATTTAAGTACTTTTCCCTGATTTGTTTTTAATTAAAACTGAGGTCACATTATACCAACATAATTATATTCATATGAATACCCAATTGGTTTTAACAAAAAATAAATATTCAGATACTTTTTAGCATATTAACTATGAATGCAAAATACTATGTCTAATAACCGAAAAGAAAAAAAAAACACACAAAAAAAACATAACATAAAACAAACACTTCAGCACCAAGCATAAGCTATACATCAACCGTCCAAATGTTTTCTTGTGGGGCATATTTCATGTACGGTTTGAAGTTAAGCTCTTCCCTGTTAACCAATAACACAGGATCCGGCCAGACTTTTGTCTGGAAGACCAACACTTTTAGTGCAAGTATTACTATCACTGTAAGAGAGACAACTCCTATTACCACACCACATACTATTCCAGTAATGTCCAGTGATTCCCCTTCACTCTTGGTCGTCAGTGGTGTACTTATATATGCTGTTGTTGCAGTTGTCGTTTGTGATGTTGTTTCCGATGGTTGCTTGTCTAATTTAGGAGTAATGTAGATGTGTCTTGGTGGAACTTGGAGCACTTTGGTCGGGACTGGTAGAGACGTTATATTTTCATTGCAAATTAATTTAAGGTCTTTGATAACATCGGTAAGTTTTGAACCACCATAGTTTATAGGCTTTGTGCATGTTGGTTCCTGATTGGCTGAGCCTTTTAACAAAACCTTCACCCATTGGATGTCACAGTCACATGACCAGGGATTATTTGCCAGTAAAACTGTATTTGATTGGTTGAGACTGATTTCTAAGGATTCTGGGAAATGTTCTAGAAGATTCTGCTGCAGATCAAGCATCTTGATGAAACTGTTTTGTAAAGCATCTCCATCAATCTGATGAATCTTATTTGCCACTAAATACAGTGTATCTAAAAAGAACAGAAATAATTAAATTTAACAAATTTCAATTAACAATTAATTTCAGTTTCATAAAATGAATTTCTAATGTGGTTATAATGAGACAAAAGGTTTACAGATCACCATCACTTATTCTGATGATTTGCTTATTTTAAGATCTGGAACAAATATTATAAAATCAAAACCTTTGCTTGAAAGAAAAACATAAAATTATAATGTTAAATTACCAAGAATGACTCCATCAAATGCACCGGCAGGTATTTCGGTGATGTTGTTTTTGGCGAGATTGACTGTCAGATTGCGGTTGGAAACCTCCCTCAGGAACTTTGTGGGAACATGTGTCAGCTCATTTTGGTAAAGTTTTAGGACCACCAAGCTGGTTCCCATCATAGAAGCTGGGTCCAGATAGTGGAGGAAGTTTGCTTGTAGATTCACTGATTTTAGATTCATCAGGTTTGCGAACACTCCTGCTTCCAAGCCTGTTAAGGCATTGTGGTTGAGGTTAATGTCTTCTAAAGTCTGTAGTGTTTGAAATGCATTTGGATTGATGTAGGAGATATGATTGAATTGTAAATCCACTTTTCCAATGTTCACCAGACCTGAAAAGTCTTTCTCCCCAATGTTGTGGATATTGTTTTGTACAATGTGTAATTCGGTCAGTGACGTTAAGTGTTTGAAGGAATAGTTTCCAATTATTTGTAGCTTGTTTTGGTTTAGACTTAAATACAACAGTTTTCCAAGTCCAACGAAGTTTTCTTGACTGATTTCTTCAATTAAGTTATTACTTAAATCCAATAGTCTTAACTCTTGAGAGATTCTGAATGGTTCACCATCCAGCCTGATTATCTTATAGTTCTTAATCATCAAAGAATGGAGCTCAGTTTTTCCAGCAAGCATGTAATCCTCGAACTTTCCGAACGGAGGGACCTCCCATTCAGCAGCATCACTTACTGCAAGTCTTAGTAAACTGTTAGGTAACGTAGGTATATGTATGTCCGTACATTTAGCCTCTGTCATCTCTCCCTGTGATCCAAACTGACAGTTAGGAGAACACTTGGCTGGGCATGTGGGTGCGGAGGATCCTAGCACAAGTTGTAAATATAGCACCACCCCAACCGCAAAGTTTACACGCTTTTTTCGATGCATTAATTCCATAGCTTAGTGATGAATCCTTGACAAAAATGAAATAAACACTGATATTTTAGATTGTTACTGTATTTTCAAAATATTGTCTTCGCAAAATATGAAATAGATATCCAATCAAAATATTTTATTTTGTTTTTGAGTTTGTGTTATTTAGCAATTATTGACCTTATTTAGGTTATAACTTCACTGAAAAAATCCATTTTTAATTTCGATTTTCTATATCGTTAATGTCAAATGTCCAAGAATTAATTATATACTGACTGATTCAATTTCTTTGGTCAAAAACTTTTGCAATGAAATTTTTCAGTCTAGAGCGAGGTAAGACAAGTCTTAAGAACACAAGCTTGTTATGAAATTTGATTCAATTTCGATGTTTAAGGTCACCTGAGGTAAACTGTCCACTTTTGGCACAATGGACAGATTCTTTGAGCTAATTTAAGGCAATTTATTCTCCATTTGTTTGTCAATTAAAAACTAATTACACATACACAGACCCATATGGAGACTGAACAGTTTTATTGACCATTTCACTTGCAATGTTCAGATTGATGAATAGAAAGTTTGAATACAATCCATCTTGTTTATTTGTGTTGATGGTTTCTGTTTATGTCTGAATAGAATCAAAAGTCACTCGCCTTAGAAACCAAAATATGGGATATTGAAGTCATTATGCTCCGAAATAAGCCTCAAAGAAGCCTTCTTTAAGATCCGTTAAGTTATCATAGAAAAGGGTTTATCCTTGATTTTGTTTGCTTTAATCTGTCATTGGTAAGCATCACAATAGAAAATGTAACCATTGTATTTGACCTGTCTGTTGTTGATAAGGGGGGCAAATTGATCTCAGCTACCATGAAATGTTGGAAGAATATAAGAGACAAACAATATTTTAGCACTGAATTTATTTCTAAAAAAGTCTATTAATGGGTCATGTGTAACAAAATAAGACATAGTTTCAAATTTACACAGTATTGCTTACTTTTATTGTAAGTACCATTATCTGATGTCTGTTGATGCAAAGGTTTACAAATATTTACAATTTTTACAAGTTTGCTAGAAGCCAGCACAACATCATGTTAAGAAACTGTTTTATTACACATTCCTTTCATATATTTATGAACATTTATTTTATTTTTCAAGTTTATTATGCAGTTTATTTTCATCAGGGGAGACAACTCCAAATCATGCTTATTTTCAAGGGAGACGACCAGTGGGCGAAGTTCTTCCCACTTTGTTGAGTTGCTCCAGCTCTGGGTCGATAGTTTGGTAAATGTCACTGTAATAGCTCTTCCTTCCTGTGGCCCCTTCTGCCCCCTCATTTACCACATACCTCATCTTATCTTTATCACCTAGATCTTGCAGCATCATTGATTCAATGATATTATTCTCTGAAACTTCCCTGTTCTTCAATGCCCTGATCTTTCTCTGCTTCTCTTCCCTCTTTTCCCTCATTTTGCACAGCATGCAAAGTATTGGTCCAATAATAATTGCAAGAGCGATCAGAACTATAGCTGCGATGGCAAAGACTGTTGAGCTGGAGTAGCGAGACAGTTGCTTTTTTACGACAGGAACACTGCCATTAGCCCCAGGGTATATACCAGCCTCTTTAAGTCCTATAGGTCTGTTATCAGCTGGAACAGCTGCATTTGGGCCAGTCTGAACACCACCCTGACTGTTGATATTTGATCCAGCTATGCCTGTTGGTACTGCTGAATTTTGGACATTTTGAAAGCCAGCTTGACTGTTGATATTCGATCCAGCTATGCCAGATGGTAATGCTGAATTCTGGACAGTTTGAACACCACCCTGACTGTTGATATTGGATCCAACCATGCCTGTGGGTATTGCTGAATTGGGATCAGCCTGAACCCCATTTTGATTTCGAAAGTTTGATCCACCCATGTTTGTGTTTGTTGCTGGACTAACATTTGTCTGAGCAATTAAATTGTTCTGATTCCTTGTTTTCTCATCTTTAGATAGTCCTTTACCTGTCTCTTTGTTGAGAATGTCTTGTCCAGGACTGTGTATGGTTTGACCTGCGGTCTTACTCCCCATAGTTATGTCCTGTGAGTATGCATTGGTTGGCGGGGGGATTGGTTGGGCAGGTGCACTGGTCTGTGGTTCAACTTGTGTCTGCTGGGTACCAGTTTGTACCATTTGTGCATAGGAACCAGCGTTTCCTCCTACAGATTTTCCAGCTACCAGTGGTGATTGTCCAATGACTGATGTACTTTTTTGAGTTGTGCTGCTTATTTGTTTGGCCCCAAAATTCACAACTGGTCTTCTTTCACCCGCCTCTCCTCTAAAATTGATAAAGAAACATGTTTTTGAAATGGTTTGCTTTTTTCATTCACTTATATTATACTTACAACATTTTGATTTTGTGATATTGTGCCTGAAAGCTTTAATGAGCTAAAGATACGTTAAAGATAAAAAAAAGGTTCACTTGTGGACATTAAGTTATGGATTACAATTACTTGTTAATTATTATGATTTCTTGTAAAAATCCATGTAGCTAGCTACTTATTAACCAATATTTGAATATAGCATCATTACTTGATTTAACAATATTGGATTTACCTTGACTGCATGTTTGATTGTTTTGAGCTCTCTCCAGTTTCGCCTCCTTCTCCATGTTGGCTCGCAGGAATTGAAGAACCTGTAAACAGGAATTGTACACTATTTGAGATTTGAACCCAGTTGGAGCCATTTTCATATTCTTCAACTATTAGTTTCCTTTAAGTGCTTGTCAATTCCTATTTAGGGCAACGAGTGTTTTTCTGAGGACAAGACAAAAAAACAATTTTAAAAAGTTCTAATATTTTAACATGCTATGAGAGTCCAAAACATGATTGAGTGAATTTGCATAAAAATTAATATTATATTCATTATTTTCTGCTAATGTGTCACACATGTGGCCTTATATAATCTACATTGACATCAATGAAATATGAAAATTAATGGTGTTGATAAAAATAATAAACAAAGCTAGCATACCTAGAATATTATGTACGAGGGCTTCTGCAGTGCCCGGCTGTGCCACTTGGCCAGGGACAGCTCCGGGTGGTTGAACCACAAGTGGAGCCCAGCTTGGTTTGCCTGCACCAAACCCAGTGTCAATGTGCAGGACGGTCCCCTGTCTCTGTGTGGCACCTAAGGTTGCCTGGTTGAGGTCGCTTGATGCTACCATTTGATTGGCCGGGGGACTGGCATCTAGTGACCGTACAATCAATGCTACATCAGCTGTTGTAAGATTGGCATTAAACTCACCAGGGGCGATTTCATGACTTTTTTTCAGTACCTGGTACATGAAAGCTTGGAACTGGGGATCGTTGGACTTAGATTTGATATCTTGAGTACCATTGACTCCAAACCGTTGCTTAAGAACAGCAAGTACCGGCTTGCTGAGAGTGATTTCATGATGAAGTGGGTGCACGTTTTCACGTCCCATGTTGAGGCTCTGTAGCAGCTGCATTGCCATGGGTCCCTCAATGTCCATCTCTCCGGGCTCCATGTCCATCTCCCCGAATGGGCCCTCCATGCCCATACCCATCTTGGCCATCTGACACATTTGACTGTCAGGGCTCTGCTGACAAATTGGATGGTTGGCACCTGGAATAAAACAGACAGTTATTGCCATAAAAACATGCAGAGAAGTAAATTTAAAATGTGTGGTGTCCATAAAAGCAATCATTTCTGGAATAAAACGCAAGAGTTTAAAAAAACTGCCTTAGAAAACATGCAGGAATGTTAATTTTATTTAGAGGCATGGTAATAGAAACACTCAGTAAGTCGTATTGATATATATCATTGTCTTCACTTTGAATTATAAGTTTGATTGCTATGGATTTAATTAGAAAATTGTATATGACTAAGTAAAAGATAAGTTGTCCCGGAAGAAACAATCCTATTTATTATTCATGAAATAAATAAACTACAAATAGAGTAATATTTTTCTTTATTCAACCTTTTATTAAGTAAGGAACAATTGGCTCATTTATAATAGCATCACAAAGGTAGATAATCATTATTTAGGATATTTACCCATGAAGGCGTATTTCATCATTCCATCGCCCATTCCCATACCGTCGCCCATTCCCATCCCCATCTTGGCCATCTGACACATCTGACTGTTCGGGCTCTGCTGACAGATTGGGTGATTTGCACCTAGAATAAAACACAAGAATTATTTCCTTAAGAAGTTAATGTATGGTGTAGATAATAGCATTCATTTTTTACAACATAAATGTTCAT
Source organism: Mya arenaria (assembly GCF_026914265.1). NCBI lineage: Eukaryota > Metazoa > Mollusca > Bivalvia > Myida > Myidae > Mya > Mya arenaria. The sequence continues at coordinate 13,005,509 of NC_069131.1, read as the reverse complement.
GGTTATGAAGCCATTCTTTTCAGTTTTCATGTAATTCCCGCTTCTAAGAGTTATATTGAATACGATTTAATCATAATTCATGAAATAAAAATAATTTCAAATTTCTGCTAGACTTTTTTAAAAACCTGTTAAAAGATCTTAAATCATATTTACCCATGAAGGCGTATTTCATCATCCCGTCTCCCATTCCCATCCCATCGCCCAATCCCATTCCTAGCCCGTCGCCCATCTCCATACCCATCATTGGGTTGTACGGGAAAGGCATACCTAGAACACATCCATGAATAATTATTATACTTTGGAAAAGGAAAGAGTGGCTATGGAAATTGATATAATCTAAATAATAAGGTAATCAAGGACAATTTATTATTCAAAATGTTTAAATTGACAATGGGGTAGTGAGGTAACCCAATCATATTACTTAAACCATTATTGTTTTCCAATTAACTGTAATGCTATGAACCACCCTGTTTTCTTACAATTAATTTACAATTACAACTTTTACAATTTTTGACCTATGAAATTACAAAAAAAGTATAAAACCTAAACCCACCAGGTGTCCCAGAACTTCCTGAGCTACCAGACCCAGCAGCTGAACCACCCATGGCTGACATGTACTGGTTCCAGTACTGCTGCATCATTTGTAAGCGCTGCTTCTGGAACCTGAAACAACACATTTCATTGGTTGAAAACAAGGGCAATGAATAAAGTAAAGCTTTTCATTGGCATCATCATCTGTAAGCGCTGCTTCTGGGACCTCTAACTACACATTTCATTGGTTTAAAACAAGGGCAGTGAATAAAGTATAGCTTTTCATTGGATAATTTTAAAGCAGTAAGGATAAGGCAAATGTCGTAGTAAACAAATTAATTGGACAATATAATGATGGATAATGCAATATAAATGGATGGAATTGAATATAATTGAAAAAAAAGTTCTGTTGAAATAAAACATAATGATAAGGGAGAAAACTTAAAAATGAACAGTTGATACAAAAGATTGCCGTACTCAGGACTGTACATCTGCATCGTCATATTTCTCTGCATCTCTAGCATATTGGAGAACATATCCTGGCCCGTACTACTTGATGTAACACCGACTCCCGCACCAGCCCCTCCTCCCACTCCAGCCCCACCGGTCCACGTAGGGGGTCTCCTGTTGGGCCCTGCTGATCCTTGAAGCCCTGGGCTTGCTGCTGTTGGGCCCTGGGAACCCTGTTTCCACACTGGTGGGGGACGCTGGTTGGCTGAAACAGCATAGAAATTGTTTGTTACTTTGAAATATTAATTTGTTTGGCAAAGTGAATTTCTCAAACTTCAAACCTTTCTCCTCAAATATAAAGAAATGATAATTACTTTGTCTTTGTCCCATTGCAACAGGTGCCTCTTCTACATGTCCCTGTCCAGTCAATGCCATGGCAACAGGTGCCTGTTTTCCTGGTTCATGTCCAGTCATTGCCATGGCAACAGGTGCCTTTTCTACAGGTCTTTGTCCAGTCATTGCCATGGCAACAGGTGCCTTTTCTACATGTATCTGTCCAGTCATTGCCATGGCAACAGGTTCCTTTTCTACAAGTCCTTGTCCAGTCATTGCCATGGCAACAGGTGCTTCTTTTCCTGGTTCATGTCCAGTCATTGCCATGGCAACAGGAGCCTCTTTTCCAGGTTCATGTCCAGTCATTGCCATGGCAACAGGTGCCTCTTCTACAGCTACCTGTCCAGTCATCGCAACAGGTGTCTCTTCTACATGTCCCTGTCCAGTCATTTCCATGGCAACAGGTGCCTCTTTTCCATGTTCATGTCCAGTCAATGCAACAGGTGCTTGTTCTGCAGGTCCATGTCCAGTCATTTCCATGGCAACAGGTGCCTCTTTTCCATGTTCATGTCCAGTCATTGCTACAGGTGCCTCTTCTGCAGGTCCATGTCCAGTCATTTCCATGGCAACAGGTGCCTCTTCTGCAGGTCCATGTCCAGTCATTTCCATGGCAACAGGTGCCTCTTCTGCAGGTCCATGTCCAGTCATTTCCATGGCAACAGGTGCCTCTTCTGCAGGTCCATGTCCAGTCATTTTCATAGCAACAGGCATTTCATGACCTTCGCTGTAGGATGGACTTGATTCTGTAGTTGCCGGATAGTCTTCAGACTGGTGGCTGGACTCTGAATCAGGAGTAGTCTCTTCATGACCACTCTCACTGGCATGTTCATCTGCAGTGTGGGGGTCATAGCCTTGAAAGTCTGAGTTCTGAAAGTCATGACCTTGGTGGTGTGAAAATATAGCATCAGATCCACCATCAGCATGGGAGTTTTCTGGGGTTGTAACATCCCGCCGTAGTCTGTTGTTTGCTCGTCTTTGAGCACTGGGTCTTCCATGGAGTTCGGTTGAACATGATAGCACTAATAGTACAGTTGTGTAGAAGATAATTGCCATATTTGGAAACAGAATAAATAATGTCTATCTGCACAAAATTTCAAAATTGTTATGAGCAGTTTCTTCACAATATGATCAATTTAACATTTATTTAAGAGCGCTTTTTATTGGTATAAAAATTCCCTTCCTTTGTTTCAAATGAAATCACAAAATGACATGTAAATTTATCATTGATAAAGTCCAGTTACTTAAAACTCCAATAAACACCATGTCCATCAGTGGTGGTGATCAGTTTATTTATGGTGATAATGTGCTACTCATTGGTGTGTTTTGTAGTAAAAAATAAGACAATTGATCTGTAATTGACACTTGATTTAAATTGATGGGTGAAATGTTTTGACAGATTTTTGTGTTTTTGTTTGAGGCCTTTCTTCATGAAACTCTTGAGTGACACATGGCTTTTTCTGTACCACATAAATCATTTGTCTTTACTTTCTTCTCATGACAGTTTACAATTCAATCCCTCCCTGAATTATTTGATATAAATTTATTATTGGTACAATTTAATCCTTCCCTGATGATTTTATATATATATATATATATATATATATATATATATATATATATATAATTAGTAAAAAATCATTCAGAAAGAGATTTTTCAGAATCATGAAGTATATGCTTAAAGTATATAGTAGATTATTTCAGTCTCAATTCAATACATCAAATATACAGTTCACAATAAATATATGCATATATTATCAGTATCATTGCCACTCAAATTTGATTATACATGATGTATGAAACTAGCAGTCTCTGCTTGACTGTACATGATGTATGAAACTAGCAGTCTCTGCTTGACTGTACATGATGTATGAAACTAGCAGTCTCTGCTTGACTGTACATGATGTATGGAACTAGAAGTCCCTGCTTGACTGTACATGATGTTTGAATCTAGAAGTCTCTGCTTGACTGTACATGATGTATGAAACTAGAAGTCTCTGCTTGACTGTACATGATGTTTGAATCTAGAAGTCTCTGCTTGACTGTACATGATGTATGAAACTAGCAGTCTCTGCTTGACTGTACATGATGTATGAAACTAGCAGTCTCTGCTTGACTGTACATGATGTTTGAATCTAGAAGTCTCTGATTGACTGTACATGATGTATGTACTTAGCAGTCTCTGCTTGACTGTACATGATGTTTGAATCTAGAAGTCCCTGCTTGACTGTACATGATGTATGAAACTAGCAGTCTCTGCTTGACTGTACATGATGTATGAAACTAGCAGTCTCTGCTTGACTGTACATGATGTATGGAACTAGCAGTCTCTGATTGACTGTACTTGATGTATGAAACTAGAAGTCTCTGCTTGACTGTACATGATGTATAAAACTAGAAGTCTCTGCTTGACTGTACATGATGTATGGAACTAGAAGTCCCTGCTTGACTGTACATGATGTATGGAACTGGAAGTCTCTGCTTGACTGAGACTGTTTGTCTTTGATAGCAATAAGTGGGAAAAGTCTTCAACCTTAGAGATAGTCAAGGGCTCAACACAAGCTGGCTTTAACTCAATGTAAGGAAAGCAGGAGTTATATGCTTTACCAGAGCCTTTGTAACAAATGCTCTGTATATTGTACTTGTAGGGAATTGGAACTTTGGTTTCTTGTCAAAAGTCAAAAATAACATTAAAGCTAGGGAAAAGAAATCTATTTGAAACACTTGTTTACATGTAGGAAGAACTTCATACTGTCCTCAATAAGACTATGGGCTGAGTGTTCAGAAATAAATGTGAAAGTTAACAAAATTGTAAACATCATCGTTGTTAACATACAAATCTGGCATTGCTCATGGATACGCTTATGATCTGCAGCATTCCTAACAAGATTTGTGACAACTGATTCAGTTTTACTTGTATTATTTAAATATATGAGCATATCTTCAAATATTTCAGGTTTAGAATTTATCAGCAATGTCAGTTTGTGATCTGCCGTTCTTAATTATGAAGAATTTACACATTTAAATGGTTCTAATTTTTAATTACTGAAATCTTCAAAGAAATACTATTAAGAAGAACAGGCCCCAATTTCTTGAAACTTAATTCTTAAGTCTCTTATAACAGGATTAAGATATATAAGTTATTTTTATTTTTTCTATAGTTTGCGTTATATTTACATTGTACTTCTTAAAGGTTTTTTACACTTTCAATAGGAATAATCTTTAATAAATAGTAAATTTATTTTTCATTAATATTCAAAATCAAATTTTAGAACGTATTTCAGCTTATTGAAATAAGTTACTTAAGCCTGTTATTTAACCTTAAACTGGGGCTAGGAGTTCTAATGTACAAGTCGCTCTGTATTTTTTTTATAATTATTCATATCGGCATTTTAATTCTTTGAAAAATCACATCAGGGCCTCAATTTTATGTTACGACTTTTCGGGTAAAAATTCTTTTCTTGCTCAAATACGTGCAATTTACGTGAACACAGATCAGTTACTGTGATGGATGTGACCATGATTTAATGATTTATTTTATTCAAACATTTTTTCTTGTCTACGAGAGAAATTTGTTTGAAGGTGTCACTGAGCTGTCTTTGTAGTGTGTTCTGCCTGAGGACTGTGCTTTCTGTGTATTTCTTGTCTTATTAAAATTGGGAATGTTTTAATAATGTTTATAGCACCTTAAAATTATTAAAGATATTTTCTAAGCGTTTCTTGTTGGGGTTTTTAAAAATTAAATAATTCAAAAGAAGATGTATGTCGGAAAAACAAAACAACATTTAATTTCGTCATGATATTTAAATTCCGGGACAATACACTTGTCGAATGCCCTAAGGGACAAAATTAGTTGTAATGATTACAAATGATGGACAACTAATTGAACAATGGGTGTTTTATTGTGGGTATGACGAGCATTATGACACCCATGGTGTGAGGTGGACATTGTCACAGATGAAGGGTGAAATTATGATAATACTCAAGGCAGCTGTAATATGTGACAGTTTTGGTGAACATTATCCAATAAGAACTTGTCACTGTCAGATTGTCAAAAATAAAAAAAATGAAAAATATGCAAACAAATTTTATTGAACTTATAATTTTTTATTTGTATTTTAAATTTAAAAATTAATTTGTAAAAACAACATAAGAATAAGATTTGTTTATGAAGATAAAAGCGATCAAAGTCATAAACATTTCATTTTATCTTAAATCCTCAGTCCAAACATTTTACATTTTCCCCTGCTGACAAAAATATGGATGTTAATCCTGCAGTTGGTCACAGATACACAATGTAAAATCCCTCAGTGGGGCGGGGTTGGGGAAATAAAATGCTTAAAAAGTAAACCATGCAATAATTCAGGCCTTCGCCAGAGGGATAAGTGGTGATCACTGAAAATCCCCCTATATGATGGTAGAAATCTACGTAAACTGTGTCTGTTGTCTTGTAGCTGTCTGTTGAAAGCCTAGTTTAATCCTTCTATAAGTGTCCACCTCCCCCCCCAAAAAAAACAAAAACAATGTGCATTGTACACAAACTCTGTGGTATTGATCTTAATCTAATTGCCTAATTGTCTTATCAGATCTCTGATCTGAGTATCCTGCTGTGCAGTTTTGAAGGTGTTTTTTTATTGAAATGGACCCTAAATGGCCCTGAGCCAATAAACTAATAAACAGGAAATTGGCCCCTACTGTGACATAAGTGCAATAGCAGAAGATGCACAGCAGGGGATTGTCATGCCAAACATTCCTTAATCTAGGTTTGTTTTTATTTTAATCCTTGTAACAGTAACTAAAATGACAGTGAGTGGTCCTATACAATTTGTGAAAGCAACAAGGGTTTTCTGCTTCTTTATGTTATGTCACTTAGAACATTTTTTTTTTATACCAATCACATTGCATTATAAACAATTGCTGTATGTTTTCAGGTGTCTGGTGAGAAAGTGAGCAAGCTGAGCCTTGTGGATCTGGCAGGGTCAGAGAGGGCTCAGAAAACAGGGGCCATAGGGGACAGACTGAGGGAAGGCAGTAATATTAACAAGTGAGTAGCCAGTTGTAGCAGGGCTGAAATGGGCATTGACATGAACAGTAAAGCTCAATTGACTTATACAATTTCTCGTTAGTAAAACTTTCCTAAATTTTGGCCTTTGATAAACCTGAAGATTTCATCTTAAACAAGCAAAACAGATGATAATGCTATTTGGTTGTTGATTCATCCTCCAAACCACCACTGGGCTTTACTCAAGAAGTCATGGACTTGCATTCTTCAAGCAGCACATTTTGTTGACGTCTTTAAAATGGCACCATTACTATAGGATTTTAACTAGAAAACAGATGCAGTGGAAATCATATAAGCTTGTAGCTTTCTTCACAATCATGCTAAAATAATGTAGTATAAACCACAACCAATAATCTTGTGTCCTTATCTTCAGGTCGCTAACCACACTGGGTCTTGTAATCTCGGCCCTGGCTGAGTCGGGAAAGAGCAAGAATAAGTTTGTGCCGTACCGCGACTCTGTACTCACATGGCTTCTAAAGGTAGGTGGGATTCAACTCAACTTCGTGAAATGCTAACTACAACATTACTTTTATATGTAATTATTACTGTTACCTGGCATAGGAGATGGACAGAATTCCCCTGGGAGAATTTTGTCCATCTATGAAAATATTGGTGACTTTGGATTTTAAATAAAATAGACTGGGATTTAAGTAAATCTATGTTAGAATTGGTGGGTTGGGATCTTGTCAAGGGGGATTTTATCCATCCGGAAAAGTTGGTAGCAAGACTTTGGTCATCGTAGGAAATTTTGATAGGTTGGGATTTTATCTGTTTGTTTTTTGTCCATCTATGCAAATATTGCAGGGATTGGATTTTGTTCAGGGGAGTTTCATTCATCTATAATACAAATATAGTTGGGAGGTATTTTTTGTGGCGGCTTTTGTCCTACACTATCTGAATCTTACAGACATTTTTTTTTACTAGTGACATGATATCCCGACTTTGTACTCACACCTAAGGAAAGAGTTTAACATAAATAGCATATTGACATTCCTCTTGACTATTGAATAGAGAAAATAGCATGTTTTTTTATTATGTGCATGGCTGAATGATTTCACTTTTGCTGCGGTTTGGTAGGACAAATATGACAGCATTTCAATTGTTCCATTTTAAGTTTTGATAGAAGAACATGATGTTAAAATTTCTATTTATATTACAGTGGCCTTCTTTATGACCTTTCTAAATACCTTCATAGGTATGTTGATTTTTGTATGATTATCACAGGATAACTTAGGTGGGAACAGTCGGACAGTCATGGTAGCCACAATTAGTCCAGCGGCAGACAATTACGAGGAGACTTTGTCCACTCTGCGGTACGCAGACCGAGCAAAGAGAATCGTGAACCATGCTGTCGTGAACGAGGATCCAAATGCCAGGATTATACGAGAACTGAGAGAAGAGGTGGATACATTACATAAAGAGTTGAAGGAAGCTCAGGTGAGTTGTGGCCCTAAGCTCAGGTGAGTTGTGGCCCTTGGGAAGCATTTGTTACAAAAAGAGTTGAACAAAGCTTATGTGAGTTATGGCCCTTGTGAACCATTTCTTTCACAAATACATGGAAAGAAGCTCAGGCGAGTTGTGGCCCTTGGGAACCATTTGTTACAGAAAAAGTTGAACAAAGCTTATGTGAGTTATGGCCCTTGTCAACCATTTCTTTCACAAATACATGGAAAGAAGCTCAGGCGAGTTGTGGCCCTTGGGAACCATTTGTTACAGAAAAAGTTGAACAAAGCTTATGTGAGTTATGGCCCTTGTCAACCATTTCTTTCACAAATACATGGAAAGAAGCTCAGGCGACTTGTGGCCCTTTGTAACAATTTGATAAAGAATGAGTTGATGGAAGCTCAGATGAGTTGTGGCTTCAAGAAGCATTTGTTCCAAAATGAGTTAAGTAAAAACTGGTGAGTTGTGGCCCTTTGTAAGAATTTGTAAAAGAAAGAGTTGAAGGAAGCTCAGCGGAGTTTTAGCCCTTTGTAAACATTTGTTACAGAAAGATTTGATGAAACCTCAGGTTAGTTGTGGTCCTTGAAGGAACTTCTGGTGAGTTGTGGCCCTTATTAAGCAATTTGTTAAATTAAAAGTTGAAGGAAGCTCAGGTGTCATTCATGCCATTCAACTGAATTTTTTAACTTGAGTTAGTTTTGTTGTTTGCTCATGGTTAAGCTGGCCCAAATGTGTACAGTTGAATAAGAGAAACTATAGAATGACGTAATATAGTACCTACTTATAAGGCACAAAACCTGTGAAAAAAAGAAGTTATTTTTACCTCCATATGTCTTATTTTGCTGACAATGTTACATATATATCATTAACAATAACCTATTTCCATATTTTGTTGTTTCCTATATTCATTTATTTTTCTTCAGAGCCTGAAGGCACCGGATCTGAAGGAGAAGCTTGAAGAGTCAGAGAAACTGCTGAAGGAGATGAGAAAGACCTGGGAGGAGAAGATGGCCGAGACCGAACAGATACAACTGGTATGTGAGGAGAATATGTATCATAAATGCCATATCTTTTGAAGGCTTCCCTAAATGCCACAGCTTATTTTGTACCAGTTCGGTCATATTCTTTCTTGTTTATAAAACTTCAATTCCTTCCAAAGATTGTATGCTGTATTTCCTAGAATAATTCTTCAGGGAGAAATCTTGCATACAATACTTCAAAGTCTCTTCTGTGTATCATGTTTCCACCCTCTTGGTTACAGGAGCGTCACCAAGCGCTGGAGGAGATGGGTGTATCCGTGGAGACAGAGGGGATCAAGGTTCAACACAGTCGCTTCTTCCTCGTCAACCTGAATGCCGACCCCTCCCTTAACGAACTGCTCGTCTACTATCTCAAGGTTAGAATTTTGGGATGTTGTTGGCATTAGACTTCTAGCTTGTCTGTGTTGGGAGTGAAATAATCCGAGGAAATGTTGTTGTCAGAGTTGGCCATAATTCATAAAACATTCATGATGTACGAAAAAACCTTGGTACACATGTATAGAAGGGGTCACACTCGTGGATTTGAGAATTGTCAAGTGATGACCCTTATTCATCTGAAAAAAAGAGGAGCACTGGAATATACTCCATAGAGCTCTTGTTTATTGTGTTTTTAGGACAGAGAAAAATAACGTCTATTATTCCATTCAGATTGTAGTATTTTAAAAAGAAAAAAAGAGTTATTTGGTTATTTTTATCTTTTATTTTTTGATAAGAGAAAACATAAGATACAATTGTGGGCAAATAAAAATATCGAATAAAAACTTATATGCCATATGCCCGTATATATTGTCCTCACTTGACATTTGCTTTCATATAAGGGTTGTAAGAGCTCATTTTCAGTTTTTATTCAGTGAAGAAGTTAACTCCCTTGCTCAGAGATATAAGGTTATTTTCTGGTCGTTATTTCTTTGTGCATCCAGTCATGTTAGCTTTATTTTCCGGTATTGAGCATGACGATATTGGTGTGAAAAGACAATCTCATGGATCTGGGATTTTTCACGATATTTTTCTCTGGGAATTTGGTCTTGTTTTATTCATCAAGATTTTGTTTATGTCAGAGGCTTTATACCATTTCGTCCTATTTAACTATATTGAATGGCTGGGCGTTATTGGTTTTCTTGGAACATATTTATTTGGTAGAAGAATCGAGAACATGAACTGATTTTCACAAATCTATTAAAATGTTCGGGCTCAGGATTTATGTAACAATTTTATATTTAGAAGTATTGTAGTATATCCTCAAATTTTTAAATTGTACAAAAATAATAAAGTGCTTTTAAATTTCAATTTTTGCAGAGTTTCTTTCTGTTCGATGAATAAATCTCCAGCATGGATTCTTTGTCTAAAAATTTTCTTTCTTGGAATTAACAATTAGAAAAAAAATAAAATATATTTATTTGTTTTGTTCATATTAACATACATTAATTTTGTGCACCACCATGATGTTTTCTGCACCAACCTCTTGAATGAAGTTAGTACATTTAAGCGTTAACCCAACTTATATCAACTTATATTATGTCTTTGTTCTAAGGTGTCCCCAGGCTTTCTATTATGTAAGTGAAATTGTCAATGTCAGTGTCAACTCTGATTAAAGAAACTGTGAGTTTTTAAATTGCTGAAAGAATAAAAAAAGAGTATTAATTTGAAATTATGGTGTCAATTTTAGGTCATTGCAATGCGAGATCATCAGTCCATCTAAAAAATAAAACACTCAAAAAGCCTTAGTATTAGACAGTTGGGTTCTTTGAACATCTAGCTTGTCTATTTTTGTAGAAAAAAAAAATTATCATGGCCTTTTTGTAGTTTTTGTTGGCTTTGTTCAAAAGTGTAAACCCATGGCCATTTTAGGATTGATTGCATTTTTTTTTTTCGTCTTTGCTGTATGAACGCAGTAGGGCAGGAGGGCAAATTCCATGAAGCATGCATAAGATTCTTGGTCATTTGTTCCCTTGCCCTAGTCCATTCATACAGCATAATCACAAAAAATGTGATCAATACTTTTATTTATATTTTAAACAATTATGAATTAGAATTGAAATCTATTATAAATTATGATTAGAATATAGCAGTATCTTCTGCAATGGAGTTTCTGTTCTTAGAGAAATGTAACTGACAGACTGAAAAAACAAGATCAGATGAGGGATGGCATTTGATCTGCAGCACCCTTGATAACCATATTTTATAAAATTATTCTTGGGAAACTAAACCTATAAGTGTGGCTAAAGGCCGTTCCATTAGTGCACATGTACCTGCTTTTACACACTTTGAAGTGAATGTAAGTAACGTAAATGACTGGGTATAAGATGATAGGGGGTATTAGACGCAGGGAAAAACACCTGTGAAAAGTCTGAGAAAAAAACTTTTAATCTATGTTTTTGGTTAAAAGACGCAGAGAAAAAATGTCATAATCGTCTGGCATTTTGGGCCACCATGTTTGTTGACAGTGACAAAAAATTTTTTTTCGTGAAAATGGCGATGGTTATCTTTAAAACCATACAACCATACTGTTGAGAATGAAAAGTTTAGTTATGCAAAAACCTTATATTGTACGGAATCATTCTCAAAATGTCAACACCTACAAAAAAGAATAAAGAACGTGACTAAGTGCGAAAAAAACAAGACCATTATCGCAACAGTTTGTAGTATTGGTATGTTAAACAGGTTAAGGCAGTCAAGTTTTTCACACCTTTTCGTACAACTGACAAAAATATTCTGACAGTGCCCAACTTTGCTTTTTTATATGCAAGTTTGATTATTGTTCAATTCAATTTATTATTCAAAATAATATTGAATAACTTTAATAGAAAAATATTTTTGTTGAAATTAAAAACGTCTTACGATATACCGTATCCCGATCTTCAACTGCCGTTTTAACCCATATATACTCGATCAATATGACGCGAGTAACATATCCCTTTCTACATAAATCTAAACAAACTCTCGGCTTGACCTCAGAAAAAAAGTTAAAAAAAATTGTTACTTGGTATTATACGCAGGCATTTTTTTGCATCGAAATCTGAGGGGGAAAAGTGCGTCTAATACCCAGTCATTTACAGTAAGTCAGTCTCTGAATGCCATAATACACTGACCAGAAAATGCCTTTCTAGGCAAACAAATTTGCCTTGAACCTTAAATGCTTTTTTTCCCCAAGCAAATTACCATTTCAGATGGCATGAAGGTTTACATCACAAGTTACTCTAATGTTTGTCATGTTTTAGATCATGTGGGCACAGTACAATCCCATTTGCATAATCTGACCATCAGAGGCTGGATGGGATTGTTGCCTCTCAGCATATTTTGTCACAGAAGGGTCATTAAGCTTTTGTTAGTTCCTTTATGATGTTCTGTCAGAGCTATAATTTTACTTCATTTCTTACTTTCTGACACCAAAGATTTGAGAACATCATTGATATTTGGTTGGATATTTATAGCACTGTCGCACGGGACCACCATTTAATGGCCCTCCCAGAAGACAATTAGTATTTTTTTAGTGTTGCAGCGGTGAATCGAACCTGTGACCCCTGGATTTACAGTCAAGTGTGTTACAACTAGACCACAGATCTGCCACATTCTGGCTGGTATTCAATTTACAACTGTAAACCTTATGGTCATACATTATTGACTTCATTCGCACTATTGGTCAGTTATAGATAACAAGTAATCGGATTAGCTACATCGTTCGATTCACGATCAATATTGTATACCAACCCTGTCTCATGGAGTACAAATCAACACCTCAACACAGGGCCTTTTCACCTTATTTAGCAGAGGTCCAAATTCAGCTACTTTCTAATCGAAAAAGAAGCATACTTTCCTCACATGTTTAGACATATTTGTTTCCCAGATCTATATTTAAAACAAATTAATTAAAAAATATCCTTGAGTCATTGTTTGTGCTAATGTGTTAGTTGTGTTGGTTTGTAAGAACATTCAATACATCTGAAATACAAAAAATGAAGCACCAAAACAAAACACATTGGAGTCTGAATTCTTTTCTCACTGATATTTACATTCACCTTGTTCAAACATGTAATATTTTTCAGTCGTGAAAACAGCAAACTTATTATGGAAATAAACATTTGAATTTCTTGTGAGAATGTTATATGTTATTTGACTAAGTTTATTGATAATACTAAAACAAATATAAAACAAGCACATCCAAATGATATAATAAACAATGATGATATCACAGCACATTCACGACTCCGTTGAATTTCTCTAAAATTGCCCTATTTTTTAGTATAAGCCCGAAACCACTCTTCCCTAATCGTTCTTGGGCAGTAAATGACTTCATTTAAAACATAAACAAACAACTTTAATAATTTCCAATTTTAACTGTTTGTTATTTTGACACGCACAGCTAATCTATTGACATGTCCCAAACCATCATGAAAACTTTGCAACTTCAGTTTGACCTGCAGTTCGACATAAACTATAAAGGAAATGTGTGAAATTTAATAGCAGAGCTGGGATTGGAATATGACTTTGATACAGCGAAATATCGAAATATGGAGATGAAAAATCAACATAAATGGATTTTTTTTTATATAAAAACAAAAGGAATAAATTCAGGACAGGGAAAAAAAGTGAAACACTACAGGAAAATCAAGATATCAGAGATCAACATACTAAGCAAGTTTTGACTGTATGTCAATGTTTCATTATTTTGAATGATTCATATTATGAGCTTGAAGTGTTAACACATTAAATTTTACCAATTTAAACTGTTTACGTTAAATTTTCCCAAATGAAACTGTTTACGCATTAAAATGTCACTAAATGAAAAAGTCAGGCATCTTCCCAATTTTCTCTGAATATGGGAAATTAAATAAAAATAATCAAACCTGAACCAGATTTTTTTTTAACGGACTGAATTACATTTCCATTAACTTTCCTCTGTTTCTCAGACTTGTTGCTGAAATAATTGGGCTTCTTGTCCAATAGAGTGACCACAGAATGTCAGGATTTGAATAACAGTCTTGTATTTGCTGTGGCTATCGTGAGGATTTTCTCCGATTTCTTGAGTTCTTTCCTGGGTTTCTGTCTCCCTGAGTGTGAATAACGACAGTAACAGTGGGCTTTCTTGTACTGGGGATGTAATAGAACGGGCTGTGAATAAAAAATCGCTACTTTGACACGAATTGGATAGGAATATTTTGTGTTATAATTTTTGAGATTTTGTTATAAATTTTTTTTGGAAAGAATATTCGCTAGAAGGTATGCAGCAACTCTTTGATCCACTTTTATAATATTCCTCACTTTCTTACATAAAAAAATCTTGATTGAATACATTGAACATATTTGTATAGAATTATAATCTTGAAGGACTAATGTATGAAACTTAATTGATAATTATTACATGGTATTATTATTCTTGATGTTTGCAGCGTACATTTCTTTCTTAAAGACATTTCACACTGAAACTTAAATTGTTGGTTTTTTTCTTTTTCTAATGAATAGAGTTTTTTTTAGATGCACTAGTTCCATGATCATAACTGTGGCACACTTTGTGAGGCCCCCATGGAATTTCTCTATAGCTGGACTTATTTTAAAGGGACTTACACACCAGATGGTCCCAAAATCAGCAAAAGCATTATTTCCACAAGTCAAGCCTAGAATTTTCAATATGAGATAGTATGAGGCCTAAAATACATCTTTTTACATGAAAGAAATATTTTTTGACGCTATCTTAGCTGAGCTAACCCGTTTAAAATTAGTACATAATGGTTTCCCAGTTTATAGGGTGTATATTTAGCATGTGGAAGTCAAGTGATTTGTTCAAATACATATACCGACGCTATTTTTAAATTAACTGGGATTTACATGGTAGACAACCCCAGTAAATTTTGAAGTGGAAAAATATGCAAAAACCTTGAAAGATACATGTGTCGCAAGCACACATACGTTGATTAAAGCACAAAAACACTGATTGAAGCACACATACCTTGAGTTTAGCACAAATACATTGAGTTAAGCAAACATACATTGAGTAAAACACACAAACACTGAGAAAAGCACATATACATTGAGTAAAGATTGGGAAAAGCACACATACATTGAGTAGAGATTGTGTAAAGCACACATACATTAAGAAAAGCACACAAACATTGAGTTAAGCACACATACATTGAGTAAAGCACACATACACTAAGTAAAGCACACATACATTGAGTTAAGCACACATACATTAAGTAAAGCACACATACATTGAGTTAAGCACACATACATTAAGTAAAGCACACAAACATTGAGTTAAGCACACATACATTAAGTAAAGCACACAAACATTAAGTAAAGCACATATACATTAAGTAAAGCACACAAACATTAAGTAAAGCACATATACATTAAGTAAAGCACACAAACATTGAGTTAAGCACACATACATTAAGTAAAGCACACAAACATTGAGTTAAGCACACATACATTAAGAAAAGCACACATACATTGAGTTAAGTACACATACAGTGAATAAAGAATAAGTGAAGCACACATACATTAAGTAAAGCACACATACATTGAGTTAAGCGCACATACATTGAGTAAAGCACACATACATTAAGTAAAGCACACAATCATTGAGTTAAGCACACATACATTAAGTAAAGCACACAAACACTGAGTTAAGCACACATACCGTAAATGACTGGGTATTAGACGCCCTTTTTCCCCTCAGATTTCGATGCAAAAAAATGCCTGCGTATAATACCCAGTAACAATTTTTTTGCCCCCAATGGTGGGCATATTAAAATCGCACCGTACGTCCGTCCGGCTCTGTAACTTTCCCTTGTATGGACAGATTTTAAAATAACTTGCCACATGTGTTCCACATACCAAGACGACGTGTGGCGTGCAAGACTCGTGTCCCTACCTCAAAGGTCAAGGTCACACTTAGTGTTTATTCACAATGGAGTGCTGCATATAAGGACATAGAGTATAGGTTGTCGTGTCAGGGCTGTAACTTTCTCTTGTAGGGACAGATTTTAAAATAACTTGCCACATGTGTACCACATACCAAGACGATGTGTCGCGTGCAAGACCCGTGTCCCTACCTCAAAGGTCAAGTTCACACTTAGTGTTTATTCACAATGGAGTGCTGCATATAAGGACATAGAGTATAGGTTGTCGTGTCCGGGCTGTAACTTTCCCTTGTATGGACAGATTTTAAAATAACTTGCCACATGTGTTCCACATACCAAGACGACGTGTCGCGTGCAAGAACCGTGTCCCTACCTCAAAGGTCAAGGTCACACTTAGTGTTTATTCACGTAGGTCAATGTCACATTCGGGGGCATTCGTCACATACTGTGACAGCTCTTGATTTAACTTTTTTTCTGAGGTCGATTTCAAGCCGAGAGTTTGTTTAGATTTATGTGGAAAGGGATGTTACTCGCGTCATATTGATCGAGTATATACGGGTTAAAACGGCAGTTCAAGATCAGAATACGGTATATCGTAAGACGTTTATAATTTAAACAAAAATATTTTTCTATTTAAGTTATTCAATATTATTTTGAATAATAAATTGAATTGCATATAAAAAAGCAAAGTTGGGCACTGTTAAAATATTTTTTGTCAGTTGTACTCGAAGGTGTGAAAAACTCGACTGCCTTTATCCTGTTTAACATACCAATACTACATACTGTTGTGATAATGGTCTTGTTTTTTTGCACTTTGTCTCATTCTTTATTCTTTTCTGTAGGTGTTGACATTTGAGAACAATACCGTACAATATAAGGTTTTTGCACAACTTATCATTCTCGACAGTTTATCATTGTATGGTTTTAAAGATAACCATCGCCATTTTTTGTCACTGTCAACAAACATGGTGGCCGAAAATGCCAGACGATTTGACATCTATGCGTCTTTTAACCAAAAACATAGATTAAAAGGTTTTTTTCTCAGACTTTTCATAGATATTTTTCCCTGCGTCTAATACCCCCTACCGTCTTATACCCAGTCATTTACAGAACATTGAGTAAAGCACACATACATTGAGTTAAGCACACATGCATTGAGTAAAACAACCATACATTGAGAAAAGCGCACATGCATTGAGAAAAGCACAGACACACATGGAGTATAGCTCAAATGCATTAGAAAAGCACACATACAGGGAGTAAAGCACACATACATTGAGAAAAGCACACATACATTGAGAAAAGCACAGACACTTATGGAGTATAGCTCAAATGCATTAGAAAAGCACACATACAGGGAGTAAAGCACACATACCTTAAGGTAAACACACACATACAGTGAAGCATGCATACATTATGTAAAGCACACATATATTGGGTAAAGGGAGCATACATTGAGTAAAGCACATAAACATGGAGTAAATTGTGTGTGCAATGATTAAAGCACACATACATTGAGTTAAGCACACATGCATTGAGTGAAGGACACATACATTTAGTGAAGGACACATACATTGAGTGAAGGACACATACATTGAGTGAAGGACACATACATTGAGTGAAGGACACATGCATTGAGTGAAGGACACATACATTGAGTGAAGGACACATGCATTGATTAAAGCACACATGCATTGAGTGAAGGACACATACATTGAGTGAAGGACACATGCATTGAGTGAAGGACACATACATTGAGTGAAGGACACATGCATTGAGTGAAGGACACATACATTGAGTGAAGGACACATACAATGATTAAAGCACACATGCATTGAGTGAAGGACACATACATTGAGTGAAGGACACATGCATTGAGTGAAGGACACATACATTGAGTGAAGGACACATGCATTGAGTGAAGGACACATACATTGAGTGAAGGACACATGCATTGAGTGAAGGACACATACATTGAGTGAAGGACACATGCATTGAGTGAAGGACACATACATTTAGTGAAGGACACATGCATTGAGTGAAGGACACATGCATTGAGTGAAGGACACATACATTAAGTGAAGAACACATGCATTGAGTGAAGGACACATACATTGAGTGAAGGACACATGCATTGAGTGAAGGACACATACATTGAGTGAAGGACACATGCATTGAGTGAAGGACACATACATTTAGTTAAGTGCACACACATTTTGTCAAGCACATGGAGTAAAGTGCATGTGCATTGATTAAAGCACATTTACATTGAGTGAAGGACACATACATTTGTTTAAGTACACACACATTGTTTCAAGCACATTAACATGGAGTAAAGTTGAGTAATGTAAACATGCTGGAGTAAAGCACACATACAGTGGCATTTTAGTGATATTGCTCTTGTATGCTCATTTTAGTATACTGTGCACAGCAGTTCCCTGAAACAGTGTCAATATTTTACAGTTAATTTCTTCATTGTCGGCTATAAAATGAAGTGAGACTGAGAGAGAAGCAGCTAAATTCTGTGAAATTTCATTCCCTGAAGACTTTTACTATGCATTAGATAGTGTTTTAAGCCTTAAGGGGAATTAAATGATCATCAATAGGGTAAATTTGCATGGTATGCATTCTAATAGGAGCTTGTGAAATTCTGGTGACATTTTTCAGCATTTTTTGTTGAGTTTGTCTTCTGTCACTATTTTTAAGATTTTATTGCCACACACATTGTCACAAATCTTCAAATGAATGAGCATATGAAAAAATATAGAAATATCAAGCATTTCATTTCAAAAATAATTATTATTAACTTAATTTAAAAATTTTACTTGCAAACTTAAATAAACTCTGCCTAAACTGACAAATAAAGCTATTTAGGGTTCAGCATTATATGTTGTCTAATGTGAAGGCTGTTTTTCTGAAGTTTTCCGATACATTTATTTAAGTAAATCAGAAAACAGCCCAAACTGATTTAAATAAGGTGAAACAGAAGAAATTAACTGTGGCTGGCACAGTAACTTAGTTTACACAATTTAATGTAGACCACTAAAAACTGGGACTGTGTCGATTTATTTTGTAAGCACATAATATCTATCTTTAATAACCATTACTTGTTTCCTGAACTTGATAGTATATACTAATCTCAGAAAAAAAGAATTTGTAAAAACTATTGTACAATACATGTTTTAAATGCAGACTGGTATCTATTTATAGTCATTATGTAATCTCTATAAATAACCTACACTCGAGATAGTTAAATTAGCTGCCAGAAACAGTTTGACTGTGTTGAAAAAAATAACCTACACTCGAGATAGTTAAATTAGCTGCCAGAAACAGTTTGACTGTGTTGAAACTATTAGATACAATGAGCTTTAAATTTGCATTTATGGAGAATCCTTTCAAATGCAGCCTAGATTTCATATTGATCTTTCCAGTTAAAAAATACTAAAATTACCAGAAAGATCTGAATAATAATGGCCTTTAATGTGTTGAGCTTTCAAGAATATCAATCTTTGACTGGGCTGGAACCGTTTTAAGGGTCGACAGCGATGCAAAAGTCGAATGAGGGACCAAAATTTTAAATGTTTTAAAAAATCAAATTCTATAAATTTTAGTTTTAAAGTTCAATATTAAACAAGCATGACTCATTTATCCGATGCAACATGAAAAGCTGTAATTAGGAGTTAAGCATTTTTTTTACGAAAGAAATTATATTATCAGATTTCCAATCAAAAAGCATTTACGTTTTCCCGGAAATGTCTTAATAAAAAAAGAATATGTTTGTGGGTCAAATTTATCAGAACTGCCCAATGAACAATGTCTTGTGGCCTTGTGTTGAATGCAGCTATTTAAGAAAAGATATATGCATTTTTGTAACCCGGAAATGAATTTCATTCTTGAAATTTCATTAATTTTCTGAATTAAACTTTCTTATTTGACAAGATATCATCAAGATCTCTCAAGACATTGTTGAATAGGTAGTCTGGGGCATTTTGACATACAAAAGAAGTAGTAATGTCAACAGACTTTTCAGTAATAACGTGAATGCTTTTTGATCCAAAATCTGTTGAAATCTTTTTTTATAAAATTTGTTTAACTCCTAACTAACCAAAACATGTCGCGAAGAATAAATGTTTCACTCTCAAAAAAGATCGTTCCTCAAAGCTAAATGAAACATGTATTTTTTAAATGTTTCTAACGTTTTAGTTCTTCCCCACCCACTTTTGCATCGCTGCCGGCCCATAAATGCAGCCTTGATATAATAATGATCTTTCTAGTCAATGTGCCTTTGGTAAAAATTACTAAAATTACCATTGAGGCCAGTATTTGTTCTCAAAAGAGATGACCTTTAAAGAGCATCAGCCTTAAGTGCCTGTCATACACTTCCAGTGGTACTTTGCTGGGATTAAACTGGAGCACACAATTAACAACAGCGAGAAAGTCACTGAAATCACAATTACTGTAGCAATACGATGTAGTCTCTTATATTTCTACAGATTGGTCACAATTAGCCGCGGTAGTGCTGCAGCAGATTATTTTTAATATATTCATAAAGTACTAGTAATTTAAGGTACCTCCAACAGTGGTAACTGCAGGAATTTTTCAAACATGTTGAAAAAAATATGCCTTTGCCTGTCATTGCAATTTTATTTGCTGATGTTTTGTTAATGTCCTGACAATGTATAACTGTTCTTAGTGATTTGATATTGTTGCGCTGCAGTACTTAATGTACCGATCCCTGAAATTGCCAATTTGTGCTCTGGTATAGCAGGTATAGCTCCGGCGAGCAAAATTGGTCAGTAGTAAAAGACCCTATAGACTGGACTGGAGCTTACTGAGCAAGGAAGAGTCTAAGAAGCTTGGACCTGGGGCCATGATTACGAACAGTCTCAAGTCCAAGTCTAGACTCAGGCTCAGAAAAGCAATTTTATTAAATTACCAAGAATAATCTTTATTTCATTAGCCTAACAAACATGAATTTAATAATTGTGCAATATCGAATAGAAATAAGATTGAGCAAATTTCATCATCAAAACTCAATAAGAAAGAAAGATACAATGAAATGAAGATTTGCAGGTTTGCCACTTGAGTCTGAACTCAGACTTGAGACTGTTTGTAAAACAAATCAGGTCATCTGTGTTTAGAATTTGTACCTTAAAGATGCACTCTTACTTCTAAAATAAGATTTACCACTATTAATACAATTGTTTTAATATACCAAAAAGAATGAATAAATGTGGAAAACAATGGTTCTTATGAAGGATACCGAGTTAAATTTGAAATAAAGGTGCAGAAAACACGATATTTCCACCTTATGAGACGATAGTACATCACAGTTAATCTTTTAGCACTCGCCATTCATTTAATATTTGTGCCTTTTTAGCTTTTAAATACACGTTTACAATATTGTTTTCAGTAATTTATGTATTATTAATATATATATATATATTAATTAATATAAATGCATTATTTTGTAAATAGTTAAAGGTTTATCACTCAAAAATTATGTTTGTTATACCTGTGTATGTATTGATTTTGAATAAGAGGATCACTTTAGCTTTGTTTTTTCTCCATTGTTGTGATTTTAAGGTTTATTTGGTCTCATTTTGTCTTGATAACATTAATTGATATTGATAGGGTTGCCAATGACTTTGTTTAGTAATTGGAATAAATTAATTTGTGTACTTAGGGACTAGAAGATTGATTTAGTAATCCAAATAAAATGGGGAAATCATTACGTGAAGTGTTTTTGAAAAGTTATAGCAGTCTATCACAGACTTTGTGCATTAAATGAGTATGACATTACCGCATTGTAGCAATACTATTAAACTTTAGACCTTATGTTTTGTAAAATACAACAAAATACATTACCAATATGTAGGCCAACCATTTTAATCAATAAAAGCCACTGTTACTTAAAAGAAAAATTGTTTCTGTCCAACAACTTTAGATATAATTACTGGAAAGTGATGAAAGTTGGTGTGTAAGTACGCTTATTATATGTGAGGAGCTAGCTTAGGATTGTTTTTGAGGTGGGTGGGGTAAAATCAAGGTCACTGTTACTTAGAATAGAGAAAATGGTTTTGGTCCAATTCCTTGAGGCTTCTACGTTATCCTTACTAATACAAGAAATTAATTTGTTGTTTTTTCTGATTGCCCTTATTCAAAACCAGTGGTTTCATAGCATTTCTGCGTTTCTAGTTAGTCTCCATGTATTCATGACCAATGCATATTAACAATCTAACGACCCTGAAGCTGAAAAGACTTTTTGTCAATAATTGTAACAGAAGGCGTTGACTGATGGCCAAGTAATTAGGAGCATGTCCATGACATGAATATTACTAGGATTTCCTTAGTTACGTTTCACCGATTGTTGTGCCAAATAAGTCTTAAATATAAAAGAACATGCTTAGCTTCTAACACTATTCTGCCAATTGCTAAGAAGCTGATCAAGTTTTTTTGATTGAAGGCCTTTTAAGAAATATTTTTTTTTTACAATGCTTCTTCTTCAAGCTGCACTCTCACCGATTGACAGTTTTGACTTTTTTTTAGTTTTTGTCTCGGAATCAGCTGATTTTGGTAGAACAGATCTCAATTGTTGGGAGAAACTGCCGATAAATATGAAAAAAAAAAAAACGTTAATGTGAAAAACCTCGATTTGATCTGGTTTTCAGACATAAATGCAAAAATTGGCTCATTAAAAGACAAAAAATAAAAAAGTTGTCAAAACTGTCAATCTGTATTAGTGCTGCTTTAAATGGAAGCATAATGTCATGCAGACATTGAATGCAATAAAAAACATTTTATTCTATTATATATCTGCACTAAATTGATTACATAGACAGCTGGCTATTGACAGTGCCATTTCCTATGAATTAAGCATGCTGTTTAAAATCCTTGCAAAGTCATATTTGCAAAATAAAAATTGAAGGGTTCTGGCTGGTGGGGAAAATTATGCAGTGGTCAATATTTATGATTAGAAAAAAAAGCATTCAATATGACCATGTGTCCATTTCGCTAAGCAGAAAGCCAATTGCAGACTCCAGATTTGGCTTATATTCATTGAATACCTCCGAGAAAGGAACATCATTTCTATGGAAGGCTGAATGAGCACTTACAATGAGTGGAGTTGAGGCCAGATACAATTAGGTTTTGTCCGAGGCTTATAAATGTAATAAGACAGAGGTTCCGACTTTGTCATTTATCAAGTGGTCACCCAGGGACATCATTCGTTCTAGCAGAATGTCCAAATGGGATTCAATATTAGATTTCTTGTTTATATCCATTTGTCTTTTTTGAGAGGTTTAAGTTACATGAAATTTCTGACTAGAGATGGGTTTTTTATCCCTTTATTTTATACTATTTGTGTTGTTGTTTTTTCATTCTTTCAAATCAGGCCAGTCAGGTGCCAGACCATAATGTCACTTACATATTTGGCATACACTTCTGTAAGAATGTGTAAATTTGTTCTTTTCCTCTATTTCAGCTTATGAAACAGTAAGCCAATTACAGAGTTATTGCCCTTGTGACTTTTTTCTTGTCTTAACTTAAAACTGTCTGTATGGAATTTAATTAAGCTTTATACAATGGTAAAGTGTTATAAGAGGAAGTGCAGATTACATGAACCATGACTCTATAATCTGCAGATTTTTTATTGTTAGGTGGGATTTCTCAATATTTCACTGCCATTTCATCCTATCAGGGCAGAGTTCAGAGGTATAACAGTGAAAGCTCTAGTTTGTTTTAAGTTGTCTAGCTTTGAAAATGAATCACATTCAAGTCTGTTACCAGTGTGCTAAGAAAGTTGTACTTTTGATTCATTTTTTTTTGGGGGGGGGGGGGCATGAGAAATTATCCTGGCTGGCCAGCTCTAACCTGAGAGGGACCTCCTCGGTAAGGGACATACACCTCTACCACTGGACTTGTTACCTTATTGGCTAGTTCTCTTTCAATATTCGGCTCAGGTGTATTTCTCTTTTGGCAAATTCGTTCCAGATAGGTAATTTGTGCTAATTATTGCAATGTTAGTATATGTTATAACTTTGAATAGTTTTATATCTTGTTTTGTTTTGTTATAATAACTTCTATCATTATAGCTGTAACTAAAGAGTGCTCTTTTTCAGTCCTTCACCTTTAAATCAATGTCTTAAAGCTGTTCTTTAAAAATAATATTTGATTATTCTGAAAAGTCCAGGAAATATGGACTTCAGGGAAGTTTTTTTTTTTACTTAATTATGCATATTTTGACCCAGAAAATATTCCCCATTCACTTTGACAGACCCGAAGATGATCATTGTTTATATCCGATGCTGTATGATTATTGTGTAACACAAGGAGAAATACCAGTATGATATAACTATAGTGATGATGTAGAACTGTTGAACATAAAGAGAATACTTACAAATGAACCTAAGTGTCTATGGACTGAAAGTTTTACTGTCTCCAAAGAAATAAAATTGATGGGTAGGGTTTCCCTGAGGTTTTATGGACATAGCTTTGCAGACAGATTTGGTGTAAAGATTACAGGCCTTTCTCTGAAAATGAAAATAGGCTGATTCTTTTACATAAAGTTGCTTTAAGGGTGAAAAATGATGTAAAAGTTTGTCAGACAGTACACTCAGTTCAGTTGGATATAAAGGCACTTGTTTGTTAGATAAAACAGTCGGTCCGCTGGGGAATGAATTCACTTGAATGTCAGAGATAACACTCTGTCCACTCAGATATCAAGGCTCTTGTAAGTCAAGAGATAACACATAGTCCACTCAGATATAAAAGCTATTGTTTGTCGGAGATAACACTCAGTCCACTCAGATATCAAGACTCTTGTAAGTCAAGAGATAACACTCAGTCCACTCAGATATCAAGGCTCTTGTAAGTCAGACAGAACACTCAGTCCACTCAGATATCAAGACTCTTGTAAGTCAAGAGATAACACTCAGTCCACTCAGATATCAAGACTCTTATAAGTCAAGAGATAACACTCAGTCCTCTCAGATATCAAGACTCTTGTTAGTCAAGAGATAACACTCAGTCCACTCAGATATCAAGACTCTTGTAAGTCAAGAGATAACACTCAGTCCACTCAGATATCAAGGCTCTTGTAAGTCAAGAGATAACACTCAGTCCACTCAGATATCAAGGCTCTTGTAAGTCAGACAGAACACTCAGTCCACTCAGATATCAAGGCTCTTGTAAGTCAAGAGATAACACTCAGTCCACTCAGATATCAAGGCTCTTGTAAGTCAAGAGATAACACTCAGTCCACTCAGATATCAAGGCTCTTGTAAGTCAAGAGATAACACTCAGTCCACTCAGATATCAAGGCTCTTGTAAGTCAAGAGATAACACTGTCCTCTCAGATATCAAGACTCTTGTAAGTCAAGAGATAACACTCAGTCCACTCAGATATCAAGACTCTTGTAAGTCAAGAGATAACACTCAGTCCACTCAGATATCAAGGCTCTTGTAAGTCAAGAGATAACACTCAGTCCACTCAGATATCAAGACTCTTGTAAGTCAAGAGATAACACTCAGTCCACTCAGATATCAAGACTCTTGTAAGTCAGACAGAACACTCAGTCCACACAGATATTAAGGCTATTGTTTGTCGGAGATAACACTCAGTCCACTCAGATATCAAGACTCTTGTAAGTCAAGAGATAACACTCAGTCCACTCAGATATCAAGAGTCTTGTAAGTCAGACAGAACACTCAGTCCACACAGATAAAAAGGCTATTGTTTGTCGGAGATAACACTCAGTCCACTCAGATATCAAGGCTCTTGTAAGTCAAGAGATAACACTCAGTCCACTCAGATATCAAGGCTCTTGTAAGTCAAGAGATAACACTCAGTCCACTCAGATATCAAGGCTCTTGTAAGTCAGAGATAACACTCAGTCCACTCAGATATAAAGGCTGTTGTAAGTCAGAGATAACACTCAGTCCTGTCAGATATCAAGGCTCTTGTATGACAGAGATAACACTCCATCCACTCAGATATCAAGGCTCTTGTATGTAAGACAGAACACTCGGTCCACTCAGATATCAAATTTCTTGTATGTCAAACAGTACACTCAGATATCAAGGCTCTTGTATGTCAAACAGAACACTCGGTCCACTCAGACATCAAGGCTCTTGTATGTCAAACAGAACACTCAGTCCACTCAGATATCAAGACTCTTGTGTGTCAGACAGAACACTCAGTCCACTCAGATATCAAGACTCTTGTGTGTCAGACAGAACACTCAGTCCACTCAGACATCAAGGATCTTGTATGTCAAACAGAACACTCGGTCCACTCAGACATCAAGGATCTTGTATGTCAAACAGAACACTCGGTCCACTCAGACATCAAGACTCTTGTGTGTCAGACAGAACACTCAGTCCACTCAGATATCAAGACTCTTGTGTGTCAGACAGAACGAACACTCAGTCCACTCAGATATCAAGACTCTTGTGTGTCAGACAGAACACTCAGTCCGCTCAGATATCAAGGCTCTTGTATGTCAAACAGAACACTCAGTCCACTCAGACATCAAGACTCTTGTGTGTCAGACAGAACACTCAGTCCACTCAGATATCAAGGCTCTTGTATGTCAAACAGAACACTCAGTCCACTCAGACATCAAGACTCTTGTATGTCAAACAGAACACTCAGTCCACTCAGACATCAAGACTCTTGTATATCAAACAGAACACTCAGTCCACTCCAGACATCAAGACTCTTGTATATCAAACAGAACACTCAGTCCACTCAGACATCAAGACTCTTGTATATCAAACAGACCACTCAGTTCACAAAGATATCAAGGCTCTTGTGTGTCAGACAGGAAACTCAGTCCACTCAGATATCAAGGATCTTGTATGTCAGAGATAACACTCAGTCCACTCAGACATCAAGACTCTTGTGTGGACTCAGATATCAAAACAATTGAATGACAAATAGGACACTCAGTCCACTCAGATATCAAGGCACTTGTATGTCAAACAGGACACTCAGTCCACACAGATATCAAGGCACTTGTATGTCAGACAGTACACTCAGTCCACTCAGATATCATGGCTCTTGTATGTACGACAGAACACTCAGTCCACTCAGATATCAAATTTATTGTATGTCAGACAGACCACTCAATTCACAAAGATATCAAGGCTCTTGTTTGTCAGACAGGAAACTCAGTCCACTCAGATATCAAGGCTCTTGTATGTTAGAGATAACACTCAGTTCACTCAGATATCAAGGATCTTGTATGTCAAACAGGAAACTCAGTCCACTCAGACATCAAGACTCTTGTGTGTCAGACAGGAAACTCAGTCCACTCAGGTATCAAGGATCTTGTATGTCAGAGATAACACTCAGTCCACTCAGATATCAAGGCTCTTGTCTGCAGAGATAATACTCAGTCCACTCAGATATCAAGGCTCTTGTAAGTCAGAGATAACACTCAGTCCACTCAGATATAAAGGCTGTTGTAAGTTAGAGATAACACTCAGTCCTGTCAGATATCATGGCTCTTGCATGTCAGAGATAACACTCAGTCCTGTCAGATATCAAGGCTCTTGTATGACAGAGATAACAATCCGTCCACTCAGATAACAAGGCTCTTGTATGTAAAACGGAACACTCGGTCCACTCAGATATCAAATTTCTTGTATGTCAAACAGAACACTCAGTCCACTCAGATATCAAGACTCTTGTATGTCAAACAGAACACTCAGTCCACTCAGATATCAAGGCTCTTGTATGTCAAACAGAACACTCAGTCCACTCAGATATCAAGGCTCTTGTATATCAAACAGAACACTCAGTCCACACAGATATCAAGGCTCTTGTATAACAAACAAAACACTCAGTCCACTCAGACATCAAGGCTCTTGTATATCAAACAGAACACTCAGTCCACACAGATATCAAGGCTCTTGTATGTCAAACAGAACACTCAGTCCACTCAGACATCAAGACTCTTGTGTGTCAGACAGGAAACTCAGTCCACTCAGATATCAAGGATCTTGTATGTCAGAGATAACACTCTGTCCACTCAGACATCAAGACTCTTTTGTGGACTCAGATATCAAAGCAATTGAATGACAAATAGGACACTCAGTCCACTCAGATATCAAGGCACTTGTGTGTCAGACATAACACTCAGTCCACTCACTTATCAAAGCAATTGAATGTCAAACAGGACACTCAGTCCACTCAGATATCAAGGCACTTGTATGTCAAACAGGACACTCAGTCCACTCACTTATCAAAGCAATTGAATGTCAAACAGGACACTCAGTCCACTCAGATATCAAGGCACTTGTATGTCAGACAGTACACTCAGTCCACTCAGATATCAAGGCACTTGTGTGTCAGACAGAACACTCAGTCCACTCACTTATCAAAGCAATTGAATGTCAAACAGGACACTCAGTCCACTCAGATATCAAGGCACTTGTATGTCAAACAGGACACTCAGTCCACTCAGATATCAAGGCACTTGTATGTCAAACAGTACACTCAGTCCACTCAGATATCAAGGCACTTGTATGTCAAACAGGACACTCAGTCCACACAAATATCAAGGCACTTGTATGTCAGACAGTACACTCAGTCCACTCAGATATCAAGGCTCTTGTATGTACGACAGAACACTCAGTCCACTCAGATATCAAATTTCTTGTATGTCAGACAGACCACTCAGTTCACAAAGATATCAAGGCTCTTGTCTGTCAGACAGGAAACTCAGTCCATTCAGATATCAAAGTTCTTGTATGTTAGAGATAACACTCAGTTCACTCAGATATCAAAGTTCTTGTATGTTAGAGATAACACTCAGATATCAAGGCTCTTGTGTGTCAGACAGGAAACTCAGTCCACTCAGATATCAAGGATCTTGTATGTCAGAGATAACACTTAATTTACTCAGATATTATGGCTTTTGTTATTCAGACAGAACACCCAGTCCACTCAGATATCAAGGCTCTTGTTATTCAAACAGAACACTAAGTCCAATCAGATATCAAGGCTCTTGAAAGTAAGAGATAACACACAGTCCAATCAGATATCAAGGTTTTGTAAGTCAGAGGAAACTTTCACTTAGTCCTCTTCGATATCAAGGAACTGTATGACAGAGAAAACACTGAAGTCCACTCAGATAACAAGGCTCTTGTACATGTAGGTCATATAGAATTGTACCTTTAATATGTCAGAGGAGGGGATCTTCACAATTTATTGAAGCCTTAATTAAACTGAAGTTTATCAATAAAAAGTAGTCTATAACAGTCGAGTTTGTTGTTCCATTTATATAAAATGCCACTTTCAAAACCATAGAAGCTCTGAACAGTCGGTGAACAGTTACCATAGTGCACTCACTTTTAAATCAGTAACAGTAACATTGAAAGCACTATTTCAGACTAAAATGGCTAAATATTTTGTCTGGAATTAGTTTAAACATGTCATATATTTTACAAGGATTGTGAAGAAAGTTATGATTACTTATACTAAGTCACTCTTGTTGGCACAAATTTGCATGAGAGTGTGTTCGTGTGTTGTGGGGAAACTGGAGTACCGAGAGAAAATCCACTGGTCCGGCTTTGCGAACCATAGTTTACTCATTAAAACCTTGTTTATGAAAGGAGCATAGTTTTTTAGTTGCAATCCCAAAGGCCCTCTAATTACCATGTCTTCATCAGGTGCTAGAGTGATATTTCTTTGTTTACATTACTAGGTTAAAAAATGCATGGAAAACATTATAAGTACATGAGAATCCGGGACAACTGCGATGTTGTATTATATGTAAGCTGATACATATATGTAAGCTATTCCAATGAAAGAAATATGAACTTTTCTGACGGTAACACAATAAGGAAACTATCAGTCTAATTAAGTCTCAGCCACTCGAGTGCTATGAATTCATTATATCAGGTTTCCATATGGCCAGGGGGACCCTTATAATTGATAAATAACTGATGAAGATGACATGTAATTGCTAGATAAGATTGCCTCAGTGCATGACCATGTGGAATTGAGATAGAGGCAACAATTTGGTAAATATGCTCCGGTCATTTGTTTTTCTGATGGCTACACTGTCTGACTGGTTGTACATTTATAAGTAGATTTTGGAGTGGGGTTTGGGTTGACTGCTGGATCATCATGGTTTTTAGTTGATATTTGATGTGTTATTGTCTTAGATTTTAGTATTGTGTCAAGAAATATGTGATGTTTTGGATTTAATATTTCTGTTTTCGGATTCAATTTTTCGGATCAGTTATCGGTAATGTGAAGGTCCAAAGGATACTGCATAAAGGTGGAATTATTTTGTAACTCTTGTGTGCCTCTCAACTTATATTATTCTGTATGACACTTATGTAATTTGCAGCACACCAAAGACTCTCTCAAATACCTCACATACAACCATTTATGTAAAAATAACCTTTTTTTTGGCTTTCTGAAAGATTCATTCAGAATAAGCCTTTAATTGTTTGTGCAAAGTGTATATATCCATACTAGCAAGCATATAAATTATGAAAGCATGCACAAACCGCTAAATAACCAACTAAAATAAAACCAGCTATTGACTAAATGGAAATTTGGCTGCTGTTTTCATGACATGCTTACAAAATTATTCCATTTTATTATATCATGTATTTAATAAAAAAACAACAACATAATTTATAATGCTGCAATCTGTTATTTGAAACACATATATGATGAATAAAGAATGTTAAAACTAAAAATGATTGAATCAAAATTGGCATACTGCGATCACAGTGGTGGACAAAATGAGCCTAAACACCAATGTATATTATCCATTTCCAAAATTACAATATCTGTAGGTGAGGAATTCAGTTTCATGCAGCTGAAAAAATGATAAAACATTTCTTTGTTAAACATATTGATACAGATAAACCTGTATTAAGAGGCCACCTTTAGGAGAAGGTCAAAGTGGCTGCTTAAGACAGGTGGCCTCTTAATCCAGGTGGAAAATTTCCGCCACTTCATAGAAGCTTTCTTTAAACGGGCATATATTATATATCTTTTTAAAGGACAAATAACTGGCATTTCAATTACATTGTATTATGTTTCCTAAGAATATCATGTATTGCTGTTATGATCAACCATACAATTATAATGATATTTAAAGAAGTATACATACAAATGTAGATAAAATAACTTTATTCAAAAAATATAAATAGAAGACAATTGTTATATGTTCAAACATGTACATACATTTATGCAATTTTTCAAAATCAATGCATAGTACATGTACATATACATGTAAAGCAATTCAAAACAACTAATAACACAACTAATTAATTTGAATAATGAATGGCAAAAGCAAAAATATTTTCACCAAAATTCAAATAACATAATTTTTCATGAATACACACACAGGTGTGTAGCTTAAGGGCCAATTTGGGATCAATCATGGACAGCATATCATGTATAGGATGCTAGCATAGATCAGGACGCAGGCAAAAAAATAGTTGAGAAAACGGGTAAAAAGCCTTAATATATATAAGATAGGACGCAGCGGAAAAATGTCAAAATCGGAGCCGAAAAATTGAGGTTGGTAAAGTAATTATAACATATATTGAAGTAAAAAACAAACAAAAAATTGTATATAAGGTATATTTCGATAACTGTCTTGTGTTTTACGATAATTATCGACGTAAATGTAAAATATTGAAACATTAAAATCATGAACAACGATTAATTGATATTTACCTCCTGTCCCGATTTTCGGTTGCCGTTATAACTCAATCCAGTTAAAGTACTGACTCACATTGAGTTTTTGTGAGTAGCGTCCCTTTTGTAAAAAAGTAAACACTCGTGTTTGTTTTCAATTTATTTCTCAATAAATCATTTTAAAGTAAACATTCAATATATTTCTGCGTCTGTTAACTTGCGTGATTTTACCTATGTCAGTTGTTCTCTTTGGTGACGCAGTACTAGTTACAGATACTTACTATTACCGCGTTCTTCCCCGGTCTGATATTTTCGACCTGAATGGACTTGGAAAAAAAAACCTAGATGAAATTCTAATAGCATAGAAAGGACGCAGGCAATTTTTAAGACGAGAATTGGGGGTAAAAAAGTGCGTCCTATGCATGATATAATACGGTAACCCCTTCACCCCCTAACCCCCTTCGGTCAAAATTTCATTACGCAACTGCGTATTTACATACAGTCAGCTGCGCGCCTGACACACATCAACAACAACAAGTTCACTATTTAAGAGAAATCCGTGATTATCAAATGCTTCACACCAGTGTCTCATCTAAAGTGCATGAATAAATCCTGTGTCGCCATTATGCCGTCATCTGATAATAATAGGCTCAACACTAAATTATTTCATAGCCAAACACTTGGGATTTGTCTTACTGTCACCCATGATCAAAATCAAAAACATAAATCAGACATAATGCATAATAAATGTTCGTTTGTAAAAAAGAAGTCTGTGCACTTTGATAATTAAAATTGAAATGAGTGCAAATAGCAGCTGACATTTCTTTACTTCAAGAAGAAAGCAAACTGTAAATCCATAATAGCTGTGTTTTTTGTCAGTATTTAATCATTAACTTTATTAATAAATTAATACTGTTTATTCAAGGTTCTATTGATTAATTGTGTTAGTTCTGATAAAAAAAACTCCATACCGGTAATTTCTTGAGGAATAAAAAATATTGGGCAATTGTGTGATGTAACACACATTTAGATTGGATGACGGAAATTTCTGAGGTCATCATTTTTTCTGTAGACTTCCATTTTATTATGGCCATGTAATGTAAAACATGCGATCTAATTAATATTCATAGTGTGAGGATTTAAAAGTATTAGTGTCAGTTACATGGGATAAGGGGCTGTAAATAAATGATGGCAGTCCAACCAGGTTATGATTCTGAGATTTGTTGAGCTAACATTCACTTATATTTCTTCCAGGAGAGGACTGTTGTTGGGTGTCCAAATGACGAGACAAGGCCCGATATCCAGCTGAGGGGACTCGGGATCCAGCCAACACACTGTATTGTGGAAATAGAGGAGAGCGAAGTGTTTGTCACTCCCATAGATGGCGCCAGGTGAGTGAAGTGTTTGTCACTCCCATAGATGGCCCCAGGTGGGTGAAGTGTTTGTCACTCCCATATCTGGCGCTTGGTGAGTGAATTGTTTTTCATGCCCATACATGGCGCCAGGTGAGTGAAGTGTGTGCTATGCCCATAGATGAGGCCAGGTGAGTGAAGTGTTTGTCATGCTCATAGATGGCGCCAGTTGATTGAAGTGTGTGCTATGCCCATAGATGGGGGCCATGTGAGTGAAGTGTTTGTCACTCCAAAAAAAGGTGCCAGGTGAGTGAAGTGTTTGTCAATCCTGAAGATGGGGCCAGGCGAGTGAAGTGTTCGATACTCCCAAAAATGGGGCCAGGTGAGTGAAGTGTTTGTTACTCCCATAGATGGCGCTAGGTGAGTAAAGTGTTTGTCACTGTGAGTAAAGTGTTTGTTACTCCCATAGATGGCGCTAGGTGAGTAAAGTGTTTGTCACTGTGAGTGAAGTGTTTGTTACTCCCATAGATGGCGCTAGGTGAGTAAAGTGTTTGTCACTGTGAGTAAAGTGTTTGTTTCTCCCATAGATGGCGCTAGGTGAGTAAAGTGTTTGTCACTGTGAGTGAAGTGTTTGTTACTCCCATAGATGGCGCTAGGTGAGTAAAGTGTTTGTCACTGTGAGTAAAGTGTTTGTTACTCCCATAGATGGCGCTAGGTGAGTAAAGTGTTTGTCACTGTGAGTGAAGTGTTTGTTACTCCCATAGATGGCGCTAGGTGAGTAAAGTGTTTGTCACTGTGAGTAAAGTGTTTGTTTCTCCCATAGATGGCGCTAGGTGAGTAAAGTGTTTGTCACTGTGAGTGAAGTGTTTGTTACTCCCATAGATGGCGCTAGGTGAGTAAAGTGTTTGTCACTCCCTAAGATGGCGCCAGGTGGGTGAAGTGTTTGTTACTCCCATAGATGGCGCTAGGTGAGTAAAGTGTTTGTCACTCACTAAGATGGGGCCAGGTGAGTGAAGTGTTTGTCACTCCCATAGATGGCGGCAGGTGAGAGGATGGTCAGGGTAAAAGTTTCAGATTGACATGTTACCATTAATAGAATCTGTTATCCAACTTACTTACAGGTCATGTGTGATTGGCTGAAATCTTGACTTACCTTACTTACAGGTCATGTGTGAATGGCTGAAATCTTGACTAATCTTACTTACAGGTCATGTGTGAATGGCTGTAGTCTTGACTTACCTTACTTACAGGTCATGTGTGAATGGCTGAAATCTTGACTTACCTTACTTACAGGTCATGTGTGAATGGCTGAAATCTTGACTTACCTTACTTACAGGTCATGTGTGAATGGCTGAAATCTTGACTTACCTTACTTACAGGTCATGTGTGAATGGCTCAGTTATAAGGGAGAGAACCAAGGTTAACTACGGAGACCGAATCCTCTGGGGCAACAATCACTTCTTCCGAGTCAACACCCCTGTACAAAACAGTGAGTATCGTAGTACAAAGAATGGAATATGCTATTTAAGGAGACTTAGAATATAACATGCATTACCAGCCAATGATATCACTAATCCGCTTTCATTAAAGGGACTAGACACCAGATGGTCCCAAAATTGGCAAATACAATATTTCCTCAAAACAAGCCTACAATTGTCAATGCAAGCTAGGTAGGAGGTCAATGATACATCATTTTAAAAGATTAAGATAAAAAAAAAAGCAAAAATCATTTCACCATCTCATCTGTGTTTCCCTGTTTGAAAATAGCGCATAATGGTTTCCCAGTTTAAATTATATCTGATTATCAGTACAAATAATTATACTGACGCCATTTTTTTAAACAAACTGGGATTTACAAGGTAGACAACCCTAGTAATTAAGGTTCACACTGTTGTACACAATGATGTCAATTTTATGTATGTTTTGGACAATTTTCATTTTTTCTTGTAACCATATCATCTGGTGTCTAGTCTCTTTAAACTCCATTCTAAATGATCATGAACTATGTTTTAATTATTATGAGGAATATTCTGCTCTTTCCCTGAAAACCTCAGAATATCCTTGATTCTTTTAATTAAACTGTCCTTGTGGTCTTTATGGAAGTTTATTGATATATTTAGGATTTAAAATCTTTTCTGAGCCTAATTTAGACATTAGTCATGATCAGCTTTTCTTTCACATGACTTTTGTAATGATGGCGATCAATTTCATATCGTATTTAATTGTTATGCATGCATGTACTCTGAATAAAGATATCTGCAATAAATTTATGAGAAATCCACTTTCTTTCACTTGGCAATGCAAAATAACTTGACCCTGTCGATTATGGAGACATTAAAAAATATATCAATAAAGAGATTTTTTATTTTTTTTAAATGGTGTGCTTTTACATAGAGCAGCTCCCGAGTGTCTGAGGCTGTTGTATTCAATAGGGGATTGTGATGTTATGCTAATGTCCCATGACATAATGTATAAAAACACATTTGAAAAGTGCTGTTCAATATTGGCTTGAGGATTGTTTTGAACAAACAGATAACTTTGTTCCAGTGTTTACTGTCAGCTTGAAATCGGATAGACCCTGCCAGGAATTGTTAAAAAAATGCAATCGGAATATTTTAAATCAATTTCTACCTTGCAAAGTTCAAGTGATTAATTAGGGATTTGCTAGACTTTTAAGGTAAAATATGATATATAATTTTATTTCCTTTAAATTGTGTTGTAGAATTATTTTTATTTATATTGTTTCATAATACTTTTTTTTTAATGTGATATATAATTTTATTTTCTTTAAATTGTGTTGTAGAATTATTTTTATTTATATTGTTTCATAATACATTTTTTTTAAATGTGATATATAATTTTATTTCCTTTAAATTGTGTTGTAGAATTATTTTTATTTATATTGTTTCATAATACATTTTTTTTTAATGTGATATATAATTTTATTTTCTTTAAATTGTGTTGTAGAATTATTTTTATTTATATTGTTTTATAATACATTTTTTTTTTTATAGTTTCTTTTAAACTTTCTTGGTTTGACAGTTAACATTTATATCTTTAACATTTTTGACTCTCATAAAGTTATCATTCATTAAGAGGCCAATGTGGCTCTTTCAATAAATATCTTAGTCAATTTTAGTCTTAATATTATTATTTTAATATCATAGTTTCGTTATTCTGCTACATATTTGTGTGAATTTAACTTTATTCAGTATTAAAAATAGCACAAAGTTGAGGGAATAAAAACTAGCAATGTGTTGCCAATTGCCAAATTGCCCGGTTAGCTCAATCGGTAGAGCGTTGGACTGTTAATCGGACAACCTGGGATCGATTTCCGGGTGGACCAGGTCACTTCTTTTGTGATTGGTTATGAAATCTTCTCTACGACCATTCACACTGTACCACTGCCCCTGGCATGTACAGAAGTTGTCAGTTCCTTGCAGAAGTGAAGGCACCTAGTACTGGTTAACCGCCTGATAGTCTGCTCAGGATAGGTGTACGGTGGCTGAACTGTCACTCTGGGACCCTTCAATGTGCTCACGCCAGGACCCGGAGTATAAACTTCTAACACCACAACCACCAATTGTGACATTGATACAGATTAATGATTACTCATGTTTAAGAATAACCAGCTTATTGTTTGATATATATAAAAGTTTGATAAACAGAAAAAATATAATACAAGATATAAGAATCTTTATTTTAAGTCGGGTATATGCCAACAAGAAATGTAAGTTTAAATTGAGATATTTTCAGACATGAATTATAATTAAAATATGAATATAGGGAAAGTAAATCTCTTGATGAACTGCATTTTCAATTTTATGAAATAATCACTGTCAATAATAACTTTAATGGGGTTTTTTAGTGGTGTTAAAAGTTTATAAAATGAAGTTTAATTGAACGGCTTAGCCATCCTTAAAAAGCATTAATTTTTGTTTGCAGATCAAACAAATAATTGGTGTCTGCAGTTTCAAAACTGTAATTCTGTCTGTTTTCTACAGGCGGGCATATGATCCCAAAAGTGGCTTACTACAGAAATTTGGTTTATTAAAAACTGATCAAATTTTTTCCCACCTACCCACTCCCAAAATTGTGGGTAGGGTAACCACAATCAAACAATTTTTCATTATGGCCCTGGTTCATTATGTTCCATACATTCATTTCCAGTAACTGCAAAGCACAACTTTTGGCCTGGACTCATGTTAGTTTGTTAAGTAGTTATCAATTGCTGGACAAGTCTGGTTCATGGTTACAGTGCTGAACAATTTTGGTTGCTCAGGTTACCTTGCCCGATCAGTTTCATTTGTGGGAACAGTGCCGAGTGAGTGGTTGGTGGTTACAGTACCGGACAAGTTTGGCTAGTGGTCACTGCCAAACAAATTTGGTTCGTGGTTACTGTGCCAAATGAGTTAGGTTGGTGGTAACTGTGCCGAATGAGTATAGTTGGTGGTTACAATACCAGACGAATTTGGTTGGTGGTTACAGCACTTGACCAGTTTGGTTGGTGGTTACTGTGCCGAATGAGTATGGTTTGTGGTTACAATACCGGACAAATTTAGTTGGTGGTTACAGTACTTGACCAGTTTGGTTGGTGGTTACTGTGCCGCATGAGTATGGTTTGTGGTTACAGTACCGGACAAATTTGGTTGGTGGTTACAGTACTTGACCAGTTTGGTTGGTGGTTACTGTGCCGAATGAGTATGGTTTGTGGTTACAATACCGAACAAATTTGGTTGGTAGTTACATGCAGTACTTGACCAGTTTAGTTGGTGGTTACTGTGCCTGACAAGTTTAGTTGGTGGTTACTCTGCCTGACCAGTTTGGTAGGTGGTTACTGTGCCCAACCAGTTAGTTGAACTTTACTGT
Organism: Mya arenaria; assembly: GCF_026914265.1. Classification (NCBI taxonomy): domain Eukaryota; kingdom Metazoa; phylum Mollusca; class Bivalvia; order Myida; family Myidae; genus Mya; species Mya arenaria. The sequence goes on along the minus strand of NC_069131.1, from coordinate 12,967,839 downwards.
GCCCCCACCAATTTGGTTGGTGGAACCAGTGCCGAATAAGTATGGTTGGTGGTAACAATTCGGACAAGTTTGACTGGTGGTAATTGTGCCAGCCAATTTGGTTGGTGGTTACTATGCCGGACAAGTTTGGTGGTGGGTATTGTGCCGGACAAATTTGGTTGGTGGTTACTGTGCCAGACATGTTGGGTTGGTGGTTACTGTGGAGGACAAATTTGGTTGGTGGTTACAGTGCCCTTCAAGGTTAGTTAGTGGTTCCTATGACCGAAAAGTTCGATTTGTGGTTACTGAGGCCAACAAGTTTGGTTGTTGGTAACTGTGCCAGACAAGTTTGGTTGGTGGTTACTGAGCTTGACAAGTTTGGTTGGTGGTTACTGTGCCCGACAAGTTTGGTTGGTGGTTACTGTGCTCAACAAGTTTGGTTGGGGATTAAAAAGCCGGACAAGTGGATTTCCTCTATTAAGTATTCTGGTTTCCCGTGATAAAAAGTTAATTACATGCCAAGAGAGGGATCAATATAATGTTGCACATTCATAAAGTTAACCATTTTAAGATCTTCATTATTGATCTAGATCTGAGTTATCAATCTATATATACCTCACAACACTTTCAATAATTTATATGCATTTCATATCAACTTTCAATCTTGTAAAAGAAGAAATTACCAGCATCTGATACAGTTTAAATTATAGTTTTCTTTCTTATTATCATGAATATCTCTCTGTAAAAATCAATGTTTTAAGCTTTCTTGTAATGAACAGTTATAAGCCTAAAACAATTTCTTATCAGAGATCTCTTAATGGCACAATTTCCTTTTAAACTTTCAGTCGCCTTATTCCATGTCTATCGCTTTATTGTTGGACCATGTCTATTGCTTGATTCCATGTCTATCGCTTGATTCCATGTCTATCGCTTGATTCCATGTCTATCGCTTGATTCCATGTCTATCGCTTGATTCCATGTCTATCGCTTTATTCCATGTCTATCAGAGAAAATCTGGTTTTCCCAGTAAATGAAGCTTTTTTGATATTTAGATATATTTTTCATTTCACAGTCTATATTTTTTTTAAGGTTTTGACTGTTAAAAAGTAAGCAGATTTTGTTCCCCTGGAAATGGAATTTAATTGCATGCAGAGGAAAATTAATTAAATTCCCAGAGGAGAGAGTTTATTGCATTTCATTTCCAGCTAGTCTCCTGTGGTTTTTAAAGAAAAATGTGATTTTGAAAATGTTCGTTCCCTTTTGTGGATAAAAACAAAGACTGTACATCATTGGAAATATATTTATGTATAGACCTTTTATACTTTGCCCATTTTTTTTTAATTTTTGTTATTTAACAGAACATCTGCTCTAAAAAATAATAATTGCCCTATTGTTGTTTTGGCAAAATCCCCTGGGAGGGTTTCTAGAAAAAGGCATGTATTGAGATGGATGAGTGGATAGTCAGCTGATATATGGATAATCACAAATATTATGGGGCTAAACTTTTATAATCATAGGATATTTTAAAAGAACATTAAACAACCAGTTGTCATGGCAATTTAATGGTTATAATTTACTGCATTTAGTAAACAACATTAACTAAAATTCATGAAGATCTGTTGACAGCAAACATCAAAGGTAGTATTATCACATCCTTGTTTTGAGATTTATCCTGATGGTCACCAGTTTAGGCCCAAGGGCACCCTAAATTATAATGGCAAGAACAAAAACACTGGTAATAAATTCTATCTTTTGTGATAATGTTTAGTTAAGATTGCTTGTTAACAGGTGGCCTTCTGTAACATTATCCTTAAGAGATGTGAATCATTCTCTTGGTAAACAATACCTTTACTTTACTTAAAAAGGGGTGGCTATATCTCTTTTATTTTTAATTAGGGCTATTTTGTTACAAAACACTTTAATTCAGCATGGGTGAAAGTTTTCCGTATTAATACGGAATTCCGTATTTTCGGTCTTCTCAGGGGTCATTTTTCTAAATCGTGTAAATTCGGGGAGTTTTTCGGGGGGGGGGGTCCCCAAACCCCATCATCAACATCGCGATCCACTCAAAATCGAAGATAAAACAAAGTTAAATTTTCTGGTTTCCCAATTTTGTTTTATAAATAGCGTTGCCATAGGTGGTAAAAATTTGTCGGCGATATCAGCCGAACGTTTCCGAAAATAGTCGTTTCTTTTCGTAAAAACGCATTGTCATTCCAATGTTGTACGAATAATCTCGGCAGTTTCCGCGCAAACAAAAACTTGGATGGCGGAAAAAGCCGGGTTTCGCCGAATATTTTCGGTCAGGATCCTGTACGACTTTTACGACATACCGCAAATTGGAGTCAAAAATAAACAATGAAATAAATCGAAATACTGCTGTTAAAATTGAACAATGAAGTTTGTACCCCCAGGGTATAATACTAAAGAGCTTGAACAGCCTGCGGAAAACAAATGGAGGTGGCAATGGCTGTCAAAAGTGTGAAATTGTCCGATTGGTAACTTGATAAAAATACAAAACTCTATTCTTTAATTGTATTGTTTTTCATTTTTTAACTTTTATTGAATGAGTTACAGAGCAAAATGAATTCTTGATTAATGAGCAAGAATTGAAGTATTGAGGGATGTTTCTGTCAGGGGCCTTATGTACATGTATGTTGACAAAAGCTGCCAGAAATATTAAAATATACAACATAGATTTGATTGATTAAAAGACCGGAAAGGCTTTGAAATGTGTTTTAAAATGCTTAATTCCTGGACCCACCAGGGGCCCTGCGCCCCCCTGCCCCCAGCTTAATTTTTCAGTATTTTGAAAATTTGCAACTTTCACCCATGATTCAGTGATTTTGTATAAAAACTTGCTGTTCCAATTTCATTGAAACATAAGCTGTGGATTAAAAGGATGTGTATGTGAACTATTTTTTCAAAGTTAAGTGTTGTAAGTTATTTTTTTTGGAGTACTTTGCTTTAAATTATTATAATCATTAAAATAATGAAATTCTTTAAATTATTATAATCATTAAAATAATTAAATAAATATAGTTAAAAATCATAGGTAAAGTTTAAAACATAAGTAAGATACCAGTTAGAGGCGGTATTCTTAAAAAAAATCTTTAGTCATTTCTGAACTTAAGTTGATTACCTTAAATTTTTGATAACCTTAAATTTTCAAAGTCAAATTTAAAGATAAGGCCAAAAACAAAGTGGTTTGGTTAGTTATCTTCTTTTTAAAAACAGGTAGGGTGGGTTAGGCTTTTTAATTTTTATTGGTTATTTTTATAAGGGTTTATGTTGAACATTGTAATCATTGGAGAATGGTGTTGAAGTCATCTTTTGTAAAAAGCTTTAAAGGTTTAAACTTCATATTAAAACACACATTAAAAAATATATATATATATATTTCTTATTAATATTTTTTTTTTAGCAACTGACTATAAAATGGTAGGGTCAGCACCTTTTTTGTAGGTAGGGTCAGCACCTTTTTTGTAGGTAGTGTCAGCACCTTTTTTGTAGGTAGGGTCAGCACCTTTTTTGTAGGTAGGGTCAGCACCTTTTTTGTAGGTAGGGTCAGCACCTTTTTTGTAGGTAGGGTCAGCACCTTTTTTGTAGGTAGTCAGCACCTTTTTTGTAGGTAGGGTCAGCACCTTTTTTGTAGGTAGGGTCAGCACCTTGTTTGTAGGTAGTGTCAGCACCTTTTTTGTAGGTAGGGTCAGCACCTTTTTTGTAGGTAGGATCAGCACCTTTTTTGTAGGTAGGATCAGCACCTTTTTTGTAGGTAGGGTCAGCACCTTTTTTGTAGGTAGGATCAGCACCTTTTTGTAGGTAGTCAGCACCTTTTTTGTAGGTAGGGTCAGCACCTTTCTTGTAGGTAGGGTCAGCACCTTTTTTGTAGGTAGGGTCAGCACCTTTTTTGTAGGTAGGGTCAGCACCTTTTTTGTAGGTAGGGTCAGCACCTTTTTTGTAGGTAGGGTCAGCACCTTTTTTGTAGGTAGGGTCAGCACCTTTTTTGTAGGTAGGGTCAGCACCTTTTTTGTAGGTAGGGTCAGCACCTTTTTTGTAGGTAGGATCAGCACCTTTTTGTAGGTAGGGTCAGCACCTTTTTTGTAGGTAGGGTCAGCACCTTTTTTGTAGGTAGGATCAGCACCTTTTTTGTAGGTAGGGTCAGCACCTTTTTTGTAGGTAGGGTCAGCACCTTTTTTGTAGGTAGGGTCAGCACCTTTTTTGTAGGTAGGGTCAGCACCTTTTTTGTAGGTAGGGTCAGCACCTTTCTTGTAGGTAGGGTCAGCACCTTTTTTGTAGGTAGGGTCAGCGCCTTTTTTTGTAGGTAGGGTCAGCACCTTTTTTTGTTGGTAGGGTCAGCACCTTTCTTGTAGGTAGGGTCAGCACCTTTTTTGTAGGTAGGGTCAGCGCCTTTTTTTGTAGGTAGGGTCAGCACCTTTTTTGTAGGTAGGGTCAGCTCCTTTTTTGTAGGTAGGGTCAGCACCTTTTTTGTAGGTAGGGTCAGCGCCTTTTTTTGTAGGTAGGGTCAGCACCTTTTTTGTAGGTAGGGTCAGCACCTTTTTTGTAGGTAGGGTCAGCGCCTTTTTTGTAGGTAGGGTCAGCACCTTTTTTGTAGGTAGGATCAGCACCTTTTTTGTAGGTAGGGTCAGCACCTTTTTTGTAGGTAGGGTCAGCACCTTTTTTGTAGGTAGGGTCAGCGCCTTTTTTTGTAGGTAGGGTCAGCACCTTTTTTGTAGGTAGGGTCAGCACCTTTTTTGTAGGTAGGGTCAGCGCCTTTTTTTGTAGGTAGGGTCAGCACCTTTTTTGTAGGTAGGGTCAGCACCTTTTTTGTAGGTAGGGTCAGCACCTTTTTTGTAGGTAGGGTCAGCACCTTTTTTGTAGGTAGGATCAGCACCTTTTTGTAGGTAGGGTCAGCACCTTTTTTGTAGGTAGGGTCAGCACCTTTTTTTGTAGGTAGGGTCAGCACCTTTTTTGTAGGTAGGGTCAGCACCTTTTTTGTAGGTAGGGTTTTTGTAGGTAGGGTCGTTGGAGTTGAATGAAGGCCATGTTTGATTCAAATGTAGTTTAAAACAAAGAAGTACCAGCCTGACTGGTTTCTGTATTATTTGGACAAATATTTACTGTTGAAATCCAGTCCATTTTAAAAACAATGGGGATGGACCAAGCTGGGTTTACTTTGGCATAAAAAAGCCACACAGTATTAAGTTATTTACAACAGACCTTTCATCTGCAATCTTTATATATCTTGTGTAACTTCCATATTGCTCATATTGTTAACTCTATATTAGCCATATAAAATAATTCACTGCTGTCAGGAAATCTCATATACTCCAGGGGTATGTTTTACTGTAAACTATAACTTATCGACTCCAATAACAACATTTAGAACTGCATGGTCAATATTTATATGTAATATTCACATATTTGGGATGTTGGTCATAACCTTAAATTACCCCACAGACATTTAATGTGAAATGACTAATTTGCTGTCATTGGGGGAGCATTATAACATACAATCAAACTTTTCGGTGAGAGTGCTCGAGACTTTTAGCATCACATTTTATCCATTGACTTCAACACGCCACATATTTGCATGCTTATTTCAAGGTCTCAGATGGACTGATGCCGACCAGACAAATTAAGCATACTGTGAAGCGCTTTTCAAAAAGCCTTTATATAGAGTTGAACATGTTAAAGTCTTTTATGAGATCAATGTTCCTACAATATAGGCCCCAAATGCCTGTACATACTACAGATAGATGTTTCCCAAACAATTTTATTACAGTTTGCAAAGCACAAAGCAGTTCTAAGGACTTTGACTGATATCTCAAAATTGGGTATTTCAGTTTTGAATGCAACCTTTAGTTTTTCAGAGTCAAAAATTTGTGAAATTCTGATGTATTGATATTGTCGTCATGATTGTCATCGAGCCAAAACTTAATTCATGCCCATAAATCAAACCAGATTAAGTTTTTAAAGTAAAACTAAATTGTTTTACTCATATTGAGAGAGACGATATGCAGGCACACAAGGAACATAACTCTGACTTCAGTATTTGATGAGTTATGCCCTTGGTCAACTGAAAAATGATAGATTTACGTTTGCTCTGTAGCTGTATTGTTAGGGTCATATTTTCCATTTTTAACATATTATCTCTACGCATTTTTTCAGGGCCACAGACAAACAGCTCCGATGCAGACCAGACGATTGACTTCCAGTTTGCTCAGCATGAGCTGATGATGAAAGAGTACAGCAACGATCCAATCTCTGAAGCTATCAGCGCTGTGGAGAAACAGTACGAGGAGGATAAACAAGGTAAGGTTACTGCAAACTGGTGATAATGTTAAAGCAGGTATCTGATATTATAAGTTGAAAATGTTTCCATTGTTTTAGTGGGGAAAGGTTTGATCCCAGCAAAGGCAAATTCTCCGAGCCTGCCAAAAAGAAAACCAGTTCTGAACTGTATAGTATCAGGCATATACATTCAATAGAACTTTTGAATGGAGTGGTATAAAGTCTTCAAACTTGGTAAACAAATTGGGCATGTTCAGTTAATGAACCCTTTAAATTTTGGGTCAATATGTTAAAGGTCAAGGTCATGGTGACATTTAATATAAAAATTGTGTGATTTTGATTCTAATCAATTATTTTGAACTACATGGCATAGCCTTCTAACTAGGTATGCATTTATTCCTTTACTTTTGAATTGTTTTGTATCATGGTCAGTAGATGACCCCTATTGATTATGGGGTCAAAGGTCATGATAACCTTTACTTGAAAAAATACTGGTGCTTTTGCACATTGGTAATGATTAGTTAATGCATGGACCCTTTTGATTTTAATATCCTACTGGGGTCATTAAACAAAAGGTCAAGGTTGTTGTGATTTTACCCAGTAAATTTATGGGCACTTAAAACAGGCATCACATACAATTCCTGGAATTCTAGTGTTAGCTTGTAACTGTCTTCACAATAAAGCTAAAATGAGTTAGTTCCTAGTAATAGTTTTGCCAAAATTTGATATAAAACTTTATGGCAAGCCCTTATGGCAAGGAATTGTGTTTTCCCAATTTCTGTTCCACAATTCCCCTGTGTGTCGACATTTGATGAAGTGTGTCAAATAGTTTTGTCAGAGTAGCATTAGTGTCAATGAAATAATAAGCTAACAGACGGGATTTCATGAGGTTTTGGCTAATCAGAACTGACTTTTCTTCTCGAATAGGGAGAATTTCTTAGCGATTAATATTGATTCGGAGTCAACAGTTTGAAAGTCTGTTGCTGGATGTATAAATGTGTTATGAATAAATGTTCTTAACACTCGCAAGGGGAAAATAGTTTGTAATTTCTTTATAACTTAAGTCTAGACTGGGAAAAAATATAAATGTGTTTGTTTTATGCTGAGGTCCTCATTATTGAAGTTTGAATGAAATTATTACGAGGCTCTTGTGACAGCAGATGGCTATTAATCTAAAATGACTGAGAAGCTATAATAATTGATATGTTTTTCAATACAATGCTTGAAGGACAGAAAAATCATGCATGATTTGCTGGAATACAAGTTATCTGACCTATGAAAAGAATAGTTTTTGTAGCGTGAGGTATTTAAAAAATATTACAGTATTTTAAGGATTAAAGCAATTAGGATAAAATTATATGCATTTAAGAAAATAGAACTGGAGTTGATGTAACAAATTAGTGATAAATATAAAGACTATGCTATGTTGCCAAAAAATCTGAGAAAAAATTGAGGATTTTTTCCCCTTCCTTCATGCAGTGGCCCTGGAGCAGCAGCGACAGATGTATGAGAGACAGATGCAGCAGCTGCGATATCAACTCATGTCGCCCGGGACCCCCTCCATGCCCTTCCCTGTGGGGGACATCAAACTGACACCCACAGGCTCACAGAGTGGCATACAGAGGAAATATCAGCAGTGGGCACAAGAAAGGTACTGAATTATTAGCTTTCAACATCTAATTAAAGAGAGTTATGTCTGAAAATTTAAGATTTAAGTTCATTACATTCCTTTTGGACACACGGAATAACACCCACAGGTTCTTAGAGTGACACAAAGAGGAAATATCAGCATGGGCTCAGATAAGGTACTGAATGATTACGATTAGAAGTTTAAACAATCATTTTATTTCATTCTTTGTGGGGGGGCATGGAACAACACCCACGGGCGCTTAAGAGTGACACACAGAGGAAATATTAGCATGGGCTCAGATAAGGTACTGAATGATTATGATTTTAAGTATAAACAATCATTTTATGTCATTCCTTATTGGGAGACATGGAATAACACCCATGGGTTCTTAAAGTGTCAGCAGTGGGCACAGGAAAGGTATTGTACTGTCCTATTTCAACATTGAATGAAAAAAAAAGAAAAAGTTTAAGTTAGTGATAAAGGCTCATATTGTTTTTCTATGCCAGTTTGATTAGCCTCAAGAAAGGTATTAAACAGTTCCTTTTTCATAAAATTTATTATTTATTTATTATTCCAAAGGAAAACTGGAAAACCAAGGAAATAAGATTGGGGTGTATTGGAGGACAGCTATTTTTGGTTGGCGTCAAGAATTTGTGTCTGGTCTATGACTTGTAACTATTCATAAGGGATGTTAAAATAACTCTGCAAAAATATTCACCATGACACGATGGTGTGACGCGTGCAAGAACTTGTAATGTGTCTTGTTCAGGCTAAAGCTTTAATTGCTATTCATTTGGGGATTTAAATTACTGGGCACAAATGTTCAGCAGGAGAAGCCGGTGTGTCATGTGATAAACACCAATGTCAGTAGGCCAAAGGTCAAGGTCACACATAAGTGTCATTGGTACAAAAAAAAAATGTATTTAAATTACATTTTATATGACACGTGTAAAAATTTATTTAAAATACAAATTCAAATTTTGATTGATGACTTCATTTTTTGCTTGTTCTGGCTTTAACTTGGCCATGTTTTGGGAATTTTGGTCAATGGTCAAAAGATATTTATATTGGCTTGTCCGGGCTTTAACTTGACCATTTGTTTGGGAACTAAAAACATTCTTGGCACAAATTTTCACACCTAAACAAGGTCAATAAAACATTATAAGTTCTATCATCTTGATAACATTTAGATATTTACAGCATTAAACAGAAATATTTTATCATTTCTATTAAGCGGTGGTTTAATATTATTGCCATTGCACCAACAAAACTCTTTCATTTAAAAAGCTTAAAAAGTTAGTGCCTCTTAGTCCATGAATGCCTGTCCATCCCTGGTACAATTTGTCAAAATCTTCTGATCAAAAACTGGGTTTTCATCGCATTGCATTGTCTTGTATTTGTAATTTTCTGTTTAAACCATGGATAAAAAAATATATGGATACATATTATACCCAAAGTTTACCACAATATTATAATGCAGCACCAGTGTATCATTATAACTATACTCAACAGCTGTTTGGATCTGTCCTTAAAGGTGTTTATCTCTTACAATTGTGGTCCAAGAATAGCTGTAGAAAAGGATGAGCAGAGTAATTGAAGTAGGCTGTGTTACCCACATGAGGTTTATTAGTATCAACAAGATAATCAAGTATCTACTTTCTATTAAGGATCCTTGAAAACATATATCCATTAGCCTGTGCACAAAGTTCAAGATCTTTAGATAAATATCTATTGTCATTTTCATCTGCAATTATCAGGCTTCAAGTTTCCACGTCAATACAAAATAATAGGAAAGAACTTTTTCTTTTATGCCTTGCCAATTAATTCTGTTGGAGGCAGGGATGCAAAGTTGTTATGTTCAGAAAAAAATACTCACAGCATCTTGAGACTAAATTTTATTACTCACTCAATGGTCATTATAAATCATTATAAAGTTTATTTCTATCATAATGCACAAAATTAAGTGTGAGAACGTGTTTCAAATATAGGCATGTTAAAAGGAGGACATGAAATATCCGTGACCTTAAGGTTTTTGGAATAACAACAACAGTTACAACATGATAACAACACCAACAACAATGATAACAATATCATCAACAGCAATGATAACAATAACACCAGCAACAATGATAACAACAACACCAACAATAATGATAACAGCAACACCAACAACATTGATAACAACAACTCCAACAACAATGATAACAACAATAATAACAAAAACAACAATGATAACACCGACACCAACAACAATGATTACATCTACACCAACAATAATGATAACACCAACAGTAACCAGTGCTCTCCATATTTTCTAGGGACAAGATGTTCAAACACAGCTTATCGTTGTTACGTGAGGAGGTGGTGAAGGCTAACGCCCTTGTAAGGGAGGCAAACTTTCTTGCGGAAGAGATGGGCAAACAGACCGAGTTCCATGTCACGTTGCAGATCCCGGCTTCCAACCTCAGCCCAAATAGACGGGTAGGTAGAAATGTCCAAGTTTAATCAATGGAAGTGTCTTCATTTATCAATAAAATGTCTACATTTAATCAATAATTTGGTTAAAATTTGAGGAAACTACATAATATTTTGTCTTTTTAAATGTTGTGTACATTTGAAGTAGATTTCAGACAACTGAAGTTAATTCTAGATAAATTAAGTTAAACCTCCATACTGTTATCAATTTTTAATCAGGTTTTCATATAGTGATAGATGGTTATTAGAATGACATACATCATTGTTCAGGTAGGCGGGTGGCGTCAAACTTACTTATGAAACTGAAAAACTTTAGTTAGGGTTGACATATCTTGACTAAACTTGGTATTTAGGAAGAGTTCATGGAGACCTTTGTGTTTTGGGGACTCTGGAGACAAGGTCACTGTCATTAAAAATAGATAAACAGTTTAAACTGATTATCTTTAGAAAGGGTTAACATATCTTGACTGAACTTGGTGTTTAGGAAGCATTTATGAAGAACTTTCATCGAGTTGCATTTTGGGCACCTAGGGTCATTTTGGTCACCTAGGGTCAAGGTCACTGTCACTAAAAATGGATAAATGGTTGAAACTGAATAACATTAGATAGGGTTGGCATATCTTGACTAAACTTGGTATTAAAAGAGTTTATGGAGATCTTTTTTATTGCGTTGCTTTTTGTGGGTACCTTGGATTGAGGTCACTGCTACTAAGAATAAAAGACTGAACCTAAATAACATTAGTTAGCGTTGACATATCTTGACTAAACTTGAGAAAATGGTTTCTCATGATAAAACATATTTAAAATGATACATATAAACAAAATACTCACTGGATCTGTATATTGGATCAATAGTTTTGAACACAAACATTTCCTCAAATTTTACAGCGAGGTGCTTTTGTTTGTGAGCCGGCGATTACCGTGAAACGACGACAACGCGGGAGTCAAGTATGGAGCATGGAGAAGTTCGAGAACAAAATAATCGACATGCGAGACATGTATGAGGAGAGGAAAACGTCAGGCGCCCCACTTCGGGTAGACGAAAGTGATGAATCAGAGTCGGTTTGTGTGAACGCTTTGCATGAATTCTTTTGTTGCCATGGTTTTTGTAGCTGATAAGGTTAAGTTCTTGAGTGATTTTCAGTATCTGTAATAGTTAATTAAAATGTTCAGATATATATTGAATGGCTATAATGTGTTTAATAATTTACTTCTCTTTCTAAGAATTCTTATCTTAAAGAATTTTCCAACATTCAAAAATGCTTAAATTCAATATGTGTTGTAAACAATTTTGGTTGCTTGTTTTAATACATTGAAGCTCTGGTCTTTGTTAAGTTACAGAATTGAAAACCAATTCTGTTTTCTGTGTATTTTTTGTACAATGATGATGTTGTTTACTGCAAATGATTGTTATGTTTTCAAATTTATATGGCATGCAGTGGAAGTGCCCTTTTGTGCCATTTAAAATTGATGGTCTTTCAGCTGTGTAAATTGCTGGTTAACTCCTAAACAGTAATTTGGGAATTCACATTTAAACAAAACTAGGAGGACGGCTCACTTTTGAATGCCAGCAAAAGATTGATTCAAACAATTAAGGATATTTATTTGACTCACCCATTTGGTGTTAAATATGAAAATAAAAGTACTTATACCATACTATTCTATGCTTATCATACTAATTTGCAACATTGGTGCCTAAATGGCTTGACACATGACAGTATAAGAATGATATGTTCTAAAAAAAGAATCCTAAAAATGACTAAAGGTTTTAAGTATGTATAATATTTATAAAAATAATTGATTTAATGCAATTCGTTTTCATGATCATTTAATTATTTTGTTAAAAACATCCTCAAAGCCCTTGAACCAGCTTGGTGTTTGTGATTATATTTTGTCTACAGCCTCTTTTAAATTAACCAATTCAACTGATTAAAATCAATAGCTGCTGACTGCAGATTTACCAAGATATATGTACGGCAGATTTGAAAAAAGCTGCCATCCCATTGGACAAAACACAATTTCAAAAACTAAGACAGTTTGGTATATTCTAATTTAGTTTAGGATTCAAATATTTTGGACATGATTGAAGTTGTCTGGGTTTTTTTTAAAAATCAACATTAGATTAACGTCTTATCGTAATTTAGGTTACCTGGTAATGTAAAGTGTATGAAAGCATTTCATTTAGTTAAATCATATCCAAGCTCAGTTGTCAGCGGCGATTGAGTATTTAGAAGAGATAATGGTTAAACAATTTTAAAAATACTTGATTAGAATCATCAAAAGAGTTGTATCATTATTTTGGAAAGTAATTATACTCATTGGCTACGCAATTTCCTTATCCTATAAGACACAATGCAACAACTTAAAATCTTTCCTCAAACACATGTGTATGTTGTTTTGAGAATTATTCCTAATTTCCTTTAACTTCTTAAGCTTAACTAGCTTAAGTACGGTAGCTTATTTCAAATAGCCAAATAAAATACTTAAATTTGATTTTGATAAATGAAAAATTATTGTAAATATTGTCAAGATAATTAAATAAGTAAACACAACACAAATTATACCAATACAAAAATAGTTAGCTTTAGCTTGATTACGTTAGAGCGGAATATAGAAGTTTCGAGAAATTGGGGCTGAGTAACTTATCTGTTTCTTAGAGAAATACAAATTTTCATTTGTAAAAAAAATCCCAAACTGATGATAGCCCCCTATTCACAGGATGAGGGCCCACCACAGAAGGGCGACCCGTTTTACGAGTCGTACGAGAACCACAACCTGATTGGCGTGGCTAACGTATTCCTTGACTGCCTGTTCTACGATGTGAAACTCGACTACCAGGTGCCCATCATCAGCCAACAAGGGGAGGTAAATATTAAGGATGCACTCTTACTCCTAAATATGATAATCTGCAGTTAATACATTAATTATTACACAGTACACTTTTTATATCAATAGGTGATTTGAAAACCAAACATATCCAAAGATGTTGCGTTCATCTAAAATATTTGCAATTGCCGAAAGGCCAATCATTGAAGAAATGGAAATTTAGTAGTAAATATAAGAGTGTAAAGTGTTTTGACAATATTTATAACATGCCCATCTTCTTGAATTGATGGCAAGCTGCATGTTGAGATTTTAAAATGTGGCAGGGAGATTACGCACCCATTTCAAATAGTTTTTATTGAAATTCTTCTTGATATATATCTGTGCTTATTTCACAGATTGCTGGCAAGCTGCATGTTGAGATCTCAAAACTTGGTGGTGAGATTATGGACCGGTTTGCGGACATCAACTGTGAGGACAGTGATGAAGAAGAGGAGGGATCGTCCCCTCTAGGCACACCCCTTATCATCAGGGTGAGTAGCATACCTCCCGGCAACCAGGAACTGCATTGTTAAAATTCTGACAACTGAAAAGTTTATATGCCGGCAACTAGTAACTAGATAGTTTATATGGCAGCAACCAGTTACCGGAAAGTTTTAATGCCGGCAACTAGTTATCGTAAACTTTATATGCCGGCAACAAGTAACTGGAAAGTTTATATGCTGACAACCAGTAACTCTATTAATTTAATGCCGGCAACCAGTAACCGGATAGTTTATATGCAGGCAACCGGTAACTGTATAGTTTATATGCTGGCAAACAGTTATATAAGCAATGCTGGCAATGAGTTATAACCAAAACTTTTACTCCTAACAGGTGAAGATTAAAGAAGCTAAGGGTCTTCCAAAGGACCTTTCCAACTTTGTGTTCTGTCAATACACATTCTGGGACCATGATGAGATGGTGTCCGTGCCGCCCGACATTAACCCTGATACCTCCTGCCAGGGACGGACCACAAAAACTGTCATGTTTGCCCATGAGAGGGTAGGTAGCCAGTTTAAATTTTAGAATATTTGATCTGTTGAATAGTGTTTGGGTTTTTTGGTGTTTTTTTGGTGTCAACTTCAATAAAATAGATCCCCAGTCGGGTTTCAGGCACATGACCGCTTGGCTGTGAGTTGGACTCCTGTATAACTTGACCACCTTATCCACACATTTTTATTGTGCTATGACCCTTTATCATGATAAAATGGATTCAATGCATCTGCCATGTAGACATGAATAAAGAATGTATTTTGTTGCTGATATGAATACCTGTATCCAAAAGGTAAATAACTCTTACTGGATAAGCTTATGCCCTATTAGCTTGTCTGTTTTTCATTGTAAAAAGTTGGGGTACTGTCATAGCCTTGGTGTTTTTGGAGTCGTAGCCATTCAAAATATTTAAATCAAATTTGGTTAACATGTTTGCTAGAGACAATACATTTACGAGCAGCAAGGTCAACAACTCTGGATTTAATCTTTATTATATTTTGCCCCTTGTTAGTCTAAAAAACAACAACATCAGAAAGTGTGCCTTTGGCTCTGCAGCACTTTATTATGCTCATTTCTATTGGTTAATTTACAAACATATGAATGCATGATGCCTAAGAATGGAAATAAGTTTTAATTCTGTCTCCAAACTGAATAATCATTTTTAAAACTATGTTAATGATGTCAACTTTCTTGGAGTGGCATTAAATTTGTTTCAAAGATATTAGAGTAAATTAATGTTAACTTCTCTTTCGCTTTCAGGACTTCAAGGTGCACATGACAGAAGAGTTTGTGGAGTACGCCCAGGACTGTGCCCTCTCTATCGAGGTCTGGGGTCACAAGGTGATCGAGTTCGGTCAACAGATGTCCCAGTTTGACTCCTTGCTCCGCTCCAACTCCATCGCTGACAGGTGAGCTGACATTCACAATCGTTGCTTTTCTAATGATCCATGTTTTCAACTGTCATGAAAATTTTAAAGAACTCGTGTGAAGCATTTAAACAGCTTGTCTTCCAATCTATTCAGACACATGATAAAAAATTTATATTAGTTTTGTATATTGTACGGTTGTTTATGTTTTTCATTGAACCTAATAAATATGTTTTAACTAAATCACCATAATACTAAACACACTGAATATCTTCCTTCTTTATTGCATTGCAAAACAATGTTGACATACCTCATCCTGTCATTTCAAGGCTGTTCATACCTTATCTTAGTGTATCTTATCTTTACAGACAAGTCTTATCTTAACAAAGGATTTTCATCTTAGGCTATCATATCTTATCTCAACATAGGTTTTCTTATATCATGCTTTCTTGTTTTATCTTAAACATAGTTTGTCTAATCTTATTCTATCTTTACACATTTTGTCTTATATATATTGTTGTCTTATCTCAACACATTTTGTCCTATCGTATGTAAACATAGCTTGTCTTTATCTCAACAAAGGCTAATTATATCTTGTCATTTCTAAATACAGGGTGTCTTATCTAATTATAGACTGTCTTATCTTGTCTTATCTAAATATAGATTGTCTTATCTGAATATGGACTGTCTTACCTTGTCTTATCTAAAGATAGCCCTTATCTTGTCCTTTTTTAATATAGACTTGTCTTATCTTCCCTTAGCTAAATATAGACCAACTTATATTGTCTTAGCTAAATCTAGACCAACTTATCTTGTCTTAGCTAAATATAGACCAACTTATCTTGTCTTAGCTAAATATATACTGTCATACATTGTCTTATCTAAATATAGACTGTCATATATTGTCTTATCTAAATATAGACTGTCATATCTTGTCTTATCTCAATATAGACTGTCTTATCTTGTCTTAGCTAAATATAGACTGTCTTATATTGTCTTAGCTAAATATAGACTGTCTTGTCTTGTGTTATCTAAATATAGACCGTCTTGTCCTGTGTTATCTAAATATAGACTGTCTTGTCTTGTGTTATGTAAATATAGACTGTCTTGTCTTGTGTTATGTAAATATAGACTGTCTTGTCTTGTGTTAGGTGGATGGAGGTGTCTAGGAAGGTGGAACTATTTGTGGAGATACATGAGGTGAATGACCAGGGGGAGTATGCCCCAGTGGAGGTGAAGGCCCAGCCTGATGTTCCATGTGCAGGAGTCTTCCAACTCAGACAGGTATGAGGTTGCTCTTCAAAGGTTTAAAGATTAGATGCATTTAACACTGTTATGTAATGTATTGCTAAACATGCAATAGAAATTGTTTGCTTTGCACTTAAAGTCACCATCTCTGAACAGTGAAAAGTTAACCAACAAGCCTCATTATTGGCTTCTGCACATGTGTTTGGACTGTCCGATTAGAATACATTCACATGAAAGATACTTAAAATTTCGTTCTATTTAAAAATATCAACAACAATAAAACAGGAGTAGCCAATTGTATAAAAGTGTTTGATTCTTTGATATGGTCAAAGTTTATTGATTTGTCAATATTTATCTAATAAAGATTATTAACCAATCAAACCATTTGTATGTGCCAACTTATCAAAAGACAACTTAACCAAGTTTTATACAATTTTCTGCAGCAATAGTAACCAATTGAATTGTTATTTTTTCTCTCAAAAAAGAATGTAACACTCCGCTGAAGGCAGCATTTTTGCCATAGCTTTGAGCAGCATGTTAGTGAACATCCACCTTGTTTTTCAGGGCCATGCCAGGCGTATTCAAGCTCGTATCAAGTCCCAGTCCAACTCGGGGACGCTTCCCCTCATCTGTGATAGCATCAGTTCTATATCAATCGGTTGTATCTGCGCACGGTCAAAACTCCAGAAGGGCCTCGACTCGTACCAGGAGGAGGACTTGAACCTGCTGAGAGAACGCTGGAGTGAGGCGTTGTCTCGGCGACAGAAATACCTTGACAACCAAATACAGACGTTGATGAACAAGCAAGGTGAATTTTTATGATAAAATGTTCATACAAACCTTTCAACAGGCATACAAACAAGGTGCAAATCTAAAGCTTTAAATGGCTGATAACATAGGCAAAAGTAGAAAAAATAACCATCTCCTTAAAAAAAAAATGACTTTAGTGCACCGGTTTTTAAAAATCTGTAAAAAAACATTGCCTCAACAGTTAATAAGTTTTAAACAAAAGTACTAAATTGCTTTGAAAGTGTTACATAATATACAAAAAATCACACAAACAAGACATTTTTATATAAATCTTTATATCTAACTGTTTCGGGATTACTTCTTCAAAAGATCAATTATACATTATAGAAATTAAGTGAGGTCAAAGTCATACACTGTTTAAAGATGTAGCAAAACTCACTGTCTTACACCAACTGTACACTAAAAGTGAGGCACCTGACACATTTTACAGACAAAACTGAGGCAGACTGTGACCGAGAGCGAGCCCTTATTGAACAGTGGGTTTCCCTGACCGAGGAAAGGAATGCCGTGTTTGTCCCTGCCGCAGGAAGTGGCATACCTGGTGCTCCTGCTGACTGGTATATTAATACTTTAACCACTCTCTGGACAAAATTAAACTCAAAATATTTAATAGCTTTGATGTTGTGTTATTGCTTGTGGCATGCTTAAACTCTGATTATAACTGGAAAAAAGCATTTATAGTTTGTTTTTTATAATCATTATTTAGCTATTCAATATCATTCTTATTTAAAAAAAAATAGCTATTTCTTTGTACAGTAAAACTGCGATCTCTCGAGGTCGCCAGGGACCGAGGCAAAACCTCGAGGGAACCGATGTTTCGAGCGACCCGATTTTCAATTTTCCAGTTTGATATGAAATATCTTTCAGTGTATTTTAAGTTTGAAGTCGTCAAACAGACTGTTTACTAAGACACCGATTCTTTCCTGTAAAGGACGTGAGTGGGCGTGTTGGTGTCTTGGTATAAGTAATGGGTCCTTCATTAGATTTCTAAGGTGTTTGACAATTATTTTCTTTCATTTGGGTGTGACATTTTGAAAGTAAGGAACCCGATCTAGCTATCCCCCCAGTCATGGGTCCTTCACTAGATTGCTCAGGTGTTCGACAATTTGTAAGTTCTTTCTCATTTGCCATATTGCAAAACAAAGTGACAAGAAGGAATTCTTTTCAGAGATTCCGATGTTGGATCGATATGGTAGTGTTTTAATCATATTTTTATTACTCATTTAAATTTCTCACAATTAACTTCTCGTCATTAACTTGTCATAATTATCATCTCAAATGCCCATATCAACTAATATCGGTCATGCGTTAACAGTGATAAACGGTATTTCACACCTTATCAAATTGCCTTTTAACTGTCATTGCAATTTTTACAACTTGCGAAAATTTTAACACCTGGCAATTGTTTGTTTATTTTGGAACACGCGTTCGGGAAAAAAGTGTGAAATTATTACCTCGAGGGAGCCATAAGGTTTTGTACACGATTTGTGTACTTGGGACCGAGGATATTGCTCAACTGCTTGACATAATTAGGTTTCGAGGCAGCGTGGGTATATTTTATATGAAAATAGAAGGAAAAAAGTTCGGGACCAAGCTCTGACCTCGAGGGAACGCCGGTTCTCGAGCGACCGCATGTTCGAGGGAACGCAGTTTCACTGTATCAACCTTTTCTTTAAATAAAGTACATTGGTTAATTTTAGCTAAAAAATAAACAATTTATTTATATTTTTACAATTTGTAATTTGGTAACCATGGCAACATTAATACCAAATTTCAGGACAGTGCCCCATGACATGGAGCAACACCGACCAGTCCTGTATCTGGACCTCAACTGTGAGTGAACAATGTAGTTTTTGTTGTCCTCAGTTGAGTTGAGTTATATATTGTCATCCTCATGGTCATCATCATTGTCGTCTTCATTGTCATCTCCACCCCCATCATCATCATCATCTGCTTAGGATTGCATCAATAATTATCACCTCTACCCTGGTCTAAATTATCACTGATTTTGAGTTATAAAATCTTCACTAAAAATGACCTTGGGCTAAAAATGTTCCGTTTCCTGTTTCCAGCAGACGACATGACAACACCAAGTGCAAAGGAGGGCCTTCAAGCGGCCAGCATCAACTCCATTCTTCCCAAGGAACAGTCTGCCGGCTACATTGTACTGCAAAACTTCCGAGCGTACAGTGAGAATGATCATGTAAGAAATGTTTGATGTCTTTTTTTGGAAAGAATAATTCTGAAAGACATAGCCATGCTGTTGCAATAGTGTTGAATTTTTTAAATACATAATCAAATAATCCATTTGATTTTTTTAAAAGCTAATTATAATTTATGACTATAACCACGTTCAAACTTAATCTATGAAGGCTGCTAAAACCGATAACTACCGTAAATCATTGTTTATAGGACGCTATCATATATAGGATGCTCGGTGTCAGGGGTGATGACTTCAGAATGTCATCACCTACATCTCTGGACAACAGTTTTGACTGTTACACAAATGCCCTTGCAACAACAGTATAATGATGCCTCTTCACATGATGCATATTGATTTGTTTTTAATACAGAATCATACTGTGTAAAAAATATTGAACACTTTAAAAACTTTAAAATAACAACTTATATTTGTTGTCCTCTGCTGTTGCTCACCGTGCACGATTTTCTACTGCTGTTATAACTTAATCCATCAATCAATGTGAGTAGCATCGCTTTGAAGTAAAATGTAAACAAACATATTTCGGCTTGTAATTGACTTTGGAAAAAACTTCAAAAGCTTAATATTATATGTAAGATGCAGGCATTTTATTTATGGGAACTCTGGGGGGAAAACTATGTTCTTTACACAATGATTTACGGTAAATAAATAAATTATTTAATATTTCATTTCTCCACAGCCAGATACAATGTGCCCTTTTCACACTGTGCCCTGTCCTTTTTTTTGCAATATACCCGGCCTTTTTATAAAACTGGCTAAATCACTTTTTACTGTTGTATAAATATGTTGATCATAATCTTAATCTATTTATAATCTATTTATAGCTCTCCTTTCATTTCATCATCATGTCTGAATCTATTTAAAGGTGTGTGGTGTTGCATCCTGGGATTCATCCATGCACGACTCCCAGCATTTAAACAGAATCACAGGCAACGATAGTCGGGTTTACCTCATAGTAAAGGTTATACTACGTCTGAGTCACCCCGCATTCATGGAGGTCGTGCTCCGGAAGAGGATTTGTGTGAACATCAAACATCGTAACATGAGCCTTACAGATAAACTGAAGAAAAAAATGTGGATGGTTGGGGTAAGTTTTATTTTGTGATAATAAGCATTTATTGACCACTTTTCAGTTTGTGATCTGATGTGTAGAAAGTTGCATGGATTCTGTCAGACGGCAAGATCTTATGTGTGTAGAAAGTGGCATGGATTCTGTCGGACGGCAAGATCTTAGTTGTGTAGAAAGTGGCATGGATTCTGTCGGACGGCAAGATCTTATGTGTGTAGAAAGTGGCATGGATTCTGTCAGACGGCAAGATCTTAGTTGTGTAGAAAGTGGCATGGATTCTGTCGGACGGCAAGATCTTAGTTGTGTAGAAAGTGGCATGCATTCTGTCGGACGGCAAGATCTTATGTGTGTAGAAAGTGGCATGGATTCTGTCAGACGGCAAGATCTTAGTTGTGTAGAAAGTGGCATGGATTCTGTCGGACGGCAAGATCTTATGTGTGTAGAAAGTGGCATGGATTCTGTCGGACGGCAAGATCTTATGTGTGTAGAAAGTGGCATGGATTCTGTCAGACGGCAAGATCTTAGTCGTGTAGAAAGTGGCATGGATTCTGTCAGAAGGCAAGATCTTAGTTGTGTAGAAAGTGGCATGGATTCTGTCAGACGGCAAGATCTTAGTTGTGTAGAAAGTGGCATGGATTCTGTCAGACGGCAAGATCTTAGTTGTGTAGAAAGTGGCATGGATTCTGTCAGACAGTAAGATCCGATGTATGTAGAATGTGTCATGGATTCTGTCAGACGGCAAGATCTGATGTGTAGACACTTTCATGGATTCTGTCAGACAATAAGATCTGATGTGTATAGAAACTTTTATGTACTACTTTCAAAAAAATCATGTAGTTTTTCTTCTTAGTCAGTGTGCTTGCTATTATATGTGGACAAAAGTAAATATTTCACAAGTGTTGTAGCCACGGGTGAAATATAGCTTTTGGTTCTCTGCAGTGAAATACATTGCGATCTTAACACTGAAACAAAATATAACCTTCAATATATTTATTTGTTTAAGACAATTTCCTTTTTTAGTAGTGTTGATGTTTTTGTAATCTTCTTTCAGTTATATTTTCACTCATGGGTATAAGATGTGGATTACAATGTTATTTATATTTCTAGGAAAGCCTTCATGCCAGCAGGGTCACATTTGATGTGGTGTCTAACATTCCAAAGGTACTCCTATTGCAACCATTTGACTTGACATTATTGCACTTGACTTTCCAGTTCAAATGTTCTTGTTATAATTCTTAAGATTTTTGGAAACATTTTAAAATATTCAAAGGGAAAGTGAAGAAATAACTACAATAAAATCATTTTATCATTAAATCTGATGCTAAGTTTATTTCAGAAACCATTAATTTCTAATGCTGCCTCATATTTTCAATTCATAAGCTTAACAAACCTGCGTTTGTAATGGTATTATTGCATTACATAATTATCTAAACTATTCCAGGCATCTGAAGACCTAGAACATATGGAGAGTCTTGCCCAGATGGCTGCGTCCCAGAATGAAGTGAGCGCTGCTGACGGGGAAACGTACATCGAGAAGTACATCAAGGGTGTCTCCGCAGTGGAGAGTATTCTTACGCTGGATCGGCTACGACAGGTACACACACTTGGAGTTATTAACCTTCTGATTAAAGACATTTTTAAAAGCCAGTTCATAGAACCAGACATATTATTGATTTAGTTTCACCTGAGGCGTACAGGCTTACAGAGGACATTGTCCAGTATGTTCTCCAATCAGAGGAGTAAAGCTTAAAATTCATCAAAGGCAGGTTTTTTCCAGTAGCTTGAGTAAAACAAGGTTGCTTCTAAAGATTATCATGTTTTAATTAGCAAGATAATTAAACCAATGTTTTCAATTTAAAAAGCATACCATATTTTAAACATCACGTTATTTACAGGAGGTTGCAGTAAAGGAACTACTGGCCAAGAAGGGGCAGTCACTCCGCAAGACAACAAGCACACCTAATATAAATCAGGTATATAAAACTTCAGATGTGCAAAATTTTGTTTGGGAGAATATCATAAGTTACAGGGTTAGTAGGTGACCCGATATGGGATATTCGGGGCAAAAGAAACCATATCGATCAAGAGCGAAGCTCGAACCCGAACATGGTTTTCTGCAACCTGTATATCCCATATCGGGTCAACTACTAACCCCTTAATGTAATATATAAATTTGATGACCCAATATGGAAAAATATAGAATCACCACATGACCAGTCCTGGACCAATGGCGTTGCGCCATTTATGTTGGAGGCGTGATATTATATGACAGGAGGTCTGTGATTCCGAAAGTAAAATAAAAACCATATTTTCATTCTATAATTTTGGATAACCTAACAAGAAGCCTTTAGTAAGTTTCTTTGTCGCAATTACTCCTTTTAGCAAACATGTAGATATGTTCATGTATTTACTGTAGCTTGTCAATATGGCCATTATAAGCATACTTAGAAAAGATTTGCATTTTTCGGCATTGATACCATATTTATATATATATGAGAAATTTGTAATGTCAGTTTAATTATTATGAGAGTGTGTTTAATTTGTTAGCCAAGGTATCCATTCCCCAGTGTAAGTAAGGCACCGTGTGTGACAAGGTGATGTGTTCATAATGATACTTGTAGCTTAGCTAGATATCACTGATGTTGGCAATGTGGGAGTGCTCTAGTGGTTTAGGTATCTGCCTTTCATTTAAAAGCTTTTGGGTTTGAGCCCTACCATCGGCACATCCTCATGGCCTTGCAAAATGGATAATGGAACTGGTTTCTCTTGAGGAAACTGACAAAAGGGTGATTTATATCATCTACCTTATGTGACTCAAATAGATAAGTATACAGTGAACAAAATCACATGAAATAGAACAGCCAATACTTTTTTAAGGGAAGATGTGATTGTGTCTTTCATTCATGTTTGATTGGAATAGATTCTTGTAAACGCATAATACCTGTGGAATATGGTGAAGATGTGATTGTGTCTGTCATTCATGTCTGATTGAAATAGTTACTTGTAAATAAAGGAGTGGGGGGTTAGAGTGTGTGTGTATCGTGTGGGGGGTGTCAAGAGTGATCTAGTGGTGTAGATGTTCGCCTCTCAACCAAGAGGTTGTGGGTGCCTCTCATAAAGGACACAGTTCTGCCCAGGAAACGGACTCGAGAGTGATCTTATAAGCTATCAGCTTTCGTCACATTTGTGCTTGAATAAATTAGTATAAACCAATTAAGGAGTAAATGATATTTTGTAGGGATTAGGCTTGTCATGTAATTTAGACAAGCACCTGTCTCCCCCGGAGGTTCTGGATGTACATGTTGGAAGTCCCAAATAAAAACTGAAATATATTGGGCACTAAGAGTTGTTATTTTAATGAACATTATTGGCGTGTCGATCATGTACATTTTGCATTTGAACATAAAAAAACTTTTTATGCCCCCGAAGGTGGGCATATTAAAATTGCACCGTCCGTCCGTCCGTCCGTCCATCCGTCCGGCTCTGTAACTTTCCCTTGTATGGACAGATTTTAAAATAACTTGCCACATGTGTTCCACATACCAAGACGACGTGTGGCGTGCAAGACTCGTGTCCCTACCTCAAAGGTCAAGGTCACACTTAGTGTTTATTCACAATGGAGTGCTGCATATAAGGACATAGAGTATAGGTTGTCGTGTCCGGGCTGTAACTTTCTCTTGTATGGACAGATTTTAAAATAACTTGCCACATGTGTTCCACATACCAAGACAACGTGTCGCGTGCAAGACCCGTGTCCCTACCTCAAAGGTCAAGGTCACACTTAGTGTTTATTCACAATGGAGTGCTGCATATAAGGACATAGAGTACAGGTTGTCGTGTCCGGGCTGTAACTTTCCCTTGTATGGACAGATTTTAAAATAACTTGCCACATATGTTCCACATACCAAGACGACGTGTCGCGTGCAAGACCCGTGTCCCTACCTCAAAGGTCAAGGTCACACTTAGTGTTTATTCACAATGGAGTGCTGCATATAAGGACATAGAGTATAGGTTGTCGTGTCCGGGCTGTAACTTTCTCTTGTATGGACAGATTTTAAAATAACTTGCCACATGTGTTCCACATACCAAAACGACGTGTCGCGTGCAAGACCTGTGTCCCTACCTCAAAGGTCAAGGTCACACTTAGTGTTTATTTACAATGGAGTGCTGCATATAAGGACATAGAGTATAGGTTGTCGTGTCTGGGCTGTAACTTTCCCTTGTATGGACAGATTTTAAAATAACTTGCCAAATGTGTTCCACATACCAAGACGACGTGTCGCGTGCAAAACCCGTGTCCCTACCTCAAAGGTCAAGGTCACACTTAGAGTTTATTTACAATGGAGTGCTGCATATAACGACATAGAGTATAGGTTGTGGTGTCCGGGCTGTAACTTTCCCTTGTATGGACAGATTTTAAAATAACTTGCCACATGTGTTCCACATACCAAGACGACGTGTCGCCTGCAAGACCTGTGTCCCTACCTCAAAGGTCAAGGTCACACTTAGTGTTTATTCACAATGGAGTGCTGCATATAAGGACATAGAGTATAGGTTGTCGTGTCCGGGCTGTAACTTTCTCTTGTATGGACAGATTTTAAAATAACTTGCCACATGTGTTCCACATACCAAGACGACGTGTCACGTGCAAGACCTGTGTTTCTACCTCAAAGGTCAAGGTCACACTTAGTGTTTATTTACAATGGAGTGCTGCATATAAGGACATAGAGTATAGGTTGTCGTGTCCGGGCTGTAACTTTCCCTGGTATGGACAGATTTTAAAATAACTTGCCAAATGTGTTCCACATACCAAGACGACGTGTCGCGTGCAAAACCCGTGTCCCTACCTCAAAGGTCAAGGTCACACTTAGAGTTTATTTACAATGGAGTGCTGCATATAACGACATAGAGTATAGGTTGTGGTGTCCGGGCTGTAACTTTCCCTTGTATGGACAGATTTTAAAATAACTTGCCACATGTGTTCCACATACCAAGACGACGTGTCGCCTGAAAAACCTGTGTCCCTACCTCAAAGGTCAAGGTCACACTTAGTGTTTATTCACAATGGAGTGCTGCATATAAGGACATAGAGTATAGGTTGTCGTGTCCGGGCTGTAACTTTCTCTTGTATGGACAGATTTTAAAATAACTTGCCACATGTGTTTCACATACCAAGACGACGTGTCACGTGCAAGACCTGTGTTCCTACCTCAAAGGTCAAGGTCACACTTAGTGTTTATTTACAATGGAGTGCTGCATATAAGGACATAGAGTATAGGTTGTCGTGTCCGGGCTGTAACTTTCCCTGGTATGGACAGATTTTAAAATAACTTGCCAAATGTGTTCCACATACCAAGACGACGTGTCGCGTGCAAGACCCGTGTCCCTACCTCAAAGGTCAAGGTCACACTTAGAGTTTATTTACAATGGAGTGCTGCATATAACGACATAGAGTATAGGTTGTGGTGTCCGGGCTGTAACTTTCCCTTGTATGGACAGATTTTAAAATAACTTGCCACATGTGTTCCACATACCAAGACGACGTGTCGCCTGCAAGACCTGTGTCCCTACCTCAAAGGTCAAGGTCACACTTAGTGTTTATTCACAATGGAGTGCTGCATATAAGGACATAGAGTATAGGTTGTCGTGTCCGGGCTGTAATTTTCTCTTGTATGGACAGATTTTAAAATAACTTGCCACATGTGTTCCACATACCAAGACGACGTGTCGTGTGCAAGACCCGTGTTCCTGCCTCAAAGGTCAAGGTCACACATAGTGTTTATTCACAATGGAGTGCTGCATATAAGGACATAGAGTATAGGTTGTCGTGTCCGGGCTGTAACTTTCCCTTGTATGGACAGATTTTAAAAAAACTTGCCACATGTGTTCCACATACCAAGACGACGTGTCGCGTGCAAGACCCGTGTCCCTACCTCAAAGGTCAAGGTCACACTTAGTGTTTATTCACAATGGAGAGCTGCATATAAGGACATAGCGTATAGGTTGTCGTGTCAGGGCTGTTACTTTCCCTTGTATGGACAGATTTTAAAATCACTTGCTACATGTGTTCAACATACGAAGACAACGTGTCGTGTGCAAGACCCATGTCCCTACCTCTAAGGTGAAAGATACACTAAGTGTTTATTCACAAGGGAATTCTGAATATAAGGACATAACAGTGTAGGTTGTCAAGTATGGGTGGTATTTTTTTATGTTCAGAGGCAATTTAAAATAACTTGCCATATGTATTTGACACGTAAAGGCAAGATCAACTTTTCATGTACTGACCTTGTTCGTAGGTCAATGTCACATTCGGGGGCATTCGTCACATACTGTGACAGCTCTTGTTCATAATAAAACAATAAAATTGAAGGATTTTTAGAACTAGAACTGAAAGTGAGACTACCGCATGTAATAGACTAGTGACTTCAAATTCATGGTGTGCGGTGTATTTCTGTATGTTGCTCAATAAGTGTTTTGACAGATTGATGTTTCTCACTGTTAATAACTTGTAAATAATAATCCAAACAATTTGGAGTCTATGTAACACTTAGTTACAATGTAACATATTGCAGTAAATATATTTGTTTAAATTGATTTAATTCAGACATTTTTCAAGTACATGTACACATACTCTTTGATTTGAAAATAAGTGTTTAATTGCTTATTATTTCCATGCTCAATATTGTTGTCAATTAATTTCAGTTTGTCACAACCCCACCAGGGCTTGGCGAAAGGGTAGGTTGTAGAATTGAAATAACGATATTTTTTTCTTTCAGTATTATTTGTCATAACAAATATTATGGAAATAAATGGCGTCTGAACTTGTTATTTAAAAGGGAAGCCAATTTACAATTGGTATTATGTCAATGAGTGAATATGTGATTTGATCGCATCAGTCTAATATAATTAATACAGTCAACCCTGTTGGCTCGAACTCTGTGGGACCAGTGAAAATACCTAGAGTTTCAGAAAATTTGAGCCATGCAGGAATGCTGACCTTCAGTATTAAGAAATCAGACCTTTACATCCAGATCGAGTCAACTAGGAATTTGAGCCAAGCAAGTTCGAGCCAATGGAGTTTGGCTGCATGCTTATTATTGGTCCTGCAGCAAGTGAAAATGTTGATATAGCATAATGTTGTCTGATATAAGGAAGGCATCATAGTAATACAAAAAATATTTTTTTTGTTTCATTACAAATTCCATTGTAATTTATTCAAAATATTGTACACACCCTTTATAACTGTTTACCTTGAAGATGCGGTTTGAGAGCATCCAGGATCTGACCATGCACGATAACGCGTTGAAGTCTGCCTCGGGAACGCCAGGTAATCTTGACACATCCTCTAACTCTTGCACAAATGTTATCTGCTCTATCATATCTAAGGTCAGCTTGTAAAGGAAATGTATTTGTATGCAGATAAATGCTTGCCAAAAATATTCATACTCAGACTTTTTAACAACAGACTCAAGTTCATAGAAGACACCTTAGGCCAAAAAAAAAGGGTTTGGTTAGGGTTACATCCTTTTAAAAAATAGGTAGGGTAGGTAGGCTTTCTTTTTAGACTTTATGTTAGAATGTTATTGTCATCATTGAAGAAAGCTGTTAACGTAATCTTCTGTATAAAGATTTCAAGGTTTTAAACTACATATTAAAAGACACACTCAAAAAAATCAAAATTTAAAAAAAAAAATAAAATTATCAGCTGACTTTAAAAACTGAAGGGTCGGCGCCTATTTCCTAGGTAAGGTTTGGTAACCCAAACCAAATTTATTTTTTCAAGGCCATATTATATGGGACTAATAATACATATAAATCATGGGGTTAGTACCAAGTGATATTGAAATAGAGAAAATTTCGGTACTTTCTAGCATAAATTATTTTTTGCTTTGTTATCTGATACTGTAAAAACATTTCTGGAATCTGATGCATCTTTATATAAATCATGCCAGCCACAGGCTTTTACGCATGGGAATTGATCCACTGTTGAATTGAAATGGAGATATAAGTTTGTTGCTTTAAGACAATCCATGCAACAAGTCGAGTCAAGTCAATATTTGTTTATTGTCGAATATCATGTACTATTTAAAACATAAGCTATGTATAGCTTTTTACCGACATAGGCATCACATAGACATAACATTTGGCGTCATTTTTCTGTGACGAAATATGGTTGTAGATTTTAGCCTTTTATCTAAAACAATGTTTCAACATTCCATAATAAGCTTACAGAACTGGATTGTATAGTTATTTCATGAGTAGGTTTGAATTTTTAATATCAAACTGTTCACCAAAATTTTTAATGTTGTTAGAATCACTGACTTTTTGCTATTTTCTTCTTCTCCAAATCTTTATTTTCAAGTGGCAGCATATGCTTTTTACTTGTTATATAATTTTGCTGATATATACATTGTAACTTTTTCTCGACTTGGACATTATTTTTACTTCATCCGACCTTCTTCCGGATACTTACCACTTCAGTCTAACATTGTTTACCATTGGTTGCTATTTTTGTCATGTGACTTGAATATTATTCAGTTATATTCTACATGTATCAATTCATATGTTATATGCATTATTACTCTAATCCTGTTAAAAACAGTTTTAAATAATTTATAAACTCATAGTTTAGCCACTGGACATGTATATTCATCAGGGGTTCTAACAGGTGATAATTGTCAATCCTTATAAATAGCTGGGGGCTGTTTTTGTATATTAGTATTTCATGCCCAAACCAGGGTCAAGGGGCTTAGACGTTTTGAAATTATTTCTTTAGTTATTTATATTCATTTCAAGGACATACAACAAAAACCTTGTTGTTTTTAAATGCAAATATTCGGGCAAAAAAAATTACTTTTCAATTGTTCAAAAGTCTTTTGTTAAGATTTTAGAATTGATCCTAAACATTAGAACCTCTGCTTACATAACATATAACATCATCATCGTTTTCTTTGTGTTTGATCATGCCTTTAATTTTTTTTAACAATTTCTTTGACTTATATTTTTTTTAAATGTTGGTTTCGCTTTAAAAAAAATATAAAATTATATAATTAGACAAACTATATTGGAATGTTTTAGTTGAAGGGATTTCTCTTCACAACTGCTAAATTGTGTCATATTTACAAAGCATCTTTATTCTTATAAAAGATCTATCTGTCAAAATATTTTTACTGATATATTATGTTTAAAACTGTAATATGTCCCCCCCCCCCCCCCCTCAAAAAATAGAAAGAAATATCTTGGGTGTTTAATTATTGAAAACTGCTGTAATAAATGTTTGTCTGCACATATGAAATTTAGCAAAACATTATTTACTACTAGTAGAAAATCACAATTGAAGAAATTTGTTATTATAAGTAATTTAAAAAGTTAAGATTCTTTGTAAATATGACCTTTAAATAATATATGTACATGTACACAAGGCAGCAATGAAAATAATAAAAGACAGAAATAATATTCTATAAAACAGTAACGATAAATCATCATAATCATGTCATCATCTTTTGTTTGAAATATTTTATTTTGTATTTACTATGCCAGGATTTTCCATCACTCCCATTATCGTTCCCTGATTTCAGCTCGACCAAAGTCTTTAGATCTGAAAATCCCCTCCTCCCTCAATGGTAAACCAGGAAATGTTTGCTCTCATATGATTGGTCAATTCTCTCATTTTACCCCACCCACTTTTCTGTGCTTTATTTAAAACACATATCCCAGATGTACTTAAATTCATACTTAAGTGTGTAAGGCCATAAGTGCTATCTTATCAACAGTGATCTTATGACCGTTTTTTCGGTTTTATATTTCTGAGTAGTTTTACTATTTTGAAACTAAAAGTCTAATCGCCAGTTAAGGCAATGCAATGCCTTTTTCAATTTCTTTGTTTAAAATTTAATTTGTGATACTTACTTGATATTTAACCAAAATTGCTGATCGTATGGTAAATGGTCATAAGCTGTTTGATAAGATTGTTCCATGGGGAATATAAAAAAAATAAGTATGTTTATCCCTGTTTTTTTTAAGCTTAATCATGTATGTAGCGCAAAAAATATTTTTAAAAGTTTTTTGTTTTAAAAGTGTGCATTGTTGGAAATGTGCAGATATCTAAGGGAGAGAACAATTGTTTTGACTTTTATTTCTCTAACATTTTCATACATATATTACATACACTGGGACATTGTTTTATAGTTATTTTGATTTACTTATGGAAAAAAAGGCAGTGTGCATTCATAAACAACAGAAATGTTATAGAAAACAGATTTGCGTCACAGCTATTTTGTGGTTCTGATTTTTTATTTACGTCAAAAAACATAATTTGCTTGTTTATTCTCTGTTGATTTTTTTTTTTGAATGCCGAATTTGTTTCTAAAGAATGTATATAAATGGTGTTTATTTTCTTGTAAGTTTTCTTTCGAGTGTCTTCTAGAAATGCCAGGAATGCTTTAATACTTTTGTTCATTTTCGCTTTTTGCTGAAATATTAGTGAAATGACTTAAACCTATTTTTTTGGTTGGATTATTTCCATAAGTTTTGAGGATTGCCAAGAATTACAATCACACAAATGTGTTTTGTGCCTGACTAGTGTTTATTTATAAATTCACCAGATATAAAACTGGCTTTTTAATGATTGTTTAAAGGGGCTAGACACCAGATGATACATTTGCAAGAAAAAAAGAAAATTGTCGAAAGATTACAGTAATTTGACATCATTGTGTACAACCCATTTAATCTTACTTACTGATGTATCACATCACATGGGACACATGCATCTTTAGCAGTTTTTGCGCAACTTTCCAATGCAAAATTTACTAAGGTTGTCTACCAAACCCAGTAGGTTTAAAAATAGCATCGTTATATTTATCTGTACTCCTAAACCGATATATATGATTTAAACTGGGAAACTGGTATGTGATATTTTAAATGGTAAACACAAATGAGACAGCAATATGATTGTTGCGTTCATTAAGGTAAAGGAATGTATTATCAGCCTCCTACTAGCTGGTATTGACAGTTCTAGGTCTGTTTAGAGGAAATACTGTATTTGCCGCTTTTTGGACCATCTGGTGTCAAGTCCCTTTAAACTGCTAAAACTCACACAGTGCAAGGCATGCTTAGTATCAACTTTGATATATTTTATAAATGATGTGTTTTAATAAATAATAGTTACATTAGTATGTTGTTTGTCAGTGTAGAAATTGTTTACTAGTAAAAATATTATACATTTTAAAGAAGAAACTTCAGTGGTCGAAATAAACACAAACCCACAAACCCTACACTGGTTAAATGCTTTTCGGGCTTTCTCAAATTCTAGATTTTATGTAGCAGAGCTTGTTAAGATGTTTAAAAAAAGTCATTTCAATCATGAGCCCATAATTGGGGCTTTTTCATCCAAAAGACTAGTTTCGATGACTGGGAATCTTAAAATTGCAAAAATAATAAGTTCCTGTCTCTTTGATATGGACTAGAACATCTGTGACACTGTTATAGAGAAAAAATACCGGTACCCGCAACACTTTAAGTCAAATTATTTTAAAGAAGGGACTAATAAATTGTTTTGTATGTTAACATTTATTTAATTAAATAGGTATCATAATTGACCATGCTTCAAAGAAACATATCCCTTGCTGACAAGGACTTTATTCACTAATGGTGTCCAAATATATTGTTGCCATTTTTAGTGACTTACCTGTTTTACTTGAATTTCTCATTTTAATGACTAACATTTCACCCATTCAGTGATCATAATGGTAATTGCCCATTTTAGTGACCCCTAAATCTGCCCTGAATGCCCTGAGCCCTATGGACAGGAGAAGCAACATCAAACCCCTGCAGCCTCTTCAGGAGGAGAGAAATAGGGAGCATAAACAGCCCCTTATGGATGGGGAGGTAAAAATAAGTATCTAAAAATATACATAAACTGTTTGTTTCCGTGTAAGATTGCAGTATGATTCACCTTGTGAACACCAGATGTAAATATTTCACTTATGGCTATACAACTCGTGAAATATAGTTTTTGATGCTCACTAAGTGAAATATATTACAATTTTCCACTGAAACAAACAATGGTCACTTACATATGTTTTTAGATACTATTTGTATTATATGCCAAATAAATTTAAATGAAATTATATTGTAGTTTTTAAAAAAAGCTTTCCAAATTGTATGATTACAGTATGCAAATGTTATTTCGCTGTTTGAAACATTCTCAAAAAAATGATTATTTTGTTATAAAGTCGATCAATAAATTGAATCTTAGATGTTCTAAATGATATGATGCCTGCGACTGCAATATTTTCAGCATGTGCTTGTATATTTCAAGGAAGACGAAGATTATTTAAGTCCAGATATAACCTCATCCGACTTCCATTCCGACAATGCTAAACAGACTTTAGACTTCTCCGAAACATCACTTGATACAAGCTTCTCAAAAAAAGAGTTACTGGAAAACAAACAGGATCTGATGAGCTTAAAAGAAGAATTTGCCAAACTCAAGAAAAAAATTGTGGAACCGGAACCATCTAGCTCGACTTCAGATGACTTTCAGGATTTTGAATCATACGAAAGCCAGCAACAAAGTGCAAACGCAACTCAAAAACAAGTGGATTTTGAACCGACAAAGCCAACTGCCATATCCCACTCAACAACTTGTGACAGCATAGCTGAAAGTCAAGGTAAAGGTTATACTGCCAGTATGACATCTAGTGGCTATGGTTCGCAGGCAGTCTCAACCTTGACCTTGTCCTCTGAAGATTCCCTTAGTCTTCGGAGTAATGAGGAAAATGATAACAGCAAAGCAGCGAGGAAACAGGGCATTGAACATACAAGCAGTGGTGAGAGTGACGGCGATGAGAATGGTCAAGGTTATAGGGACACTGAAGGTCAAGGTCATAGTGTTAATTCTAGTCTGGATAGCTCTGAGGAGAAAGATATAGCCTTGGAAACAGGTGAGGGAAGGAAGACGGATGATGGAAGGGCTAAACTTGGTGAAGACGTGATTGCAAGTGCTAGCAATGACACTTTGGAAAATATGGATGAAGATCAAAATGTTGATGATAGGTTAACTATTGTTGATGACGTAGAAAAAATTTCTTTGAAATCTGATCTCACAGATGATAGTGGTGAAAATGGCAATACTGGTGAAGGTGTAAGTCTTCATATAAGTGAGGAAGACCTTTCAGTTCAGCCTAATCCTAGTAATAAACAAATTAGTCAAGAAAATGTGCAATGTCATGATAATGTAAAAATAGATGTAAATGATAGTGAAACTAATGTTAGAGAAGTGGACAGTGTTGAAGATGATGTCAGCAAGAATGCTACAATAGCTGATGCAGAAATAAAGACAGATGAAGTTTCTGGAGGTCAAAGTTCTGCCGAAAATGTATCAAAGTCTTTCAAAGGTAGTGATAGTTCTTCAAACACTTCCCGTGGCCCTGTACATTCTGATAGCATAGACCCTTACAGTCTTGAAGCTATGGAAGAGCTGGAAAGGTTAGGTGATGAATTTGGTCCAGATAACTCTGAATTTACAATGAATGAGACTGGTAACAATTTAGGAGGTGAAATGGACAAAAGTGGGCGAGTAGGAGGAACGACTCCAAAACGAACGAAAGGACTGAATGACAGTTTCAGTAAGTGTGATCTTGATATAAAGCCAGAGCATCAAAGCACTCCCAAGGCAAGAGGTGGTAGTAGGCGGGACGGGATCAGGTCGGAGCCAAGGCAGAGGCCTGTGTCGTGTATTGTGACCTCTGGCAATGATCTGCTAGAGTGCTCCCTGCAGGAGAGAAACAAACGAAGCAGTATGGACTTCTCGGATGAACATCTGTCAGGTATAGTGATGAAAGATTGAATTTCTTCATGTCTGTTTTGTTTTTAAAATTGTATATTTCCTTATTCATTTGGGAAGGATAATGTTTTTTCTAATGTTTTGATCTAATTTGCATAGAAAATAATGGACTAAATTCAAATTGTTAATGGAAAATACACAATTTGGGAATTGAAACGTCAAAATGATTAAAAGGGACATTTAATAAAAAAGTGGATACAACCTATTCACTTTAACCCATGTGATTATTGAAGCCTATTTTATCAAACTTTTAAAATACTGTTCTGCCTAGCAAATAATAGTATTATTCTATTATCCAAGTTAAACTCTGAATCTCCATTTACAGAAGATGGCATGAGTGTGTGCTCCTTTGGTTCGCGTGCAGACCTCGACCGATTGTCAGAGGTCCCTGTCCCGTCCTGGGTGATGGTGGGGGAGAGCGTAATTGTCACGTCCTCCAAGAGTGCCAGCAAGATGACGGGCGTGGTGCAGTTTGTTGGCAATGTGGAGTTTGCAAGTGGACCTTGGGTTGGGGTCGAGCTGGACTTGCCGGAGGGTGAGTTGTATTGGTATTCTTATCTATTTGAGCTTGATATGTGTTCCGGTTAGTTCCTGGAGAAAAAACAAGGGACTATAATTCTATTTAGGGACAGCCTTATAGGAATTGCTCATGGTTTGTAAAATACACTTTTTTTATTACAAAATAAAGTGGCAAATCATAACGAGAGTTGAAACCAAGATACTGACGGCTGGAACCCTTCAGCAAATGTTGATATTTGCTGAAATATTGTCTTTTCAATTTTCAATAGCATTACTAACAGGTTAAATTAATTATTAATTGTACAATTTATAAAAGTAAACAAATTCTGATAATGTCAACATAAATTCTCAACTTAGTAGAAGGAAAGTTACAATGAAATTAACATTGTTTGCAATTTTGCCACTTGGGTCTGAACTCAGCCTTGAGACTATTGGTTATTATTGCCGCATTTAACTGGTGTCCATTTTATTTATGCCTCTACCTGAAAAGGTGGGAGCATCTTAGGGTCAGGATCAGTTTGAAAAGATGTTTGGTTTATAATATATGTTTCTCAGTCATTGATATCGTTAGACTATGTTAGACTAGCTCATCCCTTGTCTACCTAAACTAATATCACTTGTAGAAAATGGGTTAGAATAGGTATTGTTTGAAGTTGTGAATGTCTTCTGTCATATGGTTGACTGGGACTTTGCACTTTTCTTTTGTTTTCATATCATAACTTACAAAATAATCATCAGTCGTTATAAAGCATTTAAAAAGAGCAAAATATTAAAAAAATTGTGCATTTCAGGTAAAAATAACGGGTCAGTAAATGGCATTCCATACTTCAAGAGTCGGCCACGACATGGACTGTTTGTACGCCACGACAAGTTGATACTCGACAAAAAAAGGAGGGGGTCTCGGAAAAGTGCGGCAAACTTGATGGGAAGAAAAAGCGTGGGTGGGGGCCACAGCCCTGCGACCAAACAAGGGGGCTCTGTTAAAAGAAAATAGCTATGTCAATGAAATGACCTTTTTGGCGCTTCAGTCGTGTGATTGTCTGTTAGCTACTTTTGAGGATCGATCAGTCTTGTGTTTCTGCTTAGTTTCAATCAGATCAAATATTATTATTATTATTATTATTATTATTATTGTGTTCGTTTTTAATATGTACTGTAAGAGAAGTGTGATATGTTGGTTCATAGAGTGACTAATGCATGATTGTATTAACTCCTGGTGTGAATTAACTTAAAGATAGTTGATACTGTATTGTATCATTGTGGTGGCATTGATCGTTATGGCAAAAAGATGGGATTTATGTTAGCCATTTACATAGAAAAATAAAATACTAATTATTACAACAGAAAAATGACATATTAATTATTACATCACTCATATCTGGATTCATGTTTGTATCATATATATCATCCAAAATACTCAAACTAAAGTACTAAAATCCACTTTGATTGACTGAACCCCGGTTTTATTAGGCCAATGACCAAGTTTATTATTGTTTGCCGTGTCTCTTATTGACTTCAGGTAATGTTAACATTATCAAACATTCCTGTTTTTAGCTCGTCTGGTTTTAAAATAAAATTTTGGTGTTGTGGTCTTCGTTGGTGTCCTCTTGCAAAAATTAGAAAAAAAGAAATCAGATATTTCTATGAAACTTGGTACAATAGTCGAGTTGCAAGAGACAATGTTCACATGTTTAGCAAAACCCATATCTCTGGCCTTAATAAATGTTGAGTGCTCCTTGTTTTAGTGTAAAAACAACAAACTGGCATCAGGGTTCACCTGGTGGCTCTCTTGTCAAGTGATTTGAAATGCTTTGAATAAAAGATATAGATTATTTCATCACAAGTTATTAGATTTTTTGCAATTAGTCTAAGAGACAAATACTTGGTTTACGGAACATGGTATCATTCTAAAGACTCATTTTATAGTCAGGCCGTAGTTCATGTAATGAAACCATATTCTAGGATTTTATATTTATTAGAAAAATGTCATTCAACAGCATCTCAAGACATTGTGTCATTTCCATTATCATTTTGAGATTGAACATTTAATTGCGGCATAATATAGCTATGTTAAGGTCAGTGTAGATTCAAATTTACATCAATCATTTTGTTATATTGCAAATACTTATTCATGAGACCAATACCATTTAGAAATTCACCAAATTTTGAAGTGAGAACATATTGGCGTAGTTAGGTATTTAATTTAACATTTTGATGCGTTAATCATGTTTATAAAAGTCTGTATACATACTAGGATACAGTAGACATGATTGTACTTAAATAGTAATAAAGGTCGTTTGTTACATAAATGATAACATATTGATTAATAATTAGTGCTGTAAAAAATACACAAATGCAAAAGAGACGTGCCTGCACAATTATTAATTTTAAATTGTGTGCAAAGTATTTTCTCTTTTCATTTTATGCTTTTGACTTGAAACATAAGGTTTGTAACGATGTGCTCAAGCAGAGATTAGATTGGTAAAAACTTTAAAGGGCGCTCAATATGCTTGGGGTTAGGATATTTCTGATAATCGGTTTCAAGAAATTACTGTGTAATCGATTTTTGTCGATTTTGGTGTTATTTGATCGTTTTTGTATGATAATCGATTTCCAGTACATCACTGAGTGAGTGCATGTTATAGGAAGTAGGTTTTTCTGTGTCCATCTCAACTTTCTGGGTGCTCTGATTTGACTATGCCATAGTTCAGAATGGGTCTAGACAGAGTTATTCTGCTTTGAAGAGAAGTTTTCATGCAGTCTCAATATCTTCATTTGATTTTAATTGAATGATTAAGTCATTCAGTGTACCGTACATCTAGTGCTATAACTCCATGATAATTATTTTGTCATGCTTTATAGAATTGTTACAAAAATGTGTAAAACTTATTAGCCGGATTGTTCAGATTATTGTTAAAGTTAACAGCATGATTAAATTCATCGTTGTTAACTTTGAAAGGTGAAATATTTTACGATATGTTTATATATTTAAATAAAACAAGTACAGCTGAAATATTTGTCTCAAACTTTGTAAGGAAGTCTGCAGAATGTTCCAGGACAATAAAGATTACAACAATGACCTTTACAATGTTGTTAACTTAAGGCTGCACTCTCACAGATTGAACATTTTGACAACTTTTTTTTTTTTTTTGTCTTGGAAAGAGCAAATTTTTGCGTAAATATCTGCAAACCAATGATAAAAGATTGCTGACAAAAGATCAAATCACAGACTTTCATATTTCCGTTCGGAAATTAATGTTTTATGGCTTATTAACCGTTACTAACGGTTTAAGAAAAATGCATAAAACATCATTTTTTGAATTTAAATAAAAAAAATATGGATCTAATTTTTTGTCAGCAGTCTTATATAACTGGTTTCCATGCATTTTCGCAAAAATTGGCTGGTTCCAAGACAAAAATAAAAAAAAAGTTGTCAAAATGTTCAATCTGTGAGAGTGCAGCTTTAAACAAAGTTCAGAACAATCGGCCTATTTTTACATTGATTAAAGTTGTGTATCATTGTAGAAGTTGTGTATCATTGTAGTAAAGCTTAGGAATTTACTAACGGCTTGCGCTTTTAATAGTGTTATGTGTGCATTTTGGAATTGTTAGACACTGTCTTCATCAATTATGTGTTAAGTCTTTTACCTCTTAATATGAGAAATTGGTTGTGATTTGCTGAGTTTTGTTACTTAATTTTATTGCTTTGTGTTATTGATTCTCATAATACATTTTATACCTGTACTAGTTTTGAAAACAATTAGCTTAGTTGATATATAGTGTTAAAGAGTTAAGTAGCAGGGCATTTTTTACCAGTTTTGGGGGAGACACCTTAGCCCTTTTTTGAGGGGAAAAAAGCATTCTTTTTTTTCAGTTTTAGGATAAAAATTCTCAGAGTAGTTTTTCAAACAATTTTGACAATGAAGTTTGTTAAATGGAGTAATAAATTAATAATGCAGTAAATAAATTGCTCCGAAACATCTTTAAATGAATCCCAGGATTCTCATTATATAAAAAATATTTATTTTTTTGAAAATGGGGAATTTTGGAGGCTATTTTGGGGGGAATAAAAACAGGGTCTGGCCCTTAGAGCAGAAGCTGGGTATTGGCTACGGCAAAGAAGGGTAAAAAGGCCCTGGGTTAATACTTGCCACAGTACATGTTATGCTCTAAACCATTAAGAAGCACCACTATGATCCAAACTTGTACAAAATAATTGAATGTAGTTCAGCTACATGTATAATATTATTCACCAATTGGGTATGTCATATCGAGGGGTGAAAGCGAAAAGGTTCTATCTGCTTCTTTATTTAATGTCACATAGAACCTTTTCGCTTTCAACCCTCGATATGGGACCAGGGTATGGCCATGGTTTTTGACTATGCCTAGAACTGTTCATTGATAAGTATTATATGAACAATTATTGATATTTACATTACTTCTTGTTCAATTTCAAAACCAGTTAAACTGGAGTTTTTGTTATCTGTCTTCCATCTATTTATATTATTTATGTTGCTGAAAAGTGGTCCTTTATACTAGTAAAAAAATCAGTAATTTAATTATTGATTACAAAAGCCAAGTGTCTATGATACGAACAGACTCAAGTCTGGTTGAAGATGAAAATTGATGAATTGTATTACATGATTTGAAATTCTTCTATTATGTACATTTATATTTGTAAAACAAATAAAATAGATATGATTCTTTTTAATTTAGTAAAAGTTCTTTTCTTAGTCCATGTCTAGACTTAGAGTTGAGACTGTTTTTAATCATGGGCCAGAATTGATTGTCAAACATTTTATGACCCCTCCTATTGTCCTTTTGGATTATGGATCTTGTATTTTTTACAGTAATTACATGAATCAGGTTGACAGGTTACTTAGGGACATAACAATGGTTATTGCCAACTAGTCATTGTTTGGTTGTTAGCATAATGAAAGATAGCCACTGACCAATACCTCACTCGATGGCTTTTTTCCATATAAATACACGTAAACAAAAAAAAACACGTAAACAAAAATGTTCAACATGTCTATAATTTTAAAATACTTTAAACACTCAAAGGGCTGGTTCCGAATTGAAGCTCTTTTTATAAATGGAGCAAATTCAATAGAAGGGAAATATATTGACATATTTGAAGTATAAATGTTGACCAATTTATTTTGAGTTCAGCCATTTTGCTGCTGCAGATTTTGTGCAGTTTGTTTGTATTTTATTATAGAAGTGATTTAAGTTTTCTTTGGTTGTGGTTTTGTCTTAGAATAATTGATATATTTACCTTTAATTAAGGGCACATATTTACATGTAGATACAAAATCTTACTCATATCTGCGACTTGTTCATGTAGAAATTTGTACCCATAAAATTCCATGTTAAATGAAGCATTCTTCATTGTGTTGTGCTATATGTCTTGTGTTATGTTTTAATTGGTGCAATATTGAATTAAACAGCTTGCATTCCATATTTCACATCCATAATGTTTCATCATGCATTCTCATTTATACTGAATACTTATTGTAATATGAGCTGTCATTTTCCAGTTGTTGTTTATTTTTATGAAAACAATGTCCCAACTTAGAATTATATGTAGTTAATTCTAAACAATTAAATAGACTAGATCTTCAAATAGAGAACTTAACAAATTGATACATGTTTATTATAGTGTTATTATATAATTCACTGATCAATCTGTTTACTGTAATAGTTGGTTGCTCAACTTTCCTTAACAGAGTTTATAGGATTAAAACAAGATTATACTCATTGTCAGTTTATAGTGAGCCATTGTAGTTAATAAACCTAGATTTATCATCCTTGATTGTTCGGTTAGGGCAGTGATTAGTGCACTCACTTCTCACCAGGGCAACCCAGGTTCGCTTCTCGGCCTGGGCACTTTCCGTTTTCTCCGAGTTCTCTGGTTTCCTCCAAAACACAAGACCACACTCTCGCGCATCATCGTGCCAACGAGAGTGACTTAAGTATAAGTTAATATAACCTTCTTCACAACCATTGTAAAATAAATAAAGTTAAAACTAAATCCAGATTAGATAAGAAAAAGCTGAGCAACCGGTCATAAGTTCTAGGGAAACAAAGGTATATTTCCTCCAACGTTTAGCTATATTTAGCTAGCTTAATATTGACGCTTGAGCCATAATGTTAAATTTTAATACTTGATAATCCTATGTATTATGAGTATCATATTGTGAAGAGGTTTGCTTGATGATCAAGAATTTTAATTTACTTGACCAAAAACTAAATGTCAAGAGAACTTCCATTTCTTTTTAGTTTTTGTTCTTATTGAAATTTAGGCACTGAAGGGGTCTATTTAATAGGTTAAAGCTGAAGAGTTATGGAAGGGTGCTGCACCCTGCCCTTTTTTTGTAGCACCCTTCTACCCTCATGGAGTCCAAGATGGCACCCTTCTGCCTTCATAGAATTGATATGCTTAAGACTGTCAAATATTTTTTTGTTTTGATTTAAACTTATGATATGATTATATATACATCAAACTTGGCATTAGGTTTCTAATATTACTGAATTATACTACTCCTGACATTTTCTGTGAAATTCATGTTGGTCATATTATTCACAGCCCTAAACATTGTGCCCTTTTCTCGCTTAGCACCCTGTCTTTCTTCTGCAGCACCCTGTCCATTTTAAAACATAGCTTAAACCTGACTTTCTATTTAGTTTTTTCTTAATTAGTACTGTGCGTAACTGCTTTTAAAATCCTCATCTCTTGAAATGACTTATAAGCCTTTGGCTGAGTGTTGGGCTTTAGGTTTATTAGCTTGTCTTTCCAATAACACTCTAAATATCCGTATAAAGATCTCTTATAATGTGTTCACAACATTTACAACTCATAGCAGATAGAAATCATACTTGGTAAAGCAGCTGAACAAAAGCTATGTGATCAGTTTACATGTTGCCGAGATATTTTGATATTCATAATTGTTCAACCATTTACTGTGACAAATTCCTGTATGAACAAACATACTTAGAATTCAACGGATTTGTTGTTCAACAAACTCCTTATATAATCGGAGAGGGCGGATTTAATCGGAATTTTTCTTCATGTCAACATCTGATCCAAAGAAATAAGCCTTTTAACTGAATGTTTTAATTGCACTGTATGAGAATACGGAAATACATACACACAAAAATAATGTTGAACAAGGAATAATAATTAAAACATATAAAATTTTCATAACAAATACTAATAATATGAATACAATAAAGGTTGTTTTTTTAGTAAGATGTTCAGTCTTTAATATTATTTAGCAAGGTTTTCATTTCATAGATTATTTTGTCATTGTTTTGTCCCAGAAGGGTGTCATATAGTAATCAGACCACCTGTCCATCTCTCACCACAGTTTTTGATCAATAACTGAAGTAAGCTTAGGCCCATAGACCTCAATCATGGTAGGCAGGTTGGTTATTACCAGCAGATCCCCAATGATTTTTGGGGTCAGTAGGTCATTGGTCAAGAGTGTGGTGATCTCAAGCTGAAAATCTGTTTTGGATCAATAACTGAAGAACAACCCTTTGGCCAAGAGACCTCAAACTTGTTTGGCAGGTTGGTTATGACCAGCAGATGAACCTGTAGGATTTTAGGTCAGAGGGTCAAAGGTCAAGATTGTGGTGACCTCAAGCTGTAAGTCCATTTCCAATCAATAATTGAAGAAGGCTTAGGCACAGAGACATGTTTACATCCACTCTATCTTGCAATGACTTATCATTTTCATGTACATTACTTTTCTCGTTTAAAATGTTACAGATCAATATTTCCAAACTTCATGAGAAGGTACAGTAGGTCTGAGGATCATAAAATTATGTTACATACTCAAGGCTATCTGTCCAACGAGGCCTTTCGGGAGCACATTCCTGTGACAGCTCTTGTTTAAGCTTAGGAATTAAACTGTATTGACTGCATAAATAAAATAATATTTATAGTTAAAACTTTTCTGGCATTAAGCTCCAGTTTATGGATGGTCATAGCTGTTTAGGTTCGATACATATCATGATTTTACTTTACACCATGTACACTGTTGTTTTTTTCTATGTTTTAAAGGTTTCAGCAAATTGTGGTTTGTCTGAAGAGTATGTTTCTAGTGAGGAATCAAAATAAGTGTTTACAGGATTAAATACATGTAGTCAGTGATATTTGGGCTTTAATAGCAAATGAAATATGCTCAGATTTTATCTGCTTTCTGGTCATACCCGGTCAAAGGCTATTTCAAAATGAAACTGTTTGTAACTTTTTACATTGTCTTT
The DNA here is from genome assembly GCF_026914265.1 of Mya arenaria. Taxonomy (NCBI): domain Eukaryota; kingdom Metazoa; phylum Mollusca; class Bivalvia; order Myida; family Myidae; genus Mya; species Mya arenaria. The sequence goes on along the minus strand of NC_069131.1, from coordinate 12,924,750 downwards.
GGACATGATATGTTAATGAAGTTTTTTTCCATATCATATTATGTATAATCATTATTATTATCATTGTATGAATCTTTTTAAGATATCGTAATTGTAGGCTTGCAATTATTTACATTTGTATTTAAAATGAGCGAACATATTTAGAATAATTGTAAGCTTTTTAAGTTATTTAATATTTGTTTTTCAATATACCATTTGTACGCCTAAGGCTTGAGTCTATCAAGGTGAATAGTTTGATTCCACAGTAATGATGGTAAAAGTAGTCTGCCTGTGGTATGGACATCAGTACCAGTTCCTACCTAGCAAACAGTGTGTGTATACCACATGACAATTTGCGTCATGAATGCTACGTCGGAAGGCAGCATTTTGCTTCAAATGTAGACTTAAAACAAAGATAACTTCACTATTTCTTCACCAATTTAAAATGAAACATAGCGCAGTCTACGCCGCTTACTGAGCCCTGCCTTTGGTCTTTTACCAGAGTTTGATTGAGAGTTTAGTTTCTTAAAACACTTTTCACAAAACAGCTGTCTGACAGAGCACTGTCAAAACATTATTTTTGAAACAAGTGTTTGATGAAACAACTCACCTTATCCAACTCCAGTAATTAAACGAAGGCGTGGCTCTTCAAGCGGCATAGACTGCCCTTTGTTTCATTTGAAATGGTGTATTAAAAGAAAAGTTATCTTTGTTTTAAGTCTTTATTTTAAGCATTTCATTTTGGACACTATTTTGTTTGAAGAGTAGGAATAAACAATTCACAGATTTGGGCATTTTAATTTGGACACTATTTTGTTTAAAAAATCACAGATTTAAGCATTTAGGGGAGTGTCATTCCTGTTGAGAATATTTTTTTATAAGTACAAATAATCAATTCACAGATTTAAACATTTCACTTTGGGCACTATTTTTTTTGAAGAGTAGAATTAAACAATTCACAGATTTAAGCATTGTAGACAGTTGCATTCCTTTTGGGAACTATTTTTTCAAGAGTAGAAAAAAACAATTCACAGATTTAAGCATTGTAGACAGTTACATTCCTTTCGGGAACTATTTGTTCAAGAGTAGGAATAAACAATTCACAGATTTAGGCATTTTAATTTGGACACTATTTTGTTTGAAAAATCACAGATTTAAGCATTTAGGGGAGTGTCATTCCTGTTGAGAATATTTTTTTATACGTACAAATAATCAATTCACAGATTTAAACATTTCACTTTTGGCACTATTTTTTTTGAAGAATAGAATTAAACAATTCACAGATTTAAGCATTGTAGACAGTTGCATTCCTTTTGGGAACTATTTTTTCAAGAGTAGAAAAAAACAATTCACAGATTTAAGCATTGTAGACAGTTACATTCCTTTCAGGAACTATTTGTTCAAGAGTAGGAATAAACAATTCACAGATTTAATTATTTCACTTGTGACATTTTTTTGTCTTAAGAGTAGAAATAAACAATAGAGAATTTATTCATGTTGGAAAATTGCTTTCCCTCCCAAACCTATTTTGTTATAAGAGTATTATAAACAGCTTATACGTGTATTTATTATATTGCTCATTGTATTTGTTGGCTTCGTTATTTTATCTGTCTCCCATTATGATATATATTATAGATTATATTATGTTATTATACATGCTTGGCTTTTAACATTGACACATTATAGTTCAAGATTGTTACTTATTAAAATAGTATTTTAAAGCTATAAATTCTATAAAACTATGACAGGAGTAATAGTTTTAGTTTTTAATGTTCCTTGGAGTTGTCCGAGATTGTTTCAAATAAACAATATCATTCCAATTGGCATAATATGATGTTACATAATGCTATAAATTATATTGATTAAATTTAAAACAAGCCATGCAGAACTTTTGTCCTTAAGTATATTCCTCAACATATGTTCGTTGGTGACATATTTGAGATATTGATTTTAAGTCATTTTATTGGAACTCATGTTCAATTATAAAAATAATAGTTTGTGGTTCTTGAATATAGACTGGTGCCCTTCATTCCTTTTCGTTTAAAAAGAAGGTACCAGTCTTGAGGAATTTTCGATTTAGAGAACAAATGGGAGCCCCGGTTATGAGGCCCCGTTTTGCCGGATTTGTGCTTTCTCCTTCATAGTATCGTCGTATACCCCGGATACACTACTGTGCTATGCTTCATTGTGTACCATGGGCAATTTGGCTGGGATAGTCTCGTTATCATGAATAATTAATGAGGCAGTTTCATCGGATCTGCAGGAAAACCTCTCTGGAAATCAGAGCCTGTTTTCATAAGTCAATTTCTAAAAATGTTCATAGACAATTCAAGGAAGAATGATTTTAAGCAAAAATGTATTTACATTTTATAAATAAACCAGCCACTTAGACCAATCGCCTGCATGGATAACTGACAGTACAGGCTTATTGAACAGTGTTTCATTGTAACATGCAATTTCAATGAAAATAAGGTGTCTCCTATGCCTCATACATATTCATATACACGAGATTTTGTCCTTCGATTTTCCCACGGTATGAATGTAAGTGTAACTGATTTTAGAAAGTGTCATGGTTGGAGACAATGCCTTCATTGTGGCAAGTAATAATAATTTAGAGCACAATGTATAATTATTTCACAGCTTATTGTGTGTGTCTTTGTTAAAACCCATCTCGTTGTTATAAATAATTATGATTATTTTAAAACGCACCATTCTTATGAAGCTTATTTATATGTGTACCCGAGTATGACCATGTATGTATCACAATCATTGCTATACAAGCATGTTTTATTATCAGTCATTATGCTGTTGAATACTGAATAAAAACAAGTAGGTCTGATTCTGTGTTGTGTTCTGATAGTTTAAGTGTGAGAATGTCAATTACATACTCAGTCCCCTTTTGGTTGATTAAAGTTTAGCATGCAAGTCATATCTACTGGTGTTTGAGTGAGATTCCTTGGCTGTTTTTGTTATTTTGATCTGTATATTAACTTTTTATGTAAACTAATCAAAGGGCCATAACCTCTTTTATAATTGCATTGTCTGAAAAGGCTGATAGTAAACGCATCTTCTCTTGGTAGTTAAGCTTCCCCTGATTTTCTTTTGAAATCCACACAATGGTTGTTTAGAAATAGCCGAGTTATGATTAAATGATTCTATAAGTTCTTACACACATGAACGTTTACATGTACAGTCCAATCAAAGGGCCATTACTCCCTGAAAGATGACCCCGATTCAACATGCTGAAACTATATGTACAGACCAATCATAGGGCCATTACTCCCTGAAGGATGATCCCGCTTGAACACGCTGAAACTATATGTGCTGAACAATCAATGGGCCATTACTCACTGAAAGATGACCCCCCCCCCCTGAACATGCTGAAACTATATGTACTGAACAATCAATGGGCCATAACTCCTTGAGAGATGACCCCACTTGAACATGCTGAAACTATATGTAGAGACCAATGAAAGGGCCATTACTCCCTGAAAGATGACCCCGCTTGAACATGCTGAAGCAATATGTACAGTCCAATCAAAGGGCCATTACTCCCTGACAGATTACCCCACTTGAACATGCTGAAACTATATGTACAGTCCAATCAAAGGGCCATTACTCCCTGAGAGATGACCCCCCCCCCCCCTGAACGATCTGAAACTTTATGTACAGACTAATCTAAGGGCCATTACTCCCTGAGATATGACCTCGCCAGAACATGCTCAAACTATATGTACAGATCAATTAAAGGGCCATTACTCCCTGAAACGTGACCCCCCCCCCCCCCCCGAAACTGTACTATATGTTTAGTCCCATCAAAGGGTCATTACTCTCTGAATGATGACCCTCCCTCCCCTGAACGTGCTGAAACTATATGCACAGACCAATCAAAGGGCCATTTCTCACTGAAAGCTGACACCCACCCCCACCCAACGTGCTGGAATTATATGTACAGACCAATCAAAGGGCCATAACTCCTTGAAAGTTGAACCCCCACCCAACGTGCTGGAATTATATGTACAGACCAATCAAAGGGCCATAACTCCTTGAAAGTTGAACCCCACCTCCCCACCCAACTTGCTGAAACTATATGTACAGATCAATCAAAGGGTCATAACTCCCTGAAAGATGACCCCCCTGAACATGCTGAAACTATATGTTCTGAACAATCAATGGGCCATAACTCCTTGAGAGATGACCCCCCCCTGAACATGCTGAAACTATATGTACTGAACAATCAATGGGCCATAACTCCTTGAAAGATATCCCCATCTGAACATGCTGAAACTATATAAATATAGTGCTCTGATGTGATTGCTGAGGAAGAAAAACTGGACACAATTTTTTATGCAAATGTGTATGTCTTATATGCAGCAATCAGAGGATCGGAATAAGGGAGCTCCCAGCGAGCACTGGACCAGTACCGGCTGACTTGGTTGAAATTAGCCGATCTTCTGATACCAACATTGGTAAGCAAACACCGGTCAGGAACAAGCAAGCATGTTTCTGTTTTGTTGTATGAAATATTTACAGTTTGACCTATTGCAGTCGATACTCGCTATATCGAACTCTGTTATCTCGAATGCATACAAAGATATGCACAGTCTTCAAAGCACCATTGAATTTTATAATTAATATATTTTACGGATGCCCGTTGGCGTAGCGTAGCCAATCTTTTATGTTCTCTAAGAAAGAGGATGTGGGTGGGGGTTGTCCCTCCCCAGGGGCAGTGGTCCGGGCTCCATCTCCGAGAAACATTTGTAAAAATCGACACCAAAGTATGACTTTTAGTTCTAAGAGCATCATACACTATTTCTTGATAAATGTAAGGATTTTCAGCTTGTTCTGGTAAAAAAATAAGACACCGAAATACTAAGACGCCGTGTTTTGACTGTTTGAGACAAGTTTATATTAAAATAAAGATTTGTACAGCGTCGAGACAGAAAACGGAAAGGAAAAATGATATAAATGTTATTGAAACTCATGATTTTACACGATGTACGTAATAAGAGGTTCACCAAGTTCAATAAGTTAGCCTCTGGGATTTGAGTTTTGTTAATTTTATTACGGCAATTTAAAAAAAGAAAGAGCGACATAAGATACAAGAATCTTTATTTAAAAATTAAGATTCTAGTATCTTGTATTTCATTCTTTTTTAAATTGCCATAAGAAAACAATTTAAAGAAGAAAAGAATGAAAATATAATGGAATTGAATAAGGCAATTAATTTTGATCTAAGCTGTAATAGCAACTGCTGTCTACTGAATCATGATTTGTACCAAAAACAATCCAAAGTATCGGACCTTATTTATTTATTGAAATAATTGTCTCTACATTTAAAATATTTAATTGTTACCGTTACAGTGACAAGAAGTAATCGATTGTACACCGGCCAGATATACACATAAGTCATTTAGGGACGCACCATGCTGTGCCACCAAAGCATCTTTAAGGAGTGGCTACACACCTGATAATTCCTATAAACAAGAGGAAGTATTTTTTAAGCATACATTTTTTTTCAAGAAGTATAATAATGCTAAAATTTACGTTAAAATATTTCCATATTCAACATGAAAAATCTGTAATACGCACCCAGGCCTTATTCCTTGGACTTGGATTTGTACCATTTCTTTGGAGATAACGAACTGAACATAATCAACAATCTTTCAAAAAAAATTTTTTATTAAATATACATTTGTTAACGGTCATCTTTGGTCATCTTTTTCTAAGCAATGCACGTATACTATCTAGAAACAGATTCATATGAATTTTACCAAGAAATATCTCTGTTTACCCTTTTTTACTTTTTCTACTTTGAAATTCGTCATGCATATCACCATATAAAGGGATTAAAACAAATCTTCTGCAACTGTATATCTCAACGAGGTATTGGTGATTTAAAACTCCAAACACTATTTAATTCCATCCCAAACTTTAATTTGTAATAACATCCGAAGACAAAGTAAATTTGACATAAAGTTCTAAAGAATGGCAGTGTGTAAAATGTTAATTTACTCCCTTTTTAAGTTATTTACTGTCCAATCTATTTATCAAATACTAACTATACTTACCTTTAATATATACCTTTTAGATTAAATTTAAGTAATTTAAGTAATAGATACAGTACGAGTGTCCTCCTACAGACGTAATACAGACTATACTGTAGGTCGGGTACGAAATGACTATCAAAAGGGTACAAAATGATCAAACATCGGAGGGTACGAAATAGTCAGGGTACGAAATGACTAGTTCCCATACTGGCTACCGGCTACCGGCCTCTAGCATCGCTCAAAGTCTGAAAGCGAAAGTAAAAAAGCTGTCTTCCAAGAAAACACTATTTTATTTTCACAGTAAAAGATGCAGTGATATTACCAGCGGACGATCCTTACCAAATTAAAGAGGTAATTTAGCGATTGATAGGGACGAATTACATTTGGAATTCTCAGCGTAGTCACTTTAAGGATTAATTGCATTTTCCTTTATGCTCTACAGAACGCAGTAGGTCACGCGACCAAATTCGATGAACTTTGTCTTCGATGAAGCGCTTAGTAATTTGCTTTTTGCCCTACTGTGTTCATACAAAAGGGGTTTCTATCGATTTATCACCCTTTATATAATCTTAAGACAAGGGATGAACCACATTTTAAAAACAAATGAAATGTCGTATGACAAGTTTTTTTTTAAAAATGACGTCGCACCAATCTTATCTGAGCACAATGCTGTTGTTATTGTATTTCTAAACCTTTTGACCTTTGGGTTAAGGATAACCTATGAAAGTGCAAGCACTTATTTCCAAAAGGGTGTTTTTTGTTTTTGCCGAAGGGACAGCACGCGGAATAGAAAGTGGTGGGATACATGAAGTCTGGGTGCAATACCCTAGCTCTTTTTCGAAGAGACCCCTTGGTTCTTTTAGGTGCTTGGGTGAAATCACGGATACACGGGGTACACTTTTCCTGGGTTAAACCAGGGCTGAGTATACTACATTTCCAAACAAGTTACCATTTTAGTCTAGTCTAAAATAATAGACGTGTTATACAGGATTATTCCAATCCCTAACGTTTAAACGGGAATGTGCAAAAAACGGGGGTGTTTTAAAAATATTGAACTTGTTTTAAGTGAAGTATTTTCTGGTTGAAATTGATCATACAGAGTTATATTCATATTTTACCATGTAAGTGAAATGTTATTTTGCACTAAACAAGCATTTAATGCATTAAAACAAGTTGTTTACTTTTCCAATAAAACGAAAGTTGACTGACACAGACAACAATTATGCGAAGGGGAACAACTCGATACAATCGTACTAACTTGGCCTCCTCCGACAAAGCTTTGAGATTGATCTCGTTATACAATCGTAACAACTCGGCCATGGCCGAAATGCTCCGAGCGATTAAAAACTGTGCCCTGAAGCCTTGCAGGTGCCCTTCATGTATATATCGTTATGTTTTGACAGAATGAAATGAAGAAGAGTCGTCAAACTCATAATTATAAGTTGGATATTTATTTTTTGTGTACGGAACTAATATAAAATAATTTTATCTGGTAATATTTCTTGTTTTTATGATATTTTATAGACGCTATATGCTTTAACCCGGAATCCTGATCGGAACAACTACCCACTTTTGATACTAAACAATTTGTACTTGAAGGATTTGCCATATCAAAAGTCTAAAAAAAATCCGTCAACGTACAATTATTTGGACTACCTTTTAGTCCACCTTAATGGCCGTCAACAAGTCTTTTGACAATTTTTTTTAACTACGGCAGACTCGTGACGTCCACCATCGCAGTAAAAGTAGCGAACGGTCCTTGCGCATAGAATCCTTGCGGCCAAAATTTTGAAAATATCTCTGTTATAAATTCCAATTTCTACAAAAAAATTATTGCCTACTATTAAGCACATATTTTTTGTGTTATTATGCTTACATGTGTCGATTTTTTATCAAGTATCCTGATATCTGTAAATCTGGGACAAATCTGACTGGTTGTGTACATGTATAAAACGTTATTCGTGACTCAGAATATATTTATGTGAAAATAACGACTCTAATGACAAGTTCAATCCAGTTTAGATCAGTCAGGTATATAATGAACAATTTTGTCATTATATTCAACATCGATTCATAATAATACTTATACTATGTATTCTTTTGCCCGGTGTTTAATGGTAGAGAGTTGTAGCGTTTCAGGGATACATAAGAAATGTCAAAATAATGAAAAAGTATCACTGATAGCTCATTATTGTAACTAGTTATCCTTTAAAATACCAAGCGGCACAGGCAAGGGAGCTACTTGTACCAACTGTTTACGTCTTGCGGTAATACACCGCCTGGGATTGAACCCATGACCTCCAGCTTGATAGGCGGACGCCTTAACCAATAGGCCACCACGAAGGTCAAATATTAAAATAAACACTGATGTCATAAATCCTTGCATGTTATACAATATGAAAGTCACGTTCTGTATGCATTAAACAAGGCATTAAATTGTTCAATCTAGCAATGTTTAAGAATTAAATAACAGTGTGTTATGTTTTTCATAATATGATGCCTATGTCTTAATGTGTTACCTTCTTTCAATAAAGTTATTATTATTATTATTATTATTAAACTAGGCAGGGTTCAAATTTAGCGCTCGCTTAATGCAAGTCAAAATTGGAGAATACGAGTTGAATTTAGAGACACTCGCAAAGATTTGCATGTTCAAAATTTGCAGAAAATTGCAAACCTCAAAAGAGATATTTAAACATAATCGGTGATCAATTTCTGTACAAAAGATGTAAAACTAATTTTAGAAATGCCTACTATCGTTTTCCGATAAACACACAGAAGTTGATGCAGTGGTCGAAATTAGCACAAGCCCGCAAGCCCTGCACTGGTAAAATCTCTTCTGGGCTTGCTCAAATTCTGAATTTTATTTAGCAGGGCTTGTTCAAAAATATGATTCCATGCAATAGTATAAGAATTCGGGCATGTTCTTCCGAAAGTCTAATTTCAATGACTGTTGATGACATATAGATAAGCGTTCTGCACAACGGTAGGTACTCATGACTGTGTTTGTTAAAGGTACTAGTTACCATGTATACAGTTTTCATTTTGATGGCGTATTTAGCGATAATTGTATCTAGACACAGTCTGTATAATGATGACAAACAAAAAGATAACCCTTTTTTTACGGGTTGTGATTTAAAATCGCCGACGGCTAATTCTGATGAGCAATCAGTTTCAAAAAGGAAGCCAAAATAAAATAATCTGTCTGTTAAAACTGTTTTTTGCGGGTGCATAAATTTTCAACTCACAAAACCTGAAACTCACTTGCATATTTTAAGTCAGCCCTTTGTGTTTGCTAGGGAAAAAAAATATTGTATGGAAAACACTGATTTAAGGCATAGTTTTAATATATGATCATATAATTGTACAATAAGGTGCGTAAGCCAGGATAAACATCACTTAAAAAGCCTGGGTGGCGTTTTTGAATGACTAGTAGATAAATACAATGATAATTTTGGCAATAGTTATACTCACCTATCACCATCCATAATTATATTTTCTGGTGTGTCTGATTGTCATACTGCTCGTCTTGGTTGTTTGGCTGTCTGTGTTAACCCCTGCCCTGGTGCTCTTACCTGCCAGCCAATTAGTTCCCTTACAGCATCCTGGAATCACAGGTTCAACAGTCTTCCCCATTTTTTTTCCCCGCTCTTGAAAAGTACCGTGACCGTGCTCTGTTGCCCCAGGAGACCCCCCCCCCCCCCCCCCCCCATATTTTATGTGTTTTAGGCAAGATTTTTTCTTTGTAGCAGGAAATATCATAAATGTTATGTTTTTCTTGTAGCTTAGTCTTTCATCTTTCTGACTGTGTAAAAGTATAAGATTCTATCAATTGTTTTAGGAAATATTTGACTTTGTTACAGCAATCTGGTTTTAGGAATATCTGGAAATGTTTAACCATAAATAAATGATAAAAACTATCTACTTAACATAGTGATATTTTTCAAGTACAACTTATGAGTGTGGTAGTTTCGAATTAGTAACGGTCCAATTTTCTGTCTAAAAGACATTGGAGGCTTATTTGGGAATTATTGGTCGCTTAAAGTATTAAATTTTTAAAATGCTAATTTTTCAGTTGAAAGGCCTAATTTTTGCTAATTTTTTACACTGTTGAATTGGTTTAATTGAAACTTTGCTGACTATAATCATATATATATATTTGTCTACAATGCATTTATTATCACTATTTTTGTAAAACTGCAGCCTGATGAAGGTTGAAATTTAATATGACTCTTGTTTCAGGTCGATTGCAGTTGTGCATAGTAGGCCAAAAAATGGTTTGGTTATGGTTACATCCTTTCAAAAACAGGTAGGGTAGGTAGGTGTTTTATTGTTTTATTTCCATCTTTGGAGAATCGTGTTAAAGTAATCTTCTCTATAAAGTGTTAAGGGTTTTAAACAACATATTAAAAACACACGTAAAAAATGAAAAAATAAAATAATAATGTATATTTTTTCATTTTATTTTAACAACTGACTATAAAAATGGTTGGGATGGCCCCTATTTGTAGGTGGAGTCGGGTCACCTGAACAGAATGTATTTTTGTTAAGGCCATATATTGAATTGTGCATACACTTATATGTATGTTGATGTAATCATTTATATTTATTAATTCTTATTATTGCTTATGGGACATGCAGTTTCAATGACAGCATGCATTGGAGAACAAACACCTGTCCACATGATGCTCTATTATACATTAGTTCTGCTAAGAAAAAGATGATATGAAGGATTAGACAAATATTATTGTGTTGAAAACAAAAATCTAGTTATAAATAAATAATAAAATATATGCATTTATCATTATTATTTAAGTAAAAAAGCTGATTTTTCTGTTCTAGGCCAAACTATTGGTTTATGACATGGGGGATCATTGTTGAAATTTTCCAAGATGGCTGATGTGGAAATTTTTTAAACATAGCTTTCATCGAGAGAACAAAGTTAGCCCTTCAAGAACTTCATCATGGCTTGCAAAATGCTGAGTGACAAAGAGCAAAATCAAAACTTTTGTAAAACCCATTCACTTCTAGTTGACATTGGAGGTGATATTTTACGTGAACTTATTGAATATAAGCTCAAACTGTCTTCGTTGGATATCATAACACACTTGAAGGATCGAGCAACTGTTGGAATTATTAATAGTTTAGAAAAGAAAAAGGTTTTATTCAAAACACAAGTCAAACTTCTAACTTCCGCTAATCCGGATTTGAAAGAAATGGACATATCCCTTTTAACAAAGGTTTTGCTAGATACAAAAATAAAACTAACAAAGAATGAAAAGGATTTAGTGGAAGGTATAAGGGACAAACGAAATCAGCTTGGCCATGCAGTTAGAGCTGAACTAGTGGATCTTTCTTTATTTGAAAAGACAAAGATAACTTTTGGTGACTTAGTCAAAAGTTTGGATAAGAAATTAGCAGAAACGGTAAATGAACGTGTTTCCCTATTGGAGAAAAGGGAGCTTGTTTCTCCTGTGAGCAATCTTTCAGTGGTACAACTAAGATGTGAGGAACTACAGATGAAACTTGTGTCGAGTGATGAGAAACCGGCAGGTATTTCTGCTGTTTTTATAATACAGGTTTGATCCAAATAATATTACAGATGACTGTTTCGAAAACTTGCATTCTTTTTCCCAGTTTGCACTGATACTTTTATTTAAAATAAGGATTTACATATTGAAATGTATATTACTGCATTGAATCAAATTCAATCAATTTATTGTAAAATTAATTTTGTCAGAGTAAATCGATATTTTTATAAATTAAACGAGCAGTTTGTCTTTTTACAGAGGACATTCTATCTCTTAGAAAGTATGGAATTGCTTTGTATATGAGAAATATTGCTCGCCATTTGGACGGTGATGTTTTTCTACAAGCCTTGAAATCAGAAGGTGTAATTTATGACACCACTAAACGCAAACTTCAAGCAATCACAGACAGAGAGGAACAAGCAGCACAGCTAGTTCTTTATGTTCTTGATGATATCGGAGAAAATGTTCTGAAATTTTGCAAATGTCTTCGAGACCAAAACTCACTTCTAGCTGATCAAGTAGAATTCAGTTCATCAGAAGGAGCGGAAACAGGTAAATTTTACTGTGCTGGACTCTTGACTGTATTTTGACTGAAGTAATAAGATAATGGATGCCAGTATGTTACTCTTAATTTATTCAAATTTTTGTTTTTCGTCATGCATTGTCAAAACCCCTGTAACTCACACAGGTCATACATATATATTTATATATTTCATTTTTACCCACTGTACATTCGTATTTTTGAGTTAGCATGTCTATTAAAGGGACTAGACACAATGATACAATTGCAAGAAAGAAAGATAATTGTTCAAAAATTACACACAATTGATAGTGTTATGAACAACGCATTGAATCTTACTTACTGACAATCACATCGCTTACGACACATGCATCTTTCCAAGTGTTTGTGCATTTTTAGCTGGATTTTTCATCGAAAAATTATGGGTTTATAGAAGGGCGAAAACAGGGTGGGCGTGCGGGTTGGCGTTAACAATTCTGTGTTGAAGTTTTCATTTCAAGTAATAAAATTAATTGTTTTTATCTAATGGTTATCAAACTTGATCAGACTATTTGTCTGCATTTTATCTTGAATATATATGAATATTGGTCATCTCGGGTAAAAAACTAGGTCACTAGGTCAAATCTTTAGAAGAAATATTTCACAGCTATAAATTCAACAATTTTTATCAAATCTTGATGAAACATGGTCAGAATGCTTGTCTGCATTTTATCTTGCATATTTTTTTAATATGGGTCAGCCCGGGTCAAAATCTAGGTCACTAGGTCAAATCTTAGGAAAAATATTTCCATGTCATAAATTCAACATTTTTTTCATATTTTGATGAAACTTGGTCAGAATATTTGTTAGCATAATATATTGCTTATTTTCTATATCGGTCATCCCCAGTTAAATTCTAGGTCACTAGGTCAAATCTTAGGAAAATCTTGCAACAACAAAATACAACAATTTTTGTCAAATCTTTATTTAACTTGGTCAGAATATTTGTCTGCATACTATCCTGAAAGTTCTTTAATATGGGTAATCCCAGGTCAAAATCTAGGTCTCAAGATCAAATCTTTGTCTACATGTTGTCTTAAACATTTGTGAATATGCGTCACCTCGGATCAAAAACTAGGTCACTGATCAAATCTTAGGAAATATTTTCCCGATGTAATACAAAAAATTCTATGCCTACCGAACCTATCAATATCAGTCAACAACTAAATTCAATTGCTATTTTATAAACACACATCCCAATCACGAATTTAATATCTACCCAATACATATTTTTAAAAAATTTAAGTTTTAATTAACTTTAAAAATATTTGTGTACGTGTGTCATCTAGGGTCAAAAACTAGGTTCTTGGGACAGATTTTATTTGAAAGCTGATGTTTTTATGAACTGTTCATTTTTCCTCACACAAATGGAATAGTTTCTGTTGATCAGGTTATTTGTATAGAAAATACTAGGTCACTAGCTCAAATCCTAGGTTTGCAAAATTGCAGCGTCAAATAAAAAAATCTGGCTTTAATGCGGTGTTGCCGCATTGGTGTCTTGTTCCAATTCGAAATTCACTTCAGTTGTCTAAGTCTTGACCACATAAAATCCAGTAAGTTTAAAAAAGCATCAGTAAAGTTCTCATCACATGACTTGCACTTGCTTAATATACACACTTCATGGCTTCCGGTAAGAACAGACATTGCAAGAAAGTTAAAAACTGCTGAGAAACAACATAGATACAGAGCCTGACAGTTCGACATCAGTGATAAAATTGATGGATGGAAACACTTAAACAAGGTTAACTCTGCTGAAAATGACCGCCAGTTGTTCAAATGCTTATTGATAGTTAAGTGTGTGAAACGATGAAATGCAAGGTTTTCAACAAAAAAACAACAAGACAATCTGTGCTTTTTTAAAGTAGAAAACCATTATTGGCTATTTCTGAATGGAGAAAAACTCAGCTGAGACTGGGAGTAAGATTGGTTCTAGGCTGAGACAACGACATGATTGTTGTGTTTATTCTTTTAATTACAAAAATGATGTTTTATTGGTCTTGTACAACTCGCATTGACAATTCTATGCTTGTTTTGAGAAAATACTGTATTTAATTTGCCGATTTGGGGAACATCTGGTGTCTAGTCCCTTTAATGCTGTTATTTTACAGAAATAAAGAGGTTGCAAAACATTTACAAGTGAAGTGTATGGACAACTATGTTTATGTTCAGGTACAAGCTGATATTAGTAAAAGCTTGCGAAATCACCTTCCTCGAGCATTCGTACTTGCAATTTTAAGCAATTAGTACACACACATTTCATATATTCCTGAATGACAATGCGCAAAAAAACTTACAAGTATTAAATGTTTTGCTACCTACATTTTTCTAAAGAATAACAAAAACAAATAATTTTAATTTAGAGTATAGTCTTTTATTACTTTTAATTGCTTTTATTACCCCCTGCCGAATCAAATGTTTCGGGAGGGCGATATTGTTTTAGCGTTCGCCTGTTCGTCCCTCCTTCTGTCTTTCTGTCTGTCACATTTATTTAAATCTGGAATTAAATCATGATACGGATTGGTCAGATGATGTTCAAACTTGGTCAAAATATCTCCCCTTATAAAATATTGACTGCTTGTAAATGTAGGTCACATGGGATCAAAAACTATTAGGTCAAATCTTGGAAAAATATTTGGAACACTCCTTTAAATAAACTCTTCGATTAATTTGCAACTTGGTCATGCGGTGTCTAAAATAGGTCACTGGGTCATCTCTTATATGTGTATGACCTGTATGATTTGGAACCAAATCACTGGAACCATTTCTTGGTAGGGATTGTTTAGATTAAGTTCAGACTTGGTCAGAATGTTCCCTTTGATAATGTTCCTACCGCTTGTAAAATTAGGTTATATGGAGTCAAAAACTGATTGATTTGATTTGGTACTGATTGGTCAGACATTATTCAAACTGTGGGCATAATGTTCGCCTTTATGTAATCCTGGTAGACTCTAAAAGAAGGTCACATGGGGTAAAAACTAGGTCGTTCGGTCAAATCTGGTGAACAAACATTATATCCTCTCGAATCTTCATGAAACTTTTGATTTGCCTCAATTAAATTATGGCTTAGTTTGAAACTAGGTCACATGGGGTCAAAGTCTAGTTCTATCCTTAGAAAAACCTTGGGAACACTCTAGAGGCTAAATTTTTGCATATTTCTGGCCTAATTTAATGTAACTTTATCAGAATGTGTGCCTTGATGAAATATCTTATTAATTTGAAACTGGGCATCGTGGTGTCAAAATCTAGGTAACTAGTTCAAATCTAAATGCTACACTATATACAATATTCTTTATTTCAAGCATTTGCTTACACACTCATATCTCATATATCCAATGCTCATAAGAGTCCATCACTCTGCAGCCGTATTTCATGTTTCGGTTGGAATATTTCACGCTTCATTTTCATGCAATCTTCTTTCCCTAATCTGGCGTGCGATATCTATTTAACGAATTTGCTTGTTTAAAAATGTTTAAATATCATTTGATAGGCAAGAAGTTAGCAGAGATTGAAGGTGAAGAAATTATTAAGATATTGACTACGACTTTTGAAAAGGTTGAATCCAAAAGTGTGTCATCAGAAGACGTGCATGTCCAAGTGGAAAGGTGCAGGAAATGCACTGTGAAGTTTTCAGTGGTCAAAACTTGTATTGAGAAAGCATTTGAAGTCGAGTTGAGTGGAAACAATAGCAGGTACGTGTATACAAATAATGATATTCTACAATAAACTGTACTCTAAACAAGTCATGTTAACCAAGTGATTCAGCTGAGTTAGAAAATATAAATTTTATAATTTGTTATTTGCAGAGCTTTAACAAAATAAGAACAAAAAAACACCTCCAAATTCATAAGTAGTCAGTTCATATCCTCCTGTCTGTTGATACTTGCAACATACTGGGGTCCGATTGTTAAATGGTTCCACATACTGTATTTCAGAGTACATGGTATTTGGTGGAAACATGAAGACATAAGGGATGAGTATGAGAAACAAACTATCACAGGTAATAGGACAAATCAGAATTTTTTGGAATCACCTACACAATGTTTGTTTTCAAATGGGAAATTTCAATTATAAATACTTGTTTGAGATCTTTCCGAAGCACAAATTACAATAAATATAAGAAAATGGTTCACAAAAAGGTAAATAATTGAGAACAAGAACATATATGATTCAGTTTTGACAAAAAAAAATCAATATTCAAAAAATAGAAAACATTTCACTTGTTAGCTCACCACAGCATAAAGAGCTCAAGGTGAGCTATTGTGATTAGTCCGTCCGTCAGTCAATCAGTCAGTCCGTCCGTCAACAATTGCTTAAAAAAACTTCTCCTCTGAAACTACGTAGCCAAATCAATGAAACTTCACAGGAAGCTTCCTTGGGTGACCATCTACAAAAATACAACAAGGGGTCATGATTGATCAACAACAACAACAAAATGGCCGACTTCCTGTTTTGCTTAAAAACCCCATCTCCTCTGAAACTACTATTCCAAATTCAATGAAACTTTACAGGAAGCTTCCTTGGGTGAACCTCTACCAAAATACAATAAGGAGTCACGATTGATCAACAACAACAACAACAGCAAAAACAACAAAATAGCCAACTTCCTGTCTTGCTGTAAAAAAACATCTCCTCTGAAACTACCAGTCAAAATTCAAAAGCTTTCTTGGGTAACCCCCTCTACAAAAATAAAACAAGGGGTCACGATTGACCAACAGCAACAACAACAACAAAGTGGCTGACTTCCTGTTTTGCTTAAAATCATCGCCTCTGAAACTACCAGGCCAAATTCAATGAAATTTTACAGGTAGCTTCATTACATGACCCTTTACAAATATAAAACAAGGCTCCGTCATCAGTAAAGATACGTTTAAATTGACATTCAACATTCTTATGAATGCTTAATCACAGAGTTGTGGCCCTTTGCTTTGGTGAGCGTTTTAGGGCCATCATGGCCCTCTTGCTACCTTATGTATGATATCTGTGTTCTGCAGCAGTAACGAAAGTGTAATTATGCCCCCGAAGGTGGGCTTATTAAAATCGCACCGTCTGTCCGGCTCAATAACTCGTGTCCAGGCTGTAACTTTCCCTTGTATGGACAGATTTAACAATAACTTGCCACATGTGTTCCACATACCAAGACGACGTGTCGCGTGCAAGACCCGTGCCCCTACCTCTAAGGTCAAGGTCACACTTAGTGTTTATTCACAATGGAGTGCTGCATATCGTGTCCGGGCTGTAACTCTCCCTTGTATGGACAGATTTTAAAATAACTTGCCACGTGTGTTCTTTCTTGTCCGGAGTATTACTTGAAAACTATTGAATGGAATTTAATAAAGCTTCATACAGTGATAGATCATAATGAGAGGAAGTGCAGTGTACAGGAACCGCAATTCTATTTCAGCCAATTAAAGAGTTATTGCCCTTTGTTACTTTTTTCTTGTCCGGAGCATAACTTCATAAAAAGTAACTTAACTCATTTATAGATGGTCATAGGCAATCGTATATTCTGTGCTTTAGAACATCAAATCAGTATTAACATCTCAGTATTAGCATCACTGATATTGTTTAAAGCCATTTTTCTAACTTTTAAAAACATAATCAAAAACGAATAACTGACGATAGTCCATAAAATAAAGTTGTCATTTATAGGTTGGCTTTCCAAATAGTCGACTGCAATTTCATATCAGGGCGGCGTTCGGGGGTATTAATCACCTTCAGTGATAGCTCTAGTTTCTTACAAACGTTGAGTTGTATTGTATAAAAAGCACATGCGGAAGTAAATAAAAAAATATTGGTATATGGTTTATTGACAGATTTCATTGCTGACATATGATACTATTCTAATCCACATTGTCTTAGATTCTGGCGCAAATGAGAGGGTTTTTGAAATGGACAGCGAAGAGTTTGCAGAGTATTTGTTCAAAGCAATGGAACGAAATCGAAAAGGCACCGGGCCAATTTTCAAATCTGTGATAGAGGAACAAAGCATTTCTGCAGATGTGTTTGCTTCCTTGGACAAGGAAGAACTGAAAGAATTGTTCACCGAAGCCCTTGAAAAAGAGGGCATCAAGTACGGGTTTGGCATAAATAGTAAACTTAAGAACGTGCAAACGGATATTAAAACACAGAAATTGAACTACGAACCGTTTAACGAAACCTCCGTAAATCTTAGAAAATTTGGAACATCTGGTAGCGATTTGAGGTATGAGAAGGGAAAAGTAGCTAACACCACCAGAGATCTTGTAGACCCAGTTCGTTATTTTATGTATCCAAAATTCACTAGGGATTATAAAATGGAGAATGTTGCAAAAGAGTTGGTACGTTTTATCCAGGCATGTTTAAATGGGCGTCAGAGCGGCACATTTCATTATGGCATAGCTGAGGTAGATAACAGCGCAGGACAAGTGAGAGGAATAGATACAGAATTGATTGATTTTCACTCATTTCAACATGTTCTCAAAAACAGTCTGTCAAGATGCTTTGAAAGAAACATTCTCAGTACAGTTAACCAGTGTATTTTCCCAGAACAGATTGTGTGGGTTGGTGATGACAAAAAGAATGTTGTTCTTGAGGTTGATGTTGACCCCTTTTCAGGACTCCAAGTTGACACATGTATCAAGACAAAGTTCCCAGCCCATGGTCATACTGTCGATAAGTACTTTATTTATGTAAGAAGGCCAAATTGTGAACTTGAATGTCTTGTTGAATCAAAAGCTTGTTCAGATTCAACAGTCACAATCCTGCGCCAGTCTTTGGAGGCTCGAAAGCGTTTGGAATCCACTTATAGTGATGAAATAACGAAATCAAGTATGCGATTGGCGGATTTAGTTCACAGAGTAACGGGGGGATATGAATATGTAACTCAGAACTTTTGTCCCTTCATTATCGGTGGATCTCTTCCCGAAAACCCAAGACGTGAACAAATCATTCAGAGTATCCACGAAATGAGACATGCTTTTATATCATCACTGGTTGTGTTTGATTTTGACAAATCCACTGAAGTTTTAAAAACTGTAGAAGGCACAGAGCAATATTTTGAAGTTGGATTAGCTGAGACTGTCGGTAACAGAAAACGTCGAGACAGTGGAGTAGACATCAGGAAATGGAACTACTGGTTGTACTGCAATGGCAATGATGAGCTTGATAGGCGAGACATGGATGTAACAGAATGGTACCAAGAAAGACAAGAAGGTGTGAAGTTGATCATGGATGGATTCAAGCAAAAAGTACCAGCCGATACTTCACTGTTTATTATTTTGGTATATTCGAAGCTTGTCAAGTCTGATCCGATGTATGACTTTGTACGAGAATGTACTCTTCACAACAGGGATTCTACGATTATTGTGTCAGAGTCAGAAGAAAATATCAAAAATCTGCGTTTAGACATTGCAGGTTCAGTTGGAGAACAAAGGGTTTCTGAAATCATTTTTGCCGGATGTGAATGGAAGGATGTGTCAATAGCTCTTGCTCCCAAATTCAAGCAAAATCCTGACACAGTTTGTCAGCTGCCAAATTCGAACGGGGTGATTATTGACATGACTCGGCGCGAAATACAAAACCTTCACATAACTGATATTGAAATCATCAGTGGAGATCAATGTAGAAGCAGTATTGAGAGTATGACTGACACGGAGCGTCGCGATTTCAGTCAAATGCAGCAAGAACTCTTTTTCAGGGGAAATGAAGTTACCTGGTGGAATTTTGCATTTAACAGACATGTTTGCGAACGTGATCATTTCGAGACACACAAACAGAAAATTTACCACAGGCTGAACGAAGTCGATCAGCGTATTAAAGTACACGAGATATATCACCACCCTGGTGCAGGCGGAACTACACTTGCCAAGAACTTATTGTGGCATTTCAGCCAATTCAAAAGAGGAGACAAACCAACTGAAAACGTGTATAGATGTGGAGTGTTGAAAACCGTCAGAGAACTGGAGACTGTCAAGCAAGCAGAGTCCTTCCGCACTTTCAAAGATACTCCTGATCGCGCCAAACCTATATTGCTCATGCTTGACAACGGCAGTGATGAATCATATAACATCCTTAAGACAGAATTAGAGGAAACTGCATACAAGTCTGGATATTCAACTCGCATTGGACATCCATACTGCTTGTTAATCATTGTGAAGAGAATGCCTATCAGTGTAAAGAACAATCCGAAATTGCCTGTATTATCACATGGATTATCACAAACGGAAAGAGATTGGTTTGATTCTAAAAACAGAGAGATGGAGGGAGAACATTTTGAGGATCATTTGCAAACACTCATTGCGTTCAATTTAATGCGAAAAGACTTTAGTGAAAAATATGTGACTGATATCACATCTCATGTCATGAATGAACTTCATGATAATGAAAAGACAGTACTGCAGAATCTTGCAATACTTACCTACTTTGAACCAGATGGCTGGGTCCCACGAAGTGTTTTCAACGAGGTAATGCAGATTGAAGAATCAACGCCATTTCGGTACACAATAAAAGACTGCCTGGAAGTCAATCGCCCGGTTGGGTTGCGGCGCACGATATCATATACGAGCTCACAGTCGAGACCTTGGGGACATCATGATGCTCTGTCTTTGTTTCTGAAAGAAAAGTCGATGTTGGATCGAATGCCAAATTGCGTTCTTGTTATCTCCCCTTTGTTAGCCAAAGAAGTCCTTAAGCAGTGCCAAGAGGCGAAATCTTGCACGTTCGAAGTTTTGGTCGATCAGTTGCTCGATGTTATGGCGCGACATACGGATGAACAAAACGATCTGTCGAAGCAGTTTGTACAGAATGTATGCAACCTCTTCAAAGAAAGAAAGGTTTATGTAAACGAAAAGGGTGAAACGTCAAAGAAGATGTTTTCGGATCTGATTCATTATATTCAAAATGAAGAACCGATATCAAGGGGTGATAGAAAAAATGCAGGTTTTTCAGTACTGCGACTGATGCAAAGATGTTTTAAGATATCCAAGAATCCATTTGTTGCACAACAGCTTGCACGA
This sequence comes from Mya arenaria, assembly GCF_026914265.1. Lineage (NCBI taxonomy): Eukaryota > Metazoa > Mollusca > Bivalvia > Myida > Myidae > Mya > Mya arenaria. The sequence continues at coordinate 12,903,638 of NC_069131.1, read as the reverse complement.
TACTACAAACACATCAAAGAATTCACCAATGCAATAAAAGCAATTCAGTCTGCGATTGAACTCAACCCTAAAAACCCTTTCCTTTATGATACATTCGGTCAAATTTATCGATCTATGTTGGAGCAAATGACAGACACCAAAACGTGTATGCCAGTATCTGACGCTCTCCAAGCTATCGAGTACACAGAGCTTGCTGTTTCGAAGTTTCAAGAGGCACAAAAGCTTTCTGTAGAGTATGAGTGCGATTTAAGTTCATTTGGGATGGAAGTAATTACAGTGCTTCAATTTCTTGAGAGTATTGGAAAAATTAAAGACGTAGATGTCAGCCATGAACAGATTGAGCAATATCTGAACAACGAAGATATTTCCGTGCTTGCAAAATTGGAACCTCAAATGAAAATTTTTCAACGAGGAGAGGCTTTCCAGATTCATGTAGAAGAATCTCTACGCCACCTTGAATACTACGAAAGTATAATGACTGAAAAGGTGTACCAAGTGAAAGGTTCAAACAATGCCAAGCTCCTTTTGAATACCAGACAACGTTTTGAGCGATTTTACAGCTGTTCAAAAGAGCCATCTTTCAAGTACAAGTATGGCCCGACATTCAAGTGCGTTCAAGAAGCCTTTAAAATAAGAACAGATAAACGCGATCTTCTGAATCATGTACAAATGGCTCGTTCGCAGTTTGAAGAAGACAACATTGATGTATACAATCTTCTTTTCTTTGTTGGATGTAAAATACTCGAGTTTTCCCATGAGTGGGAAAAAAAGGCGCATGATGCAAGAATACTGGAATTCCGTGACGCACAGAAATACAGCAGAATACTGGTTGAAATACAGCACAAAAATAAAAGGCCTTTTATTGAGGGATACTTGTATTATGCAATTCTTCATTGGCCAACTAGAGATAGAAGAATGACCTCCACTGAAACGTTCAATGGCGAATCATTCAAAAATTACTTAGAAGAATGGCAAAGAAAATTTGAGGAAATGTTTCCAATAAGAACCAAGAAGGATGTTCCGTCTCAACGACAAAGAGTGAAAACGTATTTTACCTTGGGTAAACAAGGCCCCGGAGAGGATATTGTTGATCAAGCGCTTGTTCGTACAAAGTGGCGCAAGGAAACGGAGATAAAAGAAGGCCGGACGCGGATTGAGACAATGGAAGATGACATATTCAATCACAAGATTGGCAAACAGGTGTTCGCACGATTAGAAGGAGTCGTTGATCCAGATGGAATTTATGTGCATCACAAGGTACTTCTAACTTACATGTGCTGAACGCGCTTGGTAGTATTACCATGTGATGAGTTCACATGGTTACATTGAATACCATGAAGCTTATATAGCACAGCATATAGTTGAAGTTTTATAAAGTTTTATAAAAACATTTCGATGACAAATATTTTACTCTTGTCATGTCAAATTGCTACATATTGGGGTTACCATCTTGGCAATTGTTGCATATTGGGATTACCACCTTGGCAATTATCACATATTGGGATTACTGCCTTGGCAAATGTCACATTGGGGTTACCGCCTCAGTAATGACACATATTGGGGTTACCACCTTGGCAATTATCACATATTGGGGTTACCGTCTTGGCAATTGTCACATTGGGGTTACCGCCTCAGTAATGACATATATTGGGATTACCACCTTGGCAATTATCACATATTGGGGTTACCGCCTTGATAAAGTCACATATTCGGGATACCGCATTGGTAAGGTCATATATTTGGATTACCGCCGTGGTAAAAGTCATACAATGGGGTTACTACCTTGGTAATTGTCACATAGTTGGGTAACCACCTTGGTAATAGTCACATATTGGGGTAAGCACCTTGGTAATCGTCACATATTGGGGTTACCACCTTGGTATTTTTTACATATTTGGGTACCTGCCTTTATAATTGTGACATATTGGGGTTACTGCCTTTATAATTGTCACATATTTGGGTTACTGCCTTGGTAACTTTCATATATTGGGGTAACCACCTTGGTAGTTGTCACATATCGGGGTTACCTCCTTGATAATTGTCGCATATTTGGATAACTGCAATGGTAATTGCTACATATTGGAGTTACCGCCTTGGTAAATGTCACATATTGGGGTTATCGCCGTGGTAATTGTCACCTATTGGTGTAACCACCTTGATATTTGTCACATATTTGGGTTATGCTTGTTAACTGTTAAATATTTGGGTTATGCCAGGTAAATGTCACAAATTGGGGTTACCGCCTTGGTAATTGTCACAAAGTGGGGTTACCGCCTTGATAATTGTCACATATTGGTGTAACCACCTTGATAATTGTCATATATTTGGGTTATGTTTGGTTATTGTCACATATTGGGGTTGCCGCCTAGGTGAATTCAGTGAAACTTGGTAGATTGTGGACGGGGTTGGGGTAGTTTTCGTTTTAGATAGTCATGTAGTATAGACATAGCAGGTGCCTTAATGGCGATTTTATCTTATTGTTTAGTCTATTATAAATTTATAGATGCAATGCAGTAATTCTCTTCGAAGATATGTGGAGATTCCTATTTGCTTGCGAAGACGTTACGATAGTTTAGCGAACAGAAAGATAACATTCGTCCTCGGATTTAGATGGAATGGACCCGTTGCTTTTGACCCTAAAGAACAAGGAGGTTTGTTACGTATGGTGTTGTTATGTATGGTGCTTGTTTGACTGAAAATTATGTTTGATATGTTATCAGGTTTTGATCCAAAAGAACAAGGAGGGTTGTTACGTATGGTGTTGTTATGTATGGTTCTTGTTTGACTGAAAATCATACTTGATATGTTATAATGTATTATTCTATAATTTTGTTTAAAACAAAGATCCAGGGACAACTGTGGTAAAAAAACTCATCTCTAGGAAATTAACATGCCCAATAAGGTCAGCAATGGTATCACATCATTTAAGCTTAGATACGCGTTTGACTTGTATGTAAGCACCAACCTTTAAACGTGGCTTTATACACACTTTCAGTTGTTATATGAGTGAATAAATTCAAATGTGAAGTATTAACTAAAAAGTCCAAAGTATGTTATAAATCAAAAATATAGACATTTTCATTTTGAATTTAAGATTACGTGGTTCAAAATGGCTAATGATTTAATTTTGTCTCGTCTTTCAGTATGCAGAGCCAATAAGAATAAAACAGCAGAAGGAGTTGATGATTCACCGCCATCTTCGCTTGAGAATGAAGCAACTGACGATATGCCAACTTCCAAGTCGGCTGTCGAAACTGGGGCTCGACCAAAAATCAAACCTGCTCAAGTTACTGAGAAGGTTCAGAAACCAAGAAACATAAGCACTCGTACAAAATCAGTGACAGAAAGTATTTGGAACAGCGAGAAGAGAAATTTGACTATTCAAAAGACTGAGTCGAAGAAAGTTTATAATCGCAACAGTATGCTTGGAAATCAGGCCAAACAAAACAGCAGCAGTTCAGATTTTAAGACGGGTACAAGCGGTTTAGATGAGTTTGAAAGCCCATCGGACAGTAAGGAGCCACAGTTTGAAGATAGTAAGATTATTTACTTTAAATATAAATGAAACTATATATGAATATTTAACCGTCCTAGTGAACAAATAAAACGTATCATGTCAATCGGTCAAACCATGTAGCCAATGTTAACGGATACAACTTTTATTTTGATGGTGGCCATACAGGTCACTTGGTAACAGGTCTATGGAAAGCTACACATCAGCCATGTGGGCATTATATCTCCCCCATCCATTGAGAGAAATATTAATTTGCTCTGTTCGTCGGTCCGTCCGTATACAACACTTCCTTTCCGCTGAATAACTATATGATGCTTAGACCCAGGACTTGATACTTGTTATGCAGATTGGTCATGACCACTAGATGACCAAAACATATTTTAAAATCAGTAGGTCAAAGGTCAAGGTGTCCTTGATGTGAAAAAAGCGGTTTTCGCTCAATAACTGAGGTCGTTTGGGTCCAGGATTTTCATACTTGGTATGCGACTTAACCATGACTAGTAGATGCACTCTAATGTTATGAGATCAGTAAGTCAAAGGTCAAGGTGGCGGTGACATTAATGTAAAAACAGTTTCCGCTCAATAACTGAAGATCGTTTTGGTCAAGAAACTGCATATTAGGTATGCGAGTTACTCAGGACTAGTAGTTGACCTCGATTTATTTGAGATCCGTAGGTCAAAGATCAAGGTCGCGGTGACCTTCAGTTCAAAAACGAATTTGGCAGTGACCTTCCGCTGAAAATGGTTTCAGCCGAAGTACTAAAGAATGTTCGTACATAGTGACTTTATATTTGGTATGGTAGTTGCACATGACTAGTATATGACCCATATTAATTTTGAGATCAATTGGTCAAAAGTAAAGGTCGCGGCGACCTTGACGTGTAAAACGGTATCTGCTCAATTTCTTATTACAATTGGGCTTAGGAACTAAATACTTGTTATACAAGTTCGTCATGATTAGTAGATGACCCCTATTAATTAGGCCTAAAAAAATATATGTCTGTTTCCTGTAACCCGACCGACCGTATTTTTTTACCGCCGACCGCAAATTTTTTATGCCCAAAAATTCGAAAGGTCAGATTTTAGCGATCTCTGGCCTGTGGTATTACAACGATAATTTAGTCGTGTCCAGATTCGTCGCATAGTTACAAACGTTTCCGGTTTGACATTTGTAGTATGCGTCAGTTTTGACCCGGGATATTTCGGTGTGAGAGTCGGTATCATCTGAAAGGAGCCTCAATGCATGATCTGAATGTTTGTATAACCCGCAAGAGCAATTAACACCCGAAGTGACAAGTGATTATCGATCTCGAATCTGATCGGTAACCGTGTCAATTAGCAGCACTCAAACTCAATGACGTAATATTAACTCCGCCCAATATGCAAATTAACGGATACCTTCTGCATTTTCGCTAAGTGCGGTGGTATTGAAAAACAACAATGCTAAGATATTTTTTATCATTTATTTTAAGTTGTTTTATTAAATCTCGGTTAATCAAAAAAAATATTCTTATAAGTTTTTAATGAGTTAACAGAAAAATAACCTTTTTTTCGTAGCGCATGGTCTAAAAAGCGCGGGAAACAGGTGCACGCTAACTTCCTGTCAATTTTAATGAAAGTGAAAGGAGAACTGCGTAGATCATTGTTAGTGTTACAGTTAAGATCTATTACAAAACAGTATTGTATAACAGTTATGGTTATGCCATTAATGAAAAATACAATGTTGCAATATTGGCAATAGGAACGTTGAATGTTTTTGTTTACTTCCGGAAAAAAGATAAACGTGAAAGTTAAAGTAAGAAAGATGTCGTTGCAACTAAACAATCGGAGGGCATATTGGGATTTGACAAGGATGCATTGGGTTACATAACGAACATGCATAAACTAAATACTACGTTCGTCAGAGTCCGAACATATTTTTCCAAGTTTTGACTCTGTGAATGTTTTAACCACCTAAGTACAGTCAAGTCCAGAAAAGGAAATAAGACAAGGTATTCTATTAAAAGTTATATTGATTATTTTTCATCGTGCTTGAGATTTTTACAGACTGAACAGTGGATCTAATACAGCAGATCTTTTTAAAACATTGGAAATTGTTTTATTTTTTAAGTGGTGGAAACTATTTAATGAAGGTACTGTTTAAAAAAGAAAATTGTAATTATTTATTTATCAGTCATTCTAAGCTTTTTTGATACTGATTCTAGTCTATTTGAACCTATTCCAGTCCAATCTATCATTTTATAAAGTATTAATTTATATTATATTATTATATATAACGTGAAGCACGACTATATCAGGCCTTTGTGACCAGTGTAGACCAATCAGGGTCTACACTGTTCGTTGCCGAGTCAGTAAGTAAGGTTTAAGTGTACAAGCAGTCCCAAAGACCTGTACAATTCTGACAGCGCTCTAAGAGTTAAATGGTTCAGTCATTGATTCTAGTCATTTATCATTCGAAGTATTGATTTATATATGATTTGTGGAGATTCTTGCCAGTTCATGTTGTATTATTATGCCCCCTTTTGAAAAAAGTGGGGTATATTGTTTTGCACATGTCGGTCGGTCTGTCTGTCTGTCTGTCTGTCTGTCTGTCGGTCGGTCGGAATACCAAATGGTTTCCGATCAATAACTTGAGAGCGCTTTGACCTAGGGACCTCATACTTGGTAGGTGTATTGGTCATGACCAGCAGATGAACCCTATTGATTTTGAGGTCAGTGGGTCAAAGGTCAAGGTCAGTGTGACCTTTACATGAAAAACGGTTTCCGATCAATAACTTGAGAACGCTTTGACCCAGGGACCTCATACTTGGTAGGTGTATTGGTCATGGCCAGCAGATGAACCCTATTGATTTTGAGGTCAGTGGGTCAAAGGTCAAGGTCAGTGTGACCTTTACATGAAAAACGGTTTCCGATCAATAACTTGAGAACGCTTTGACCCAGGGACCTCATACTTGGTATGTGTATTGGTCATCACCAGCAGATGAACCCTATTGATTTTGAGGTCAGTGGGTCAAAGGTCAAGGTCAGTGTGACCTTTACATGAAAAACGGTTTCCGATCAATAACTTGAGAACGCTTTGACCCAGGAACCTCATACTTGGTAGGTGTATTGGTCATGACCAGCAGATGAACCCTATTGATTTTGAGGTCAGTGGGTCAAAGGTCAAGGTCAGTGTGACCTTAACATGAAAAACGGTTTCCGATCAATAACTTGAGAACGCTTTGACCCAGGGACCTCATACTAGGTAGGCTTATTGGTCATGACCAGCAGATGAACCCTATTGATTTTGAGGTCAGTGGGTCAAAGGTCAAGGTCAGTGTGACTGTAAGCTGAAAAAAGGTTTTCTGATTGTCCATATTTTATTTAAGTGTCCAAATCCTACTAACAATTTGGCTCCCAAGGGGGCATAAATGTTTCACTAACATCTCTTGTTAACATCGGTTTGATGCTAGTCAGATTTTATAGTTATGATTCTTACCATGTCTAGCCAACTGTTTGTTTTATAATAGTTGCCATGTTCATTTAATTGTAATACAACTTGATATTATTACACAGTCTATAATAAAATAGTTTGTGCAATAATATCATGTTGTATTACTACAAAATGTATGCATTTTGAAAGTTTTGTTTAAAACATTTGCCAAAAATGAATTGTCTAAATGTTATTTGATTCACTTTTTCACTAGGTTATATTTGCAAAGTGTAAAGATGAACTGCTTTCCTGGTAAACATACTGACAATATTCAAAATTGCACATAATGTTGCCACTGCTGGGAGTCGAACACAGGTCTTGCCCTTCAAAAGGATGCATTCTACAACTGAAATACATGTACATTGGCTGTCAAACTAGCAGTTTTAGCTTAATTTAGGCAAAAAGTTTGAATCTATATATACCACACTGAATTCGTTTATTAAAAAATAATTCACCTGAAACAGACATGAATATTGGATCATTCTGACATTTTAGAACATTAAAAAAAAAAAAAAAAATCCCTACCTACCGACCCATCATTTTTTCAGCATGTTACAGGAAACAGACATTTTTTTTTTTAGGCCTTACGAGGTCAGTAGGACAAGACCATACTGGCCTCTGAGTGAAAAACGGTACAGGATACTGTTCTTATGCAGTAGATGATCACTAATAAAAACGGGTGATAAGGCCAAACATCAATGGCACTGTTGGTTCGTCTCCACTCTAAAAGTACAAAGTTCATGTCAATTATTGAATATTTCTCAGCTACGACCTCACAATGGGGCAGACGAACGGTTTTTAAAAAAGACAATCTCTAGCTTCTACTGCTATTAATTGTTTGTTGAAACATAAGTTGATGTATTTGTGAATTGAAAACAAATAATTCATCGTCTTTTAATACGAATGCATCGAAAATTCATGCTTGTTTGGGTAGACATGTCAAGACAGTCCTGGGTTATTGTCATGAATTTACGACTACTGACTGATTTATAAAATTGCTTGAGTGCATCCTTCGGGATATTTCAAAACCGTGCCTCATGAGCAAAATATTGCTGTCTCAAGCATAATTGTATGCACACAACATGATCCAACACATCTAGGTATAATAATGGGTCCCCAGGAAAAACAACAACAAAAAAACAACTAGTTAATTGTCATCCAGACTTTTGGTTGAACAATCCCAAATTCTTACACTAGCGCTTGGTGTCAACATTTTCAAAAGCCCTGCTATATAATATTCAGAATTTGAGCATGCCCGAAAATCATTTTTTACCAACATCTACGCTTAGACTTATTTCGACTACTTCTACTATTAGACTCGGGGATAAGAATTGAAATGAATCAAATTGATACTAGAACTGAGTTGCTTCATAGTTACTGATAAGCAATGAAGTGGTATTGTAGATTATACACGAACAATTTGTGATAAAACTCCCTTTTTGTGTCGTCTATAAAGCATGGCAGGCGCAGGAATTACTTTGTAATAAAACGATTACCACATTATGGTCGATGTCTTTTTTAGATGACTGCGAAGGGGGCTGGGAAACTGTAAGCCACAACAAGAAAGGCAACAAGAAAAAGCATTGATTACACCCACAGGTTCGGTTAGTTGCTGAAAATCGAAGTATTGAATAGTTTTAAATGACAAAGGGACATTCGAAAACTATAGTGATATTTCTTTAATAAAGAACATCGTAGATTTAAATGCATATCTTTTAACAATGATTTTTTTAGAAATGCATTTTGAACAGTATTTTAAAAGAACCTTGTTTTTCGGTTTCTATTGAATAAACTTTTCTTCAGTATTTTTGTGCAAACCTTGAGAAAATAAATCAATATAACATTTCAACGAATGTGTTAAACAAAAAATTATGATGCAGATAATTATGCAAATGACATACTGCAGTAAAGACTAAATATGTTCTACTTGTATAACCTATATATTTAGCTTTGCTATTCGTAGAAGAAAGAGGCTATACTACTCAACCCGGCGTCTGCGTCGGCATAAATGTCCGGTTTAAGTTTTAGGGCAAGTTGGGATTTTCGCTCGAAAACCCTGACATTAAGTTCACTTTATACTTCACACGGTTATCACACAGGTTCATCACACAATCACACGGTTAAAGTTTTAGGGCAAGTTGGCATTTTTCTCAAAAACTTCTAAGACGCTCATTCAATGGAATTCATACTTGTTGTTTACGGCCATAATACAATTAGGTTACATATCTCCGTGTTATCGTAAATACATACAATGGCCCTTGCTTAAGTTTTTTAGCAACTTCGAATTTTAACACAGATGTCAAATATCGTTCATTTAAAGATGCACTCTTACTCCCAAATAAGATTTACCACAATTAATAATATTGTTTTAATATTCAGAAAGGAGTGAATTAAACATCGAAAACAATGGTTCTTATGAAGGATACCCAGTTTAACTTGAAAGAAATGAGCATAAAACACGGTATTCCTACCTTATGATACTACAGTAGACACCAGTGAATATTTTAACGTTCCCCAATCATTAAATATTCTAGCGATAACATTTATCCATATTGTCATGAATTTAAACTATGGCCCTTGAACTACTTTGGAAGTTTGATTGTTTTAGACAACTTTTTGTTTTAACTCTCAGAAAACGTTCATTCAAACTGCACACAGTTGTTCAATGTCATCAATTAGCTAGGATAGATAAGTCAATATTATCCTTATTAAAAATGATGGCCCTTGATTGTCTTTTATTTCTAAAAGAAAGCGGCGAAAGATTGCGCTGTCCTACGAAAGCTCTTCATGTGTCGTCTTGTCTTATCATGACTCGTTTGTTTGGGTAAAATTGGTAATTAGTCGAGCATTTGTTTCGTTATTCCAGGTCGATCCTGTGCGACCAAATCCTGAATCAGAGTTGTAAATTATGCAGTTGTGAATTTTTCATCTGTAATATTTGTATATTTCTTGTTTACCAGTACATCCTCGGTTAGTGCTATGTTTTGTGATTGTTTCCCATATTTAATCGATCTTTAGTCATGATATGTTTACAAACTTTACACTCGTATTGTGTCAAATGTTTTCTTCTTGTTAATTATTTTCGCGGCCGAATCTTCTGTTGTGACATGGCAGATTTGTATTTTTCCTTGTTTGTACATCTACTCATTGTTTATTTCAAACTGAATGTTCCAAAAAGGAAGTGTTTCAGCCTTTACAAAATGACCTCATACATATTGCAGAAATGGTGCTTGGTATTTTAAACTAGTCCTTATGTTTCTACGCTATATAAACATTGTTTATTTTTTCAACATTAGCTTTAAGAATGTGTTGAGCTATGTTATATATTATTAAGATCATCAAAAATGTTTCGAATAAAACCGGTATTTATAATCTGGCCATAATTATTAAGGCATATTGACATGACATCGATTATTGTTATAAAACATTTTTATAGTTTATATCATGCTTGAGAGTGTTTTCTAAGTTTTCATCTTGGCATTTACACCAATATGTTGAATGAGCGTAACCGTTCATCAACTAACATGCTGAAACATTACAACTACAATGTGTTCACTTAATCCGCACGCTATTAAGTGGACGTTATCTTGACAACATTGTACAAAACAGGTCACAAATAAGGTTGTTTTGCTACACATGCAGTTGTCTTGTAGTTTCCACTTTATTTTGATTGTTTGTTTAATGAAGAACTCAATAACACTATGTTTGAGAGTTTGTTTGTTTAAATAAGAGCTCAATAACACTATGTTTGAGAGTTTGTTTGTTTAATGAAGAACTCAAAAACACTTTGTTTGAGAGTTTGTTTGTTTAATGAAGAACTCAAAAACACTATGTTTGAGAGTTTGTTTGTTTAATGAAGAACTCAAAAACACTATGTTTGAGAGTTTGTTTGTTTAATCAAGAACTCAAAAACACTATGTTTGAGAGTTTGTTTGTTTAATGAAGAACGTAATAACACTATGTTTGATTGTATGTTTGTTTAATGAAGAACTCAATACCACTATGTTTGAGAGTTTGTTTGTTTAATGAAGAACTTAATAACACTATGTTTGAGAGTTTGTTTGTTTAATGAAGAACGTAATAACACTATGTTTGATTGTATGTTTATTTAATGAAGAACGTAATAACACTATGTTTGATTGTATGTTTGTTTAAAGTAGAACTCAATACCACTATGTTTGAGAGTTTGTTTGTTTAATGAAGAACTTAATAACACTATGTTTGATTGTTTGTTTGTTTAATGAAGAACTCAATAACACTATGTTTGATTGTTTGTTTGTTTAATGAAGAACTCAATAACACTATGTCTGGTTGTTTAATGAAGAACTCAACAACACTATGTTTGGTTGTTTGTTTGTTTAATGAAGAACTCAATAACACTATGTTTGATTGTTTTTTTGTTTAATGAAGAACTCAATAACACTATGTTTGATTGTTTGTTTGTTTAATGAAGAACTCAATAACAATATGTTTGATTGTTTGTTTGTTTAATCTTCAAGAACTATGAGGAATGTGATAGTTGTTAAACGGTGGTTATTGATTGTTAAACTGATTCAAGTGTTACTAAGCATGGTTTTATACATATATGATATACACTGCATCAAAATCTGATTGCTTTTTTGTTCCTTAATATGTGCCATAATCATACCTCCCCATCTACGAAGGGAGAAACTATGTTTTATAATTATCTATATTATTTTTTGTATATTTATCTCCAACTTTGTCGAAAAATGTACTAAGGAATATGTTATACAAATGTATTTGCTAAACATCAATAGATGACATTATGATATTATTCACAGCGCAAAATTATTACTCTTGGTTTTAGTTTGCAGAATTGTCCCCTCTGGTTCTTAATCTTCCTTTAAAAAGTTGTCCAAAGGACTACTTGCAAAAAATGGAAGGTATTTAATGAAACTTTGAACATTGATAGTAACAATGTGTAGCTGTTCACACCACAGATACAATTTCCGGATTGCGAAATACGCAATGACTATTAGTCTTCGATCAATTGTTGCTTTACGTTTTTCCCCTTTTCCTTCCATTTACTCGTGAATAAATAATATCTTAAATATAAATCTGGAACTACTAAAAGGAATTTGGAAGAAATTGCAACACTTTTATTGTACTGTTACATCCCCTTGTTTTTTTCCCATTTCATTTTGCTTGCTCATTTCAATGCTTTTACCCTGACATAACATGTTCCCGTTAAGGGTGGACGAAGCGATTTTAACATAGAATTTCTAGTTATTTTATATAATTGGCCTTTTTGTAAAACCGTTTTATTGACATTTGAAGTTGTATATTGTTTAAGTGTCTGTTTTGGGAAATTAAGGTTTTGAATTTGATGAGTTGATAGAAAAATACCAAATAGCATTTTTTTGAAACTTAAATAGGTTTCCAAAGAGACCCATATTGTTTGGTTTAAGACTAAGCAATTATATTGCCAAGTATTGAAAAATTATTATAACGATGTAAACAGAAAAAAGTGTCAATAAATGGTGTGATTATTTCATGCTAATGATATTTTATTCAAATTGCAACTTTTTCATAGTAATCAAATAAATATATGCTTGTGGTTTACTATATAGTGTGTAATAAATTATAACAATACATTTTTGCTAAAATTTAGCTTAGATTGTAACTGTGGTTAGCATATGGATGTCTTGAATGCATGAACAGAGCCATACTTAAAAGGTTAATTTTGCAATTGTTTCAAGCCATATAATTTATATATTAAATATATCGTATTGTATTTAAATCTGTATGTTAACTGTTCGCAAGAAATAGCCCATATTTGAAGAAATAAAAATCAAATCAATTAAATTCCATCTCGGATTGTCCGTCTGGACCATGACTGTCATTTGATACATCGAGGGACGAGGAGAAATATACTTTAATCAGGATCACACAGTATGGAGTTGTGGCCTTTTTGTGGAAAACATACTTTCCGTTTCTATGCAACACACGGATTGAAACGGGTGAACTTTACAACGTATGTATAACTATAGTGCGATGTTTTGTCTGGATTAGGACAGAAACTCAAAGGTTGTGAATATTTTAACGTTCGTTCGCTATTTTGTAGACAAACGACTAAATATCAAGCACGGAAAATATGATGTACCTATAGCAATTCATGCAAAAGTTATATAAGTGGAGTCCACATGAATTTTGAATACCTTTTGCATATGACCCTTTGAAAGGTTAATTAATTTGGTCGGATTTTATATAAACTTTATTTGCTCATTGGACGTAAAATACATTAACTGGAAAACAAAGTAGACTCTACTACCTGCCCCGGCGTCGGTCAAAGTTTCATGGCAAGTTGGCATTTTTACTTATACCTCCAATTCTCTACTTCTATTTTACTTAATACTTCACAGAGTTCTTCAGGTCCATCCTACATAACTCAATAGTATCCTAAATACAAATTATGACTCTCGATCGCTTAGAAAATTGGGTAATAAGTTCGGGGGACATTGAGTCCGGTTCAAGTTTTAGGGCGAGTTGGGATTAAATAAAAAACTTCTATACCCTTCATTCAATTGGCTTCACACAAGTACTGACAGCCAACAAACATTTAGGATACATAACTCCATATTTACCCTTTATATAAATTATGGCAATTTATTGGCTTTTATTTTTATTTTTTACATCTTTTGCCTGTTACATTTTTACTAGGTTTTCACAAGGTGAAACCAATGGCGTTTGCCGTTCTCTTATTTTGGCGGCGTTTCTTGTTTCATCATTATTGTATTCATTTCCACGACCAAACGACGTATAGTCGAGCGGGCTGTCCTACAATAGATCTTGGTTATTGTGAACTCGTCATAGTTGGCTACATGACTGATGTATTTATTGTGCATGCACTCGTCCGTCAAGCCATTAAGTGTTGACAAAGGTTACGCTGCCAAACATGATTGCAACGAGGTGAGTAAGGTAACCGCTTATTACTCAAAAAGTGAGGTTGGTTTGCCGGCAAACGTGTGTATATAGCAATAACGCCACAACGAGGTGGCAAATGAGACGATGGGGCATATTTGCTGTTGTATGTGGGCGTACCATTGATGATGACTTTGCCTGTGTGTGGGGGTGGGTATGTGGTATTATTTAAGTGTACAACGGTCAAGGTCGACATAGGCGGTCAACTATCAAAAAGGTATACATGAACTTCAGATATATTGTCGAGAATGGTAACCATTTACTGTGCGGGGGTTTGATACTGACACGGCACCAACATTGGCAACGATAAAGAGTATGTTGCTTCGACTAGTAACTGTCTTACTTTCGGGGATTTGTTATGACATGACTCAAATATGGCAATGATTAGCTAAGGCAATGCAATTACGTACAGGGGCACGTCCTGTAGTAAACTACACGATTCAACTCATAATCCATGCATACTTGGTCAAAATGTTGGTCTCTATGTCATATATTGCTTTAAATTAATACTTTTGAGGGTTTGTTAATTCCCCGATTTGCAGGACATTGTGTATCCCTCAAAAAACCGTCGAGGCTCGTTTATACCACTAACGGAACCCCGCCTTGTTCCCGAGACCGTAAAACGTAGAGAAGATGTCGGAACGCGAGCCAGCCATCCGTTTCTACCTTCGCTAATGTGGCGAAAAATACTGCTAAATCGTTATCGCAGCCCCTTGTACCGTTCAGATACCTCGAGTGTCCAAAATAGATCACAAAGCGGGAGTATTAGAAATCTAAAGCCAGTCTACATCCGAGCGATATTGACAATACAGTAGTTTATTTACTCCCCCGCAATCAGCTAAATAATATAATTAACACTCTTAAGTCACGGTCGACAACTAGGACGAAGACTACAGACAAACAGAAGAAGCCTCGCTCCATAATTTCACGAGCGCCTGAAAAACCCGCGAAGAATAAACCAAATAACACGCAGCCCGCAGCGAGGAGTGTTTTGGTTGGCAATAAGTATGGTGATCATAGCAGTGAATGTGCAGTGGCAGATCCGTGGTCTAGTGGTAACACACCTGTCAATCCAGGGGTCGCAGGTTCGTTTCCCCGTTGCACCACTAAACAATTATTAATTGTCTTGCCGAATGGGCAAAGCCCGAGTGCGGGTATAACAGCTTACACAACACCGTGAATGTCCATTTTTTACAACTTGAGATTTGATCTTTTGAACATTTAAGGCTTGATTACGGAAAATAATAATTTACTTTCGTCACCTGAAATTATATCGTTGTTCAAAACGAATGATATTGAATGTTTTATTTAAACTTTGTGGTGTGACGATTTTTGTTAGAAGATACGAGATACAAAAATCTTTATTTAAATTCGGTTATATGATAACAAAGAAAACATTAGTTCTATGAACTATTTTCCGACATGAATAACAAACATACATAGCTTTCAAAAACAAACAAACAACGAGCTTGTGACCTGGAAATAAAAAAATATAATTTAAAATAGGTACAAATATTGGAACACGTATTTACAAAAGCAGTTCCTTATTATATGTATGCATACAATTACAAAAAGTAAGATGGATTAAAGCACACTCGAGACAGTGATAAAATCAACTAGTTTACCCGGCGGTACGGCAGTCCACATGCGCACGGTTCCAGTAGTTGACATGCCATTATAAAATGGTCAGTCTTTTCAAAAGTATAGCTGAAAGGATAATCGCATTCATTTAAATAGGAGAATTGTAAGTAGCATTAAATACATGGGAATTACAGAATGGTATATATTGATGTGTAGTTGGTAAAAATGTTATAATGGATTGGGAAGGTCAAAAATTAAAACGTTTCATGTTTTATTAAGTTTTGAGGAATGATCTTATTTGGGAGTTAAACATGCATTCTTAGTGATATGTTTTTGGGTAGAAAGGAGTTTTTGCAAATAAAAGTTTTATCACATTTTGGATCAAAAAGCATTCATATTCTTTCTGAAAAGTGTGTCGACATTATTACTTTGTTTTTGTGTCGAATGCCCGGACTACATAATCAACAATGTCTTGAGAGTTCTTGATGAAATCTTTTCAAATCAGAAAGTGATTTAAAAAAAGATGGAAAACAGTGGATGAAATTCATTTCCTTGTTACACAAATGCCAATATCTTTAAAATAGCTGCAATCATCTCAAAGCCGCAAGATACTGTTGATTGTATAGTTCCGATATTTTTTACTCATAAACATATTAATTTGCATAAAGACATTTCCGGGAAAATGTAAATGATTTTTTATTGGAAATTTGATAAAATCTTCTTTTGTAAATATACTCAACTCTTAATTACAGCTTCACATGTTGCAACGAATATATGAATTATGCTTGCTTCATTTTGAACCTCGAACCTAACCAAAGATTGATTATTTTGAACATTTTAAATTTTGGTCCTTCAAACGACGCTTGCATTGTTGTCGGCCCTTAATCCAGCTGTTAGGAAAACTCCCTATTTACAGGTAGCCATCCAAACCTCTGGCCAGCAATCTACCACTGTGTAAGAATGTTAATTGAAATGCCAAGTCGTAACACCCAAAGAAAATACTTGCAGAAAAAACACACAAGTAGTTGTATGTGTTCGACAGATATTATATAAATTTGAAACAACCATAAATAGATATGAGCCCTTGTTATTTACTTTGATTATTTGTTATTCATATTCAAAATGTCCGCCAATTTTTTTTCTGGTATTTGAATGCCATGTCTTGTCCTGTGGGTGTAGGCCATCCCACTAAAAACAAACCTCCTTTTCCATTGAGACAAAGGATAAAAAAGTCAGTGAACAGCCCATAATTCTCAATTTCTTCATACCTTTTTAAGTTTTAAAATTTTATTTGCACGTTGAACATTTACAAAAGGTGCATGTGCAGGTGCGGATCAGCCTTCTAAATTCCGAACTGTTTAGAAAGCACCTATTTCCTTTGTGAGGCTGTTCTGTACCTGACTGGCCTTAAATTAATGTGTTCATTACAATATACCATATTGTGTTCTTACATATTAAATTTCTTTCGTTTCTTGTATTAACTCGTCAATCAACTTGCATACATGAACACGTATTATATCTTGTCAATGATCAAGGATCCTTTTGATCTATTTCATTGTATGTTATTTAGATACCAAAAGTGCTGAATAATGAAGCGAAGGCGTGCCCAAATGGGGGACTCAATCATACAGTCGAAAGAGTTGAGAAAGTCATTCCTGTGTTATATTCCGCGGGCATGGTGAAAACATTTATTTGCATATTAACGAATTAGATCGACGAATGTCAATACGTCTTTGTGTCATCGTGAAAATATTTTTTTCCACACTTTAGACATGTACAGCTGCTAGTATCAGATACACATTTTTGTTTTGCATAAATAATACATATTTGTAAATGTAATGATGGAAAATATGTATATGAAAAACAAATATTGTTTTTGTAATATTATTTTATTTTGAAAATTTGACCCACGTTACCAAAATACGATATAGAAGATTGGATTTCAGCCGTAGTACATGTATGTGATTTTTCTTATTAAACTCCTATTTCTACAACCACTGCATGCATGCATGCATATATTATCAGTATTTTTCTTTAACCACAACTTTGAGGAAAATGTATATGTGACTTTCTTTTTATCAGATTGATTTAAGCTTCGAGTAGCGTTAATTTTTGAGTTCGGACTACACGCCACCGTTTGCCGAATCGAAAGATCCGCAACGTAGCAACGTAATTATATATGTTGCTTTCTAGGTTATTCCAGGTTATATATTAGAATAAGTCCTAAGCGAGGGTGGGTCTTTCTGTCAATGTTACCATATATAGCAGTTTAATAGTTCAATCGACAAACACAGTGTTCTTCAATATCTTTATATTCATTTACCGATGTTAACATAATATCTGAGCGTCCTGAAAAAAATAATATAAAAAATAATAAGATAATGAATAATAACACGTTTGTAGGTTAAGCTGTGTTAACACCGTAAACAGTCTAATATCTTATATGATTTAATTGTGTACAGTGGCAAATAAAATTAAATGACTAAAGCATATAAAATACATACATAATACAAGCAAATACAACAACAACAACACAGTACATCCTAAAACAAAACATTGACATGGAACTTACTGATATAGGGAATCAAACACTCCTACTTCCTCGTACTCCCACCATGACTTCTGTTATCCATGCATGTTACACTGTAACCAAACACACATGTATTAGTATATGGAACGAGGCTGAAGGAATATCATGGAATTGCCATTTCGATTCAAATACAAAATGCTTTTGTCATGAAAATCCATGGCAAAACTAAATAAATGCTGTCAAATGAAATAATGATCATCTCAATACATTGCTAAACCAAGACAAACACAAAAGAAAACAAATGAAAATCAATACTAACCATCAGTATATCAGATTTCAAGTAAAACAATCAAGTTTTCTAAAAAACAAAGTAAAACCAACATGTCTGTAGACTTCAACTGTGCACGACAATCAATCAAGCTTGAGATTTCCCGCTTCTTTAACAAAAGGCAAGGAAAAGGTATCTGATAAACAATCATGCAAAGTATATTTTCTCTTCATTATGACAAACACTTAGTTAGATTTATATTTTAATGGCAATGGAAAAAAACAGAAATACTGTGCAGAATTATCTATTTTCAATATACTCAGAAATCAGTCATAACAGTCGCAGTAAATATATCTTTTTTATCTGTAACAACAATAAACAAAAAGGGTATTGAAATGAGTAAATATTTCTTGATTTATATTGTCATTTTGCTTCCAGGTTTGATAGAAAATTGTAAGTTTTGTGCAAGTGTGTTCTTTGTTGATGTATTATTTTGATGATTACCTTATAAACGGCCAGATAACTATAAGTGTTTTGTCATAGACTAAGAGCAATCAAGTTCGCGAATGCTGCACACTTTATAGTGAATTATATTGCTTAATGATATTTCTTTCAGTAGAAATACTTAAAGCTGCACTATCACAGATTGAACGTTTTGACAACTTTTTTATTTTTTGTCTTGGAACGAGTCAATTTTGCGAAAATCCATAGAAACCAGTTATATAAGACTGCTAACAAAAAATCAGATCACAGATTTTTATATTTAAGTACAAAAATGATGTTTAATGCATTTTTCTTAAACCGTTGGTAACGGTTTAAGCCATAAAACATTTATTTTCAAACGGAAATATGAAAATCTACGATCTGATATTTTGTCAGCAATCTTTAGAATTGGTTTGCAGATATTTACACAAAAATTTGCACTTTCCAAGACAAAAAATAAAACTAGAGCTGTCACAGGAGTGACGAATACCCCCAAATGCCGCCTGGACACAGGAATGGCAAACCATTCCTTTGAAAAGAGGCCATAACTCCAAGGTTACTGCACACTGCATCTTCTTTTATCATGCATGTATTGTTTTATTTAAATCTGTTGAGTAATTTAGAAGTTACACTGCTGACAAGAAAAACTAGCCTTTCATGAGTTATCGTCCGGAAACCGTTTTTTTTTTAGGAACAGTGACCTTGACCTTGGCCCCACCAGCCCCAATATCGAACTTGACCTGTATCTTCTGATGTTACACCTGTGTACCAAAAATTGTTCAAATCTGTCAAGCCTTTCATGAGTTATCGTCCGGAAACCGTTTTTCTATTTTTAGTAACAGTGACCTTGACCTTGGTCCCACCAGCCCCAATATCGAACTTGACCTGTATCTTCTGATGTTACACCTGTGTACCAAAAATTGTTCAAATCTGTCAAGCCTTTCATGATTTATCATCCGGAAACCGTTTTTCTATTTTTAGTAACAGTGACCTTGACTTTGGCCCCACCAGCCCCAATATCGAACTTGATCTGTATCTTCTGATGTTACACCTGTGTACCAAAAAATTGTTCAAATCTGTCAAGCCTTTCATGAGTTATCGTCCGGAAACCGTTTTTCTATTTTTAGTAACAGTGACCTTGACCTTGGCCCCACCAGCCCCAATATCGAACTTGACCTGTATCTTCTGATGTGACACCTGTGTACCAAAAAGTTTTCAAATCTGTCTAGCCTTTCATGAGTTATCGTCCGGAAACCATGAAAACCGACAGACCGACCGACCGACCGACCGACAGACCGACCGACAGACAGACCGACCGACCGACAAGCTCACTCCTATATACCCACCCCCCAAACTTCGTTTGTGGGGGTATAAAAAAGTTGTTAAAATGGTCAATCAGTGAGAGTGCAGCTTGAAAGAGCAATGCATCTTCGACATTTTACCACTAAAGTCTAACACTTGTCTCAACACTTATGGTGTCATTGCAAAATAAAAATCAAGTACGTGTTTAAAATTGAACTTCAACGTATCAGCTGAAATATCAGGTAGCTTTAAGTTCAGCTTAAGCCAATAGTTAAATCATGGGTAGAATTTCACACGTAGCAAATTCATTTGATATTCCCTCTAAATATATTCTTTTTGTAAAGATTTACGTCGTTTAAAAAGCATTTAAACGCACCACCAAAACAAATGCATTGTTTTAACATTATTATGAACTGTTGAAAGCAAAAAAAGCGAAATACATAGTAGATAACATTTAATAAAGGAATTTTGCCATTATTGTACTCTAAAAACTGCTCTATATTTAATGTATTGAACGATCTTACTGTATTTATTCATATTTGGGAAAGCTTGCCAATATTCACTTTTATTATACGTCTGTAGATCTTCTTTATTGATAATGTTTTTTGTATTGATGTAATTTAAAAGGGTACGCCATAAGCTTTTAATGCTTTATGTTCTAAAATATTACCTTTAGAAATATATTTATAATTAAATACAAAGAAGAGCTCGGTCTATGTGAATTGATTGGGACAAAACGTAAATCAAACTCATAGCACTTAACTTATGGAATAACAAATATATATTAGGGTGTGCAACACAAAAAAAAAACAAATATCCGTTCTTATTCAAGATTACTTCAGTATGTTTTTGAATTGAATACCACCATTTCAACATTGAATATTTTGAATATGGAAGCGGAATAGATGTTTACAATTTCCGATAATCTATGGTTAACTTTTAGTTAATAAGTATAGTGAATACATAATTTTAATATTTTTCTTTCAACTTTTATTACACAATGTTGTAAGAAAACATTCCAATGTCCGTAAAGAGATAAAACACCGATATAAAACATGTTTCATTAAGAAATGATAGTCAGACGAATAACGAAAATCGACAAAATTATTCGCTGCCGTTCAAATGTGACTGGTCGCCGCTCAGACGCAATGGTTATTTCCCTTTGTCAAATTAAAGCACTGTGATTGAAAATCGCTAGATATTCGCGTGTATACTTGTCTTAAGTTTAACGATAAGAATCTCACGGCCTCTTAACGCCAGCTCCACCACTTGATGGTGGTGCAAAGAAAAAGAGCTGGCGACACTTCCGTGGTGGAGCTGTGCCCTATGTTTACATGAACAAACGTGAATATGATTTATATTTTATTTGATAATTTCATTTAACGGACATATTTCGAAAATCGGAGAATGTGGTACCGTGTAAGAACACTTTTACTGCAGGCTGGTTACTATTTCGTTTCAATATTGCGCAAAGTGTGGTGCCAGGAGCTTTTCTCCCGAAACGGACTTGTGCATATGTTGAGATCTGACTGCATAGCAAGTGCATTTCGGTGCTTTCACACCCCGTAAGAACATTCTAACGCATGCAAACATAACTGTTATGTATAGTACCTATTCCGGAACACAACAAAACTGATAAGCACTTCTTAAAAAGGAACAATGCACATATTTATAAAAGTGGTTAAAAGGTTCAGCAAATTGTGGTTTGTCTGAAGAGTATGTGTCTAGTGAGGAATCAAAAGAAGTGTTTACAGGATTAAATACATGTAGTCAGTGATATTTGGGCTTTAATAGCAAATGAAATATGCTCAGATTTTATCTGCTTTCTGGTCATACCCGGTCAAAGGCTATTTCAAAATGAAACTGTTTGTAACTTTTTACATTGTCTTTGGACATGATATGTTAATTAAGTTTTTTTCCATATCATATAATGTATAATCATTATTATTATAATTGAATGAATCTTTTTTAAAATATCGTTATTGTAGGCTTGCAATTATTTACATTTGTATTTAAAATGAGGGAACACATTTTGGACACTATTTTGTTTGAAGAGTAGGAATAAACAATTCACAGATTTGGGCATTTTAATTTTGACACTATTTTGTTAGAAAATTCACAGATTTAAGCATTTAGGAGAGTTGCATTCCTGTTGGGAATATTTTTTTTAAGAGTAGAAATAAACAATTCACAGATTTAAACATTTCACTTTGGGCACTATTTTGTTTGAAGAGTAGAAATAAACAATTCACAGATTTAAGCATTGTAGACAGTTGGATTCATTTTGGGAACTATTTTTTCAAGACTAGAAATAAACAATTCACAGATTTAAGCATTGTAGACAGTTGCATTCCTTTTGGGAACTATTTTTTCAAGAGTGGAAAAAAACAATTTACAGATTTAAGCATTGTAGACAGTTGCATTCCTTTCGGGAACTATTTTTTCAAGAGTAGGAATAAACAATTCACATATTTAATTATTTCACTTGGGGCATTTTTTTGTCTTAAGAGTAGAAATAAACAATAGAGAATTTATTCATGTTGGAAAATTGCTTTCCCTCCCAAACCTATTTTGTGATAAGAGTATTATAAACAGCTTGTACATGTATTTATTATATTGCTCATTGTATTTGTTGGCTTTGTTATTTTATCTGTCTCCCATTATGATATATATTATAGATTATATTATGTTATTATACATGCTTGGCTTTTAACATTGACACATTATAGTTCAAGATTGTTACTTATTAAAATAGTATTTTAAAGCTATGAAGAAAATGGATTTTTGTTATTGAAGATAACTATAAATTCTATAAAACTATGACAGGAGTATTAGTTTTAGTGTTTAATGTTCCTTGGGGTAGTCCGAGATTGTTTCAAATAAACAATATCATTCCAATTGGCAAAATATGATGTTACATAACGCTATAAATTATATTGATTAAATTTAAAACAAGCCATGCAGAACTTTTGTCCTAAAGTATATTCCTCAACATATCTTCGTTTGTGACTTTGAGATATTGATTTTAAGTCATTTTATTGGAACTCATGTTCAATTATAAAAGTAATAGTTTGTGGTTCTTGAATAAAGACTGGTACCCTTTATTCCTTTTCGTTTAAAAAGAAGGTACCAGTCTTGAGGAATTTTCGATTTAGAGAACAAATGGGAGCCCCAGTTATGAGGCCCCGTTTTGCCGGATTTGTGCTTTCTCCTTCATAGTATCGCCGTATACCCCGGATACACTACTGTGCTATGCTTCATTGTGTACCGTGGGCAATTTGGCTGGGATGTCTCGTTATCATGAATAATTAATGAGGCAGTTTCATCGGATCTGCAGGAAAACCTCTCTGGAAATCAGAGCCTGTTTTCATAAGTCAATTTCTAAAAATGTTCATAGACAATTCAAGTAAGAATGATTTTAAGCAAAAATGTATTTACATTTTATAAAACTAATGGAAATAAACCAGCCACTTAGACCACTCGCCTGCATGGATAACTGACAGTACAGGCTTATTGAACAGTGTTTCATTGTAACATGCAATTTCAATGAAAATAAGGTGTCTCCTATGCCTCATACATATTCATATACACGAGATTTTGTCCTTCGATTTTCCCACGGTATGAATGTAAGTGTAACTGATTTTAGAAAGTGTCATGGTTGGAGACGATGCCTTCATTGTGGCAAGTAATAAAAATTTAAAGCACAATGTATAATTATTTCACAGCTTATTGTGTGTGTCTTTGTTAAAATCCATCTCGTTGTTATAAATATTTATGATTATTTTAAAACGCACCATTTTTATGAAGCTTATTTTTATGTGTGCCCGAGTATGACCATGTATGTATCAAGATCACTGCAATACATGCATGTTTTATTTTCAGTCATTATGCTGTTGAATACTGAATAAAAGTAGGTCTGATTCTTTGTTGTGTTCTGCTATAGTTTAAGTGTGAGAATGTCAATTACATACTCAGTCCCCTTTTGGTTGATTAAAGTTTAGCGTGCAAGTCATTTCTACTGGTGTTTGAGTGAGAACTTCAGAAGTTTGGATTCCTTGGCTGTTTTTGTTATTTTGACCTGTATATTAACTTTTTATGTAAACTTATGATTGCCTTGTCTGAAAAAGCTGATAATAAGTACATATTCTCTTGGTAGATAAGCTTCCCATGAAGTTCCATTCAAATCCAACCAATAGTTGTTAAGAAATAGCCCGGACATAACTAAATGATTCTGTAATTTCTTATACACATGTATGCTTACATGTACAGACAGATCAAAGGGCCATTACCATCCTGAAAGATGACCCCGCCCCCCCCCCCCCAAACATGCTGGAACTACATGTACAGACCAATCAAAGGGCCATTATCCGCTGAAAGATGACCCCTCCCCATCATGCTGGAACTACATGTACAGTACTATTGCAGGGTCATTACTCCCTGAAAAATGACCTCACCCAAACATGCTGAAACTATATGTACAGACCAATCAAAGGGGCATTACTCCCTGAGAAATGACCCCGATTCAACATGCTGAAACTATATGTACAGACCAATCAAAGGGCCATTACTCCCTGAAAGAGGACCCCCACCCCAAACATGCTGAAACTATATGTACAGACCAATCTAAGGGCTATTGACCCCTGAAAGACGACCCCGCCTAGACATGCTGATACTATATGTACAGACCAATCTAAGGGCCATTACCCCCTAAAAGATGACCCCGCCTAAACATGCTGAAACTATATGTACAGACCTATCAAAGGGCCACTACTCCCTATATATACAAACCAATCAAAGGGCCATTACTCCCTGAAAGATGACCCCCACCCCCCAAACATGCTGAAACTATATGTAAAGACCAATCAAAGGGCCACTACTCCCTATATGTACAGACCAATCTAAGGGCCATAACTCCCTGAAAGATGACCCCACCTGAACATGCTGAAACTATATGTACAGACCAATCTAAGGGCCATTACCCCCTGAAAGATGACCCCGCCTAAACATGCTGAAACTATATGTACAGACCAATATAAGGGCCATTACCCCCTGAAAGATGACCCCGCCTAAACATGCTGAAACTTTATGTTCAGACCAATCTATGGGCCATTACCCCCTGAAAGATGACCCCGCCTAAATATGCTGAAACTATATGTACAGGCCTATCAAAGGGCCACTACTCCCTATATGTACAGACCAATCTAAGGGCCATTACCCCCTAAAAGATGACCCCGCCTAAACATGCTGAAACTATATGTACAGACCTATCAATGGGCCACTACATCCTATATGTACAGACCAATCAAAGGGCCATTACTCCCTGAAAGATGACCCTCCCCCCCTAAACATGCTGAAACCATATGTAAAGACCAATCAAAGGGCCACTACTCCCTACATGTACAGACCAATCTAAGGGCCATTACTCCCTGAGAGATGACCCCACCTGAACATGCTGAAACTATATGTACGGACCAATCAAAGGGCCATTTCTCCCTGAAAGAAGCCCTCCCGAACGTGCTGAAACTATATGTACAGACCAATTAAAGGGCCATTACTACCTGAGAGATGACCTCTCCCCCCCCCAACTTAACGTGCTGAAACTATATGTACTGACCAATTAAAGGGCCATTACTCTCTGAGAGATGACCCCCGCCTGAAAGACCAATCAAAGGGCCATTACTCCCTGAGAGATGACCCCCGCCTGAACATGCTGAAACTATATGTACATACCAATCAAAGGGCCATTACTCCCTGAGAGAAGACCCCCGCCTGAACATGCTGAAACTATATGTACATACCAATCAAAGGGCCATTACTCCCGGATAGATGACCCCCGCCTGAACATGCTGAAACTATATGTACATACCAATCAAAGAATCATTACTACCTGAGAGAAATGCTTTCTAAACGAAAACAAGTATTTCAAAATATATACAAACACAACTTTTCTACGTTGGCGTAAGTTTCGAGTTGCAATTGCTCTGCACTCCTGAGTGGATATGTGTACCGAACATATCCACCGGATTGGGACATTTTAAAAGTCTAAATGGCTCGTTTTGTAGATATTACTATCTAGAAATCACCTTTCTGGTTGACCGCATGTTAATGATTTATCCACAAACATTGAGCCACCGATTAATTGCGCTCATGTACACTTATGGATAAATATGTTAACATTTTGTAAGACACTTATTCATGTGTGAATGAGTTACGTCCGTTTTTAGTCGGTTAATCTAACCTATTATAAAAGATCGACACAGAAACG
The DNA here is from genome assembly GCF_026914265.1 of Mya arenaria. Lineage (NCBI taxonomy): Eukaryota > Metazoa > Mollusca > Bivalvia > Myida > Myidae > Mya > Mya arenaria. The sequence continues at coordinate 12,877,281 of NC_069131.1, read as the reverse complement.
ATGTTTTATGTCACGGGACTATACTGATTATTCAGTTTCACAAACATTCATAATGATTATAAGAGCAGTTTTACACCTTTTCAGCTATAGCTACAGCAACAACATCAAAAACAGTCACTCATCCGAAGCACGGGTCACGGACATTACGGACCAGATTTAGGGACATTACGGACCATCTTCAGAAACGTACGGACCATGATTTATAATGCTATTAACATTTTTTTGTTTAATTTATTTACTCCTTGGTCTTTAATTTGTTAATAAATACTTGAATATGAGTGCTCTGTATGATGACACATGACAAGTATCTTCCATATTTATAACAGTGAAAAATCCCGTGAAATTCGAATAGATCAATGGTTCAATATAAATTCTCGTGAAATTCCAATAGGTGTTAAAGACCAATGTATTTATAATAAATTAATAAGTAATATAATTATGTGAATAATGATGAACGAAATTTGAAAGATTGGCAGTTAAATTCCCAGTTACTTGGTATTTGGACTGCATTTTTTGGCCAGTCGAGCGATTGATCCCTAGGGTGATCTCTTGGACTGAGAATCATAAAAAATGTGTTTTAGTACTCTTATGATACACATAATAAATAAGTAATCAACTTTTGGTCGTTTATTTTTATACATTAAATATTTTGAAATTTCATACAATATTTATCATTCACAAGTTATGAAGGTTAGCAGATTTTGTATTGAGACATATGTGTGGAAACGAGCTCAGATCTACAAGATTTTTTCGATAAAACAACTGTATACGTCGCATGCATTTATTTATTTATTTATTTTGTATTTATTTATGTTTTTCTGTCTCATCAATGCATTGTACATTCATGAATAAAACAACATTCAACAAACAGTACATACAAGTGCATTGCCACTCTAGTAAGAATTATAAGAGACAATCAATTTTATAACTAAGACACATATCAATATATCTTTTTACAATATGAGCAAAATGCACAAATAAGAAATAGGAGTAAGATACGAAATCCACATACGATCAGATCATTTGTGGTCGGATTAGCAAAGCCATTTTACGTATGACTTAAAAAGTTACATATGCTATTATTTAAAGAAAGGGAGACATTATTTACATATATTCTGAAATTATCTATGAATTAAAATAGCTAAGTATCATATACACAATGTTTTGATATTTGCTGTCAGGTAGATTGAGCTTTTGATTCAAAATACCAACAGCAGATAGCAAATCATGTTATTATGTGTTGGTTTGTATTGATATATATATACACACACTACCTGTACAAAACATCAGTTCTGGCTTTTAGAATCAAGTATCAATTTTTGGCACTTATTTTTAACATATTTTCATTGGAGAGTACAAAGTTTAATTTGTCTTGATCACACATATTACTAAATGATGTATCAAGTTCAATGGCTTTTCTAACTATATCATATCTGAAACTCTGGTAGGAAGGACAGTGAAAAAGTACATGAATTTCATTTTCTATGGCTAGTTTGCATATAGGACATAATCGTTGATTTTCAGGGATGTTTTCATATCTTCCTGTTTCCAACCTAAGTGGAGCAACTCCACATCTAAATTTTGCCAATGTGACTTGTGCTTTCTAGCTATACTGGGGCATTTAACATAGTTTTCAGTTTTATATCCAACCTTAAATAGCCTATATGTTCTAAGTTTATTTCTTCCCTGACCAGATGGACCTATTACATTATTTATACTGGCTCTCCATTCCTCAATAAATTTATTCATAGTACAATGTATAACTTTTTCACAAAAAAGTTTTGAGGACATATTTTCACATCTATCCAACATTTGAAGTGAATTAATATATGACAGATGGTTCTTAAATTGAAACTGCCAATTTTTACATCTATTGTTACTCTTATTACAACAGAATTTGAAAATTTTATAATTAACTCTATTTGTGACCATTCGATTAAGCCAGTGCCATTGTTGTGACACAGATCTCCACTGTTTCACCTGTGGGAGCTTCCAACCAAGTTCCCCATAGAGAGCATTGTTGGGCGTGTATTTACCCGTACCCACGAAAAACCTCATGGCTCGACTCTGAACCGCGTTTATACAAGAATATGATCTACTCCCCCATATAGCCGCGCCATATGCTATAACAGGCCATACTGTACTGTCATAAAGTTTAGTGAATACACTGTAAGGCATACTCCCATATACTTTAAACTTTGCAATCAGAAGACCAAGAGCCCTGCCCGCACTCTGTGCAACTGATTTTGCTGTAAGGTTAAAATCTAGAAATTCATCAAGCAATAAGCCCAGGTAAGTATATTTGGCAACCATTTTCAAACTGTTGTCCCCACATGTGAAATTATATGAAACTCTGGAGACAGAATGGGGTCTAAAATGAATGGTATTGCTTTTTAAGGGATTTACAACCATATTATTATTATTACACCAATTACTTAATATATCTAACAAATATTGAAGATCATCCTCATTCTCTGCTAAGAGTACTATGTCATCTGCATATAGCAATATACACATATTTTCATTACCAATACAAATACCTTTATCTGCAGGTTTTATTTTAACAGCTAAATCATTTATAAACAAATTAAAGAGCAATGGAGAAAGAGAACATCCTTGTCTCAACCCGCGCTGTACATCAAAACTTTCAGTATATAAACCATTGACTCTAACACAGTGTGACACATTACTGTACAGAGATTTCATAGCTGTCAGTATTTTTCCATTGACCCCAATATGTGAACTAAGTATTTTCTTCCATAAAAGGCTTCTGTTAATAAAATCTTACGCCTTTTTAAAATCTATAAAAGCACAGAATGTGGATTGCCTAGATTTTCTTCTAGTATCAATAATATTTGTTAGTGAAGATAAATGGTCAATAGTGCTTCTTCCTTTTCGGAAACCATTCTGTTCATCTTCTAAAATATTATTTGTTTCTGACCATTTTGACAGCGTGTCATTTAGAACAGAGCAATATATCTTATACATTGCACATGACAATCCGATACCTCTATATGGTAATGGATCACGAGGATCAAGTGTACTGGATTTAGGTATTGGACTTATTATAATTTTACCACATTCACTTGGGATGATTCCAGTATTGAAACACACATTGAACAAAATATGTAAAAAAGAAATAGAACAATTATTCTTTAAAATATCAATTGGAACTTTATCGATTCCACATGATTTGCCTAATTTGGCTTTAACAATTGCTTTCTGTACTTCAAACACTGTAATATTTTCATTTAGACTATCACAACTTGGTAAATCGCCTTTAGGGTCACCATCTAAATTAATATGAGCATCAACAGAGTTAGTTTGGCTATCAACAAATAGATTACTAAATTCAGTTTTCCATTTACTCAGTACTTTTTCAATATCACAAGTGACAGAACCATCATCACAAACAACTTCCATTGGTATAGACTTTTTCTTGGTTTGCCCAACACCTATCCTGCCTATGGTTATCCAGAAATCCTGTTGGTTATTCTCATAGTCTGTGAGTAGTTCGTTCTGCAAGGTAACCCAGTATAACCTCTTATTTCTTTGGACCTCTCGATCAAAAATTCTCCTAGCCGAAATAAAGGCAGTCTTTAAGTTTTTCTTAACCGAACAGATACTACATTTCAACCAATTCTTTTCTGCCTCACATAGATTATTCCACAGACAGAATAGGTCATTGTTCCACCAAGGCTTACCAATTTTCCTCTTTTTATTTGAGTTACCAACCTGAAGATAAAGCCGTGTCTATATCAATCTGGCATTGTAAACTTTGCTCCTATTTAAAAACAGTGTCATGAATAGATTTAACAACAGACTCTGAATTGAGAAAATTATCAGGTATTTGTTTCAACTCAAACTTATCATAAAGTTCTAGGCATATTAGTTTTGGGTTGATGTGACAAAAAATCATTATGATCTTTAAACATTGGTAGGTTCATTGTCCAAGACAGCACTGAGTGATCAGGTATGGAAGATGGTATAAAACCATTTCTCATATGAAGGTTGGCAATCAATTCTGTACTTCTAGTGACATTAAAATCTTTAAAATTATCCAAATTATCGTGAGAAACAATGCAGAAATCGACAACTGAACAGCCTTTTGTTGACACAGACATAAAATCATTTTTTATATGATTTCGACCATTTAAAACACACATGTTACTATCAATTAGAAATTCTAATAGCTTATCGCCATACACATTTGTAGAAAAGTCTACTACATCTCGTTCTTGCAAATTATCAACTCCAACAATAAAATCATCGTTGTCACCAATGCGTCTATTAAAATCTCCGCACACAAAGAGCGGGCCATCATTCTGGTATGTAAAAATATTAGTCAACAATGAATCATAAAAATCTAAAACGTCAACTTGTCTAGATGAGTTATTGGGTGGCAAATAGCATACACATGTATGAAATAAATTATGTGATAATTTGTCTTTAAATTCCAACCATAGGATTCCCTCATATGTATCATCCACCACATGATTGTCATATGTATCAAGCATATCTTCTTTAACTAAAAAGCCCCCCCCCCCCTGGACCTGTCCTTGCATTAATATGTAATGTTTTACAGTTATTGCCAAACCAAACAAATCCCGGTATATTAATAATATTATCGTTACATAAATGAGTTTCAGAAATGCCTAAAATATCAAGGTTTAAAAAATTTACACAGTCTTGTCTCAAACTAAAATTGTCAGTCTCCATATTCACACTCCAGCCATTAACATTCCAGAACCCTGACCGCACCTATCTCTGACCACCACGACCTCTCCAACCATTCTGTCCCTGCCAACGTCCTCTGTAACCTTGACCTCTTTGGCCTTGTCCTCGCTGACCTTGGGCTTGTCCTCTTTGGCCACTATCAGTGTTGCGACTGTAAGCACCACGGGAGTTATCTGTACTAGCACCACTAGAATAAGCACCATGGCTGCCCCTATCATTACAATGAGAACCCGCCCCATTATTACTATAATTGCGATTATTATGCGCAATATTTGAAGTACCATCACGAATTCCACTACCATTAACTACACGGTTTCCACGAATGGTCAGGTGGCCTCCTTTGTTCACGGCGTTGACCATGCATGTTCAGAAGGAAGTTATCTCCAAGGTGCAATCGCTCAACAAGCACAAACGAGACGCGTGTTCGCAATTTTCTTATTTATTTTTTCAGATTTATTAAAGATAAATAAAGATAGATCTGAGCTCATTTCCATACATATGTCTCAATCTGAAATTTCAATTATTTGCTAACCTTGTGAATGATAAAGATTGTATAAATTTAAAAATATTTAATATGTAAAAATAAACGACCAAAAGTGGATTATTTGTTTATTATGTGTATCATAAAGTACTAAACACATTTTTTCTCTCAGTCCAAGAGATCACCCTAGGGACCAATCGCTCGACTGGCCAAAAAATGCAGTCCAAATACCAAGTAACTGTGGTTAAATCAGTTAAAAGCAACAGAAGAAATATTTTCCAAAACAGTGTAACGGTCCGCTGTAGGCGGCCGATGTGCGTTCATAATAATATTCCGTTATAAACGGAAGTACTTTCGTAGTACGTATGCTTACTTGGTAATATGCAAATTAGCAAAACCCGGGATCTGTGTTAATAGAGAAGTTAGTGTATATAAAGACCAGCAGACCCCTTCAGGGTCGAGCATGTTTTTCTCTGAAGTGATCTGTTGGTGTTTGTTTAACGTCGCACGTTACAATATTTAAAAAAAAAACAACAACGTTTGTTTGTTGCTATTCTTGCAAACTATTTTTTAAAACTGGCAATTTCTGTTGCCTTAATCAGTGTGTATTAGTTATAATTGTACCCGTTACAAACATTATACTGACAACCTTTAATTGGCAATCATGAAAGTGTGAAAATCCATTGTGATGGCGCACTTTCATTGAACCTTTCAATTAAAACAGATGAAACGGAAAACAGACAAATATGACAGACAGACAGTTTATATCGACTTGTACAGTGTACATCGTCATCAACACATATGTTTATATGTAATGTAATGTAATACAAACGAGTTAATATATACAAAAAAACATCATATAAATTATCTAAATCAGAGGATGAACAAATGTTACAATATTAATTATTGTGGATCTTACTTTAAGCGAATCTTTAACAAACATACATAGATATAAGCTCTATTTTATTATTAGATTGCAGTAGTTGTAAATATTTAAATACAGACGGTCTTGTGTAATAGCATTTCTTAATATATTTCTTTCTAAAATCATTAAAAGCTTGACACGCACAGATAAAGAGAAATTCGTCTTCAATATCATGACAATCCAAAGTTTATTTCAGAAAGCAATCGATCACCTATTAATATTCACATTTACAAATACACATAAGTTTTATGTAAAATTATAAATCAATATCCATAATAACCTCAAATATAATATATATTTTGTTCTTAAACAAACTGTGAGTAATGTATAGTTCATGGTACGTAGTGTCCCGAAATGCACATTATATGGTAAAAACAAATATCGTTCATCATTATTCACATAATTATATTACTTATTATTTTATTAAAACATACATTGGAATTTCACAGAAATTTATATTGAACCATTGATCTATTCGAATTTCACGGGATTTTTCACAGTTATATGAAAGATAATTGTCATGTGTCATCATACTGAGCACTCATATACAAGGCCCTAAATCTGGTCCGTAATGTTCCTAAATCTGGTCCGTACTGTACTGTCCATGGTCCGTAATGTCCGTAAAACCCTTTTTCGGACTACTGTTGGGGTGATATCCAATATAGGGCGAGCGATCAAGCCTTATTGCAGGCCATTGCCGCTTATCTGACAGTGAGATATATGCAGACGATAAATCTCCCAACCAAAATTTTGTATTTTCGTTTCAGAAATATTATATAGATATATATATCTATTTGGTTTAATTTGTTTATTGCAGGATTGGTGGGTGATCGCGTCTAGCGTTGCTACTGAACAAGCCCTAAGGTTGCTCAGTGTTGTTTGACAGGTATTGTAAATATTGACTGTATTAGGATACCGGCAATCATATGAACGAGCAACCAGAAGGGCGATACCGGCGATACTGGCTACCGGCTACCGGCCTCTAGCATCGCCCAAAGTCTGAACGCAGCAGCAGAAATGAAAGCGGAAAGATGCTGTCTTCCAAGAAAACAGTATTTTATTTGTCAAAATAAAAGATGCAGTGATTGCACCAGCGGACGATCTTTACCAAATTAAAGAGGTAATTTAGGAATGGTTTGGGACGAATTATATTTGGAATTCTTAGCGTAGTGACTAGTCATTAAAGGATTAATTGCATTTTCATTGATACTGAACGTATTTGGTCACACGACTAGTCATTCTTAAATGCCGTCCAGGCTTTTTTTTAAATGATGGGTAGCCTGGACGGCATTTTAGAATGACTAGTCACGTGACTAGTTTAAAATAATGCACAGTCAATTGTAACCACGTCCCCCCCCCCCCCCCAAGTTCAGGGGTATACCGGGGGAAAGCTGGGGAAATGGGCGTGTTTTTACCTTTCAGGTGGCCCCGCAGTGTGGTGAATGCCTTGGTTTTGTTTTCACGCCAAATATAGCAGGGAATGTGCCTAACCTAGAGTCCCTGGGGTGCAGGGGCATTTGGCAGGGGTTTCACCAGCAGTTCATCCCAGCAGGGTGGGGATTTTGCCCGGGCTTGGCTGGACCGAAAGTCAAAGTCCCCCCTGTTCCCCGGACTTGGGGGGGGGAGGGTGTGGTAACAACTGACTGATGCATAATAGACCTGTTATACGGGATTCTTCCAATCTCTAACGTCTAAACGGGTTTGTTCAACAAGGCCATCCTTAAAAAATTGAATGTTTGCTGTAACGCGACCGACTCACGAAATTACCGCGACTCAACTTTTTTTTAGGCCCTCCAGGACGAAATTTTTTTTTTCGCATCTCCGAGCGTACGGAAAATAATCTTTCTGCTCATTATATTTTCTTTCCGCTCATTATTTTCCTTCGGCTCATTTATATTACGTCATGCGGTTGACTTTTGTTTTTATCTTTTGTGCAAAATATGTATGTACTTACATGGTAATATATGAATTTAAACTTTTAATATCTATTTCAAACAGTAAAGTTTGAAATAGATATTAAAAGTTTAAATTCATATATTACCATGTAAGTACATACATATTTTGCACAAAACAAGCTTAAAATACATTCAAACACAGGATTTACCTTTCCAATAAAACGAAACTTGACTGGCACAGACAACAATTATGCCAAGCGTAACAACTGGACCCAATCGTAATAACTCAGCCATCTCCAAAAAGCTTCGAGATAGACCTCATAAATACAATCATAACAACTTGGCCATGGCCGAAGTGTTCCGAGTGTCGTAAAACTGTGAACCGCAGCCTTGCAGGTGCCCTTCATGGATATATCGTTATGTTTTGACAGTAGTGAATTTATCACAATTTTATTTTTATTTCAAAAATGAGTATTTTTGAGCGGCTGTGTTTGTAAAACATAGAATCAAATAAAAAAGGTCCCAATCAGTATTTGCAGAACAAAATAAATAAGTGTCTTTTGTATATATGTTTATGTTTTCTATTACTTATAAAAAATCCAAATTTGAACAAGATATCTAAAAAAAAATGAGGAAAATATGCCAGTTTAAAATAGGTAGGCTTAAATTCTGAGAAAGCCTGCAATAAACCTGGTGCTGGCTGGAATTTTCTGTGACATATTTGGTGCAGAAAGCGTTAAAAGTTTGGTGTAGGTTTTTTGAAAATTACCTAAATGGCTACCAATGCCATTTTGTGTAGTCATTGCAAGAGTGATAGCTGAAGTTTAAATTTTATTGCAAATGCCAATATTTATTTTGCGAGTTATTTTTCAAGTCACCTTATCAGGCAATTTCCATATAGCATGAGATATGCCAAAGTTTTTTTAATAGATAAAACATTTTAACCAGGTTTTTCACAACAGTTGAAAACCTAGGTTATAAGATTTGGGTATGTTGTTCGGTGGGCAGGTGACTCTGACCATTGGCGCTCTTGTGTCCAGGCTTTAACTTAGCCATGCATATATAGGGTATTTTGAAATAACTTCGCAAAAATGTTTAAAGGCCTAGTTTTAGAAATGTTTGGCATGACAATCCCCTGCTGTGCATCTCCTGCTAATTGCACTGATGTCACACAGTAGGAGCCAATTTTCTGTTTATTGGCTCAGGGCCATTTAGTGTCCATTTCTATAATTAAATCTCTAGAACTGCACAGCAGAATATTCAGATTGGAGATCTGATAAGACAATTACATTCAGATCAATACACAGAGGTTGTGATCAATAAACGGTTGGGGGCGAGGGGTCACCTATAGAAGGATTTAAACAAAACAGCTTTGAAAAATGAACCACTGTCATCGTGCTGTTCAAAGAGATCGTCTTATGTTGCATTTAGAAATGAAACTACACGTGCATACAGGATTTAGTGCATGACAGACCCTGCTATCCTTCCTGAGGAACGCAAAGAAAATTAAACTCAGCTCAAAACAAAAAGTGAAATATCAATTACGTGTGTAGTTTGGTGTGAACGGTCGTGAAGCGTAACTAACACGATGGAAAAACATCGAGTTCAAACACAAATATGCAGTACATAAAACTTTTTCAAGGTGAGAAACTACCAATATTTTATGGTTTTAACATACTGAAGGAGTTGCCACACTTGTCGGAACTTAAAATTGCAATGTTCGTAGAATTTATCAGTAGCAAATTCTTCTTCTGTAAACACAATACATTGACTAGTTTTGCCATAACATTAATGAAACCTTGTGATCACAATTAGATTATAATTGAAACACTAATGCTCACAAATCGCAAACTTTGACTTTTCCAATTGAATAGTCCAATGCCAAAAGCAACAACTCATACTATATTAGTAAACATGTTTATCATCTGCATAAAATACATTCTGAGTATTGCCCTATTTATCACCATGCTTTTGTTTTCCTGCAATCCGCATAACAAGCTTAATATTCTTGTAGAAACAGCATTTTTTTCAGCGTGTATTGCAGCATGTCGAGTAATTAAACTGTGTCCTAACATGTATAATCAATACGAAGATGACTTCAGAAATTAATGTTATAGGGGGTGTAATATAGAGTTGCAATCTTTTAAAATGACCCCTCCCTCAGAGCAAATAATTTTTAAAAATGAAAATGAATATTGTTGAGTATATTGATTTGCAATATAAACAGTGCAATTAAGACAGTGTAAAAAGAAAATAAAAATAATAAAAACATTATTTAACCGTCTTTTGTAATCAGTTTATGGGACAGAAAAAATAAGTCCATGTACAAGATAGATAAGTAAATATATATTTGGGACGAAAGAGTTAGTTTCCATTTTTAGTTTAATATTACAGAGTACACATTTCTACAGAGTAATATGTTCTCTATGACTGCTTCACACATCCATGAGTCATCGTTTGCTGAAAATAGCATGACCTGGTTAAGTTTCTGCACAAATGCTTGAAGATGGCAGGTACCGTACTTACTCATGTTATTGTGATAGCATTTAAAAGATTCGAATAAAAGTTAAATTAATGGTGTCGTATAATTTATAAGGTAAATTTGTGGACTGAGCTTTAAGAAGATCTAACCTGTTTAGTTGTTCAAAGTTTATAGGAGAGAAATAGAAACTCATATTTACGAATGGTGTCGTATAATTTATAAGGTAAATTTGTGGACTGAGCTTTAAGAAGATCTAACCTGTTTAGTTGTTCAAAGTTTATAGGAGAGAAATAGAAACTCATATTTAACCTTTATTTAAGACTTGATGGTCTACATAAAATAGTCTCTTCAATAAATTGGAAATCAAGCTGACTGATCAGACATCAATCCGGTGATCCTGACAACATGGCGCTCAGGGGGGGGGGGGGGGCATAATGTTGGACAAACATCTCTTGTTGATCCTTTTTTGGTCAATTAAAACAATCGTTTTAATTGTGGTAAATCTTATTTGGGAGTAAGAGTACATCTTTAAATAAAACGTGACGAACATATGATTCAAGCCATGATTGTTCAGTGGTAATGCGTTGCAACCAACAGATTGAAACTACTCAATCGAGCCATAGTTGGTGGGTTTTAAAAAGTGGAGAGCTTCGCTCAACTTGGGCATATGTATGATTCCAGATCTCCTTTCATTCTACAACTGTTAGTCAGTGCCGCTAATGACTTTAATTATGCACAACGATAAACGGGCGGATCATCAAACAAAACAAAGGTGATAGCTGATGTTTGTTTATTATTGACTGAAAGTCACGTGGTTTAATATAGAATCCAATATAAATTCACCAGCATTTCAAGTCAGTTTTTAACCGTCGTTGAATATCCGTAAGTTTATTAATAATTGCCGTTTGTTTGTTATGCTATGTGTCTTAACATTCAAAATACTAACTAAAGTTGGCAGGCATTGATGTCATACGTGGTGTCATTAATGCAAAGCATTGAGCCTAGTTATTCGTAGAATAGTGCTATTGCTGCTTTCAAATCATTTAGATGGTAATGAAATATATTGTCACGTACAATACTTAAATATCTAAATAATTTGGAATTTCATTGAAAAGTAACAGGATAATTGTCCCTTTCATATAATATTCATATAATATTGTGCAACAAAAATATCGAGCTGGAAATTCTACACATATTTTCGGTTGTATACCCTGTCGCAAGACTTTTTGCCGTGTATATTTTTCAAGTAGAAGTGGAGTTATGTAGAAAAAAAGACGACAATGTTGTCAATGGTGATATTGGAATGTTGTCTTTGAAACAATGTTCATACATTTTCCCGAATTGTTATGAAAAACATATATTATATCAGATAATTTTAGCAATGTTTAGTTTTGTATGCTAGCAGTACTAGCAAAACATGTAAACATGGCTGCTTTATTATTATCATTAATACGGCACTGTAACGTCACATTTCTTTGAAATTGCTCATGCCAGGTATTAACATGAATTCGCGCTAGGGTTACAAATATCATTAAATAACACTTTTATCAGAGTAAATAATGAATGCTAATGTCAGTTGTGAAAATAGGTAATCAGGATTGAATACAAGAACAACAACAAAAGGTTTGATTAAATTTTAAAGAGCTTTACGAATAACTTTTACAGCTAATAGACAAATAGACTGATGCATGAATGTTTACACAAAAGGTGCACAACTGTTATCCTGTTTCAGGATAGATTAATGTTTGTACTAAAGGAATGGAAACAATGTACATTAGTAACTACTCTCAATTCACGAAAATCGAAGATGGCATCCAAGTTCGCCGCAAAAATGACACATATTTAATTAAATCATCGAACCAAAATAATTATAGTGTTCAGAAATGTAAAAAGCACAAAAGCCAAATATATTGTAGATTACATTTTATGAACAAAATGTGCCATTATTGTAGTCTATAAACTACTTTATATGTTTTCTGTACTGATCTACTTTATTGTGCCCCCCTTCGAAGAAGAGGGGTATATTGCTTTGCACATGTTGGTAGGTTGGTTGGTCGTTCCGTCGGTAGACCAAAGCTTGTCCATGTGATAACTTAACAATCCCTTGACCTATTGTCATCAAACTTGACATGAATGTTGGGCATGATCGGTAGATGACCCCTATTGATTATAGGGGTCATCGGGTCAAAAGTCAAGGTCACAGTGACCTTTAATGGTAAAAGGGTTTTTAAAGCTTGTCCGAGTGATAACTCAACAATGCCTAGATCTATGGTCATCATACTTGACATGGAGGCTGGGCCTGAATAGTAGATGACCCCTATTGATTTGATGGTTCATCAGGTGAGATGTCAAGGTCACAGTGACCTTGAATACTAAAGGGTTGTCCGAGCGATAACTCAACAATGCCTGCACCCATGGCCCTCAAACTAGACTTGGAGGTTGGGCCTGATCAGTAGATGACCCCTATTTATTTGGGGGGTCATCGGGTCAAAGGTGACAGTGACTTTAAAAGCAAACTTAACAATTCCTTGACCTATGGTCATCAAACTTGACATGAAGGTTGGCCCTGACTAGTAGATGACCTCTATTGATTTTTGGGGTCATCTGGCCAAAGTTTAAGGTCACAGTGACCTTAAACACGAAAAAGTAAACAAACCTCGTAGTGATATTTCGACAATGCCTGGACCTATGATCATCAAACTTGACATGGAAGTTGGGTCTGACCAGTAGATGACCCCTATTGATTTTAGTAGTCATCGGGTAAAAGGTCATGGTCACAGTGACTTAAAATGCGAAAATTTTGTTTGAGTGATAACTTGACAATGCGTGCACCCACGGCCCTGAAACTTGACTTGGAGGTTGGGCCTGACCTGTTGTTTACCCCTTTTGATTTTAGGGGTCAGCAGGTCAAATGTCAAGGTCCATCATTAAAATTTTGTCATATTTACTTATATTCCCTGCTGCTAAGAGGACACATTTTTTACCTACAAATATCAGTCATCATCTGAACATGATTAAAAACTGTACCTTCTATCCTCACACTTTGAATGGTCATAATCTTAAAACTGCCTCAAAGGCATCAAATGTCATTGACAAATCAGCTGTCATATCAGTCCATGCATATTTCATTCAATTGTCCAGACAAAAAAGACCATTGATGCAAAGCATCAAAGGGCGCCGTTTAATAGTTTATGCATTTGTTATATGTTGAAAAACAAGGAATGGCAAGGCCAACAAGCATATTACAATGCATCGAACTGCATCCTTGAAATTCTCAAAATATTTGTAGTATTCTGCTTAACAACATAGGCTAAAGCATTGAAATTGAAGAGTTTCAAGTTGAACATTTCATTAGGGGTGTGGTACATTAATGAACACGACAGAATTAGGGTGCTTGTGCACTGTACTTTTTGTCATTGCCACCTATCCATATACCAAGTTTTATTTCAATACCATGAGTATTTTGAAAGTAATGCTCTGGTCAAGAAAAAGAGGCAAAGGGCAATAATTCTGTAATTAGCTGAAATACAGCTATAGTCATTGTGCACTGCACTTCCTCTTGTTGTGCTTTACCATTGAATGATGTTTAATGAAATTCCAAAAAGTAGTTTTCTTGTTATGCTACAGACAGGAAAAGGAACAAAGGGAATAACTCTTGCAATTCGCTGAAATAGAGTTATTGTTCTTGTACACTGCAGTTCTAATCATTTAGGGGGAGGGGGCAAAGTCACCATGCTGGAATGACAACTTGAAGGGAAGAATAAGTTTCGTGGAAAATTCATCATGAAGAAGTGACATGAAATAACAATTTTTGTAGTACTTTAATAATCATTATCATTTCGTATGAAAGTTACAAACATAAATAGAACATAATTATTGAACTGTTATACAAAAAAATAACATTATTTACTAGATGAAATGCATTTATAACATAACATGCCTTGTTTTTAGCTGTTTAATAATACTTAAATGTATGAAATTGGACAAATTGCATAAAAAACTGGTCAATGGAGTTATAATGTTAACTTCTCCATTTACATGGTAAAGAAGAGTTGAAAATGGATGTTTTTAGTTGATAGTGATATTAACACAAAAATAGCATGTGTCTTATAGGACAATGGCAAATTTTTCAAATATGATAAAAATAATGCATACAAACTGAATATGTATCAGACTATGCATGAAAGAAATAATACTGTTTCTATTTCTCACAAAGGTTTTGAAATAAAACAATGCACATATAAGCATAAATATTATACATTTATTATTACCAGTACAAGGACAATTTCACCTTTGTCACTGCATTGTGCCTTTTTTGTTGATCATTATACATTTCAGAACTGACAGCTGGATAAACCCAACTTTTATCCATGCATGTATGGACCAGCCCTCCATAAGTGAAATTTCCATATTCGCTCATTCAGGAACATACATATTGGTCCAGCATGCAATATATTAGCTTTTCTTTCTAATGTATTAGCTCATGGGAAACAGAACTGCCTTGTTTACCCCCTCCCCCCCCCCATAAATGACAGGTTGCATGAATTGTAACACATTTAATGACAGCCTCTTTATTTTTTGTTAATGCAGTAACATTTGTGCATTATCTAAATAACATTGTTTTTTGAGGTGAATAAGGCATGTGTATGACATGTAAAACAATCCTGTTTATCTGAACAGAAAGTCAATAACATTTGACAATTACAAAACTCAGGGCTTTTTCATCAAAAATTGTGAAGAGGCCTGGCCTTTTCAATTTGGGAAATTTAAACGTGTGAAATTTTGCAAATTGGGAAATATAAATGCGTCAACGCCTCAAAATGGGAAATTGATAACAATTTAATTTTATGGACTAATTGGTTCTCAAATAATGTTTAAAATTAAACAGCATTCTTCTTATGTCAACTTAAAAGATATAAAGAATAATTTGCTCAAACAGATTAATTTTTATTGCAAATTTTTGAAGCAAGATCTTCCTTTAGGAATTTTTTTTTAGAAATTGTGAAAAAAATATCTGGAAATTGGGAAGATATGCCATTTTTCCCAACTGTGAAGTAGCCGAATTTAGGCCCCTAGCAAAGAAGGTGAAGAAGCCCTGAAACTGAAAGTATATTTCACTGCTGAATCCTTGAAATTTCTGTTGGAACAATAAGTTGTTCTTTGTCTTTAGTAGTCAAATATCTGCAAATTGCGAATGACTTTTATTCAAGCTCGCAAAATTCTGCGATTGGTTTTTAGCTCTACTGGCCAAAGGCCAGAAGAGCTTATGCGATGGTAATGTGTACGTAGTATGTGCATCCATGCGTCCGTGCGTCTGTAAACAATTGCTTGTGAACACGATACAGTCTTCAGTTTTGATTGTATCTCGATGAAACTTGTACAGTATCTAGATATCCATTAAAGCTTGGTTCCTTTCGAAAACCAGCAAGATCCGCCCATGAATGCCTAGATTATGGACCATGAAAGTTTTAAAGAAATGCTTTCTATTTTTAGCCAGGTCTGCATGAGCAAATTCTATTTTTAGCCAAGTTTACATGTATATGTTAATTCAAGTCTAGAGTTAAGGGAGACAATTTGCAAGTCTAGGATTTTGAGAGAAAATTTGCTTTTTGCTTCTGCAGTTGATTTTGTGAATTACTCTGCCTTGTTCTTGTTGAAAGCCCAAAGGCCATTTTTTAGCTTTAAGTTCTGTAGTTTGCGCATTCATCTTAACAAAATTGGTTGTGAATGTTTAAGTTATGCACCTGGTGTCATTACTGGCCACACCCAGGGTTCACAGGTTTGGTAAACATTAATCTGGAAAGGTTTGAAAATCTTTTTGTGTGTTCGTGCATCCATCTCAGCACAATTGATTGTGAATGTTTGTTCAAATTGATCAATGTTGTCCTAGGATGCCCTTGACTTTGACCTTTTGACCAACTTTTTTTAACTTTTAAAACTACAGAAAATTTTACTATGAGTACAGTTTTGAAAGCATTTTTTTTTGTCAGATGACTTTTACTTGGCACATATTAAAATAGTTCATGCAACTAATCTGCTTACAATACTTTCTGGGCTCAGATGTTGAACGTGCTACGTTTTCAGGTAACCCAAACACAAAACATAAACTATATGTCTGTTGCCTTTTACCCATACATACATGCTCTTGATTGATATGACCACAAAAGCCATGCCAGTAGAGCATAGGCCCTTTTGGGCCTCTTGTTGATAGACAACACAATGTTAAAACAAAAGTAGAATAAACATGAACATGTAGTCAAGTGTGATCAGTCTGTAAATGGCATGTTTACACTACCAGTATAGAGTAGGCTTTATGGAGTCACGCTCTATGTTTTCAAAAAAAGAACAAGTATGGAAAAGGCCGAGTACAATCTCAAATCTTTCCGGGATGCTCCGAGGCGTGCCAAATACAAAGTGAATACAAATGACGTAATCGCCTAGCACAGTCATTGGCTAAATTTAACGCTTTTGTGCATTATATGTAAACCCCATCAACCTTAAATTATAATATCTGCCCAACTTTCAAAGTGAACAATGTTAATGGACAGCTTTGTTATCAAAAAGCGGCCAGCATCCGATGAGTCATCCGTACCCCCCCAAAAAAGAATAAGCCATCAACAAGTTCTGGTAGTCGAGTCACTCAAGATTGATACTTTTTAATATTCATAATATGTCTTAGGTGTAAATGTATACTTTAATTAGACAATATTATATGGGAATAAGGCAAATAATAAAAATGCGAGGGTTTTTTATTATGCGAGTTGCCTAAAAAAAAAAACTCGCAAAAGCTTGCGAGTGCTCTTCAAAGTTAAATTCGATCTCTGACTACATCATCATTTTTAAGACGTAAAATCAAATAAAAAGCTGAATAAAACAATGTTTCTTGCTTAAAAAGTCACCACAAGGCTTTTGATTAAGATTGTGTGTTTTTATAAAATTCATGTAATTATTATGGAAACCAGAAGGAAATACAAAAAGCTACAAACCCTCTTCTTTCAACGTGGAGAAGTGCTCATCCCAGAAACTGTCCATGGACGTGTTCTTGAAGAACCTGAGAAGTTAAATGAATGTTAATGATGTTGTTTTTACACATTTTGTTGAGGTTTTTTAATATTGTAAGATCTTTTTTTATGGAAAAGATTACATGACATGCACAAGAAATATTTTAGACATGGAAATGATCTAACTGTGAAGCTTTCATTTTTTTTCTATCATGTTTTATTTTGTAATTTATCACGTATGTGCTATTCTTTAATGTATGAAGTAATGTTGTCATTCACATATTGGTAAGTTTATGGCATCATGCGTAATTATGTATTCCTATATTATGTGTTATTGTTGTATATTTGGTGCAGTGGTTAGCACATTGCTATTCACCTAGATGAGCAGGACTCAAATACTAGACTGAGTGCATGTGAGTTTGGTTTGTGGTCAACTAGCCTTACATGTGATTGTCCTAAAAGTATTTATTAGTTTCCCTCACGTGAAATCATGCCAATGAACGTGGTCGAAGCGATTTTAAGGAATAAAATATAATTATTGCGACTGTGGTAGGTTGAATAAGTTCAAACATGTGTATCTCATTATGAGTTGTTAAAAAAATGAATTATTTAAGCTTAAAGTCATAAATTCTTAAATGACAAAATTTCTTACTCAGCAAAGGTTTTGATGTCGGTTATGACCTTGTCATCAATCCTAGCCATGGAGGGGCAAATCTTATGGACACATCCTGTTCGGTGTGACTTCAGTATGTTCTCTCCCTCGCATTTCTCCCAACTCTGGAAAAAAAGGGGGAATGTGTCATATTGCTGTCCCCTAAGTATTATCATAATACTTTTTATTAAATGGGGTACATATTTTATTTCCTCTGCAGCTATTTTAAGTTTTTGTTAATAAACAGATTCGTGCAACAATTTCACTGCAATTTTGACAGTTTAACTGACGATAAATAATACATTTCATGTCAGAATAAAAAATCAAAGTGATTTTCATAGATAAAATTTAGAATGCCCCGAAGGTGGGCATATTAAAATTGCACAGTCTCAATAACTCGTGTCCGGGCACACTGGAATGCTGCATATAAGGACACAAGGTTGTCATGTCCGGGCTGTAACTTTCTCTTGTATGGACATATTTTTGAATAACTCGCCACATGTGTTCGACATACCAAGATGACGTGTCACGTACAATACCCCTGTCCTTACCTCTAAGTTCAAGGTCACACTTAGTGTGTATTCACAATGGAATGCTGCATATAAGGACACAGAGTATAGGTTGTCTTGTCTGGGCTGTAACTTTCTCTTGTATTTTGAAATAACTTGCCAGATGTGTTTGACATACCAAGACAACGTGTTGCTTGCAAGACCCGTGTCCCTACCTTTAAGGTCAAGGTCACACTTAGGTGTCTATTCACAATTGAATGCTGCATATATATATATATATATATATATATATATAGAGAAAATAGAGTATAGGTTGTCGTGTCCAGGCTGAAACTTTCTCTTGTATAGACATATTTTAAAATAACTTGCTACATGTGTTCGACATATCAAAACGACTGGTTGCATGCAAGACCCTTGTCCCTACCTCTAAGGTCAAGGTCACACTTAGTATTATTCACAATGGAATGCTGCATATATAAGGACATCGGTTGTCGTGTCCGGGCTGTTACTTTCTCTTGTATGGACAGATTTTAAAATGGCTTGCCACATGTGTTCGACATACCAAGACGACGTGTTGCGTGCAAGACCCATGTCCCTACCTCTAAGGTCATGGTCACACTTTAAGGTGTCTAGACACAATTTGATGCTGCATATAACAAAATAGAGTATAGGTTGTCGTGTCTGGGCTGAAACTCTCTTGTAAGGACATATTTTAAAATGACTTGCCACATGTGTTCGACATACCAAGATGACGTGTTGCGTACAATACCCGTGTCCCTACCTCTAAGGTCAAGGTCACACTTAGTGGTATTCACAATGGAATGCTGCATATAAGGACACAGAGTATAGGTTGTAGTGTCCAGGCTGTAACTTTCTCTTGTATGGGCAGATTTTAAAATAACTTGCCAGATGTGTTCGACATACCAAGACGACGTTGCGCGTGAAAGACACTTGTCACAGTGTTAATTCACAATGGAATGCTGCGTAAAAGGATATAGAGTATAGGTTGTAGTGTCCAGGCTGTAACTTTCCCTTGTATGGACAGATTTTAAAATGACTTGCCACATGTGTTCAACATACCAAGACAACGTGTCGCGTGCAAGACCCATGTCCCTTCCTCTAAGGTGAAAGATACACTTAGTGTTTATTCACAATGGAATGCTGGAATGAAATATGGGTGGTATTTTTTATGTTCAGAGGCAATTTAAAATAACTTGCCATATGTATTTGACACATAAAGGCAAGGTCAACTTTTCATGTACTGACCTTGTTCATAGGTCAATGTCACATTCGGGGGCATTCATCACATACTGTGACAGCTCTTGTTTTAATTTGTCAGTTTGTTTAACCAGATTTCTAGCTCTAAAACATAGATCTATACCTTTAAATTTTATTTCCAGGTGGCGGTCGATTAACATCTACTTTCCAACCTCGGGGCTTGGGCTATGCAGCAAAATACTGTTTGTTTATCTGAATATGGATCCCAGAGATGGAGTAAAAGAAACATTATTATGCAGTGTCTTAGACTTCTGATGTAAAGAATGAGTGTACCAAATGACATGTAGACAATGACCAAAACATGTCTGGGGATATGTTAAGCGATGCGAGTGGCTCGAATAGGTACTATAAGGCCTTTCAGCTAAATGTAGACATAGGAAACGAGGTATTGCGTGAGGTTTTGAATAATGAGCTTAAGGCTTCAGGACACAGTCTCGTTGAATACATGTCACTTCCGAACTCTCAGCGTATCATTACAGATCGGCAAAGAAGACGGGTCTTGCATATGCACCAGGTTGCACAACTAAATTCTCCAAGCCTTACATTGAATGAGATGGATTTTACCCTTTTAACATTCATTATTTTGAACATGTTTACCATTCCGGCAAACGATCAACAAAGTGTAGAGAAAATGAGATCAAAACGAAATGAACTTGTCCATATTCCTAGTTGTGAGTTGCCAGATTCAACATTGTTCGATGAATCGAGGAGATGGATTGAACGGCTATGTAGTAATACGGGTGATACATTTAAAGAAAAAGTAGCGTCTACAATTCAAGCATTGGAGAATCGTCATTTTGTGTCAAGGGTGTGCCATTCAAGCAAAATGAAATTGATCATGGAGGAGAAGTGGTTTGACCTCCTCAAATCAGAACACAACGACGACGGTATGTTCAGCTGGCAGAAATAAAGATACACAATTGCGTGTTTGGCTAGAATTTAAAACAAACAAACCGCATATTGTTATTAATCAAATCCTTTGTAAGGATAAAAGGTGTTGTAAGATTTTTGTTATTAAGTAGGTAATCGGTTTTAAAATACGGGCACTTATAAGGCCAAATAAAAAAAATAGGTGCGTTTCAGGTAACACTGCCAAAAAAAAATAGGGTAGGTAGGTCGGAATATTTTTTTTTTAATATTTTTTTTTTATATATTGATTTCAGTAACTGTTGACTCAGAAAGTAACAAAAATAAAAGTCATCAATTTTCAGGTTTATTGGTAGTTTTTAAACATGTTCCATGCTTCAAAGGAAACATTCTTTATTTGTCTGGTTAAATACTTCGACAATGATGGTTGGATTTCAACTAAGTTATGGTACACCACTCTGCTATTATTTAAGACTTTCCAGGAACGGTTTTACTTTTCTTTATGCACCCTTTTGCTTTCAATCACCCTCTGTAGAATGCTAACCTCCCTGTAACATAATTACATGAAGAGTGGGACAGCAAATTTACCATATAAGCCATCAGCCAAGGAAACCTCAATGCTGTCAAGAGGACCTGGGGGTCCAGGTTTGAAGAACAAGTAACATGCAGGTTTTATTGCCAAAATTGCAAACTTAAGTCTGACATATCAATCCGAAAGTCAGTATCTGACACATTTGTATCTGACAAGAAAATATAGTTCAAGAATTGAAATATACCTGCCACACAAGCACAAACTACCCGTAATTCACCTTTGAGTTTGGACAATCTAAAAATTCGAACATCCATTATTATTTTTCAAAAATAATTAATTTTAGGTACCTAATTTTCGGACACCCAAAGGACTTCGATTGTAACTTACAGTTACTAAGTCTCACAGACAAAAATAATTGATCTTTATCGTTACAATGCCTGGCTAGATTACCTAACCGTATACATCACTGTGATAAGTTAGTTAGTTACTACCTTCTAAACGATTTATTGCCTTTTGAAAAGGATGTTTGTTATATTTAATGGAGGATTAAAGAAAAAACAAGGGCAGTCAGGAGATTAAGAAAACACAGACATGACATGTTTGTAAAACGATCCGCCAATAAACTTTGAAACTTGTACCACACTTTTAAAATAGACTTTATGAAGCAATAATCGTACAGTAATACTCATGGTAACATCAATAGAACAATAAAAGTCAACACATTCAATGACACAGGTAACTATTTAATGTGATGAATTAAAGTTAGAAATGCAATACTTAAGTTATAATCAAAAACACCACACAGACACATTAATCCTGCATAGCAATATCCATGCTCTCCATGAAATCCTCTTGGGTATAACTGAGAGTTATGTGACGTTACACAATGTGACTGTTTGATCTGAAGCCGATAAAAGGTGTTTATTCATTTCAATGCATGTATAAAATGGTGTTGAATGGGATTTTAATTAACTTGATGAAGGAGTTACACTTATAGGCGTAATAACCATTGATAACTACGGATAAATTAATAAGTGGTAAAATGCAGACATGAAAAAAGGCAGGTTTACCATACTTGTAGATAAAATGTAAAAATGGTTATTTTCTATGAATTTGCAGAGCGAAAAATAATTATTTCAAGGTGTCCGAACTCTAAGCTGAAGTACGGTAAATACATTCAGAAATCCAACTCTTATATTGTCAACTTTACGTACATACATTTCGTAACAAATGCTTTTCGTACCCAAATCACATTTTTTTCAGGGTAAAATAGGTTTGGGTCGGCGGGAAAAAATAGGGTCGGTCGGGTAACCTGAAACAGACCTATTTTTTTATTTGGCCTAATATACATTTTCTCGTTTTCTTTTTACAGATGAAATTTTACGAATGAAGTTTGGCTTAGCATTCAGTGTAAACGACATTGGGCGATTTCTTGACGTATCAGTTCTTGCACAAGAGCTTCAGAAACTTGAAATTATCAATGAACGTGACAGATTGCGTATAGAAATGGAAGACAATTTTGAAGAGCAGGCATCAGTGCTGGCCTTGATTATGATGGGAGAAAACAAAGAACAGATGTTAAAGTTCTGCAAATGCCTACGCAAAATGAATCCACTGGTTGGGAAATTAGTCGAATATTTCTCTGAAAATCCACAACTAGGTAAATACGTCTTTACTTACAGATTATGTACACCGATTTTCCCCTGCTTTATACAGTCAAATTAAAAAAAAAGGTTTTTATTTTTGAAGATATATATATCAAAAGAAAAACGTTTTCATAAGGTAATGTGACTAAGACCTGAAAAACATATTCTTATGCTTATATACAACAATCAGGTGCATTTTATTATGACCCCCTTCGAAGAAGAGGGGTATATTGCTTTGCACATGTTGGTCGGTCGGTCCGTCCGTCGGTAAGACCAAAGCTTGTCCAAGTGATAACTCAACAATCCCTTGACCTATTGTCATCAAACTTGAAATGTTGGTTGGGCCTGACCAGAAGATTACCTCTATTGTTTTTAGGGGTCATTGGGTCAAAGGTCAAGGTCACGGTGACCTTTAATGGAAAAAAAGATTTTAAAGCTTGTCTGAGCGATAACTGAACAATGCCTAGACCTTTGGTCAACAACCTTGACATGGAGGCTGGGCCTGACCAGTAGACGACCTCTATTAATTGTAGGGGTCATTGGGTCAAAGGTCCAGGTCACAATGACCTTGAATGATGAAAGGTTGTCCGAGTGATAACTCGACTATGCCTGCACCCATTGCCCTCAAACTAGACTTGGAGGTTGGGCCTGACCAATAGATGACCCCTATCGATTTTGGGGGTCATCGGGCCAAAGGTCAAGGTCACAGTGAGCTTGAATGATAAAAGGTTGTCTGAGTGGTAACTCGACAATGCCTGCACCCATTGCCCTCAAACTTGACTTGGAGGTTTGGCCTGACTAGTAGATGACCCGTATCAATTTTAGGGGTCATTGGGTCAAAGGTCAAGTTCACATTGTCCTTGAAGGCAAACTGGACAATTCATGGACCTATGGTGATCAGACTTGACTTGAAGGTAGGGCCTGTGATCAACGAACTTAAGATGGAGGCTTGGCCTGACCAGTAGATGACCCCTTTTGAATTTACTTTATTTTAGGGGTCGCTGGGTCAAAGGTCACAGTCATCTTGAATAATAAAAGGTTGTAATTGGGTTAAAGGACAAGGTCACAAGGGCAAACTTGACAACTTCTGGACCTATGGTCAACAAACTTGACATGTAGGCTGGGCCTGACCAGTAGATGACCTCTATTGATATTAGGAGTTATCAGGTTAAGGTGAAAGTGACATTGATTGCGAAAATGTTGTTCGAGTGATAACTTGACAATGCCTGCATCCAAGGCACTCAAACTTTACTTGGAGGTTGGGCCTGACCTGTTAATGATCCCTTTTGACTTAGGGGTCATCGAGTCAAAGGTCAAGGTCGCAGTGACCTTGAACACAAAGAGCTTATCTGTGTGATGACAATGCCTGCACCCATGACCCTCAAATTTGACATTTAGGTTGAATGTGACCCCTATGGATTTTGAGGTCTTAGAGGTAAAGGCCATTGTCATTACTCATATTCATCATTAAAATTTCGTCATATTTACTTATTCCCTGCTGCTAAGAGGATACACTTTTATATGCAAATATCAGTCATCAACTGAACATTATTAAAAACTGTACCTCCTGCCCTCACATTTTGAATAGTCATAATCTTAAAACTGCCTCAAAGGCATGCAATGTCAATGACAGCATTCAGCATTCATATCGATCCATGCATATTTCATTCAATTGTCCAAATAATCCTGACAACATGGCGCTCGGGGGTGGGGGGGGGGCATAATGTTTGACAAACATCTCTTGTTATATTAGTCATAAAGAATTTTAGTTTATTTGCAAGTAAATGAAATGGTTCAATTTTTATTCAGAGAGACAATTACATACTATCGAAACGGAGGCCATCAAACTTATTCTTGGAAGAGATCTAGTTCACTCCACAGAACATGATGTATCATGCGCGGAGATCCATCGGCACATTGAAGATGAACGAAAATGCTTTACGTCATTCAAAAAGATCATGAAATGTTTGCGGAATGTGTTCAAAGAAGCAAATTATGATGCAAATTCTTGCAGGTAAGTTATCTGTTCAAGTAATCAAACAATCCTTGGTCCGTATTCACTTACGTATTTAGTCTGATTTTTGGACTCAAAATTTAAATCGCAAATTTTCATTTTATTCCACAATTGTTATTTGAAGAGCAAACATGGGAAAACTGGCAATATGTGTTGAAAACCCATGTTTAACAATAATGTAAACATTTTAGTCAACATTTTCGGTAAAAATAACAACATTCAAGATAATTTATCAAATTTAAAAAATCGCTTTTTTTGAGTCCGAGTCTCAAACTAGGACGTTAATATGGACCCAGGGCCCGTATTTACTAACTTCTTGAGACCCAAGACTCAAAACATCAATTCTTCATCATCAGTTAAATGTTGCAAATACTATGTTAAACAATTGTTCACACATTTTCCGCATACAATTGTTTAAAAACTAAATTACAGATACTTCTCGATTTTTTTTGACTTTCTGTCGTTAGTGAATACGTCTCCAGTACTTAAGACTATACATATATGGCCATCTCAATACAGGATTCTGCTTTGTTTTGTCGACTGAAAAGGAGACACAAAGTTATTACTTTTGGCGTCTGTAACGGTGTCTAGGCCTGGGTGTCCGTCACCGCGTCAGTAAAACCTTGTGCATCGACTATAACTTGACTATCCGGCTATGTTCGGTCACGGGGTGAATCGCCACAGTAACTCCAGAGTTACTTTTACCTTAAAGATAGTATGGTTATAACTTGTGCGAATAATAACTTTATTATTTTTAATCCGATCATGATGTAATTTGTTGACACTGTTTGTTGGCATTATGTCTCTGTAAAAAATGATCGTAGGACAAATCGCCATAGTATATCAAGAGTTAAGCCACTTTTACATTAAAACGGTATGTTTATGCCTTGTGCAGAAACCTACTTAAGTATATAGGATCAAATCCTGTTATAACTTGATGCAAGTGTTTGTGGGCATAGTCTTAAATATATTATCAAACTTATCTTGGACCCCTTGGGTAAAACATGAATATCGATTATCTTTCAATCGCAAATCAAGAAGTCAAAGCAAACATAGCAAAAGAAAATGGTTTACACAAGTGTAATTAACGCGCTGAAAGCCTGTAGGCGCGACAAGCATTATTTTACTACTGTTACCATTCGGTTGAAAATCGAATCCAAAAATATTACCGATAAGTGCTTGTCATAACTTTAGAATAGGTCATGTTAATTGATGATTTTTAAATACAATAAGCTAGTTTTGTGACAGAAACTGATAAAACCTATACGTATGAACTAGGATATATGCAACATTGCTTTCATCTCGCAAGTTTATTGTTTGTGTAAAGTTAATTAAATGAAACCCGATATTGATTAAGGACGTTTTGACTATTTGTTGTAGATAAAGACAAAGTAAGACAGGGTCTGCATAATTATCTGAAGGTTAATTATTTATTACCCTCAGTTCCTGGCCAACAGTTATTTAAGATTTTTCGGCTTGCTTTCAAATTCACATTTACGTTGCAATCTAAAGAAGGTATTTAAATAAAGTGATCTGTAAATTGCACTATCTTAAACCGCATAACACCATACGTCCCATTTTGTAACCCCGGCGCATTAATTATTTTAACATGTCATGTCAAAAAGTAGATCTGACGATACCTGCTTTCTTTTCACGGTACTTAAGTATGTAGGCCGCAGCCTAAAAACTATTCAAGCTCCAATGTGGCTTATTAGACCAGAACACCATGCATCACAGGCTGGTACCTGCACTATTATTCTAGAGCTTACACATTAACCAATAGATCACGCTAATCAATTCACAACAATGCTTTTTTAGCTGACTTTTTACACCCTGGCATCGGCGTCACACCTTGGTTAAGGTTTTGCGTGCAAGCACACATAGGTTAATATCTCAACAACTACTTGAGGTATTGCATTGAGACTTTATACAATGGTACTCAACCATCCAACCTACCTAATTAACCAAGTTATGTAACTCTAGTTTGCATTTAATGCAAATAATTGCCCTTTATTATTTGACTTAGAAAATCTGGTTAAGGTTTTGCGTGTAAGCACCCATATATTAATATCTCAGCAACTACTTCAGGTATTGCATTGAGACTTTATACAATGGTACTTAACCATCCAACCTACTTAATTAACCAAGTTAGATCACTTTATTTTGCATTTAATGCAAAATAATTGCCCTTTATTATTGGACTTAGAAATTCTGGTTAAGGTTTTGCATGTAACCACATTTTAAGTCAATATCTCAGCAAATATATCATGTATTGCATTGAAACTTTAGATATGTATCCCCACCTATCTCACCTACTAAAGTCATGAAGTTAGATAACAATTTTTTGAATATTATGCAAATTATGGGCCTTTATTTTTTGACTTGGAAATTCTGGTTAAGGTTTTGCGTGTAAGCTCACATAGGTTAATATCTCAGCAACTACTTGATGTATTGCATTGAGACTTTATACAATGCTACTCAACCATCCAATTTACTTATATAACCAAGTTATATATCTCTAGTTTGCATTTAATTTTAATGATGGCCCCTTTTTATTCAACATAGAATTTCTGGTTAAGGTTTTGCATGTTACCACTTTTAAGTCAGTACCTCAGCGAAAACATCACGTATTGCATTGAAACTTTACACACAGGCTCCCAACCATTTAACCATCTTAGGATTATATCTCAGCAACTACTTCATGTATTGCATTGAAACTTTATACAATGGTATTCAACCACCCTACCAGTTGAATAACCAAGTTAGTTAACTGTATTTTGCAAATAATGGCCCTTTATTAATAGACTTAGAAATTCTGGTTAAAATTTTGCATGTAACCACATTTATGTTAATATCTCCGCACATCATGTATTGCATTGAAATCTTATCTAACAGTGATCCATGCATGTTTCGCCAAAACTTTTCAATCCTTACACTGAAAAGCGGCGGAATAGTCGAGCGTGCTGTCCATGTGACAGCTCTTGTTATACATTATCTTTATTCTGAAAAAATCAATAATGAAAGTTAACAAATTATACATTGCTGTTTTTGCTCTACTGGTCAAAGGCCACAATAGCTTGTGCGATGGTTTAAAGGCCTAGTTTTAGGAATGATAATCCCCTGCTGTGCATCTCATGCTAATTGCACTGGTGTCACAGTAGGGGCCAATGTCCTGTGTATTTGTTTATTGGCCATTTAGGGTCCATCTTGATAATAATTTTATAATCATTTGAACAACAACTCAAAGACAATATGTATTGTCAATTTCTATAATAAAACCTCTATAACGCCACAGCTGGACACTCTGATAAGCAGCATATGGCAATTAAGATAAAGATCACTACACAGAAGTTGTGTACTACCCGGTATACACCGTTTTGGGGAGGGTCAATTATAGAAGGCTTAAACTAGGCCTTTAAACAGCTACGCAGTGATTTGTTTGTAAAAATGTCCAGATATTGTTCATATTCAAGGTTATGTTTTAAATGTGTGTACACTGTCAACACACCATTATTTGAAGACTCTCTCGCCTTTCTTACATGAAATTGTCTATAATTGTCTGTTTTAAGATTGGTATAAACTGCCTAATATTAACACTTGGTCTGGATTATTCCATACAAATGTGAAACCAAATTTGTCGAGAATATCCTTAATATTGCTACACCAGTTAAGTTTTCCATTAACAAAGTCGATATATGATAGATCGTACAAAGATTTAATAATACAATTATCTGTATTGACGAACTTAAGCCAGTATTTAATTAGCCGTACATATTGATTTATATGCAATGGTATCGACCCAGTTCTCCGTAAACGCTACAGTTACTTGTAGAAAGTTTAATGTTAAGCAGTCGTTTACAAAATCTTTAATGCAGCCTCTCTAATTCTTGAGATTTCACATAACCCCATACCTCACATGAATAATTCAATATTGAGCTAACAAATGCATAAAAAAGTTGACAAGCGAACGATCCACCAGAGCTTAACATCATTCCTAGATAATTAAATTCATTTACTCATAACTGTATCGAAGTTTACATTGTCATATGTCCATTGTTGCACCTTGTCTCAAAAGACCTCTCTTTTTAAAAACGATGACCATTGTTTTGTCGGTATTGACTTGTAATCCCCATTTATCGCAATAGTTTTTAAGCACATTCATGCTTTCCTGTAGATCATCAGGAGATTCAGCTATCAAAGCCATATCATCAGCATACATAAGCAGAAGCTTTGATTAAAATTCCACTTGTAGGAAGTGTTTCAATATGAAGTGTTCCATATCTTTTACGAATATGGAATAAAAATAATCAGAGAACACACATCCGCCTGCTTCAAGCCGACTGCTATTTCTATAAAATTGGACATATTTTCACAATGTTTGACTTTGCTTTTGGTGGGTGTGTAAGCTAATTTATACTCGCACTCGGGCCTTGCCCAGTCGGCGAGTGCTACGTTATGATTGTTAGGTTTTTGGAGCATAGTGCACGGACAGAATGTAACACTGGTTGGAGCTACCCTGGTTCTTTAACGTGCACCAGTGAATAGCACTGTCACACGGGACCCCCATTGAACGTCCCTCCCAGAAGACGGGGAAACGAACCTGCGACCCCTGGATTGATAATCAAGTGTGATACCACTAGACCATGGATCCGCACTCTAGTGTTTTAATTGGAAGGGCGGCCCGCCCTGCCCCTTTTTTTTAACCCGCCCCGTTGCCCCTTTTTACACGCCCTGTCACATTTTCCACGCCCCCTTGTGCACTTCTAGCCTTTCAGATCGTTGCTTTTCACAAAGTTACGCCCTAAAAGTATTTCATTTGTCCATGTCACCGTTTCTTAATGTCACAGATCAGAGTGTGCTAAGGCACACGACCGTCATTACTGCGGGTCTTATTAACTGTAATTCACGCGTATCAAGGTGCCAATTGCTGTTTGTTGTCTGAGACTTGAAAGTTGTACCCCTTAAAGGCCTTCTATAAGTCCCCCCACCCCCCAAAAAACAAAACAAAACAAAAACACACAAAAAAACACACAAAACAACAACAACAAAAAAAAAACTGTGTATATTACACAACCAGTGTTTATTAATCTTAATCTTCTTGCCTCGACCCCACTTATCAGATCTCTCATAAGTGACCCCCCCCCCCCAAAAAAAAAACACAAACAAAAAAAACAACAACAACAAAACAACAACAAACCACAGTTTATTGTACACAACCTCTGTGTATTGATCTTAATCTAACTGCCTAATTGTCGCATCAGATCTCCAATCTGAATATCCTGCTGTGTAGTTTTGAAAGTTTTATTATTGAAATGGACCCTAAATGGCCCTGAGCCATTAAACAAATAAACAGGAAATTGGCCCCTACTGTGATTTCAGTGTAATTAACAGGAGATGCACAGCAGGGTATTGCCATGCCAAACATTCCTTAAACTAGACCTTTAAACATATAGGTTCTGTGTTTAAATATCCAACAATAGGTGACGAATCACTCCACATATACACTGCTGCAAGATATATACCAGTATCATTATCAAGAAAATGATTTTCGAAATATTACCAAATATTTGTGAATTTTTAACAATCGAAATACATTCCTTAATACTATTGCAAACATAAATGACAATACCTACGCTTTTTCGATTTGCCTGCCTATGCCTATACTTTCTATAATAATTATAACAGTGCTTCCTGAAATATCAATAATGCTAGATTTATCAGTTCAAGATTCAGTTAAAACTATTTAATCATGCTTTACAAGAAATCAACAACAAAGTATGGGTCTTCCGGCTTTGCAACACTAAACCCATTACAGTTCCAAACTTAACAATTTTAAAAGTCATGCTGTTTGGGTTATTTTTTAACTTTTTTCAGAAGAGCTGAGACATTTCCAACACTGTTCTATTTCAGAGTGTGTAACATTACATGGAAAAATAAATCACCATCGACAAGGTGCGAGTTGTTGCGTGATAGAGGTAAGATTGATGAAAATAATTACATCATAAGGATATATAACGTATCCTCAATTGTACTACCACTGGGATAATTATCAACTACATGCAAAGGGGATGTATCTATAACATGTTATAATGCCTATCTCGTCCCAAAGATGATCTCGTAGGTTCATAGTTCTTAATAATAATTTTGTCCATGGAATATCGTAAATTCCTATATAGGTATTTTAGTCAATGTTGTTTTTTTATTCAAATTTATAATACAAAAAAATGTTGTGCAGAAGAACATCAATATGTACATTTCATGAAGAAAAGGATAATTGATTAGGTGGATATTCGAAACTTGCTTTAGCTACATTTTTAGATACATTTACCAAAAAGGGCATTTTTCATTCAACAATAAATTTTTCATAATCATTGGATAACTAAAAATATGAAAACTGTAGAACATAGTTTATCATAGTTTGTTCTGTGTTTTTTTTTTATTATAAAAAATGAGAATTATGAACGCAAAAAAGGATTAACAATTCCTAAAAGACAAGTTTTACAAACAATGATAGGAATGTTCATAATTCTTAATATTACACTGATTTATAAAATTCAACTCCATAATTTTGTCCATGGAATATCATAAATTCCTATATAGGTCTTTTAGTCAATGTAAGGAATTTTATAATTAAGCCTAGTAATGATTTAATAAACATTGTTTTGAAATTGGCTTTTTACAATGATGTGTCGTTTTAACCACAATGCAAAGAGATTAAACGCTCTTGGGGTAAAATCATTAATCGGACTGTAACGCTCTTGGGGTAAAATCATTAATCGGACTGTAACGCTCTTGGGGTAAAATCATTAATCGGACTGTAACGCTCTTGGGGTTAAATCATTAATCGGGCTGTAACGCTCTTGGGGTGAAATCATTATTCGGACTGTAACGCTCTTGGGGTGAAATCATTATTAGGACTGTAACGCTCTTGGGGTTAAATCATTAATCGGGCTGTAACTATGTTGGTCCCATATTCTCTTTATGTGGATGTCTTATAGTAGACTATCATAGTACTTTTTATAGTCTTAAACACAGCGCAGTTATTTGATAATGGCCATTTAATTTCAATGATTTATGATTGTGTCTCGTCGTGATTGTTTTGTCCCACGTTATCTATATGCAGCTTGTTTAAAACGATTTTTTATAATTGATTTTTCTATATCTAGAGGAAGAATCGATCCAAAATATGCCGAGTGAAAAGTTTAAAGAATATCTTGGGAGGCAGATGTTGAACATCACAGAAAACGTGGAATTGATAAATGCTGTGTGTGAGATTGTGAGGTCTGAAAGCATATCTTCAGGAGTTTTTGCTGACTTCTCCGACAGTGACTTAGAAGATACTTTTAAGAAAGATTTGGAAAAGGCTGGTCACAAGTATGGAAGAGGAATTCATATCGGATTGAAGAAAGTTAGAGAAAGTATAAAACAACGGACTAAAGCCTCCAATAGTGTACCTGTAGACACTTTCCGGGAGTTTGGAAAGAATGACGGTGACTGTTCATACAAGAAAGGCACGGTCAGATGCACGGCAGACGACCTGTTGACTCCGGCACATTATTTTGTTAACCCGAACAAAGGAGTGAATTTTGAAGCCGAATTTGTAGTAAACCTCATAAAATTTGCATTGGCTTATATGAACGCAAGGCAAAATGGAACAATTCACTTTGGAATAAAACCTTCCGAAAATAATGAGGGTCTTGTAGTCGGTGTTCCCAAACTGAACATAGCGAAAGTCTACACTTACATCGCTCAGAGTTTGAAGCACACTCTTCAGCGACATGAAGTAAGACTTGTTGAAGTATGCCTGGGACCTATTCATATGATACCTGTGGGCGATGAGCTTTTTGTTTGTGAAGTGGACATTGAACCCTCATCATCGTTCCTTCGCGAAGCTGTCATGAATGCTAATTTTCCACCATGGGGTCTCCAGCATAAGAAATGCTTTATTTTTGTGAAACGAAATGCTAGTTCATTGATTGAAGTTGTTGACCAAAGCAAACTTGGAAATATTCAAAATGAATTTTCAAATGTATTTGAAAAACGAAAATATGAGGAAATGGCAAGGGTTTCTAAGGAAAACGACAAGCAGTATCGACTTCGAGAACTCGTCAAATACCTGACGGCGGGGAGTAAGTACGTAACTGATGAACAGGTGCCTCATATTGTTTCAGGGCCATACTCAGATTGTGCAGGGCTTGAAGATATGCCTAGAAACTTGACAATAATGGAATCTGCATTTGTTTCATCTGATGTTGTTTTCGATTTTGACTCTTCAACCGATCTAAGGGAAGTTATTGAGAAGGACAATAGGTACTTTGACATCACACTTGCCGAGGAAGTTAAAAGTCAGTCTACAAAGGATAATTCCGCGCATGACACGCCCGGGCCTTTGTGGTTATACTGCAATGGCAATGTAGCCCGAAATGCTTCCAAAATGGGAATAAAGGACTGGTTCACGTCGCGGTATGAAACGGTTAATGCTCTTATTGAGCAATCTCATCAGAGACACAGAAAGCGGACGCTCATTTTGATATTTGTGTATCAGCCTTTGTCATCCAACGATCCATTGTTTCACACTGCTTTAGACTGTTGCAAACGATATGTAGATGAAACAAAGGTGATTTCAGATAGCGAAGAAAATATAAGTCAGTTAAAGAACAATTTGTCGCAAGTATTTCAAAAAACAGATGTGGACAAACTCTTCTTCTTCGGATATCCCTGGCAAGAAATAGCAACCGCTATATCGCCTATCTTTAAACATAATCCAGAATGCATTTGTAAAATGCCACTTGCAAGTGGCTCCTTTGCCATTTTGACACAAAAAGAAAAATACCAACTTGGTATAAAAGACATTGAGCTCGTTAGCGGAGACGAATGCAGTCAATCACTTGAAGAGATGGACGATGACATGAGAAAGGAAACAGAAAAGAGGGAGACAGAGAAATTCTACCGAGGAAATGAAGTTTCATGGTGGAATTTTGAATTTCAAACCCATGTATGTGAAAGAGACGTATTTCAGAGTTATGTAAATGACGTAGTGACAAAAATAAACGAAGGATGTAAAAGGCTTGAAATAGTAGAAATCAAACACCAGCCAGGGGCTGGTGGTACAACGTTAGGTAGGCATCTCATTTGGCATTTGAGTCAGTTTCATAGATCAGACTCGGCGAGTGCCTACAGATGTTGTATAGTCCGAAATGTTACTGAGAAGGAAACGGCGGACCAGATCTCAAAGTTCAGAGAATATAAAGAAGTGGACCATGAAAAAACAAAAACAGTCATTGTATTTGTTGACAACGAGAGTGAAGAGGCACTTAAAACGTTGAAGGACGATTTAGACTCGCTGGCTTATCGTGTTGGATCGAAATCAGGCCGTCTTGTGTGCTTGCTGATAGTTGTAACAAGAGTTCATATTTCGAAACATAATATCGACAGATATACTGTTTTGAAACAATTTCTTTCTCAACGTGAGAAAGCGTGGTTTCAACATCGGATGCAAGATTTAGAACAAAATGCAAATCACGAAGATATACAGTCACTAATTGCTTTCAATGTGATGAAAGAAAATTTTTCAGATACATATATTCAAAGTACAACAAAGGGAATCATGGAAGGACTGCGACCAAATGAAGAAAAACTACTTCAGCATCTCTCGCTGATCAATACCTTTGACACTGATGCCATGGTCCCAAAATTGGTATTTGATGAACTCCTGGGGTCATTTGCTTCCAGTACTAAAAAATACAGTACTAGAGAGTTGAAAGAATCCCAAAAACCCGTGGGTCTTGCTGACTTTTGCATGCAGAAGTCCAACAAACGCCAGACATGGAAAGACACAGAATCTCTGAGACTGCTCATTAGGCATAGAAACAATGCACATGACAAATGTATTGCCATTGTTTCACCCCTTTTAGCAAATTCAATACTTTTCCAACTGATGGGAAAATACCAGCTGTCGAATGAAAATGTTGTTGATCAACTTCTTGACTATGTACATGATCAGAGAAATGAGGATACAAATTCAAGTGATTCATTTACTGAAATTGTTTGCAATCTGTTCAACAAAAGGGAGAAAACTGTGACAGAAAACGGAGAGGAGAAACGGAATTTCTTTTCAAATTTAGTTTTGGAATTAGATTCACCATCAGGAGGTGAAACAGAAAAGGAATGTCATCAAAAAACTAATCGTTTGATGAAAAAATGTTTTGATGTATCAGGTGACCCATATGTCGAACAGCAAAGGGCTCGCCATTGCATTCACGTTCATGATTTTGAAGAAGCAAAAGAAGCAATACAGGCATCCATCGAACGTTTAGACAAGGTTCCTATTCTTTATGATACGTATGGACAGGTGTATAAAGGCGAACTCGAATTTGTTCTAAAAAATACAGATGCAACAGCTGTTAACGTTAACCATGTGATCAATTTGGCAACAAACGCCATTAAGATGTTCCGCAAAGCTCAAGACTTAGACCAAGAAGGACAGAATTCATCATTTTCAATGGAAGTTTTGACAGCCTTATATATGTTGGAACAGATCTCCAAACTACCATGCATCAAAGAAAACCGAAACATGTTTCTTCGATTCTTAAATGGACAGAACACCGATTTGTTTGACTTCATTTTGCCACAGATCGACGGATATAGGAAGGGAAATCATATCCAGTGTCATGTAGAAGAGTCTTTATTGTTTCTAGAGTATGAAAGCACCATGAAGAAAGGACGCTTCAGTGAAATCCGTAATAAAAAGGAAACCGCAGATAATCTCAGAAGGCTGAAAGATAAATTTTCTTGCATTTATACGGAACAAGTTCGCGTTCATGGAAGCATCACCGCTTACACATATAATTCAATAAAAGATGCATATCATAACAAAAAAACGCATCTTGCTTTGAAATCTGTTGCAGAGGAGGTGCGTGTTAAGGTGAGGAGAAACTATCTTTCACATCCGAGAATCAATCTGTTGGAACATGAAAGGGAATTAATGAGTTTCGTTGGATTTTACATTATCAAATTGTCCCTTGCAAGGCGAAATGAGGAAAGGGAAGATGTCATGCCAGATGAAGAATTTAAAAAACTTCTTTCAACAACTGAAGTGTTGGTTCAGCTTCAAAGGGATAAACTGCATACTGAAAGTAAGTGGAAACCCTATATTGAGCCATTTATGTATATCGGACTGCTTCATTGGCCTTTACCGAAAAGACTAGATATACATGAAGAAGAAATCTGTGAACCTGAAAAATATATACAGATTTTAAATGAATGGAGAGATGTGTACGGTCAAAGATTAGAAAGGGGAAAGAGGCTAGACCAACACCGTAGGGGCAGATCAACAACATTCTTTGCGCTTGCGAATGGTCCTCCGGGCATGGACATAGTTGATCAGGACATGATAAAAGGGGTGTGGAGAAATGAACAAATAAAGGAGGGGAGATATAGAAAAGAAGTTAAAGAAGATGATATTTGGAACGATCCCACCTACATACGTCTTAAAGGAGTAGTTGATGGGACTGGCAATAACATCCACAACGAGGTATGCGCAAGTTTTATCTTTATAGGGAGTACCTGATTGGAATTCTACATTTAAGTGGAGTAGGTCTCGCTAATGGTAGCGTATGGAATTACTCAATTTCGGCTGATATATTTTTAAGAGCAACCCAACAGGAAAATGTCATTAAAATCAAATTTGATGGGAGTTTTCATATCAGTCATCAAACAAACATTTAATGTTGATGCAATAATCTGTTTTTCAAATGATCAAGAATTGTCGATTTCCAGGTAAAACACTTCAGCAGAAAGGCAAACGAAATGCTGATTTGGCACTTCGACATTCCGACATGCAACAATTGCCACATTTTTCGTAATAGGAAGGTGTCATTCGTTTTAGGATTTTCCTGGAGAGGACCTGTGGCATATGATGTTGCAGGTATGTTTCTCACACACCATTCACTGGTATTTCACACTGTAATACATGCATTTTTCTGAATATTTGATTCATAAGAATAGAATGCGGCTTACGAAATTGTATTTTCCGTTACCTTGTACCTCGTCGGGCGTACATCCCTACAACAATTGACATCTTTTCTGAAATCATTAGGCCAAATTCAATTTAACTTCGCAGAAAGCTTTCTGTGGTAACCTTTTTCAAAAATACAACAAGACGTCTCGATTGACCTACAACAACATCAATATGGCCGACTTCCTGTTTGGCTTTAAAAACATCTCCTCTGAAAGTATTGAACACATTTATTGAAATTTCACAGCTTCAATGAGTTACAATCTTTAAAAACACAAGAAATCCTCTCGATTGACAACAACAGCAACAACAAATATTTACCGACTGTTTTACGTTTAAAAATCTATTTGAAGTTTCCCTTTACTCTAGCTACTAACGTATACAGCAAAAATAATAATACCTGATTTAACTTCAATAAATTCTGAGCATCTTTTCCACAAGATGTTCATGGTTTAATTGGAAAATAAAAAAGTGTTATTTAGAGTGTAATTTAATATTGTTAAAATATGATAATTTAACTATATTGTAGAAGTTCAACTATATTGTAGAAGCAAGGGGCGCAAATCTTGCTTCATTTTGAAGGTCATTATTTGAAAAATTGTCCATTTTTTAATAACAAAGGAATATATTTTATACTTATTTGAGTTTTCTAATAAGTCGTGTCTAAGGTTAGCAGTGTTCTTTTTATAGGATATGTATAGATTTTTATGGTGTCAGTCTAAAGTTTTACAAATTAATGTTTATGCATCGGTTGTTATTATTATTATTATTAGATCATCAGATTATTAGTAACCATGCAAGCAAGAGAATAAAATCGGTACATGGTCTAGTTTAATTGAATTTTAATCCTATTAAAGGTAAAAGTAGTTCTACATATTTTTTAAATACGTAAAATTACCTGGTTTTACCTAATATTGAATTAAAATTCAATTAAACTAGACCATGTACCGATTTTAATCTCTTGCTTGCATGGTTACTAATAATCTGATGATCTAATAATAATAATAATAATAATAACAACCGATGCATGAACATTAATTTGTAAAACTTTAGACTGACATCATCTTTAAACGAAGGTAAACCATGTCGTGTACCATGAAGGCAGAATAAATGGAAGAAAGGAACGTGCATCTTTGAAATGTTTTTGTGTATTTTAATGATAAATTATTACGGATATATATATTCGAAATACATTATTGTTGCTAATACTGTAACAACTGTATGTATTTTTGTGCTCACATTTAAATTCTCTACTGTAATGGGTAAATGAATGGGGAAAAATACCATACGTTATGAGAAAACGTGAGAAAACGACCTGGAACTAAATCTTTTGAATGACATTAAAACTTTACAATCAAGCATGATGTTAATTTTAAATACTTCCTTTATTACCAATAAAGGTTATTGTAATGGTAGCGTGTTACCTTCAGCTACTCAGGTCAGAGTTGGTATTTAAATCAATATTTTTAAAACAAAAATACAGTGCCGTTATAATTTTAGATTTCGTCATCAAATATATATTTTAAAAACACAACGTCTATCACATTTTATCGTGGAACATGGAAAAGATCAACTACATTTTATGAACTGGTCCGTGAGATAAGCAATGTCAAATATAGTCGGCGTCCCAGAAGGGGTGACCTACTACATGTCATCAAGCAGTGAGCGATTCAGTGCCATCATGACCCTTTTCTTTTCTTTTATAAAAAGAGTATCATTTTTTTCCTGAATCATGTATGTTACTCGTTGAAACAAATACAAATATCGTTGTAGAAGTTCAATCTTGTGAACTGTTGCCAGAAAGCTCTACTGGTCGAGAAAGAGAGACAAAAAACGAAGGTACATTTTTATTTTCTAATAAGTTTTGATATTTCAGCTCGTAAAATAGTGTTCTATACATGTTACTCGTATTCGCCCAGTGTTGGACTAGATCAATATATCTTTTTATTATCATGCTAACTCGTAAACCGTATCAACATAGTTGTATGTTGAGTGCTAACTTAAACACACGGTCATTTATTTTATTGTTTTACATTATAATCTTACTATTCAATGACACCTTTTTTTCAGGAACGTACTATATTTGATAATGAAATTATTCCGAATTTATTAAATTGCTGCTAATGTTTACATTCAAGAAAATGCACCGGAGATTCCGGTAAAAGTCGTGTAGCATCAAAGTGCAGTACCGTTGGTTTTAAATAAAAGCTTAGCGTTTAAACATTAACATAATCAAACGACAGTGTTTTTAGATTTTCTGAACATGGTCTTGTTTTGATGGAATTGTTAAAAACTGTTTGTTAACATTCTGATTTTCTCTTTTCTGATTTTTTTCTTTTCTTATAAGTAATTGAGGTTTCAACACGTTAAATCTTAAAAGTCCTATAGTTTGAGATTGACAAATCAAACATCTTGGAAAAAATAAATAAAAAACCCCCTGTCTTCTCTCTCTTTGAAGCACAGGTAAATTGATTACTTAAGCGTATCTTTAAAGTGACACTCTTATTCAAATTCAATGAATACACATGTATAACAAACATAATTTTTGAGTGATAAACCCTTTACAACTTACTTAATAATGCATTTATGGAAAATAATAATTACTGATAACACGATTGTAACCGTGTATTTAATGGCTGAAAACGCAAAAACAACAACATTAAATAATTGGCGAATGCTAAAATAATTACTGTGATCTACTATTGATTCATAAGGTAAAAAGACCATGTTTTCTGCACATTTCTTTCAAATTAAACTCGTTATCCGTCATAAGAATCATTGTTTTTACTCATCCTATCTAGTATATTAAAACAATCGTATTAATTGTGGTAAATCTTATTTGGGAGTAATAGTGCATCTTTAAGTTAGAGCAAGAAACTTTATTTCCTGTCGCTTTTGAAGTTTGGTATTCCGTTTTTGTATGTTTTTAAATTTTGTGATTTTTTCCGTGGCAGTACAAACCCCTACTGCTCTCAAAGGTCGAGGACAAGCTCCTGTACGAGGATTTAATGAAACAGGTAACAATGACCAATATAATAACAAGATAAGGAATTGGACATTTAAGATGAAGCCGTATGGTACTACTTAATTTAGATATACTTACATTTATGAATTGATTAAAGTATAAAGTTTTGGTGGATAGTCTGAAGTAGTGATGAAACGATTATCGAGTAAATCGTCGCAGACAATGTTATGTCGGCGACAATCGATAGCGGTTGTCCAAAATCGATGTCGCTAAGGTTACTTCCAGTAACTACGTATTTTCTTGTTATGCGGTAAAAGTAGAGTAAATGCCATTTTTTTCTTTCCGGTAAATTCTCGTTGAGCTCATTTTAACAAGGGAGGTCACTCTCTTACACAAATGCGGTGAATTGAAACACTTTTGCTTACAAACTTCCAAACTTTCCCAAAATGATTTTTTTTAATTGTTTATATATTTCATAAAACCTCAATAACCTGTCTCTATGGTGTAGTGGGTCCAGTCTTACCTGCAAATACCGGGGATCCCGGCTCGATGCGTTCTGTTTTTGAAACCTTTTTGGTATAGTTTGTTATTAACAAATTTACTATTGTGAGAGTTTAATGAAATTTAGATATTTCAATGATGTCTTCAATATTACAGGTTATTGAATGTTAAGCTGGTTAACACATATTTTATATGCTTTTACATGGATAAAATGCTAAGATAATTTACTTGATGCCGTGTGCATCATTTTGCAATTGATGTGCAATTATTAAGTATGTGTTTTGTTGTTATGTTTTTTCGTTAAGTAATTAAAGACAGAAAAGGTCATGGTTATTTACTTACTGTTGCAAAAAATCATGAATATAGCATCACACGTACTGATTCCAGGTCAAACCATTTAAATGATCATGATTATACTATGTAAAAAGAATGTATTCCTAAATGATATTACTGAACTTTCGATTATTGTCCGATAGTAAATCGAAATACTTGGTCCGATTCGATTATCGATAGCAAATGGGGTCCGATTTTCAAACACTAGTCTGAAGTACAAAACCATTGCTACCTTAACATACCGAAAGTTATAAAAATCTTATTAGCATTGGTCATATTTATAACGATTTTCGAAATACTATACACAACTTTGTATGTTTCCACAGTAAAGATATACATCATATCAGCATGAGAGTAAATTTGCAGTTGTATATTTGTAAGTCATTGAAATCCTAAATATTTGAAGATTTATATAGGAAATCGGTCAAAATGTTACAGAAAGTTTCGTCTAATCACTAAATTTACTGAATAGTGTGAAACACGTCCTGTTTAAATGAAGGAAGGTATGATTTGAATGATTTAGAAACAGTACAATGGAAACTAGATGGATACGCATTGTGATAAAAACATAAACGAGTAACATATTGAAAGGCACAACGCTAAGGCCACAAACAAGAAATGAGAGACACACAACATACAAATCGACACAGACAGACCTTAAAAACATCAAATACAAAAGTTGGGGTTACCGTCTTGTAACGGTCAGTGAAACAGAAGTTCGCTTGGGGTCAAACTAGGTTTTTAGTACCAGAAGAAACTCTTAAAATGCTTTTTTGTCAGGAGGACGTGGGAAATCTCGCTCGAACGTGACCCTAAAAACCCAAGGAGATGGTCAGAAGACGGCGTCTGTTAGCCAAAGTATGTTAATAGTGGATTTAATATTTACCAGTTAATATGCTGAAATAGAAACAAAATCATCTTTATCTTTCTTTGTGGTTTTTAAATCTATTCGACGATTAAAAGGCAGGATGCCAGCTTTTTATTTTTATTTTTTATGGAAATGTTTAAAAGAAGTAAATATATGTGAATTCCTTGTAAAACATAGGAATTTGCTATTATAGATCCCAACCGACAAGATGTGGAAACAGGTCAGTTTGCAGACGGAACAGATAAGAAGCACGTCTTTGAAGCTGGAACTATTTCATCTTGTAACTCATCACAATATGTTTCGGAGACCCCATCGGAAGTACTAGCACAACAATCCGGTTTGTTTTCTTGTTTGAATGTAGCACGTATTTTGTTGTCGGCGTCATAGTAAAGACACTTGCATCACATATCTTTTCTAATAAATATTGGACTTATAGCCTTTAAAAGTTTAACATCAATTTACTGGGGGGGGGGGGGATTATGGGCAAGGGCTTATGAGTACAAAACTCAACCCCACATTTTTTTTGTCGGGAGGGTGTGGAAAATTTCGTTCGAACGTGTTACCCTTTTTAACCCCAAGAAATTGTCAGAAGACAGCGTATGTTAGCCAAAGTAGGTTAATTGTGGTTTTAATACTGAATTGTTTAAAATGCTGAAATTGAAACATGTTCAACTTAATTTTTCGGTTGTGGGTTTCCAAATGTATTTTATCCCCCGCCTTGAAAAAGCGAGGGGATATAGTAATGGTAGGCGCGATTCCGTGTGTGTGTGTGTGTGTGTGTGTGTGTGTGCGTGCGTGCGTGCGTGCGTGCGTGCGTCCGTCCATCCCACATTCATTTCTTTGCATCTCCTCTTACATTTCTCATGCGATTTCTACCAAACTTCCACAGATTGTTGATCATAAAGTGAAGCAGCGCATATTGTCGGGCTTTTGCGATTCGACCATTTTTGAAAGAGTTATAGCCCTTTGTTTAGTTTACATTTAAAATTGGTTTCTTCGCAACTTATCTTACGTTTTTATGCGATTTCTACCAAACTTTCACAGATTGATGATCATAAAGTGAAGCAGCGCATATTGTCGGGCTTTCCTGATTTGACCATTTTTGAAAGAGTTATTGCCCTTTGCTAATATTACATTTAAAATTGGTTTCTTCGCAACTCCTCTTACGTTTTTCATGCAATTTCTACCAAACTTTCACAGAGTGATGATCATAAAGTGAAGCAGCGCATATTGTCGTGCTTTCCTTATTTGACCATTTTTGAAAGAGTTATTGCCCTTTGACGATATTACATTTAAAATTGGTTTCTTCGCAACTTCTCTTACGTTTTTCATGCGATTTCTACCAAACTCCTACAGATTGATGATCATAAAGTGAAGCAGCGCATATTGTCGGGCTTTCCCGATTTGATCATTTTTGAAAGAGTTATTGCCCTTTGCTTATTTTACAGTAAAAATTGGTTTCTTCGCAAATCCTCTTACGTTTTTCATGCAATTTCTACCAAACTTTCACAGATTGATGATCATAAAGTGAAGCAGCGCAATATTATCGGGTTTTCCTGATTTGACTATTTTTGAAAAAGTTATTGCCCTTTGCTTATTTTACATTTAAAATTGGTTTCTTCGCAACTCCTCTTACGTTTTCATGCGATTTCTACCAAACTTTCACAGATTGATGATCATGAAGTGAAGCAGCGCATATTGTCGGGCTTTCCTGATTTGACCATTTTTTGAAAGAGTTATTGCCCTTTGCTTATTTTACATTTAAAATTGGTTTCTTCGCAACTCCTCTTACGTTTTCATACGATTTCTACCAAACTTTTACAGATTGATGATCATAAAGTGAAGCAGCGCATATTGTCTGGCTTTTGCGATTTGACCATTTGTGAAAGAGTTATTGCCCTTTGTTTATTTTACATTTAAAATTGGTTTCTTCGCAAATCCTCTTACGTTTTTCATGCAATTTCTACCAAACTTTCACAGATTGATGATCATAAAGTGAAGCAGCGCATATTAGCAGGCTTTGCTGATTTGACTATTTTTTTTAAAAGTTATTGCCCTTTGCTTATTTCACATTTAAAATTGGTTTCTTCGCAACTCCTCTTACGTTTTTCATGCGATTTCTACCAAACTTTAACAGATTGATGATCATGAAGTGAAGCAGCGAGCGCATATTGTCTGGCTTTTGCGATTTGACCATTTGTGAAAGAGTTATTGCCCTTTGCATATTTTACATTTAAAATTGGTTTCTTCG
Organism: Mya arenaria; assembly: GCF_026914265.1. Lineage (NCBI taxonomy): Eukaryota > Metazoa > Mollusca > Bivalvia > Myida > Myidae > Mya > Mya arenaria. Next base: position 12,833,328 of record NC_069131.1, on the reverse strand, counting down.
CAACTCCTCTTACGTTTTCATACGATTTCTACCAAACATTCACAGATTGATGATCATAAAGTGAAGCAGCGCATATTGTCTGGCTTTTGCGATTTGACCATTTGTGAAAGAGTTATTGCCCTTTGCTTATTTTACAGTTAAAATTGGTTTCTTCGCAACTCCTCTTACGTTTATGACTATATAGTGGCACAGTGCATATTGTCAGGCTTTTGCAATTTGACCTTTTTGAAAGAGTTATTGCCCTTTCTTAATTTTACGCATTTCTTATGTTCCTTGTTCCTGAGAAACTACCCTTACCATTGATTGGCTTTCGTTACAAAAAAATGTCCCCATGAGGCCGGGGATATAGCTGTCTGTGACCGCTCTTGTACCTTTTTAAGTCAAGATGCTACCCTTTTAATCATAAAAGGTAAACATATGTATTATTTACAATACTACTTAATTCCAAAACTACACAAATGTTTAACCATGCTCTAATAGACAGCTACAGTGTTTGAGGCCAAATATTAAGCCCAAACCTGTTTCCTGTGGTAAACTGGTTACTGTATCACGTTTTAGTCCATGTGTTTGTTGATGTAAACTAGCTGAGTCAGTTATCTTGTGATGTTCTTTAAGCCATTGTTTAACATAAGAACTGTCTATTACAGATCCAAACAGCCCAAATGTGAAGACGGGTCAGTTTGCAGACGGAACAGATGAGGAAAACGTCATTGCAGCTGCATCTATAGAAACTTGTTACGCATCACAACCCGTTTCCGAAACCCAACCGGAAGTTCAAGCAGAGCAATCGGGTTTGTTATCTTGTTTGTTTTTTTGTAATACATGTACTTATGAATACTTTTTTTATACTTATATAATTTATAAAAGGTTGGTCACACGTAGTAAGTGTCATGTTACCATCTTTCCATATATGCATTAACAGAATGGACTTCTTTATATATATTCATATCATTCACGTGTTTCTGCTTTCAGGTGTTTCGGACTCGAAGAAGCTTACCAAGAGACAAAAAAAGAACTTGAAAAAGAAAGGAAAGTAGACGAACAGGCAAATATGTTTAGCGGAAGTAGATACGCATCTACATGTACTATATTTTTGATAGTGGGAAGAATTTAAAATTGGGTTATGCATTCTTTGTTTTGAAAATGATGATATCGGTATGGATTGTTTTATTTTCAAATGAGAGCACCCCTATTAACTGTCCAAGCTTACTACTAGGTACTTCTACTTCATTTGTTTATTATACAGATTTGTAAGCCTAAGTACCATACAATTGTCAAGGCGAAGGTAGCATGTATGATTTTACATGTGACCACAACAGATATATGACAATGAATACTCACACTGCTAAATCCCTAGAAAGGCTGTTGCTGTGCCTTCTCGGCGATATTTCAAATAGCTTGGTTTGTCAGATTAGAGATGCCTCTCTATTTCTAGTTGCCTACTAGAACAGTTTGAGGTTTGACCCAAGTGGTACGTCATACTGCGTTGACATAAAAGACCTCTGCTGATTATGCCGGTGACCAAGGTCCATTTACAAGGATATGCATGTTGATTCAAAGCACGTCTTGTAAAGCACTTGCTCGATTACTGTAAATTGTTTGGAAGTATTCGAAATTGTGTCAATGATTGAGCAGTTTATAATAAGTGTTTATTAGTTGTATTTATAGTCTTGTAGCATGTATATATATTTATTTGGTATTATAATAAATATTTCTTTACAATCATTGACATACATTTTTTATTATTGCATAAACACCCTTTTATTTGTAAGAAGTAGGAAACAGCACTGTGTGTACTTTTTTTACTGCGTATTTGTTTCATTTTTTTAATATTTTCAGCCTATTAAGACTCATTTGTTTGTACTGTGTAATCTTGCAGAACGCAACAAACAGAAATGGGTTTTATTGTAGTTCTTTTAACAATTATTGTTTGGCACCACGCCAGATAGGTTATTCGTAGAAAACAAACAACAACATATACTGCATTAAATGAGCTTAAAATATGTCGGACAGTGGGCGCCGCAATAACATTGTTTCGTCATAGGAGACTATGACGTCATATTTGGAAATAACGTCATATTTTCTATAATACCTATTCCTGCTTGTCACGATACATTAATGAAGTTGAATTGTTTAGCTATTATTTAGTTTGCTTTTTAGATGTCCTATGCATGTAGTTGTAAAGTAAAAGACAATTTAAAGTGGACATGAAGTTATATAAAATCAACTGTTAAAGAATCAACAAACAAATCGGGCTGATGTAAATTCATTTCATTTACTGGTTTGTCGAATAGAAAGTTACAACGAATGTAAAATGTAAAATATATCGTGTCACTGTAGCTTATTGTATTGAAGAATGTTTGTAAAGACATTTTGTGCCTCATTTTATACAGTGTGTGTGTATATACCATGTGATAAATTACAGTTTTGTGAAAAGGTTTGCCAAAGTGTTTTAGAGAGTAAACTCTCACTCAAACTCTGGTAAAGACCGAGACGGAGATCTGTAAGCGGCGTAGACTGCGCTATGTTTCATTTAAAATGGTGAAGAAATAGTTATCTTTGTTTAAAGTCTATATTTGAAGTATTGCCTTACGATGGATCATTTATGACGTAATTTATCACGTGGTACACACACTGTTATAGAGGGAATACAAAAATATGTTTATTTATATTTCATTGTGTATTTTGATTGAAGTCATACTTATTAAATGTCACGGCCGTGGCGTTATCTTGCACCATAGTTAATGTGTAAAATTGTATGGTAAACGGGATTGCCTTGTTCCACACATATAGTTTTTGATTCAGTATGTGTGATGGAAATTTAATATCCTGTTTTTTGATAATTCTTTGGATAGCCATATATAAAAATGGCAATGTATATACTCTGTATTATTTGATTGTTGTTCTATTGAAGAATTAAGGACTTATTTGCAAATTGTATCTTCTAATATTTATATAGAAAGTTTGTTTCATTCTTTGTCCTTTATTTTACTTAAACTGTGTCATTATTTCATTCATTTTTGGAATTTTTCATTATATAGGAAGTCCAAACAAATTTATTTTTTGTTCCATGGATTTTTGAAAAAAAAGGTGAGCATGGGATTCCTTTAATAAACATACATCTTTTTTCATAACGTAAAACGGAAGCGAGAGAAGAGCGATTTTTGTTCTCATAATCAATATAATGAAGAAAAGCCATTTAATCGCATTTAAACACAATATTAAACTTAATCCCTATTCGACAATGGAAAGATGTTCAAATGCTTACTATTTACTCAATATTCTTGAGTAGGCACTAACGTGAATAAATCAAATTTGTAAGATAATTTTAACAGATTCTAGGTAGAAATTTCATTTAAATCATTGTAGATGGAACCCCTGCTTTTAGGAAAAGGTTTGAAACAAATAATCTACCTGAATCACTTTAACATCTTTTAGAACTTGATTGAAACACTTATTTTGATTGATTTGGGGAAATTACTTGTCATTGGTTAGTTTTAAAGGCTTAAGCCTTCTATAAGTGACCCCCCCCCCCAAAAAAAAAAAAAAAAAAAAAACACAAAAAAAACACTTGTATTTGTACACAACCTCTGTTAATTGATCTTTATCTAATTGCCTTATTGTCTTATCAGATTTCTGATCTGAGTATCCAGTCGTGCTGTTTGGGATATTTTAAGATAGAAATGGACCCTAAATGGCCCTGAGCCAATAAACGAATACACAGGAAACTGGCCCCTACTGTGTCACCAGTGCAATTAGCAGAAGATGCACAGCTGGGGATTAACATGCCAAAATTCCTTAAACTAGGCCTTTAAGTGAATGTCTTGTGAATGCGGTTTTGAGTTATGTCAAATGTTAATGTCTTTGCGCTAAAGTATAGAGTTTTGCCCTCTTGTATTTCGGATGAATTATGTGGGCGATGTTTTCTCTATTAAAAGGGGCATTCTTTTAACCAAATATGCTAGGGTCTTTATTCACAAGTTTTGTTTTATATACATTGCGCGTGATGTGTGAATATTAAATAAACGTTAAACGTTTATATTAAATAACTGTTTAATGTATGTATTATTTGTTTACTATGCAATAGTTGATAACTATGTTCTAATTAAAGAGTAATACATTGCATATAATATTATGCATTATCATATGGAATTCACAATCGTAAATAACGTAATAAATGCTCCTATACTTTTTGTGATACTATTTATGATTTTATAACCCCTTCAGATAAAAATATATTATATTCTGAACGCGTGTTTGCATGAAAATGTTTTCGGGATGTATAATGTATGTTGTCCATAATAAGGCACAACACAAACTCGATTGTAGTACAATTTTAAAGTGCCAGCTCAAAATAGGTTTGGTTGTTGCAGTGGGATATGGATGTCCAGTTGATGACGGGAGGGTTGTTGCAGTGGGATATGGATGTCCAGTTGATGACGGGAGGGTTGTTATTTTTGTTTTTGCATCAACTTATGTGTCTATTCAACCAATGGTTATATTGTACAAAGGTCAAGGTCGACATACGAGGTCAACTGCTTTAAGGTTACAAATGTGTATGAGCTGCATATAATGGTACCTGTTTAACTTGGTGTGGCTTGCTGTTGGCTTCGAATTAACATGAGGATTGATCAAGGGTGTGTTGACTGGAACATTCCTACTGCTGGTTGTTAGGAATACTGCTATCAAACACGATTAAAATACGAACACTCATACAATCACGAACAGGAGCTCGCTCATAGAACTACAAACAGGAGCACGCTCATAGAATCAGGAACAGGAGCACGCTCATAGAATTACGGACAGGAGAACGTTCATATAATTATGAACACGGGCACGCTCATAGGATAACTGGAACAGGGGTACGCTCATAGAATTACAAACAGGAACACGCTCATAGAATTACAAACAGGAGCACGCTCATAGAATTACGAACAGGGGCACGCTCATAGAATTACGAACATGGGCACGCTCATAGAATTACTAACAGGAGCACGCTCATAGAATTACAAACTGGAGCACGCTCATAGAATTACAAACAGAAGCACGCTCATAGAATTACAAACAGGAGCATGCTCATAGAATTACAAACAGGAGCATGCTCATAGAATCACGAACTGGAGCACGCTCATAGAATTACAAACAGGAGCACGCTCATAGAATCATGAACAGGAGCACGCTCATAGAATTACAAACAGGAGCACGCTCATAGAATCATGAACAGGAGCACGCTCATAGAATTACAAACAGGAGCACGCTCAAAGAATTACGAACTGGAGCACGCTCATAGAATTACGAACAGGAGCAAGATCAAAGAATTACGAACTGGAGCACGCTCATAGAATTACAAACAGAAGCACGCTCATAGAATCAGGAACAGGAGCACGCTCATAGAATTATGGACAGGAGAACGTTCATATAATTATGAACACGGGCACGCTCATAGGATAACTGGAACAGGGGTACGCTCATAGAATTATGGACAGGAGAACGTTCATATAATTATGAACACGGGCACGCTCATAGGATAACTGGAACAGGGGTACGCTCATAGAATTACAAACAGGAACACGCTCATAGAATTACGAACAGGAGCACGCTCATAGAATTACGAACAGGAGCACGCTCATAGAATTACAAACAGGAGCACGCTCATAGAATTACGAACAGGGGCACGCTCATAGAATTACGAACAGGAGCACGCTCATATAATTACGAACTGGAGCACGCTCATAGAATTACAAACAGAAGCACGCTCATATAATTACGAACAGGGGCACGCTCATAGAATTACGAACTGGAGCATGCTCATAAAATTACGAACAAGAGCACGCTGATAGAAATACGAACAGGGGCACGCTCATAGGTTAACTGGAACAGGGGTACGCTCATAGGATGACTGTAACAGGGGCACGCTCATAATATTTGTCTTAGTGACTATTTGCCCGACACACACACATGATGAAGATATATCAGTGACAAACATTTTGACCATGAGTGGAATCTTACTACCTTATATAGGCAGCATTATTCACCCAATATTTATAAAATGTCAAAACTATATAGGTCCATTTTGACTGTTGTAAAGCCTTGTTTTCAGATTCAAAAGCAATTGTACCCAGCGGGTGATACCGTGGTATAGTGGCATTCATGGTACTCTTGTTTGATGCAAATGTTTCATGATATTGACACGTGGATTGCACTTCGTACCAATTTTACCAATAGCCAATGGCTACAGTGCATTATTTCGTATAAGTGTTACTGCTACTATACAAATAAGTATAGCACTGGACATAGTATGCATGCCAGTACTGTTCATTTTAGATGAGAGTATATGAATACCATCGAGAAGTCAATGTGTAATTCTTGCTTCAATATTTTTAATTCGTTCACAAAACATACAAGTACAGGTCATCGATGATAAACAGTCATTTCCGAACATGCACTCCTCGGTGCTCGAAATATTCTGAAAGAGCTGCTCCCAGAATCTCGTTGGTTCCCTGCTCGACTAGACGTCTGCCCGAGTCATCATGGTGACGAGGTGGGGACCTGCGTAACTCCCTCATTTCCGGGTAAAGCTCGTCACGTCTCGGAGATCGGATGGCGTCATGGTGATATTCAATTTGCCGCCTTGGTGAATGAACCTAACGGAAAATGAAAGATATATTTATATTCATCTCGACCCAATCTCGTATTTAGGACGTTATTTAATTCAAATGGTAACTTTTAATCGCTATCTAAAGCTGACACACAAAAATACCCGTTTTATTTAAAAAGAAAAAAAAAAGAAAATCAAGCATAGATAAGACTGAAATTTGATCATACAACTATTGACTTTATTGCTGTAAACAATGCGGTCTTATTTTCGAACTAGTGATCTAATTTCTAGCCTTGTATAATATATAATACAAATTAATATACTAGTAGCCAAGATCTTTCTTAAACGTTGATATCATGGGATACTAGACACCACATGATTAAAAAAATACATGACAAACCAGAGAGATGGATGGAATACCTTACAGGACAAACCAGCTTACCTCAGAGAGGGATAGGATGGAATACACAGAGCAAACCAGCTTACCTCAGAGAGGGATAGGATGGAATACACAGGGCAAACCAGCTTACCTCAGAGAGGGATAGGATGGAATACACAGGGCAAACCAGCTTACCTCAGAGAGGGATAGGATGGAATACACAGGGCAAACCAGCTTACCTCAGAGAGGGATAGGATGGAATACACAGGGCAAACCAGCTTACCTCAGAGAGGGATAGGATGGAATACACAGGGCAAACCAGCTTACCTCAGAGAGGGATAGGATGTAATACACAGGGCAAACCAGCTTACCTCAGAGAGGGATAGGATGGAATACACAGGGCAAACCAGCTTACCTCAGAGAGGGATAGGATGGAATACACAGGACAAACCAGCTTACCTCAGAGAGGGATAGGATGAAATACACAGGGCAAATCAGCTTACCTCAGAGAGGGATAGGATGGAATACACAGGACAAACCAGCTTACCTCAGAGAGTGGTGGTTGAAATATATCAAGTAGTTGCTGAGATATTATCCTTTGTGTGCTAACATGCAAGACCTTAACCAGAATTTCTAAGTCGCATAATGGAGGGGCAAAAATTATATAATATGAAAGATAGAGTTATCTTACTCGATTAAATAAGAAGGTTAAATGGTTGGGAGCCTGTGTGTAAAGTTTCAATGCAATACATGATGTATTTGCTGAAGCATTGACTTAAAAGTGGTTACATGCAAAACCTTAACAAGAATTTCTATGTTGAATAAAAAAGGGGCCATTATTAATTGCAAACTAGAGTTATCTTACTTGGTTATTTAAGTAAATTGGATGGTTGAGTACCATTTTATAAAGTCTCAATGCAATTCATCCAGTAGTTGCTGAGATATTAACCTATGTGTGCTTGCATTCAAAACCGTAACCAGAATTTCTAAGTCAAATAATAAAGGCCAATTATTTGCATTAAATGCAAACTAGAGTTATCTAAATGGTTAATTGAGTTGGTTGGCTGGTTGAGTACCATTGTATCAAGTCTCAATGCAATACCTCAAGTAGTTGCTGAGATATTAACCTATGTTTGCTTGCATTCAAAACCGTAACCAGAATTTCTAAGTCAAATAATAAAGGCCTATTATTGGCATTAAATGCAAAGTAGAGTTATCAAACTTGGTTAATTAAGTAGGTTGGATGGTTGAGTACCATTGTATAAAGTCTCAATGCAATACCTCAAGTAGTTGCTGAGATATTAACCTATGTGTGCTTGCATTCAAAACCGTAACCAGAATTTCTAAGTCAAATAAAAAAGGCCTATTATTGGCATTAAATGCAAAGTAGAGTTATCAAACTTGGTTAACTAAGTAGGTTGTATGGTTGAGTACCATTGTATAAAGTCTCAATGCAATACCTCAAGTAGTTGCTGAGATATTAACCTATGTGTGCTTGCACGCAAAACCTTAACCAAGGGGTGACGCCGACGCTTGGGTGAGTAGTATAGCTCTCCTTATTCTTCGAATAGTCGAGCTAAAAACAGCTTACCTCGGAGAGGGATGAGTGAAATACACAGGAAAAACCAGCTTACCTCGGAGGAGGATGGGTGGAATACACAGGAAAACCCAGCTTACCTCGGAGAGAGGGATGGGTGGAATACACAAGAAAAACCAGCTTACCTCGGAGAGTGATTGGTGGAATACGCAAGAAAAACAGCTGATCTCATGATGGGTGGACTACAGGGCAAACCAGGCTTACCTCGGAGAGGGATGGGTGGACTACAGGACAAACCAACAAACCTCAAAGAGCGATGGGTGCAAAACAGTACAAACCAGCTTACCTCGGAGAGTGATGGGATGGAATCTACATGACAACTAGCAAACCTCGGTAAGCGTTGGTTGGAATACACAGGAACAATCAGCTTTCCTCGGAGAGAGATGGGTGGAATACAGAGGAAAAAAATAGCTTGCCTCGGAGAGAGATGGGTGGAATACACAGGACAAACCAGCTTACCTCGGAGAGGGACGGGTGGAATACACAGGAAAACCCAGCTTACCTCGGAGAGGGATGGGTGGAATACAAAGGAAAACCAGCTTACCTCGGAGAGTGATGGGATGGTAAACACAGGAAAAACCAGCTCACCTCGGAGAGTGATGGGTGGAATACACAGGACAAACCATCTTACCTCGGAGAGGGAGGGAATCAAGCGCCGGTCTTCTTCATCTACGAAGTACGCATTTGACTTGCCTGTAAACAGAGTGTATTCCTTAACACAGTATTTTTAATATGGAATTAATGGAATATCAGTGGATTTGACCCTATACCATATAATATAAAAGCATCAATGTTTGCACGATGACAACTGTAAATGAAGCTCCGACTACTAAAATGACACCGGCATCGCCAGACCCCGATAAAACAAAAGTACTTAAGTCAAATCTCAATCTCAGCTCATCCTTCCAAATAACAGCAACTTCTTTTTTAAAATCTAGTATCCGTTTATTCTTTACAAAAAAACATTTGTTGATTTTTCAAAGAAAACTAATTATAGAGCCAAAATATACTTGAGTAATTGCTCAAAAACAAGGACTTCTATTCAATAACACTTTATGTAATAATTTTGGAACCGGAACCGTTTGTCTTAATACCATGTTAGCCTGAGTTTTGTTTGCCGTCACGTGGCCGCACAAGGGCGCCTCTGTGCGTCACCGGGAGCCGTCCGCACATTCCGTTACAATGGGAAACTTTGTGCGCCTCGTTCGACCCTTTCCCGACCGTTTTAAGTTTTCAATTAACATATTCTTTGCGAAAATGTGCTTTTAAAAATTATACGAATATGATATGAAGTGATAGTGAGTTGAAATTGAGATTTTAGCTTTTTCTGACATTGTTTGCTAATGGTATGATGCTAGTAATATTCAGACCTCTTTTCAAACACACGTATTTAAATAGTTGTCATATGAATAACATTAAACAATTATTGAGACGCACGTGAGTCTGGAGTGGTCCATACGTGTGCTCTTTCGTAACACGGCGGCGGGGTGATGACGTGTTTGGTGACGTCATCTTGGCAACCTTCCTGATGATCCCGTGCGCGCTGTTTCTTTTCTAAATATTTCATGAATCAAAGTACAATGTAGAAAATGTATCATGAAATGCAGTTTAGGTTTAAAAGTTTTAATGACCATTATTTATAGAAATGTCTTAAATTTTTTGTCTTCAAACGCCTGTTTGACATAATACCCATTTCCGTACTTGTTGTCTTGGCGTTATTCAGTGAGGAGATGTACTTGTAGCCGACAGCAGCGATGCACATCAGGATAAGAGTGACCATGCCCAAGCAGGCTAACAGGAAGTATGGCTGGTTCTTCTCTAGGAACGACTTCTGTCCATCTGAGTTGCTTGTATTGTCTTCTTTTTTATCACCTGTATAAGATGTATATATGTCGGTACACGCTGTTATAACATCTTTATTCATAAAATGATAATAAAATCAGTACTCATTGAAAACCAATTGAATATGGTGTTCCACCTTCGAAGCGTGGGTACTCCATGAAACCACATTGAAAACCGTATGCTACCTCAGTCAAGAGTACTCCTTGAAGCTCCCTTGAATGCCGTGTGTTACCCTTGAGTCCTGGGTACTCCTTGAAAACCTATTGAATACCGTGTGTAACCCTCGAGTCCGGATTACTCCTTGAAACCCCATTGAATACAGTGTGTTACTGTCGAGTCCTGAGTACTCCTTGAAACCCTATTGAATACCGTGTGTTACCCTCGAGTCCTGAGTACTCCATTAAACCCTATTAAATATCATCTGCTACCCCTGAAACCTGAGTACTCCCTGAAATCCAATTCAATACTTTGTGCTACCCTCGAGACCTGAATACTCCTTTAAACTCTATTGAATACCACGTGCTACCATCGAGTTCTGAGTACTCCTTGAACTCCATTGAATACCATCAGCTACCCTCGAAACCCAAGTACTCTTTGAAACCCCATTGAATACCGTGTGCTACCCTCAAGACCTGAGTACTCCATTAAGCCCAATTGAATACCGTGTGTTATCCTCGCACTCAGAGTACTCGTTGAAGTCCCATTGAATACCTCGTTTTACCCTCCTGAGTACCCCTTGAAACCCCATTGAATATTTTGAGCCACCCTCGAGTCTTGAGTACTCCATGAAACCCCATTGAATATCGAGTTTTACCCCCGAGTCCTGAGTACTCTTTGAAACCCCGTTGAATACCGTGTGCTATCCTCGGCTCCAGAGTACTCTATGAAAGCCCATTGAATACCGAGATTTACCCTCTAGTCCTGAGTACCCTTTGAAACCCCATTGAATATATTGAGCCACCCTCGAGTCCAGAGTACTCCATGAAAACCCTTTAAATACCAAATTTTACCCTTGAGTCTTTAGTTCTCCTTGAAACCCCATTGACTACCGTGTGTTACTCTGAGACCTGAGTTCTCCATGAACCCCATTAAATACCGTGTGCTACCATCGAGTCCAGAGTATTCCTTGAAACCCCATTGAATACCGTGTGTAAGACACGATTCCTGAGTACTCCTTGAAACCCCATTGAATACCTAGTGTTACCCTCGAGACCCGAGTATTCCTGGAAGCCACATTGAATACTATGTGCTTCCCTCGAGTCCAGAGTACTCGATGAAACCTCGTTGAATACCGTGTTCTACCCTGAGTCCTGGGTACTCTTTGAAACCCCGTTGAATACTGTGTGCTACCCTCGGTCTAAGGTACTCTTTAAAACCCCATTGAATACCGTGTTTTACCCTCGAGTCCTGAGTACTCTTTAAAACCCATTGAATACTTTGAGCCACCTCGAGTCCTGAGTACTCCTTGAAACCCAAATGAATAACGAATGTCACCATGAAGTCCTGTGTACTCCTTGGCGTCCCATTGAATACCGTGTGTCACCATGGAGTCCTGAGGTTTTTTTTTCAAACCCCATTAAACGACGTGTGTTACCCTCAAGTCCTGAGTAATCATTGAAACCCCATTGAATCCCGCGTATCACTTTTAAGTCCAATGTACTCCTTGAAACTACTTTGCAAAGCGAATGTCACACTCGAGTCCCAGGTACTCCTTAAACCCCAATTGGATACCATGTGTGCCATCCTCGAGTCCCGAGAACTCCTTTGTAGCCCATTGAATACCGTGCGTCACCATGGAGTCCTTAGTTCTCATTGAAGCCTAATTTAATACCGTGTGGTACCCTGGAGCCCAGAGTACTCATTCACCCCCCCCCCCCTTGTATACCGTATGTCACCCTCGAGTGCCGAGTAGTCACTGAATCCCCCGTGATACCGAGTTCCAACACGTGGGATTACAGCATCATTATTCACTCGGAATTATCGACATATTCAAAACTATCATAGATATTATAATCACTCCTTCTTACCTTTCCCGAAAATGATCCCATTGTCAACTTCTTTTTCGTCTTTGGCGGCTGGTTTTGACGTCACAACACCTTTCTCCACAAACAACAGTGCAGTGACGTTTACTTGTAAAGCATCCTTCGCCATCTTGAAGTGATCATATTTGCGATAGGGGCATTCCTGTAAGAAAAATCCATAGCTAGCATAATTCCTGGGATACACGCGGCTGATCCATTCCGTTATTCAACTTCTATTCGTAAGGTGAATGGTGAATCATGGAATGGGTGGGTCGTAGGTATAAGACGATTACAGCAAGGTGTCCACATAATAAAATTAGATATATAAAGGATCCAATCGTGGGCAAAGCCTGTTATGAATCACGTGTACACTACATACATGCAGGTACTCAGCGAAAAGTGTATCGAGGTAACCGATGATGGGTGGATCTGTACGCAGTTCACTTTTGGATCACTCTGTGTCAAGAAATACACGTATTGTTTCACGGAAATCGACTTTGTTATCAAGAAATACACATAAAACATCATATGAATCGACTTAGTTGTCCAGAAATACGTATAGAATCATAGAAATACACAATGTTGTTTAGAAATGCACGTTCGGTATCATGGAAATCGACTTTGCCCTCAAAAGTATCATGGAAATCGTTTTTGTTGTCAATAAAGACACGTTAAGTATTTTGAAAATCGTTCTCCTTGTCAAGACATATACGTTTAGTATCATAAAAATCGACTTTGTTCAGGAGACACCACTATATTATCATAAAAAACAATTATGATAAAAATATTATCATAGAAATCGACTTTATTCAGGGAACACACCTATAGTATTATGGAAATCGACTTTGTTCAGGATACACACCTATAATAGCATGGAAATCGACTTTATCGACTTTATTCAGGGAACACACCTATAGTATCATGGAAATCGACTTTGTTCAGGAAACACACCTATATTATCATGGAAATCGACTTTGTTAACACTCGCAAAGAAACGAAAACGTGTTACGAAGGTGAAGGATATAATTATATTCCACATTATGTTGCTACCGAAACTTTGATTTGGTGAGGACTGAATCCCTGGAACAATGACTTACCGAAATGCACACTTGATCCTCTCTACACATATAAACCTCGCACATGATTTCAGTGTACCCCGGCCGGGTCTTAAACAAGTTATCAAGTCTGAGGGCAGGCGAGAGGATCTCAAGAGGTCCATTTGACAGGAAGGCGGCGTCCAGAGGTTTAAGCATTTCTCCCGTTTTATCTGCACATCTACAACAGGACAGTTAACGAAGAAATAAGGAACTTTAATTAAATAAACCGATTAAGGTTATCGTATTTAATATCAAGACATGTATATCGCAAGGCCCTAACACATCATAAGCAGCATTACAGCCATCATTGACATCATCTATATAAACATTTTTATTTAAGTCATCGTTTATTGTCATCGTCCCTGTCGTCGTCGCCAGGGGTAGATCCAGGAGGTGGTGTAACGGAAGGAGGAGGGTATGGGTCCAGGAGGTGGTGTAACGGAAGGGGGAGGGTATGGGTCCAGGAGGTGGTGTAACGGAAGGAGGAGGGTATGGGTCCAGGAGGTGGTGTAACGTAAGGAAGGGGGTAGGGTCCAGGAGGTGGTGTAACGGAAGGAGGAGGGTATGGGTCCAGGAGGTGTTGAAACGGAAGGGGAAGGGGGTGGGTCCAGGAGGTGGTGTAATGGAAGGGGCGGGGGTAGATCCGGGAGATGGGGTAACGAAAGGGTATGGGTCCAGGAGGTGGTGTTACGGAAGGGGAAGGGGTCGGGTCCAGGAGGTGGTGTAACTAAAGGGGGCGGGGTGGGATCCAGGTGGTGGTGTAACGGAAAGGCAGGGGTCCAGGAGGTGGTGTTACGGAAGGTCCAGAAGGTGGTGTAACGGAAGGTGGGGGGGGGTAGATCCAGGATCCAGGAGGTGGTGTAACGGAAGAGGGAGGGTATGGGTCCAGGAGGTGATGTTACGGAAGTGGAAGGTGGTGGGTCTAGGAGGTGGTGTTACAGAAGGGGAAGGGGGTAGGGTCCAGGAGGTGGTGTAACGGAAGGGGGAGGGGGTAGATCCAGGAGGTGGTGTAACGGAAGGGGGAGTGGCAGATCCAGGAGATGGTGTAACGGGCATGGGGAGGGGGTGGAACCAGGAGGTGGTGTTACGGAAGGGGAAGGGGGTGGGTCCAGGAGGTGATGTTACGGAAGAGGGGTGGTTGATCCAGGAGGTTGTGTAACGGAAGGGGGGGGGGTAGATCCAGGAGGTGGTGTTACGGAAGAGGGAGGGAGTGGATCCAGGAGGTGGTATAACGGAAGGTGCAGGGGTTGGATCCAGGAGTTGGTGTAACGGAAGGGGGAGGGGGTAGATCCAGGAGATAGTGTAACGGAATGGGGAGGGTAGGGGTCCAGGAGATGGAGTAACGGAATGGGGAGGGTATGGGTCCAGAAGATGGTGTAACGGAAGGGGGAAGGGGTAGATCCAGGAGATGGTGTAACGGAATGGGGAGGGGATGGATCCAGGAGGTGGTGTTACGGAATGGGGAGAGGGTGGATCCAGGAGGTCGTGTAACGGAAAGAGGAGGGGGTGGATTCAGGAGGTCGTGTAACGGAAGAGGGTGGGGTGGGTACAGGAGGTGGTGTAACGGAAGGGGGTAGGGTACAGGAGGTGGTGTAAGGGAATCGGGAGGGAGTGGATCCAGGAGGTGGTGTTGCGGAAGGGAGAGGGGGTGGATCCAGAAGGTCGTGTAACGGAAGGAGGAGGGGGTGGATCCAGAGGGTGGTGTAACGGAAGGGGGAGGGGGTAGTTCCAGGAGATGATGTAACGGGGATGGGGGATTTGGGGAACAACCTCGGACGTGAGCCCCCTCCCAAAGTGGTGGTTTAAATTTTGACAAGGGGGGAATGGGTTCTATTCAAGAATATTTAGTCTAAAATAATGAATTATATTGTAATGTATGAATCTTTTCCCGTATTGATATATAAGTTCACTTTCAATATCAATATAACCATTTCATTTCCGTCATCGTCCCTGTCTTCAAGTGAAGAGGGGGTTGGGGTAAATTTGGAAAGAAACTCGTCAAATATTTTAGCCTTACCTAATGCGGTTTAGTGTAATCTATGAATATTTTCCCCTATATTAACACAAAATTTCACTATGATATTGGTTAGTGAGGCGCCGGGTGCACCCCCTACATCCGATTGTGTCGTCGTCGTCCTACTCATCCTAGCCCTCATTACATCGTCACCAGTTATCGGGACAACAAGAATACCCAATATTGCTTTGGCCAAGGCACTAGCTCAAAATTCAAACAGACAAACACATACGAAACACACAAAACAACAGTATACATACATTTTAACGCAAGTACATTTTGTAACGTTAAAGCTGCACTCTCACAGATTTACCGTTTTTACAACTTTTTTATCTTTTGTCTTGGAAAGAGCAAATTTTTGCGTAAATATCTGCAACCAATGATAAAAGATTGCTGACAAAAGATCAGATCGCAGATTTGCATATTTCCGTTGAAAATTAATGATAAATGGCTTAAACCATTACTAACGGTTTAAGAAAACTGCATAAATCTGGGATTTAATTTTTTGTCGGCAGTCTTATACCACTTGTTTCCATGGACTTTTGCAAAAAAATGCCTCGTTCCAAGACAAAAAATAAAAATGTTGTCAAAACGTTCAATCTGTGGGAGTGCAGCTTACATTAAATCAATAAACGTTGGGGGGGGGGGGGGGGGTGTCAGAGCAATGATTTTTGTTTTGTTTACGCCTGTGACTTTCAACCTGAGATTTGCTTTTTCCGACTCTTGTCAAATAAGCTGATACAATAGCGACATAAATGTTTTCAGTGTTTTGTGCAGAAACTATATTGTATAAGAGCTACTTTCTCGCAAGGGATACTTAAGAAGTCAGTAATTTGCACAAGAAAATTCACTGTTCATGAACACAAGCCAGGAACCGCTTTGATTTATCAATGGAAGTAACAATTAAGTAATGTTACCATCTCTTAACGGACTCAACACTCACCCATGGGCTACAAACTGCTGCGCCTTGGCGACAGTGAAGGTTTCCGAGTCCGGGATGATCGGTCCGTGCCAACAGCGGTTAACGAAAGGAGACTGGAACTCTGGTGAGAATAACGAAAGTATCTTTGTTATAACAGTCCTATATTCCAGGGTGAGGAATCAGATGACTTCAAATTGTTTCTTACTTATGTCACCACGTGTCACAACCGACGTAAACAAATAAGTAAGCAATGTAAGGATGTTTTGTTAAGTTTAAGGATTCAATTTCTGAGTCAGAGACCTAAAGTCAGGCTCAAGACGTTAGTGAATATTGGTTCTGTTGTTTGGACTTGACTGCACTTTAAATCATCAGACCTTATACAGGGGCGACGAGTCACGGTGTGTCACGTCACGACCTGTCACGGTGTATCACGTAACGCCGTGTCACAGTGTGCCACGTTACGCCGTGTCACGGTGTGCCACTTAACGCCGTGTCACAGTGTGCCACGTCACGACCTGTCACGGTGTGCCACGTAACGCCGTGTCACGTTTTGTCACGTCAAGACGTGACACGGTGTGCCATGTAGCGCCGTGTCACGGTGTGCAACGTTATGTATAAATGTATCATCTGTCGCTAAGAAACAATTTGCTTTACATGTAGAAATCAAACTTTATGCCAAAAATGTACATAACTTGTGTGTATGATTTATCTGAATTAAAGTCACTGTGTATTAAGGGTTACTGTGCAAACTAGCAAAAGCATACCCATTGAAGTCAAGGCCCTGACGCGGATGTGTGCCTCCTCTGTGCTGGTAACGCTCTCAGTTATCGCCCCTGAGCTGTTAATAACTTGTAGAACAGCAACTGGAATGGCCTTGTCTGTGACGTTGTTTAGACTTGTCCTGGTATTGGCTGCGCTGGACTGCACCCATGCACCTAAGCAGAGGAGTAACGCCTGGAATGGTGGACACATTCCTTATTTCGCATCAGGATTGATACCAAGCATTTAAATTTCCAAGGCTTGCTTAATATGGGAAATGAAATCAGACAATATTACATTGTTCCTTATTAGGTAATTTCAACTGTGCCGCGATAACTGTCAGAAGTCACCGGATTGGTCTGAGCCATACTGCAGACTCTGCCGTTAATAAGTGAGAGTATCTTATTGATAAACGTCATATTAATGCACCAGTCAATTGTAACCACGCAAGACCCCCCCCCCCCCCATCCCCACCACCCCATGGTCTGGGACCATGTTTTGACCTTCCAGTTGCCCCGCAGTGCCGAGTGTATGCGGTGGATTTGTTTTTGAGCCAAAATAGCGGGGAATGAGCCTTACCTAGGATGTCCGCGGGGTGCGGGGGCATTTGGCGAGGATTTTACCAGCAGTGTGTATTTACCTGGGACTGGCTAAACCGAAAGTCAATTTCCCCGCTATTCTTCGAACCTGGGGGTGTGGGGGGGAGGGGGGAGGGGGGGGGGAGCGAAGTTACAATTGCCTGGTGCATAATACATGTGTTCAAAATAAACATTTAACATATTAATGAGAGGCAAGATAAGATAACCTGTTAACGTTTGCGAATTGTTTCGTGTTAACCACCTTATGTTGGTGATAATGTTCTAGCTATCTAGTTCACACCCGCGAAACGTTTTCGGTAGGATATTTATCATTAGACTAAAAACAGGCTTGAAAAAAACGGAGCCAATGTTAACAGATAGAAGCCAGACATGTGACCAGATAGACAGCACTGCATGAAATAGTCTCATTTGATCGTCTGAAATGAAATTTTGAGTCATTTTGTGATCAAATACTCAGTGACACAAACAAAAAGCGTCTGGTTACAGATATCAGACAATAGCAATATCAGACTTGTCCCAAATTGTCCTCAACTTTCTTTCAAACATCATTTTATACCAAAAACTCATGTGGACGGCAAAACAAAACATGCCAAATATTATTTAATTTTCAACAACGTAGTAGACTAGATTTCTAGACGTTCGTGGATTTCAGGTTATATTTTAACTGGGTTAAATCCACAAACTTAGTCATGTTCTTTTCCAAAAAAAAGATGCGAAAAACGTACTGTTTGCAGCGACAGGTCCATGGCGCCTCCTCTTGAACACTTTGACGGGCAGCAGTACTGTGTGGCGGTTATAATCCAAGGATATCACTGCTGATAAAATGGAATACGTGATTTTATTTTGATTATGATTCTCAAGTGGAAATTCGTAAACTGGTAAATTTGTAGTAACTACACATACAAACAATCTTCATTAATCTACATGTAATTAGAGATTTTACACACTTATTGTTTTTACAGTTTTAAACAGTTTTAAGTGTATATTCTATACCTTCAACCTATCAAAGTTTATATTCCTTTACCAATTCTACAAACATATATATCTCTGCGTTACACGTATCCTTCGAAACTCCGGCCATGTACGATATATTTCCCAACCGCCAAGAAATTCACGAGGAACCGAGCTAGTGATACAAGACTGTACTGCTGGGGCGGGGGCTATGTACATTGCGACTTTCTTATTGTTATCATCTAGAGGTGACTGTTTGACAAGGGGAATGGCATCATGATGTTCAAATGAAAGCTAAGGATATAAAAACACACTTATAAACGAAAAGAAGTAAAAACAATGATAACAAGTTTTATAAGGTTAACGTGTTTACGAGGAATTTTAGATATACCATATTTTCATAGTTTACAAGGTTTATGTATTTTGAGGCGTCTATGGTTGACAGTGTTAACAAGGCTGACAGGTTTTCAAGGTTTACACCGTTAACAAGGATAAAATGGTTTATATGGTTTGCAAGTTTTATATGAACTACATTTGTATAAAATTTTCAAGGTTAACAGGGTTTACATGGTTTACAAGGTTTAAAGGTTCACATGACCACCAAGGTGCGCACGGTTTTTAACTGTTTTAATTTTTATATGGTTTAAGTGGCTAACAATGTAAATATTATTAACGAGGTCTGCATGATTAAAAGGTTTACAGGTTTACACGGTCAACAAGGTTTACATGGTCAACAAGGTTTATCCGGTCAACAAGGTTAACATGCTCAGCAAGGTTTGCACTGTCAACAAGGTTTACACGGTCAACAAGGTTTACACTATCAACAAGGTTTACATGGTCAACAATGTTTACACGGTCAACAAGGTTAACATGCTCAGCAAGGTTTACACTGTCAACAAGGTTTACACGGTCAACAAGGTTTACACGGTCAACAAGGTTTTCCCGGCCAACAAGGTTAACATGCTCAGCAAGGTTTACCCGGTCAACAAGGTTTACACGGGCAACAAGGTGTACATGATCAACAAGGTTTATACGGTCAACAAGGATTACACGGTCAACAAGGTTTACACGGTCAACAAGGTATACACGGGTAACAAGGTTTACACGGTCAACAAGGTTTACCCGGTCAACAAGGTTTACACGGTCAACAAGGTTTACATGCTCAGCAAGGTTTACACTGGCAAAAAGGTTTACACGGTCAACATGGTTTACATGGTCAACAAGGTTTACCCGGTCAACAAGGTTAACATGCTCAGCAAGGTTTACACTGTCAACAAGGTTTACACGGTCAACAAGGTTTATATGGTCAACAAGGTTTACCCGGTCAACAAGGTTTACCGAGTCAAAAAGGTTTACACGGTCAACAAGGTATACATGGTCAACAAGGTTTACACGGTCAACAAGGTTTACACGGTCAACAAGGTTTACACGGTCAACAAGGTATACACGGCCAACAAGGTTTACACTGTCAACAAGGTTTTCACGGTCAACAAGGTTTACACGGTCAACAAGGTTTACCCGGTCAACAAGGTTTACACGGACAACAAGGTGTACATGGTCAATAAAGTTTACACGGTCAACAAGGTTTACACGGACAACAAGGTGTACATGGTCAATAAAGTTTACACGGTCAACAAGGTTTACACGGTCAACAAGGTATACACGGCCAACAAGGTTTACACTGTCAACAAGGTTTTCACGGTCAACAAGGTTTACACGGTCAACAAGGTTTACCCGGTCAACAAGGTTTACACGGACAACAAGGTGTACATGGTCAATAAAGTTTACACGGTCAACAAGGTTTACCCGGTCAACAAGGTTTACACGGACAACAAGGTGTACATGGTCAATAAAGTTTACACGGTCAACAAGGTTTACACGGTCAACAAGGTATACACGGCCAACAAGGTTTACACGGTCAACAAGGTTTGCACTGTTAACAAGGTTTACACTGTCAACAAAGTTTACACGGTCAACAAAGTTTACACGGTCCACAAGTTTTACACGATCAACAAGGTTTAAATGGTCATCAAGGTTTAAATGGTCAATAAGGTTTAAATGGTCAACACGGTTTACATAATCAACAAGGTTTAAATGGTCAACAAGGCTTAAATGGTCAACAAGGTTTACATGGTCAACACGGTCACGGCCAACAAGGTTTACACGGTCAACAAGGTTTGCACTGTTAACAAGGTTTACACTGTCAACAAAGTTTACACGGTCAACAAAGTTTACACGGTCCACAAGTTTTACACGATCAACAAGGTTTAAATGGTCATCAAGGTTTAAATGGTCAATAAGGTTTAAATGGTCAACACGGTTTACATAATCAACAAGGTTTAAATGGTCAACAAGGTTTAAATGGTCAACAAGGTTTACATGGTCAACACGGTTTACATGGTCAACAAGGTTTAAATGGTCAACAAGGTTTAAATGGTCAACAAGGTTTACATGGTCAACAAGGTTTAAATGGTCAACAAGGTTTACATGGTCAACAAGGTTTAAATGGTCAACACGGTTTACATAATCAACAAGGTTTAAATGGTCAACAAGGTTTAAATGGTCAACAAGGTTTAAATGGTCAACAAGGTTTACATGGTCAACAAGGTTTACATGGTCAACACGGTTTACATGGTCAACAAGGTTTACATGGTCAACAAGGTTTAAATGGTCAACACGGTTTACATAATCAACAAGGTTTAAATGGTCAACAAGGTTTAAATGGTCAACAAGGTTTAAATGGTCAACAAGGTTTACATGGTCAACAAGGTTTACATGGTCAACACGGTTTACATGGTCAACAAGGTTTAAATGGTCAACAAGGTATAAATGGTCAACAAGGTTTAAATGGCCAACAAGGTTTAAATGGTCAACAAGGTTTACACGGTCAACACGGTTTACATGGTCAACAATGTTTACACACTTGAGAAGGATTACGTGGTCAACAAGGTTTACTCGGTCAACAAGTTTGACGTGATTTACAAGGTTTGAAAGCTTTACAGGTGTACATGGTTAACAACGCGTACACATTTGAAATGTGAATACGGATTACAAGGCTATCAGGTTTACAAAGTTAACCATGTGTATATGTTTTACAAGATTTACACGGTTAAAATGACGTTTCCATTCCAATAAACCTGACCTTTTTTCTGTTCGAATAATAAATATGTAAACAATAAGATAAATGTGTAGCTAATTGAGTGTTTAGAAATTGGTCATTTAACAAAGGTTTGGATACGACATGACTCACAGTCAATGACCAAGATTATTTAAATACACTCACTCTGACACCACATGTATATATTACCTGTACCTACTAGAAAGAGCCTTGTTGTCTACTCTTGTTTTCGAGTACGTCTTACAAGAACTTGTTTTTCATCACAGTGGAGTTTTTTGTCGACGTGTAAAAGATGTTGAACATTAAATTAAAGTAGTTGCGAGATAACTCCCACAGCTTAATACGAATGTTATGACTAACAGCCCATATCCATTTTTTTCTATAATTATCACACCAAAATAGTTGTTGACTTGTGCTCCTTCACTAACGGGCGATCATTCTCGTCTGCAAGCAAAGTTCTCTTTTTTCATTTCTGTTTCTGGTGATTCATGCATAGTATTAAAAGTGAGTTCATAACCAGGACTTTGTCATTTTTGAAAAGTGTGTACTCTTAGCTGACCTGCAGTATGACAAACATTAGGGTACTCTCTACAGCACTGTTATAGTGTGGCGCTTAAAGATGCACTCTTACTCCCAAATAAGATTTACCACAATTTATAAAAAAAAATGTTAAAAAATACCAAAAAGGATGAATGATGCTTTTTATGAAGGATACCGAGTTTAATTTTGAAAGAACGGTATAGAAAATAAGTAATAACATGACGTCACACCTCATTGTACTGACTAGATAATGCACTAGTCAAGTGTAACCACGGCCCCCCAGGTCCGGGGAATAGCGGACGAACAGATGGTAAAATCCCCGCCAAATGCCCCCGAACCCCAGTGACCCTAGGTAAGGCCCATTCCCCGCTATATTTAAAGCGAAGCAAAACCACCGCATTCACCCGGCACTGCGGGGCCACCTGAAAGGTAAAAACACGGCCCTTTTCCTCGGCTATCCCCGGTATACCCCCGGACCTGGGAGGGAGGGGGGGGCGTGGTTACAATTAAATGGTGCATAATGTATTCGGAAGAAGATGTATGGTGCAATTGTCTGCATTCGCTGGAAAAAATAAAGAGTTTTTTTACAGAGAAATATATTGGTTTATACTAATTTATTTAAGGTCGATTGTGACAAAATTTGATAGGTAATAAGATCACTCTCGAGTCCGTTATCTAGGCAGAAACCAGTATTGTGACCTTTTGGAGAGTTCATGAGAAAGTACGCCTGGTAAGGATCGAACCAACAATCTCTTGGAAGAAAGGCGAACACCTATATATACCACTAGACTTCTCTCAACCCAATAAATACATATTTTGTAAATTGTAAAGTATAAAACTCGTTATACTTATTTAAGAAAGAAATACGTCTAACATTTTTAATTTACACATCCTTAAGTGTATAGTTTTGTACATTTTAGAATTGAAAACATGTGACATTAATGCACTAATTAAGCTTGTATTGTACGTTAAAGAAGTAAGTGATTATAAATGAATCACATTATTACCTGCTGAATGATAGCAATTCTTCATTCATCCCAAATCATTACTCCAATTTACCTGTATACAGTCGAATCCCGTTGGCTCGAACTCGCATTGCTCGAATTCCTCGTTGGGTCAAACTGGATAAATAGGACCGATTTTTATACTGAATGTAAGAATTCCCGGTTGGCCCGATTTTTTCGAGGCTCGAGATATTTGCGTCGGTCCATTGGAGTTCGAGCCATTGAGGTTCGACTGTATGCTCATACATATGAATATATTGTATGTATCATAGTAGCATAGCATTCGTATACTTCTGTCATACACATTGAACAATGATATGAAAACAATGTATCCACTGCAGACAATGGACTTTGTTCAAGTCTAAACAAAATGTATTTTTCTGTTCTGACATTTGATGAACCAAAATTTGTTTTAAGTGGGGTTTTTTTATGATACGCGTAACATGTAAGCAATTGCTTTTAATTAGGGATGGCAACGAGTAGTAAAATTAATTGCCATGGCAACAATACTCGTGTATATAGGGGTTTTAATAATTGTTCCTTTTACATATTAAAAGTTTTAATATGTAAAAGGAACAATCATTACAACCCCTATATACACGAGTTTTGTTGCCATGGCAATTTGATAACCATAAATACAGACGTGCAAACTACTTATGGTGACACTCATAATTTCAAGTTACAGTAGAAACTCGCTATATCGAAATCTGTTATCTCGATGTTCTGGTTATGTCGAACTTTTTTTCGACTATTTTTGAATTTAGTTAGATATGTTTTGTATGTCGGTTATATCGAATGTTCGTTATCTCGAAATATTTCCCGAGGTCCAAACGACTTCGACATAGCGAGTTTTGACTGTATTAATTGTTGTGTTCTTTATATCGAACGTGGAGTGTTGTATAACTAATGGCAACTGTTGTGTTTTACAGAAAGTTATTGTGGTGTTGCAGCATGTATATAAAAATATACCTTTAAAAACTTACTAAATAATGCATTTATGAAAATTATTTATTACTGATAACAAGATTGTAACCTTGTATTTAATAGCTGAACACGCACAAATATTAATTGATAGGTGAGTGCTAAAAGATTTAGTGCGATCTACTATCGTCTCATAAGGTAGAAATATCGTGTTTTCAGCACTTTTCTTAAAGTAAAACTCGGTATCCTTCTTAAGAAGCATTGTTTTCGACATTTATTTATCCTTTTTGGTATATTAAAGCAGTTATATGAATTGTAAATGAAAATGATTTCACTGAAAATAATGCATAAACCATCATTCTTTTAATATTTTTGGTGCCTGGCAAGCGTGAGGTTTGAAAGTACTAACTGGTTAAAATCCTTGTTGAGTTTCACTGTCCGTAAAAAAAGCGAAATTACGACATGAATCATGAAATTGATTCACTTTGGTGGTTTGTACTTTCGATAACTCTTAAACTCCCTGTACATGATGACCTCCATCTCCTCCTTAGTGCGCCTCACACCAGTTGGACATGAAACATGAAGATTAGATTGGGATTGAGACTTTCAGAACATAACTGTTATGATTGATTAATAATATTCAAAAACGATCATATCTTATTTACTTTATTACTTTTCATTTTCATTTACTTCATATCTAATAAAGAAGAAAATTCTTAGTATCAGACTATTTCTAAAGACCTAGGAATACACAGACCAAAACAGATATTTCCACATACTACTAGAGATATCACTAGAAATTATTCCTACACAAACTATGGAGCCATTTTTTTGTGTACTAGAATTTACAGTTTAGGTTGGGCAGGCAGATAGACTGACAGGTTAAAGTGTTTTCTGTATAGAATCTGACAAAGATATTTTCTCAGGGTGTAATAAAAAATGCATAATTATTTTTAATGAATATTGATCCAAAGTTTGTATTTATCTTTATTGAACATTTCCTCTACATTTGCTTTCGAGTACCCTTTCTTCTTGTAAAACATCATGGTTGCCTGGAAAATTGGACATCATTTATAAAAAACAACAACAATAAAGCCCCATTAGTTAGTAACAGAAAAAGACCAGATATGATCAATATAAAAGACCCTTTAGTCCGATTAAGTACTTCAGTGTTCTGTCAAATAAACATTACTTATCTGATAGTCATGAGCACAAAAAATGTGTACCCTTTAGACTAGCTATTTCTCAAGACTAAAACCTAGACATTTAACTAATATATGTGGTCAACAAGTGCTTGGAGTTCAATCTCCAACACATTCTTCATAACATTTACCAGTGTTAACCTATAAGAATGAAAAAAATCTGAAGAAAATCTCAGGATTGCTAATGTTATGTCAAGAAATGAACACACAATTTTCTGTGAAATTCCCTTGCCCACTTGATATGTTTGTAAGTTCAGTTTAATCTTAATTACATTATCAATTAACAGCAAGCACTGAATGTAACATCAATTAAGAACTACTTATATTAATTTACAAACAAATTTTCACTAGGGAAAAATCCGGAAGGGAGTCACTTCAGTTTTAACCATGTATGCATCTCTAATTTTATTAATTTCTTAGTTTTTTGACAGAACAATTCTTTTATCATATTTTGTATTAATCTTAAACAATCTTCACATGGGTATATGAACATATGATAAAAGGATATTTGTTAAAGTTATTTATATTGTGTGTAGAGTAGGACCTTTAAATGTCAGATGTGACCTTGACCATTGAGGTTTGGACCCAGGTCAAGGTCACTGCACATCGTCTCAATGAGGACAACATGTGTACCAAGTAATATGGTAATACATCAATGCATAAGTAAGTTATAGCCCGGACACGAAATGTAACGGACAGACAGACAGACAGACAGACAGACGGACTGACAGACATTTTGGAACTGAACATGTAGTGACCTCTGCTAACTGGTTGCCGCACTAGTTGCCACATAATAGGCACCTGCCAGAAAGAACTGTGTTAAACACATAGTGACCTCAAGGTACTGGTTGTCACCCTAGCCAACTTATAATAGGGACATACTAGGTCAGAAATGAACACATAGTGATCTCAAGATGCATATATAGTGACTTTTGCTAACTGTTTGTCGCCCTAGTAGACACATTACAGGGACATACTAGGTCAGAGATGGATACATAGTGACCTCCGGATACTGGTTGTCGCCCTAGTAGACACATTATAGGGACATACTAGGTCAGAGATGAATACATAGTGACCTCCGGATACTGGTTGTCGCCCTAGTAGACACATTAAAGGGACATACTAGGTCAGTGACATAGTGACCTCCGGATAGTGGTTATCGCCCTAGTAGACACATTATAGAGACATGCTAGGTCAGAGATGAATACATAGTGACCTCCGGATACTGGTTGTCGCCCTAGTAGACACATTATAGAGATATATTATGTCAGAGATGAATACATAATGACCTCCGGATAGTGGTTATCGCTCTAGTAGACACATTATAGGGACATACTAGGTCAGAGATGAATACATAATGACCTCCGGATACTGGTTGTCGCTCTAGTAGACACATAATAGGGACATACCAGGTCAGAGATAAATACATAGTGACCTCCGGATACTGGTTGTCGTCCTAGTAGACACAGTAAAGAGACATACTAGGTCAGAGATGAATACATAGTGACCTCCGGATAATGGTTGTCGCTCTAGTAGACATATTATAGGGACATACTAGGTCAGAGATGAATACATAGTGACCTCCGGATAATGGTTGTCGCTCTAGTAGACACATTAAAGGGACATACTAGGTCAGTGATGAATACATAGTGACCTCCGGATACTGGTTGTCGCTCTAGTAGACACATTATAGGGACATACTAGGTCAGAGCTGGATACATAGTGACCTCCGGATACTGGTTGTCGCCCTAGTAGACACATTATAGGGACATGATAGGTCAGAGATTGATACATATTGACCTCCAGATACTGGTTGTCGCTCTAGTAGACACATTAAAGGGACATACTAGGTCAGAGATGAATACATAGTGACCCCCGGATACTGGTTGTCGCCCTAGTAGACACATTATAGGGAAATACTAGGTCAGAGATGAATACAAAGTGACCTCCGGATACTGGTTATCGCTCTAGTAGACACATTATATGGATATACGAGATAAGAGATAAATACATAGTGACCTCCGGATACTGGTTGTCGCTCTAGTAGACACATTATAGGGACATACTAGGTCAGAGATGAATACATAGTGACCTCCGGATACTGGTTGTCGCCCTAGTAGACACATTACAGGGACATACTAGGTCAGAGATGAATACATAGTGACCTCCGGATACTGGTTGTCGCCCTAGTAGACACATTATAGGGACATACTAGGTCAGAGATGAATACATAGTGACCTCCGGATACTGGTTGTCGCCCTAGTAGACACATTATAGGGACATACTAGGTCAGAGATGAATACATAGTGACCTCCGGATACTGGTTGTCGCCCTAGTAGACACATTAAAGGGACATACTAGGTCAGTGACATAGTGACCTCCGGATAGTGGTTATCGCCCTAGTAGACACATTATAGAGACATGCTAGGTCAGAGATGAATACATAGTGACCTCCGGATACTGGTTGTCGCCCTAGTAGACACATTATAGAGATATATTATGTCAGAGATGAATACATAATGACCTCCGGATAGTGGTTATCGCTCTAGTAGACACATTATAGGGACATACTAGGTCAGAGATGAATACATAATGACCTCCGGATACTGGTTGTCGCTCTAGTAGACACATAATAGGGACATACCAGGTCAGAGATAAATACATAGTGACCTCCGGATACTGGTTGTCGTCCTAGTAGACACAGTAAAGAGACATACTAGGTCAGAGATGAATACATAGTGACCTCCGGATAATGGTTGTCGCTCTAGTAGACATATTATAGGGACATACTAGGTCAGAGATGAATACATAGTGACCTCCGGATAATGGTTGTCGCTCTAGTAGACACATTAAAGGGACATACTAGGTCAGAGATGAATACATAGTGACCTCCGGATAATGGTTGTCGCTCTAGTAGACACATTATAGGGACATACTAGGTCAGAGCTGGATACATAGTGACCTCCGGATACTGGTTGTCGCCCTAGTAGACACATTATAGGGACATGATAGGTCAGAGATTGATACATATTGACCTCCAGATACTGGTTGTCGCTCTAGTAGACACATTAAAGGGACATACTAGGTCAGAGATGAATACATAGTGACCCCCGGATACTGGTTGTCGCCCTAGTAGACACATTATAGGGAAATACTAGGTCAGAGATGAATACAAAGTGACCTCCGGATACTGGTTATCGCTCTAGTAGACACATTATATGGATATACGAGATAAGAGATAAATACATAGTGACCTCCGGATACTGGTTGTCGCTCTAGTAGACACATTATAGGGACATACTAGGTCAGAGATGAATACATAGTGACCTCCGGATACTGGTTGTCGCCCTAGTAGACACATTACAGGGACATACTAGGTCAGAGATGAATACATAGTGACCTCCGGATACTGGTTGTCGCCCTAGTAGACACATTATAGGGACATACTAGGTCAGAGATGAATACATAGTGACCTCCGGATACTGGTTGTCGCCCTAGTAGACACATTATAGGGACATACTAGGTCAGAGATGAATACATAGTGACCTCCGGATACTGGTTGTCGCCCTAGTAGACACATTATAGGGAAATGTTAGGTCAGAGATTGATACATAGTGACTTCCGGATACTGGTTGTCGCCCTAGTAGACACATTATAGGGACATACTAGGTCAGAGATGAATACATAGTGACCTCCGGATACTGATTATCGCTCTAGTAGACACATTATAGGGACATACTAGATAAGAGATAAATACATAGTGACCTCCGGATACTGGTTGTAGCCCTAGTAGACACATTGAAGGGACATACTAAGCAAGAGATGAATACAAAGTGACCTCCGGATACTGGTTATCGCCCTAGTAGACCCATTATAAGGACATACTGGTCAGAGATGAATACATAGTGACCTCCGGATACTGGTTGTCGCCTTAGTAGACACATTAAAGGGACATACTAGGTCAGATATGAATACATAGTGACCTCCGGATACTGGTTGTCGCCCTAGTA
This sequence comes from Mya arenaria, assembly GCF_026914265.1. NCBI lineage: Eukaryota > Metazoa > Mollusca > Bivalvia > Myida > Myidae > Mya > Mya arenaria. Next base: position 12,803,754 of record NC_069131.1, on the reverse strand, counting down.
GACACATTATAGGGACATACTAGGTCAGAGATGAATACATAGTGACCTCCGGATACTGGTTGTCGCCCTAGTAGACACATTATAGGGACAAACTAGGTCAGAGATTGATACATAGTGACCCCCGGATAGTGGTTGTCGCCCTAGTAGACACATTAAAGGAGCATACTAAGTAAGAGATGAATACATAGTGACCTCCGGATAGTGGTTGTCGCCCTAGTAGACACATAATAGGGACATACTAGGTCAGAGATGAATACATAGTGACCTCCGGATACTGGTTGTCGCTCTAGTAGACACATTATAGGGACATACTAGGTCAGAGCTGGATACATAGTGACCTCCGGATACTGGTTGTCGCCCTAGTAGAGACATTATTGGGACATACTAGGTCAGAGATGAATACATAGTGACCTCCGGATAGTGGTTGTCGCCCTAGTAGACACATTATAGGGACATACTAGATAAGAGATAAATACATAGTGACCTCCGGATACTGGTTGTCGCCCTAGTAGACACATTATAGGGACATACTAGGTCAGAGATGAATACATAGTGACCCCCGGATACTGGTTATCGCTCTAGTAGACACATTAAAGGTACATACTAGGTAAGAGATGAATACATAGTGACCTCCGGATAGTGGTTGTCGCCCTAGTAGACACATTATAGGGACATACTAGGTCAGAGATGAATACATAGTGACCTCCGGATAGTGGTTGTCGCCCTAGTAGACACATTATAGGGACATACTAGGTCAGAGATGAATACATAGTGACCTCCGGGTAGTGGTTATCGCTCTAGTAGACACATTAAAGGGACATACTAGGTCAGAGCTGAATACAATGACCTCCGGATACTGGTTGTCGCCCTAGTAGACACATTATAGGGACATACTAGGTCAGAGCTGAATACATAGTGACCTCCGGATACTGGTTGTCACCCTAGTAGACACATTATAGGGACATACTAGGTCAGAGCTGAATACAATGACCTCCGGATACTGGTTATCACCCTAGTAGACACATTATAGGGACATACTAGGTCAGAGATGAATACATAGTGACCTCCGGATACTGGTTGTTGCCCTAGTAGACATATTATAGGGACATACTAGGTCAGAGATGAATACATAGTGACCTCCGGATACTGGTTGTCACCCTAGTAGACACATTATAGGGACATACTAGGTCAGAGATGAATACATAGTGACCTCCGGATATTGGTTGTCGGCCTAGCCAATACATAGAACATACTAGGTCAGATATGAATACATAGTGACCTCCGGATACTGGTTGTCGCCCTAGTAGAGATATTATAGGGACATACTAGGTCAGAGATAAATACATAGTGACCACTGCATACAGGTTGTTGTCCTAGTAGACACAATAAAGGAGCATACTAGGTCAGAGCTTGATAAATAGTGACCTCCGGATACTGGTCATCGCCCTAGTAGACACATTATAGGGACATACTAGGTCAGAGATGAATACACAGTGACCTCCGGATACTGGTTGTCGCCCTAGTAGAGACATTATAGGGACATACTAGGTCAGAGATAAATACATAGTGACCACTGCATACAGGTTGTTGTCCTAGTAGACACAATAAAGGAGCATACTAGGTCAGAGCTTGATAAATAGTGACCTCCGGATACTGGTCATCGCCCTAGTAGACACATTATAGGGACATACTAGGTCAGAGATGAATACATAGTGACCTCCGGATACTGGTTGTCGCCCTAGTAGACACATTATAGGGACATACTAGGTCAGAGATGAATACATAGTGACCTCCGGCTACCAGACAAGTAATAGGGACATACAAAGCTATACAGAATCAAGAACTGGCGCAAGCCCAGAATGCGTTTTACAAGTGCAGGGCTTGTTGGCTCATGTTTATTAACAAGTGCAGGGCTTGCTGGCTTATGTTAATTTCGACCAGTTGTCGTCCTAGCAAACGCATAATAGGAAAACACTAGAACTGTACGATCTAGACCTGAGCTGAACATATAGTGACCTCCTACAATATTGCTATACACAGACATAAGAAGTTAATAATTATTTGCCATAAATTGTCAAAACGATGAATTAAGATGATAATTAATATTAATATTAAGTATTGAATAAAGCGCTCGACGACATGCTTTACATAGTACCTCGAATTTATATAACAATGTAATTTGATACCTGGTTATGCACCAATCAATTGTAACCACGGCCCCCCAGGTCCGGGGAATAGCGGGGACTTTGACTTTCGGTCTAGCCAAGCCCGGACAAACTCCCAGCCTTGCGGGGACGAACTGCTCGTGAAACCCCCGCCAAATGCCCCCGCCCCCAAGGGACTCTAGATAAGGCCCATTCCCCGCTATATTTGGCGGGATTACAAAACCACCGTATTCACCCGGCACTGCGGGGCCACCTGGAAGGTAATAACACGGCCCATTTCCCCGGCTATCCCCGGTATACCCCCGGACCTAGGGGGGGGGCGTGGTTACAATTGACTGGTGCATTATTCAAATCTACATTCTTTGACATTGACAAAGAGAGACGTTTTCGATTATTTCTAATCGAAATATAGTTCGTTGGGATACTTAATCGGCAGGCCATAGTCCATACGCCATAAAAACATTATTCTCATTAGTCTCATCAGTCGATTCATTCGGAACTCCTCGGCCTTTTTTTTCAAAAACAACCTCGGATGTATTTGGACGGTTTACATACTCAAAAAGAGGTACGTTTAAGTCCGCTGCAAGTAGATCGCGTAATAATTTTATTTAGCAGTTAAACTTTGTGACTTAACTCTTGGGATTCTTGAATATGTTTGCTATAATACAATTCAATGACAATAAATTTAAACTTAGATTAATAAATACAACTCTAAATCACTAAATTCATTTAATGATATAATTCAAAATTTTACGAACTTCTTCCACAGATGTACCGGCATACATCCGAGGTTGTTTTTGAAAAAAATGGCCGAGGAGTTCCGAATGCAGTCGATTTGGTAGCCATTTTGATTTTGTGACGTTTGTAGTACGTCACACAAACAACTGCCCTTGACTCCGCCTCCTCCAGATACTGGATGTCGCTTAGTAATGCCTCTCAAGACGACGTCCGCGTAGACAAGATTTGATGAGGGAATTAAACATGGTGGTATGTCTTGGCTGTACAGTGGATGTTGCGAATCTTGGAAATTGTGCTGATGCAAATACACTGCTATCATACCAGCGCAGAGCGATGCGCGGATGCATTATCGTGCAACTTCTTGACACCGAACGTCCCGGTACGTGGGAGCTTTTCTTACAGTGGAAACCCTTATATTACACAAAAAACACATTTTGCAACAGTAGAGTACGGAAGAGGCATTTTGCCATACACATTATATAGATATGTTTTAATTTTAATGCGCTTTAAAGTGACACTCTAATTCAAAATCAAATCATACAGATGTATAACAAACATAAATTTTGCGTGATAAACCTTAAACTGCTTACTAAATAATGCATTCATGGAAGAAAAAATACAAGCAATAGCAAGATTGCAACCGTGTATTTAAAGCTGAAAACGCAAAAATATTAAATGATTGGTGAGTGCTAAAAGATTTACACTATTTAACTATCGGCTCATAAGCACTTTTCTGCACCTTTCTTTCAAATTAAACTCGGTATCCTTCATAAGAATCATTGTTGTCGACATGTATTCACCCTTTTGGGTATATTAAAACAATTGTTTGAATTTCGGTAAATCTTATTTGGGAGTAAGAGTGCATCTTTTACCCAGTAAGCGAACGTTGTATTACATTCTTAACTTTTCTTTTATATTGTTTCGCCATATTCATCCCTATTTAAGTTTGTATTAAATGATAGGTTGCCTTTAAAGCTGCACCCTCACAGATTTACCATTTTTACAACTTTTTATTTTTTGTCTTGGAAAGGGCAATTTTTGCGTAAATATCTGCAAACTAATGATAAAAGATTGCCGACAAAAAATCAGATCTTAGATTTTCATATTTCCGTTCGAAAATAAATGTTTTATGGCTTAAACTGTTACTTACGGTTTAATAAAAATGCATAAAACATCATTTCTTTTAACTTAAATATAAAAGTATGCAATCTGTTTTTGTCAGCAGTCTTATATAACTGATTTCAATGGATTTTCGCAAAAATTGGCGCGTTGCAAGACAAAAAATAAAAAAAGTGGTGAAAATGGTAAATCTGTGAGAGTGCAGCTTTAAAGTCGTATTATTCCAGAGCACTTGGAAGACGTGAAAGTTGGATAGTAGTATGTTAGTTTAAACTTATTTATTTTACAACGATTGTGAAGAAAGTTATCAGGTAGTCACTCTCGTTGGCACGATGTTGCGCGAGGGTGTGGTCTTGTGTTGAGGGGGAAAACGGAGTACCCGGAGAAAACCCACTTGTCCGGCTTGGTGACCACCAACCAAACTCACATGCATTCAGGTCGGGATTCGAACCCGGGTCGCCTGAGTTGTATGTAATACATTCATGAGTACGAGGAAGCTATGTTGTCAGTGCTTATAAAACAATCCTTGTTCTTTGCATCTATAAGGTGCTCTATTTTAAGGAAGATAAGTCGAACAAAAAGATCTCAAATTCAAATGGAGCAATAAATACTTTCGGTAAGTTATCGCTTTGTCAGGCTCCTGTTTATTTTTGGTCGTTTTCATTATAAGTAGCGCAATTATATAGTGTTTATTTAGATTTACGAAATAATTCATAATATATATAAGTACAGACGTTTTTCGAATAAAAGTCTCTTTGGAGGAATATAAACGCTCCAATCCAAAACAACAACATATTTATTGACACAGTTTCTGCCTCACATCGTTTCGCTCAAGCGACGCCCCCATGACGGCTGAACATGTGATACGCATTAAAAGTCAAGTGAATCACCACTCAATCTTTGTTAGCTAGCTCGAGATGACAGATGTGTACACAAAATGTAAACGATTTGTAGGTTGTTGCTTGAAGCTGATTGTTGTGAACTGACAATATTGTGGTTTTCCTACTGCAGTAAGTTTAATTTTTTGTATATTTTCGATTTCTATGTTTTCATTAGTTTTGCATGGCTTGACTTAGACATTTTTGAACATCAGTATAATTATTATATATATTAGACAGTTTATATCGTAATGTTTATGCATGAAGGCACCGAGCGATATTAAACAAAGAGGGCGTTGGTAACTTCTGCAATTATTCCCACGAGTGATATTACATTATGATGATATTATAAACATTTTGAACATTTTGTTAATTTAAATTGATACTCTTATTCAAAATCAATACATACACATGTATAACAAACATAATTTTTGAGTCATAAACCTTTTAACTTTTTACTAAATAATGCATTTATGGAAAATATTAATTACTGATTACAAGATTGTAACCGTGTATTTAAAAATTTAAAACGCAAAAATATTGATTGATTGGTGAGTGCTAAAGTATTTACTGCCATCTTTTATCGTTTCGTAAGGCAGAAATACTGTGTGTTTCTACACCTTTCTTTCAAAATTAACTAGGTATCCTTAAATACACACATTGTTTTCGACATTTCATCATCATTTTTTATGTATTAGAACAATTGTATTATTTGTGGTAAATCTTATTTGAGAGTAAGAGTGGATCCTTAAATACAGAGAAATTGGAATGTTATTAGCTAGCTCAGTTAATTATTGAGGCCAGTGATTGCCATGTTGTTTCTAAGCTATTTAAGTACTACATGTACAATTTCTTCAATATGATTGACACTGGGAACACTTGACTCTCGGGAAATCAACGTTAGGTATATCACAGAGTTTAAATAAAGTACTTGAATAAGTTCTAGGAATTTTCAGTCTGGATCTTTGAAAAGCGTTCTAATTATAGTATTTATTTGTTTAGGATAACGTGTTATCTGTGCTTACACGCATTAAATCGTGATCGAGATCATGTGTAGGCTTAGTATTTGAGCGTACAAAAGATCTTTCTGGTAAATATTTTAATGAAAAACGTGAAACAGAGAAGTAATTAGTGTTCGAAATAATATTTTATCCAATGGGATTGCAGTTTTGTTCGAATCTACCGTGCATCTTTGTTGATAAATCAGCATTTAGCCGTTATTGATGATTCTAATCAGGTAGAATTGGTATATTTAAACAGCGACTGGGCAAGTAGACGAAATAAAATCTGAACACTGTAAGCTGTTGCATTTCACAATATATTTCGGTAAACACATAATTATTACCTTAACCATTATGTTATATCACAATTTGTACTAAATGGGTCTTAACAGGTCTTGTTGCATGCAAATGTCATGCAGTCTGCATCTCCTCTATTTTCATAATAAAGTACTGCTCGCTCTAAAGCACATTGATCTACTTAAATTCAAGAACATTAACAAAGATAGCATTTCAGAAAATGAGGTGCATATCTAAGCTCAACGGTAAATAACTATCAACGAATGATTGCACACGCACTAGATTTGACAACATAATGATTCAAATGATATAATTCATTCAATTATGTAATCTTTATAGTTCATTCAAATATCGCTCGTATAAAACGCATGCGCAAACGTATCAAGCAATTACTAATGCTTCGGTAAATGTCATTCATTATATGCTTGCCGATGGTTTGTTTATAGGCATGTTTCAGTGAAATGAAATGAAGTTCATTGTTTGAAACAGTAAAAATACAAATTTGATAGTTGTTGTATTAAAATTTAAGCCTGCTATCTTGTCCAAATAAGACGTCAGTGCGCATATAGTATCAACGACTTACATGTATTTAAATTCGCTTACAATTTGGCGCGCTTTTCTGAAAAGCTTCGATTAACTGTCTTTAACGGAATTGTTTGTTCCAGTGTAAGAGTGAAATGAACTTCAGTCGTGAACACCAAATTCTTCACACGTGTCTACGCCACTGGTGAAATCTAGGTTTACAGCTGCTCACTCTGTGAAATAACTGAAACAAAAGATTCTCCCCTATATCTCGCTGGTGTTTTGCATTTGTTTAGAATGTTCTTAATTCATAAATTTGAATTTCCGCAACTTTTGATATTCTCTATGATTTTTTCAGTCTTAATAAACTTAATCTATGTTATAAAAGTAAAGTACAGTCGAACCCCGTTTGCTCGAACTTGCTTGGCTCGAATTCATCGCTGGGTCGAACTGGATGCATGGGACCGATTTCTTTATACTGAATGTAAGCATTCCCGGTTGGCTCGAACTTTTCCGGGCTTGATGTTTTTTGCCGGTCCCTGGGAGTTCGAGCCATCGAGGTGCGACTGTAATAGTCAATTCTTGGAATGTTATATGTCTGTGCAGTGTTGATGGTTGAAATTCATTTTTTGGGATTGAAGGTTGTTGTTATATTCGAGTCATAAATTCCATATTGATCAACGTTTTATCGTGCCGTTCGTGAATAAAGAACGTAAGACCAAAGTTCGTAAACTTCTAGGCATAACACTGTTTTCGGCGTAAACTGCGTTTCATTAAAGAATATCGTAAGAACGTATGTATCGCATAGATTTTGACTAAAAGTACGCGGGTATATGCCGTCATGCCAAATCTTTCGCTTAGAACACACAGCGTTATAAAATGAAAATAAATTGTTGTGAAACTGAATTTTACCACGAAAAAAACAACAACAACAAACAAGATAGTTGTATGCAGATGACAACGTTCGTTCGAAGGTAAAGGATCACAAGTAACTTTAAACCAGCGCTGCGTTCAGATAACGATATAAACAGACGCCCATGTTAGCTGATGTCTGCGATTTGGTTCCCGGTTTGCAGTGTATACGCTACGATACAACCGGGATTCAAAACAAAACAGATTGCTAACGTGAGCGACTTATAGACTAAAACATGAAATGAAAACATAACGCATGAACGCGAGTTTAGTCAGAAAGCAAAATAAGTCATACCATTGTCATTTATTTGGGCTTGAACAAAGGTCTCCAAATAAACAATTCAAAACGTTGCCATGATACATGAAATCACCTACTGTTTCAAATGACAATAACAAATTATTAAAGCTGCACTCTCACAGATATATCAATTTTACAGCTTTTTTATTTTTAGTCTTGGAAAGAGCAAATTTTTGCGTAAATATCTGCAAACCAATGGAATAAGATTGCTGACAAAAATCAGATTGTACATTTTCATATTTCCGTTCGAAAATTAATGTTTAACGGTTTAAGAAAAATGCATAAAACATCAATTTTTGAACTTGAATATAAAAATATGCGATCTAATGTTTTGTCAGCAGTCTTATATAACTGGTTTCCATTGATTTTCGCAAAAATTGCCTCGTTCCAACCCAAAAAAAAAAAAAATTGTCAAAACGTTCAATCTGTGAGAGTGCAGCTTTAACCGTTGGGTTATAAATGTTGAAGTTGCAATCATATTAATGTACTATAGGATTGGACAGTCCATTAATTAATGAGATACTTGACTGTTATGGACCAAATGATTGGACAGATAGCAATGTCGCCGTATGATGAATTGGTTCGCATTAACTGTTTATTAATGATACTTCTACGATGTAAGTTTTTTTGTGAACTCCCGTTTGATCCGTTGAAAGACAATCGCGAACACAGCAACTGACATCAGTACGTTTTGTCATTATTTAAGTCACTAAACTTCACACAATTCATAAGTTGATGAGTTGATCTGAGGAGTACCTGCATATTCCTCTTTTTACTCACCATTTGTACTGGTATGAGCACAAACAACAGGTTTATTGTTCATGATTTGTGTTTGAAATGCAGTCGAACCCCGTTGGCTCGAACTGGCATGGCTCGAATGACTCTAATTGGATGTATAAGACCGATGTCTTTATAAATACTGAAGGTAAGCATTCCTGGTTGGCTCGAATTGTTCGAGGCTCGAGGTATTTTCACCGGTTCCTGGGAGTTCGAGCCATCGAGGTTCGACTTTATCAGGGTTTCAGAAATGGTTAAAGGTTGTTAGTTTGTACTTACAAAAATAAATGGTTTGATGTGACACTGTCGCACAACCATTTTTTAGTTCGCACTAACAACCTTAAACCTTACACTTTTTGGTGGTCTGCATTTTCTTGCGAAAAGTAACAACTAATTTGGCCAGTGTTTACATCTATCATTTCGCATGATTTAAATTAAAACAAACGGCTCATAGAAAATGTACTGGAAAAAATAAAAAATACTGCAATCTCATTTGACAAAAGAAAAGGTTGACCACTGACTATGAGCTTGTGTTAGTGCAACAGTGTGATGTTTAAGTATCTTATCTCATTCAGGATTTTTTTTTATCTTCGACTTGATTTTAAAAAATAAAAAAATAGTTCGTCACAAGTACCATGAAGTTAATTTTCTAGAAAGAGTCTCAAAACAAGAATACCGCTCAAATTATACCGGAACAAATACAGCGTTCTTAGCTTGATCCTGTTATAGGGGACTTATGAGGCTGTTATATAAAATATTTATTTTTTACTTGTTAAAAATAGCAGATTGAAGTTTGTAAACAATTTGTATTAAGCAATGACACCACTGTATTGTAATTAATGATGTATATATTATAGTATGTATTTTGGGCCGGAGGCCTTTATGTACTGAATAAAGTTGAGTTGAGTTGAGTTCGAGGAATTGGGAGCGGAATAGTTGGTCCGTTGATTGTTTTACTCACGAGAACCACAAAGGACGTTGTAGTGGTCTCTGATTTGCTCTGCAGGATCTGATAAGCTCCGCCTACCAGCTAGTAGTCAGCGAATTGCTTTCACTGCATTATATTCATGTATTTCAAGAATCATAGTAAGTTGTTGTTATTTTTGTTGTACAGAATAAAGCTATCTCACAAACCCCACCACGGGTCTGACTTACTCCTTTACATACACAAGGACCTGTTACTTAATGTTCTTATTATACATAGCACATAACATTACAGATGCGTTTTTTGTGCTCAGAATAAGAATATACAAGAAGGGCTAAGGTCAACGAGCTATTGTCATTAATATACATTACTGTTTATTTACAGAAATTAATCAGTGTTGCTTTTCCCATTTCTGCGTTTTTTATTCATTCCTAAAACGCACTAGTGAGAGAATTAGTCCAAACCAATTGATATTCTAAGTGATCTTAAGTGATGTGTTATTGTTGTTAGATAAAGAGTCAAACAGATGAATCATCCTGATTAAAATAAAGTGAAAAAAATATGAATGCAAAGCAATTTAGTGTGCATCAACTTACATAAGTACCATTGAACATTGCTCAATGTTGGGACAAACTCTGGGCATGACATAGTGGTTCAAGAGGCTGCCCTTCAGGGAGAAATAATTGTCTATCACCATTGTTTTGTTCGGGTTAAAATACTTACAGCTTAAGTATGGAGCAGTGTAAAGAGTAATTGTTGTGGTCCTAATTAATTGGGAACAATTATCGCCTAAGTATGAAGTTTCTTTAGATCATTTTTTGAAAATAAACATCACTTTGCCGAAGTTGTACATGAGATAGGTCAGTTTGTGCGAATCTAGGTCATGGGATGTTTAAAAGTTGACATTGAATACTGATAAAAAATAAGCTACGCAATCAGCTTGAATGAAATGATAATGAAGGTTTCATACAGGTTGTTTATTTTTATACTTTCATTAAAAGGATAAACAGTTTCACTATTAACAGGGCCCCAATTTCTCAAAACAAATCTTATCTAAAGCCTTAGAGGCTAAAGTATCTTATATCATTAAAGAAAGTATTCTTACTTCATCTTAATTTAATGAAATAAAAAAGAACATTTTGTTGATCGCAATTATCATAAAAATAATTTTCTTGATAAGTCTCAAAACATTTGAAAACGAGGAAATTATACCAGAAGAAAAAATATAGTGCTAAGCTTAACCTATGTTTTAAGTGACTTTAGGCTGTTCGAGAAAAAAGGCATGGTTTCTACTGATGGGGGTGGGGGAAAAGGCCTGGTTTCTACTGATGGGGGCGGGGGGAGGGGGGGGGGGTACTGTGAAAGTGTGATGGCAAGCAAGTTTTCAGTTGTGATTATCAGCCAGAGATGGTGAAAAGATGTCTTATATATATATATAATCACATATATATCATAAGGTCTCCAAGACGGTTTTAGCTCCTTACCTAATAAACCTAAATAAGTGTTCAAGTTTAATAAAAAAGCTAATAGTCGCATACCGGCATTTGCATTGAAGAGTACTTCCGCGAAACCTGTGTGAAATAATATTAAACGGTTTTCAGGAAATCCAACCTTTTCCTCCGATTTTATATAAACATTTCTTAGATGTAGTTCCGGGGATTTAATGAAAATCATACAAATAATAGCTTAATTGCTTTTCACAGCGTATACTTAAATAATTAAGACACTAAGAAGGAATAAGATTACCAACGTATCTGAGTTAAAGGACAAAGACTACTATATAAATTCCGTATTTACAATTGGCCAATTTGCACGCGGACAAAACACTTAGCCTAGGGCTTCACGATTCCCATTATCAAGTATGTGTACTGAATATTAAAGATGCAGTCTTACTCTCAAATAAGATTTAATACATTTACTACAATTGTTTTAATATACCAAAACGGATGACCAAATTTCGAAAACAATGATGCTTATGAAGGATACCGAGTTTAATATAAAAGAATATGCAGAAAGCATGCTATAATTGCTACCTTATGAGACCATAGTAGATCGCAGTAAATCTTTTAGCATTCACCAATCATTAAATAATTTTGCGTTTTCAGCTTTTAAATACACGGTAATAATAATTATTGTTAATAGTAATTATTGTTTTCAATAAATACATTATTAGGTAAGTAGTTGAGGGTGTATCACTAAAACTTATGTTTGTTTTACATGTGTATGTATTGATTTTGAATAAGAGTGTCACTTTAAACAACGCTAGGAAAAACCTTTCGTTCCTTATCAGAAAAAAGTAGCCAATAGTCTGTTTGATTCACTGCCATGTGTTTATAAAAAATAAGGCATGTAAACACATATTTGTATGTTCTTGATACGACATGTTTGTAACCTGATCAACAAGATCAAAAGCTTTAAATATATATTACATAAACTGCTTCTTTCGAATTATACTTATTTCTCTTGCAAGTTTCATATTTTTAATAGCCTAAAGCAATTGTGTGGTCGTATCTGCTATATCGAACCATTATTCTATTTTCCAGCAACCATGGCAAACAACTCTTCATTTATGACGTCGACGGAAATCCTGTACGACCTGAACATGGCAGAAATGATTCGTCTGATCCCGACGGCGATATTTCTCGGCTTGGTGTCGGCCTTCGGTATCGCTGGTAACGGAATTGTAATGCATGTCTACAGGAAACAGTACAAGCTCTCAAACGCCAAGGTGTTCATCATGTGCGTGGCTGGGATCGACATGTTCTCGTGCTGTTTTGCGATACCCTTGGAGGTGATTTTGCTTTTGAACCAGTACACGTTTCAACGCGTCTGGATGTGTAAATTTTCACGATTCTTTAACACGTTTGGAACATGCTCGTCCTCCTTCATTCTACTGATTATCGCCATAGACAGACACAGAAAAGTTTGTAAACCCTTGAAATGGCAGATCAAACCCAAGCAAGCAAGGTACCTGTGTTTTCTCGGGGCATTTCTTGGTCTTCTAGTTTCATGGCCCGCCATATTTGTTTACGGTAGGAAGACATTCGAAATAGTACACGAACTTTATTCAAAGCCTCTGATTGGATCAGAATGCTCCACCGCAGATGCCATGACAGATTCTAAAATTCCATTTTATTACACATTCATGTTCAGTGGAATGTTTATTGTTGGAATTATTTCCATGTCAACGCTCTACTGTCTTATTGGGTACAGGATTCGAACACAGGCACGGAAAATGTCTATGATGACGTCACGAAGTTTATCCATTCCAATGACGTCATCAATTTGTGAGAACAATGATAACTATAAAGTGCTAGGATCTATAAACCCTTTAAACATTACCAAACGTGACCTTATTCAACAAAAGAATGATTCTACAAAACGGAGTATAAAAGAACAGCCAAAACCGCTTTCTGACGAGTCATGGTCGGAAAGAAAAGATCTTGAACTTTCTTATACAAGCTACAACGAGGACGAAAATGAAGAACAACAGCCCAAATCTGACAACGATGATACCGCAGATGATGATCAAGACAACAGCAAGACTGAAGAAAAAATGCATGATCTAACAAATGAAATAAACGTAAACACTGTTGATGTACCTTTCGAAAACAACAATACTGATGATGAAAACATTGACAGCGACGGACATGTTGGCAAGAAAATAGTTGCTTCTACAACGAGTAATGATTTAATGAGAGGCAAACTTAATTCCGGGCTGATGAAACGAGCGTCCTCTGCTGGGAGTCAGATTTCCATAGTCTTAAGACGTCTAACTACATTCGGAGGTCAGAGCGACAAAACTCAATCATTGAGAAAATCACAGTGCTTGAAGGAGGTCCGGGCAAGGAAAACAGCCTTTATAATGTTTATGATCTCCCTTGTCTACATACTGAGTTATCTCCCTCATCTGATCGTCATGGCGACGAGGGCTGTTAAAAGTGACTTTGTTGACAACCTTACTGATGAAGCGAGGGCTGTATATAAATTCTTCCTGCGGTCATATTTCTTCAACTGTGCAATCAACCCCCTCATATACGGAATCTGTGACACTCGATTCCGCAATGCTTGTTCGGCATTTTTTAATAAGCCATTTTGTAAAAGAAAATGACAAATTGTAATATTCTCAGTGTAGGAGTTTTTAACATTGACTGAGAGTTGGCAGCTGGCTGTCTTGAACTTTTGTGCGCTTATATTTGTTCTCTTTGTATGTAAATACCACAGTAAATTGTACATATATGTATTTAGTGTTATTTACGAAACTTGTCTTTGTAACGGAGCCTATGTTCACTGGGTGCAAACAAAGGTGAATGTATAGCGGAACATAATAATGTGCTACACATACTTACCTGAAAATACTGAACATGAACAGTACAGAGGTTGTCATATGTTTAATTTCTTTAGCTTTTTGATGTATGTGCAATTAAAAATTCGTTTAAATGCTCGGACTTTTAGTTTTCCTATAATATAATTTACAGCCGAACTCCGTTGGCTCGAACTTGCTTGGCTCGATTTCCTCGTTGGCTCGAACTGGGTGTTAAGGACCGATTTCTTCATACTGAAAGTAACTATTCCCGCTTTGATCGATTTTTTCGAGGCTCGAAGTATTTTCGCCGGTCCCTGGGAGTTCGAGCCAACGAACTTTGACTGTATACGTAATTTTAGTGTGTGTGTTTTTGTGTGTAAATTTTCAACACTCTTTTACACAAACAAACACGATAAGATTTCTCTTTAATGAGGAATATATTACACTAAGAGTATTTGGTATAAAGCGAGGCTCAATTTGTAACCACTATTTCGAACAAAGCAATTTATTATCCTACTGCAAGCTCCAGCAGTCAGAATTACCAATCGCAGATGCAATCTTCTATCCGTCACGGTTGTCTTTGATCTTGATTTTTTCTAGAATTGTAATGATCGTACCGAAAACTTTCACACCATGAGAAGTTAACGATAACATGCAGGTCAATAAATACGATAAGAATGGAAATCACGTACGTAGAATTTAGTTTTAGTCTCGCTATTACCGTTACATGAACTGATTGTCGAAATTAAAAGCTGCCGAATGCGCTTAACGACGCCATCGGCTTTGCACGTGCTGACCTTGGACAGGAAGATTTTGCGTCGCGGTTACCTGGCTCAGTGTGTGTATACCTCGTGATAAATTACGTCATTTATGCTACGTCTGAAGGCAATATTTTGCTTAAAATAAAGACTTAAATCAAAGATAACTTTTCGCTTACTTCACCATTTTAAATGAAACAAAGGCCAGTCTATGCAGCTTAAAGAGCCCCACCTTTGTTTTATAACCGGAGTTTGATAAGGTGATTAGTTTCAACAAACACTTCGACAAACCTGTTTCCCAAACAATGTTTTGACAGTGCTCCGTCGGACGGCCGTATCGTGAAAAGGTTTAACGTAGTGTTATAAGAAACTAAACTCTCAATCAATATTTGGTAAAAGACCGAAGGCGGGGCTCCGTAAGTTGCATAGACTGCGCTATGTTTCATTTAAAATGGTGAAGAAATTGTGAAGTTATCTTTGTTTAAAGTCTTTTTTCAAATCAAAATGTTGTGTTCCGACGTAGCATTTATGACGCAATTTATCACGTGGTATGCACACACTGTTACAGTAACATGGACATGGACGCTTAACGACGCCATCGGCTATGCGCGTGCTGGCCTTGGACAGGAAGATTTTGCGTCGCGGTCACCTGGCTGCAACGCTAGGAAGCGACACGAGAACATGGAACGACAGGGAACAAGCACATCGTTGTAATGACACATGAGCTGTTAGCCCAAAGGCGGCTCCAGCAGACATGGGGTTGGAAAACAAGAGCTGGAAAAGTGGCGGACGGAATGGGTCATTTTTAGAGTACATAATTCGAAATGTTTTGATCTGTCTCGTCCGGCTTAATGTTCAAAAGTGAAGGCATATGCAGGGGGTCCAACTTGAAATGTGTTCGCCGAATTTTAAGTGAGGGAAATTGTGTGAAGCCGAATAAAATGGCGGCGTTGAAAGGAATTTCGGTGTTTCAAGGATGTATTTTCACCTGTTTAGTAAGTTATATCACCTTTCTCGCAATATAAATATGCCTACCCGGAGACCACACGTGTAAGCGTCTCTCGGTTTTTTGACCTATGTTTCTAGAGGCCTTTACAAAAAATATATTGAATGTATAAGCTGAACGATTGATTGTTTACAAAGTGAAAATAGAAAATTGCGTGACTTGAAACTGTATTTTCGGCCCAAGTTTACCATTCTTGAACCTGTTTTAGCTGTTTGTTATTGAATATTTGTATAATTTATCTTTTCGACCGCTACTGCACTTACATGGGTATTATACGGCCGATTTTTTCATGTTTAAACACCTTTTATGTTGGGCGACGAAGTTTTATGCAGTTTTTGTGTGAAGCAGAATCAGAATAAGCGTTCTTTAAAGCTACATTTTCACAGATTAAACGGTTTGACAACTTTTTAATTTAAGTCCTGGAACGAGCCTTTTTTGCGAAAATCCATGGAAACCCGCTATATAAGACTGCCGACCAAAAAATGCAAATATTCAATAACAAACAGCTAAAACAGGTACAAGAATGGTAAACTTGGGCCGAAAACACAGTTTCAAGTCACACAATTTTCTATTTTCACTTTGTAAACATTCAATCGTTCAGCTTATACATTCAATATTTTTTTTGTAAACGCCTCTAGAAAATAGGTTAAAAAACCGAGAGACGCTTACACGTGTGGTCTCCGGGTAGGCGTATTAATATTGCGAGAAAGGTGATATAACTTACTAAACAGGTGAAAATACATCCTTGAAACAACGAAATTCCTTTCAACGCCGCCATTTTATTCGGCTTCACACAATTTCCCTCACTTAAAATTCGGCGAACACATTTCACGTTGGACCCCCTGATATGTATCGGCTTTTGTTTGCGCTCACGTAAAATCTGTCGATGACACTGAGTGCTAGATTTGAATGCACTTGCAAGGCTAGGTCACTAAAGTACGGAAATGTTGTTTGACAAGAAAAGGCACTATACAACCCCAAACGAGGGGCGGATATGGATTGGTGGCGGTTAACCAGTACTAGGTGCCTTCACCTCTGCAAGGAACTGACAAGTTCTGTACATGCCAGGAGCAGTGGTACAGTGTGAATGGTCGTAGAAAGGATTTCATAACCAATCACAACAGAAGAGACCTGGTCCGCCCGGGAAGCGAACCCGGATTGTCCGATTCACAGTCCAACGCTCTACCAATTGAGCTAACCAGGCGGGCGGTTATGGATTCCAATGACTGAAGCTATTTATACTTAAAGGTTGTACTGATGACTATAGTATTTACGTTGATCTGATTAGCCGAGGTTATCTCACGAAATACTTGTTTGTGCTATCTCTGTCTTACACACTTTTGCCATTCTGCCTTGGTGCTGTGGTTAAGCCTTTGACCCATTTGAAAGTTTCTACGGAAATTCTGAACATTAAAGATGCACACAAGTTTACTCCCAAACAAGCTGTACCACAACTAATACAATTGTTTTATTTACCAAAAACGATGAATAACTATCGAATAACAATGATTCTTATGAAGTATACCGTCTTTAATTTGAAAAAGATGCAGACAGCTCGGTATTTCGATCTTATGAAATGAAATTATTTCAAATCGCCCGCCATGCATCTTCTGATCATGTTCGGGAAATGCTAATTTGCATAATGTATTCAAACCGGAAATCACAAAGCGAAACGACAACACACACGAAAAGTACAACGCTAAAAGAAAGACATGTATACATCGCCGAGATCGTCGGTATTAAATAAGAGTTTTGTATTATATATTGTAAAGAAGCAATAGTTTGCGTTATTTTTTTTCCAAATGTTACGTTGACCCTCGTGAATATTTGGGAGAGTCCATGTGAATCGCATTCGAACGCTTCCGAAGGAGTCACCAGTTCATGTTCACTTTCGGTTTGTCAGAAAAGCAACACGTTTAAATGTTGCACGTGACATAATTCATAATCCATTTTGATTTAACCGCTTTCTCATTAGTATGAAAAATGGGTTCAAGGGCATTCACCCAAACTCTTTTAAGGAGACGATCATTGATTTCCGTAAATCTTTTAGTACCAATCAGTCATTTAATATTTGTGCGTTTTTAGTTTTTAAATACACGGTTACAATCTTGTTATCAGTAATTTAAATTTTCCATAAATGCATAATTTTGTTAAAAGTTAAAGGTTTTTCACTCAAAATGTATGTTTACATGTATATTGATTATATATACGAGTAACATTTGAACAAGAACTCTGCAAAGCGAACACCAGCGCCTATTTTAGTCGAAAACAACTCAAGAATAATACTTAAAAACAGAATTTTTGGACCCTGCTACACATGTTCGTTTCTCTGGCAACATGTTTACCAAGTTATATTGAAATATCCTGAACGTTGGTCTTTTAGTCATGGCCGATTTTAAAACTGCACAACGACGCAGACGACAAGAACGACATCAAGTCTATCACAACTCTTCCAGAAACAAAGGCGAGCTGAAACTTGTGTCTCAGTGGCAGCATTTTCCGAGGGAAAACCCGGAAATATATTAAACAACTACAGTAGAACCCCGTTGGCTCGAACTCGTATGGCTCGAATTCCTCGTTGGGTCGAACTCGTATGGCTCGAATTCCTCGTTGGGTCGAACTCGTATGGCTCGAATTCCTCGTTGGGTCGAACTCGTATGGCTCGAATTCCTCGTTGGCTCGAACTCGTATGGCTCGAATTCCTCGTTGGGTCGAACTAGATGTAAAGGACTGATTTCTTTATAATGAAGGTAAGCATTCCCGGTTGGCTCGATTTTTCGAGTCTCGAGGTATTTTCGCCGGTCCCTGGGAGTTCGAGCCATCGAGGTTCGATTGTAATGTTGAAAATTATTTCACTGATAAACAACGATTATAAAACATTTTAAACCAAACTTGCGATTTGAAAAAACGTTATGTAAGTGTTTTATGCATTTCTATACATTCAAGTTCAGTTTGACTATTAGGTATTCATTTGCAACGCCCTTACTTAAGATTACATATTATTACATACATATTAAAAATGGAATGCTTAATAGTACATGAATATACATTTACAAACTTTTAAATGCCTTTTTTCTAAATACGTTAAAACTAAGTTACTTTTAAGATATAACTAAAAGCAAGAAAATCGTCTAGGCGAAATGTTAAAATTTGTAACGCCCCTGCTAACAAGAAGTTTATTCGTAGATATCGGAGCCGCATCACACATATTAGAAAGTTCCTCCGCGTCTTCCGCCTCGTAAAACGCATCGCCAAGTAGTTCGCTGTACTTGAAACACGATCTACTCGTCTTAATAGCCTGGATTTCTGAATAAATGCACAGAAGCTTTTTCGCCAGGTCCTGGTCACCTTTCTGCATTGCCAGCTGAAATTATTTATATGCTTCAAAAATTTTGCTTCAATTAAATGAGTTAACTTACATTATGCAATTTAAAACACGCTTATCCTATAATGTTACGAAAATTACTTCTTAATTTAACATGTATGAAGTAAGTTTGTAATGGGGTTAGTATAACACGAGTTATGTATCGATTATTATTGGACAGGGAAACTTACTTAAGATGAAAAGAAAACTATTTTATACCAAATCAGCTTTAATGACGTCAAGTTTCATCTGCATGTCCTGACACACTTTAGTTCTCTGTTCGTCACTGGCGGGTCTCGGGGAGAGGGGAGCAGACAAGGACGAGGAGAGCTTCTTCCGAGGGGATTTGTCTCCTTTGTCATTGATGTCTTCTGTCGCGGGAGAAATGCATATGGTGGGCGGTGGGGTTGGTGGCCAAGCTTCGCTACTGCAGCTCTGAAGATCTGTCGATGAATGGCAATGATAGTCCTTCCCAAATACGAATTGGGCATCTGAAACTGACTTCTTGACAGCGGACGGCTGTTCATTCGACGTGAGCGGTGAGTTCGGTGGTGCACGAGACAAGCTGTATTTTCTTAGCTTGTTCTGTGTGGTTAGTTCCTGGTTGCAAGGGAATTTATTACTGATATCGTCGGTAAACACCTGGCTTTCGCCTGACCACCTGCTGCAACTTCCGGTTGACTTCTCGCGTGACGTTCTTCTTTCAGTAAGGGCTGTAAGAGACGTCGGCGACAAAAAAACATCACTTGAGGGACGGCGGGAGCTATGTCTGGCTGCCAGCATCTGCACTGTTGACCGCCTCCGTACTTTTATACGTGCCAACAGGCGTCTTATTGTCTCAACATAATCTGTTTCCATGGTGATGTTTAAATAAAGTTTTGTTCCGAGTAATAAAAATCCATATTTACTTAAACGCAGGCGTAGGTGTGAATTTTAAGAGCAAATCCGAACGAAGATGATATAAACATGTGTTATATAGGGATGTTTAGTTCAGAGATGAGCAAAGTAAATAAGTACAACCGGACAAGATGTAAGATGTGTTTCCGAAATATAATTATATCCCATTGACAGATTGATACTTATATTAAAATCCTTCTATCAACACTTTTTAATCGTCACTAGATATCTTTACTTTACATCATCATCATCATCATCATCATCATCATCATCATCATCATCATCATCAAATGAGTGTTACTGGTTCAATTCTTAAATTAACTGTAAATAATTTTACATAGTTGAATTCACTTCCGGGTGGCCGCAGAAAATACATTAGTTCTTTGACAATCTCTGAAGTCTATGTGTTCAAACTCTCGAACGCTTTAGTCCTTTATAACAGGACTAAGCTAAACTCATTTTCTTTTTATTTCTTTCAAATTTGTGATTTTAGACTTTTAAATATGAATTTTCTTTCTAATCATAACAATAAATCGTCTTTCACTTATCTTAATGAAATTTAAGTATGTATTTTGGCTTATTGAAATAAGCTAAAGATAAGCTTAAGGAATTTCGAGAAAGTGGGGCCTTATTGTAAAGTAATAATGGTAAAGGTACTGAGATTTTAAAACAAGACCATCCTTTGGTTGGTATATAACGGACATGTGCAAAAGTGGTATGTGTCATCTATTGCTATTACACACATGGGGCTTTCTACGATGTTCTTAGAAAAAAGTTCATTCAGAACGATGCAATGCAGTGATGTAGATGCACTTGTGGATGACAAAGAGATTGTTGATGGTACAAGCGCTTGAGAGAAGTGTTGGGATTTGCAATGTAAGTTACGTTACTGGGAAATGTTTCTGAGTCTATATGACGTAGTATCAACAACTAATGAATGCATTTACATAGAAAGATAGGATCGTGTCATTATTATGCATTTGTAGAAGAGACACAGTTTATGTTTTGACGTCTAGATTTATGTTGCTTAGTGTATTTTTAAGAAGGAATTTATCTAAATCCTGTAAAACCCTATAACATCTGAGATATGACTCAATGTGTTTGTTTGAATAGCACTGAATAGCACTGTCCTGGAAAAAGTAAAGTCCAAAAGAGCAGAGTGAATAAGTACAACCGGTCAAAGTGTAAGATGCGTTTCCGACATACAAATAAAGACAAACCTATATTTATATCTCATTGATTGTCTATCTTCTATGGATGCAATGAAAACAATAGACCAATAATTGCTGGTTATGCTAATTGGTAGGATCATGGCAGGAACATGGAATCAATCTCCGCCCAGCGCCACACCTGTCTCAAGGACAGACGGAAATACATAACACGTTTTTGTACGTGATGGTCTATATTATTCTAAAAATGGTCATGATATTAAAAGAGAAAAAGTGACCATTGATTTAAACAAGATTAAACAAGATAGTCGTAGATTATCAAACATAAATAGAAAATAGAAAGAAAACAAATTAACGATGGTGTCAGTTATATCACTTTGTGTTCTTTGTTTCTGAATAGAAATTATTCATTAAAAGTGTTTAATCAAAAATATGAGTTTACCCACGAAATTGTCGGGTATTAGGTTCCTGTATGTGTCGATGACACACTGGCTCTCACAACTCATCGACGACACACTGGCTCTCACAACTCATCGACGACAAAAATGCTCTCACAACTCATCGACGACACAAAGGTTCTCACAACTCATCGACGACACAAAGGTTTCACAACTCATCGACGACACAAAGGTTCTCACAACTCATCGACGACACAAAGGCTCTCACAACTCATCGACGACACAAAGGTTCTCACAACTCATCGACGACACAAAGGCTCTCACACAACTCATCGACCACACAAAAGCTCTTACATCGACGATACAAAGGCTCTCACAACTCATAGACGACACAAAGGCTCTCACAACTCATCGACGCCACAAATGTTCTCACAGCTCATCGACGACACAAAGGCTCTCACAACTCATCGACGACACAAAGGTTCTCACAACTCATCGACGACACAAAGGCTCTCACAACTCATCGACGACACAAAGGCTCTCACAACTCATCGACGACACAAAGGCTCTCACAACTCATCGACGACACAAAGGCTCTCACAACTCATCGACGACACAAAGGTTCTCACAACTCATCGACGACACAAAGGTTCTCACAACTCATCGACGACACAAAGGCTCTCACAACTCATCGACGACACAAAGGCTCTCACAACTCATCGACGACACAAAGGTTCTCACAACTCATCGACGACACAAAGGTTCTCACAACTCATCGACGACACAAAGGTTCTCACAACTCATCGACGACACAAAGGTTCTCACAACTCATCGACGACACAAAGGCTCTCACAACTCATCGACGACACAAATGTTCTCACAACTCATCGACGACACAAATGTTCTCACAACTCATCGATGACACAAAGGCTCTCACAACTCATCGACGACACAAAGGTTCTCACAACTTATCGACGACACAAAGGTTCTCGCAACTCATCGACGACACAACGGCTCTCACAACTCATCGACGTTTTGTTCGAAAAAACCGACGAGCAAACAAGGTCGAACCAAACAAAAAATTAAAAGGACAGCACACAAACATATGAAGACGGTTTATTTATACATAAATAGAATGAAACAACAATGTATAGGCTATTATGATAGCTTCATGAATAACAAATATCATTGTGAAGGTGTAATGTAACACAAATGCATGCAGTACTTATCATTTTGGTGGAATAAATGGAATATAAAACAATGTTATTTTGTACCATCAAGTCTTTCTACTGAAAACATATGTTTACACCTATACCCTTTACATTTTTCGAAAGAGGTAAAAAAAATGAACAATCAATTGAAAACTTATAACTTTGGTTAATAGTTAGGCCAATATAAAATAATTGCTTGATTTTCATCAATCTTTAAAATGGGGGCGATTGGTAACGTATATATTTTATTTTTTCTTAGATGACTGTTTTACCATTGAATATGTTTCAATGCTCTTCCAAATTGCATAAGGGCCTTATACATGTGTTTCTAGACGAACGGTGAACACCATCGTAACAATTCTCCTTTTTTACATGTGAATGTTTACATCGACACCGGCTGGTATGAATAAACGCCGTTTCAGGCCAGTACGAAAATGCAGGCAACAGTTCAACAGTTTGATTTAAGTCAATAAAAATTGAGGGGCTGCGGAAAAAGAGGCGGTGGCCGGGGATGAAATTCTAGCAATGAATTTATAATCGCTTTAGCACACAAGACGCAGCAAACTGTTTAAACGACATTAACATTTTGACAGAAACTGACAATATTTAAAATGAAATGAAATGAAGTCACTTTTCATCAATATGCATCCAATTAAACATATATTATGTTTGCTTTCTTCTCTGAACATTTCATAGCTGATCTCATGAGATTTATAAACAATGTCAATATAATATTATAACATGATTACAATTTTCAAATACAATGTAACAAGGGAATGAAATACTTCCTCCTAAAACTACCAGCTCGGAGCCTCTGTTTTACAATGTTGTAAGTCGTACCCATTGTTTGTAACCAGGAACGCGTGTTTTCCATCTTCCAATGAATGTCGAACATTTTCGGGCGCATGCGCAGTAATCGCAGAACTGTCCTCAGTGTCATAATGATGACTGGTTTCTACAAATCGCATTCGTTTTAAAGCAGGTTCAGAAGTATCAGATAAACCAGTCTGCCTATTGTCGTCTGCCCATCGGTTCTGTACAAGTGTGCAAGGCTCTGGTTTGATGTGAACGATTTCTGAAGTTTTACGCATTTGTTGTGAATGAAGCATCTGTTCTTTTTCTAATTCAATCGAACTTGTTTTCCCCTCATTTCTGTCTTGAACTATGTTCAGTTCCGGTTTTGTTTCCGTTGTGCTATCGTTGTATGATGTCCCACTTTCTGATTGGCTAAAATTGGTTCCGTTGCTTGTAGTATTTGATGACGTAAGAGGATAGAGGCGATTTGATTGGCTGTTGTGTCGCCCTCCGAAGTTTATCGACCTCGGTATGGAGAACGGAAATGTTGTATTTGGATAACCTGGCGGGGAAGGCGTTGTCCTTTCTGGACACCTGCAATGAAATCAGTATATTCGTTTACGCATAATGTATTTAATGTCACCTGTGCTATAATGTATATATACCATTTTTGGTTCGTGTTTTTAAGAAGATACACAAACACGGTTTTCTTGCTTGTTGCTTCTGTTCATTTTGATTGAATAAGAGACAATATTTTACAGTCGATTAAGGTAGGCGTTACCGCTTGGCTCGAATTTTCCGAGGTTCGAGGTTATTTCGCCGGTCCCTGAGAGTTCGAGCCAACGGGGTTCGACTGTACTGTACATGGCGTGTGTTTGTCTAACTGTCTTCAAGTACATCTACCTAATATTTTAATTTAAAGAAGATGGTCTTACCTGTCAAAGCTGTCTCGGAATCCCTTGGCAAATGGATTGTGGTCAATTTTAAGCTGAGTTATCTGGAAAAAAGCCATAATAAATTTAACAATGCTTCTTGGAAATGGTAGCCAGTAACTCTTTTTCTTTACAAGAACTACATTATTGACATTTTTTTAACTTAATATTTCTGTTGAAAACATGCGTATAGGAAAATAACAGTTCTATAAAAATAAACATTATTTAAATAAGAGCAACTTTGTCTGATTAAATTATGAAAGGATTTTTTTAAATAAATTACATCTGTGTTCTGGTAGGCAGTGACTGCGATAAACTGTGTTTCCGGGAATGAGTGTGTCTGCAGGCTCTTCTGGTCCTCCGGTGCGCATGCGTCAAGTTGAATCACATGTATTCGCGGTTGGTACTTGTGCATGGAGTTCAGGATCACCTAGAAGAGTGGACACAATAAGTGGTGATTGAGGTTTTGCTGGTTTATATTCAAATGGAGCTTGAAACAGCTACACGATAATTTGAATCCCTCTCGAGTCCTCGCTCATTAATGGGTCGAAACTAGTACTTGGGTTGTACTAGTATTCTGTATACAACTTAAGTCTATCGTATGGCCATACATCACTGACTCCACTCACTATAAAGGTGCGTTATTTATATCGAGAAATCCGATTAGCTACATCGTTCTTAGATCCGATTAAGACCCGTGTTGAATACCACCCGTGGTATTCTTTATGAAAGATTAGGAGAGCGTGTCGAACCCGAGTCATATTGGGAGAAGGGCGAATGCCTTGCTACTTGAAAATTCTCTGCCTCGAAAAGTCCTTCCATCTTTTATCCGCAAATATGTACGTACACGTTGACATTATATGTTATATCATTATGTGTTGTTGACGATGTACATTGTACAAGTCAAAATAAATTGTCTGTCTGTCTGTCTGTCTGTCTGTCTGTCTGTCTGTCTGTCTGTCTGTCTGTCTACGTAACACAGCCTTTTCAAATATGCTTTGAAATTTAATCAATAGAGCTTATACGGGAGAAAATTATTATATTTAAAAAAATGTCTTTTATTTAAATGGTTGATTCATGTATTATGCGTTTCTGCTAGATCAGTCAGAAAATTTAAGTGCCAGAGTGTGCATCGCCGTCGTTTTAGGTGGTCAAATGATATGTGTATAGATATATACCGGTCAATCTCATTAAAATCAGATCCCCAATACACGCTTCACGACGTTACGCTATGTGGTACATAAACGTAATGAAATGAAGTGAACGTCACGATATGATTTTAATGAGATTGTATACTGGTATACTAGCATTCTCTCAAATGACAAATAATAATAAACATGTTTTCTGTAAAATATCATGCACTTTAACTGGGACACATTTGTCTGTTACTGCGTCCAATCTAAGAAAATTACTAGTATGATCTAAAATGACGTTGAATAATATTTAATGACTAAATAGAACTGTTACAGTTGAAACTAGAGGGACAAGACCAATAGTCTGTCATTCAACCAATATTGAACCAATGTCACACAGGATTGATTGGACATACCTGTCCCGACTCGGCGTTTTTGTTGTTGGTCAGTTTGAGCTTGCTGAACACGATGTCCTGTTTCATCCAGTGTGCACCGGAGTTGGGAGAGTCCGGATGGAGGTACACTCGTCCGTCTGTGGGAGAAAAAAATACACACAAATTACGCTTTTGGCCGTTTGGGATTGTAAGCTTATTTATATTCGCACTCGGGCAATCTCCATTCGGCGAGTGCTCCAATAATATTGTAACCCTGGTAAGAGCTACTCTGGTTCTTTAACGTTCACCAGTGTACTGCACCAGCACTGCCACACGGGACCCCATTTATCGTCCCCCCTCCCCCGGAAGACGATATGTATCTTTTTAGTCGCGGCGAATCAAACCAGCGACCCCTGGATTGACAGGCAAGTGTGTTACCACTAGACCACGGATCCACCACCGTTTAATAGAGGACAGACGTTATATATGTGTGAAAATACACCTTTATATTCGGTGGACTATAGGGTTGAACCAATGCGGGTGTTAATACACACACTTGTGAAAGGAAGGAAACATTGCTATTACACCTGTGGTTACATCAGTATTACCAAGGTGAAAAGTCGCTGAATATTTAGTTCAGAAATACATCTATATTTGAACAAAGGCGACTTATTAAACCAGTGCCACGCCACAGGACCGACAGTAACAGACAGGTGCGGTGTGACTTGTCACTCCTTTGAACCCGAGGTGTTAGGAAAAATATAATAGTTCAAATGCGACTTTGACCAGGTTTGATCGGAGTTCATATAACAGTGAGTATAGGATGGGGCTTCCAGACTGAGGATATTTGTATTGCATTCATTAAATGAATTAAACATATTGAACATATTCCGTTAGTTTAGTTTTGAAATTACGATATAAAGAGTCGATTTACAATTCCCACTGTATGGCGAATGCAAGCAGGTGTTTTGTGACAGTTTTCAGAATAGCCGACTTTTACTCTGAGTCAGGTTATGCATATTAGAATACAACCTACATTTTTAGCCAATGAAATGGCAGACTGGCAAGCCTTAAAGACTAGGCTTTATTATTAAGAATGTCAACATTCGCGGGTGTTTAAAGGTCCGCCTACTGCCACTCATCCGATATTTACTAATTGCGTCAGATTTTGTGTTGGAACTGTATTTTAATGATAATAAGAAGGGCTCGTTTGATAAACTCCCACCACCTAGTCTTAATCATTAAAAATTTACTTCATGTCATCTAACAATTACTCAGTGCATGTTAATAAAAATGTTACATTTGCTTTGTTTTTATCAGATTTTTTGGCAAAATAATAATAATTTTAAATCCTTTGAAAACTCAAGATTTCAACTCTGTGGTTTAACGGACGTTCTGTTTTCTAAATAATACACTTTTTATCCAATTTAGGTAAATAATTGTGGTTGTAAAATTTCAATTCTGACATGCTGTGGTCAAGTGTCAATACTGAACTTCTCTAATTATCTCTATTGGCTGTAAGCGCCATCTTAACGGATTGTTCAACGACCATCGACAAGTAATGACACTATCCGAATAGACGCTGGTGACAAAATGGCGGTCTCAAGATGTCGCCTGCTGCTTGGAAGCTGTGTTTGCGGGGCGATTAATCATTACTTTGTCTCGCAATGCAACTTTTGTCAGCTTACTTAAAGTTGTGTACCAAATATGTCATTTGCCACTGTCTAATACTTGGCAATAATAGACTTGTCCATTAGTGTAGATACTTGCAAAAAAACACTGTTTGAAGTATTGCGAGATACACGAACAAATATGTGAGTGCGTCGTTTAAAATGAGCAGGTAATTATGCAAATTATGTTAAACAAACAAATGTATAAACCTAGTTTCATAAACTAAATATTCTTTACCCTTTCAACATTTTTTGAAACTCAGTGTTATGAACTCTTAATTGCATGTTGCCCACTTATGAGGGCGGCGAGTACATCTTGGGCAATAGATGATCTGAACACAGAGCTGAGGAGATCCCCAGCGCACCCGAGAAACTAAGCCGAGTCTCATATCTTGTCGTATCCATATCTAAGCGCAAAAGGGACTTTCGCGGAACATATCGCATTACGTAAAGGGCGGAGTTCAGAAAAAAACAGCGATGTGTGCAGAAGACATTGTGTGCCCAAAACAAAGGAAAACAAATGCCAAATAATAAATCCTTAGAATATGGCCTACTTTGGGGGAGCTGCTCGGCCTGACCGCAGGGGACCCAGTGTCCGTTCTGGAACTTCCAATGACTGTTGTCTGCTAGCACAATGTCCACAAATACATTATACTGACTGTGGGGCTCCAGTCCCGTCAAGCTGTACTGTAGGGTCGGGAACATTCGTCTGTAAATATATGAGATACTGTATGAAGAAGAGTGGTACAAAATATTCTCTCAATATCTATACTTTTTTATAAAATGTTTTCCGGTGGTTGATAGAGATTTATCAGTAGAATACAATTGATATTTCACAGTTTCGTGAACAATAAATACTCGTGCACACCACATTGAATATTTCACTCGTGGCTACGTCACTCATTAATGTTTAGGTGCTCACTCGACGAAATATATTACGATCTTACACTGAAACAAACAATTATCCTCTATTTGATACAAAATATAAGGTGTTGTTGGCTGCAGGTTACTAATATTCAATACTACATTAATACCGTGAGTACCGAGGATGCGTTGCTATATAGATCATGGAGAACTGACGCCAAATTACTTAGAAACATTTACAAAAATTACTATGTGCGATAAATTGCCGTGTTTGACTATGTGATAAAACAGACTTGTCTTGTTCGAAAGCTTGAAAAGGACTATTTGTTTGTAAATGCATCACAAAAATCTGAAGATTTTTTCCACATTTCAGCATGACGTTATTCAAAATTATAGATGTTTTACTCTTTTTGAAAGCGCATTCGCTTGTGCATAATATTGATAAACATCTTTGCTCAATATTTTCTAGAAGATATTATTTCTAGAGCACAACTTGTACTTGAGAAATAACTCAAAATAATAAATATCACTCCATTCGGAACTCTTCGGTCATTTTATTTTCAAAAACAACCTCGGATGTATGCCGGTACATCATTTGAAGGAGTTCGTATTCTTTTGAATTAAATCGTTAAATAAATTTAGTGTTTTACAGTTAAATTTATTGATTTAAGTTTAAATTGATTTCCAGTGAAGTGTATTATTGCAAACATAATAAAGATTCCCATCAGTTAAGACAAAAAGTTTAACTGCTAAATAAAATTACTAAGCGATCTACTTGCAGCGGACTTAAACGTTCCTCTTTTTGAGTATGTAATCCGTCCAAATACATCCGAGGTTGTTTTTGAAAAAAATGGCCGAGGAGTTCCGAATGATATCACTCAAGTAAACGTTTTTTCGAAAGAATGATTAGTCTAATAATTATTTTTCTATATAATAATTTTATCAACAAACCATTTATATGCCTTATTATTAAATAGATCTTTTGTTTTGTTTCTTTCCCTATATTTAGTGTAAAAACATTGTTTTGTTTTCTTTGAATTCAAGTTAAAACAATATACTTTATGAACATTTTCACTAAAATGCTTTATAAATATGACCCCAGGTGATGTGGTGACTATGTCAATGGTTTATATGAGTTTTCTGCAAGCTTTTGCAATGTTTAGAATACTAAATAAAACGTTAAAATGACACTTATTCAAAATCAATACATACACATGTATAACAAAGATGAATTTTGAGTGATAAACCTTTAACTACTTACTAAATAATGCAATTATGGAAAATAATAATTTCTGTTAACACGATTGCAACCATGTATTTCATAGCTGAAAACGCATAAATATTAAATGAGTGGTGAATGCTAAAAGATTTACAGTGATTTACTATCACGCATAGGTTAGAATACTATGTTTCTGCACCTTTCTTTTAAATTAACCTCGGTATCCTTCATAAGAATCATTGTTATTGACATTTATTTATTCTTTTTGGTATATTTAAACAATTTTATTAATTGTGGTATATCTATTTTGGAGTAAGAGTGCATCTTTAAGTTATTTATGTAAATGTTACTGTCATTTGTATTTTTACGGTGTATAACGAAATCAACTTTCACTCGATTTTGACTATATAAACGCCTAACGCTTTACAGTATTTCAGCAATCTTCGCAACTGTTGTCATTTACGGCTGAAATCAGCACCAATCAGCTATGTTATTGATCTTTTCATGTTTAATTATTGGCAATGATTGTCCAAAATGACTGATAATAGACTTTTAATGTAAACACTTGGTATAAATGTTCGCTGCGCCATGCCTTGAACCGCGATCCACAACCATTGTCTCCTGATTTTCAGGCCGTTTTGTGGTTCACAGTTCCGAAGGATGCCTATATTTCTATCATTTGAAGTACTTAGCAGTTACTTATTTGTGGTAAATACCGGCTAAAAAAATGCTAGTTCCAATATACGTCCGTGAGAAAAAAATGTTTTTAATATTGTTTGTTTCACTTTCGTAACTTTCACAAACATTGCCTAGCCAATACAAGCTGACAGACTGACGCCACGGAGAACTGTGCCGACTTGGCTTTTTGATATATTTCAAAGAACGCATTTGTGTTGTTGTTGTTGTTTTAAAATATTTAGAAAAACTAAAAATATACGATTTAACAATCAACATTATGAGTTATGTAAACAAAACATGAACGAAACGTGTAATTATGAATGAATAAATATTAACGAATAAATGTATACATAAAAAATGAATGAATAAATGTATACATAAAAAGAGTAATGAATAAATGTATACATAAATAAATTTATACATGAAAACAAAAAAATGGGTGAACGAATGAATGAATGACAAAATGAATTAATAAATGAATGATTGAATGAATGAATGAATGAACGAACGAACGAACGAACGAACGAACGAACGAACGAACGAACGAACGAACGAACGAACGAACGAAATAAATAAATAAATAAATAAATAAATAAATAAATAAATAAATAAATAAATAAATAAATAAATAAATAAATTAAATAAACAAACAAACAAACAAACAAACAAACAAACAAACAAACAAACAAACAAACAAACAAACAAACAAACAAACAAACAAACACACACACAAACAAACAAACAAACAAACAAACAAACAAACAAACAAACAAACAAACAAATAAATAAATAAATAAATAAATAAATAAATAAATAAATAAATAAATAAATAAATAAATAAATAAATATAAGGAAAGGAATAAACAATAAATAAATAAATAAGAACATAAAATAATTATGAAATTAAGAAATAAAGAAATAAAAAAATACAGTAATCAAAAAGAAGTACAAAATAAAGTAAATAAAAACTAAATAAAAATATATAACCAAACAATTCAATAAATATATCGAAAACCTATTAACAAACGTGTTAGGTATATCAGCTTAATACAATCTTGATCAATCCTGATTAATCCAAATATTTATTAATCCCAAAGATCACCTTCTTCAGGTGGCGGTGTGTTTTGATTCTGTAATATTATAACATTATAACACTAGGCCTTTCATACATCTTGATTGGTCATCTAATTTTGATTTATTCCATTAAAAATGATTGTAATAATCTCTATACAATGCCTATATTGTAGGTTTTATAAATGTTTATTTTATCTGATGTTGAACCAAATCGATGCAATGCGCGGATGTCGTATTCACATGTTGTTAATTCACTAACAAAAATTAAATTCTAATTGAAATTTCGCTGAAGTGAAACAAATTATTATTCTAAAATTTAAGCATGCTCAGCACGAGATTAATTTGAAGCGTTAATATGCTTTCAAATATTAATATTATTGTTTATGATTATGAAACGTCTAAAATGATTGTCTGTCATTTACAACCGAAATTGATTACTTTGCCCATAGATCGATAACTGTGTTTGCATGTGAATAAAAATCGATTTTTTATTTTTTACATTTTGACCTCTTCCAATGAAACTCAAACCTCCAAGGCACGAGTCCAAAATTTGTAAGGAATTGATTGCATTCTGGTATTTATTCTTGGAGTTGTTTTCGTTTTTTGAGATATTAGAATTAAACTTGCCCACAACTAGTTAAAGTAACGTTGTTCTTAATATTTATGTTTAATGGAAACATCTAATAAACACCCATATCGTACGATCGAATTTTCGAAATAATATTTTTGACTAGTAAATATATATATTTCGAAACGAAGAGCTTTATTGGACAGTTTAAATTTTATTTGATTCTTGAAGAAGATCTTTCAATTTGATCGGTACAACTTACTAAAGTATCTAAAATAAGTCCTCGGTTATACAATATTCGATCGTACGCATGTGGAAAAGTTTCCTGTACGTCGATGAACAAGACGGTCTTTCTTTGTAACTTTTGTAATGCATAAATCATATTTTATCACATCATTTAAAAAAATAAAATGATTACGTCGAAGAAAACGCTCATACAATATAGATCTTATGTTGGCTTAAAAAGGCGTTCAAATAAATGTCATAACATTAACTCATTAACACATACTAGTATATCAAACGCCAACTGCAGGTTAATACTCTAAATAGTTTAACCATTTATTTGTAAACACCAAATTTTAATAATCTAAAATCATTTAATTTTTAGTTGCGTCGCTAACGCTTTTCGCTGGGAAGCATGAAAACCTGCATCTTAAAATGTTCATGAGCACTATTTAGATCTAGTCCGCTGACGCTAATGTTACCACGGATGAGTTCGCCGGACGAATTCTTATTCCATATTTAATGTACAAAACTGGTCATTGAGATTTCGCAATTAAACAAAAGCAAGTCTAAACACTGGTAGTATTTTTTGTGTTGTTTTCAGTTTTCTTAATATATCAAAATTAATAATACTGTTTAATTGAAATTAGACACAGAAATGCT
Source organism: Mya arenaria (assembly GCF_026914265.1). Taxonomy (NCBI): domain Eukaryota; kingdom Metazoa; phylum Mollusca; class Bivalvia; order Myida; family Myidae; genus Mya; species Mya arenaria. The sequence goes on along the minus strand of NC_069131.1, from coordinate 12,770,821 downwards.
ATGCTCTTCAGTCAAAAAAATTGTTGTCTAAATCCATGCATTGCACTGTATTTGTATTATGTATTTACAATACACATGTTTATTATGTTTACTGCAATAAAAATATTGAATTGAATTGAATTGAATTGAAAATTGACAAACGCGTGATTACCTTCCTTGCTTGGTTATGATCATCTCGCACGTGTGCTGGTGAAACTTGGACCACAGGTCTCTATTACACAGGTACACACACACACTGTTGTGGGGGTAAAAGCCCGCCCCGGGGCCCGGCTGGACGCACCCCATGGGCATGAGTCCCGGGGGTGAGTGTCCGAGGGCCGGGGACATCTGGCCACCATGGTAATAATGTTGTCCCATGCCGAATGAGTCTGTATACATTGGCATGGAATAGGCAGGGTTCTGCCGCTGAAACGTGGACGGGTATAGCGCTCCGCCACCGGTGAAGGCAGATTTCCCATATTCCGGTCCGCTGGGTCCAAAGTTTTGAATGCCGACAGGGTACTGTGACGGGTGGTTGAACATAGGGTACTTCCGGCATGCTGGGAGGATCATGTGGTCCTCTTTCCCAACGGTGATCGGCTTCCGGCACGACATAAGATCCTCGCGTTGCTGAGGCTCGTCGGCTTCATGTTCCCGACCAGCCGTCGGAACAAGGTTGCCTTCGGCTCCAAGTTGTTCGTACACGACGCCCTGGTCACCAACTGCGCCATCATCGCCAGTTTGAAAACTGCAGTCATATTTATGAATGTTCGCTGCAACACCTTGGTAGCCTCCATTACTGCTTGGATAACTTTCTCCCGAAGTTTGATATATCGCCCGTCTTAAGTCCGAGAAGGGTGAAAATGAATTATTCACAGGCATTTCGCAGTTAAGACCCTCTTGGCGTATCATTTTTGTATATTTTTCGTGTATTTATCAAGGTTCGCGCCGTTCACAAAAATGTGCTTATTCTGACTAAGAGGCACAACGAATGTGTAAATAGTCATCCACACCCCTTGAGGATTTCGTGAAATCTCCACACGAAAAAAATGTTTATAACATAAACACAAAAAAGTGTTACTAATTTGCCAAAACCGCGAATTCACAGCGAAACTCAGTTTTAGGCAATAACGTGTAATATTAAAGCTTTGATAAGAACTATATATTTAATTCAACTATGATATTAAAGTGTCTGAAGATTGTTATGATATGACATTAATCATAACATAAAACTTATTTTTTGGCGAGAAAAAGAAGGGCGTTTGCCGATGCTCGATTCTGATTGGCTGACAAAAACGCAGAGACTAATGGCGCTACTTCGACCATCCATATGTCACGTGGCCTCTTTAATTTACGGTAAGTGAGAGAAACAAAGGTAGCTCTTTTGTTGGAAGCAATTGGTCTTTTTCGGCGGTCAATATTTGCTGAAAAGAGTTTTCGTACCTGTTTTTACAGTAATTGGATTCGGTGGTCATTTCGATGTCAAATTAAATCGCGGCTCCGCAAAACTATTTATGCGACATTGAAATGATTGGCGTAGTTATGTATACTCTCTCAGCTTGAACAAAAACACATGGCGTGGACACGAGTGGTCAATAGTCAGATCTGATGATTAATTCTGCTGTAACAAGACTGAATAAAGCAACAATATTACAAAAGTTATTAGCATTTGCACCTTTTGGAGGTGTTTTGATGATATTCATTTTATTCATACTGCGACTGACTTCATTAATTTGAAAACAATTTCTGTGAAATGCCAACAACCGTGTAATAAAGCTCTGTCCTCATCAAATAGACCCTTTTAAAGCTTCACTCTGACAGATTGACCGTTTTGACAACTGTTTTTTTAGTTCTTGTCTTCGAATGAAGCAATCTTTGCGCAAACGTCTTGAAACCAGTGATATAAGATTGCTAACAAAAGATCAGATCGCAGTCTTTCACATTAGCGTTCGAAAATGTTTAATGGCTAAAAGCGTTACTAACGGTTTCAGACACACTAAATTTTCGGCAGATTTTCAAACAATTTAGATCTGTTCTATTGTGAGTTATCTTATATAACTGCATTCCATTGACTAAAACTAAAAAAGGGTAAAAACTGTCAGACTGCAGCTTAAAGAGTGATGTCATACAATTCCAGAAAGAACAAAAACTTTAAATTATTTATATTTTGTTTTCACGTCTGTTATATAAAGGAACGACACTGTCAAACATACAGACACACTCGAAATCCGCAAGATTTTAAACAAAATAAAAATAATTTGACGTTACTTCAAAAACGACACTGAAAGAAACAAAATTAAAACACAGACATGAAAAAATAGCTATATAAAAGAACAAAAACTGAACAGTATATGTATAGCAAACAATCACCTCTCTGAAAATGGTTTAACTGTTTAAAGATATACCAATGTAATGAGAACAAAGGGAAGAGAGACACTTTTGTCTTATCATATTTGAATTCACATACAAGCTTAGTTATTTATAAAATTGTGATGAACTATGACCAGGAAAACAATGGTTAGACAAAATAAATATAAGTTCAATAAATGTTGAAATGGTATCCAAAAATCATTACCGGTACGGATGATTGAGGTCAGACATATAGTTGTCGGATTGACAGAAGGATGTCGGTTTTTTTTCCAAGTTTAAACTGCCCTGTTTTTTACCCTCAAAAAAGAGACGATCGGATCGGCGGATCCGAGTAAGGCGTATCTACTTTGTTTGTTTCCTCTTACCCGACCGACCATATTTTTTCTTCCCGATCTTATACACTGTTTTTGCTGTGTAGATTTTCGTTATTTGTGCAATTTGAGTGTACTCGTTAAACTTTAACAATTTGATATTCAAAATCTTCTTAAATTGGGACATACCATGTTAGAGGTCGATTTATTACAGAATCCCGGTTTTAAGAAAAAAAAATGGTTATGCCTACATCCCTTTTTAAAAACGTTAGTAGAAACAAAGAATTTTGGCCTAACGATATATAAATAAATCGCCAGAGTTGTGGATATAAGCAAGTTTAACATGTTTGAATTATACATGTGTATGGTGAATATTACAGACAAACATTTCATTAAGAGACTTATACAAACGTACATCGTCTTAACATATACTAACATCAAACATTGCTCCATAAAATGCTTAAACTATGGAACATAATGACCATTGTAATTTTATTTCTTGTATCGAAATAGTTTAATCATTTGAATCACTTACTGTTACAACAAAAGTTGATAAACAAATGTCGCCAACATGAAATGTGTGAGCGGTTCTCTTAAATGTGTTTGAAAACATTCCTTCTGGACCATTTAAAGTGTTACATTATTATTTTTACAGGTAATACTTATACATAAAGTGCTTCCTACTTGTATAGGTGACCTCATGGTTAACGAGCGAATACTGAATGTATTTAACCTTATAAAGGCTGTTCTGTTTTTATTTTAAAACCGCTTAACCGACTTGTAATCCGTTTTAGCAGTTAATTATTAAGTTCAATATTTGAAGTTGAACAAATTAAAGAAATATGAAATAACCAATTCATGTTGCACAGGATAAGACGCAAAAGTGAGTATTTCATTTATTTTATTTGCAATTATGTTGTTAGATATTTTGTTTACACTCTCAACATGTTGACGTGCAAGCAAGAGGATTCCGTTTTACGTTTTAATAAGATATCTTAGTCGTAAGTTGCTTTACGTTGCTTAAGAGCGCTCAGGTACACACGTAAAGCTACTGACAGAATATATACGACACATGTCCTTACGATTTTATGTTTTTGAAACGCAGCTTTCGCCAAAAACGATGCTACGCCTGGAAATATACGATCTTTATCGAAACGCGGCCCGAAGCTTATTCAGCAAAATAACGTTCATGACAATGTTTATATCAACTCAAAACCTTAGATCACACTCAAAAGTTACAGCATTGTCTTGACTGTGGTAGGATAGAGTCGACCTGCTTCACCATCGTTACCATCAGAATGATTTAAAAAAGACGCTGCAGGCGGATTCTTATACTAGTTCTTTTTATCAAGTAAACCAAAAGCACGTATCTCGACACATATTAAAGCTAGAGCATTCTTGGATCTTGCCACACATGTGTAATTGTGACGTCATCAGCGGTAATGAGTTCTGGAGAGGAAAACGTGACGTTTTCACTTTTGCGATGTTTCAGGCTACGTGTTTTTTAAACATATTTTCAAAAAGGTTATTTCCTTTTACTTTCCCCATTGATACATTTGTTTTGTTTTCTGTCTCTTGGTTAAAAGTTGTCATTGACGCGAATGACCCAGCAAGACTCATTTTCGCAGACGACATCACACTTTTGTACTGTCACTAGTAACTTGTGTACTGATGCTGCGATTATATGTCGAAATATTGTCCTTGCTTACATTTTTGGGCGCGTGTACATGAACATTGAGAAAAATTAACATTTTTCGTAAAATGCCTACTGTTTGTGATGAAAAGTACATAAACAATAATGATTAAGCTAACATTACTTAAGTGTGATTAATAACTCTGTGTTAAAAATTTCTTTTGTAGGCATATACACATGATTTGCTTGAACATTTTAAATGTATAATTATTAAGTTTATAATATGAGCACAGTTCGGCTTTCTTGTTTCGAAAGAAAACAAGTTTTAAAAAACGTTCGTGTTGAATTGCTCAATACATTTCAGATGGGTGGAAGCAATTCAGTGACTCAGATAACCACCATCTCCACAAAGCTGAAGAAAAAGATTCCTCAATCAAAGACCGTAGACGCTCCAAAAGAGAAACAACCGGCCCGCAGTGAGACGACACCATCACAAAAGGCCGTGCATACCCCCAAAGGGAAGCAACTGACCCACAAAGAGAAGGTCCCACCATCAAAGGTCTTAGGGGCTCCCAAGGGAAAACAACCGTCTCAGCAGGAGACAAACCAATCATTAAAGAATGGAGTGGTTCCCAAGGCGAAACAACCAGCCCAAAAGGAGAACATCCAACCGCCAAAAGCCGTAGAGGCTGCCAAAGGGACACAGCCGGCCCAGAATAAAACAAATAAATCAGCAAAGGCCGTAGAGGCTCCTAAGGGGAAGCAACCGGCCCTGAAGGAGAAGACCACACCACCAAAGGCCGTAGAGACTCCCAAAGGAAAACAACCGGCACATAATGATAAAACTCAACCAGCAAAGGCCGTAGAGGCACCAAAGGGGAAACAACCGGCCCAGAAGGAGGATAACCCATCATCAAAGGATGCAGATGCTCCCAAGGGGAAGCAACCGACCCAAAAGGAGAAGACCCCACCATCAAAGGCCATAGAGGTTCCCAAGGGGAAACAACCGACTAACAAGGAGAAGATCCCACCCTCAAAGGCCATAGAGGATGAAGAAAGGGACGCGAAAACTGGTAGCATGATGGACATGATGCAGAAATTCAAGGGGCGGATCTGTGTGAGAGCACCGAACGAGAGGAAGACATGCTTTATAACTGGTATGATGATTATTGGCATTTGTATAATTGATAAAATCAATGCAAATAACCAAACACGATTTTAGTGCTTCAAAAAAATTAAAGGCTATTACTTTGCACGAGGGCGCTAACCTAGAAAATACATGCTTCATTATTCGTATAACGGCTATCAAATTGGCCATCTTTATTAAGGTTAATTTATGCCTCTTTTTACCGACCTTATTTTCCCTTTCGCACCAGAAATACGTTTTATTTTAAACTTCCGTGAACAAGGTTGGGATAAGTGTAGCACCTCCATTAATCAGCGGGATAAAATAATACGGGAATGTTTCAAAGAAATCATTTCTCCCCGTGATTTACGAGTGCGGGGGGGGGGTAATTATTTCACACACTGAGTTTAGGGGATGTGGCGGGAACATATTCCCCTAATATACGGGATGTAGCGGGAACCTATGCCCCTTATTAACGGGATGTGGCGTGAACCTATTCCCCTGATTAACGGGATGTGGCGGGAATCTATCCCCCTTATTAACGGGATGTGGCGGGAATCTATTCCCCTCAATTACGGGATGTGGCGGGAATCTATTCCCCTTATTTACGGGATGTGGCGGGAACTTATTCCTCTGATGAACGGGATGTGGCAGAAACCTATTCCCCTGGTTTACGGGATGTGGCGGAAACCTTTTCCCCTGATTCAAAGGATTTGGCGTGAACCTTTTCCCCTGATTAACGGGATGTGGCGGGTACCTATTCCTCTGATTTACGGGATGAGGCGTTAACCTATTCCCCTGATTCGCGGGATGTGGCGTGAACCTATTCCATTGATTTAAGGAATGTGGCGTAAACCTATTCCCCTGATTCACGGGATGTGGCGGGAACCTATTCCCCTGATTAACGGGATGTGGCGGGAATCTATCCCCCTTATTAACGGGATGTGGCGGGAATCTATTCCCCTCAATTACGAGATGTGGCGGGATTCTATTCCCCTTATTTACGGGATATGGCGGGAACTTATTCCTCTGATGAAAGGGATGTGGCAGAAACCTATTCCCCTGTTTTACGGGATGTGGCGGAAACCTATTCCCCTGATTCAAAGGATTTGGCGTGAACCTTTTCCCCTGATTAACGGGATGTGGCGGGTACCTATTCCCCTGATTTATGGGATGTGGTGTTAACCTATTCCCCTGATTCGCGGGATGTGGCGTGAACCTATTCCCTTGATTTAAAGAATGTGGCGTAAACCTATTCCCCTGATTCACGGGATGTGGCGTGAATCTATTCTCCTGTTTTACGGGATGTGGCGGAAACCTATTCCCCTGATTCAAAGGATTTGGCGTGAACCTTTTCCCCTGATTAACGGGATGTGGTGGGTACCTATTCCCCTGATTTACGGGATGTGGCGTTAACCTATTCCCCTGATACACGGGATGTGGCGTGAATCTATTCCCCTGTTTTACGGGATGTGGCGGAAACCTATTCCCCTGATTCAAAGGATTTGGCGTGAACCTTTTCCCCTGATTAACGGGATGTGGTGGGTACCTATTCCCCTGATTCGCGGGATGTGGCGTGAATCTATTCCCTTGATTTAAAGAATGGGGCGTAAACCTATTCCCCTGATTCACGGGATGTGGCGTGAATCTATTCCCCTGATTTACGGGATGTAGCGTGAACATATTCCCCTGATTAAAAGGATGTGGCGTGAATTTATCCCACTGATTCACGGGATGTGGCGTGAACCTATTCCCCTGATTTACGGGATGTAGCGTGAAAATATTCCCCTGATTTAAAGGATGTAGCGTGAACTTATTCCCCTGATTAACGGGATGTGGCGTTAACCTATTCCCCTGATTTAAAGGATGTGGCGTGAACTTATTCCACTGATTCACGGGATGTGGCATGAACCTATTCCCCTGATTTAAAGGATGTGGCCTGAACCTATTCCCCTGATTCACGGGATGTGGCGTGAACCTATTCCCCTGATTTACGGGATGTAGCTTAAACCTATTCCCCTGATTGACGGGATGTAGCGTGAACCTTTTCCCCTGATTTAAAGGATGTAGCGTGAACATTTTCCCCTGTTTTACGGGATGTAGCTTAAACCTATTCCCCTGATTTTAAGACTGTAGCGTGAACCTATTCTCCTGATTTAAAGGATGTGGCGTGAACCTATTCCCCTGATTTAAAGGATGTGGTGTGAACTTATTCCCCTGATTTACGGGATGAAGTGTGAACCTATTCCTCTGATTTAAAGGATGTGGCGTGAACCTATTCCTCTGATTTAAAGGATGTGGCGTGAACCTATTCCCCTGTTTGACGGGATGTAGCGTGAACCTATTCCCCTGATTGACGGGATGTAGCGTGAACCTATTCCCCTGATTTAAAGGATGTAGAGTGAACCTATTCCCCTGATTTACGGGATGTAGCGTGAACCTATTCCCCTGATTTAAAGGATATGGCGTGAACCTATTCCCCTGATTATCGGGATGTAGCGTGAACCTTTTCCCCTGATTTAAAGGATGTGGCGTGAACCTATTTCCCTGATTAACGGGATGTAGCGTGAACCTATTCTCCTGATTTTAAGGATGTAGCGTGAACCTAATCCCCTGATTAAAATGATGTGGCGTGAACCTATTCCCCTAATTTAAATGATGCAGCGTGAACCTATTCCCCTGATTGACGGGATGTAGCGTGAACCTATTCCCCTGATTTAAAGTATGTAGCGTGAACGTATTTACCCTGATTTATGAGATGTGGCGGGAATCTTTTCCCTTGATTTACGGGATGTGAAATCGCTTCACTGTTTCTTTTTATTTCTACATTTAAATGAATCATATTCCCAGAATTACTGTAAATAAACTGAATGCCCGTAAGTAATTTGTTCGGGTAAATAAAGTAATAATTTTGTAGTACAGGTAAATGTAGTTTCCAACGATTATTTCGCAGCAACGCAAATGTGAAATATCAACCCACTAATATCCGGATAACATCGTTATTAATTGTATAAAATTGCATACTTAATTCATTTTTACGAGTCGCTATCCGATAACTTTCATTATCCCAATGTTTTTGGATTTATATAATGGATAAATGGACAGATACTGTCGATTACTGGATTTTTATTGGAACTTCCCCAAGATATCACACGCCTCTGAACAATACACACAACATGCGTGACCTAACCGCACTAGAGTTATTGGTGCTGGAATTCGTCACAAGTAGAATATAATCGTCGCGGATCGAATATTAAATGTCGCGGATGAAAATGTAGGATTTAAAAGTCCGGCATACAAACATATTAAGTGGTCAGCAATATATCTTGTCTAATATGAAGGCTGTTTTTCTCAGTTCTTCGAAGATTTCTGTAAATCAGCAGTCAAACGTCATTGATTTAAATCAGGTGAAGTGGTATACTATATAAACTGGTTGTGCTAGTCTGTTGGTAGTTTTCACAATCTATTGTAGACCCCTAAAACTTGAAGATTGCAAGTACATTTTGTATATTCTTACACAAAGTAAATGGTTATGTGACCATCTCTAACCATTACTCAAGCAGTTTATTCATTTTTGCAAATGATATATATATATATATATATATATATATATATATATATATATATATATATATATATATGTGTATGTATATATAGACAAGGTATGCCGAAAATGCATGTTTACATATAAATAATGTTCATTTTATTGACGGCCAACCATAAAAAGAAATCATATATATATATCAATGTAATTATATGATACTCACTTTAAATTTAGGTTTCTATCTCATTATCAAAAGAACATAGGACTGACATTTTGAAATGTACTTTTTGTAATTGAACATAATAAATATATGGCTCTTCTGTTTGTTACAGGGTCCGCCGTTTTATCAGAAGATCGAATTGTGATCGTGGACAACAACAACGCCAGTGTAAAGCTTGTTAATACACGTGACAAATCTCTCGCGGCCACGTTCAAACTCTCGTCCGAACCACGAGACGTGGCGGTACTCTCGAACCTTGACGCATTAGCCGTTACGTTACCGGAAGAATCCAAGATACAGATCTTTTCCACTATCTACTACAACGTTTTGGATGAGCTGACATCTATTATCACAATTGGGAAATGCGAGGGGATAGAGTTCCTTGATGGAAAACTATTTGTGTCTTTTCTTTTTTCCTCTCCGTCAAAGGTGGAGATTATGACGTTGGACGGGGCTATACTGAAACGTATCACACGTGACAAAACGACGGGAGCCCCTCTGTTCACGTGGCCAGACTATCTCACAGTGCAAAATGACAGCATCTTTATATCAAACTACTGGAATAGCACTGTAATGAAAATATCAAAGGACGGTAACGTCTTGAACACTTACGCAGACAAAAGTTTACGTTGGCCACGAGGGTTAACGTCAGTGGGCGACGGTAACGTGCTTGTTTGCAGCAGATTTACGCATAACCTCCATCTTATATCATCGGACTGTGAAAAAGTTGGCGTTTTATTAAGTGAAAAAGACGGGCTCCACTGCCCCTGGTCTGTGTGTTACTGTGACGCCAAAAAGACGCTGTATGTGAGCAGCTATAGCTCGCAGGGCAAGCATGGAGACTATTTGAGGATTTATTCTTTCTCTGATCATGACGGAACTTGTGAGAAAAGTGAGAGCGTGGCAGATGATGATGTATCGTCCGCACCACCGAGATCCGCGAACACGGTGTGATAGCAACTGTGAAATGTGACAACTGAACGATTGTTGAGAAAATAAGACCTGTGATCGCGTAAACTGAGAAAGCCAGCTTGTTTTCGATAAATTTCACAGACGGATGTGATGATAAACCGGATATGTGTGGGTTTAAGAAGCGTTTTAAAGATGCACTCTTAACAGTTTGATAGCTTAGACAAATTTTAATTTTTAGTCTCAGAATCAGCTGTCTTTAGCATCAATGCCTTCAATTTAGCCATATAAGATAACTCACAAATAAACCGATCTAGTATCGCTTTTAGTCAAATTTCTCAGGCTTTCAGATTGAGTGTTTCTAACTGCTTGTTCATTTTGATCGTTTATAAAATTGGTTGAGTTTAAACTTATCTATTTTACAACGATTGTAAAACAAGTTATTACAACATTATATTATCACTCTTGTTGGCACGATGTTACGCTGGAGTGTGGTCTTGTGGTGTGAGGAGTTCCCGGAGTTCCAGCTTTGTGACCACAAACCAAACTCAAACATTCTTAAATTGATTCGTGGGCACAACCCATCCATCAAATCAATAAAACACGAATATATATATTAAATGTAATCAATCAATCAATCAATCAATCAATCAATCAATCAATCAATCAATCAATCAATCAACCACTTATCAGTCAATCTATCCATCCATCCATCCATCCATCCATCCATCCATCAATTAATCAACCAATCAATCTAACAAGAAACAAACAAACCAATCAAACGCTCCAATACCCAGACAGTAATTAACATATTAATTAATATTTGTATTTTTAATCTGATTTTGTCAGATTTAGAAAATTATCGTTTTGTAAATAAATTGTTGTTGTTTTAAATGTATCTGCCTAGTCAATATTTGTACGATAAAAATGAGATGTGAACTTTGGCATTTGCGAATTGATAGAAATGTGATTACATATAAGCAAATAAGAGGTGCAATGAGTCATTTTTTAGGAATTGAGCGCTTGCTCAAGACTTCAATAATAGACCACAAACTTTTTTTGAGTCCATGAAAATCATATGAGAATGTACCAGATTTCAACAAGAAAGACCATTGATGCAAAGCATCAAAGGGCGCCGTTTAATAGTTTATGCACTTGTTATATGTTGAAAAACAAGGAATGTCAAGCCCAACAAGCATATTATGGTGCATTGAACCGCATCTATGAAATTCTCAAAATGTCTGTAGTTTCCTGCATGACAACATAGGCAAAAGCATTGAAATTGAAGATTTTCAAGTTGAACATTTCATTAGGGGTGGGGTACATTAATGAACACGACAGAATTAGGGTGCTTGTGCACTGTACTTTTTGTCACTGCCACATACCCATATACCAAGTTTTATTTCAATACCATAAGTAGTTTTAAAGTAATGCTCTGGTAAAGAAAAAGCGGCAAAGGGCAATAATTATGTAATTAGCTTAAAAACAGCTATAGTCATTGTGCACTGCACTTCCTCTCGTTGTGCTAAATACCATTAAATGATGTTTAATGAAATTCCAAAAAAGTAGTTTTCTAGTTATGCTCCGGACAGGAAAAGATACAAAGGGTATAACTCTTGCAATACACTGAAATAGAGTTATTGTTCATGTACACTGCAGTTCTAATCATATAGGGGGAGGGGGCAACGTCACCATGCTGGAATGACAACTTGTAGGGAAGAATAAGTTACCTCATTCATCATGAAGAAGTGATATGAAATAACAATTTAACAATTTGTGTAATACTTTAATAAACATTATCATTTCGTCCGAAAGTTGCAAACATAAATAGAACATAATTATTGAACTGTAAAGTTGAAAACATAAATAGAACATAATTATTGAACTGTTATATAAAAAGTGAACATTGTTTACTAGATGAAATGCATTTATAACATAACATGCATTGTTTTTAGCTGTTTAATAATACTAATGTTAACTTCTTCATTTACATAATAAAGAAGAGTAGAAAATGGATGTTTTAGTTGATATTAACACAAAAACAGCATGTGTCTTACTGGACAATGGCATTTTTTTCAAATATGATAAAAATAACGCATTCAAACTGAATATGTATCAGACTATGTATGAAGGAAATATACTAAATTAAGTCCAAAATGTATAATATCATGAAGAACACCCCTTTATGAATATCTTCATAACAAATCAGAGTACATGTAAACAATAATCATTTATATCATTAGTATCAAATGTGTCCAGTTTAAAGTGTGTTTTCAATTGCATTAAATTACATTGTAATATATACCAGAAAAGCAATTATAAAAATCCTTAAATGTATAAGAAACTGAAGACAATAAAGAATAACACCCATTTATGAATATCTCCAAAACAAATCAGAGGTCACCTATATATAAAACAATAATCATTCGTATAATTAGTATCAAATGTGTCTAGTTTTTGTGTGTCTGTTCATTATCTTTAAATGAGCATCTTTAAAATGAAACTCTTATTTGAAATCAATACATATAATTGTATATATAACACACATCAAACTGAGTGAAAAAAACAATAACTACTTACTAAATAATGCATTTACTGAAATATCGTTTACTGATAACAAGCTTGTCACCCTGTTTATAATAGCAGAATGCATGACAAATATTAAATGATCAATTGGTGATTGCTAAAAGATTTAGTGTGGTCTACTATAGTATCACAAGGCAGAAATACCATGTTTTAACTTCATTCTTATTAGCAAATTGAACTCAAGATCCTTCGACATCTATCAACCCATTTTGAAAAAATGAAAACAATAATATTAATTATCATAAGTCTTATTGGGGAGTAAGACTGCATCTTTAAAAATAGTGTGTGTGTTTTTTCACTTAAATATCTAACAATTCAATTTGACAAATGAGACAAAAGTTAGGAAATAGAAGTAGTAATTGTACATAAAACAAAACATCAACACAAATTGACAAAGCTCAATATAACAGGAAATCTATATTATGAAAACACAAATCCTTAAAGGCCATAATTATTTGAACTGAATTAAGGTATAAGTAATACACACTTTTATAAAGCTTTTACGGACAACATAGTTATTATCATGGTACACTATGGGACTTTTATCCAAATTTTGAAGATTTTTTACTGTTAATTAATTTTTTTTGTCTTTATTTGATTTTTTTTCACATTATCAGAGATTATGAAATAAACACAACAGTTTCTGGTAAAATAAACTTCAGTTAACAGAAAAATTACGTTCAACCGAACATATTATTGATACACATGGAAAAAAAATCATTTTGATTGATCTTGTGAGTCTTCGAAACAGAGCAGTATTTCGATGTTTGAAAATATATAGCAGTTTTATAAATTCATAAAAAATAGTTAATAATAAGACAACCTGCTGAAATCATTTAAATATTTTCTATGATGCATTTTTTAATCATAATAAAATAACAGTAAAACCCAACTGTCAATCAACTTAAAAACCGCTCCTACCACTAACTAAAATAAATTACCATTCCATAATAGGCGCGCTCTCCAGAGCGGCGCCAATGAAAATCAATTCATGAAACATACCTGGAATAATTAATGTTCGATTTATAAAATCAGTTCATGTTTGGTTAAAAGTAAGAGTATGTTATATTTTGCGTTTATGAACAGTTAACACACTTATAACACGGATATAAAATGAAAAACTCCTATAAACTGCATTCGGAGCTCCTCGGCCATTTTTTTCAAAAACAACCTCGGATGTATGCCGGTACATCTGTTGAAGTAGTCCGTATTTTTTTTAATAAAAGCATTAATTAAATGTAGTGTTTAAGAGTTGTATTCATTGCTCTTAGTTTAAATTGATTGCCAGTGAAGTGTATTATTGCAAACATAATTACGATTCCCAAGAGTTAAGTCATAAATTTTAACTACTAAATAAGATTACTACGCGATCTATTTGCAGCGGACTTAAACGTACCACTTTTTAAGTATGTAAACCGTCCATATACATCCGAGGTTGTTTTTGAAAAAAATGGCCGAGGAGTTCCGAATGCTATAAACTGAAGAACTCTTGATAAGGTTGCATAATAATCCTAAAAATAAGGTACTACAGGGGAGGGAACTCAGATATACAGTACATAATTAATTCATTGAGATTTTCTCCCTTCTGTACTGCTCTAGCAGTGAAATTACCTTAATGATGAGTGAGTGAGTGAGTTTTTCGGGAGCGCGTGTATCCAATAGAAGGAATCGTCGCTCAAACCGTTCAACACTATGCTTTCATTTATCTCGTGGCCACGACTTTACTTAGTCGTGGGACACGAGTTAGTAAGTCGTGGTCAAGTGATAGTAATATTCAAACATGTCAACTCTATGCCGCCGTAGAGTGATAGACATAAGATATGAATATGTAAAACTAAACTGAGTTGATATGTCCTAGTTATCTCCCTTGCGCTGATCTCCCTCGTATTTTCTGAAAATGTTTGTAATAGTGATCTTATAATATATATCTTATATTTCGTTACAGATGTTATTCGTTACTATGTTATAAAAAGTGTATTGGTTATGAGTTTCACTTTTTACTTAATGTTGCTATTTTTGTAAGAGTAGAAAAAAAAGATTCACTGAAAAAAATTATATCGGTTTCCAAATGTTTCAAAAATCAAAGATTAAACCTGCTGCTTACAAATTCATAAAATTATGTAAATTCCTGAAGTATGTTGTTTGAGAAATGTAATGTGATGCATTCCTCCATTACAACTTGTTTGACTGTATGATTTGTGTTTTAGTGTCGTGTTAAATGAATTATATGTAACACATACTAATGTTTAGAAACTATAAATGTTTAAAATGCATACTTCCTGTATCAACTTCTTTGTACGAAGCCTTTACGTCAGCCATTTACAAAGCACACAGTCAGTGGTACCTGACAGCACCCCCACAATGGCTCCCCGGAGCCCCGGCCCTGCGAATCTCCGATTAGATTAACAACGAGACCATTAAAATTGCAATATACAAAATGGAAAGGTAAAACCTAGACGCTTCTATTTATCATGTAATATTATTGTACAAATAAACTATGGAGGCATATACTTTACAGCGTTCGGCGTGTAGTTTGTCGACGGCCTGTAGGGGTTAATCCGGTGTATTGGTATACTCTGATACTTGAATCGTATATTATGTCAGTGTCGTCAGCAATGTATCCATCAAATCATGCAGAACAGAAGGATGATTCAGCTTTCAAATTCAATCCTCGGGAAGATCTACTTGTTTCTATTGATATGAGATTAGGGTTATTTCAATTCGCTGGTGCCAATGCAATTTGTTTAAGCTGCAATCTCACAGATTGACCATTTTGACAGCTTTTGACCTTTTTA
The DNA here is from genome assembly GCF_026914265.1 of Mya arenaria. Classification (NCBI taxonomy): domain Eukaryota; kingdom Metazoa; phylum Mollusca; class Bivalvia; order Myida; family Myidae; genus Mya; species Mya arenaria. The sequence continues at coordinate 12,755,348 of NC_069131.1, read as the reverse complement.
TCTTCGAATTAGCCAACTGTAACGTTAATGTCTGAAAAAACAGTGTAATTGACCTTACGACAGGATTTGATTGACATGTCCTATCAGCCAATCAGAATGCAGGGCTGATAAGCCGTGTTGCTATCCGCCATTTTGTCCGTCAAACTGACCGGAGTCCGTCATATACATGCGCTGGCAATTCCTCGCCTTTTTAAGTATTATGGTAAAAAGGTGTTGTCATGGCACTTGTAATTCGGATATAAGGTAGCCAGGCCGACTAAAGATGGCTTCCAATTCGTTCCGTATTCGAAACCAGCGAGTTATTTAGAAAAATACAAGTGCTGTATCAGACTCTGTGGAAGACCTCATCAACAGCTGAACTTGGAAATTTTGAAAGATCGTTCAAAGGCGAAACATCTATACGTCTGTACAAAAGTATTTTTTTGAACAAAACTACTTGTTTCAATCCGCTCAAAATTTATTTAATACTGAAATTGTCCGTGCATGACCTAAATAAGTGTTACTATTTTTAAACTATAAACATCGTACATTTATGCTTCGGCTTGTGTTGTAAAATCGGCATTAATGGCCATTTAATATCAGGTTCAACATGGACACGATTGATTTCATTCAAGATAGAGATATTTTTGTTGATACCGGTATGTAGTTTTTATAAACTGCTTTGCTTTCAAAGTAAATCAGGAAATATCGTACAACTAAATTTTTGTCCGAACCATCGCATGCTTCCGAATCTCATCTACTCGTATGGATCGTGTCATTCCGACACATTTCATAGATTTCTTATTTTCATATCAGCACTTTGTCGACGGGAAATCCAATCAAGAAAACCCTGACCCTCAAGCAGCTACTGTATTTGACCAGCTCACACCAGCTAGGCCTCCTCCAAAACTCAGATAAATATTTGAGCCACCAAAAAATACGAGAACAGATCGGTCTGAATCGTTAAGGTATTATTTTCCTTATAAAACAATTTATTTCACTGTACATTTAAATCAATTATTATGTTGATTAGAACTTGATTCTGCCAAACATGTGCTGTAAAGACTTAGACTTATTATGAATAAAGAACAAGTCAAACATGTACATATTTTCATTGTTATTCTTATATTTTGGGCCATTTACGTAAATCTACAATATTTAATGATAGTTCATCCAATGTTCAGAGTCCGGATCACATGCACACTCGATTAATAGTATTCTTAAAGTTGCACTCTCACAGAATTCTAGTTTGACACTTTTTGTCTCAGAATCGGCTTATTTTGGCATTCTTTAAATTAAGACCTGATATATAAATCACAAAGCAAACTCCGAGCCAAAATATGATAAATGCAATCAAATCCAGTGTAAGTTGTCAAAGTAATCAATCTGTGAAAGTGCAGCTTTAACAGTTAAAAAAAAATAACTTCTGCTAATGCTATATATTTTAAAATATATTTGCCATTGCAATAAAGAGATATTCACCTACAATATCATACATAAACATCAAAGAAATATCAAAGTTTAAGTAATGTTTGCAAAACAACAATGTATTTAATAAATCTGATATTAAATATGCAACAACTGGTGTTATAATCCAGAACTGAAGCTAACATCATAGAGGTACATCCTTCCAAGAATCCATCAAAACAACATGCTGAACAACTTCAAGAACTCTCTTCAAAAGACCACACTTTCCTGAAATAAATAAAAGATGCCAATATTAAAATAAATCAGTTACATGTATTGTTAAATATTTTAATACTAGCTGTAAATGCTACTGTCTTTGATATTTGCTTCCTACATGTATATCATAATGAAATATTGACAAGATAATAGCTAATGTTTTGTGGTTGTTGTTTTTCTCTGGACAAATAGTCCATTACTTTTGTACAGCAAAGTAAAACTAAATGTTATAAAAAGCTTTCAAATAGGTCCTACCGATTATTTGTAAAACTTGTCATCACTGGTTTTCTCTTGCGGTTGACATTGCCTGGACTGGCAAATATCATGTGTGTGTGTGAGGGGGGGGGGGGCGGTTTCCGGTCTTATGCTAGGTCCCCTGTTGCGGTAGGCTTGTTGAAGACAATAATAAGGGGACTTCCTTATCTCCATCAATCAAAATACTTTAATGGTGTCAACGGTAAATAGCAGGAGACCCTCCACCAGCCTTAACCGGTAAATGGGGGGAGGGTAGTGTGTGTGGGTTAGAACCAGCTGCCCGGTCAGCTTAGTTGGTTAGAGCGCCGGGCTAGTGTTCTGGTGGTTGTGAGTTCGAGCCCCACACCGGGGGCAATTTTCCTCCCAGGTCTACTTTTACAGCCAGAGTGTGTGAACATGTTCCACAATTTCTGTAAGAACAAAAACCAAAGCATGTGAATGTTTGAGCAATGCAATAGTTACAGATTGGTATCACCCACGATTGTCACTTGTCAACTATTAGTATTACATTATTATTCATAAGGGGGAGTGTTCAATCGCTTAGAACTGAAACTTTTTATGCATAACCCCAATAAACCATTTCTGCTCATACTGTAGAGTACAAGGTTATACTGTATAGCTGGCATGTAACTGTTATTTAATGTCACTTCCGGGTTCCCCATTCGGGCCATTTATGATTTACTCATATTGTGCGATGATTTAATCTTTGTTTCAACAATACTGTAAGAAGGACCGGTGTTATTAAAAGTTAAACTTACCCTTGTTTGCATTTACAGTATGCGTCACACACACGCTTTTCCTTTGTATCGATGTCAATGTTGACAACATGGCGGCTATCCGATTTTCTCTGACTTGGATAGATTTCACCCCGTCAATGTTAGATATCGTCATTTTCTAAAGATATATCGAGCCTCCCGATGTAGCAGCCAGTTACAAATTCCTTTGACTTCTATTTTTTTCGCATTGTAATGTCACATTTATGATAATTTGTCAGGAATATCGGAAAGCGAAACGACGCGAGACGCCATTACTTCCTCGTTTGTTTGACGGACATAGACAGAGTTCGCTCCCTTGATATCAGGGGGCCTGGCTTAGAAGCCGCTGTCGTAAGGTCAATTAGACTGCTGACATTTCGACATAAACATCATTTATTTAATGTATATATGGAATCTGCGATCTGATATTTTCAGCAGTCTTATATCAATGGCGTCACTAACGCAATAATTGTCTAATTTCATGACAAAAATTAAAGACATATGTCAAAACGGTCAATCTTTGAGAGTGCAGCTTTAAAAGTTAAAAAACCCACACTATATGTAATTAAAATGATGTTTGGAAAATTCACATAATGTCGGAGTATAGTACGGTGTTGAATTAAATATAATATATTATATAGTAAGTATTCCATACTAATATCCTGTTTATTACCTGTAAAGACACAATGATCTTGATTTGATTTTGTTTGTTTTATTGTATTGAAAACAATGAAGACACAATGGTCACCAACTTTCGTAAAAATACAGTTTATAAAAGTAAAGGTACAGCGTACGTAAGTATGTGAATGAAACTAAACACGTATGTATGATTAACGTACATTATCAACGTTGACGTTACGTGTACCGTCTCACATTGTATACAGTGACATGGGCAGTTGACATAAACGATAAGCATGGTAAGTAAACATACTGTATATCTCTCATGTACATGTTTGGAATGAACGCTGAGTGAGGTACGTATCAATGTCAGTTATGGTAAAATACAAACGTGGCTGTGTATGAAGATCATGGCTAACAACAGAACATTATGACTGTTTAATACATATACACTCACAGTCATTTGATAGGAATTAACCCCTGCTTTGATAAATCTGAAGAATTTTATTTTTAGGTTAAATGTCACTAAATGTATTTCAGGTCATATGACACCAAAGCAGGGGTTAATTCCTATCAAATGACTGTGTATACACCTACATAGTTTGCTAATTCGTAATAGCATCCTATTTGGAACATGCAACGCTTGCTCATCTACTTAGGAACAAAACATGTGAACAAATAGGGAAAATAAAGGTCAGTCCGCAATTCTGAACATTTCAACAGCATGAAAGTAGTCCGATTCCGTAATTAAAACACTGCTATTCCATTATTTTCTTGTATATTCTGTGCACCATCCTGATGGGGTCTGGAAGCGGGATAGGGGTAAACATCTGCATGATCGCCCGCGCCTTGTCGTACCACTTCATAAACAACGTGCTCGCCTTCTTGAATAGAGACATTGTGACGTCAGCGAGGAATTGATGACGTTAATGATTACGTGAGGTAGATGTGATCTTTGAATGCTGAAAAAGAAGAAACTTTTTTGCATTTGTTAGTCTGAATGAAATGCATACTAATGGAACTACATGTATTATATATTTTCGTAGTTAATTGTTTTTTCCATGTTATAGTTGACTTGAAGTTAATTCTTAATGAATAAGAATGGACGGAGTAAGCGTATACTTAGAATACAACCTCATTGGCTGACACATTGACAACGCAAAATCTGATGAAGGGAGTGTTTATCTGATGGGTGGCAGTAGGCAGACCTTTAAACACCCGCTAGAGGTGAAGCTCTTAATAATTAAGTCTAGTTCTTAATGATTGCCTTTCTGCAATTTCATTGGCTTAAAATGTAGGTTGTATTCTAATCATAATTACACTGCTAGCTAAATCCAACTTCGATGTTATTGAGCAAACTCTTCAGCTTTCAAAGGAAGACATCATCGGCGTAGTAAGGAACTATTCTATAGTAAATAAAATCATCATGGATATACTTTTATGATCGAAAATGCATATTAGAGTAAAATGGTCCTCATATGTAATTGTATAAGCACATTTCAAGCCATGTATCTTGTAAATTATTGTACAAACACATTTCAAACCATGTACGTCGTTGAACTTATTTTGAACTAAGAGACTCCATGTTGTATTTATGATGATGTTTAACCACTGTCTCCTCACTATGATTATATCATATACTATGTGTACTGTCAATGTACAATGTATGTTTCGTGAGTACCTTGTACACTGTAATTGTAATTTTATGAGTATACATGCATTCATATATATCACGCCTCCAACATAAACGCATGACGCAACGCCATTGGTCCAGGACTGGTCACGTGGTGACCCCATATTTTTCCATATTGGGTCACCAAATTTATATCGAACCAAAATGGCTTCTATTTGCCGATTATGATGAATAAATGAAACATTTAAACATGTAATTAGGTTGTCGACATGATATATACGTTACGGGGTTAGTAGGTGACCCGATATGGGGTATACGGGGCAAAGGAAACTATAACCGGTGGGATCGAATACTGACCGCCGTTACTTATAATATTGTGACCTACGATCGATTGATATGAATTGTATATAATTATATATATTATGAATTCCATTGATGGTTGCTCACGGGCATATGACCTTTAATTATTCATTTGAATAAACTATCATGAAACGATATAATTATTCAATTACAATTGAGCTCGATTTATTCCAAACTTTATACAACGTGAGAATGATGAACATGATATTTACTTGTGCGTTAAAGTGAATTGTCAATATTTGAAGAAAAAAACACAATAACAGATTTGAAATATCTTTAAAACATATAAATCAGCAGTGTATTTTGGTATAATAAATACTTTAAAATGAATGTATTTACCTGCCTAGAATGTAAACTCCTTTATATTAATGCCGCTATGAACTCAGTATATAACCATGTTTAGTAAACTGGGTTTATAGCAGTCTCATGTACTTATACTAGTATTCATTTTTTGTCAAGATTCAACCCAGTGGCTTTTGTAAACGGAGGATATTTGAGTAGTATCACTTGAATGGAAAAAGCTGTACGATAAATAATAATGCATGAGCTACCTGAGTCCTTGAAACTTGATTTTTGTATGATATGTTTAAGTTGTGTGCGGTTTTATTAATGAACCTTACTAATGGTAGCTCCGCACTTTTACTTATAGGTACTTGCTCATGTTTTGGACCAAAACAAGTTTTCACAGTAATGCATCTGAGAAACACTCACACAAAATACAGTTATAGTATAAATATGAATTTTGTTTTTACTACGGCAGTTAAGTCAAGAAATAAAAAACCCGACGCCTTTTCCAAAAAAGTTGCCATGCAAGAGTGGTCGATATTTTAACCTCTTAACAATACACTTATAACATCACGTGATGATGCCATCAACCAATCACGCAACAACAAAGCTGTAAATTAAGTGATTATAAGCGTTTATAACGATAATTAAAATTGTGGTCTTCAATGACGATATTTGAGCAAATTGCAACATTTGCTGAAGGATTCCAGCGTTCGGTATCTTAGTATTAATACTACTAATGATTTGCCACACTTTATTTCGAAAAACACAATGTATTTTACAAAACACATGAGCGAGTGGACCCTTTAATGTCACGATAGGGCCATTACCACAACTATGTTGTAGAGTTACCATCATTTTATGTCACAACAATTTCAATTTTGTATATGGTGGATTATTTCTGCTATTTCGTGATGTCAGGTGTTCGGGCGAAGAGGCCTTTAGACGACAAATAGTTTATTTGCCGGAGTGCCTTTCCTTGTCGGGTTGTCAGGGCAAAAAGCGATAACCCGAAATCGAAAACGTGTCAAATGTAGGACGAAAACATACACGACCTTTTGTCGATTTTTCGTCTCAGTGGGTATCACATTAATCGCCGTTTCGGTTTTTAGTTTTGATTTAACCTTATATATTTTAAAATGATTTTGAAGAAAATTATGATAACTTATACTAAGTCACTCTCGTTGGCACGATGTTGTACGATGTTGGCACGATGTTGGTACGATGTTGGTAAGATATTGGTGCGATGTTGGTACGATGTTGGTACGATGTTGGTACGATGTTGGTACGATATTGGTGCGATGTTGGTACGATGTTGTACGATGTTGGCACGATGTTGGTACGATGTTGGTACGATGTTGGTGCGATGTTGGTACGATGTTGGCACGATGTTGGTACGATGTTGGTAAGATATTGGTGCGATGTTGGTACGATGTTGGTACGATGTTGGTACGATGTTGTACGATGTTGGCACGATGTTGGTACGATGTTGGTACGATGTTGGTGCGATGTTGGTGCGATGTTGGCACGATGTTGGTACGATGTTGGTAAGATATTGGTGCGATGTTGGTACGATGTTGGTACGATGTTGGTACGATGTTGGTACGATATTGGTGCGATGTTGGTACGATGTTGGTACGATGTTGGTACGATGTTGGTACGATGTTGGTACGATGTTGGTACGATGTTGGTACGATGTTGGTGCGATGTTGGTGCGATGTTGGTACGATGTTGGTACGATGTTGGCACGATGTTGGTACGCTGTTGGTACGATGTTGGTACGATGTTGGTGCGATGTTGGTACGATGTTGGCACGATGTTGGTACGATGTTGGTACGATATTGGTACGATGTTAGTACGATGTTGGTACGATTATGGTACGATGTTGGTACGATGTTGGTACGATGTTGGTACGATGTTGATACGATGTTGGCACGATGTTGGTACGATGTTGGAACGGTGTTGGTACGATGTTGATACGAGGTTGCACGAGAGTGTTGTCGTGTGTTGTGGGGAAACCGAAGTACCCGGAGAAAAAACACTTGGACGGCTTGGTGACCACTAACCAAATTCACAGTTTTTGAGGACCAATGGGAATGGACAATGAGTCCAATTTTAAAGTGCATTCTGCAAATATAATTGGTAAAATAAATTATCTCCGATTTTATATGGAAGCTGATTTCTGCCATATCATGTTTTGCATCGGTCTACCCACTTGGCACGTTTTGGGCCGCCACATGGCACAATTTCACATTTTCGCAGCTAAAAGTCGAATTTCGACAAAACGATACCTTCGTTTCGCATTTTCGTCTTTCTGTAGTCATGCCCAAAATAATATCAAGAAAAAAAAACCATACCACTGCCTTTTCATACATTTTTGTGACGAATCGTGCAGCTGCACATAAACATAGTGTTACTCAGTTGAATATGCAATTATTGAAATTAAGTAACCCTTTTGTCCTGTTTCCGCCTCTTCGCGGCGACAATAAATGGCCGGGCAAAAAGGCAACAATTCGAAAATGCGCCAACTTGCGCGGCGCATTTGGCGACAATGCAAAAATGCGCCAAATGGCGCGGCGACAATGCAAAAATGCGCCGAATGGAGGGGCGGCAATGCTCGAATGAAATGGTGGAGCAACAATGACATAACATGAAATGGCAGAAATCAGCCAACATTTTTTCATCATTTTAAGAATTTAAAGACAAAAGTACAAAGGTTTGATGGGAGTCGAAACTACGATGAAAAATCTCTTGAGACATTTAATCACTATTTAAAGTTTGCATTGACATGAACCTGACGTCAATGGTTCGGAAAAGTGCTGTGACTCAGACATTTGAATAAATCTCAATGCATATGCATTGGTCCATAAATAATTGAGCGTCATTACATCCACTTAATATGGCAGTATATACTATAACGTTCAGTGTGAATTCAAAGGCTTCGATCGGGCACATACATCAGACTATAGAACTTTAAAATATTCACTGGTATATACTTGGTTTGATTAGCTGACTCTCTAACCTTTATCCTGCAGTTTTAAGATATTGGGTTTAAAAGCTCTACAGAGCTTATGTTTTATGTCGATATCATCTTGGTGACTGAAATTAAAACGAATGTGAATCTATACTACTCTATGACCATTCCGCTTCATTGATACCGCAAGTGAAACAAATTGAGTGTTCATATGCCCATATTTGCCCCTATATTATTTCACCCTTGGTTAAATCTCGTCTTATGAAGGCGTCAAAATATGTTATGGGCCTAAATTGACTGCGAGCTTCTATGGAAAAACAAAGTCGAGAAAAATGACATTTTTGGGAAAAGGATCAAACTCAACTTGACCCAATGAATATTTTGCATAATATGTTTGAAAGGAATAATAATAACAAAAATTCTTAAAGACTTCACCTGATACGAACATTCAAATCTTGTTGACATGTTTGTATGGGAAACAATAATAACAGCTCTTAAAAGTCGACATTAGATACGTACATTCAAATCTTGTTGACAGATTTTCCGTTTTGAAATTCTACGACCTTCTGTTTTCAGGTCTTGGCATTGATATTTCCTTTTAATCTTCATACTATTTTCTAAATATTCGGTTAAGGCATTGATCTTTATTTATATATGATGTCAACATGGATGATCAGTGAATTGAATCCGTCTATCAATGCACATTGAATTTTGCGCATGGTAAATGGAGATAGTGAATAGCTTTTGTATTCGGGCTTGCTACAGCCGATTAATTAAAGAATTAAGCTGGTTTTCTTTTTGTATATTAAATGTACTCTTCAGTTTATGAAATTATTCTTTTCATACATCATTTTCGTCAGCAATACGTATGTTGAGGGTTGTTTCATAACAAGATTGCAATCACACTCTCACCGAAGAAAAAGTGATACTTTGCAAGCAACAAATTTGGCAACTTTTTAAATGATAATAATCTATCTACGTCAGAGGATGAACACTTCTATCTACGTCAGAGGATGAACACTTCTATCTACGTTAGAGGATGAACACTTCATCTACGTCAGAGGATGAACACTTCTATCTACGTCAGAGGATGAACACTTCTATCTACGTCAGAGGATGAACACTTCTATCTACGTCAGAGGATGAACACTTTTAACAACAGTCAAAAATCGCTATATTGACCTCTTTTATCTCAAACTTGTTTCAAATATTTTGGGCCCTTTTGTATTTCGGTTATATCGGATGTTCGTTATCTCGAAGTATTTCCTAGGGTGCCGAAGACTTCGAATTTTGACTGTACATTAAGTTCTGACATTAATTATAGCGGATCTTAAATTAAAAAAAAATCTTTAGCAAGCAGACATAGTTTAATAAGCTCAGTTCTATTATTTGATTGGAACAATTGTAAATATTAAGATTTAAATTTGCGTTTATTTTTAAGTTTAAATTGATTTCCAGGGAGGTGTTTTATTGCATAAATACAATTTAGATTCGTTAGTCCTTTGGCTTAACTGTTTATATGAAATATTATAAAACGTTCATATACATTCGAGGGGTTTTCGATGGAAAATTGCCGAGGTGCTCCACCTCAGGCAAACTTTAGCAAGATCTGTACTACTTTTGTTATTTCCACAAACAAACCTAGACTGTCCAGAACAAGTGATTCCATTGTGATACGACCATGCGTATACCAACCAAACAAACAGGAGAAACAAATACAATATTACGTATCAAGCTAACACCATAGAACATGTAAAGAAACATCTATACTGATTAGGAAGAAATAAGTAAAACACATGGTGGAACCACTCGTGATCGCCCCGGAAGCTCTGTGGTAGGGCGTCCCGGGTTAATCACCGGACCTCGTTATACCGAGAAATATTGGTACAAATAGCTCCCTTGCCTAGCGCGTGGCATGAAAAGATAGTACTTTGAGGACTCAGTACTGGTAAAATCCCAGGACAGTTGTCTCTCGTGAAGCGGTTCAGTTTAACAGCCGTCACCTTCAAGACCCAAGGGATCTTTTCGAAAAGAGATAGGGTGTTGCACCTGAATCACCTTGTATCTCAACTCTTCTCATATCTTGATTAGAGTAGAGAATTCTATTACTTCTAATGTACGATGGCATTAATGTGACACGTGTTATTCTTTTCGATGGCAACGATTTACTAACTCGTTCCCACTACTAAGTAAGTTGTCGCCAAGACTGACAGATAAAAAAGCCATGGGAATGAGATGCTAAGTCGTCACATAGCTTAGTCATTACATCGAGAAACGAAAGATTTGGGAACGAGATAGTAAGTCGTGGTCAAGAGATAAGAAAGACTTGGGAACGAGATAGTAAGTCGTGGCCACGGGATAAGAAAGACTTGGGAACGAGATAGTAAGTCGTGGCCACGAGATAAGAAAGTCTTGGGAACGAGATAATAAGTCGTGGCCGCGGGATAAGAAAGTCTTGGGAACGAGATCGTAAGTCGTGGCCACGAGATAAGAAAGTCTTGGGAACGAGATAATAAGTCGTGGCCACGAGATAAGAAAGTCTTGGGAACGAGATAATAAGTCGTGGTCGCGGGATAAGAAAGTATTGGGAACGAGATCGTAAGTCGTGGCCACGAGATAAGAAAGTCTTGGGAACGAGATAATAAGTCGTGGCCGCGGGATAAGAAAGTCTTGGGAACGAGATAATAAGTCGTGGCCGCGGGATAAGAAAGTCTTGGGAACGAGATCGTAAGTCGTGGCCACGAGATAAGAAAGTCTTGGGAACGAGATAGTAAGTCGTGGCCACGGGATAAGAAAGACTTGGGGACGAGATAGAAAGTCGTGGCCATGAGATAAGAAAGTCTTGGGAACGAGATAATAAGTCGTGGCCGCGGGATAAGAAAGTCTTGGGAACGAGATAATAAGTCGTGGCCGCGGGATAAGAAAGTCTTGGGAACGAGATAGTAAGTCGTGGTCAAGAGATAAGAAAGACTTGGGAACGAGATAGTAAGTCGTGGCCGCGGGATAAGAAAGTCTTGGGAACGAGATCGTAAGTCGTGGCCACGAGATAAGAAAGTCTTGGGAACGAGATAATAAGTCGTGGCCGCGGGATAAGAAAGTCTTGGGAACGAGATAATAAGTCGTGGCCGCGGGATAAGAAAGTCTTGGGAACGAGATAGTAAGTCGTGGCCACGGGATAACAAAAAACTTGGGGACGAGATAGAAAGTCGTGGCCATGAGATAAGAAAGTCTTGGGAACGAGATAATAAGTCGTGGCCGCGGGATAAGAAAGTCTTGGGAACGAGATCGTAAGTCGTGGCCACGAGATAAGAAAGTCTTGGGAACGAGATAGTAGGTCGTGGCCACGGGATAAGAAAGTCTTTGGAACGAGATAGTAAGTCGTGACCGCGAGATAGGAAATACTTGGGAACGAGATAGTAAGTCGTGACCGCGAGATAAGAAATACTTTGGAACGAGATAGTAAGTCGTGACTGCGAGATAAGAAATACTTTGGAACGAGATAGTAAGTCGTGACCGCGAGATAAGAAATACTTGGGAACGAGATAGTAAGTCGTGACCGCGAGATAAGAAATACTTGGGGACGAGATAGTAAGTCGTGACCGCGAGATAAGAAATACTTGGGAACGAGATAGTAAGTCGTGACCGCGAGATAAGAAATACTTGGGAACGAGATAGTAAGTCGAGGCCACGAGATAAGAAATACTTGGGAACGAGATAGAAAGTCGTTGCCACGAGATAAGCGTGCAGACATATAAAAACTCTTAGAAACAAACACACACTCCACATCCGTGCCTATAATTATGTTATTCTAAATAGGTCATTATATAGTGTCTACACGACATAAAAAATGCAATTTGGTTGCATGTTCTTGTTAAATCTACAAACCTAGGGATGAAGTTGCTAGTAATCTAAAGCTGGGTTATGATTAGGCGACAATTCGGCTTCGAAGATTATATTGAATCTGTTCTTCTGGATTGAATTTTTGGATCGACCCTCACCAGAAATTCGGCAATGCTGTGCAAGTTCTTTCCGGTTTTAAGAATTACTGACTGATAGAAAATAATCAATCAAAGTGATTTCGGACATATTCATAAATGTTTATGTGAATTCTTCGTTTCGCTCATTTCTATTATAAACATACATGGATTTTTATTTTAATGAAATAGTTATTTTTCTTGTGATTTTCATCGTTTATACGAATGGTTTGTATCGTTTTGTAGTTTTTGGTGTTGTTAATGTTTCTCTTTGATTATAAACACATTTACATGCATCGTCAGAGAATTTGGAAATTCAACTGTTTCCTTATTTTATCAAAACCATCTAACACACAACGGCGAACACTTTTTAAAAAAATGTTTTATTTTTCTACCGGCAAATATCATACAAATGGTGTCGGCATCCCACATAAGAGGGGGTGCGTTGACAGGTCGTGGGTTGGTTAATTGTAACGCAAGGGGTCGGAGAGTAACAAAGGGGTCGGAGAGTAATGGAATGGGTCGGAGAGTAATGGAATGTGTCAAAGAGTAATATAATGGTTTGGAGAGTAACGGAAGGGGTTGGAGGGTCACGTAAGGGGTTCGAGAGTTATTCGAATGGGTCTGACACTAACGGAATTTTTGGTAGGAGAGTAACGAAATGTGTGGGAATGAATGAGGTCCATCCAGATTAATCCGTAAGAATTTGTATGTTTGTTTCAGGTCAGGGACCAGACTGTACGGGTCAGGTGCTGGGGGAGCCTAACCCGACCACCACCGGAACTACCACTGGTCCAAACACAGGTTATTTAACAATAGGGTTGGCTTTTACTTCTTTTTGATACGAAGCAAATGCCATTTCGGTGTTCTGCGCTCACACATCACAAAAATGCGGCATTGAACAAAGTAGGCTTGACTTATGCTTAAATAAAACCATCCTTTTAAACACTAATTATTATGATTAAAATTAGAACTCTTGTTATTTGACATATCTATTTGCCAGAGGCTGCCCAAGTTTAGTTTCAGTCTGACAACTCTGTCGCTCAGAAATATTTGGGCTTAAAAGCTTATAAGCTTGTGGCTGTATTTCATAAAATATATAAACTGAACATTTGCTATCAAATACTCATGCACAATATATTTTAAATATGTGTTAATAGCCTTTCATCCAAATTACAAACTAATCGACGGAGTTTATTTTACCCAAACAAAGTCAATCAAGCCCATTTAGGCGCATCAATTATTGCTCCAATATGTGTTATGTATGCATAGAATTCTCTTCCTTTACAAGCAGTGGCCCTGTATTTGAAGAAATACTAAACTTTCATTTGACACGGTGTCGTTCATAAACATCAATTAAATTTTCATTTATTGAATATTGGGACGAGTAAACATACATGTTTGTATGCAAGTGATTGAAAAAATAATAAATTCAATATTAAGTTTCAGTATCAAATGTCATGCAATTATTTTGTTTACAAAACCTGACATGAACACTATCAAACTTAAGAACTGATGTTTATCTTTACTATCGCTGCTTTATCTCAATGACATGATATTTCTGATGATTTAAGACGCTTGATTCAATGTATCAATGTAGCTCACATCATTTACAACATCGTGAATAGGTTTAACATATTTCATTCAGCATATTTTGCAACTACTAGATTGCAACATTATATGTTATTTAAGGTTTGTTCGCATTTTCTCGTGTTTATGCTGTATGAACGCAGTAGGGCAGGCGAGTCAATTACATGAAGCGCGCTAGCGCTTCTTGGCCATTTGCTCGCCTTCCCTCCTGCATTCATACAGCATAAACGCAAGAAAACATATTTTCAATACTTACATCAACATTTTTTTTATTCATTACAATTAAAAATTATCAGTATCTTCTGCAGTTGAGTATTTGTTCTTAAAGAAATGTAACCGACAACATACGTTTGTAAAAGGGAATAGCTGATATTTTATAACGTCGTTTAACATTTGTTAAATGGGGTCGCGCGAATCCAGTCGGAGCGCTATATTGATATCAATACTGACGTCATAACTTTATTTGCGTGTTTTACAATACGAACGTCCAGTTTTCTCTGTACAAAGGATCAGGCGAATGTAAATATTATATTATCTACGTGATATATTGAACGGGTTAGAACAAATGCAGAGCTTAAAATGATCCTCGTCTCAACCTGTTTGCATCAAATGGTTCAGAATAACAATTAAAGACAATTTTTACATAAATAATACTTTGGCTATATATGATATAGAAGTGAATATCTTAACGTTCTACAGAACTTAGAACACAACCTACATTTTAAGCCTATGTCATAGCAGATAGGCAATCATCAAGTACTAGGCTAACTCATGAAGAATTACGAAGAAGTTTAAAGGTCCGCCAACTGCCACTTGTCCGATACACAATTATTTCGTCAGATTTTGCGTTGCCGATGTGTCAGCCAATAAAAAAGTATTCTAAATCAGTTAGATGACCTGAATTAATATCTTAAAGATTAAGAAGGGCTTCTTCGCTGCGCTCACTTTTCAAATTACTATTCATTAATATTTTAATTCATGTCATCGCACAATTACGTAATAAAGCCTGAAATGTTACAGTTCGGACGAAGTCTTCTAGTATCTGTGTTACGATCATGCTAAGTGCATGCAATTATTTGCGGACAAAACTAGAATCGAATAGAATTCAAACGTCTGTGTCACAGCACGCATAATAGGGGTCTATGACGTCAAAGGACATTGTCCCCTCAATAAGTACATACACATAACCATCGTGGGTGTCTGAGGTCGTATTTTTCAAATATACCCCTTGTCGTTTCGTCCCCAGATAGGTCGTACGTGATGCGCGGTGCCAGCATGAAGGTGCCGTGTTGCGGGGTAATTTCGGAGTGGCGGTTCGCGACGGCCGCCGCCGGCGACCTGAGCGCCCAAGTTTTAAGGCAAGATGCCGGAAACAGCTACACGGTCATGGGGGAAAACATATACACAGGTATCAATTGTTAAAATAACATGACAAACTTAAATATATCGGTTTGTATTTGAGTGTAAATAAAATTTCGTTATGGATTATTAAAACTTAAAGAAGGACATGACCTGACATATGAAGCCTTGGACGATTACAGGTGCCGTTGCCGGAACGGCCACACGATACAGTATAGGGACAAGCGCACAAGTCTCCGTGGAACAAAACTTTGAAATCGGCTGGTTAGTTTTTACATACAAGTATATAGCTTTCGAATGTTGATCAACTGTATATTCATTAAAATCAAAACTTCGGATTATTTTGAAAAAAACAAACAATTGAAATTACGAACACTTTTTAGACTCTTTGTTGTATATGCATAAAGTGAACTGTTTTCGCTATAAAATCAAAAACTTAAACGTAACTTGATGCGCTCTTTGAAAACAAATCTGACATCACGCGTACATGAACAAACGTTACATTCGGTCTTACAGGCGATAAATAAAACATATTCGTTTCAGGCACTCGTCATCAACAGATGCTGTGGCATTAGAGACGAACGCCGCCTACACGATGGGGGCCGTCAATTTTGCCGGCAAAACAGCCGAAGGCGGCACCGTAGCCTTGCCAAACACGCTCGTGAACGGGGAACGCTGGATGTTTGGAGCTGTTCTCTCGAGCAGTGAGTAGAAAGGCTAATATTATATATATCATTTAAACTTTTTGGATACCGACTGCAGCCACCTGATGGTCATACGTGCTCATGGACAAGATTTCCTGGAGCATTCCTCTATAACAGCGGGCTGACGCTGGGTTAACTTGTATATTGGTTTTACTAGGCTTAGCGGACCTTTCCCTCCCGTAAATGAGATTTTCGTGTTTACATTAGAGGTCGTCCCTTAAGTGTTATCATACGTAAAGACGACTAAGAAAAGTACGTGTTCTGGCCGGTATTCCAAAACCATCTGAAGCCATTTTCCTAAGGCCAAAAAAAAAATGTTTAGGGTAACCTTCCTAAAATATCTAAGTAGGGTATGTCGGGATTTTTTTTTTTTTTATTTTTATTTTTTTAAAAACTGTCGTAAGTTCAGAGTGTTTTCTACACATGGCAGTCTTTCCTACATTACTGTCATTGCCTGACTGTTTTATCATATAAACAATAATTCTGATTAAAATATGCATTTATCCGCCCTTCGTAACTCTCTATCGCTAACGAATATTTTTTTTGCTCATAAACGGAAAAAAATAGTTAGGGTCGGCGCATTTTTATAGGTAGGGTCGGGTTACCCGAAACAGACATTTTTTTAGGCCTAAGTTAAATATCTCACTTGTCATTTGATATAATAACTTAATAATATCTGAAAATCTTTATGTTCATTGATGTTATTTAATATACATCCATTCATTTTAAATTCTCTTTTATTTTTTTATTTTAATTTGACTGTAAAAAATAAAAAAAAAAAATGTATAAAATCCTCGTATGGTTCGTGCAATTTAATTGTCCTATAGACGCGGTGCCACATTTCGGTACAAGCCTTCCAGCGACAAAGACAATCAGCTCCACGTCGGCGGCGGCGACGGTGGTCCACTCCCTCACCCCCACGGACGACAACCCTGACGACATCGCGGCCCTCACCGTCACCCTCAGTCCCGCCAGCACAATGTTTGATCTCGTTGGCAACGGTACGATGATTTGCTTCTTTCAATATTTTTATCGAATGTTTTTGTTATATATCCAAGCCCGTTTGTTCAAAACTCACGTCAAGGTACCAAACATGTGGGATATCTTATAAAAAAGTACCTATATATATTGGATTATTGGTGTCTTGTTTAAAGTGTTCACTGAAAGTACGTAACAAGTAGTGAGTTTCAAGGGAATGATGTCAAGAAAAAGGATTATGAGTTCAAGATTGCTGGTCACTTTATTCTGGATAAAAGGGGTTTACGATTGGGTCGAGGTGTGATTCCGAAGTACTTCAAGAACGTTTGCTTCCTGTTGGATATAACAAATATGAATAAACTTCAATAAAACACGGTGACAATGTATGTGTGTGAAGGTGGCTCAGCCATCGGCAATCGACAATCGACATTCGATATTATATAGCAAATCATCGATGTCGAGCTGCAATGTCGAGCTGGACGGAATTCTAGCTCGACATTCGATACTATATAGGAAATATTCAATGTCCCTCTTCAATGTCGTGCTGGACGGAACTCTAGCTCGACATTCGATTTTATATAGGAAATATTCAATGTCGAGATGGAATGTCGAGCTAGAATTCCTTCCAGCTCAACATTGCAGCTCGACATTTAAAATTTGCTAAATAGTATCGAATGTCAAGCTAGAATTCCGTCCAGCTCGACATTGCAGCTCGACATTGAAAATTTGCTATATAATATCTTATGTCGAGCTAGAATTCCGTCCAGCTCGACATTGCATCTCGACATTGAAGATTTTCTATATAATATCGCATGTCGAGCTAGAATTCCGTCAAGCTCGACATTGCAGCTCGACATTGAATATTTCCTATATAATATCGAATGTCGAGCTAGAATTCCGTCAAGCTCGACATTGCAGCTCCACACTGAAGATTTGCTATATAATATCGAATGTCGAGCTAGAATTCTGTCCAGCTCGACATTGCAGTTCGACTTGAACATTTGCTATATGATATCAAATGTCGAGCTAGTATTTCGTCCAGCTCGACATTGCAGCTCGGCAGTGAAAACTTGCTATATAATATCTTATGTCGAGCTAGAATTCCGTCCAGCTCGACATTGAAGCTCGACATTGAAAACTTGCTATAATATATCGAATATTGAGCTAGAATTCCGTCCGGCTCGACATTGCAGCTCGACATTGAATATTTGCAATATATAATATCGAATGTCGAGCTAGAATTCCGTCCAGCTCGATATTGCAGCTCGACATTGAATATTTGCGATATAATATCAAATGTCGAGCTAGAATTCCGACCAGCTCGACATTGCAGCTCCACACTGAAGATTTGCTATATAATATCGAATGTCGAGCTAGAATTCTGTCCAGCTCGACATTGCAGTTCGACTTGAACATTTGCTGTATGATATCGAATGTCGAGCTAAAATTTCGTCCAGCTCGACATTCCAGCTTGACATTGAATATTTCCTATATAATATCGAATGTCGAGCTAGAATTCCGTCCAGCTCGACATTGAAGCTCGACATTGAAAACTTGCTATAATATATCGAATATTGAGCTAGAATTCCGTCCAGCTCGACATTGCAGCTCCACATTGAAGATTTGCTATATAATATCGAATGTCGAGCTAGAATTCCGTCCAGCTCGACATTGCAGCTCCACATTGAAGATTTGCTATATAATATCGAATGTCGAGCTAGAATTCCGTCCAGCTCGACATTGCACCTCGACATTTAATATTACCTATATAATATCGAATGTCGAGCTAGAATTTCGTCCAGCTCGACATTGAAGATTTGCTATATAATATCGAATGTCGAGCTAGAATTCCGTCCATCTCGACATTGCAGCTCGACATTGAAGATTTGCTATATAATATTTTATGTCGAGCTAGATTTCCGTCCAGCTCGAAATTGCAGCTCGACATTGAATATTACCTATATAATATCGAATGTCGAGCTAGAATTTCGTCCAGCTCGACATTGAAGATTTGCTATATAATATCGAATGTCGAGCTAGAATTCCGTCCAGCTCGACATTGCAGCTCGACATTGAAGATTTGCTATATAATATTTTATGTCGAGCTAGAATTCCGTCCAGCTCGACATTGAAGCTCGACATAGAATATTTGCTATATATAATATCGAATGTCGAGCTAGAATTCCGTCCAGCTCGACATTGCAGCTCGACATTGATGATTTGCTATATAATATCGAATGTCGAGCTAGAATTCCGTCCAGCTCGACATTGCAGCTCGACATTGATGATTTGCTATATAATATCGAATGTCGATTTTCGATTGCCGATTGCTGAGCCAACTTCAATGTATGTTTCAGAAGAATGATTTTTACTAAATGTAATAAAAAAACACTGTAGGTGATCTTTAAACCTCAACTAGCGGTCATAATTAGTTTGTGTTTAATAAGTAATTCTCACGTTTCTTAAGTAAATTAAGCTAAGTACTTCAACAGTCAGCCCTTATTGATCTTTATCAGGTGAAGCG
Organism: Mya arenaria; assembly: GCF_026914265.1. Taxonomy (NCBI): domain Eukaryota; kingdom Metazoa; phylum Mollusca; class Bivalvia; order Myida; family Myidae; genus Mya; species Mya arenaria. The sequence goes on along the minus strand of NC_069131.1, from coordinate 12,735,677 downwards.
GTAGATATTTATCAGTAGCTGGCCCAGTAAATGGGTAGTTTACACAATATAATGTAAATCACTAAAAATTTAAAGATTGTTGAAATGTACTTGTACGAAAAAGATATTGAACTGCGTTGAATAAAACCATTTATGTTTTGTCTGTGCATACAAACAATATTTAACCCTTGCCTTTCTTACCACTGTGTTTGTTTAAGGTCAAATCGCTGTTAAACTTTACGTCACAGCTTTATCAATAAGATATCTTAACTGAATGATAAAAACTTGTTGTGCAAACAGACCGTTCATTTTTATACAAATAGCGTTCTACTCTTAACTTCTTTCTATTTTAATTGTTCTACATAATGCTTTAAGAAACATCAAAGACTTTGCGAAATATTTCTATTTACCTAATTATTTAGCAAATCATTTCTTTAAATTTGTTATTTGTCCAATCATTGGGTACACGTACTTATCTATTCTTCCATTCTAACGTCTGTGTTTGAAAGCTGCACTCTTACAGATTGACAGTTTTAACATTTGTATTTGATTTGTCTCAGGGTCATCAATGCCTTTACTTTAGTCATTAAAGACAACGACCAATAGCAGTGTGTGTATACCACGTGATAAATTGCGTCATAAATGCTACGTATAGAAAAGAGATTTCATACAAACCTATGGCTTTCTCCTCAATTCTATATATTATATGTGTATGTTGTAAATGTTTATTTGTTATAAAAAATAAATACTGTTTAAACCAAATGCTACGTCGGAAGGCAATTTTTTTATTAGAAAAAAGATTTTAAACAAAGATCACTTTACTATTTATTCACCATTTTAAATGAAACATAGCGCAGTCTATGCCGCTTACGGAGCCCCGCCTTCGGTCTTTTACCAGAATTTGATCGCGAGTTTAGTTTCTTAAAACACTTTGACAAACCCTTTCACAATACGGCCGTCTGACGGAGCACTGTCAAAACATTGTTTTGGAAACAGGTTTGTCGAAGTGTTCGATGAAACTAACGACCCCATCAAATTTCGGAAATAAAACAAATGCGGGACTCTTAAAGCGGCATAGACTGCCCTTTGTTTCATTTAAAATAGTTTTGTAAATGAAAAGTTATCTTTGATTTAAATCTTCATTTTAGCCTTCCGACGCAGCATACATGACGTAATTTATCACGTGGTATACACACTGAATAGAACAAAACCTAATTGTTTCAAGATATACAGAAAATGTCATTTTTCTTAAAGCGTTAATAACGTCATAAAAATCGTTCGTGAATATGAAAAACTGCGATCTGATCATTTGTCATCAGTCTTGTATCACTGGTTTCAAGACAACTAAAACTTGGTTCATTCCAAGACAAAAAAAGTTGTCAAAACGGTAAATCTGTGAGAGTGCAGCTTTAAGGCACAATGTGGATGATGCATTCCTTCTACATGGAATCTACGTCACTATTTTGACTATAAAAATGATCGGAATCATCAGTCGACACCCTTATGAAATTGTGACATTAATATGATTATGATTAAAAATACAAGATACAAGAATCTTAAGACGGTTATATGATAACAAAAGCATTAGCCCGATCAGATATGTTACGATATGAATAACATACATATATAACAATACATAATAATGTATCGGTAACCTGGAAATAAAAGCTTTTAGTTTGTATAGGTTCCAGCTGGGTTAAAATACGTTTGTTTCAAAAATAATCAAATGGGTAAAAGAACGTGAAAATAAGATGGATAAATTAAGTAACGACTTCATTTTTAAATGTACCCCAGACAATGATAAGACTATGAGTATCTTCCATGGCTGGGAGTGTAAGATTGCTTCATTCCGACCCGAGCGTAGGGTGCGGAAACGAGGTTTACCGAGTTCCGCAAAACACCCTACGCGAGGGTCGGGATGAACATATCTTACTCGAGCGGCTATGGTAGATGCTTTTCCTCTCACACCTCAGTTAAATAAAGTTAAGAGTATTTTTTTTCTTCGTATGGATATGCGATAATTCGTGGTTGTCATGGTTATGCAAATCGGTAATTAAATAGTTCTAAAGAGAGTAAAACATTATTTCTTGAAAGGTGCGTTAAAACTGTTTTATGGTGACATTTGAAGCGAGAAATAAATAAAAAGCGTTCTAAATATTGCCACAAGACAATATTTCCATGATGCTACAGATGTGGCGACCATTAAAAAGGAGTTCCATACGGGCATTTTATCTTCGCCCGTGGGCAAGATAGGAATTTCTAGCATGGTTAAATTATTGGATCTACTTATCTGAGGTGGGAGAAATATTTATATTAATCAATACGCTTTACATAAGATCAACATTTTTTTCGGGGGTTGGGCCTATCTTTCGGTATATTAAACATCGTCGGCAAGCGAAAAAAGAGAGAAAATTGGCGGAAACTGACACAAACTTGGTATCGATGTGTTCAATGCATTGAAACTTACTAACTGAAGTACCACATAGTTTGCAATTAATTTGTTTTTCGCATTTTTTTTTTGTATTTTTCCATTAAAAAAGATTACTAGTTATGTCTATCTAGTAGGATTCATTTCTTATGCGTACTACTTACCCTGTACTGTCAGTTGTTACCGCAGGCGAGTGGTGTAAATGGTTGGCTAATAATGTGTACTTATCAGGCGGACTGAGTTCAATTTTAGCTTTCACCTGAATACTTCTTCTACGTGAAAAATTAAGTGTGAGTGTTTATGCATGGTGCCTTGAATTGGTATTTTAACATTAAATAAAATCAGAAAACTCAAATACTATCTCAGAATTTATCCCATTATACGACTTGCGAATACATTATCAATATACTCATGATCTGCATGCATATTTGAGGAAATCAAAGTGAAAACCCATTCCTTTTCTACATTGGACACAACACGGAACATTCAAGTGGCGATTATGTCCCAGAGGCTGTTTGTAACTTCAATCATCTTACATCTATATAAACGTCAAAACGGCAATACATCGATGTTTTATTTCCCCAACTTCAGGGTCATTTTCGGTGTTGGCTCACAATTCACACACGTATCTAGCAAAGTAATGAAACTATAGTACTAAGATGATTTTAATTTATTTAGTCCTTAAAGACCTAGTTTAAGCCTTCTATAAGTGAACCCCCCCCCCCCCCCCCCAAAAAAAAAAAAAAAAAATCGGTGTAAAGTACACAACCTCTTGATCTTAATCTGCTTTCCTTGATCCCTCTTATCAGATCTCTAATCTGAGTATACTGATGTGCAGTTTTGGAAGTTTCATTATATTATTGGCCCTAAGCCAATAAACCACTATACAGGAAATTGGCCCCTACTGTGACATCAGTGAAATTAGCAGAAGATGCACAGCAGGTATTATCATGCCAAACATTCCTTAAACTAGGCCTTTAAATAGACTAAGATCTGTATTGACATGGTCCCCAGATAGCGATGGTGAACGTGATTTATGAAGCGACCCTAACGTCACTTTGGTGAATGACGTTAGGTGTCCCACTCTTGTGTTATACAGAGGGAGTTCCGTTAAAGCCGTCAAGGTTTTTAGTTCATCGCTGGTGGCAGGGGTGAATAAGGTCTTGGAATACTTTTTTATTTTCAGAAACTACAACCATTCTCGTCACAGTAGCATTCCCTTTAAAACACATGACACACAGTGTGTGTATACCACGTGATAAGTTGCGCCATTAATGCTAACAAAAACAAACTTGAAACAAAAACAACTTTACTATTTCTTCACCATCGGTCTATTTCCAGAGTTTGATTGAGATTAAAGTTTCTTTAAAATCAAACCTTTTCACCAAACCGACGCCTAAATGAGCACTGTCAAAACGTTATATGGGGAAAATATTTGTTGAAGTGTAAAATCAGTAACCTTTAAAATCTGGTAATAAAACAAGCAGGACTCTTTAAGCGGCATAGACTTCCCTTTGTTTCATTTAAAATGATGAAGAAAAAAGTTTTCTTTGTGTTTAGTCTTCATTTGAAGTAAAATGTTGCTTTCCGACGTAGCATTTATGACGTAATTTATCACGTGGTATACGCACACACAGATACATGCAACGATCCTTTCTTTTTGCAGACGTTCAGGTATTGAGCACCCCTCTGGCCGTCGGCGAATACGACGTAGTGTTTGAAGTCGTTGATCACTGTCTCCACACAGGGACCGCAACTCTTACCGTCACGGTGGTAGAAACCGTGAGTTACTTTTCCTTGTATTTTGCTATTTCATATATCCATATAGCATGCATACATGGTAAACAACGTTATACATCATCGGACATCTTGTTTTGATTATGTGTGACTTTTTGAATTTTCTGCTTGCGTATATATTGCCATTCCCAAAGCCATCACTCAGGTGCCTTTCTTCATAGGCTGCACTTTAAAGTGCATATTTTCTTCATTACTATCATACATAATCGCATTTTGCGTCTGTCAAAGATTATTCGTGTTAAATTGAACCTTAGTATCCAATGAAATGACTGAATAAATGAAGATATCGCATATTGTAAAAATGCGCGACTGAAAAAACCCTGCATTTACAGATAAAAAAAATATGAGCAAATTTTGGTGTTTTTTTACTGGGGATTTTGTGTAAGCTATCAATTATTATGGCTTATATTTTATCTGCACCAAAACCATATGCATTTTATTGTTTTGATCATCAAAGTCGAATGAGTTAAACATGATAATGCATTAAAATCAGAAAAAAAGTATATCAAGCTTTATTTTGCGCCTTTAAGTCGCATTCATTAAGATTCAAAGAAGAATAGTAGTATCCCAATAGTATGAATATAATACTGGCTAAAACATAAGTCAGAAGGTAATATTTATGACACAAATCCCCTTCCAGCAGTACTCTCAGTACTTTGATTAAAGATGTGTTGCTATATCTTAAAAAGCTTAATCGTTCTAAATTCTTAAAAAAGGTAAATGACGAACGTTTTGCACCTCAACATTTGTATAGAGAATAGGTTATATCATTTAGCCCCGCAGTTAATTAAAGTATCGGACAAATTATCATATCCAGGGCCCAATAATCACGAGCCTTCCGATAGCGGCGGTGTCACTGCGGGAGGATGCGTCCGCAAGCGTCTCCCTACACCAACTGGTCTTCACAGACGACGGGCCGCTAAGTGACGTCAGCTGCTCCATCCAGTCCACGGACCCTGCCGGCACCGTTCCGTTCACTCTGAGGTTCGCCGACAACACAGCGGGTAGGGATAGTTGTGTTATTTGTATCGGTGTATTATACAGTCGAACCCCGTTGCCTCGAACTCCGGAACGGCGAAAATACCTGGAGTCTCGGGGAATTTGAGCCAAGCAGGAATGCTTACCTTCAGGATAAAAAAAATCGGTCATTTACATCCAGTTCGAGCGAACGAGGAAATCGGGGTTCGACTGTATAACGTTTTACAATTGTATTTTATAGTCCACTGTCTCCCTTCTCAATTAGATGCGCTATCATTGGGAGGATACATTACGTTGGGTTATTTTGTAAATGTTTTTTGTTTAATTTGCATCGACGTGTTTTCACTATGAAACGATGAAGAAACATGATTTCCATAATCTCTAGCCTAATGTTCAAACTAATAAAACATTAAAACTCTTCAAAAATATTCACCCTACTAAGTTTATTTCAAACTATTTAATCCTAAATTATACAATGATGTTATGGACGAAAACCAATTTAAACAAATTTCAAAGAGAACTTAAATGAAAACATGTGTTATTCCAAACTACAAGGTGTACTTCTGCTCATGTACTATGACGTCAAACCCTGTTTTCGCTGTTTATCTTTTGTAACGATCACTATATACCGTGTGAATCTCTCCCATCTTTCAGACTACACTGTGTTCTACGACCCTACCCCCGGAGCAGCCCTGAACTATGACCTCATACCCCTGTACTCGCTGTTTATCGTGTGTAACGATGGTCAGTCAGACTCTGCCGTCAAGGAGCTCCAGATCTCCATCACACCAAACGAGCCACCGGTACCAGACATACCGGGTAAGGACTCAAATAAATCATGTTTGTAGCCGCCTTTGGTAAATACATGTAGTATAAACCAAAGACGGCTACAAAATGATTTCAGTTGTGACAAAAGCTGATAGCTTATAAGATCACGATCGAGTCCGTTTCATGGGAAGAAATCGATACTGTGTCCTTTTTGACAAGTCATGAGAATGTACCCCCGTTGGGGATCGAACCCACAACCTCTTTGGTGAGGGGTGGAAACCTATACCACTAAACCACTCTCACCCTCACGTGTCTATTGTGCCACTAATCCAAAGTTAAATTGTATTCCAAATATAAAGGGTATTGGCCCTCTTCCCAGAATGGCAAGAAAGGAGGTCATGACTTCTTTACTTTTTTTATATTATATATTGCACAACGATTGTGAAGGAAGCTATGATAGCTTAAACTAAGTCACTCTCGTTGGCAGGATGTTGCGCGAGAGTGTGGTCTTGTGTTTTGAGGGAAACCGGAGTACCCGGTGAAAACCCACTTGTCCAGCTTGGTGACCACTAACCAAACTCACATGTTCCCAGGCCGGGATTCGAATCCGGGTCGCCTTAGTGAGAAGCGTGTGCGCAAACCACTGCGCTAACCAGATAACCTGAAGTCAGGTGACTTCTTGTTTTTGCTATGACCTCCATCCCTTAAACATGTAAGGCACGTTGGAAAATTGTTTCTATTAATTCTTTTTAATCACCATGTTAACTGGATTATACGGTATCTATGTGCTGTAGTCCGGTGCTAATGCGCCGTAGTCCAGTAGTTAATGCGCCGTAGTCTGGTAATTAATGCGCAGTAGTCAGGTACTTAATGCACCGTAGTCCGGTACCTAATGCGCCATAGACCGGTACCTAATGCGCCACAGTCCGGTACTTATGCGCCATAGTCCGGTACTTATGCGCCATAGTCCGGTACTTATGCGCCATAGTCCTGCACTTATGCGCCATAGTCCGGTACTTATGCGCCATAGTCCGGTACTTATGCGCCATGGTCCGGTACTTTTGCGCCGTAGTCCGGTACTTAATGCACCGTAGTTCGGTACCTAATGCGTCTTATAGTTAACCTGTCTAAATGATTTCAGCAAAGATAACGGTGTCGGCGGCGACCACTAACGCCGGTGACCTGGTTCACACAGTCACCGCCACGGACCCAGAAAATGACAAGATGAATTTCACTATGGACTGTGGAGGCTGCCCCTTCATCATGTTGAAGAGTAAGTACACGTTCAAAAACTCAATAGTACCCACAATAATCGCAGCGGGTCCAGCATTTTTTTCACATGTGTACTTTGGTGGCTGCGCTACCCGTTCGTCATGTACCCGAGCTAGCATTTTCATTACACAAAAAGTAGTCCCTGGTACTCGCTGTAACCGTCATGTACCTTGGGAGGAACGAGCTTATCTTCACACATTTATTCTGTGGTAGCTGATTCTACGTCATTTGTCCGGATATGTTTTATCATAACACTTGAAAGTAGTCCCTGGTACCCACTGTAATCACAACGTCCCAAGGGAGGGGAAACAGCTTAATTTCAAATGTGAACTATTAGGACTGGCCCATTGTCATGGACCGAGTTAGTATTTATTATTTACACACAAAAGTAGTCCTTGGTACCCAGTTACCGCAGCGTACCCGATGAGAGGCGAGCTTGAGAGCGCATGTGGACTGAGGGGCTGTATCTTCAAATAAGTATATTTCATGTATTTCCGGTCCGGAAGGAAAAGTACGATCTTAGAGCACGTGCAAAAGCCTATTTCCTTTTGTGGTAACCATTGTAACTCAACGTGAACAAACATTGTAATACTCGAATAAACGCTATTTCATTTCCACACAGACGGTGAGATTCATGCCACAGAGAACCTGAATTCACACAGGACTTCGCCGTACGTCGCTACAATAAACGTCACCGACCCGTACAACAACGTCGGACCAACCTCCATGACCATCGAAATAATTGGTACGTAATGCTGAACAACAAATGTCAGCAATATAATCCTTAATACTAATATCCTAAAATTGCTCCTTTTCACCAGCTGTATTCCAGGGGGCCCAAAGTTATTTATTTATTTGTTTATCTAAGTATTTAGGTGTTTTCGGATAATGTTTTGACCTGGTTACAGAATTTAAAAAAATATTCTCTGAAAACACCTAAATATTTTGACAAACCGACAATTTTTCCGCATCTAACATTTCCCTCACTTAAAATTCCGCAAAATATGTTTACGTTGGACACCCTACAGCTGGTGGATTTGTGCAATTTTACAGTTCTGTCATTCCACGCGGTGAAAAAAGTTGCGTCTATAATACGACTATTCCACCTTATATTTCATAAAAGGCAACAACTGGCATCCTTTCTAGTGCCTACAGCATAAGTTAAAACATTTCACTTAGATATCAACACCCCTCCGACGCTCGTGCAGCCGACAGAGGTACTTCCGGATTACGACCAGATCAGCGTGGCGGAGCACACCGACGAGGGAGATCCGAACCCTGTAGGCACAGTTACGTCAGTGTTCACAGCCAGTGGAAGTGACGCCGACGGCGATCCACTTGTGTATGAGATGGAGTTTGTTAACGGACAAGGAGAACAACTCTACGACTTCGATCCGGACAGTAAGTTCACAAGTTATCTCCCCTATGAAAGATACACCGAACTTTTAATAAAAATAAGACATACCATTAAATCTTTATGAATAGCTACCAATAACATCTCCCTTGTAGTTCTTGTAACAATATACATGTATATATGTATGATCAAACAGTCTTTACAATGACTAGTCGGAATTTATAAAAGTGCTTAAGTCATTTCTTAACTTAAGTCAATTTGCGAAACTTTGAAAAGACAATTGAAAAGTAAATTGTATGTATTTTATAATAAAAAGTATGATTTTTATAATTTCATTGAAACTAATGTATTTCTGGTATTAATTAGTTATTTTGTCACATGAAAAGAGAGATACTTAATTAAGGAAAAAGAGTTAATTGAGGAAAAAAAATGAGATGTTTTGTGAATTCAGTCCAAAGCCGAGAACTTTTTTTTCTCATTATTCAAAATAGCTGGAGAGATATTCACCAAGGTAGACCTCGACTTTGAAGAGCTGTCACGTCAGGGTTTACTGACTACATACGTTAACATACGTACGTTTGACGGACGTGAGTACTCGGAGTACCGTCAACTCGAGATTACCGTCACCGACGTCAACGAGACGCCGACGTTCAACCAGGTCAGATACGCCATCGAGACGGTGGAAGGAGCGGTACGTTTTTGGTTTTCCGAACATTTGGAACTCCTCGGTCATTTTTCTCGAAAACAACCTCGGATGTATTCCGGTACATCAGTAGAAGTAGTCCGTATTTTTTTTAATTGTATCATTAATTAAATGTAGTGTTTTAGCTTGTATTTGTAGATCTAAGTTTAAATTGATTGCCAGTGAAGTGTTTTACTGCAAACATAATTAAGATTACTAAGAGTTAAGTTATTAAGTTTAACTGATAAATTAAATTACGACGCGATCTACTTGCAGCGGGCTTAAACATACCGATGTCTGAGTATGTAAACCGTCCATATACATCCGAGGTTGTTTTCGATAAAAAAAATGACCGAGGTTCTCCGAATGGGTTTTGAATTGATTCAATCGGAACACCTCTACCTTTTTTTTTCACGAAAACAGCTGGACGTGTATGGACCGTTTACGATGTAGGAGTTATTAACATTTTACTACACTGCAAGTAAATAGCATAGTACTTGCAATTTAAAAGTAAGGATTTTACTCTCTCGGATATTATTTTTGTATATAGTTACACTCTTCATTAAAAATCAATTTGGAATGAGTAATCCATACCACACGTAAAAACAATTAATAAATATTGTATTATATACATGTTATATAATTCAATAATTTTACTTCTTCTACTAAAGCACCGCATACATTAAAGGTGGTTTTCGATGCTGGACAGTGGCCGAGGTGTTCCGATTGGAATGGATTTTATTACTCTTGAAAACTTTAAACGATAATAATGTGTGAAATGTTTCATATCCAGAGTCAAACGGTCAGAAAAAAACGGCTCATGTAGAATTTTTTTATGATTTCGGAATATTTAAGACAGCATATAAAGGGATACCAGATACATATGTGAAATACTACGTAGAATATAATTATGATTGTATTGGTCTATTATTTGTGAATCTAGATAAAACACTTATACTTTCAATTGTTTATACAATTGAATCTCGCTATGTCGAAGTCGTTGGGACCTCGGGAAATACTTCGAGATAACGAACATTCGATATAACCGAAATACAGAAAGTGCTTTAATGATAAAAAAATATCGAAAAAAATTCCACGTGGCCAGAATATCGAGATAACAGATTTCGACATATCGAGATTCGACTGCGCATATACAGACACAACCAAGGGAAATGTACGGCGGAAAAATGGCGCCTTAATATCTTAATATTAAATTGCATCTGAACTATTACAGTCGTCTCCGTTAACGCTCGAGTGTCCCCTGTTTGACGTCACAGACGAAGATAACTACGATACACGACAGTACGACATCGACTGTGGAGGAATAGGTACGCGTGTTAGCATTTTGTCTTTTTCAATGTTATTGAACCCTCAATGAACAAGTTTGTTTGAGATGCGCTGCGTGTTACAAATTATATTTACGTCATGCATGACATACTAGCGTGAGGTGTTTACATGTACATTGTATAACATTGTATTAAAACTGTTTAAGGTTAATGTTTTCAAATGTTTGGATGTCAGCGGTTAGGTCTTCTGCTTACTTACCTCGGTAATGTCCAAGTTTATGACGTGTTTTCAACAGGCGGGGAACCAAATCATTAATTCATATATGTTAAGTTGTAAATCTAAGTTGCAAAATATCAATTCCTATCGATTGGATGGGATACCTATTGGAAGCTGATATGCGAGTCACTGGCGCCAGATTTTCAAACTCAATCATTTTTTTAAATAAAAAAAAATCTTACAATTCCAAACTAAAAACTATAATAACGAAAAAATATTTTATATTTATAAATATGCACTTTGTTCTGTATATATAATATTATACTTACGCAAGAATAATTTTGAAAATCCGGTGCCAGTGATGCGAGTTCATTGGTTGATTATATAAAGTTTATCGGCTGGAAATGTAAGTTATATAATCTCAAGGTTTTCATGCAAAAGATAAACACTACTGATACCTCCGGTTACTGGTAAATTTATATTCCATTCTTACTGCAGGCTACTTCCACATACCGGGCACAACCAAGCTGACATGTGACGCCTTCATACAGCAGACAGCCGAGCATGATCTGGATGGATCGAACAGTAGGTTATTAACTTTAACATCGATCATAAATCAAAGCACTGAAAGTGCCGAGAGACTGAGTAATTGTATAACGGGTGACGAGACTGCTTTTAATGACGCAAGGTAATTGATAATTGCGAGATAAGGTTAAGATCAAGCGATTCTTGAATATTAAACATTTTTTTTTTGTAAGAACTGTTTACGATTGTTGTGTGTAAGAAACGTGTTTAATGCACTATTAGAGCAGCTGTGCTTATCAAGTGCCTTTCTCTTTGTATTAAAGATTTTAAGGTACATTGAATTACAACTCAAATAACTAAGTTGTAAACGAGAAGTTGCTGTCTCCATTACAATTCGCGCATCTTCCTTTGCAAAACTTCCAAAAAATGTTTCCATAACAAAATTTATTTCAGAGCAGTAACGAATGTTAACCACATAAAATCAAAATTAAATGGACACCTTATTTTCATAAAATGAACATTTCTGACCACTTCGATACTAAGACCAGTCTCGACACCAATAAAAACTCCCTGCTCTTCGAATATTTTTGAGTTTATGTAGATTTGGCTTTCTATACATGTGCCGATAAAAAATGCAATGACTTTACCTTTGTTAAGTTAAAGAAAGCACGATCAGTGAATAGTTTGATAAACATGATTATTCATGCAAACGCAAGTAATTTAAATGGTTTCTATTATTCAGGGGCTGCATTTGACGTCGTGACTTGTACCATAACAGTCTATGATAAAGAGGGGCTGTCTGCCACCACAACAGTAAACACATTGTTATTTTCCTTTACACAGATAGTTGAAATTCCCTTCCCGAATAAAAAGTGGGTTCTGTACAAAAAATCTCTAAAATTTGCTAAAATGCGTCTATTGTTATTTATTTTTATGTTGTTTTTTTAAATACATAAAATGTGTGTTTTATAAATATTTTCGTTTAGACAAGCGTTCGATCTCTCATTTGTCTTTGCCCGAAGGGACATGGCCCTTAACCTTTTGTTTCACTTGACTTAACAGTATTTGCACGGTTTCGAATGAAATGTCTTTATTAGAGAATGTTAAACGCTGTCGCCTGTATTTGTTTTTCTTCTGTGCTAATGTTGTGATATTAATGTGGTATATCCCGTCCAGTTGGAGATCACCATTCACGAGGAAGACGACAACCCTCCCGTCCTCGACAAGACGGCTTATACGTACTCCATAACGAACGACACGACGGCCGGCGCGATGTTCGGAAACGTTGACGCCACCGATATCGACGTTCTGCCGGAACACCGCCGACACACCTACACGACTGACTCCTCGTAAGTGATCCGCCATAGTTCACAGCGAAAAGTCTAAATAACATGTGGACGTCGGCGAGGCTTAAGCGGTGCTTATATATACGCCAAACGGGTTAGGGTTAGAGTTAGTTAGGTTCAGGATTATGGTTGGGGAAATAAATATCTATATAAGTAGGCGTGCCATTTTCGCCCTCTACCGGATATTATATAGACATCAGCTGTTCATGTGTGCTAACCCCAGGCGGAAGGTACTTCACTTGGGCGAAGTAAGTGTGCTGATTGTGGGCCTCTTGTTATTGGTTAAGACTTATACTTCTGATCCTTGTGCGAAACGATAGAAACTTATTGTCTGCATATGTTGATTTCATTGCGTTTTTTCCTGTTTATATACGCTTAGTCATAGCAATTTGTTGGTTTTTGTCAGATTCTTTCTCAAAAATCACTATCAAAACAAAAACCATCATTTAAATGAAAGAACCAATATTACACATATTCCAGAGAGTTCGGCATTGATGAGAATGGGGTGTTTGTTTCTAAGGTGGACTGGACTGGCGTGCTGGCCCCAACAAGCCGGACGTTCAACGTCTATGTAAAGGACGAAGCGGGTAAGGGCATGGGACAATGTGGGTAAGGCAACTATAAACTAATTGCTAGATTTTCATCTCCGCCCGCCCCCTCATTTTCCGCCGCCCCTTAAAGTGTTTTAGCTCAAATGAAAGTGTTGAACTTGGGTCTGAATTTGCGTATCGGCACGGTACGGTCCTGGAACGGCGTTTATTCATACCAGCCGGTGTCGATGTAAACATTCACATGTAAAAAAGGAGAATTGTTCCGATGGTGTTCGTGGTACGTCTTGAAACACATACTTATGTATACAGTCGAACCCCGTTGGCTCGAACTCGTTTGGCTCGAATTTCTTGTTGGCTCGAACTGATGTAAAGGACAAATTTCATTAAACTGAAGGAAAACATTACCGCTTGGCTTGAATTTTCCGAGGCTCGAGGTATTTTCGTTGGTCCCTTGGAGTTCGAGCCAACGGGGTTCGACAGTATGTATGAGAAAGAGCACGAACACAGTGATCTTAGAAAAAAAAGTTTTTAAGGTACCCTGTAATCGGGTCAAATTGCATGCAAATAATATGATAAATATAGGACCTGTCACGGGTCGTCATTTAATCCAAACGTTCCATGTTTAGCACAAACTTTTATTGTCAAAGGACTTGCCCGCAAAAATGATAAGTTATAATAAAGTTTCTTTTTAAGGCCACACGGACGTGTCGCCAGTAACGGTTACAATCACCGACGTCCCGCCAACAACCACAGCAGCAACAACGACAACGGTACTACCGGCAAACTTTAACAACATCAGCTCCTTCCTGGACGACACCGGAAACTTAGCTTGGCTCATCCCGGCCGTAATCTTGGGGGCACTCATGTTGGGGCTGCTGGGATATATGTGCTTCCGATGCTGCGCAAACCCAGCCCTCTGCGCCAGTCTATGTCGTGGACGGTATGTAATGTTTCTTGGTCAAAATATCTGCAGCTATACACGTGATAGTCATTTTTTTAAGTTGACATCATTCATGTTTTTTTTGAAAATGAATATCACCAGAGCTTGTCAAACAAAACTACATTCAGCAGCAACACCAACAACAACACCAACAACAACTACAACAACCATAAAAACAACTACATAAACACAAACAACAAAACAAAAAAAGTGAGCTTTATTGTTAAAAAGTAATTAAAAATTATTATGTTCATGTATATCATGTTTTACCGAAAATGAACTAGTTAAGTAGAAGTTTTAATTTGGATTCGACGAGCTAACAATGAATCGCCGTCATATGATTGTTATTGTTTACAGCTGCTTCGGCGGAGGCAAAGGATTCAGAAGAGCGCGGGCGGCTCCACGGACGGTCGTCCGTCGCGCGGCCCCGCCTACCCGCACCGTGGTCAGGCGGGTCGAGCCCGTCAAAATGGTCAGAAGGGTAGAATCAGTCCAAATGGTCAGACGGGCTGTTACACCCGTCAAAGTGGTTAAGCAACCACTTCCGGAAACGCCAAAGAAGGAGTCGTCCAGTATGTTTGACTGCTTTAAACGAAAGCCAAAGCCACCAGAAGGTTATTATTTTCAAAGACCGTTATCTCATCTTTATGACACCGAAGGCCGATTTGTCTATTTGGTATTGGAACTAAAAAAAACCCGTTAAGAATAAGTTTTCATATTTGCTAAATACATAGTAATAATAATCTTTTGAATTTGTTCTTCTATCTGTTTATTTAAATTCTTGTGACATGTGTATGCGTTAAATCTCCGTGTGTAGATTCTGTTTTACAAATGTATATGTTTAAAATGTGTTCTTGCGAATTCTATTTTCAGTTAAAACAGCTGATGGTAACCGGTCCTGGCATTTATGGAACCACACCGATTTTAAACAACAAGAGTATGTCGTTTTGTATCAAAACACATAATGACAGCTCATCTGAGCTCATTAATATATACATCTACAAACAATAATTGCATTTATGATACTCTACATGCAAATTATCTTATCACCTATACAGTGAAGAGCAATTCAACGCTCACTCAGTTACATTTTGAATGATGAAAATCTGTATGTATTACATCCAACCTGGCATGTATGGACACAGAATTGTTCGTGTATCATAAATTGTTTGCTTTGAAACAGTAGGAAAGTTATTACTCAAAGTGATGATGATGATGTTGTTGATGATGATGATGATGATGATGATGATGATGATGATGATGATGATGATGATGATGGTGGTGGTGGTGGTGGTGGTGGTGGTAGTGGTGATAATGATGATGGTGATGGTGATGGTGGTGATGGTGGTGGTGCTGCTGCTGCTGCTGCTGCTGCTGCTGATGATGATGATGATGATGATGATGATGATGCGATATTTTTTTTATCTTTCAGCAAATGGGTTGGATAAAGGAACAGAACACATATGAGGAGGATTTACACTGCGAACATTTTAATAGTTTTTGTTTTATTGTTGAATAAAATTTCGTTCAGTAGTTATTTATTATCGACAAACAGCATGTCCAATCCGTTTTAACGCTGACGAAAGTAAACGCATTGTTTGCAATTCTTTGGAATGATAGAGTTCCATGATTCCGTAACATGTTCATGATTAGCCGATTGTCCAACCATTATTTTTCATGCATGTTTAGCGGGAAATATTTTGTACATGAATGTATCTATTATTTATTAAAACGAAGGTTTAATTGCCGAATATAAATTATGCCTAACTGTGGATTTTGTGCATACATATATGTATATATAAAAGTGTGAATATATACAAATTATTATGGAATTTCATAAGAAAAACAACTTAAACCAAAGTTCGAAGAAGAACAGAGAGGACTAGAGCGGGATTCATAAAACAGCTCAAGTCATAGTTTAATTTAAAGAAAACTATAAGTGTTTTAAGGAAAGAATGTATTTCAAAGCAAATAAATGATTATTTAAAGTTTTTCAGTTATTATATGACAAGTGTTTTTAGTAAATTAATTAAGTTGGGAAATGATTTAAACTGTCATGTATATCGCATTGAGCAATAGAGTGTTAACATACCACGTGACTTATAACGTCACATTTGGTTATTGCAAGAAACATAATACGCCTCACTTGAGGTAGAAACAAAGAACAGGCTATTAACACTGCAACGGATTTTTAAACTAAATCATTTTTGTTTAAAATAAAAAAAAAATGTGAAAAAAATATTGATTTTTTTATATGCTCTTTTTACTGTATATATACATACTATACGCTAGATCTTTTATTTCCTCCAAACATGGAGGGCAAACACATAATAAATTACAAACGTTATGTGAAGGGAGATTTTTAGATGTAAAAAATAAAATCCATCGAAAGTGTAAATGGCGATTAAAATAGGAGAAAACATATGCATATAATACACTAGAATGCACCATCTTATACCAAAATAAAAAAAATAGCCGATATTTTGTTGGGGCCTCCATACCGAATTTAAACTATATATATTTTAGGGTACTGTGTCTGAGGTTGCGCCCCTTCTAAAGTCAAATCCTGGATCCGCACCTATATAATAAGCTTACACGTATACAGTTACATAATATGGTTAGAATACATAATAATCATCAAACTTATCATCAGAAACAAAGCGGACAGATATCATGTCTGTGAATGCAATGTCGAAAATTGGGACTAAACTGATTTAAAGAAGAGTTTAATGACATCATTTTTACGTTGCCAAGATAGTGTCCTTGCACGCATTCTTGTGTAGCGACGACCATGCATGTTGATATTAGTTCAGGGCGTAAGATAGGTGAAATAACTGCACCTCCTGTAGAGTTAACCGATTTACTGGCCTATTACAGTTTAAAGGTAATCCAGAGCATATAGAAAAACAAGCATTGCTCTGTAAGCACAATTTTGTAAGTAATATGTTAAAACTAGGTTAAATATTCGATATGGATACGTTCAATACGTTATGCATGCGTCCAATATATTAATACTGTTGACTTGTCGATTCTTTTGCGGGGGCATATGACTACGTGTTGACAAAACTTTATTATTTCTTATACGCTAGATTTGAGATTCTCTAAAACGTCATTTTGTGACTGCACCATAAATGGCAGCAATCAGCCACCGTAGTTAAGACCTGCATCATTAGAAATTCATCAAACAGCTCGTAAATTAAACACACTGAAGATAACTCAACACAATGAATCCAAGTAGATATTTGCTGATTTCTGTGCTTTCAAGCTGCTTCATGATTGGAAGTATTGCCAAAAGTATGGTGAAAAGACAAGGTAAGTTTTTACTTTATTTCTTGCCTCTTATTTTATACATTTAAATATGTTTAATGCAGTTGTTAAACGATTAAAGATTTACTCTAAGAGACGCAAAGATCGTTGCAAGGCATAACCATCATCATCATCAGCATCATCATCATCATCATCATCATCATCATCATCATCATCATCATCATCATCATCATCATCATCATCATCATCATCATCATTATCGTCATCGTCATCATCATCGTCATCGTCATCGTCATCGTCTTCGTCATCGTCTTCGTCGTCCTCCTCCTCCTCATCATCATCGTCGTCGTCGTCATGATGATGATGATGATGATGATGATCATCATCATCATCATCATCATCATCATCATCATCATCATCACAATGCGGACGATTTTGGTAAATTATTTATGAACTTAAAATAAGTTACGTTTTGTAAAACATTTAGTTAAAAGAACAGCATATAAATGTTTCTTCTGAAATATATGTCTGATGTTTAATTTTTTCAAAGCACCAACGTTCACCAATGGTAACGAGGTAGGCATTGTCGGCGCGCATCAGATTACGGAGGCATCCGGTCTGGCGGCGAGCCGGAAACATCCTGGTACCCTGTACACACACAACGACCACGGACATCCGTCGAAAATTTACGCCATAAGGTTTCAGGAAATATATGTCATTTTTTATTTACATTCATTTGAGATAACCCTTTACAGGTTTGTTTTTTGGTACAATTATATATAAATATATCAACATTATTACAAGTATACAATGAAGTGAGCGACATTATTAAGAACTGTTTTATTTGGCATACGATAAGCGGATACCCAGTTCCATTTCTTATCCAAGTTCATAGAAGTTGTCAAAGAATTTAAATATGCAATATATGTTAGGTTCTTATTAGCTATAAATAAGCATACACACTACTACATGTACCACAAGTTTGTTCTAAATGATCAACAAGCTATCTAACCAATATTTCTTTAAGGGGTTAAAGTTTAGGGTTCGTGAAAGTTAGAGCAAATAGAAAGAGTACAACTTATTTTTTCTTTAAGCGATAACTAAATCAATCAAGAGCAATCCTATTTGTTGAAAAAACTTGTACCAAACATATTTCCATCGATATTCAATAGAAATGATCTGGACACGAATAACAAAAAATAACTAAAACAAAATAAATATTTATACTTTATCACTTATTGTGTATGTATAAAAGTTAAAGCTATGCGAATTCCTTCCGTAGCTTGGTAGACTCGTGAATATCAAAACATAATACTTAAAATGCCAAAGCCTAAAAATTTGCACTAAACCTTCGTCCTTGTAATTAACATAATAAATACTAACAAGCTTGTGCAAAAGGGATTTTCATGTTGTCAGTTCGACGGGTGATCTGTTGGCCACCTTCGACATCACTGGGGTAACCAACAATGACTGGGAAGACATCGCACTCGGGGTTTGTGCACCAGGCAGCAGACAATACTGCATCTACGTAGGTAAGACAATGTAAATACTAGCCCAGCAACAAAAAACTTGTTGTGATCTCAGGAGATGACCAAGGTATCAAGGTTATGTTATAATAAAAATGTTAAAAACTGAATAAATTATTGAATGAATTTCTTGAATCGTTAAACTTTTGGCAGAGTTGTCGGAATTGAAATACATCTTGTAAGTGAGTGTTCGTTCATTAGCTTTGTAATGCTGTTGTACTGGTGGTTTACCATACCACAATCGGCCGAATCTAAATATAAATGACATTATCTCAGGGGATTTCGGCAACAGTGGGCATGGCGCTTTAAACAACGTGTTCCGGTTCCGGGAGCCGGACAATTTGGTTGACCAGTCCATAGTTGTATCACAGACAGACAAACTCATGTTCACGTACGATATAACCTGTACCTTGTACTAAATGTTATCCATCGTCTTACATCCCTGATATTATAACGTGTTCCGCTAGTCTTCAAAAACACATTGAAAGTAACATTTACCAACCTCATTTAGTTGACAGTCAAAAATAATTCCGTTCACTCTCATGTTCGATTTCACGTACATTCATATTTTTTTTATGTTGTTCCTACTACTTGTTTGAGCATTGCTCCTGTAGGTGGAGCGAGCCGGACGCTGAGACACTTATGGTGGACCCAGATGGAAATACATACATCATCGCCAAGGGCCACGCAGGACACAGGACCATAGCTCAGGTACGCTAGCTCCGGACGACGTTAGTATGCCACATTAGATAGGAACTTAATACATCGTATTCATAATTAATTTTAGCAATTCAATTATTTGACATTTATTTTGCATATGTTTTAATATACTCTGAACAATGTTGACACTTCAAGAAAAGAAGGTTATATCAAATTATTGATTAAATTCAAACGGTATTGACACAATAAAAAATGGTAATTCTCTGCATTAACACGATACTCTCTTGCACTTTTACTACAACACAAGATTAGATGTCTTTCGCGGATATATTCCTATGAAGTCAAAATGTATCCCCCGGATTTCCTTCATTCACGGTGGGCCCATTTTTCCGAAAGTTTGTTTAAATCAACAGCGTTGTTAACGGCATCGTTGTTTTCTGTGAATTCGTTTCTGCGCTAGTTTACCGGATACACGCAGTAGTTCTAACAATTTTTGAGACGACTGTTCCAGCAGCAATGCTGTATTGGATGCAATCTGGTCATGACCAATATTAAAACAATCATCTGACATGACCATAAGTAGTACGTTAATAAAAATGATATTTTTTTACCTTTCCGATTTATGTTCAACGAATAGCTTCCAATGTCGGCCTGGGGAGCGGGGTCACGTGTGTCCGTGACGTCATCAGCTCAGTTGAACATTGACTCCACCCAAAATGACCCAGTGGGCGGAGATATCTCGCTTGACGGGAACGCCATTCTTATCAAGGTACGAGTATTCGTAGCGAGGTTAATCTGTAGCATTATCTACCGTGACGGGTTCACAGCTAATTATTAGACATCTCCTAACAAATATTAAAATTTCAATGGCATCTCAGAAGATTTTTGATATCAACTTGTGTGACTTGAACTTTTTCTATACTCAACCGGTGCACCTCGGCCATTTTCCTTCGAAATGGTTTACAATGTCAGAATTCTTAACATTTAACTACGCTGCAAGTATATCGCATAGTTATTTCATTTTAGCAGTTAAGCCTAAAGACTTCACTCTTAGGAATTGAATTATTATTGCAATAATTCATTTCACTGGGAATAAATTTGATCTTAGTAATAAAAATTACACGTTAAAACACTTCAAATGGATAAAGATATTATTACTAATTTTACGATCTTCTTTTACTACTGCACCGGCATACATTCGAAGGTCGTCGTAGGGCGGAAAAGGCCGAGGTGTTCCGATTGTACTAAACTTGGAAAAGCTGAATACATGTAGTTTGAAGCCAAAATGTTTCCTCTCCTCATGCTCATGCGTGTGTACAGTCTCTTCAACAATCCTCGTGGCGAATAGTGTATGATATATTATTTTTATGAGAAACTGAAACACATACGACTATATATATATATATCCGTAGACACACGAGGCGATCTACTACTGGGACGCAAGCCGTAGTCATGACTACATTGCCTTGTTACAACAGCCGGGAGATAAGGTTCCATATATCCATGAACACCAGGTGAGCACTGTGATAGTTTCTTAAATTTCTTTGTACCGTTTAACAAGTATACAAGGAACTTAAAAAAGCATGCTTAGCCTTTTTTAGGAATAAGGAATATACATTTTTGGGCGGAAAGCACAGACATTTCTACAAAGTATGTAAACTATTGAAGATCCTTATACGTATTTGGGAAATATGTCAGCCAAACATCGGATTACTTACACTAAAAAGAGAGCAATGTACTTCCCAAACCAACAATACCCGAATATAGTGCACCCAGTATGATCTTTTTTCTCCAGGGCGAGTCTGTATGTTGGGACGCCACAGACAGCGGCTACTACACCCTTGGTGAGGGAAAGAATGAACCGCTTTACCACTACGTCCGTGTATGAATACGGACATCATACGTTGCTATGAAACCATAACTACTTTCTGATGTGAATGAAGCAATAAATGATTGTTTGGTTTAAACTTATATGTTTTACAGCGATTGTGAAACAAGTTGTAACAGCTTTATATTAATCACGCTCGTTGGCATGATTTTACGCGAGTGTGTGTTGTTGGGGAAACCAGAGTACCCGGAAAAAAACACTTATCCGGCTTGGTGACCACAAACCAAACTCATATGCGCCATGGCCGGAAATCAAACCCGGACCATCATTGGTGAGACGCTCTAACTACTGCGCTCGACAAACAATGTTAGATTTGAATGATGATACTCAACAATAGTAACTGTCACGGGAACGTGACGATTGCCCCCACATAGGTCTCGTCAGACGGATGATATATACTTGGAAAACAAACGTTTGATGAATAAAGAGATCGATTTAAAAAACAACAA
Source organism: Mya arenaria (assembly GCF_026914265.1). Classification (NCBI taxonomy): domain Eukaryota; kingdom Metazoa; phylum Mollusca; class Bivalvia; order Myida; family Myidae; genus Mya; species Mya arenaria. The sequence goes on along the minus strand of NC_069131.1, from coordinate 12,713,764 downwards.
CAATATATCCCATTATTTCATCAGATCATTGACCTTGAGATTAGTTATGAGAGCTAAACGTTTATACGCGACATGTCGTTCATGTTATCTACACTTTGTGTCCATAAAACACGTATTGACAACGTTATGACTGAACCATAACGTATTGCTTTTTACCATTCCGTACAATATTGATCTCCACGCGTGACCCTGACCATTGTACGAAGTTATCTCAACACGTTTTGGCTACAGAAACCAAGACCTTCCCGGCTGATTTAAGTTGTGACTGTCATATGACCTTATACCGATCTTGTCCAGGTAAACATTGATTGACACTGATCCTCTGGCCAAGTTTCAGATTTGGTCAAACATGTGGTCTGAATGATGACTGTACATAGTTACATGCATGCTGTCTTTATGAACTGACCTAGTACCACGCTTTTGTTTTCCACATTTCCAACTATTGAATTCGTCATAGTTAATGCGGCCACGTTTTCTTAAGAAATCAACTTCATCATCTCAGTAAGAAGTCGACAATGATGATCATTATAATAACAATTATTACCGATAGATAACACGTAAAATTGACGAAGGTGACGAATATCATATTGATGATGGTGATGAAAATAATAATGATTCACAGAACTTGTTTTCTAGAATGAATAAAAACTAGAGATTAATATACGTCAAGTGTGACAATAATTTGACCTAGTGACCTCATTTTAAGCCCGGATGGCTTAGTATCGGACTTGTCCGACTATTCATTGAGGCAAAAAATTTGACCATGTTCCATAAAGATTGGGAAGAAACTATGTGGTATCCAGGATGTACGTAAGACAAGAGAAAAAAACGAGGCACCGACATAATCTCATATTACTTCATATTATTTCATACAGTATTTTTCATGTCAAAAAAAGAGCACAGACAATGTACACATCAACATGAAGCAAATAATTAGATCTTCAACATTTTTAAAAAGAACAAAAAAGACATGTCAATTTCATTATAAGCATGGAATGTCTGCATCCTCTGTTTTGAATGGAAGCATGAACAAAATAAAACACATAAAATGATAATTCAATAAACAAAAATACAATCTTTAATGTGACCGTTAAAAGAGGTTGAAATATAAGAACATTTGAAGTGGATTATAATAAAATCTAAAATTCAACAGTGTTAAGACTACATTTGTGTTATTTAAGAGCATTTGTTTTTCAAAATCAAGGAAAACTTTAACATAATCTTAAAAGAATTTCGAACAAAATACATGCATTGCAATGACATCTTCCAATAAGCAATAATGACAGCTTGGTCCAATGTATATCTGCATCACTGTTTTAACAGCATACGTAACTCGCATTAGAAAAAAAGAGCACCGGATACACGTCATTCATATATACATACAACAATTGTATAAAGCACGAACGTTCACATTGTAATTTTTACGCCAAATATAAACATAGCACAAACGCTGTTCAGATCATAAGATAACGCATATAACATGTATATCACAGGCCGTAGAAAACCCCTCAGCTGATACAAATACAGATCAATGCCACCATGAAAGAATGAAATAAATATCTATGTGTGATAACACAAACACAAACACATGTTTACTAGGAGTTTCTTCTCTCTGAGATCTACTTGTTTACAGAGTTAGTGCGACAAAATCAAAATGATTAAAACCCTATTCCCATTAACACTTTTCCTGCAAATGTTGATGAAAGTAATTTTTGAAAGAATTTAGATGTTTTTTTTAAGAAAGAGCGCTAAAGGAGAGCGTTTCATTCGCAACATCTCGGCCATTTTTAATCGAAAACAACCTCAAATGTGCAGGGGCGGTTTACAATGTCAGTAATCTTGATATTTAACTACGCTGCAAGTAGATTTCAATTTAACAGTTTATTTTAATGACTTTACTCTATGAAATTTCAATTATTTATAAAATAAAACACTTCAATCGCAATCAATTAAAACTTAGTAATACACAATACACGCTAAAACACTACAAATATTTACTACTACAATTTATTTTTTACGAAAAACTTCTACTGATGTACCGCCATACATCCGAGGTTGTTTCCCGTGTACATTAAACGCCTAGTTTAAGGAATGTTTGGCATGATAATCCCCTGCTGTGCATCTCCTGCTCATTGCACTGGTGTCACAGTAGGGGCCAATTTCCTGTGTATTCGCTTATTGGCTCAGGGCCATTTAGGGTCCATTTTAATATTAAAACATCGAAAACTGCACAGCAGGATACTCAGATTGGAGATCTGATAAGCCAATTAGGCAATAAGATTAAGCTCAATTAACAGAGGCTATGTACAATTATACGTTGTTGCTTTTGGGGTGTTGTTTTTTTGTTTTTTTTTTTGGGGGGGGGGGGGGGGGGTCACTTATAGAAGGGTTAAACTAGGCCTTTAAGGAAGGTCTTAAACTTCACGGAAGATCTTGAACTTCAAGGAAGATCTTGAACTTCAAGGAAGATCTTGAACTTCAAGGAAGGTCTTGAACTTAATGGAAGATGGTTTTCTTCAAGGAAGATGGTGTTCTTTAAAGGAGATGGTGTTCTTTAAGGAAGATGGTGTTCTTTAAGAAAAGTAGTGTACATTAAGGAGATGATGTTCTTCAGGGAGATGTTGTACGCGTAGGAAGATAATGTTCTTCGTGGAAGACCATGTAGTAGAGCTGTTAATTTGAGGAAGAATGTGTGTGATAGTACTTTAACTTTGCTGTAGTCTCATAGAATCACTCATAACTTGCTGAAATCTCAAATAAACCTGCACAGCACAATTAAAACAAAAGGATAAATAGCGTAATTAATAAGAAGTCATATTAAATTGGTCCCGCACGTGCACGGTGACGTCACATTAAGTCCGTTGAATGTTGGAATTTGGCTTCGAACAATGACGTCATAAACACTTATGGATAATGAATTTTGTGGTATGGCACCATAACATAGCTGTTTGAATGTATAACAATATCTGATTTTTTAAAACTTGTCCGGCACAATGACGTCATTAACCGAATATTCTTTAACGCATGTGGCGACCGCTCTAAGAATTATCAGCAAACGCCGGTCTAAGGCGGGCATATATTTGGTCGCCAAGACCGGATATACCGGGTCGGACCTGAGGGATTTGTCCAGGAGTTCACTGAGACGCTCAGGGCCGATATAGAGCTTGGCGAGCTTGTGGAGAGTTGACAGGCGGATCTTGCAGCACTGCTGGAGAGGGGCAAGGATTGACATCTCGTCTACAGCAGACTTGCCGAACCTAGAATAATCGAAATTAACGTATTATAAATACCTTTTCATTACATGGAACGGTCACATTATGACCCGAAACCAATAAGATAAAATAAAAGTTATAAATATTAGATTATGTTTGTACAAGTATATCGTTTTGATATTCACTGTGATATTAGTTTTTTTCAGTTTTGAATGAAAAAGGGAACAAAAAGCCTCCAAGCAAAATTAGTTCAATGAGTTAGGCTTAGATAACATTTCTTAAGCTAAAATAGCCCAGAAAAAGTTTCAGCTGATAGCAAGAAGGTTCTAAATCCCTACCCTCTGCCATTGTCCATTAAAAGTGGTGCGCTGTCATTTCGTAAATGTTGGAACACTTCTACATGGTGTCTGTCCATGTTGCCTGAAATGCACATCATCACTCTATCTTTATAACATTTTAAAGAAACTCATATTCAAAATCTAATTTTGAAACTACAATATCCTCGGTGCCGTGATTTCGAACAGTTTCAATTCTGAGTTCAGACTCGGACTCAGAAAAGCTCTTTAACTACATTACAAAAAAAGTCTCCCAATAAATGTCAGCGTCAAATGCCGTATTTAAATTCAGGAAATCTCATCATACATGCTCAACCAGAATGGAAAATACAAAATGAAATGAAGATTTGCAGTTTTGCCACTGAAATCAAAGTTGTGACTGTTCGTTATCATGGCCCCAGGTTCCGAATGAATACTGTTCATGTCGGATTATCCAATGTCAGCAACAAAATCTCATAAAAAAGCAGCGTAACATGATGACACACCAACGACTTGTATTTTACTTCTTGTTTTAAAATTTCGACTATAGTCAATCGTGCACATGTTACCAGGTTTGTGTAACATTGTTGCGACGAGTATGCTTATGGTAATGTAATGACCTGTTTAACTGTCTTTGACAATATTAATAATAATTACAAGCTACAACTAAAACGGGTAATGGCCCAGCAATGGGAACGTAAAGCCCTATTTATATTTCATTTATTTATTTAATCTCACATCTATCACATGGGAGACAGAAATAGTGGTTTTGTTCAGCTTATAGAGATCTGTCTTCCAGAGACGAGCTAAAAAATAGTATATCCTTACCTGTCATAAAGTCGAATATATGGGTGTCTACGAGATCTGGAATGAAGCGTGGGTAGAGGTAGGTTCCGTCCGGCTGCATCAACTTTTGGCGGCAGTAGCCATCATCCTCTTCCCAGTCCGCCTTCCGGAACTTGCTATACGACCTGTTATACGCATGCGCACAATAAGTAGAACTGTAAGTGAACGTACGGGGGGGGGCATAAGTTAGTTACTAAGTATTTCACTCGACCGATACATATTTTAGGGCATATTTAAAAGCAATCCAGGCAGATTACTGACTAGTATGGATACCAAGCGGGGTAATAGAGGTCAATGATATATATTAACCAATGAATACGCATACCGGGCAACAAACATCGCAACGACTTAAAATACAATCATGTTCTGCCTAAATGAGATACAACGTCTCGGCGCAGTTTACTACTAAACTCATAGTAAGGCCGGCGTATACATTATATACAGACTCCACCAGCGATCCCTGTCCCCGATAGGCGGTTTTGGCAATACCTACCATCTAATTACAGACTCCACCAGCCAGGCGGTTCCGGCAGCAAGTGAGTCCTCCATGTATCCCAAAATACATACATTCTATATGGACTCCGCCAGCGGTCACTATCCCCGACAGGCAGTTCCGGCAGCCATGAACCCCCAATATATTCCAAAAAAACATACCTTCTATATGGGCTCCGACAGCGGTCACTATCCCCGACAGGCGGTTCTGGCAGCCAGAGCAACCCAATATATCCAACAAAACATACCTTCCATATGGGCTCCGCCAGCGGTCACTATCCCCGACAGGCAGTTCCGGCAGCCAGGGCCCCAAATATATCCCACAAAACATACCTTCTATATGGGCTCCGCCAGCGGTCCCTTTCCCCTGCGGGCGGTTCCGGCAGCCAGGCCATCAAGGATCCCTCCAGCATATCCACCTCACCACAGAACGAATGCCGGCTGTCACAGTAGTAGGTACATTCGCCGAAAAAACACATGTTACCAACTGAAATTGGAGAAATTTAAAGGTCCCTTTCAATGTTCAAAGTAATGAAGTATATATTAAGTTTATTAAGCACCATTTACTTGTAGGAACAAAACGATTGTTTGACGCGTGTATGTTCTTGCTTGTGTTTTCAAATTTTACATAGACTAATTACCATTTGGTATAATGCAATTATACATTTTTAAGTAGAAAATATCAATTCAGATTAAAGCTTCGTCTATAAAACATATGAAAAATCAATTCTAGTAGATTTTATCTTTAATATAGTAACATATGTGGCTTTTTCTTAAACGAGAAAGCATATATTTAGCAAATCTCAATTAAGCAACAGCCTCACCTATAATTAACCAGCAATTCATATATTTGAAACCACAGATTTTATTGAATAACGATCGTTCGATTTCAACTTTGAACAGCATACACTCATTTCGGACACTTATGGTCATACCTAAAGACTGGGGGATTCCGCCAGTCTAAAACAGGTGTGCCTTTAAGTAATTAGTGAAAAATTGAGGAAAACGTACTAGGAGAGACGTAGAAGGTTTTCCTGAGGGCTTTTTCTGCTAGCAGAAATATCTCACTGGTCATGTTAACTATCCGGCCAGTGACCGGGGGGACACGGTAAAACCCGAGCACTCTGAAATAACAGAAATAATTAACTGTTAACTTTCCATTTATATGAATGCTAAATATGGGTAGTCATCCAGACAGTCACAATGACCAAAAAACAGTAGACTGGTACCTTCATTGAATTTCTCTTTTCTCCAAACAACGTAAAGTAACGTACGGTACCAGTCTATTAAAAACTGGCAACGTGAATATAATCCTATGCGTCAATTGACCACTGTATAGTCTTTGACCCGTTGACAAGCGTTCTTCCGAAAGTTTTCACTAAATTGCTGATACGAAACCAGTACAACTGGGACGCCATTGCATAATCATTTCTAACACGCAGGAACTCCGGTATAAAACTTAAGATTATTTTTCTATATACTTTGAATAAATAGTTGTTGTTTTTTGAGTTGTTTTTTTAAGACAAAATGATTCAGAATTGGTATAAATTATAAAAAGCAATATGTAAAAGCAGTCATATAACTGCATGTGGTTGGTGATTGAATAACCGTAAACTTTTGTAAACCCCGAACTTCTCCGTACCTGTCGAGATGGAAAGCGGCTATCTCGGCGTTATGTCTTTCGTAGTCGTTGAAGTAGTAGTGGTTTGGAAGGGTCTCGTGGTCCCGACCCCATCTGAAACAGAGAGTACCGAACTGATGAATATCACAGTGTCCATACGCGCGTGTACCTGCTGTTCAATAATGGCAGTATACTTGGTGCGGGAGGGTTGGGGGAGGGGGTTTACGACGCAACCTGGAAATTCCTCCATCGGCGTCAGACCCAGGGACAGTAAAAGTATGCTCAGGTTGTGGCCCATAGTACATAGACAGGATGGTACCCTGGTTACACTCGATACCCTGGTTACAGCTACTATGTTTTTTAAGTGCACCATGCAGTGTAAAATATAAGGCATCCATTATAATAATAATAATAGGTCAGGAAAGAGAGACGAATATGTATTAAGACATGGTATTTAGATTCAAATAACCACAAAGACTTACAGCGGCTTTAATAGCAGCTTGGCAGATATAAAAGTAATGTATTTGTGATCATTACTGACAAAAGAGTATTGGATATCTCTTCTAGAAAATTACGACCTGCTTTTACCATCCCCGTGATAAAGCGTGCGTGTTTGTTAAAATGCTGTAAGACTTTCTCAGAAAAATGAAAGACCATTACAATATATTTAAAAGTATTGAATAACCCTTGGAAGATTTATATCCGCTTTCCGTTTCGTCAAAGAAACAGGCATCACAATCTATTAGTTCTTGAACGCAGAAGGGCGTTATCGGATTCCATTTTTAGATATTTGATACTTCATTAAATGAATGTTAGATGCCAGGTGACGCCATAATAGTTTGTTCGTATTTAAAAGGGTTTGAGGCGTATACAAAGGATATATAAAGATTTGCCGAAACAAATTACGCAGACAAGCTTTCTTGGGCTTGAAAGATTCCAAATTTGCCTTTTTCATGTCGGATTTCAGTTAAAGTAAAGAACAAATAACAAATTGCAATAACTTTATCATTTGCTGTCGTTTATTTTCTTGTTTATTTATCAGCTAGCAATGTCCTTTCAAATGATACCAAAAATAAACGGGTTAGCAGACATAAAACGGGTTAGCAGACATAAAACGGGTTAGCAGACATAAAACAAAACGGGTTAGCAGACATAAAACGGGTTAGCAGACATTAAACGGGTTAGCAGACATAAAACGGGTTAGCAGACATAAAACGGGTTAGCAGACATAAAACATAGAACCTCGAGGTAATCATAAGGTATTGCGTATGATTGGTGTATTTGGGACTAGCAATGGTGCTCGACTCCTCGACTTATTTAGGTTTCGATCCATCATGAGTATATTTTATATGAAAATAGATGAAATAATGGTCGGTACTAAGCTTCGACCTCGACCGATCGCCAGTTCTCGAGCGACCGCATTTTCGAACGACCGCAGTTTTACTGTATTACCAATGGTCATATGAAATGACATTGTAAATCGAATACCTAAGTAACTTAAAACGTTTCTCTTCACCGCTTCAAGGTTAGTCCTCACTTCTAAAATGTATTGAAGACCCTGTGGATGAAACTCAAACCATAACCATACCTTATGTGTGTGAGTACCATATGCTATCAGTTCTATAATTCCTACCTCATGGGTTTGAAGACCGCTTGTGATCTATCATCAAACTTTACGAGCAACTTTAACTCTGTGCCGCGGGTCATCATCTCTGAAAGAACAATCAGGTCGGTTTATTATGTATACTACAGGAAATCTATGTAAGTTCGATCGTGAGGACAGCGGAAATTGGTCATATGCCTCGATAAAATCCAAAAATAGTGTCCATTTTGAGCGATCACGAAAAGAAGTCTTGTCCGGCCCGAGCATTTAACCTCTTGGTCACGACGCATGGAACACGATAACGCGTTCAGCTTGAGCATTGACGCTGACGCGTGACCTCTCGGATGGCCAGCAGACATACGTATCACAATACCACCCTCACCCTAGGTATCATTTCTGACCCATACCCTCTCGTATGAAAAGTTGACACATGCACCAGAAACCATCCTCACCCTGGGTATCGACGCATGACATCTCCAATGAAAGGCAAATACATTTTTCGCGATACCGCCCTCAACGTAGATATCGACCCTAACGCATGACATCTCCAATGAAAGGCAAATACATTTTTCGCGATACCGCCCTCAACGTAGATATCGACTCTGACGCATGACATCTCCAATGAAAGGCAAATACATTTTTTATGCGATACCGCCCTCAACGTAGCTTTCGAACCTGACACATCTCGGATGAAAGACAAATACATTTTCCGCGATACCGCCCTCAACGTAGCTTTCAAACCTGACACATCTCGGATGAAAGGCAGACACATATACCGTCATACCGCCAAGCAAAAGACCTCTACTGTGAAAGGCAGACACGTGTTCCACAATCCCGCCCTAACTGTGGGTATCAAAGATGGCTGTACCATGAGTGACGTCACACGTTCTAGATTCACACAACTGACAACACGGTTGATTGCTTCGTTCAATATTTGCAATTTCGTTGAAACATCAAATAGAGAACTGGCCTTGGTAACTTGATTAGGGACAAATTTGAATGTGCATGCATGTTTCATCATATGATTTTTTATGGAAATCATGGCTAGACGAGTCAGCTTGTGTCATAATTTATTTCGAAAATAAATAAGTTATGTATGATTCTTTATGTCGTGATGTTGCACACTATACATGGACCCTGTCCACAGAGAATTGTGCAGCTGCCTTTGATAACAGCATTATAAGGAAAGGGAGCGTAAAATTTATAATATACTTATTACGGATCACGTCTCTTAGACTTCACAACTAGTAATCAGATTAGATTCAGCGTCAGGGCGAAAATGAATAGCTGTGTCATAATTTTTTTATACCCTACCTCAAAGAAATTAATCATGTTTCAGTTGGTAATAACAAGGTAATTGTACAAATGTATAATTGTACCATATGTTTATAATTTCAACATGACTATATACGGCATATTGACAACGAATGAAGGGAATGGCAAATAAGACTCGCTTTGATTATAAAAGGCTAAGAAAACCATACAACAACAGTTGGAATGAATGCGGACTTTACACCGATTGAGTAACTAGTAAGACTTCTACACCGATTGAGTACCTAGTAAGACTTCTACACCGATTGAGTACCTAGTAAGACTTCTACACCGATTGAGTACCTAGTAAGACTTCTACACAGATTGAGTACCTAGTATGACTTCTACACCGTTTGAGTACCTTGTAAGACTTCTACACAGATTGAGTACCTAGTAAGACTTCTACACAGATTGAGTACCTAGTAAGACTTCTACACCGTTTGAGTACCTAATAAGACTTCTACACAGATTGAGTACCTAGTAAGACTTCTACACCGTTTGAGTACCTAGTAAGACTTCTACACAGATTGAGTACCTTGTAAGACTTCTACACCGTTTGAGTACCTAGTAAGACTTCTACACCGATTGAGTACCCTGTAAGACTTCTACACAGATTGAGTACCTAGTAAGACTTCGACACAGATTGAGTACCTTGTAAGACTTCTACACCGTTTGAGTACCTAGTAAGACTTCTACACCGATTGAGTACCTAGTAAGACTTCTACACCGTTTGAGTACCTAGTAAGACTTCTACACCGATTGAGTACCTAGTAAGACTTCTTCACAGATTGAGTACCTTGTAAGACTTCTACACAGATTGAGTACCTTGTAAGACTTCTTCACAGATTGAGTACCTTGTAAGACTTCTACACAGATTGAATACCTTGTAAGACTTCTACACAGATTGAGTACCTAGTAAGACTTCTACACAGATTGAGTACCTTGTAAGACTTCTACACAGATTGAGTACCTTGTAAGACTTCTACACAGACTGAGTACCTAGTAAGACTTCTACACCGTTTGAGTACCTTGTAAGACTTCTACACAGATTGAGTACCTAGTAAGACTTCTACACCGTTTATGTATCTAGTAGAATTTAGAGTATTTAGTAGGACTTCTACAAATATGTACAGTTTTGCCTTGTAGGACTAGTAGCCACTTGAGTACCTAGTAGGACTTGTAGCAACTTAAGTACAGAGTAGGACTTGTAGCCTCTTGAGTACCTAGTAGGACTTGTAGCCACTTAAGTACAGAGTAGGACTTGCAGCAACTTGATAACATAATAGGACTTGTAGCCACTTAAGTACAGAGTAGGACTTGTAGCAACTTGATAACATAGTAGGACTTGTAGCCACTTGAGTACCTAGTTGGACTTGTAGCCACTTGAGTACAGAGTAGGACTTGTAGCAACTTAAGTACATAGTAGGACTTGTAGCAACTTGAGTACCTAGTAGGACTTGTAGCCACTTAAGTACAGAGTAGGACTTGTAGCCACTTGAGTACCTAGTAGGACTTGTAGCCACTTGAGTACAGAGTAGGACTTGTAGCCACTTGAGTACCTAGTTGGACTTGTAGCCACTTGAGTACCTAGTTGGACTTGTAGCAACTTGATAACATAGTAGGACTTGTAGCCACTTAAGTACAGAGTAGGACTTGTAGCAACTTGATAACATAGTAGGACTTGTAGCCACTTGAGTACCTAATTGGACTTGTAGCCACTTGAGTACATAGTAGGACTTGTAGCCACTTGAGTACCTAGTTGGACTTGTAGCCACTTGAGTACAGAGTAGGACTTGTAGCCACTTAAGTACATAGTAGGACTTGTAGCCACTTAAGTACATAGTAGGACTTGTAGCCACTTGAGTACATAGTAGGACTTGTAGCCACTTGAGCACATAGTAGGACTTGTAGCCACTTGAGTACCTAGTTGGACTTGTAGCCGCTTGAGTACAGAGAAGGACTTGTAGCCACTTGAGTACCCAGAAGGACTTGTAGCAACTTGATAACATAGTAGGACTTGCAGCAACTTGAGTACCTAGTTGGACTTGTAGCCACTTGAGTACCGAGAATGACTTGTAGCCACTTGAGTACCCAGAAGGACTTGTAGCCACTTGAGTACCCAGAAGGACTTGTAGCAACTAAATAACATAGTAGAACTTGTAGCCACTTGAGTACAGAGTAGGACTTGTAGCAACTTGATAACATAGTAGGACTTGTAGCCACTTGAGTACCTAATTGGACTTGTAGCCACTTGAGTACCTAGTTGGACTTGTAGCAACTTGAGTACAGAGTAGGACTTGTAGCCACTTAAGTACATAGTAGGACTTGTAGCCACTTGAGTACCTAGTTGGACTTGTAGCCACTTGAGTACAGAGTAGGACTTGTAGCCACTTGAGTACCTAGTTGGACTTGTAGCCACTTGAGTACCTAGTTGGACTTGTAGCAACTTGATAACATAGTAGGACTAGTAGACACCTTAGTACCTAGTAGACTTGTAGCAACTTGAGTACGTAGTTGAACTTGTAGCCACTTGAGATACCAGTAGGACTTCTACACCACTGAAGTACTGCACATAGTAGGACTTGTAGCCACTGGAGTACCAAGAAGGACTTGTAGCCACTTGAGTACCGAGGACGAGTAGCCACTTGAGTACATAGTAGGACTTGTAGCCACTTGAGTACCTAGTTTGACTTGTAGCAACTTGAGTACCGAGGACGAGTAACCACTTGAGTACATAGTAGGACTTAAAGCCACTTGAGTACCGAGGACGAGTAGCCACTTGAGTACATAGTAGGACTTGTAGCCACTTGAGTACCGAGGACGAGTAGCCACTTGAGTACCTAGTTGGACTTGTAGCCACTTGAGTACCAAGGACGAGTAGCCACTTGAGTACCAAGAAGGACTTGTAGCCACTTGAGTACCGAGAAGGACGAGTAGCCACTTGAGTACATTATGCTCTGTATTAATGCCTTTTTATAATTTTTCTCACCTAGAGTCTGAAAGGGCTTAGTTGCCATGTCCCTGATAAGCCCATCTATGGCTGGGTCATCCGGTTCGTAGAGTGCCGCCGCCCGCGCATTCTGGTGGAACCGGTAATAGTTGGAGTTCGGGCGTCCACTGTAACACAATGTTAAAACGGGCTTGGTTGTAAATATCAATAGCCAATACACAGACTGCTCAAAACTGTCAAATAAGTTAAAATAGTCTACTTCAAGATGTCCGGCTTTTATGGTATATAACTGAATAAGGGTTTTCCTTTCCTGAAAGCTACATTGTCATTTCTCAACATAAAAAGAAAGACGAATAACACTTGGTATACCATGTTCGATAGTAGTTTCATTGCTTAACTCCTTTACAGAAACGGTAACAAATGGGCGGCGCTTAACCGTTCAACAACTTTCGTGCGGATAAACAACGCCAGGAACAGAAATACACTTATACGCTCGCTAGTTATTGAACGTTGCCTTTGACAACATGATACAAAGCGCTCGTGTATAATTGTAATAAACCGGGTTGTATTGTGGTAATTATAACATAACAGAACAATTGTAGTTACCCAGTATTTTTGGCGTTCCATGCGGGAAGTCGCTTCGAGGCGCGTCTGCCAGAGCCTCCCAGGGAGCTAACAAGATCCGCCATGGACGTCCGCCGCAGCCTTTCCCGTCGAAAGTCTGCTTCCGGCACAGCCTGCAGCTTCCTGATCAACCTGCGAGTAAGTAAATAAACATGTATCGGTGTAATGTGTGTTTAATAAACGTAAAAAACATAGCCTGGTTAAGGCGATTAACTTGCTTACATATTATAAAGACGGTGTTTACTTTCGCCCATTGTTTTTCGGAATTTGAGGTTCTGTCAATGATCTACAACGCATTAGATACACTGAACGTAAATACTTCTTTATGTGCTTTAAGGAACTGTACACCAGATTGGCACCAAAAAAGTTTTTTTTCTGTAACGAATCTCAGGACAATTATTTAATAAAATGTTTTACTAACTCTTTGATATCATTATTGTAATTTTTTTTTTACCAAAATCGGGTCGGAGACCGGGTTCGAACCGGTGTCGGCAAAATTGCAGTCGAATGTTGTATCCACTGTGCTACAAAGGCTAACCCTAAGAGGTTGAAATATTTAAGCTATATATCTAACTTGGTATAATCACTTGATAACATTCACTAGCCAATCACTCATAATGAATGAATTCTACTCGGTAGACATATCTAGTAATCCATTTTTAATGGAAAATACGAAAAAACTGCGAAATATAAATTAATTGTAAACTATGTGGTTCTTCAGTTAGTAAGTTTGAATGCATTGTACGCATCGATACCAAGTTTATGTCAGTTTTCGAGACAATTTCTTTTTTTTTTCGCTATTTCATCATATGGAGTACAGCCGCTTTAACATTGATTGTATTAAATTCTTACCATTCGACAAGTTCATCATACATGGCAGTGGTGTTTTGAACTTTCGGACTCTGCGGCTCCCGGTCCACCTCACTCTCGGAGTTCCGCGACCCCTGCTGCAACACTGTCCGCTACAACAATTGAATGAATGCTACAAGTGATCGTGAAGATTGATAAAACTGCATGCATGTGCACATGTACAGTGCTTTTGTGAACATCAGGTCAACGTGTGGCCTGTTCCATGCCACCTGATGTCGCATCCACGTGTAAGTATGAATAGTTTACATTAATAAAATGAGATTAAGATACTGATCAAACCCAGATTCTCTAACGCGCTTTGATACCATGTCGTATGAATAAACTGCACACCGATATATTGAAGGATTTAGAAGTATGGTTTCATTGATATAAATGTTTTCATTTTTTCATTATGTTATTAAAGCTGCACTCTCACAGATATACCGTTTTACAACTTTTTATGTTTTGTCGTTGAAAGAGCAAATTTGAGCGGAAATATCTGCAAACCAATGATATAAGATTGCTCACAAAAGAACAGATCGCAGATTTTCATATTTCCGTTCAAAAATTAATGTTTTATGGCTTAAACCGTTACTAACAGTAATTTACGTTTTAAGAAAAAGGCATAAAACATCAATTTTTGAACTAAAATATAAAATTCTATGATCCTGTTGTCAGCAGTCTTATATAACTAGTTTCCATGCATTTTCGCAAAAATTGGCTCGTTCCAAGACAACAAATAAAAAGTTGCCAACAAGTTCAATTTGTGAGAGTGCAGCTTTAAACCATATAATATATACATACTTATAGTCTAATACGAGTTAAAACAAGCACAAGACAACATATTACCTGGATGTTAAGGTACGGTCGCCGACTCGATGCTTCCTGTGTCGGGCACGAGATCCCCACCCACAGCAGACATGTGATGAGGCCCGTCACAGCTAGCAACGCGGCCCCCACAACACGTTCTCGCAGCTTCATCATCTACACGGCACGCTCTGTAACGACCAACCAAATATTTAAAACAAAATCAGAAGGCAATAGAAACGTCAACAGTCGGGGCTAACAAACAGGGTAGCTGGAAACAAACATATTCGTTTACGCCATAGTTAAAAACCTAGCAAGTGGGTGAATCCCTAATGCTTGTAGCGACATGGTACATGGTATGAGGCATGGACCGCTGATCGTGACACTCATGTCGAACAAATTATACGCTTTTATGATTTTTCATTCTCATTCAATATATGATTCATTGTAAAATACTAATACCATACCTTATACGATAAAATCGTGATATGAATGCCATAACAAGTATCAAACCAAGTGTAAAATGAAGGTAGTGTGACTTACGAAATTTATAGTCCCAGTAAAAGACCTCTGGACACTTTCAATTTATTTGTATTATTATTATGTCGATGCATTTAATTTTTGAGATACAAGTTGTTTAATATCTAAGCGTTTCACACCGTCTTTAAACATTAATGAAGGAACACCGAAAACAATTATTATATGTCCCGAGGAGAAGAATATATATTCTCTTGTATTGGTTTTAATGTATAAGTGCGAGTTTAGATGTAGTGATCTTCAAGCGTCGTAAACTTGAACGTGTGTAATGACAAAATCGATAAACTTCGAGGGATATTAAACAATATGTAGATAATGTACATTACAGGGGCGGCTCTAGATTTTGACGTTAGAGCGGGCGTAACTTTGGGGCGTATTTTTTTACCTCCGCCCCTCCCTAAGAACAGAAATTTATATGGTTTAAAGTTTTGGCAGGGGTTTCGGGGTAACACCCAAATAATTTTAACATTATCTTGTCCGAAATGGTGCATCTTTGGCGTGAATCTTTCATCCCTTTCTTCTCCTGTATTGAAATTAAAAGTAAATGTTGTTGATTTCTTTTCGGGGGGGGGGGGCGCCGGGATCCGCTAGTGCATTTAACACTACTTGGGTAATAATTATAATTATGCGTATAACTGGAAGCGCCAAAATATACATGTTCTAATAATATGCACACTTTCAATTCGGTATGTTTGTTTGCTATAGTTTAAAACAGGTCAGGTAGAGCAAGACGTTGCGCATTCTAATGACGTCAAATAACGTACAAAACGCCATCATTTAAATTAAATCATATATTTTCTTTGTTTTAAAGTAAGTTTTCGACTACTGCTACTGTAATAGTAGCCGTAAAACACAACCTTTGCACAAGTACACAAATAATATAGTTTCTTTTAATGTTTTAGAATGTGTGTATATCAAAAACAGCACGCTGTGATTACGACGTTATTCCATTCGCGAATTCGGACTTGAGGGTGTCGTTCTCCTGGGGTAAAAAACCTTAAATGAATAACGTTTTACCATTTTCCCAAATATTATGAGAAAATATCAAAACCTCGATAAATTAAAGGGAGTCTACGCGTTTTTCCTATGACTCTTGTACATCTTATTTCATATTTATTGTGTTTAAAACTAAACTTAAGCGAACCGAGATTACCTTGTTATGACGAAAATAGTCACGAAACATATCCATAAATTTGATTTAAATGTACATGTACACCGTGTGTGCATTACCTCTGCCAAAACAACTACATTAGAGTGAGTAACTTACACTGGTGTACAAAATCTTTTTCTTCGGGCATTTTCGCGTAACATTGAATAAGATTTATCAGATTTTTATAAGGCCAAACAAAAGTAATCTTTATCCAAATAGAAAGTGTTGGTAAAGATAGGTAAATGCAAGCAATGTATTTATAACGCGTTCACATAACATAAGAAATTCTTAAGACCATAATTATATGTCGCCTACTTTAAGCGATGCGAGTAAATCTATTTATGGCCGGTCTTAATAGGGAATGTCCTTTCCTTGACCTAGGAGCCAGGAACCTTGACATTTGACCTTTGAGAGAGCGATTTGATTTATCTGAGTGATGGATGTTGACCCTTGAGCGAAGGACCTTGACCTTTGACCGAGATGTAATGAACTCTGACCGAGTGACTTAAACCTTTGCGCGAGATCTTGACCTTTGTGCAAGGGAACTTTACCCCTGAAAACCCCACACCTACATCCGAATGAAGGGCATTGGCTCTTAAGCGAGGGATCTTGATGTTTGGCGAAGAACAGTGATCTGAGCGAGCGATCGTGGCCCCGAGTTACAAAAAATTTGAGCGTGGGATCTGGAGATTTGAATAATTGATCTGGAGGTTTGAGCGAGGGATCTTAATCTCTGAGCGAGTGACAACGAAGTATCTTGACTTTAAAGCGAGGGACCTTAATTTATGAGCGAAGGACCTAAAGGGACATTGACCTTTGAACTAATAATATTGACCTTTGTGCGAAGGACATTGACCCATGGACGAGGGACTTTGATCTCTCAACGAGGGAACTTTGAATGGCACTTGACACGTCGCGTCTTTGCTGCGAAGATTTCGCTTAGGTTATTTGAAATTATCCAAAAATCAGGTACATTGTATACGGACTGTGCAACGGACGAGTGAATGCGGCTTACTCAAGGGCAAAGTTCATTGTAACAACCCAAACACGAAGTTGTGTCGCCAAGCGACGGACGATGTCCGACAAGGTCGGACGAAGTGATTTAATGCTCAATTACGATAGCATGTTATTTTAAATCAAGCAATGTCAAATCCACTTTCAAAGTAAGTTTTTAGCCACCCATTTAACTATATAACTATTCATCAATTAATATGGCAATACTAATAAAGGATTTTACTTGTAAGAAAGACATTGAATCAACCAAGTCATAGATTAGAAATTTAAAATGATAACAATAAAGGCTATAACTATCAGACATTTCCTGCATCCTATTTTATTGATTGGATCACTGTTATTGCAGCACTTCTATTTAACAGCAACTGTGTGATTTATGGAACAGCAAAAGAAAAACGTGGTTAAGCATTAATTTTTATTTTCAAGCGAAAAAGTCAAGTAGACCAAAATTTAAATAAAAACATCTACTGTTTCGGTTACACATAAAATTGAAGAGTTGCTAAAACTCTTGATTCGTGTAAAAGTCTATGAAAAAGTACTTTAATAGTGTCAAGAATGATTCCTCTTTCGGTATTTTTTTAACTCATACATAGCCCGGTAATTAGTAATAGTTGGGTAAAGCAAAACTATTAAATATCTGTTTTAGTGTTTGGCGCAAACGTCTCTATACTAGCTAGCGGGCATACGAGATAAATAACCCACTTTACATTTAATAATTAAACGGACATTACCATCGTCTGAAGTCTTTTTAGAAACTATATCCGAATCCGTCCGGCGGTAACATTTGCGGAGACACATTTATGAGCGTAAACACTAATATATCATAGCATGAAATATGACGTCACGGCCGAATATATGAATGGAATCAGTCACATACACCAATTATCAAAATGAAGTGCACGAAATACTCGGCTCAGATTTCTCAATTCTAGCAAATACATATATATATTCACTTACATACATTAGAGCCAATTTGAACGTATGCTTACCTTTATCATGGAATCTTGTCGTGAAATTGTCTCTTGAAAGGTTTCCTCATCGCAGAATAAACTGCAAAAAAATAATATTTTTTTAATAATTTTCTCATTTCAACTGCTAATTAAGGACACCTTGCAGTGGGTTCATGTTCCGTCAATTCTTCGGTAATTATGCATGATACATTTCATATTCCGTTTTAATTGAGTATTATTTATGTACCCCCTCCCTACCAAACCACCAGAACATATACCTCCTCCTTACCACCCCACCAGAATAACTAGTCCCCTCCCTAATATCTCATAAAAAACATCTATTCCCTCCCTACCATCCACACCAGAACATCTTACCCTCCCTACCACCCCACCAGAACATATACCTCCTCCCTACCACCTCATCAGAATAGCCACTCCCTCCCTACCACCCAACCAGAATATCAACCCACCAGAACAACTAACCCCTCCCTACCTACCCCAACAGAACATCTATCCCATCCCTACCTACCCCACCAGAACATCTAACCCATCCCTGCCATCCCCACCAGAACAACCAATCCATCCCAACCTACCCCACCAGAACATCTAACCCTCCCAACTTACCCCACCAGAACATCTTACCCATCCCTACCTACCCCACCAGAACATCTTACCCATCCCTACCTACCCCACCAGAACATCTTACCCATCCCTACCTACCCCACCAGAACAACTTACCCATCCCTACCTACCCCACCAGAACATCTTACCCATCCCTACCTACCCCACCAGAACATCTTACCCATCCCTACCTCCCCACCAGAACATCTTACCCATCCCTACCTCCCCACCAGAACATCTTACCCATCCCTACCATCCCCACCAGAACATCTTAACCATCCCTACCATTCCCACCAGAACATCTAACCCATCCCTACCATAGCCACCAGAACATCTAACCCATCCCTACCTCCTCCACCAGAACATCTAACCCATCCCTACCTCCTCCACCAGAACATCTAACCTATCCCTACCATAGCCACCAGAACATCTAACCCATCCCTACCTCCCCCACCAGAACATCTAACCCATCCCTGCCATTCCCATCAGAACATCTTACCCATCCCTACCTACCCCACCAGAACATCTTACCCATCCCTACCAGAACATCTAACCCATCCCTACCATTCCCACCAGAACATCTTACCCATCCCTACCATAGCCACCAGAACATCTAACCCATCCCTACCACCCCCACCAGAACATCTAACCCATCCCTACCATAGCCACCAGAACATCTAACCCATCCCTACCATAGCCACCAGAACATCTAACCCATCCCTACCTCCCCCACCAGAACATCTAACCCATCCCTACCACCCCTACCCTAACCAAATACACAATGGCACACACAACTCCACACACAAGTAACCTATATAACGTATAACCTAAAGGACTAATTTGTTTCGATGTCATAAT
The DNA here is from genome assembly GCF_026914265.1 of Mya arenaria. Taxonomy (NCBI): domain Eukaryota; kingdom Metazoa; phylum Mollusca; class Bivalvia; order Myida; family Myidae; genus Mya; species Mya arenaria. Next base: position 12,694,005 of record NC_069131.1, on the reverse strand, counting down.
AGTATCCTGCCACACACCGTGTTTTTACATAAGTCAATCTGGTTAACGTAAAGTACGAATGCATTGCCAACATCAGTACATTTGCATTAGTAATAAGCGTTACTCTAAGTAAACAAACAGCATACTTGCCTCAGGTTTTCAATGTACGAGCTAACATAAACCACAGGGAAAACGTTCCACTAATATGCTATTTAAGATCACATAAATACAATATGTTCCCACACACATATATATAAAATTATCAATGATTACGTTCATGAAGAACAATATGTTACCCACATATAACGCAATCATGCAAGAACATCCAGCAGATGTGGTTCAAATGAAAGATAGAGGGAAGATACAGCAGCACGTGTGCCGACGGGACGGCGGGTCGATACTCTCGCAGCCTCCTCCATAGCCGATGCTGCTTCGAATGACAATAAATCGATTGCCACTGTCATAATACTGATTACTGATTCCATTAAATACAATAGGGTTATCTTCGGGTTCATGTACCGTATTCGGTAGACTTCCAATGAGCCAGACGAGGAGGCAATTACAATACCACGCAATACCTTTCACGTGCCACTTAATAACTTTCACGTACCACTCAGTACCACTCAATACCACTCAATACCTTTTACGTACCTCTTAGTACCACTAAGTACTACTCAGTACCACTCAGTACCACTGAATATCACTCTGTATCACTCAGTACCACTTAATGCCACTTAGTACCACTCAATACAATTAGGTTGGTTATCACTCGTTTAATATCAATATTCAGAGATCAGAAGCTGTTTTCAACAAGAGATGTTTGTCAAACAATATGCCCCCCCCCCCCCCCCCCCTGAGCGCCATGTTGTCAGGATTATATGGACAATTGAATGAAATATGCATGGACCGAAATGACAGCTGATTTGTCGCTAACATCGTATGCCGTTGAGGCAGTTTTAAGATTATGACCATTCAAAGTTTGAGGATAGAGTGTGTTATGACCATGACCTTTGACTCTATGACCTCAAAATCCATAGTAGTCATCAGCTGGTCACCAAAAATCTAAATGTTAAGTTTGAGGGCCATGGGTGCAGGCATTGACAAGTTATCACACAGACAAGCATTTTTCATTCAAGGTCCCTGTAACCTTGACCTTTGATCCAATGACCCCTTAAATCATAAGGGGTCATCTACAGGTCAGACACAACTCTAAGTCAAGTTTGAGGGCCATGGGTGCAGGCATTGTCCAATTATCACTTGAAACATTTTCGCATTTAAGGTCACTCACTGTGAACCTGACCTTTGACCCAATGACTCCTAAAATCAATAAGGGTCATCTCCTGGTCAGGCCCAACTTACATGTCAAGTTTGATGATCATAGATTCAGGCATTGTTGAGATATCACTGGGAGAAGATTTGTTAACTTTTTTGCGTTAAAGGTTACCGTGACCTTGACCTTGGCCTGAAGACCCCCAAAGTCAAGAGGGGTCATCTACTGGTCAGGCCCAACCTTCATGTCAAGTTTGATGACCATAGGTCCAGGAATTGTCGAGTTTGCTTTCAAGGTGACCTTGACCTCTGACCCCTTAAATCAATAGGGGTCATATACTGGTCAGACCCAACCTCCAAGTCAGGTTTGAGGGCCATGGACGCAGGCATTGTTGAGTTATCACTCGGGCAACCTTTTATCGTTCAAAGTCACTGTTACCTTGACCTTTGGCCCAATGACCCCTAAAATCTATAGGGGCCATCTACTGGTCAGGCCCAACCTCCAATTCAAGTTTGATGGCCGTAGGTGCAGGCATTGTCGAGTTATCACTCAGACAACCTTTGACCATTCAAGGTCACTGTGACCTTGACCTTTGGCCCAATGACCCCCAAAAACAATAGGGGTCATCTACTGGTCAGGCCCAACCTCCATGTCAAGTTTGAGGGCCATAGGTGCAGGCATTGTCGAGTAATAACACGGACAACCTTTTACCATTCAAGGTCACTGTGACCTTGACCTTTGGCCCGATGACCCCCCAAAACAATAGGGGTCATCTACTGGTCAGGCCCAACCTCCAAGTCAAGTTTGAGGGCCATGGGAGTAGGCATTGTCGAGTTATCACATGGACAACCTTTTACCATTCAAGGTCACTGTGGCCTTGACCTTTGGCTTGATGACCCCCAAAAACAATTGGGTTCATCTTCTGGTCAGGCCCAACTTTTCAAATCAATATGAGGGCCATGGGTGCAGGCATTGTTGAGTTATCACTCGGACAACCTTTTACCATTCAATGTCACTATGACCTTGATCTTTGACCCGATGAGCCCCAAAAACAATAGGGGTCAGCTACTGGTCAGGCCCAACCTCCAAGTCAAGAATGAGGGCCAAGGGTGCAGGCATTGTCGAGTTATCACTCGGACATCATTTTACCATTCAAGGTCACTGTGACCTTGACCTTTGGCCCGATGACCCCCCAAAACAAAAGGGGTCATCTAATGGTCAGGCCCAACTTCCATATCAAGTTTGATGACCATAGGTCTAGGCATTGTTGAGTTATCACTCGGACAAGCTTTAAAATTAGTTTACCATTAAAGGTCACTGTGACCTTGACCTTTGATCCGATGAGCCCTAAAATCAATAGGGGTCATCTACTTCTCAGGCCCAACCTTCATGTCAAGTTTGATGACCATACGTCCAGAAATTGTTGAGTTATCACTCGGACAAGCTTTGGTCTACCGACGGACCGACCGACCGACCGACCGACATACCGACATGCCTGTGCAAAGCAATATACCCCTCTTCTTCGAAGGGGGGCATAATAAACAACTAATATTCAGCAAAATTTAAGTGTATTGATTGGTCTGAAGAATTAAATGGCCTGTACAAAAAATGGAATGACTCTGGCAATACTTAAGATAAGGTTTGGGGTTATACTGCATACGACCGCTTCGTTAAACTTCTTGAAATTAGTTTGAGATGTATCTCCAAACACAGAGTTTTCAAGTCTAAGACCTCTTTAATGAACCACTTATGGTCTACGATATACTCGCTCAATTATATGCCAACCTTAAGAGCCAGGAAACTGACGACAATTCAACTCCGTTGAAGAACATTGTTATGATTTTGATAGGCAGTTTAAGGATTTTGTTTCATAAATAAGAAACTACGGTCTAGTTAGTTGAATCACATATGCTGTTATACTTTTTATCATTTGTTCAGCTATATTGTATTAACAGTCGGACCCCGTTGGCTCGAACTCCAAGGGACCGGCGAAATTACCTCGAGCCTCGGAAAATTCGAGCCAAGCGGTAATACTTTCCTTCAGTTTAATGAAATCGGTCCAGTTCGAGCCAACAAGGAATTCGAGCCAAGCGACTTCGAGCCAACAGGGTTCGACTGTATTACATGCATAATTACGCATCAAAATAAGTTAAATTATTCTGCCGTGGTCATGCACAAGTCTGCCAGTTCCAGACCAATTAGTAAAATTTCGCTTTCTTGGTTTCTAAAAAAACGCGTCGAAGGTATTGTACGACGTCTTTCTAGTTTCATTTAAAAACTGTTAATGGAAGATTTTGTCGTAAATGAAAGTTTTAATTAGCTATCTAAGTTTATGTTCAGACCATGTGGTTCTTTTTATTCCCGTAATCAGTGCGGTTTATAAAACGGCTTTCATTTTGCAGATCACTGTCACAGTCTCGTAGATCAAAAAATACTTCAGTGGATAAAGGTCAATCCAATATCATATATTCTTTATACTAAATGAGTTCATTTGGTTTCAAAGACAAATTCCATTTGAACAATTTCAATAAGATAATACAAATGTATAAGTAAGTCAAGATGCAAGCAAGTGTGTGTATCTATGTCACAGGTTCAATAACCTTCGGAAACTAAACATCTCGTGTAAGGCCTGTAAGGTTTTTTTTCCGGAGGGGGTACGGCATGTCCCGGGACCCCCCCCCCCCCCAATCCTGCGATCAAAGGGATAAGAGAGGGGAGCAGCATGTCCAAAGTAGCGCACCCCTGTTAATCAAAGCCAAGAAGTGTATTTGTCTGTTTAAGGACAGTTTATTACATTCTGCATGTTCAGCTGTGTTAACTAGGTAATTTCTTCATCTGTGCCGATCGCTGGTTAATACTTGATAATTATTTCCAAAAATGGTACTTGGAAATAAATAGTTCCTCTAGGTTGAGAAGTGATGCTACGAGACACACATTCGTAAGAGTACACAGCTTTTATCAGCGAGAAATACTTAAAATATGCATGAGCACAATTTCGAACATCAGTGCACCAACTGGCTATTAAACGGGAAGATATGCAAACACACCACAAAATAAAAGACTGTGGTCATCATTTTATATGAATTTTATTGAAACAGAATATCTTTTTTTAACTTTCATAATTTTCTGTTAGTATGTCAAAACTACAGAGAACTAAGAAACACATTTTTCAAACAACATTTTTGCCATTGGCCATCAATTGACACTTTATGAGAAAATCGTCATAATATTTCAAAATTAATGTATTTAGCAATTCAAACTCTAATATCATAAATGTGATGTCTAAGAAAAAGCATTTTATTATCCATTTATCCACCTCATGCTTTTGTTAATTCAATGTCTTATTAATTTGATATTGTATGTATTGTTTTTGTTGTTGTTTTTGCTTTTTTAAAATATTGTATTATTTTATGCAATAAAAATATGGAATGGGAATGGAATGGATATTAAGATGACCCCACAAACCTTGATCCACCGCCCCGCCCCGTGTGCGTGTAATTCAAAACAATAATTCATTAGCCCCGAGGTAATGCAGACTAACCGCGTGTCTTTGATGTCATATCCCGACCACCGTCCACTTTGTGGTAACAATTAATAACAGCCGAATTAAAATGACAAGCGCCGGTAACTTAATGAAATATGACTGGTCAAGTTGAGAGGGCTACTGATGCAAATACATGTAGTGTTAACTATCCGCATACTTGCATTTTAATGTAGAACATAACGGAACAGAACAGATATTTCATTAAGACTTGTAAAAAGTACATCATCTTCTTAACTACAAATGAATAATAAATAAACAAAGACATGGTATGACATAGGTCATACATCATATGAAATAGAATAATACATATATATTCAAAAATATATATTCGAATCAGGTGAAAATGAACAAAACTATTATAATTGTAAATCAAGATATTAAGTTGATCTTCTAGTACTCAGAGCTTATTTGACAAATAAAGGTAGTTTTATAAGTTCTTGTTTTTTTCTTGTGTTTAACAGTTCAATATACAGAAGTGTACTTTAAACGATGTTGAAATAGTGCACCTAATTCACATTAAAGAAAGTATCGATGCATAGCAAGTGAATCTCTCATCGTATATATTAAAACTTAACCAACTGTTAAGTAAAATTTAAAACATGTATATTGCGTTATCTAATTTAATCCGTATTGAATTGAATTACTGATTATTGGTCCCTCGTTTAAGAATGTTTTCAAAAGGCTAATAATACGTTACATTTTAGTGACACAAATAAAGTGAACACATAAAATAATAATTGAACTTACCCTTTAACTATGTCACAAACAATTAAGCAAATGTTTAATCGGCTCTCCACTGGCAGAGAGAAAGCTCATAATGTCTGTTTCCGCAACGGGCACTTGAAAATCCGGATTCGGACACTTCATTTGGGAATGATTAAAACATGTAATGTTCTCTCATTCGTTATAAACTATGCATAGTCAGTTATTTCAAGATTATCACACTAAGTTAAGCCAGTCACTGCATTTTACTTCTGTATTACAACATTTAGCATGTTATATAAACCATAAAGATATCCAATTCACCAACACTGTATCATTATAACTTAAAAACCTAATTAATGAAAGGAACTGACCACATATATTTACCTTAAGTGATACTATTTATAGAACAAGGTCTGTAACAGTTACTCCCCTTACTTCTGGTAAACTCATTAGATATAAATTTGGCATATGGGTATATATGAGTGAAGCGAAAGAAAGTATAGACAGCAGTTATGATAATTTATAAAATTGTGTGCATACAGAGACTGCATTTTACTGTGAAAGAAAGCAATTATGATAATACAAATGTGTGAACACAGAGACTCGTTTACCAGGTGGCGGACCTGGATTCAACGTTAGAGGGGGCATACCTTAGGGGCGGAACCTTTTGATCTCTCACTCAGAACCGATATTTATATGATTTAAAGCGTGGGTGGAGGGATACTCCCGTAAGAAGATTTTAACAATTTCTAATCGGAAATGGTGTGATCTGGCCGTATATTATTCCTTTTTTCATTTGTATTGATATTTAAAGTAAACTCGGACGATTTGAGGTAGCCTGGATACACAGTGATTTGATGGGAATGAACTCCTGCTTTGGTGTCATTTGACCTGTACAAAATGTATTGACATTTAACCTAAAATATTTTTTCTTCAGATTTATCAAAGGGGTCACTCCTACCAAATATGGGTCGCTCCTACCAAATATCTAGCATAAAATAACTATGAATTCCTGCAACAATGTCAGAAAATCACGAAATGCCCTAAATTTAAATGTCACTAAATTTTGTACATGTCAAATGACACCAAAGTAGGAGTTTATTCCCATGTCAAATCACTGTGCTTGGATCCACTTGTGTGACTGTAATTTTAGTGAAGCGACAGAAAGTATGGTCAGCAGAAACGCTTATCCTCGATGTCTTATTCAGTGTTCCGCCTTCGTTTAATTACCGGGGTTTGATTAGGTAAAAAGTTACTTTAAACACTTTAACAAACCTGTTTCCTAAATAATGTTTTGACAGTGCTCCAACAGGCAGCGGTTTCGAGAAAAGGTTTGTCGGCGTGTTTTAAGAAAATAAATTTTCAATCAAACTCTGGTAAAAGACCGATGGCGGGGTTCTGTAACCGGCGAAGACTGAGCTATAATTCACTTAAGATGGTGAAGGAATAGGGAAGTTATCTTCGTTTAAAGTCTTCATTCGAAGCAAAATGTTGCCTTCCGGCGTAGAATTTATGACGTAATTTATCACGTGGTATACACACTGTTATTTCGCCCACCATATCCCCGCCACATGGTGTGTCTTCGGGCCTCTACTTGGCGTAGTGCTTGGATTATCACCCGCCACATGGCGTATTTCCGGCCCGCTACTGTGCGTAGTGTTGGATTATCGCCCTCCACATGGCGTTATTCCGGCCCGCTACTTGGCGCAGTGTTGGATTATCGCCCGCCACATGGCGTTATTCCGGCCCGCTACTTGGCGCAGTGTTGGATTATCGCCCGCCACATGGCGTTATTCCGGCCCGCTTCTTGGCGCAGTGTTGAATTATCGCCCGCCACATGGCGTAATTCCGGCCCGCTACTTGGCGCATGTGGCGTATTTCCGGCGCGCTACTTGGCGTACTGACATTTTGTCGTATATTCAGCCACCATAGCAAAGACATGGGCAAACGCAAAATAGGAATAGACAGAGGCTTCCTTGAATTGGGGAGTTCAATTTATGTTGAATTTATATTCAGTTTATTTTTTAATGAATCAATGCACTTAATTCATGAAAAAATGTATATATTTATAGTTATCTAACACTGTGACAGGTAACTTTGTTTTGTTTTTATGGAATTAAGTTTTGTTTATGATTAATTTACTTTAAATTTATTGAAAACAATATAACACGTTGTTATCATTATTAAACAGAAAACAACCATGTATGCACGCACTGTAGGCGTTCCAGTTTGACTCACTGTGTATTTTTATGCGTTACTTTGAAAACTGATTAACCTAACAAGAACGCTTTAGGAACGGCTGAAGACGAAATTAATTGAACAATTTAATTACGTAATTACACATTTCTTTTAGCTGACGTTTTGACTTTCTGTATCTTAGAATAGTATCAAAATGCATGTAAACATATGTTAAGTAAATGTCAAATGCTATGTTCATTGACCTGGGTAAACAGCTTCAATAGCTTTTAGATATGCAACGTTTAAACAGCAGATCTTAACTGGCTTAGCTACGAAAGACCGGTGGTAACATTTTAAATTCAATATTTCCTGATTTCCTTTTTCACGAATTTACGATTTCAACTTCACGAATCAACAATTTCACGATTTTACCTTCACGAACTCATGATTTCAACTTCAAATGTTACCACCGGTCTTTCGTATCTTTAGTGAATTTTATTTAAAAAAATGATAATAATCAAGCCAGTTTGATTGCGCCATTCATTGACACGACGTTCAAGCTTAAAATTATCTGAGTATGTGAAATGCCGGAATTCAATGTCGTTTATAATTCCGGCCAGATTGACATACAAAGTAGAATCTCATTTCTTGAACCAACAAGACATTCAATGCCAAATGTCGTCAAGCCAGCTGGACATTCCGATTTTTAAAGTTAAGTATCGCTTGCGTGTACTATGTCACCGCTAAGTCCGAAACTGCAGGGTCTGTACTGAATTACACATAGAGTTTGAGATGTACGTGAAGTTAGCGGTCTAGCGGCGTGAAGTTAGCGGCCTAGTGGCGTGAAAGTGGCGACCTAGCGTTCCAAATTTGTTCTCTATTTCGAAGCAATTGTTTATGCGTGTTCTTGGAAAACAATGACTGATGCAAAATTCATCACTCATAAACGATTATCAACATTTTTTTTTCAAAAAGCCGATCAAGCAGTCCAGCGGCCTAGCGGCATAGTGTCGTGAAGTAAGCGGCTTAGCGGCCTAAAAAATCTTATTTCAATGTGCAATGTTACCACTATATCTGAAACTGCAGAGTCCGTACTTAATTACATCAATAGAGTTAGAGTTTTGAGGCTCACAACTAAAAATCTTAAAAAGTTAAGACGTTACGTTGTTTATCGTATTTGATGATATTTGAATAATAAGTGTGAATTGAATAAAGATGTCATTATGTTTTGTTTTAGAAGGCCATATTATAAATATGATGTTTTATAGTTGACACTGTAATTATGCCATAATGTGTTACCTTCTTAAAATAAAGATATTATTATTATTATTATTATTATTATTATTATTATTATTATTATTATTATTATTTGTTAAAAATGCTGTATATGTTATATAAATTGTTTTAACCTTTATGTATTCCTATTTTGTCAACAGGAGTGATATTAATGACTTGGTGACATATTTAAAAAATCATGCGTCTGAGTCTTTGTCTCTACTCAGACTCATACGTTAATAAATGCAGGCCCAGGATATCCCCCCCCCCCCTCCGGCATATCAAACAAATAAAACATAAATTGTATTCTTCATTAGCTTCCTAAAACGGAGGATTCAAAGTTGCCGATTAAAAAACCAGACATTTCTTAAATCAATCCTTTAAAACACAAACTAAATTCGTCAAAAGGTGCTGAATTACTGTCATCAACTAAAACATGCATGCTGATTGACAGGAAATAAATTATGTTCTCAGAATTATTAGGATGTTTGTGTTATTGTGTTATAGTGTTAATTTTTCACCAGTAGGAAGATGTTGAAAAGTTTTTCAATATCTTGTTTTACATGCAAACAAATGTTTTGAGAGTACATTTCAATTAATATTCGCCCATATAAACCCAGTAATCCGCCGTCCTACCAGCATACGGGCCTGGCTGTCCATACGTGAACGAACATTTATTCAAAATTTAAATATTTTTTATCAAAATGAAGGTTTTTGTAATAATTGCGCTAGTTTGCTTAGCGGAATTATCGTTCGGTATGAAATTATACAGCAGAATTAGGAGAACTGTCGGTGAGTGTCGAATCTTTATTGTTCTCTTGAATTTTAAACGTATATTTATACCATTTCATTTAGAAATTCAACCTTTCAAGATGCACGCTTACTCCCAGATAAGATTTACCACAATTAATAATATTGTTTAAAAAATACAAAAAGGATGAACTATTGTCGAAAACAATGGTTCTTATGAAGGATACCGAGTATGATTTGGAAGAAATGAGCATAAAACACGGTATTTCTACCTTATGAGACTATAGTAGAACTCAGTAAATCTTTTAGCATTCACCAATCATTTAATGTTTTTGCGCCTTCTGCTATTAAATACACGGTTACAATATTGTTCACTGCAGAATGATTTTAAAGATTTCAAAGTTTGAATTTGCATATACTTAAAAAGATATATCTATTTTTTTGGACAATATTATTTTCGGGTGATAACATCATTTCAAAATATTCTCAGAAAAAGGGTATGTTTTTTAGGTTATCCATCAATCATTCATACAAAAATAGCTACAGGTGAAGTTTCAATTTAATGTTACAATATATGAAGTTTGAATATTCCTAAAGGTTTCACCGAGAACTTTTTTATATAAAGATTATGTTGCTATTTATTCTTAGTAAAATATGTTTTATTAAGTCCATTGAACTTACATTCTAGCGTAGTAGTAGCGCCATTATAGTGATGTTCAAAAATGTATTCCATGCACAAATTATATAATGGTTAAGCACTAATATAAACATCTCGATGTTAATATCAAAAATGCACTAAAACATCTTTGCATTCTAATGATGGCTGGCTAACCTTAATTTGTATTTTCCTTGGTACATGTTTACTGCCTGGGGAGTTATGTATGTATATTATGTATTATGTATTTTATTATTCCTTATACAGAGCAGCTCCGAGCAAAATTCAAGTTGCTTTACAGAACGATAGAAAAATAGAGGAAACATTTCGACCACGTGGATAGAAATTATTTCAAAAATCACGAAAGATTTGTTCTTTGAGAACTGATACACGAAAAAAGCTCTGTATACAGTTAACGATGCTATTATTTAAACAGTAATAATTAAACTCTTGCGTAACCCGATGTATTCTCAGTGTATTTGTTGTTGTTTTTCTTTACATTTTTGGGGTGGGGGTGCGGGGGCGTTAAAAACACCGATATTGCACCGTTTTACTTCATGCTAAAGCATCAATGCAGACTGAAATTATTTGACGCAAAATGATCTTTCATTGAAAATAATCTAGGAGTGGATAAAACTGGGACTGATTCGCCATGGTTTTGTATGTCCCCTTTATCTATAAAGCAGTAAAAACAATCATCATCAATAGCCCAGCGCTAACGGTGGACGACAAGCAGCTCGTTTGAAACCTAAGAGATGCACACATGTCGGTAACATCTTGCCCTCGAAGATCTCATTAAATTATTTAACGACATAGAAATAAATAAATTTTAATGTTCTTGCCAAGGTTGTGGTGCTGGCGGCTGCGGTGGTGGTGGTGGTTGTGGTGCCGGTGGATGTGGTACCGGAGGGTCGAGCGGCGGAGGCTGCGCCGGGGGCTCCTGCGGAGGTACAGGTCCAGCCTACGTTCCAGGGGGATCGGGAACCGGAACGTCCTGGTCTAGCGGGTGGTCATCTGGGACACCAGTCCAGGTACGCTTGGTTTACATGCTATACAAAATATTTATGATTATTCATACTCGTAAAACATTTAAAAGTTTTCCGTCTTTTTAAAGACACATAAACCGACTTTACATTTGTACTAATCGCAGGTAAGCCAACCATCCGGTTCATCATGGTCAAGGACCTGGTCTTCCGGTTCCGGTGGGGCTCCAGGCGGCAGCAACATGGGCGGCTCGTCTTTGCCATCTGGTGGAATGGGAGGTATCGGCGGCGGCTCTTCCGGTAGTCGATCTTCCTGGTCACGAAAATCATCTTGGTCGTCTGGGACTTCAGGCGGCAGTCCTGGTGGCGGTTGCGCAGGCGGATCCTGTGGGGGAGGCGGCTCCGGTGGAACCGCTCCTGGTGGCGGTTGCGCAGGGGGCTCATGTGGGGGCAGAAGATCGGGTGAGAAATTGCATGTTTAACAAAACGGAAACGTTTTGAATCCACATGTATGTACATACTGTATATGACTGTCTATTAACTGGATTTCAGAGCTGTGTAATATACCTACATAACAGATTTTTGAACACAGTTGCTACGCGTATGTCTGTAATTTATACTTGAGATGAAATATTATTTGTGTTATTTCTAATGATAAAGAACGTGAATTACGTGGTGTATATAAAGTGTTTGTTATAGTTATGCACACTTGTTACAGGAGGCTCGAGCGGCGGATGCATGTTTGGCTGTAAGGTCAGATACTAGTACCCACTGCCCGATACTCACCAGATCAACCGATTTCACATTGACTTTTACCTTTACCGTTTATTATATTGTATACATGCAATTCTCCAAATAAAACCCGGAGATGAAACACGTGTTTTGTTTTAGTAGATATAAGGGCGGGGGCAGATCCAGGATATGACATAAGGGGTTATGCTAGTTGGGGGCGTTACTTTGGGTGCTCGTCCCAGGTGCGTCACTTGGGGCGTGCGTCCCCTCCCTCCTATACTTGGTGCGTCACTTGGGGCGTTCGTCCCCTCACTCATGTACATGGTGCGTCACTTGGGGCGTTCGTTCCCTCCCTCCTATACTTGGTGCGTCACTTGGGGCGTTCGTCCCCTCACTCATGTACATGGTGCGTCACTTGGGACGTTCGTCCCCTCCCTCCTGTACTTGGTGCGTCACTTGGGGCGTTCGGCCTCTTCCTCCTGTACATGGTGCGTCACTTGGGGCGTTCGTCCTCTTCCTCCTGTACATGGTGCGTCACTTGGGGCGTTCGTCCCCTAACTCCTGTACATGGTGCGTCACTTTGGGCGTGCCTGCCCTCCCTCCTGTACATGGTGCGTCACTTTGGGCGTGCCTGCCCTCCATCCTGTACATGGTGCGTCACTTTGGGCGTGCCTGCCCTCCCTCCTGTACATGGTGCGTCACTTTGGGCGTGCCTGCCCTCCCTCCTGTACATGGTGCGTCACTTTGGGCGTGCCTGCCCTCCCTCCTGTACATGGTGCGTCACTTTGGGCGTGCCTGCCCTCCCTCCTGTACATGGTGCGTCACTTTGGGCGTGCCTGCCCTCCCTCCTGTACATGGTGCGTCACTTGGGGCGTTCGTCCTCTTCCTCCTGTACATGGTGCGTCACTTGGGGCGTTCGTCCCCTAACTCCTGTACATGGTGCGTCACTTTGGGCGTGCCTGCCCTCCCTCCTGTACATGGTGCGTCACTTTGGGCGTGCCTGCCCTCCCTCCTGTACATGGTGCGTCACTTTGGGCGTGCCTGCCCTCCCTCCTGGCTCTATGTGTACGAGCAGTATCAAGCCTGACTTTAGAATCAAACTCGTTAAATGGCATGTTTAAAATGTAAACATCATTGTTTTCATTGCATTCTTTTAAACAACAATTTGTGTAAATAATAGAGTAAATGATTGTTAATATACAGCAGTGAAGGAAAGGTACAAACAAATCAAGATTTGCTTTTATGAGTTTTGATTCTGAACTCAGACCTGAGACTGTTTGTAAACAGGAACACTTTCTGTTGGCTCAGTAGTGCATTCTGGACATATGATCGCGTATATGTCCTCCATACACTTTAAGAAGGTTTGGTGTGGGACTTCCCTTCCCCTCTCATTCTCTTCCTTCGCTAGTGTTTCTTAGATGCAAATGCATACTTGTTGTTGCTGTTTGAACGGTATTCTGATGTCATTAAAACAGATCACAATTGGAGGTGGTTGAATGCTGGATTGTCTCGGTAATGCATCTGAAAACACTAATTTTATCACTGTTACTCTATGATATCGAATTTGAAGAAAAGAATAGTATGAACAAAGTTATTTTGGTGTTCGTTGGGTGCGAACCAACGCCGGTAAAGTTAAGCAATCAAAGCGCTTAAGGCGTTGATAGGCTTTTGCTCTGCTACGTTTTGGTAGTATAGTCATGTAATTTTAAAATAAATTAACATAAACATCTGAAGATGTTTTGCATGCTCATGAATTCCTTCGCAGATACCTTTCGAGTTTTATGCTGAATCTCAATAAAATCAAAACCATGAAGTCAAAGTAATTTTAAATACTCACAATCTAGTATAACTAACAATCTTAATAAATAATTGTCAAGTAAGAACCGATTTAAACTCTTTTAAAAATAGAAATATGCTTATGAATGAACTACTATCACCAAACAAACTGGTAATATGATAACATGAACTATTTTAATTTCACTTAAAATATTTTTGCATTAATTGCATTATCAATATGATCCATGTTTTTACCGGGTTTAAACGAGTTCTCCGGGTTAATTTCCGGGAAATAAACCTGTCCGAATCCGATGACCCAGATTATATTTTTAACCGATAATACATTAATCGTGTTCCCCGGCCCGGCTTAAATCTAAACATAGATAATTACATGTATTTATTTTGATTCAGTACGTATCTGTTTTGAAACTATTTGCGTGTTCAGTTTTTGAAATTGCCTTTTGTAACGCGTCGATATTAGAAAAATTGGCATGTTAACATGGGGAAATAATGGTAATTGTTGTTGTTGTTGTAAAAAAATATGCGTTTCCTATTAGTTTAATTGGGTAATTACGCAAACACGCAATTAATTCGCACTATATATATTAACCGCATAACATATTATGATTACTCCTTACAGCGCTTATTTTAGCAAGCTACTTAATATGCAGAACGCAGCCCGTAGCTATTAGAGCAGATTGGTAACTAGGTAATTTAGTTTACAGACAGACAGACAGACAGACAGACAAAGACAGTTTACTGACTTGCACATAGTACATCATCACAACACATACATTTCACAATACAATTTGTCAATGTGTATGAGCAATGATAATACACAATTCAGGGGGTCCAACGTGAAATGTGTTCGCCGAATTTTAAGTGAGGGAAATTGTGTGAAGCCGAATAAAATGGCGGCGTTGAAAGGAATTTCGGTGTTTCAAGGGTGTATTTTCACCTGGTAAGTAAGTTATATCACCTTTCTCGCAATATAAATACGCCTACCCGGAGACCACACGTGTAAGCGTCTCTCGGTTTTTCAGCCTATGTTTCTAGAGGCCTTTACAAAAAAGTTATTGAATGTATAAGCTGAACGATTGATTGTTTACAAAGTGAAAATAGAAAATTGCGTGACTTGAAACTGTGTTTGGGGTCCAAGTTAACCATTCTTGTACCTGTTTAAGCTATTTGTTATTGAATATTTGCATTATTTATCTTTTCGACCGCTACTGCACTTACATAGGTATTATAAGGCCGATTTTTTCATGTTTAAACACCTTTTATGTTGGGCGACGAAGTTTTAAGCAGTTTTTGTGTTAAGCAGAATCAGAATATGCATGCGTTAATAATAGTTTAATTAAGACATGAGCTGTAACACATGTTAATAATTATAACAAAAGGAAATTTGAACGTACCGTGTATTTGTTATGCAAAATTACTTGTATAGTATTCCAGCAATTCATCTATATGAACTCGGAAATGAAATTATTACTCGGTAAATAAATGTAAGAACTCTTGATGTAACACGAACGTCCCGCAATACGGCAAATACAATGAATGTAATATTATCAGTCTAATTTTATCCTTACCAAGGAAAATACGTTTTAAAGCAGTTTAAGTCTACCCATACCCATACCCAACCCCACCAACCCCGGCAGTTGTCTTGCAATGGATCTTTGGGTACAACGCTAAATAACAAAATATATGTATGAAATAAATGTTATGATATAATAATAAAGCACAATGACTTACTTTCACTGAAATGTGCTGATATTTATGTTGTCTAATCTGGTCCAAAATAATTTGTTAAGAGTATATGGTATTCTTATCAATGCAGGATTATAGATAGTGGAATTTCACGCAAATGTATAACCCACTCAACTATTTATTCTAGACCCTTTAAGACTACCTTAACATTGGTACACGTATTTCAGTGAACTAAAGTTATTGACCGCAGTGAAGTGTTTATACCCTCAACATCGTCTATGAATTAAAAGAGGCTGTGGGGTCTTCCCATACGATAAATGTATCTTCGGTCAGTGTAAAATGGTGCATTTTAGAGAATACAATTTTGCTAAAATAGTACACAGGTGTATCTGGTGTGTAATTTTGCATTAAAAACACGTGGTATGTTCTTATCGGGTACCACATTTTCTTTTATTATTAATATTAAAATTAGGGATGCAAACGAATATTCGAATATTCGATCAAACGTTTGGTATTCGAATGTCAAAATCGGTATTCGAATATTCGAAAAAAAAGTAATAATACTAATTCTCAATAAAGAGAATAAAAAACCTTTTCCCTACAACACTGTTGTTGTTTATAAAGTTCGTTTGTTTTGTTTTTACAACGACTGGCCCCTAATGCAAGAGTTGTGAATGTGATGACAATACACTAAACACGTGTCATATGTCATTTAAGGACATATCGTCGGGTACTGTAAAAAGTCCCCCTACTGTTACATTATCTGACTAGGAATCGGCTTTAACACTAATGTTTTGTCTTGGCTGGAAATTAAGCTGTGCAACATAGCTCAAATCGCCGTGATGATATGAATGCCATGTGCTACAATAATGTTGTTACATATTTGTGCTTTAAACTGTTTTCCATGTTTCGATACAATGTTCGTGCTTTGAAATG
This sequence comes from Mya arenaria, assembly GCF_026914265.1. NCBI lineage: Eukaryota > Metazoa > Mollusca > Bivalvia > Myida > Myidae > Mya > Mya arenaria. The sequence goes on along the minus strand of NC_069131.1, from coordinate 12,677,515 downwards.
TAAACATATAGTATAGCGTTTTAGGATAATTTTTCGCTATTGTTGTTCAATAAATGAGTCAAATCCAGATATGTTTTCGTTTTATTATTTTACTAGTTCTCGAGTTGGTTTGAGTTTTCCAAAGTTATGTTTCGTCAAATTAGAGGTCAATCTCAGAACGAGGCCGCTTGTCCTACGGAAAGACCCTCCATTGGCGCAAAACGCTAGGAATGCATCTTATTTCACATTGTTTACAAATATAAAGGCAGCGGAATTGAAATTATTTGATTTTGTTGTTTGTCTGTTTATAATTTACTGTTTTTCTTTATTCCTGAAAATATCGAATTTCAAAGACTCATTTAGTGAAAATCAGGGTCCACCGCGCGACAAAGTAGGGTAAAATTGCCCGGGCTATTACTTAAGCGAATAATAATAGTAGTTTACTACATTTTCCAAAATATGTATTTCGGTGATCGAATATTCGAATATCAATATTGCCATTCGTTTGCATCCCTAATTAAAATGTGTCTTAAGAACGCTATTAATGTTGCACTCACACAGATATTCCGTTTTTACAACTTTTTTTTATTTTTTGTCTTGGCAAGAACAATTATTTGCTTAAGTAATAGTAAACTGATATTAAAAGATTATTAATCAAAGATCAGATCGCAGATTTTCATATTTCCGTTAAAATAATAATGTTTTATAGCTTAAACAGTTACTAACGATTTAAAAAAAAATGCATAAAACATAAATTTTTAAATTAATTTTTTTTTGTCGGCAGTCTTATATAGCGGGTTTCCATGGATTTTCGCAAAAATGGCTCGTTCCAGGACTTAAATTAAAAAGTTGTCAAACTGTTTAATCTGTGAAAATGCAGCTTAAAAGCACGCTTATTCTGATTCTGCTTAACACAAAATCTGCATAAAACTTCGTCGCCCAACATAAAAGGTGTTTAAACATGAAAAATTCGGCCTTATAATACCTATGTAAGTGCAGTAGCGGTCGAAAAGATAAATAATGCAAATATTCAATAACAAATAGCTTAAACAGGTACAAGAATGGTTAACTTGGGCCGAAAACACAGTTTCAAGTCACGCAATTTTCTATTTTCACTTTGTAAACAATCAATCGTTCAGCTTTTACATTCAATAACTTTTTTGTAAAGGCCTCTAGAAACATAGGTTGAAAAACCGAGAGACGCTTACACGTGTGGTCTCCGGGTAGGCGTATTTATATTGCGAGAAAGGTGATATAACTTACTTACCAGGTGAAAATACACCCTTGAAACACCGAAATTCCCTTAACGCCGCCCACACTATTTCCCTCACTTAAAATTCGGCGAACACATTTCACGTTGGACCCCCTGCAATTGCAATAATAAATATACACATTACAAGATACAAATTTGTAGAAAAACAACAACAACAACAACAAAAACAATAAATAATAAATGAGAAGGTGAACATGGCTTATAAATGTAATTAAGTATTGCCATTTAGTAAGCTTGATCTTGTTTTAAGATATTCGTTAACAAAGATATATACTTTTATAAGTTCCGTTCTGTTAGTTGAATTTATTAACTGAATATATTTAAATACTGAAAGCTTACAAAATAGTATTTTATATAGTTCATTCTAAGAGCATCAAAATAAGAACAGATGCATATAAAGTAAAAATTCATTTTCGATATCCAAAGAATTACATTATTGTCGTTACCTTTCAGCTCTCGGTATGTTATTTCTGGCATGTCTACTAGTTTAAATAAAAAGTGGGTGAACAGTTAGACGTAATCGACTTAAGTATAATTTAAAACTTCCTGGTGAAATATCTAAGTAAGTAATGTACGTTTCATATGCTAAACATGATTTAACTGTTATATATATATATTCAATACGCAACTATTTTCTACTGTACTGAACCAATCTTGGTTAAAAGTATCTACATTTCCATCAATATTTAGAACATTATAAAAAAACGTGGATAAAGCCTAACTCATCTAACATATTTTTAACATAATAAACCCAGTTGCGACAACCTTTAGCGCAATAATACACAGCTTGGTTATATACTGTTTTTATAATAATATTGTCAGTGGTAACAATCTTGAACCAATATTTTAATATATGAATGTATCTATGCAAATACAAAGGGTATCTGCCTAATTCCCCATATACACATGCATTGCAAGTATTAGTTCTAACTCTCAATAATCTTTTACAACAATTTAAGTGAACTCTCTCTATTCCTTTAGATTTAGTAAATCCACAGGCCCCAATTTCTTGAAACTTCTTAAGTCCCTCATAACAGGATTAAGCTAAACTCACTATTTTCTATAATATGCGTAATATTTACTTATTTAAGAGTTTTTATCAATCATATAAGAAAAATCTGTATGCTAATTAGAAAAAAACCATTTATCATTTATCAAAATCCATTATTAGTATGTATTTTGGCTAATTGAAATAATCCACTTAAGCCTGTTAAGCTTAAGAAGTTTCGAGAAATTGGGGCCAGACCTCTGCTTCAAGTAATTTAAGATGGAGCCAAAAAAGGAGTCAACAAGTTTACACATGATCTTGGGTTTAAAATCAAAGTCATGCCATTTGTAAAATAAAACATTCATTGCCTTAAGGGCTTTTCCAATCAAATGCTCCTGACACAGACTAAAATTACCAGTATAATTAAACATTACACCTAAATAATTAAAATCGTGAAACACTTGTTTCTCCTGACCGTTATTAGTTATCTTTCGTAAGGCAAAAGCCCGCCATTTTTTCGAAAAACCATTTTTTTTTTGTTTTATCAGTATTTAGTACTATTTACCTTTTAACCACATGATACAATGACTTGATAAATTATTTAATTGAATCTGAATATCTTCAGGAGAGTTGCTTACAATGGCCGTGATATCAGCAAATTATAACAATATTAAAATAAAATAATCTAAGTGCAGACCAGAGTTCATATCATTCTGTAAATACAACTCTAGATATTCTACAAATAAAGAAAATAATAAAGGAGACATAACTTCTCCTTGACGCGAGCCATCAGAAAAGAAATCAGAATAAGAAGACATTTATTTTACACAATATCTATTGTTTGACTTTTTGATACATGTCGCGAACAATGCTAAGTATTTTCCCTTGTAATCCGCATTTGTACATCTTTAACAATAATGCATTTCTATAAAAAGTATCAAAACACTTCATCTTATCGACAAAAATAAATGTAAACATTTATGTAAATAAGGTCGTGCTGGGGTTGAAACCACTGTGCGCGCATTAATAAGTCAAAAGTTAAAAATGTTATGTCGATCTGCCGATGATAAATTCAGAGAGACTGTTATAAAAATCTGCAGGCCTAGCGGCCTACAGCTTAAAAAATAGAAAACCGACGTCTAAACCACCAGGCTACAATAGTGATGGATATTTTGAACAATGATAACATCACGTGATAATGTCAATTAATCAATTACGCAACAACAAAGCCGTATATACATCAATATATATATATATATATATATATATATATATATATCTTGATTTCGGCATACAAAGAACATAGGTTTGCGTCCACTGCCGGCGTTTCATTTTGATTCACTCTGCATTTTTATGCTTTTACTTGTTTTCTTTGAAAACTGATTAACCACTTAAGGAACGGCAGAAAACAAATACAACTTGTTGTCAATTATGAAATTAATTTAACAATTCAATTACGTAAATGCACATTTCTTTTAGCTGACGTTTTGACTTTCTGTATCTAAAAATAGTATCAAAATGCATGTTAACACTTGTTAAAGAAATGCCAAATGTTATGTTCATTGACCTTGGTAAACAGCTTCAATAACGTATAGATCACCTAGGCAACGTTTCAAACAGCAATGCTTAACTGGTTAGGCAGGAACTATAGCGAATTCCATAAGAAAGAAAATAATAAATGAAGTCAATTTAATTGCGCCAAAACATTGACCAGAATGTCGATTCAGTTCGACGAACGAATAAATATTGCAAGACGTTCAAGCTTATAATGCTCTGAGTATGTGAAATGTCAGAATTCAATGTCGTTTATCGGGCCAGATTAACATTCAAAGTAGAATATCATTTGTCGGGCCAGATTAACATTCAAAGTAGAATAGCATTTGTCGGGCCAGTTGGACATTCAAAGCAGAATAGCATTTGTCGGGCCAGTTGGACATTCAAAGTAGAATATCGTTTGTCGGGCCAGTTGGACATTCAAAGAAGAATAGCATTTGTCGGGCCAGTTGAACATTCAAAGTAGAATATCGTTTGGCGGGCCAGTTGGACATTCAAAGTAGAATATCGTTTGGCGGGCCAGTTGGACATTCAAAGTAGAATATCGTTTGTCGGGCCAGTTGGGCATTCAAAGTATAATATCATTTGTCGGGCCAGTTGGACATTCAAAGTATAATATCACATGTCGGGCCAGTTGGACATTCAAAGTATAATATCACATGTCGGGCCAGTTGGACATTCAAAGCATAATATCATATGTCGGGCCAGTTGGACATTCAAAGTAGAATATCATATGCCAGGCCAGTTGGACATTCAAAGTAGAATATCATATGCCAGGCCAGTTGGAAATTCAAAGTAGAATATCATATCTCGGGCCAGTTGGACACTCAAAGTACAATATCATATCTCGGGCCAGTTGGACATTCAAAGTATGATATCATATGTCGGGCTAGTTGGACACTCAAAGTATAATATCATATGTCGGGCTAGTTGGACACTCAAAGTATAATATCATATGTCGGGCTAGTTGGACACTCAAAGTATAATATCATATGTCGGGCCAGTTGGACATTTAAAGTATAATATCATATGTCGGGCCAGTTGGACATTTAAAGTATAATATCATATGTCGGGTCAGTTGGACACTCAAAGTATAATATCATATGTCGGGCCAGTTGGACACTTAAAGTATAATATCATATGTCGGGCTAGTTGGACACTCAATGTAGAATATCATATGTCGGGCCAGTTGGACACTCAATGTAGAATATCATATGTCGGGCTAGTTGGACACTCAATGTAGAATATCATATGTCGGGCTAGTTGGACACTCAATGTAGAATATCATATGTCGGGCTAGTTGGACACTCAATGTAGAATATCATATGTCGGGCTAGTTGGACACTCAATGTAGAATATCCTATGTCGGGCCAGTTGGACACTCAATGTAGAATATCATATGTCGGGCTAGTTGGACACTCAATGTAGAATATCATATGTCGGGCTAGTTGGACACTCAATGTAGAATATCCTATGTCAGGCTAGTTGGACACTCAATGTAGAATATCCTATGTCGGGCTAGTTGGATACTCAATGTAGAATATCCTATGTCAGGCTAGTTGGATACTCAATGTAGAATATCCTATGTCAGGCTAGTTGGATACTCAATGTAGAATATCCTATGTCAGGCTAGTTGGACACTCAATGTAGAATATCCTATGTCAGGCTAGTTGGACACTCAATGTAGAATATCATTTATCGGACAAGTTGGACATTCAAAGTAACATATTGTTTATTGTGCCAGCTGGACAATCAATGTTGAATATCACTTGTCGAATCCGCTGGACATTCAATACAGAATGTCGTTTGAAGACTGCCAGTGCTACATCCAGTATTTCGTTTGCGAGTCAGCTGGACACTCAATTGTAAATGTCTTCATTTTGTTGAGCTAGCTGGCCATTCACACTTTGAATGTTAAATTTCGTCTGCGTGTGCAATGTCACCTCTGAATCCGAAACGGCAGGGTATGTATTTCCCCTTTGAATAATTAAAACCCCAGACATTTCTTAAATTAATCCGTTAAAACACAAATGAAAGCAAACTAATACGAAATCCATTACAAGGTGTTGCATTAATATCATCAACTTAAAAATGCATGCTGATGAACAAGATATCCTTAGGTTCTCAGAATTTTTAGGATGTTTGTGTTATAATGATAATTTTTAACCAGCAGGAAGATGTTGAATAGTTTTTCAATATCTTGTTTTACATGCAAACGAATGTTTGAGAATACATCTCAATTAAAATTCGCCCATATAAACCCAGCCGTCCGCCGTCCTCACAGCATAAGGGACGGGCTGTCCATACGTGAACGAGAATTCATTCTTTTAAATAATATTAACTTTCAAAATGAAAGTTTTTGTTATAATAGCGCTTGTTTGCTTAGCAGAATTATCGTGCGGTTCGAGATTGTACAGCAGAATTAGGAGAGCTGTCGGTAAGTGTTTACTCTTAGCAGAATTATCGTGCGGTTCGAGATTGTACAGCAGAATAAGGAGAGCTGTCGGTGAGTGTTGACTCTTAGCAGAATTATCGTGCGGTTCGAGATTGTACAGCAGAATAAGGAGAGCTGTCGGTGAGTGTTACTCTTAGCAGAATTATCGTGCGGTTCGAGATTGTACAGCATAATAAGGAGAGCTGTCGGTGAGTGTTGACTCTTTATTGTTCTCTTGGATTTAAACGTTCACTGGCTTGTAGCATTTATTTTAGAAATTCAACGTCAAATTTGATGAAAACATTATTCATTTTCTTCTACGAGTACTAAGGGCGGAATTCAATATTCATCTTGAACAAAGTTAATATTATGGCCATAAAGCATCGACTTCATATACTCTATTTGGCAGGTATTAATAACACGTAATCCGATTAGTTACATCGTTCTTAGATTCAATTAAGAAAAATATTTAATACGAGGCCAGGACATTAAATGTAGGTTTATTTATTATTATTTTTTTTTAAGTCGAATGCTGTTTCGTCTTATAACCTTTTTATTAAACGTAATAATGCTTTTCAAAAAGATGTTTTCCGCTTTTTTCGTTTTATTATTTTTTCTTCTTATGTGCATTGCATAATGATTTTTAAAGTAAGAAATTACATAAACTTAAAAAGATTTGTTTTAATTTTGGAAAAGTTTGTTTTTGGGTGATAAGCATCCATTTTTAAAATGCACTCTTACTCCAAGATAAGATGGACCACAATAATACGATTATTTTGATTATTTTATTTCCCGAAAAGGATTAATAAAACTCGAAAACGATGAGTGTTGTGAAGAATACCGTGTTAATTTGAAAGAAAGGTGCAGAAAATTAGTATTTTTACCATATGTGACGATGATTGTTTTTGATTTTTGTTTTAAGTTTTATAGTTTATTCAAGTCTCATATGTACACAACATTACAAAACATAAAATACAAATATCTAAAAATTCACTGCACATCCATTCATAAAATTGAATTACAGGAGACCGAAACTCATATATTGACATTGTTGATAAAAGATAAAAACAATTTAGTCTATCCTAAAAATTTAATATTATTTACATGACTTATTTAAGCTAAGAAACTATTATACATCTGAGTATCACTTAACTACTTGTACAAAGTCATTTGATATTACTGCGTTTTCAGCTGTTAAATACACGGTTACAATCTTGTGATCAGTAATCAATAATTTCCAAAAATGCATTATTTAGTTAAGTAGTTGAAGGTTCATCACTCAAAATATATGTTTGTTATACATGTGTATGTATTGATTTTTAATACGAGTATCACTTAAATCACTAAAATAAACACATCGATGTTAATATCTAAAATGCACTAGCACATCTTTGCATTCTAATGATGGATGGCTTACCTTAAGCGTCTCTTTTTCATTGATACATCCTTACTGCCTGATAAGTCTTACCTTACTTATGCATTATGTGTTTTTATATTCCTAAAACATATCAACGGTCATATGATAACCATTTGCTCAGAATTCTTAATACACTTACAGAACGATGTATAACAAGAGGAAAAAAATCGATGACGTTGATAGAAATTATTTAAAAAATAACGAAAGATATGTTCTTCGAAAAAAAAGATACACAAAAAAGCTCTGTATAGAGTAATAGACGATACTTTTACAAACAATAAACTTTAGTCGATCAAACCGCTATATTCTCAGTCTTTTCTAAAAGTCCCTATTGATGCGACGCTCTTAATACTTCAACTAGAGCATCAATGCAGACTGAAATTATTTGACGCAAAATAATCTGTCATTGAAAATAATCAAGGGGTGGATAAAACTGGGATTGGGTTGCCATGGTTTTAATGTCCCACAATTAATAACATCAGTAGCCAAGTGCAAATGGTAGAATGCGACAACAAGCCGCGGGTATAAAACCTAAAAGATGCACAAATGTCGGTTGCATCTTGCCCTGGAAGCTCTCATAAAATCATACTACTACATATGAATGAATATATATTAATGCTTTGTCCTAAGGTTGTGGTGGTGGCGGCTGTGGTGGTGGCGGCTGTGGTGCGGGCGGATGCGGTACCGGAGGGACGAGCCGTTCGTCATGGTCAAGGACCTATTCTTCCGGTTCCGGTGGGGTTCCAGGCGGCGGCAACATGGGCGGCTCGTCTTTTCCATCGGGTGGAATGGGAGGTAACGGCGGCGGCTCTTCCGGAAGACGATCTTCCTGGTCACGACAGTCTTCTTGGTCGTCTGGGACCCCCGGAGGCAGTCCTGGTGGCGGTTGCGCAGGTGGATCCTGTGGGGGAGGCGGTAGAAGATCGGGTGAGGAATTGCTGGTTTAACAATACGAAAACGTTTGAATCCAATCGAATGTACATATTTTTTATGCCTGTCAGGGGTGTTCACATCCTTCTACATAACAGATTTTTTAACACAGTTGCTTCGAATATGTCTTTATTTATACTTGAGCTGAACTATTTCATTAGTTGTGTTATGATTATATTTATAACGATAAAGAACGTGAAACACGTCGTGTATGTTAAGTATATATTGTAGTTGTAACTCTTATTACAGGAGGTTCGAGCGGCGGATGCATGTTTGGCTGTAAGGTCAGATACTAATACCCACCTCTCGGTACCCAACAGACATACAAATATCGCATTGACTCTGACCTTTATCTTGTATTATATTGTATACATGCAATTCTCCAAATAAAACTAGGAGATGAAACAAGTGTTTTGTCTTTGTGGTTACAAGTGGTGGGGGTTATCCAGGATCTGACAGAAAAGGCTATAGTACTTGGGCAGGTTAGGGGCGTTACATTGGGCGCACGTCCCAGATACGTCACATGGGGCGTGCGTCCCCTCCCTCCTGTACTTTTTGCGTAACTTGGGGCGTGCGTCCCCTCCCTCCTGTACTTGGTGCATCACTTGGAGCGTGCGTCCCCTCCCTCCTGTACTTGGTGCATCACTTGGGGCGTGCGTCCCCTCCCTCCTGTACTTGGTGCGTCACTTGGAGCGTGCGTCCTCTGCCTCCTGTACTTGGTGCGTCACTTGGGGCGTGCGTCCCCTCCCTCCTGTACTTGGTGCATCAATTGGGGCGTGCGTCCCCCCCCCCTCATGTACTTGATGCATCACTTGGGGCGTGCGTTCCCTCCCTCCTGTATTTGGTGCATCACTTGGGGCGTGCGTACCCTCCCTCTTGGCTCTATGTGTACGAACAGGCTTAAGTCTGAATTAAGAATTAGACTCAGAAAATGACATGTTTAAAATTCGAACAAACACTGTTTTCATTGCATTCTTTTAACAATTTGTGTCAATACTAAAGTAAATGAGTGTTAACATACAGCAGTGAAGAAAAGGTACAAACAAATCAAGATTTTCTATTATGAGTCTTGATTCTGAACTCAGACTTGAGACTGGTCATAAACAGGAACACTTTCTGTTGGCTCAGTAGTGCATTCTGGTTTATGGCATCGCATATCACTGAGACATGATCGCGTATATGCCCGCAATCGTATGTAAAATCGTATACCTTATTGACACTTAACAGATCATTCAAACACTTTAAGAAGGTTTTGTTCGTTGAGTGCGAACACACGCCGGTAAAGTTAAGAAATCAAAGCGCTTATCTGAAGCAATCTGAAGATAGTATAGTATATGCTTGCTCATGAATTCCTTTGCAGATACTTTTAGAGTGTTATGCTGATACACAATATAATCAAAACCATGGAGTCTAAGTCATTTGAAATACCCATTTAATATGCGGAATACCTAAACTATTGCTAAGGTATGGACTTACACTCAATTGCATATGAAACCTTGTCTAGAAATTTGGTTTCATAAACAATGCACTGCAACGGATAAAGCACTTAGGCATTGTTAGTAAAATCTACTCTACACTCCAAACATGATTGAATCGTATTTAATTTACTTCCAGGGTATGACCGCTAAACCAAATGCATCCAACAAAATGAGTCGTATTTAATTTATAACTAGGCTAAGACCGCTAAACCAAATGCATCCAACAAAATGAGTCGTATTTAATTTATAACCAGGGTAAGACCGCTAAACCAAATGCATCCAACAAAATGAGTCGTATTTAATTTATAACCAGGGTAAGACCGCTAAACCAAATGCATCCAACAAAATGAGTCGTATTTAATTTATAACCAGGGTAAGACCGCTAAACCAAATGCATCCAACAAAATAAGTCGTGTTTAATTTATAACCAGGGTAAGACCGCTAAACCAAATGCATCCAACAAAATGAGTCGTATTTAATTTATAACCAGGGTATGACCGCTAAACCAAATGCATCCAACAAAATGAGTCGTATTTAATTTATAACCAGGGTAAGACCGCTAAACCAAATGCATAATGCAAAATGCATTAGACTGTATGTATTGGTGCATCTTAATATTGCTCTCATCCTATTTCAATCGTGGACCAAAACGAACAGAATGATATTAGTGGTTTATAAATAATTAAATTTCCATATGCAACATGCTCAAGACTACTATTACTGAGACAAAACTGAGAGATCTTACTTTCTTTTCCATTCGGCAAAACATGACTATACTAAACGCTTTATGCGCTTTGATTTTAAAGTGTATACTATGCATTTAGTAATGGTTTAAGGTTGTTAGTATGTACTAGCACAAATATTAAAATGGTTCGAACGATCTATTTTGTGTAAGTACACACTAACAATCTTAAAGGCCTTGTGTAAGCCTTCTATAAGTGACCTCCCACCCACACCCCTAAATCTGTGTACACTACACAACCTGTGTATTGATCTTAATCTACTTGCCTTGATCCCTCTAATCAGATCTCAGATCTGAGAATCCTGATGTGCAATTTAGGAGGTTTTATTATAGAAATGTACCCTAAATGGCCCTGAGCCAATAAACTAATACACAGGAAACTGTGATACCAATGCAATTAGCAGAAGATACACAGCAGGGGATTATCATGCTAAACATTCCTTAAACTAGGCCTTTAATAAATTATTGTCAAGTAAGAGCCGATATGTGAAACATGGAAAATATGCTGATGAATGAACAAATATCACCAAAAACCTGAATATTGTTACGACCTAGCCCCGTGGTCCGTCGACGCTATCAACTGTCCCTTTTAGGGTGACCAAGTATTTGAAGCAATAAATGTTACGACATAGCCCCGTGGTCCGTCAACGCTATCAACTGTCCCTTTTAGGGTGACCAAGTATTTGAAGCAATAATTGTTACGACCTAGCCAAAATGACGACGCAATGAACGTTTTACGTTTTATTTTTGGAGCAAATAAATATATGCATCAAGACATCAAACATCAGATATAATACACGGTAGTAATCAGCGGCACCGTACACAGCAAAACGCGTTGGCTTATATGAACGTTGGCAAAGCACGTCGTAGTAAGACAGTAAAATATTATTATCAGTATAAAGTTGTTTACAAACTCAATATAAAATCAATGCCTGTTATTTTATTACTTGTAAGTAGTTTATATTTACTTATTTATTGTCTATTTAAATATTCAGGTTGATTTTAACCTTTTAAGAATAATATGCAGGCAGCTTGTTCAATGATCCAAATTCGACTGTCCTGAGACTGAAAATTCACGGCCTTATATACTCCTATGGTTAAATGACCCGAAAATCTCGGTCAAAAATGACCTGACCCAAATTGACCCGACCGAAAATGACCCAGAATCGGGTCAAATGACCCGATTGGCTGACAGCCATTGTAAAATATTCAAGATGGCGGACGAACTGTCAAATGACCGTGAAGTTTCCGAAAAAGGATTTAAAGCATCACACTGGATTACAACAATAAATTATCAGTGCATTTCATGTGAATAATGGATTATTAACTAAGAGACATTATCACCTTGTGGAACGACATGATTCAAACGCTCAAGTAAGAATAACTTGTCAAGTTTTGAAATCTTGAAAGGTCAAAAACTATCTCAGGATTACCCAAGATTCAAAGGTAAAATGGCGGTGTACACGCTGAATTACAAAGAAAATATGTGAACTTTGTGAAATTCCCGACAAGAGTTATTACGTTTTGCTGTGTTAGTGCCATAAAACAACAGGTTTGAGATCAGTACATGTTATGCAAATAATGTTAAACCTGTACATCAATAATTTACTGAATAACTTGGTACTTATTAAATATTTTGCATGAACAATGCTTGAAAAAATGGACTTTATCCAGGATAATATTACTAACAACACTTAGTGACTATTAATGATCTTGGCATGATGGACACAGGGCTAGCCCGTCTGTAATATCAGGATGGCGCTAAGCACTGGCCTAAAATGCCAAGGTTTGAAAACTTCAAAATATCTTTCCATGAATAGACAAAGGTAAGTATGAATTACATATATTTTACATTAATAAAGATAAATACAGTATGGGGCGATGCCTGCCGGGGTTTATCAATATATAATATAATGAAATATTATGATTTCACTTAAAATATTTTGCGCCAAATGAGCTTTTAATTACATCTTCAATATGATCCATGTTTTTTCCGGGCTTTAACGAGTTATCCGGGTTAATTTCCGGGAAATAAACTTCAATATGATCAATGTTTTTCCGGGCTTTAACGAGTTATCCGGGTTAATTTCCGGGAAATAAACTTCAATATGATCCATGTTTTTTCCGGGCTTTAACGAGTTATCCGGGTTAATTTCCGGGAAATAAACTTCAATATGATCCATGTTTTTCCGGGCTTTAACGAGTTATCCGGGTTAATTTCCGGGAAATAAACTTGTTCGATTCCGATGACCCAGATTCTATTTTTAACCGATAGTACTTTTATCTAGTTTCCCGTCCCGGCTTAAATTTAAACGTAGATTTTCACTTCTATTTATTTTGATTCAGAACGCGTTCATTTTGAAACTATTTGCGTGTTCTGTTTTTTTATATTGCCTTTTGTAACCTGTAGATATTAGAATAATGGCGTTTTCTATGAGTTTAATTGCGTAATTACGCAGACACACAGTTAATTTGCACAATATTAACCGCATAACATATCATGAATACTCCTTACATCGCTATTTTTAGCAAGCTACCTTATATGCAGAACGAAGTCCGTAGCTATTGGAGCAGATTGGTAACTAGGTAATTTAGATATCAATGTTTATGACAATTAGGTCGTTGACCACCGCAGTTTTACTAGTGCTGGGGTTGATACGCCCGTGCGCGCATTATTTCTTCAATTTAAAAAATGTTATGTCGAACTGCCGATGGTAAATTCCGAGAGCGGCCTACAGCTTTAAAAATAGAAAACCGACGTCTACACCACCAGGCTACCAGGACTTATGCAATAGTGATGGATATTTTGAACTTCTAACAAAACAATGATAGCATCACGTAATAATGTCAATTAACCAATCACGCAAATTACATATATATATATATATATATATATATATACCTTTGGTTTCTTAGTTTAAACACTTCTAATGATTTGCCATCTTGATTTCGGCATACAATAAACATGAGCAGGTCCCTTTAACAGGAAATAACTAGGTTTGCACGCACTGTAGGCGTTTCATTTTGACTCACCCTGCATTTTTATGCTTTACTTGTTTTCTTTGAAAACTGATTAACCTAACAAGATCGCTTAAGGAACGGCAGAAAACAAATACAACTTGTTGTCAATTATGAAATTAATTAAACAATTCAATTACGTAAAAGCACATTCCTTTAAGCTAGCATTTTGACTTTGTGTATCTAAAAATAGTATCAAAATGCATGTTAACATATGTTAAGTAAATATCAAATGTTATGTTCATTGACCTTTGAAAACAGCATCAATAACTTGTAGCTCACCTAGGCAACGTTAAAAACAGCAATGCTTAACTGGCTAAGCAGTATCAATACAATACAATTTTTCGATAATTTTTTTTAAAGAAGTGAATTTGATTGCGCCAAAAACATTGACAAGGATGTCGATCCAGTCCGACGAACGAATAAGTATTGCACGACGTTCAAGCTTATAACTCTCTGAGTATGTGAAATGTTGGAATTCAATATCGTTTGGGCCAGATTGACATTCAATGTAGAATATCATTTGTCGGGCCAGTTGGACATTCAATGTAAAATATCATTTGTCGGGCAAGCTTGACATTCAATGTATAATATCATTTGTCGGGCCAGCTTGACATTCGGCTAGAATGTCATATGTCGGGCCAGCTGAACATTCCTTGTAGAATATCATTTGTCTGGCCAGTTGAACATTTACTGTAGGATAATATTTGTCGGGTACTTGGACATTCAATGTAGAATATCATTTGTCGGGCCAGTTGGACATTCAATGTAGAATATCATGTGTCGGGCCAGTTGGAAATTCAATGTAGAATATCATTTGTCGGGCCAGTTGGACATTCAATGTAGAAAGTCATATGTCGGGCCAGCTGAACATTCCTTGTAGAATATCATTTGTCGGGCCAGTTGGACATTCAATGTAGAATATCATTTGTCGGGCCAGTTGGACATTCAATGTAGAATATCATGTGTCGGGCCAGTTGGAAATTCAATGTAGAATATCATTTGTCGGGCCAGTTGGACATTCAATGTAGAAAGTCATATGTCGGGCCAGCTGAACATTCCTTGTAGAATATCATTTGTCGGGCCAGTTGGACATTCAATGTAGAATATCATTTGTCGGGCCAGTTGGACATTCAATGTAGAATATCATTTGTCGGGCCAGTTGGACATTCAATGTAGAAAGTCATATGTCGGGCCAGCTGAACATTCCTTGTAGAATATCATTTGTCGGGCCAGTTGAACATTCAGTGTAGGATAGTATCTGTCGGGTACTTGGGCATTCAATGTAGAATATCATTTGTAGGGTCAGCTGGACATTCAATGTAGAATATCATTTGTCGGGCAAGTTGGAAATTCAATGTATAATATCATTTTTGAGCCAGTTAAACATTCAGTGTAGGATAATATTTATCGGGTACTTGGACATTCAATGTAGAATATCATTTGTCGGGCCAGCTTGACATTCAATGTATAATATCATTTGTCGGGCAAGTTGGAAATTCAATGTATAATATCATTTTTGAGCCAGTTAAACATGCAGTGTAGGATAATATTTGTCGGGTACTTGGACATTCAATGTAGAATATCATTTGTCGGGCCAGCTTGACATTCAATGTATAATATCATTTTTGAGCCAGTTAAACATGCACTGTAGGATAATATTTGTCGGGTACTTGGACATTCAATGTAAAATATCATTTGTCGGGCCAGCTTGACATTCAATGTATAATATCATTTGTCGGACCAGCTTGACATTCAATGTATAATATCATTTGTCGGACCAGCTTGACATTCAATGTAAAATATCATTTGTCGGGCCAGCTTGACATTCAATGTATAATATCATTTGTCGGACCAGCTTGACATTCGTCTAGAAAGTCATATGTCGGGCCAGCTGAACATTCCGTGTAGAACATCATTTGTCTGGCCAGTTGGACATTCAATGTAGGATATAATTGATCGGGACAGTTGGACATCCAGTGTTGAGTATAATTTTTCGAGCTAGCTGGAAATTTGATAGAATATCATTTGTCGGGCGAGTAGGAAATTCAATGTACAATATAATTTGTCGGGCGAGTTCGACATTCAATGTAGAATATTATTTGTCGGACGCGTTTGACATTCAGTATCAAATATCATTTGTCGGGCGAGTTGGAAATTCAATGTAGAATTTCAGTTTTTGGGCGAGTTGGACATTTTATGTAGAATATTATGATAATTTGTCGAACTAGCTGGACATTCAATGCAGAATATTGTTTGAAGAGCCAGAACTTCATTCAGAATTTCGTTTGCGAGCCAGCTGTGCACTCAATATCAAATGTCTTCAAGTTGTCGAGCTAGCTGGACATTCAGACTTTGAATATTAATTTCTTTTGAGTATGCAATGTCACAACTTAATCTAAAACTGCACAGTGCGTGTTCACTAAGACCTCGAGTTACGACTCAAAAGCTGTAAATCTTGAAAGTAAAGCATGGATGTTAAAAGTTGCTGTTTGTTATATAATACTAGTTTTATCTACATGTATTTCCCCTTTGCAAACAAGAGATATATACATGACTATGTATCAAATTAAATAAACAACAACCTGTTTTCGAGTGTCTCAACCCAGACTCAAAACGTTTGTGAGTACAAGTCCAGGGGACCCCCCCCCCCCCTCTCGGGTGTTTAAAACCCCATTTCTTAAATTAATCCGTTAAGACACATATGAAAGTAAACTAATACGAACTCCGTTACAAGGTGTTGAATTAATATTATCAACTATAACATGCATTCTGATTAACAACATATATTTGGGTTCTCAGAATTTTTAGGATGTTTGTATTAAAATGTTAATTTTTAAACAGCAGGAAGATGTTGTATAGTTTTTCAATATCTTGTTTTACATGCAAAACCAATGTTTGAGAGTACATTTCAATTAAAATCCGCCCATATAAACCCGGCAGTCCGCTGTCCTACCAGCATACGGAACTGGCTGTCCATAAGTGTATAGAATAGCATAGAATTCATTCAAATTTTCAATAATTTTAATTTCAAAATGAAGGTTTTTGTATTAATTGCGCTAGTTTGCTTAGCAGAATTATCGTTCGGTTTAAAATTGTTCAGCAGAATTAGGAGAGCTGTCGGTGAGTGTTGACTCTTTATTGTTCTCTTGGATTTAAACGTTCACTGGCTTATTGCATTTGTTTTAGAAATTCAACCTTTAATATTGATGAAAACATTTTTTACCTATTCACTAGGATGGTATACTTTGTCAATACATCATTGACTTCGTTCATTCCATTAGTCAGCTATTTCTATCAAGTAAACCGATTAGCTAAATCGTTCTTAGATTCAAATATTTAATATTTTAAGGTAATCCATCTATCATAATTCCAAAAAAATAGTTACTGGTTTCATTTTACCTTTACAGATTATGAAGTTTGAATATATTTCTAATATTATAATGGTTGATCACTAAAATAAACATTTTGATGTAAATATCTAAAATCCACTTACACATCTTCGCATTCTAATGATGATGGATGGCTCACATGATAACCGTTTGTTCAGAAAACCTGAACGCCTAATATCATTCCGAGCAAAGTGTAAGTTGCTTTACATAACAATGTATGTAACGTTGGTAGAAATTATTTCAAAAAAGACCAAAGATATATTTTTCGAGAAATATGATACACGAAAAAAAGCCCTGTGTACAGTTATAGATGATTCTTAAAATAATAATTAAACTTTAGTTTGGCAAACCGCTATGTTCTAAGGCGTGTTTTAAATGCCTATGTTGCAGTGCTTCACTTAAAGTTCCATTATGTTTTAGTAATGTAAATTTATCTTTTTGTTTGTAAATCGAAATTCTATGTTGCTTCGTATACTAATGATTTGCATTTTGTAACTAAGAAGTTTTTGGTTTAAATAGTTTTCCCAGTAATTCGTCTGAAAACACTTATTTTATATTTATTTTACTCTATGATATCGAAAATGAAGAAAAAATACAGTAATAGTATAAAAAATGTTTCTGTTTTAGTGGGGTGCCAACCCTCGCCGGTAAAGTCAAGAAAAAGACCAACAGAATATTCTTCACCTGAACCACAATCCCATAAGGGCTTCATTAGATCTATTTTATATTTTGCCATTTTGACCATACATTAGTAATGAATTGCGGGCTTGATGTCATTATCGGGGATATGAACGCAATTGGGCTGGTCAAAGTACTCGTGGAGTCCTTCGGACTCCACACACTTTGACCAGCCCAATTGCGTTCATACCCCGATAATGACATCAAGCCCGCAATTCATTCCTTAAATAACATCCCTTGATAATGTAAATCAACCAATAACCAACAACAAAGCATTATAATTGTGGTCTTGTAGACGATATTTGAGCAAATATGAACATTTCCTGAAAGGTTCAAGCTTTTAATATCTTAGTTTTAACACTCCTTGTGATTTGCCCCACTTTATTTCGGCAAACATAAAAAGTGCATTTTACAAAAACATGAGCGAGATCTTATCTAAACAGCATAAATGCTATGCTCCGCCCACTTATCTGCCTCATTAGCATATAGTAAGTCAGTGGACCAGGAATTTCGTTTGTTTTTCCTTTCATTTCTTTTTCATAAAGCATCTTGTGGACCTCAGGAATTTATCATATATGATATGTGACTCTATCATAGTTAAATGCTCTATTTTATATTTTTTCTCTCTAATTATTTTAATCTTAAGCGGCACTGAGGCTTTAATACTTTTTCTAAAGCATAAATACAGACTGAACTTACCTGGCGCAAAATAATCAATTACAATAATCTAGGGCTGGATAAAACTGGGACTGGGTTGCCATGGTTTTTAATGTCCCCACTGTAAACTATACACATGTAGCAGTTAAAACAATCATCTACATCAATAGCCCATTGCTAATGGTAGAATGCGACGACAAGCCGCCGGTATAAAACCTAAAAGATGCACAAATGTCGTAAGCATCTTGCCTGGGATGCTCTAATAAAACTATAAAACTACTTAAAATAAGTAGTATAATTAAATAAATATTAATGTTCTTGTCAAGGTTGTGGTGGTGGCGGCTGCGGTGGTGGCGGTTGTGGTGCCGGTGGATGCGGTACCGGGGGGTCGAGCGGCGGAGGCTGCGCCGGGGGTTCTTGTGGAGGAACAGGTCCCTCCTATGTTCCCGGGGGGTCGGGCACCGGAACGTCCTGGTCTAGCGGGTGGTCATCTGGGACACCAGTACAGGTGATTTTTTTTTTACATGTTATAGAAACTGAATATGATCCTTTCATGCTCGCTAAAATTAATAGATTGTAATCACTTGTATTTTGAGGGGAAAAAAAGTTGGTACAGAATTTAAAAAGTAAACATTTAAAAGTGTTCAGTCTTTTTAGGCGCATAAACCGACTTAACAACTATCGGTTATTACCACAGGTAAGCCAGCCATCCGGTTCATCATGGTCAAGGACCTGGTCTTCCGGTTCCGGTGGGATTCCAGGCGGCGGCAATATGGGCGGCTCGTATTTGCCATCTGGTGGAATTGGAGGTATCGGCGGCGGCTCTTCCGGAAGTCGATCTTCCTGGTCAAGACAATCTTCTTGGTCGTCTGGGACTTCCGGCGGCAGTCCTGGTGGCGGCTGTGCTGGTGGATCCTGTGGGGGGAGCGGCTCCGGCGGACCGTTCGCTCCTGGTGGCGGATCTGGCGGCGGATGCGCAGGAGGCTCCTGTGGGGGCCGAAGATCGGGTGAGGAATTGCATGTTTAACAAAACGGAAACGTTTTGAATCCAAATGAATGTACATACTGTATATGACTTTCAAGAGTCTTTATATTTTTAACTGGATTTCAGATCTGTGTAATATACCTACATAACATAATTTTAACACTGTTGCTACGAGTATGTCTGTAATTTATACTTGGGATGAAATACTACATTTTTGTATTATGTTTATATAATTTTAATGATAAAGAACGTGAATTACGTGGTGTCTATAAAGTATATATTATAGTTAAACACTTTTGTTACAGGAGGGTCAAGCGGCGGATGCATGTTTGGCTGTAAGGTCAGATACTAGTACCCACTGCCCGATACCCATCAGATCAACCGATTTCACATTGACTTTGACCTTTATCTTGTATTATAATGTATACATGCAATCTCCAAATAAAACCCGGAGATGAAACACGTGTTTTGTTTACGCGGCTATAAGGGAAGCAGATACAGGATTTGACATTAGAAGCTATGCTACTTAGGGGCGTCACTTGGGGCGCGCGTTCTCTTCCTCCTGAACTTGGGGCGTCATTTGTGGCGTACTTCCTATCCCTCCTTTACTTGGTACGTCACTATGGAAATACGTCCCCTCCCTCCTGTACTTCACGTGTCTTTATGGGCATACGTCCCCTCCCTCCTGTACTTGGTGCGTCACTTGGGGCGTGGATCCATTCCCTCAAGTACTTGGTGCGTCACTTGAGGCGTGCGTTCCCTCTCTCAAGTACTTGGTGCGTCACTTGAGGCGTGCGTTCCATCCCTGAAGTACTTGATGCAGCACTTGAGGCGTGCGTTCCCTCCCTCAAGTACTTGGTGCGTCACTTGAGGCGTGCGTTCCCTCCCTTTAGGACTTGGTGCGTCACTAGAGGCGTGCGTTCCCTCCCTCAAGTACTTGGTGAGTCACTTGAGGCGTGCGTTCCCTCCCTCAAGCAATTGGTGCGTCACGTGAGGCGTGCGTCGCCTCCCTCGATTACTTGGTGCGTCACTTGAGGCGTGCATTCCCTCCCTCAAGTAATTGGTGCGTTACTTGAGGCGTGCGTTCCCTCCCTCAAGTAATTGGTGCGTCACGTGGGGCGTGCGTCGCCTCCCTCGAGTACTTGGTGCGTCACTTGAGGCGTGCGTTCCCTCCCTCCTGTACTTGGTGCGTCACTTTGGGCCTGTTTTCCCTCTCCTGACTCTATCTGTACGGACAGTGACAAGCCTGACTTTAAATCAGACTCAGAAAATGTCATGATTAAAATGTGATAAACATTGTTTCCATTGCATTCTTTTAAACAACAATCTGTGCAAATAATAGAGTAATGACACGTGTTTACAATTTTATTTGCAGCATTTTTCGCCATCAACTCTCTTTAAGAAGGAAAGTAATAGTTACAAACAAATCAAGATTTAATTTTATTATAAACTCAGACTGGAGACTGTTCATAAACATGAACAATTTGTGTTGGCTCAGTCTTAAATGGTGCATTGTGGTGTATGGCATTGTATATATCACGGACATATGATCGCGTTTATCGTCGTAATTGTATGTATACATATACCCTATTGACACCAAAAGATCATACAGACACTTGAAGAAAGTTTTCTAAGGGGAGCCTTATTACAAACAGACTTCCATTTCTCCACTTAACTGTCGGTTTCCAGCCCATATCATACTGGACTGCTGCATTTGATGTGGCCTTGCCAGTGCCCAAAAAGAATCTCATTGCTCGATAGTGAACAGCATTGATGCAAGAGCAAGACTTTGTTCCCCATATTTAAGCGCTTTTTGTAATTAATGAGACAATTAGAATTGTATAACTAGTATAACACCATAGGGGAGGTCCTAGCTATTTTTGAATCGTGCAATGAGAAGACCAAGGGCACGCCCTTCACTTTGGACAAATATTATTATCATGATGCTATAATTAAGGTGCTCTGACAGTATAATACTAAGATAGATATATGGACAAGCATAGTCTAATACTGAGTCTCCACAAGTGAAAACATCACCTGGCCTTTGTACAGAATTTGATCGAAATTGTACAACATTGCTGTTACTAAAACTTACAGCCATAAAGATAATACAAGCTGCAGACCATTTTTAGTATCAGCAATTAATACAATATCATCTGCATAAAGTTGGATAAAAGTTGTTGTGTATCCTATTTCAACAAATTTTTGAGTATTTTTAATAGTATGGCAAGGTTATTTATGAAGATATTAAAAAGAACGGTTGACAGTGATCATCCTTGACGGACTCCGGTATTTACAGAAAACCAGTCACATACAATGAGCATTAAGACGTACACATGCCGATTTATATCTGTTCAGAGACTTCACTACAAATAGCATCTTGATCGATACTCCAATATTGCCTAATTTAAACCAAAAAAGGTTTGTATTGATTGGGTCGAACGCCTGCTTAAATTCGATAAACGCATAGAAAGTAGACTGTCGATTTTTCTTACGTGTATTAGTGATATTAGTTAAACTTGATGTACAGTACAGAACCTTTAGCGGGAACC
Organism: Mya arenaria; assembly: GCF_026914265.1. Lineage (NCBI taxonomy): Eukaryota > Metazoa > Mollusca > Bivalvia > Myida > Myidae > Mya > Mya arenaria. The sequence continues at coordinate 12,655,438 of NC_069131.1, read as the reverse complement.
GGTCTACTTTATTATATTAATGCTTCTATGATGAGAACAATTTATAAAACGGTAATTTAAAACAAGTGTACTTCTTAAACATAGCTGCAGTTGTTTTTTGCAGTCCAGTTGTGTTTTAAAAATAGTTATGCTAAATACATATAAACGCGACGGCTTCTCTAAGAGTCGTATTTTGCATGCTTATTTGCTTTTCTATTGTTACCAAACCATATAATCATTAAAACCGGTATTTGTTTAGCCTAACAAATACTTTCAAATATTCCAATGAAATCAAAATCTAACAAAAAATAAAGAAGTAAATCAGAATCACCTTAAAGTGATTTCCTCGAGGGTTGGAGACTCTTCTTTGGTCCTAGTTTCCTCTGTTGCGGGTGCCAAGGCCACGATCAGTTTTGTTCGCACCTAGGTCCAGGTGCTAAAGCGCTCGGAGACTTTCCTTTCTGCAGTGACTATCTCAATTAGCCCACTTTGAATCAATGAGTTCCTTTTCACCCTCGTGATAGAGTAAAACACGAATGACAATGTTCAGGTGTTTGGAACCTCGGTTTTACTAAAATGTTATAATTAATAAGTACTTTATTGATCATTCTTATGTATGCTACGACATTTTTGTTAAAAATATTCTAATACCTTACAAGTTTCTGTTGAAACTTATTTATCCATTTTTCAATCATGGTTTCTGCTTTTCTATACTAGACTTTGCTGATTTTGACATGCATCCTTTATAGTGACATTGCACAGACTTATAAATAAACTCTAAGGAAGCATATCTTTTCTTGAGTATTTCGTAAGTCGTTTGCCAAACGTTCAAAATTGTTTTCACCTTCGTCGTCCATTTTGTCGGTTTCCAAAAGGATATCTTTCGTAAATTCCACCAACAGGTTAAATACAATTGTGATATCAAAACCGTATAAAAAAGGGTTGAAGTATTTTATAGGCTAAGCAATATCAAATTTGTTTAAAAGACGCCAATTTTTTTTCAAAATAGTCGGTCAAACGGAAAACGAAATGGCTGCCTTTTAACATAATTTACAGCATTCTCATATTAGGGCGAGTTTCGAGAGCCAATGAAAATGGTTTGTTCCTCGAATCCCGTATTTAGCGAATTAAGTAGCCAATCAAAACGGTAGAAACTTGTATTCGCCGACTTTGGTCGATATTGGGGAGTTTTGTCGTCAATTGTCGAATATAAGTACTGCGATTGCCCCGACATCGCGTCAAATACGTAATAGTTGATTAATTATCATAGTTCCTGTAGCCAGGTTAGTCACATTGTCGTCAAAATGGTTTAAACCAGATTCGCTCGTCCCTGAATGATTACATTTGCACATCCAGGTCTCCTTGTGTAATAGTATCTGCAACTACGGGGATAGATGGTGAAGTAACCGTTTTGCACCGACGCTTCCCCCATTCCCCCTTAAATTGTTCAACTTAGTTTTTACTTTTGTACCGTTAAAATCAAATGTATCATTTCAAATTTAAGATAGCATCGTTTGGGTGCAAGAGCCCGCACCACATTTAAACCATATATTATATACAGTCGAAACCCGCTGGCTCGATATCCCTGAACCCGGCCAAAATACTTCGAGCCTCAGGAATATCATTCCAAGCGGGAATGCTTACAAAAAGAATCAAAGTGCTGAAAGCACTGATGGACTAGGGCTTCATTTAGGGGAATGTTGATAACCATGTTCTAAGCATTAAACAAATCGGTTCACATCACAAGGGGTCACTGTTTAATGGGCTAGCTTAAACTTTAGACTAAAACTGCATGCAAGCTGCAAAGGAAATTTTAAAAGTGTGGGTAAAGGGAGGGTGGGGGGGGGGGGGGGGCTAAAGTGTTCAATCAGATAAAGTCATAGTTCTTTTGAAAATCTCAATGTCGTTAAACCAGACTTAAACAAATTAATTTACGTGGTTGGCGTATGTTAACCAAAGTACACATACTTCTTTAATTTGATTAAATCATTTTATATCAAAGGTTTGTTATTTGCAGTTTCAGAGAAGATTTTCAATGATGTAATTATATCCTATATAGAAAACCTGTCACCTCTTTCAGGGGAGCTTTAAACCACAGGGCCATACTTTGGATAATATTTGTAAAAGACATCAATAAATGCAACAGTTGGCCATTCTTGTATTGTCCTCTGTCTCTGTCCTGATAGCTCCCTATCTCAATAGTTGCAAATGGTTGTAGGTTCATGATTCTCCTGGTCATTGGTCATACAGAAAGATGTTGAATGTAGAATCAAGAAGCTTTCATTTCAGGCACTCCGAATTGAATAGAACTGTACCATTTGGAGTGCCTAGAATTTGTAGGGTTCCTAGGCAACATGTATCAGGTGTTGCAGTACATTTACTTTACAACAAATACTTTTACCCGCCCTTGTAAATCTAAAAAGCTTTCATTTCGCAAAAGTAGTTCATATATTAAACTATAATAAGGTTGCTAAATCAGAGTTTGAATAATTCTGATATCTAGATGTGCCTTTAATTGCAGCAATTTAATGTCCAACTCATGATGTCAATTGAGCTGGTTAAGCAATACTGCATTTCATTATGTTCAATTTAGTTCCACTTATGATATATCATTCCACATATAAAACCACTAGAATTTTCTTTAAAACAACTAGCATTAATATCCTATGTTATGATAAAACCATTGCCAATTTGATAATTTGAAAAACTAGAAATTTTATCTGGTAAGGGTTTGACATAGTCTTTCTAGACAGCTGGACTTGTTTTGCAGTTACTTTGAAAATCTTCAAAAGCTAAACTGATCAAGACTGGAGCAAAGAACTCACAATACCAAAAGGGATTTTAAAAACACATCATTCTCATATCACCTATACCATTAGTATTATCTACAAACTTAAGTCACCATAAAAATGTTTTACATTAATATTGCAATGAATAAAACATATTGCAATAACATAGCAATCAAGTATGATCACTATAAGCCTAAACATGAGATTTCAACATTTTCCAGATAAAAAATAAATATTTTTAATTAATAATTTTCTCGATACTTACACAAGCTGGAAATGGTATCTTTTTGAATACTTCACATATTTCATGGCATTCATCATTCAAACTAACATTTCGCTTGTTATTTCAATATTCAATGATTTTGTAAACATTCATAAATGATGGTTAAAATTAAGATTCATACTAATTATGCCTACCAAAAACACCTGACTGACCAATTAGAATCAAATTTCGGCAGGGCTTATTGGTGTTTCAGTGAAATCAACCATGAGCTCCCACAATCTGCACTGATAAACAGTAGTAAATGCATTGTTTCCATTGTTCTTATTTTCATAAAGTTAGAAAACAACTGCAGTGAATAAAATTTATTCCTTATCACTGAGAAAAAGTTTAGAATGAACGAAGCCGACGGTTACATTTAGTTGGATATCAAATCCTACAAATGTATTCATCATTTTATGTAACCGTATTTAGTATAAATGTTTAAGTTTTGAAAGTCTAAAAGTTTCAATTTTTGTATATTTTGTGCTTCATTTAATTTCATTCTTTGAAATTTGTTTTCCTTAGTGTTCAATCCCAAGCATACTTGTTCACATTTAAGTGCAAGACAAGTCTCTAAATTATCATCTGAATATTTTTTATATTAATGTTATGTCACATAAAAGATAAACAATGTATTGTACTTTTTAAAAATAACAGTTTTTCATCTGTTTAAAATTATTTCAAATGCTGTGCATTGAAATTTGATTATGAGTTAAAACTATGATAGGAATAATTCAAGGGAATGTTTTTTTGTGATTTCTAGCATTAAAATTGTCTGAATCGCATGAAAATTTATAAATTACGTAAGGTACCGGGTATTCTCAAATTGGTCACACTTTTTAAACGTTGTACTGTCTTCTTTTTTGTTTGTCTCGAATTTAATACAGCGTTGGCTTCACTTGTTGTTTATTAAAGGGACTGTACACCAGATTGGCACCAAAAAAGTTTTTTTTTTCTTTAACGATTTTTATTGGATGTCTTCATTGTAATCTAAGGACAATTTTTTAATAAACTGTTTTACTCTTTGATATCGTTATTGTAAATAAAATACCAAAATGTAAAAAAATGCAGTGCAGTGTCGAATCCACTATGCTATTCAGACTTACTCTTACTGGGTTGAATTTCCAGATATATACCAAACTCGCTTAAATCACGTAATAACATCAACGGCTGATTACACATAAGGAATGAATTATACTCGGTAGACATACAATGTACCTAGTAATCTTTTTAATGGAAAAAAACACGAAATAACTGCTATTAATAAATCATTTGTAAACTATGTGCATCATCTGTTAGTAAGTTTCAATGCATTAATTGTACACATCGATACCAAGTTAATGTCAGGTTTCTACAAAAAAAGAAAGTTTTTTTTCTTTTTCATTATTAACTGAGTACAGCACATTTAAAATGTACCTTATAATGTCTGTGACTTATAAAATATTTAATAGTAATGGTCTGCAACCAAGATTTGTTTGAATTATCAAGGTTTCAAACTGCATTGAGTATGCGATTGGAAAGCTAATTTTGAAAGCTCCCTTAGTATATTTTTTTTAAATAACAGACCCTGCAAGGTACGGGATGATTCATAAACATTTGCACAGTTATTTATGTATAATTGCATTTATTGATACAGGTTACCATTTTCAAATCTATGATTTATATTGCAAAGTATAACTTATATGTAATTAGTTAATTTGTCAACTGCGCACCAAAACACTGTATCTGAATGTATACGCAAGCTTATGCATCCGTCAGTTGTAACCATGCACCCCCCGGTCCAGGGAATAGCAAGGACTTTTACTTTCGGTCCATCCAACCCAAGCTAATATCCCCGCCCTGCAGGGATGATCTGATGGCAAAGTTCCCACCAAATCCCCCCCAGCACCCAAGGGACATTAGGTTAAGCCACATCCGCACTGTATTTTCCACGAAGACCCGGTACTGCGGGGCCACCTGAAAGGTAAAAACACGGCCCATTTCCCCGGTATACCCCCTGATGTGAGGGCCCTGGTTACAATTGACTGGTGCATACTGATCCATAGTAATCCAATCTCATGCCAAGACGATTTCTGGTCTGACATCGCCAGGTAAGTTATTCTTAAGCATAAAAAAAGCCTGGACAGCATTTGAGAAAGGCTGTTGTGAGGTTAAATCTTCATTACTTCACTATGCCACAACATTGGGTGATTACTGATTTTCATTCTTGGCTAGGAAACAAAAAGTGAGATCAAAGCGTCTTCAGAAAAAGAACTTCATGATGCACCAGTCAAATGTAACCACGCCCGCCCCCCGCCCCCAGGTCTGGGGAATACTTTGACTTTCAGTCCATCAATCCCCTATAAAATCCCTGCCCTACCCTGCGGGAACGAACTGGTGGTAAAATCCCTGCCAAAAAACCTCGCAACCCCAGGTTCTTAGGTAAGGGTAATTCCCCGCTATATTTTGCGGGAAGATAAAACCACCGCAATCATCAGGCACTGCGAGGACACCTGAAAGGTGAAAGCACTGCCCCTTTCCCTAGTATACACCGTGGGGTGGTAACAATTGACTGATGCATAATAAGATTAGAAATCAAAAGTGAGCAGGCAAATGGCGATGGTTTATCACACAATGTCATTGAACAAAATGTACTTACACTGAGAATGGCTCCAAGACTTTTCTGTGCACATAGGTAAACACTCATCATATTCATAAGCCAGATGCTGTGCACATATTAATACATTTGGCTTCATTTAGAATGAAACTTCATAAATAAGTATGCGCATATTTGATATGTATTTATCTCCATTTTGCAAAATTGAAATCACATGATTTTATCAAACGAACTTGTATTGCTTGAAATTCTAGATGACAATAAATCCGTTTGATGGTGGTAATCATTCAATGGCGACTTTATTGATAAATTTCTTCAATATAACACGTATTAAATTCACACCATCAGCATCCGGAAGTAGTGATAACATGTACATGTATGAATCATTCGGCCGCTCTGGTCAGAGTGAATGAGTCAATACAGTACACTGGTACCCGAAATTACTTTTCCTCAAAAGCACAAATTATAACGTTATACAGGTAAGCGGCATATGGTTTTTATTTTACATTAAATCATACTGTATTTAAAAAAGTGCTGAGTGCCATGCAATGATTAGTTAAAAAATAAACTTTGTATTTAAAAAGAAAATGTCACGGAAACATGAAAATTAGGTTGAAAAAAAAGAACAGCCCTGTTAATAAATTAATACCAACATTCTATACAAAGGATAACAAAACTTTTAAAAACAAACAAACAAATATCCTGGTTGTTTACTACTTAGACCGCACGATTGATTCGGTTTACGTACCCACAAGACATTTTGAATGCGTGACGGGCACCGTGGTTAGCTGATACTGGTCTCTATTCGGATAAAAGAGAAAGCGGCTACCAGTCTATCAATAAAGAGCTTTGAACGGAAAATGTCGATGCGTACTTTTCCAATATGTTCATATTCTTATTGCATTTAATCTGAACGTATGCAAGAACATTCATGTAGTTAACCCGATTAACTCACTCGCTACGTACCCATATCTTGTGCTTCATTAAAAGAACATACAATTAGCTTGTCTTGTTAGGAGAACTATTTTTATTGGATGTCTTCATTATAATCAGTTCTGGTACTACTTTGATTATTCAAATTCGCTAACGGCAATCCAATCAAAATACAGCGTATGAATACATTACGTCAGTGAATCCCCAGATGTGGCTTGAAAATGCAGACATCGCGGTTACGGCTATGAACTAGGCCACAAGTGCCCTAGTCCAAAAACCAAAAAAAAAAAATGTCACGCCACATGGAGTGTTTTCGGTCATTTATTTAGCGTATTTTCGCCCAGCCACATGGCATGTTTTCGGCCAGCTACTTAGTGTATTTTCGCCAAGCCACATGGCGAGTTTTCGGTCCGCTACTTGGCGTATTTTCGTATTTTCATCCCGCCACATGGCGTGTTTTCGGCCCGCCACATGGCGTGTTTTCGGCCCGCTACTTGGAGTATTGTCGATTTTACTGTAGTCACTGTAGAAAAGAGATGCTGCAATGCAAATTAAAAATAGGGAGAGGATTCAATGAAATGGAGAGTGGCGGGGCTAAAGTTTTTTGTCATTACTGTTTAACATACATTCTGAAGTTGTTTTTTTATGAATGAATAATTGCACTTAATACACTCATGAATGAGTGTACGTCTAGTGACAGCTATTTTTATAGAAATACTTACTGATTATGATAAATTAATGTAATAAGTTATTAAAAAAATATTCAACTGAATGGAAAACATGTTGTTGTCGTTATTAAACAGGAAACAACTATGAATGCACGTGCTGTAGGCGTTCCATTTTGACTCACTGTTCATTCCTGTGTTGTACTTGTTTTCTTTGAAAACTGATTAACCTAACAAGACCGCTTTAGGAACGGCTGAAGACAAATACAACTTGTTGTCAATTATGAAATTAATTTAACAATTCATATACGTAAATGTCACATGTTATGTTCATTGATCTTGGTAAACAACATGAGGTAATTGTAGCTCACCTAGACAACGTTTTAAGTAGCAATACTATACTGGCGAAGCAGTTTCTTTTGTAAATTCCATAAAGAAATATAAAGATCAATTATTGTCTCTGGGTATGTAAACTGTCGGAATTCAGTCTTGATTGTTGGCCCAGCGTGTAATGTTGTGTATCGGGCTAGCGAGACATTCAATGTAAAATGTCGTGTGTCAGGCCAGTTGGGCATTCAATGTAAAATGTCGTGTGTCAGGTCAGTTCGGCATTCAATGTTAAATGTCGTGTGTCAGGCCAGTTGGGCATTCAATGTACAATGCCGTTTGTCAGGCCAGTTGGACATTCAATGTACAATGTCGTGTGTCAGGTCAGTTGGGCATTCAATGTAAAATGCCGTTTGTCAGGCCAGTTGGACATTCAATGTATACATGGGCCAGATGAACATTCAATGTACAATCTCGTGTGTCAGGCCAGTTGGACATTTAATGTATAATGCCGTTTGTCAGGCCAGTTGGACATTCAATGTACACGGGCCAGATAAACATTCAATGTACAATGTCGTGTGTCAGGCCAGTTGGACATTTAAAGTATAATGTCGCTTGTCGGGCCAGCTGGACATTCAATGTACAATGTCGTTTTTCGAGCCAGCTGTCCATACAGTGTACAATATCGTTTGCAGACCAAGCTGGACTTTCAATGTTTACAGTTGTTCAACGGGCCAGCTGGACATTCAATATACATATACAATGTCGTTAGTCGGGCTAGCTGGACAGTTAGATTCCAAATGTAATTATTATATGTCGTGCCAATCCGTGTTAAATTCTGAATGCTGCATTTGATTGAGAATCAGCTGGATATTCAATGTTGAATGTAATATGTTGGGCAAGCTAGACATTCAATATCAAATGTCGTGTCGTGTGCCAAAGACAATTGGAGCTCATTTTTCATCGAACACAATCTCGGATGTACGCCGGTACATCAGTACAAGTAGTTCGTAAAATTTTATATAAGAGTTTTAATAAATTCTAGTGTTTAATCGTGTAGTTTGTATTGCTTAGTTTAAATTGATTGCCCGTGGAGTGTATTATTGCATTAACAAGAGCAATGTCAATAAGTTTAACAGCTAAATTGAAATTACTACGCGAACATATTGCAGCGTGTAAAGATTTCTGACATTGTAAACCGTCCATATACATCCGAGGTTATTTTCCTATGGCCGAGGAGTTCCGAATGACTCAAAGAGTCCGCTATTTATTCCGCATTGGACATGCCCCTCATTTAAAAAATTCCGCAAAATTAAGTTCGACCCCTTGGTTACACACAAATGAGAGCATCCGTTAAAAGGTGTTGAATTATTTCCAACAACTTAACATACATGTTAATTCATTAGCAAAAATCATTGAAGTTCTAGGAATTATACGGACGTTTGTGTCAAACTGTTAAAGGTTTATAGATGTTGAATAGGTTTTTCAATATCTTGTTTTACACGCAAACAAATGTTCGAGGATGAATTTCAATTAAATTTCGCCAATATAAACCCAGCCGTCCGCCGTCCTACCAGCATATTGGATTTGATGTTCATACGTGAACGAAAAAAAAATTAAAAATATAAAGTTTATTTTACTTTCAAAATGAAGATTATTGGAATAATTGCGCTAGTTTGCTTGGCAGAATTATCTTTCGGTTTGGAATTGTACAGCAGAATTAGGAGACTTGCCGTCGGTGAGTGTCGACTCTTGGATTTAACGTACATATTATGTATACCATTTCTCTTAGAAATTCAACCTTCAATACGTATTTAGTGTTTGGCCTTCATTGTAAGCTAATCAGGGGAGATGTATTTTTTAAAAGTTTGGTCTTCTATTTGTGAAGACGCGTTACTTATTACTGAAGACGACTCGTGATTAAAATAATTGCTATAACTGCGCATGCGCACAAAGGCATGCCTAATGTTTGCATTTACAAAGGCACACTTTAGTGTCAAGTCTGATTGAAACAACGTCACAATATCTTGAAGCGATTGACTGGTCTTTTTGACAGGCGCATGGCTTAATTTTAAAGCTGATGAAATTTGCCTGAGGCTTAGCCCTAAGTCGGTTAGAATTTGGCCACCGCTTACTTATGCAACTTATTCATTAAGAAATTACTTAATAAACTCGATCATAAACAAACAAAAAAATCTTTTTTACTTAAGTGTCATAAATATTAAATGTAGTTGACTGGTCAATATTCTTAATTTCAAGTAGAAGGTTTTTTCGACTAATAACCTGTTTAATATATAAAATCGACCAAATATGTATATCAACGTAATTATGCTCTTTAAAATGATGACAGCCGTTCACTGCCTATGTACCGACCCATGAACAATAAAAAGCTTTCAAACTCTTGATAACTTTTGAACTTGAAACTACTTTAAAACACTTATAAATTAATTCTTGGAAAGTTTTTTTTTCGGATGATAACCATCCGTTCTGAAATATACTCAGGCAAAAGCAAATCAAAATCATATTAAAGCTTTCTAAACGTCAGAATTGCAGATCGATATTCTCAGGGTTATAAAAGATGAAGAAGCTTATGTTGCAAAGGTGTACTTAATACCTCAGCTAAAGCAACCATGCAGACTAAAATAAATAGAAGCAAAATCATCTGTCATTTAAAATGATCTAAGTCAGGAAGGGTTTTCAATATTGGTCTTAATTGGATCTAAGAACGATGTAGCTAATCGGATCGCATGATATAAATAACGGACCTATACAGTGAATGAAGTCACTGATGTTTGGCCATAAGTTGGACCTAAGTTCATATATCGAATACCAACCAAGGACTTCCATTACTTTAATGTCATCGCTGTTTAATTGTATAGCAGTGAAATAATCCTCATCATCTTTATATGAATTTGACCACCATGTATTCTAAAGCCGCGTAGTTGTCGGAAGACTCTTGTCCTGGAATCTCTCATAAAATCATACCACTCAATACAAAAAAAATAATGTTCTGTCCCAAGGTTGTGGTGGTGGCGGCTGTGGTGGTGGCGGCTGTGGCGCGGGCGGATGCGGAACCGGAGGGTCAAGCGGCGGCGGCTGCACCGGGGGCTCTTGTGGAGGAACAGGTCCCGCCTATATTCCCGGGGGAACGGGAACCGCAACGTCCTGGTCTAGCGGGTGGTCTTCTGGGACACCAGTCAAAGTGAGCATATTTTCAAATTGTGTTGATGAATCTTATCTCAGTTACTTGCGTTATGAGGAAAAATCTCTTTCATCAAAATAGAAAACGTTGCCATGTAATGATTTTCCGTCTTCTTAAAGACGCATCTACACGGCCACTTAACACCAGCTCCACCACTAAATGGTGATGCAAAGAAAATGAGCTGTCGACACTTCCGTGGTGCAGTTGTGCCCTGTGTTCACATCTGCAAACGTGAATGTAATTTATATTTTATTTGATAATTTTATTAAACGAACGTATTTCAAAAATCGGAAAATGTGGTACTGTGTAAGAACACCTTAACTGCAGATGGTTACGATTTAATTTCAATATTGTGGGAACTGAGGTGCCAGGAGCATTTCTCCCGAATCGGACGTGTGAATATTTTGAAATCTTCTAGGATTTCAAGTTACTGCGTTGCCTATTACACACACACCGTACGAACATTCTGGCGCATGCACATATAATTGTTATGTACATTACTTACGCCGGAACACAACACAACTAATAAACACCTCTGAAAAAGGACACGTGCACGTTATAATGCAAGTGGTGGCGCTGTTGCTCTAGTGATGGCGCTGTCGAGTAGTGGTGGCGCTGTCGAGTTCGTTTTGCGCCCGAAGTAACATTTGGATTTGACTAGTTACATATATCTTAATTTGCGAGAATAGTGTTCATTAGAGCTGTATGTCTTAGTGAAAGTCATGCACCTATTAATGCCCCTAGCATTTGTGACATGCCTCCTAATTCATTAAAATATACTATTTTCCTTACACGAGAATATATATACAGCGTATAGCTCGTATAGCTACCTATTCTATACTTAAAAAGCGTACAATCATCCTTAAAGAGCTGCCAGGATTTCTTCAATGCATTGTTTTGCATACAATGTAGTGATAAAGTTTAATATCTGAAAATGAAAGAAAAATGTCTACTTCGTACAGATTACGTACAATTTGTTTCGTCGATTATGATATATCAGTCGATTATAACATGTGCCTTCCAGGGCGTGCTTATTCTCATTGGATAAGAATTATATTGCACCAATGAAGTATCGACAGCTGTTTTTCTTTGCACCACCTTTAAGTGAAGCTGGCGTTTAGTGGTTGTGATATATCGACCTCACAGTTGTCTGTTCTTTCCACAGATAAGCCAACCATCCGGTTCATCGTGGTCCAAGACCTGGTCTTCCGGTTCGGGTGGCGCTCCAGGCGGTGGCCACACGGGCGTCTCGTTTGTCCCATCTGGTGGAATAGCGGGTGTCGCCGGCGGCTCTTCCGGGAGTAAAAAGTCCTGGTCACATAAATATTCTTCGTCGTCTGGCACATCCGGCGATAGTCTCTCTGCTACAGGTAGCGGATCCGGTGGTGGCTGTGTAGGCGGATCCTGCGGGGGAAGCGGTTCCAGCGGTCCATCCGCTTCCAGTGGCATGGGTGGCGCGTCAGGCGACGGCCACACGGTTGGTTCGTATGTCCCATTTGGTGGAATGGAAGGTGTCACAGGCGGCTCTTCCGGAGGTAAAAAGTCCTGGTCACATTCTTTGTCGTCAGGGACCACCGGTGGTGGATTGTCTGCTCCAGGTGGCGGATCTAATGGCGGTTGCGCAGGGGGGTCCTGTGGGGGAAGCAGCTCCAGTGGTTTGTTCGCAACAGGTGGCGAATCTGGTGGCGGCTGTGCAGGGGGCTCCTGTGGGGGAAGCGACTTCAGCAGTCCGTCCGCTTCCGGTAGCATGATTGGCGCTACAGGCGGCGGCCACACGGACCTTTCGAATGCCCCATCTGGTGGAATGGAAGTTGGCACCGGCGGCTCTTCCGGAAGTAAAAAGTCCTGGTCACAACAACATTTTTGGTCGTCTGGGACCACCGGCGGTAGTCTGTCTGCTTCAGGTGGTGGCTGTACAGGCGGATCATGTGGGGGAAGCGGTTCCGGCGATTCGCCCACACCCAATGGCGGATCTGTTGGCGGCTGCTCAGGGGGGTCCTGTGGGGGAAGCGGCTCAAACGGTCCGTCAAATTCCGGTGGCATGGGCGGCGGCCACACGGACGGATCGCTTGTCCCATCTGGTGGAATGGAAGGCGTCGCCGGCGGCTCTTCCGGAAATAAAAAGTCCTGGTCACATAAATATTCTTCGTCGTCTGAGACCTCCGGTGGCAGCTCGTCTGCTCCAGGTGGCGGATCTGGTGTTGGCTGCGCAGGCGGATCCTGTGGAGGAAGCGGATCCGGCATTTCGACAATGACCGATGGCAAATCTGTTGGCGGCTGCTCAGGTGTCTCCTGTGGGGGAAGCGGCTCCAGCGGATCGTCTGTTTCCGTTGCGATGGTTGGCTCCGGCGGTTCGTCTGCACCCGCGGGCGGATCTGGTGGTGGCTGCTCAGGGGGCTCATGTGGGGGAAGCGGCTCAAATAGTCCGTCACCTTCCGGTGGCATTGGTGGCGTTTCAGGCGGCGGCCACACGGACGGATCGTTTGTCCCATCTGGTGGAAAGGAAGGTGTCGCCGGCGGTTCTTCCGGAAGTAAAAAGTCCTGGTCACATAAATTTTCCTGGTCGTCTGGGACCTCCGGCGGCAGCCCGCCTTCTCCAGGTGGCGGAACTGGTGCCGGTTGTGCAGGCGGATCCTGTGGAGGAAGCGGATCCGGCCTTTCGCCAACACCCGATGGCGGATCTGTTGGAGGCTGCTCAGGGGTCTCCTGTGGGAAAAGCGGCTCTAGTGGATCGTCAGCTTCCAGTGCGATGGTTGGTGCTACAAGCGGCGGACACACGGACGGTTCGTATGTCCAATCTGGTGGAATGGAAGGTGTCGCCGGCGGCCTTTCCGGAAGTAAAAAGTCCTGGTCCCAGAAATATTCTTGGTCGTCTGGGACCTCCGGCGGCAGCCCGTCTGCCCCAGGTGGTGGATCTGGTGGCGGCTGTGCAGGCGGATCCTGTGGAGGAAGCCGCTCCGGCCTTTCGCCCACACTCAATGACGGGTCTGTTGGTGGCTGCTCAGGTGTCTCCTGTGGGGGAAGCGGCTCCAGCGGATCGTCTGCTTCCAGTGCGATGGTTGGTGCTACAGGTGGCGGCCACACGGACGGTTCGTATGTCCAATCTCGTGGATTGGAAGGTATCATGGGTGGCTCTTCCGGTAGTAAAAAGTCCTGGTCACAACAACATTCTTGGTCGTCTGGGACCTCCGGTGGCAGCCTGTCTGCTCCAGTTGGCGGATCTGTTGCCGGCTGCGCAGGGGGCTCATGCGGTGGAAGCGGCTCCGACTGCAATGCCGCCTCCTGTCCCCGTCTCCGCTGCAGGAACTCATACACGCCACCGGGACAGTGCTGTCCCATCTGTCCTACTGGCGGAAAATCAGGTAAGGAATGGCTAGTTTAATAAAACGATAACGTTTTGAATCCAATTAAATGTACGTATTTGACTGTCATGGACGGTTACCCTTTTTTGCTTGGGTCTTGGACCTGCTTTGCATTAATATTCCTACATATTGTAACGGATTTTTGAACACTGTTGCTGCAAATATGTCTGTTAAGCATACTTTGGATGAAATATTTCATTATGTGTTATGTTGGTGTTGTTTTTTATTACAGGAGGTTCGAGCGGCGGATGCATGTTTGGCTGTAAGGTCAAATACTAAAACCCACTGCTCGGTGCCCAACAGACATACAAATATCGCATTGACTCTGACCTTTTCATTTTATCATATTGTATACATGTAGTTCTCGAAATACAATCAGGAAATGAAACAAGGATTTTGTTCAGGTGGTTAAAAGGCGGAAGATTCAGGAATTTTTGGTATGCCCTAGCGGATCCAGTGGGGGTGGGGGCACCCGGCGCGCGACCACCCCCTTAAAACCTTCCCAAACCCCCCTGCCAACACTTTAGACCAAATTAATTTCGGATCTGAGGCAGGGGCGCAATTCAAAAAGTTAAGCCCCTAAGTTACGCCCTTGTAATGTGGATATCTGGATCCGCACCTGGTATGCTACTAAAGTGGCGTTCACAAACAGTTTCACTCAGACTATGAAAATGACATGTTCAAAATGTGCACAACATTGTTTTCATTGCAAAACAAAATTCCATGTAAAATGTAGAGCGATGCTAACTGTTAATATACAGCGATTTCACCATCAACTCTCTTTAAGAAAGGTACAAAAAAAATCAAGATTTGAATTTTGTGTGTTGATTCTGAACTCAGACTTAAGACTGTTCGTAAACAGGAACTTTTTTGTTGGCTCAATTTCAAATGGTGCGTGTGTTATATATCGTGAACAAATTATCGTGT
Organism: Mya arenaria; assembly: GCF_026914265.1. Lineage (NCBI taxonomy): Eukaryota > Metazoa > Mollusca > Bivalvia > Myida > Myidae > Mya > Mya arenaria. The sequence goes on along the minus strand of NC_069131.1, from coordinate 12,640,396 downwards.
ATATATCCATGTTTTTTATGCATTCTAAATAAGAAGTCTTTTTAAAGCTGCATTCTCATAGATTTACCGTGTTGACAGATATTTATTGCCTTTTTGCGCCCTTTTTTACATAAATATCTAACAAGAAAGCGATATAAAATTGCTGACAAAAGAGAGATCGCAGGTTTCAATTTTTTTTGTGTCAGCAGTCTTATACCACTGGTTTCCATGAATTTTCGCAAAAATTGGCTCGTTCCAAAAAAAGTTGTCAAAACGTTCAATTTGTGAGAGTGCAGCTTTAAATCGTATAGAGAGAAAACCGAATTACTCATTCACGGTCATTACATATTTATTTTTGAAAACATGCAAAAATACGATAAACATGAATAATAAGATATGAACATTTCACAAAGTTATTAACACTATAAGAAGATAAAGCATTTGATAAAAAAGACATAATACGCCAACGGCAGGAACACTGCATCATTCGACCCCTATCTTTGCATTCCACATCGCTAAAAACTCTGAAAATATATCAGTAAAAAAACATTTTATTTACGAAAGAATACTTGCTCTGGGAATATATTCCATCTGCTTTGTAAATAAATATACATAAATCAGTAAATCGGTCCTTATATCCCTTTGGGATTGGTCCATATACACCTTCAGGGGCTGACTGGCTTGTCCGTATACACCCTCGGGGGAGGGGGTGGGGCGGTTCATAATATTTTACACCTTCGGGGGGCTGACTGGTCGGTCCTTACAATGTCATATGACCCTCAGTGGTGTGTAATTTTTCTTAAATATATTTTAATAAACGTTTTATATTGGCTCAAAGTGAGGGTTAGAAAGTCAAAATTTGCGCCCCTTTAAGTACGCCCCCTCTTACCCCAAAAAACCTTACCCGTCCGTGTTGTGTACACTGCTGTCAAGGACAACGTTCATTAACTAGTTTGCTTGTCAGTAAAAAGAGTAGACAATTATCCGCATGGTGTTTATTGCACGATAAAGCTCCGCCTATTTGGTTATAGTGTAAATATTGGTGTTAATGTATAGACTTAAACAGAGAAAACACCCTCCCCTCTAACATGATACACTGTTCCGAGTAGTGTCATGTATATGGAAGTGCATAATATATGTACTGATGACTAGGTCATGTGTGTTTTTTTCGACCTTTTTATCGATGACAATTCAAATTTCGGTTCTGGGGGAGGGGTGCAGATCATAAAGTTACGTCCCTACGCTACGCCCCCTCTAATGTCAAATCCTTGAACCGCCCATGTACGCGTCGACACTGCATAATCACACCATACGTTTCCATACAACTTGATCACACCACCAGTATATACGATATACGCTCCCATACTACATAATCGAGGATCAGAATATTTGCCGTTTAAAAAAGTAGTTCAATACTTTACAACCTGTCTGCACTTGGTATAGTTTATGGTAACAAGTAGTTCAATTATTTGGGTCAATTTTGGCACCAGAATGCTTTAAAATATTAATATTCTTGCACTTTACAACAATAATCTGGAAAAACAATATAAGTTTATAAGTAATCTCTTAATGCTGATGTTACAATTAATCTTTAAATAACAGAGCACTTAATATACTCTTGAGATTTGTTAAGAGGCAACTTTTGGCCGCATAATGTGATTAATTATATCCGTACTTATACAATATACAAGGGCTCTCTGGGAGCGTTGCACTTTATTCAGCTCGCCTCTTGACATAAGCATAACAACAGAAAATATATGTAAGAGTTAGATTAACTTAATCATAATGTTTAAGAATGGGCGGAGTGAGCGAAGCAAACGAGATCTTCTTAATCATAAACATTTTAATTTAGGTAATCTAACTGACTTAGAATACAATCCCATTGGTTGACACATTGTCAACGCAAAATCTGACCCAGGGGTCGTGTATCGGGTGAGTGGCAGTGGGCCGACCTTTAATCGCAAAAGTTGAAATTCTTAATGAATAAGACTAATACTTCATGATTGCCGTATAGGAAAATTCATTGGCTATAAATGTATGTTGAATTCTACATAGTATAAGTAATTATTTATTCATAGCCTTGGATCGATTACGCGTAGAGAGCACGGGTGAAAAGGGGGTGTTTCGACAACCTCGGGCATATTGGTGACAGTCAGAGCTGGTTTAAAAAATATAAGGACATATCAATTATATATTATAATAAATATTAGTATGTACCAAAAATTAGTTATAAGTATCTTATATCCACGGCCGAAAGTGTAAGATAGGTTCATCCCAACCAGAGCGTAGACAGGAGTATTTTCTCCCAGCCCAGATAAGTCGAAATAATATAAGTCAAAATATTTTGCAATGCTGGAATATAAGTATCTTCATCTCTGACTGATTTGTTCACCTATGCCCGGGCCATGTAATATATTGATAAAAATAGGGAAATTCAAAATGTAATGCTCATTGGCAATTTTTACAAAATCCATGACGGGAGGACTGGAATAGTTCAATTCAAAACCTAAATTTTATTATATTTCTGTGAATATATTCAATAGCCATATTCCACAGGAATAAGAGTTTCATTTCGAAAGTTCCTCGTATACATTTACGGAACGCATAAAGACAATTAACGTATCCCTAAATACTACCGTCAAAGTTGATTTTTCCGTCACCGTCAGCGTCTGCGTCGTTCAACATCTCGCTGATATCCTCTTCTGTACACTCCTCCCCTAGCGACTTCATGGCGTGTCTGAAAGTATGGCAAAAATCGGCATTTCTCTTCTTTTATCATTAGTAGCATGGAGAGGGCAATATCAACATACGAAAAAGTTAGGTCGTAGTTTCGATATACAGTAAACTCGTGTTCCAGTGAACTCTTGTTTTAAAGCCGTTAATCCCATTCTTCAACGGTAAAGTAATTTTGATGAGGGTGTAGCTTAATTGTTTGTGGTGTTTGGATTTGTGTATGTGGTGTAAGTCTTTGTTTGGTGTTTGTATGTGATCATGTGATGTTAATATGTTAGTGTCTATAGTTCATTGTCGTTTGGATTCTTGCATTGTGCCCCTTAACAAGGATTATTTTTGAATTTTCGACTACTTGGCTTGTCCCTGTATTTGTCATAGTATTGTTAAACTAGTGTGCTTTGTTAAATAATGTTCTGATGTGGAGATTGTAACGCAACAGTTCTTTTTTCAAAAACATGAGATCTTTGACCTTCCAACCAATTTAAGAAGCTTTGAGTCGACCCCTTTATAAACGAATGTAAGCCGAATGTAATCCGTGCTTGAATTGTTATCTTTCAATCACAATTACAACCCAACGTATATAAATTCGTATCATACGTTAGCTCCTTCCGGTCTATGGAGCCGTTTCCATCTTTATCAAATAACCGGAAAGTCTCCCACGCATGCGTCTCGATGTCCTTCTGCCTGAACTGCTTCCGGATAAACCCCCGGAACTCACTGAAGTCTATCTTACCGTTTTCTGAAAAAGAAAAAAAATACTTCGTTAAATTAAAGTAAGTGGCATTCATTCCTTAGTTTTTAAGCTGGTGCACATATATACATTATGCTCAATTGAGCGCGGTCACATATTTGTTGTTTGTTTTTTTGTTTGTTTGTTTTTTGGTGTCCAATTTTATTTGGTTCAACAGCAACAGATGGGCACAGATTTTAGTTTGTAAATTTCAGCTGAAAATCATTCAGTTTTTTTTATCGTACATAACTAATGATGTTAGCAAAACAAATCCTTTTTAACGCATATTTGAATTTTATGAGTATGTCGCCTTCGAATTCAATACAAACTAAAAAAAGAAAATATTGTAGGTTTCATATTTTATCACAGTCTCGTCAATAAATACACATAAGATTTCCACTATAAAAACGTTTCAGAAAAGAACTGCCACTCAAATGAGTTAAAAGAGACTATAATGAATTATTAAGAATCTGATTAAAATCGTAAATGTATACGCATAAAGTTAAAAATAGATATTTGTACTATTAAATATAACCACTACATGTATCATGGTAAATAGTTTCACACATAACGGTTTAGTAATCACATACAATGATTAAATGTTATAATTGCTTGGATATTTAAAACTGCACTCTCACAGATTGAACGTTTTGACAACTTTAAAAAAAAAAATTTGGAACGAGCATTTTTTTGCAAAAGTTCATGGAAACCAGTTATACGTAGAAGACTGCTGACAAAAAACGCAGATTTTTATAATTAAGTTCAAAAATTGATGTTTTATGCATTTTTCTTAAACCGTTAGTTTAAGCATAAAACATTAATTTTCGAACGGAAATATGAAACTCTGCGATCTGATCTTTTGTCAGCAATCTTTTATCATTGATTTGCAGATATTTACGCAAAAATTTGCTCTTTCCAAGACAAAAAATAAAAAAAAGTTGTCAAAATGGTATATCTGTGAGAGTTCAGCTTTAAAACTAAATAGTACTTTCAATCATCAATTCTGTGCTCACATATACATAAAGTTTTAGATCTAAGATTTTGAATGTTTAAACATGTTTTGGCAGTTACTTTTGCCTTACCCTTGTTGAAAAATATAAACAATAATGTATTCATTAAAATAATTGCAATAAATCTAATTCATTTGATGTGGAAAATATTTCTTGTCTTAAGGCCTGGTATACTTGACACTAAAACAGAACATGTTCTCCTGTTTCAACAGAAATACACATGTACTACAAACTACTACACTCGTTTAAAGACATGTCACTTGATGGAGTCGATCTCCGGTTAAGGAAATATAGATCATGAATGAACGGGGAAATGAATGGGACTGTTCAAGTCAATTGTTATCACGCTCCCCCCATCCCCCAGGTCCGGGGATATACCGAGGATAGCCGGGGAAATGGGCCGTGTTTTTACCTTCCAGGTGGCCGCGCAGTGCCGGGTGAATGCGGTGGTTTTGTCTTCGCGCCAAATATAGCAGGGAATGGGCCTTACTTAGAGTCGCTTGGGTTCGGGGGCATTCGGTGCTGGTTCTACCAGCAGTTCGTACCTGCAGGGCGGGGATTTTTTCCCGGGCTAGGCTGGACCGAAAGTCAATTTAAAGTCCCCGCCATTCCCCGGACCTTATGGGTGTGTGGTTACAATTGACTGGTGCATAAGTACTTTATTTGTGCGGTTACTCTTTAGATAAAGGCATACAATTTCCCAAATGGTGTTGGCCGTTTTCGTGGATGACGTTAAGTTATTTTCAGAAGATGACCCTCTATATGGACTTACCATAAGTATTGTGATTTATATAGAGCAAAATGCATTTGCATGTAATGTGACAGTGGTAAAACTGTTTATGATATGCAAAAGAACTTGTAAAACAATTGTTACAAGAGTACTTGAAGTACACAAAGAGAAAACAATGCTATATTTCTTACGGAAAATTTGTTTAAAACAACACAGAATGGAAACGGTTAATTTAATGATTTTAACTACCTCGGAGCAGCTTTAACTATACTAACTCTTTAAACCATAGTCTCAATGCTCTAAATGCATCCTAATTTCAAACCAATTCCTTGGTGTTTTTGTAATTGCTACATTGAATGATGGTTCTGAAATATGGGGGGTTTCAAAAGAGAAAAAAATCGAGCGTATTCACTTTAAATTTTGTATATACATTTTTATACTTGGAGTGAAAAAGAGTCCTCATGGTTATATTACATATAATTCAATAATGATATGTTAGGAAGTCTTGATGCTTGAAATAATTTTGCACCACTTTTAGATAGTTATAATGATTAACATGTGGGGCTTAATCAGAACTCCTCCTCGAGTATTTTGTTCTTTCTTTTATTAATAGCATGTGTCATTGTGACCATGTCAATTCGTTGTTATGCATGTTGTTGTCAAAATAACTGTTCAGTTTACGATAAAAACACTTTTGTGTGTTTGTCTTACGTTTAATGAACAAAAGATCTTCCATTCAAACTCCCGATGACAACTTACCGGTGTTACAAGTTTCTTTCACACATATTATACACGTACTATCTTTGTCTATGGACTTGGCGGCCATCCGAAGTTCCTGGTAGGTCAAGGGCACGCCCAGGGTCTTGAGAGCTTTGCCCATCTCCTCTGTAGAGATCGTTCCGTCACCGTCCTTGTCAAAAACACGAAATAGCTCTTTCACGTCTGGAAAGGGAACAATATTATGTATATAAATCGAGTGTAGTCTGTAACACTGTTGTAACTATAAAGCTTATAGAAGGTCATACTAAAATCTTGCATGCATCCCTCGATATGTTTCCAAATATTTTCTGCGCCTGGGACACCAACAAAAGCAGTTGTGCTTTCTATGGAAGCATTCGGGACTCCTCGACCATTTTCCATCAAAACAACCGTCGGTTTTTTATGGACGGTTTACAGTGTCAGAAATATTGACATTTAACTATGCTGCATGTAGATCGCGTATCAATTTCAATTTAACAGTTAAAGTAAATGACTTTACTCTTGAGAACCTTAAATACTCATGCAATAAAACCATTTCAAAATACACGTTCAAACACTTCAATTAATTAATACTTATATTTCAATTTTTACAACCGACTTCTACCGATGTACCGGCATATATCTGAGGTTGTTTTCGGTGAAAAATGGCCGAGGTGCTCCGAATGCTATCGAAGTTATCACAAGACGAACAGTGATCAGCTGTTATGAAAAAATACGACGAAAATGGTCTTTTAACAAGCACAGGTACTAGTATACGTTTCGTTCCAAACAAAAGGTCAAGTGCAACAACTTATATCGGTACCAATCACAATCGAGCTAGAATAATGAAAACTACTTTAAAGTTTAAAGCTGCACTCTCACAGATTTACTGTTTTGTAACTTTTTTATTTTTTTTTGTTTTGGAATGAGCCAATTTTTGCGTAAATATCTGCAAACCAACGATACAAGATTGCTGACAAAAAATCAGATCGTAGATTTTCATATTTCCGTTCGAAAATTAATGTTTTATGGCTTAAACCGTTACTAACGGTTAAAGAACAAGAGGCGTCATAAGACAGCGCGCTCGACTACGCCGCTTTGACTTTGAATAGAATAACGATGTAATAATACCAAGTTTGGTCTCTTTATGTCAAACCTAACTAAAATTATTCGATACATAAGGTGACTTTGATGCTGCCCTCCCACCAGCCCGCTCAAACAATGACGCAAGTCATTAAAATAACTTGATTTCCCATTATGAAAATGTGGTTTAGAATATACAAATATGCCTTTCAAAGGAAATTAAAAAAAATCAAGGGCCATAATGTGTATTTAGGCTTAAAACGGAGTTATGTTTCTTGCTGTAAGATGGTCGTAAATAATTCTGAATTTTATTTAGTGCATTTAATGAACGGTATAGAAGTTTTTTTTATTAAAATCCCAACTTGCCCTTAACTTTTACTTGCCTAAAACTTAAACCTAAGTCAATCAGGGTCTTGAACTTGTATTGAGGATAATATGGAGCTATGTAACCTCATTGTGTGAAGGTCATGAGCCTCTGTGTGAAGTATTAAGTCAATTGAACAAAGGATATAGAAGTTATTAATAAATATTCCAACTTGCCCTAAAACTTTAACCTAAGTTCCATAGTCAATCAGGGGCCATACTCCGTGTAAAGAATGATATGAAGTTATCTAACCTCATCATGTGATGGCCCTGAACAACTGCGTGAAGTATTAAGTCAATAGAATGTAGGGTATTGGACTTATAAGTGAAAATCCCAACTTGCCCTAAAACTTTAACCGGACGCCGACGCCGACGCTGGGGCGAGCAGTATAGCCCACCTATTCTTCGAATAGTCGAGCTAAAAATGCATAAAACATCAATTTTTGAACCTAAATGTAAAAATCTGCGATCTAACTTTTTGTCAGCAGTCTTATATGACTAATTTTCATGCATTTTCGCATAAATTGGTGTCAAAACGTTCAATCTGTGAGAGTGCAGCTTTAAAACTCCCAGACCTTTGTCGAATTTATTGATCTCTTCCGACTTCAGGGCCCGTGACTGTCGTCTTTCCCCGCCAGGGATCTTGACCTTCGTAGTCGACTGGCGTCTTGTGTTCTGTGTAGAAACAAATAATCAGTTCAATTCACTTTGTTTTAATAAGGACAAGCCGAGGTAGTACCTAGGCCACAGTAGCTTTTTCGCAATAGGAGCTCGATTCACGACCCCACTAATGTTGTAAGGCTTAGGAAATAGTTCTGAATCAAGCTTTAATGTTAGGCTATGTAAGAAGGAATTAAAGTTGGATGAAGACGACCTGGGTCTAATCTCATAACATAAAGACAACATTGCCGCACGAGCGATTCAGCATACTTAAAAGCACAATACTACTTTGGAATCGTCAGAAAATCAGATTTTTGAGAGTGGTCTAGTGGTATATCTACTTTAATCATCACCAAATTTGGTCAGAATATTGCAGCCATATTGCTCAGGTATCACCATTCTTGTACAGAAATTACCTAAAATCGGTCTTGTCCCATCAATAACTTTAGAGGCCTTGTCCAATAATATTTTGGTAGAATTTGTATGGACAAAATATCTCGGATTCTAACCAATTTTAACCACGCACCCACCAACCCGGGAATAACGGGGACTTTGACTTTCTGTCCAGCCAATCCCAGGTAAAATCCCCGCCCTGCGGAAACAGACTGTTGATAAAACATGATCCCGACCAAATGCTCTCGCATACCGGGGACATATTTAAAGCATACGTTTAGATCTTGTTCAACTCCGGGAAAAGCTTGGCTGAAACGCTGAAAAATCCCGGTAAAGAACGGATATTTCCCGACACAAAGCCCCGGCCCGCTATTTTCGGCGTAAAAAAAACCAAAACCCATCCACTTGGCCCTCCGGTGCCACCTAGATGGTAAAAACACGTCCCGTTTCCCTCGCTACTCCCATACCGGGTTGGGGTATACCACCCCAACCCTCCCCCAACCCGGATCCAGGGGGGGCGTTGTTACAATTGACTGATGCATAACACTATACTGTGCACCCAATCGTCGATGGGAAAGTCGTTCACGCATCGTCGGGTACCCAGTACATAGTAATTATAATACACACTCGGCTTTATCGAGTACTAGTATTGTAACGAAGTGTGAAGGGAAAAATGTACCGATGCCGCTGTTCAAAGGAGACGTTGTATTAGTTTACATCCGATTTTTTTATCCTAAATGACAGGTTTAATATAATTAAAGCTTAATTCAGTAATCAACTTGACAGTTTCGATGCGGTTTAGGCACGCTTAATTACATGTAAGTACAAACATATTAATAGTTTACAAATTGCAATTGGGTAAGTTTCAATCCTGATCAGTTCATCAAGCTTTGTTGTAAAATATATATGTTCATTGAGATCTGACAGGGCGTAAACTGATGTATTTACTGTAACTTGTGCTTAATTGCAATCGGACAGCAATTTATTAATCCAGATTAATCGGACTTAAAATGTTATATCACTCAATGTCCACTGTTTATCACTCACTGATTTAAGAACAGAACATAACAGATTAACGGAATCCTTTTACTAGGGTCATCGCGATGCCGCCCTCGCCTTTTGAAAATGCTCAAGAAGAAGAATAACGCGTATTTCTTTGCTAAATGTCGCATCTTTTTTTCAATTTGTACCGTACTGTAGAAAGTAAAACCTCTAGGTAGTCAATGAAAAAAGATGCACCGATGCAAAACTACGTTTTGCGTTTTCCCCAAACAACTAATTAAAAAGGATACATCGAAGTAAATGTGAAATCTCGTATCTTATTTTTGGACAGTACCACATCACTGATGCAAGTTAGATTTGACTTTAACTTCGATGCATCTTTGTACAGTACTCCATCACCGACGCAAGTTAGATTTGACATTAACTTCGATGTATCTTTGTACAGTACCCCATCACCGACGCAAGTTAGATTTGACATTAACTTCGATGTATCTCTGTACAGTACCCCATCACCGACGCAAGTTAGATTTGACATTAACTTCGATGTATCTTTGTACAGACTACCCCATCACCGACGTAAGTTAGATTTGACATTAACTTCGATGTATCTTTGTACAGTACCCCATCACCGACGCAAGTTAGATTTGACATTAGCTTCGATGTATCTTTGTACAGTACCCCATCACCGACGCAAGTTAGATTTGACATTAACTTCGATGTATCTTTGTACAGTACCCCATCACCGACGCAAGTTAGATTTGACATTAACTTCGATGTATCTTTGTACAGTACCCCATCACCGACGCAAGTTAGATTTGACATTAACTTCGATGCATCTTTGTACAGTACCCCCATCACCGACGCGAGTTAATTTTGACATTAACTTCGATGCATCTTTGTACAGTACCCCATCACCGACGCAAGTTAGATTTGACATTAGCTTCAAATATTTCACTATGATGTCATTGCAGCTGCGAATTTTAATATCTTACATATCTATTGATATATGTTTATATTAAGAATATCTCCCTTATTATAAGTATACCACAGCAGTAAATATGCTTAATTGTATTCGTAACAATCGTTTTCAAATTTAAAATGTATATGCTCTTTTTCTTTGGACTTGGCGAAACCCTATACTTCACATGCATCATTTAATTTTCAACCAACAAAGGCATCGAACAATTTGCATACACTTACATACATTTATTTATAAAGTAACCTGTATTTTAAGCCAATGGAATTGTAGATAGGCAATCATTAAATACTAGGCTTAATCATTCATTAAATACTAGGCTTAATCATTAAGAATTTTCACTTTCGCCAGTGTTTCAAGTTCCGCCTACTGCCACTAATCCCATATACACTCCATGCATCAGATTTTGCGTTGACAATGTATTAGAAAATGAGGTTGTATTCTAAGTCCATTAGATGACATGAAGTAATATCTTAAAGATTAAGATGGGCTCATTCGCTTCGCTCAACCCGCCCATTCTTAATCAGTAACAATTTACTTCATGTCTTCTAATACATGACACAGTATCCATAGCCTAAAGAGGGCTTTTAAATAAATGCGCGATGCGCATTCGTTTCTGTTTTTGATCTGTTCGGCGCTTTCCAATGGATGCGAAAACTGCGCTATGCATGCATTCATTCATGATCAGTTTAAATATGTGAACTAAGTTTTCCTCATTAAAATATGCTTATATTTTTATATGATTGTTCTGATATATGGAAACCATGTTGTTCTTATTGAAATATTATCATATAAACGATTTGTCAGATTCCAAAATAAACGATTCATCCTCGGGTTTTTTCAAATGCTAGTATTTAACAGCATTTCAGCCGAATCTAAATCAAATATTATATTTTTTATTACTGATTGGTTATTATTGCATTGTCAATTGTGTTAATGTTTTTTTCAAGAAGGCCATATTGGAAATAAGAACAGTGCTATGTGTAATAATGATTAATATTATCATTACCATCATCATCATCATCATCATCATCATCATCATCATCATCATCATGATTATTATTATTATTATTATTATTATTATTATTATTATTATTATTATTTAAGGTCACGAACACATGCAAGAGCGCCTACATGTAGACAAAAGTTCTTGAAATACATGAAATTTATGTTATTTTTTTTAATGGCTCAAGTATTACTCTTCATAAAAAAGTACAGCTTTCGATTCACGTAGCAAATACCTACTTCAGTAAACGTATGTAAGTATGTCATACGTTATATGGTACAAGAATAATAAAACTAAAAATATGCAAAACAGAACAATAAAACTACAAGTAGACTTCATGAAATATTCTTTTAGTTAATACAAAATATTTCAACTGAAATGTGCTTAATATTATAAAAATGCTGAGGTTTTACCATCGTTTAAAATAACTTTCCTTTTTTCACTACGTTTAAATTTGCACCCGAGTTGTGATTTTAATATGTATTCGCTCTTTTTCCACACAAAATTCTTGCTTGAAGCACACAGATTGAATCATTTGAATCCACTATACTCCTTTAATTTCAAATCACTATTTATAGAGGAGTTCACTTTTATTTCAAACAAACAATGAAAGGCGGTCTTAATGAAGTACCGCTTTAAATACCCATAAGGATTATTCTAAATACTCTCTGGGACTTATAATCCTGCTCTTTTTATTCAGCAGATATAAAAGTACATCTTCACCTTTGTTTACTAGGTAGTGAGGGATCTACATATATGCTAAATGCATCATCATCATTATCATCATCATCATCATCATCATAATCATCATCATCGTCGTCGTCATCATCATTATCATCAGCAGCAGCACCAGCAACAGCAGCATCATGAACCCCATCTTGAGCAGCAGTACCACCGCCACCGCCACCACAAACACCACCACCATCATCATCATCTATATTGACCTGCATGCAGCATTTTAAAAGGATAATGGTTTTAAAAAAAAGCATCAATGGAACTAATACTGTAAAACACATTGTTGTTATATTATAAGAGACTATTTCTGCTTTATTTATTTAAAAGATCACTCTACCCATACAAGAACAACTAAATTTCTATTAAATTTTGATGACAAGTACAATTTATTTCTGTACGTTTCTTGTAAACATTACATTTCTAATTATCCTAATCAAATTATTCATCTTTTTTTGCAAAAAAAGCAACAAGAATAAAACCCTTTCAAGAAAAAAATCATAAAATATAAAAAATATCTAAATTATATGTAATACTATATCGTAAAAAGGAAATGTCTTTAATTATTAAATTGATAAACTTTCACAAATCAAAAACTGCTAGTTATGTATCACCATATAATTACAACAAAAATACAAAGTGAATAATATTGATTTAATAATCATATTAAACAATTTAATACATGTACTGGTGATAAAGGGGAATTCGAGTAAAATTATTTTAGCATATGTGCTTTGTCATTACAATCAATGTAATAAATTCAACCAAAATTAAATTACTCAATGGTTTTCAAAGATGACATGATAATATCACATTTTTTCATAATACCGGTACTATAAACCAACATAAAAATATTACACAAATAGTCAAAAACACAGTTTCAATTAGTATGAGCAAAACTGTCTGTTCAATCCATTCGTTCACATAGTTGTTTGCAAGGAATAAAGTCCTGCTTTGGTGTCACATAACCTGTAAGAAATAAGTGACATTTAACCATAAAGTGTTTATATTTTAACATTGTTTAACTGCAGTAATTCATAGTTATTTTAAGCTAGATCGTTGGTTGGAGTGACCCCTCTGATAAATCTAAAGAAATAATAAAAACTTATAGGTTAAATGTCACTAAATGTTTTACAGGTCATATGACACCAAAGCAATAGTCCTTCAAACGACTGTGCTGGTTCAAGGACTATAAACAGTATCCTAATACATGAAACATTGTAAAACTTTCAATGAATCCCACCACCAGTAAAAACTGATACCACAGCGGTGCAATTGATGTTTCCTCGCCATCACAGTCGGCAGTCAATGACATACATTACTAGCAGTACACTCCCTGTGTTACATCAATTTTCTTCAATATATTGTGGACAGTCAGGTTTGAATACTACAAGTAGAACACGCTTGGTTTAATGGGGTTTTCGACCCTGACATTTTGAGCAGTGAGTGTGTCAGGCACGGCCCGACTAGACTGCAGGGAGAGACGAGCCCCTAGAAGGCCGCTGGTCATGCAGGTCGGGGTGTCTTGCCCGGATAAGACACCCGCAAGGAAAGCAGATAACAAGCTGGAATGGAAAAGAAAAACACATTATTACTGCTGGAATACATGAAGATGATGTCCATGTATTTAATTGTATTATATTTTTGAACCTAAATGAACAGACAAACATTAGTATTTGAGTCTTAATGGACAAATAGCCTTTAGTATTGACATCCTTTCTATATAGTATGTATGTATTGATCTCCAACATTTTTGAAGAAAATTATCAATAGGGGTCATCTGCTGTTAGTCTTCAAACTGCCAACAGAGTATATGGTTCCTAGGTGCAAGTGTTATAATTTATTGACGATTACCTTTGACCCATTGACCTCAAATAGTTCAGGTTCATCTGCTGGTCATAACCAACTTGACTACCAAGTCTTAGGTCCCTTGGACCAAGTGTTCTTCATTAAAAGACATTTATTAAACAGAAACAGATTTTCAGCTCAAGGTCACCTAGACACTGACCTTTAGCCAACTGACCTTAAAATCAATACAGTTTATCTACTTGTGATGAAAAACCTGCCTACCAAGTTTGAGGTCCCTGGTACCCAGCGTTTTTCTGTTACTAAACAGAAATTGATTTTCAGCTCAATGTCACCACAAGCTTGACCTTTGAGCCATTCATTTGAAAACCAATAGGGTTCATCTTCTGGTCTTGACCAACAACCCTACCAAGTTATATTCCCTAATTATTGATCAGAAACAGAAGGGACGGCATGCAGATGGACGGACATATGGTCCGATTACTTGATGCAGCCCTTCAAAGGCAAAAAAATGATAATTCATCAAACTCCAGTTACCAGTCGCCAGCTCCTGACACACTGACTATGTTGCTGCCTGCCTCCCCTCTCTGTATCACAGGGTAATGCTCCACCATCACTGAGCCATCCCTCTGTGTAAACACAAGTGGAGATTGGTAATGTGATTATTATGGAATAAAACGAAATAGAAGATGAATCTAGCAATTATTTCTTTTAATTGACAGAATTAGGTAGAGTAAAACAATCAATGTCCCATCAGAATGGCTTAGGAAGCATTTGGGCCTTCTTATTAATGCAGGTATTGTACGATTGCTAAAAGTTCTCACATTAACTATCTCAGTAGTGACTATTTATTTTAAGTAAAGAGCATGATTAGTTGGTTTAGGACTTTGTAACTGTGATTATGTAAGTAAAATTTTTATTCACTTTGTTACATTCCTTAAATATTTAAGTTTTTGAATTTACTGAAAGTGAATATTCAATGGCATGTGCATTTTACTGAAGAAGGTCCAAAAAAGTTATTTTGCAATGTAACATTTATTGAAATTAAAAATTGCGCATGATTTGCCTACCAGTAGGAGTTATTTCATCAATTAAAAAAAAAATGGTTTTGGCCTTTATCATTGATTCATAGAATATATAACTCACATTTTTAAAAAAAACTTCAGAAACTTTTTTAAGAAAGTGTTAATCTGGTAATTACAATTAAACTCTGTTGGCTCGAAGTCCCAGGGACCGGTGAAAATACATCGAGCCTCATGGAGTTTGAGCCAACCAGGAATGCTTACATTCAACATAAAGAAATTGGTCTGTTATATCAAGTTATTTCAAGTGCGAGCAAAGGAGAAAATCGGGCCAAGTGGGTTCATGCCAACCGGGTTCAACCGTACAAAAGATTACAGTTGTATGAATCACTTTGTAAGTTCACTCAAAGCATAAGGTATTCAAAAACTGCATTTGCTATAACATTGCATTGCAATAACAAGAACATTGCACAAGCTTTCAAATTACTGTGCTTCTTATACACAGCTAAAGTGTAAAATATGACAGTATAAGTACACAACAACAAACAACATTTTTTTAAATGAAGAGCAAAAACCCCAATTTCAAGATTTATTCTCAACAGCAGATGCAGCGCAAACTTCAGTGGAATAAATGTGAAAGTAAAGTCATTATGATTGACCAGTTTTGAAATTAAACAATTATATACTAAGTATTGTTATATCAGTATTTGAAAAGCATTTATAATAATTAATTTGAATACAGACTGTTGTGCATCCAAACTACATGTGACATACAATGTAGAAACATTTCAAATTAGGAGATTTAAAAACAAGACAAAGTCTTTAACAAGAGAGCCATGGAGCAAACCCCAACAGTCCATTCTTGCTCATACAGTTGAACAAGGGGAATAACTCAATAATAATTGAAGCCAGAGTTATGCATCTGCTATACATGATGTGAATATTCAGTTTGGCAACATGTGTACCAAGTTTCATTTGAATATCTTGAATTGTTTTTTGAGTCATGTCCAGTGTTGAAGTTTTTGAACGCTACTACCACCAACATAAGACTGGATCATAATAGCCAGTCTATCTTCAAAAGAAAAAATGATCTAAAAAGTAAGGGCAGCAGGGAAGAATAATTTATGTTAAAGTAGTGAAGTACATTTTGTTACCTTGTTAAAGTGCATTAAGAAATATGTTACAATTGGTTACATCTGTATTAGTCAGGGATGATATCCAAATGACTTTAAACTAATTTATTTCAGCTTGATTGTGAAGACACCTGAAAAATGATCTCAATTACAATAGGTAGACCAGTACTGGGGTTCTTTTTAAGAGGCCATGAGAAAGTACCCCTGGTAGGGATCAGTCCCGCGACCTCTTGGCCGGGCACGAACATCTGTACTACTAGACTAATTCCAACCCTTCAAAGTGGACATTTATCGAGATTATCTATACATAAATCTTGGTATGATCCCAAATTGAAATAGTAAACTACTGTCTACACATAGTGCACCATTCATAACAAGAGCTGTCAGTCACGTGACAAATGACCCCTATTCCCCCTAGTCCTTATCAGATGGATAGCCATTTTCAGAGCCTAAGTGATGTTCAAAAAATTATCTACCACCCCCCCAAATAAGTCATTTCACAATTAATGTCTGTGGTGTAATTTAAGGTCATGATAGACCTCTCAACCAAGTTTGAAAACTATTCATTCAGCAAGATTTTTTAGTTCAAGGTCACTGGCCCTGATTTTTGACCTGCTGACCTCAAAATCAGGGGGCATATGTAGGTCATCAACACCCTCCCTACCAAGTTTGAGAATCATCCACCTATGATAACTCTAATTACCAATCAGACAAGCTTTTTGTGTTCACGGTCACCATGACCATAAAATACTGACCTAAAATTAAATAGGGGTCATCTGCTGGCTATGATCTCTGCCAAGATTAAGGACCATAGTATAATGAGTACTCTAGTTATCAATTGGACAAGTTTTTTGTGTTCAATGTAATCACGACAATGAATAGGGATCACCTGCTGATCTGTCATGACCAACTACCCTACCAAGTTTGTGGACCTTACGCACAAGCATTTAATGTAACCCTAGATATAAATCGGACAAGGTTTGGTATACCGATCGACCAACTGATTGACCGACATGTGAAAACAATATATACCTGCTTCTTCAAGGGGGACATAGTTACATAAATAAACCCAAATCACACAGCAAAACTACAATAGGGAACATTAATACTGACACAGTTATTATTTAATAGAACACAGAATTAGAGCCATAATAGCCATGAAATGTGCAATCGAAAGGCAACATCAGAGTGATAAAATAAATGCAACATCACAGTGATAAAATAAGTCAATATCACAGTGATAAAGGAAAAGCAATATCACAGTTATAAAAGAAAGACAATATCACAGTGATACATCAAAATATAAGAAGGACAATATCACTCCGTAATGAGATGGGCAATATCACTGTGATATAAGACAGGCAATATCACTCTGATATAAAATGAGCAATTTCACTGTGATATAAGACAGGCAATATCACTCTGATATAAGATGGCCAATATCACTCCGTAATGAGATGGGCGATATCACTGTGATAAAAGAATGACAATATCACTGTGATATAAGACAGGCAATATCACTCTGATACAAGATGGACAATATCACTCAGTAATGAGATGGGCGATATCACTGTATTATAAGAAAGGCAATATCACTCTAATAAAAGAAGGGCAATATCACTCTGACATAAGATGGGTGATATCACTGTGATATAAGACAGGTGATATCACTTTGATATAAGACAGGTGATATCACTGTGATACTGTGATATAAGCATGTAATCAAAAGCATGACATTGGACTCAAAACTAGAGAACACGAGTGAGATGTTTACTTACCATATTTTCATATTAAAACTGTACTGAGAAAAGTTAAAATTAGACGAAGTTAATTATACAAAAAAAAATAATCATTTAGCTATATACTGCATGTAATTACTTGAATAAAACTCAACGTCAGCATTTAATAGACTATGGCAACGATATTCATTTTCTAATACAAAAATATCTAGCCCAGGGCTTCCATTAATAATTTAAAAATTGAACTTTATTGCCACCATTTTTAAAAGCTTTTCTCCCTAATACGGAAGTTCAAATCTCTTGAAACTAAGAATGTCTCTAATATTGTCTAACAATTCTTACAAAATATGAAATTATTTGCAAACAAAAACATGCCAATTTCACAAAAATGTATTTAAACCATTAATTAAATTAGAAAGTTATTGATCATGTGGACTTTAATGTAACATTGACCCTAGGTTTTGATATCTGAAATTTCTAACCTTTTAGCTTTGGAAAATAAATCCAGAGCTTGAAGTTTGCGTTTTTCAAAGCCCTATTTTGGGAGATTAAGCTCATTTTCATGGAGATAATATACTTTCATACATCCTTAAATGGAAGCTCTGCAGGAGCCTTACGCTAACATTCTTTATTTAGAACTAGACTAGTAAAACAAACCTACCACAAAATTATCCCCTCTCATTGGCATGTGACTGGATTGGTCGCCATGGTAACAGAGCATAGCACCGTGCCTTCCAACTGTCACCATGGTAACAGGAATGTGCTTGGATACCGGAGTCAGCAAGGACAATGTCTCCTCAATTACAGCATTCAAATCCATGTCATCTGCACTGTCTATGACTAGTAAAAAATAAAACTATTATAATCTGTGCATGATACTGAATGTACTGGTACTCTTTTTTATCAGTCACATGAAAAAAGTGTATCGATGCTAATATAAATCATTTGCTAGATTTTCATCCAATTTTTTTTAATTGGGCAGTGGGGTGACATTTTACTTTTTATTTTTCTTAGATGAATGTTTCATTGTTGAATATGTGTTCATGCTCTTTCTCATTGCATAAGGAACTATATACATATGTTTTAAACGAACTAGAAACAAGTTCGTAACACATCAACACCATAGGTATGAATAAATGCTGTTCCCTGACAGAAACCAAAACAAATACAGAACCTAGTTAAACATTGTTTATTTGAGTAAAAAAAAAAGAGGCGGCAGAATAAAGAATGGGCAGGTGGGGATGAAAATCTAGCAGTTAATTTAAAGTCGCCTAACGATTGAAATATTTTAAGTTTTGAAAACTGGAGAGACAGATATTTCATTTATGGCAATAGGAATCGGGATAGAGTGGCGTAAAATTTATAATTTACAGAAGTCTTATAAAAAAGCTGTTTTCTAATCTAAGTCAAAGTAATGATTACCATAGATCAACCATACATTTATTGTATAATGTATAAGGGGCACATCAGGGCATCAGCCCATCATTCAGCTTGTCAATTTACCTATGTTGGTTCATAGTATCAAAACTAAAAAATACTAAAAAATATTTATAAAAAAAACATACTAGAAATTTCATGGCACAGCCTTTGAAGTCACAATCATTCCAAAGTTGAAATAAGACCAATGACCTACCAGTTGATGATGGTTGTTTTCCCGACACATGCGCGGCCATCGTTCGTAGTTCATTTAGATTAGGTGTTGTGTAGACAACCGCTTCAAATGCATCAGTCTCAAATGGCTTCATAGCCTTCGATAAATCTGCGGGCTCATATAATACTGAAAACAAAATATTTCTTATGGGATCATACATTTAATTTTCTTTAATGTAAGTTTAAGATCAAAGTTTTTCTTTAACTGCTGATAGAGAACAAGAGCGCCATGGAGATAAAGTTGAGGTTTGTATGTTTCTGCTTCTGACTGTGAAGACAGGCATTATCCACCAATTACAATAACTAGAGTTTTAGGTCTGCTATATATGTGTGTATTGTCTCTCGCAACATGCATACCATATGATAATATTAAACTATTATTGAGTTATAGCTGAGGTAAGCGCTTTTGCTTTGCCACTGATGCCGTCAATAACGATTTCTATGAATATACCTCAAATTTGTGAAAATACCTCAAATTTGTTATTATAGAAAAACAGACAAACTGAAATTACACAACACTAAGACAACTTTGTTTTCATATTGGACATTTCAACAACATTCATCATCACCAGCAGGAAACCTTTTTTATGGCCTCTTAAAATTAACTTGAGCATAGAAATCAGTGTCTGTCACAATTGAGGAATAAGAAGTGGACGTTTTTAATGTTTTTTTTCAAAAACAGATGTCTCCCACTGTGGATGTCTGATTTTATGACATTTGACATTGGGAAATCTGTGGCGAGTTATTTCAAAATCCTTCAAGGGGTTCAAGACATATGGAGCCGACAGGAAAAATTGTCATTAGTCATATGACCTTTGACCTCAATGTGACATATGACCTTTGACCTCAAAGTGTGACCTTAAACCAAACTGGTCAGTACATGCGCT
The DNA here is from genome assembly GCF_026914265.1 of Mya arenaria. Taxonomy (NCBI): domain Eukaryota; kingdom Metazoa; phylum Mollusca; class Bivalvia; order Myida; family Myidae; genus Mya; species Mya arenaria. The sequence goes on along the minus strand of NC_069131.1, from coordinate 12,620,024 downwards.
CTGCAAAGTGTCCCAATGTAGTGAACATTTGTGGCAAGTTATTTCAAAATCCTTCAAGGAGTTCAAGACATATAGAGAGGACACAAATTGAAATCGTAAGAGCTTTGACCGCTCTGCACATCGTCTCAACATAGTGAACATTTGTGGCCTGTTATTTCAAAATCCTTCAAGGGATTCAAGAGATATGGAGCAGACACCAAAAGTTGTCATATGACCTTTGACCTCTTAGTGTGACCTTGATCTTGAACTAAGCTGGCTATAACGTGGGCTCTGCACATCATCTCAATATGGTGAATATTTGAAGCGAGTAATTAAAAAATCATTTAAATGGTTCAAGACAACTCAAGCAAAAACAATATATAAATGTCTCCCCATTTAATCCTGACATAATCATAAACTAAACATTAACCTATTAAAAATAATCATACCTTGTTCCATATTTTTGTTAAAGTTATACATAAAGGAATCCTACAAAGCCAGTACCTGGTACCCCGTTCTGTTTACAGATACTGCACACAGTCTGTATGGCCTCCACAGTGATGTTCCCGTCCACACACACAATGTCTGAGCCAGCTAACTGCTCCTCGAACCCATATATCTGTCAAAACACAAAATATAGTGAACATTTTAACAAATGTAGCGATATTTTGATCGTCTATGCAATAAAGGTAATTGTTGTTGTTGTTGCTAATATAAAGAAACTTTACGAAAAGGTGAACATGTATAACAAGAGCATTGGTAGCAGCCAACGACACTTGTCCATGTTTATCACACAACCAAGGGGCAAAACTTGACAGTTATAAGAGCTAGAGTTATGGGACTTACTACAAGCTTGCATTCTATCCCTGGTAACATGTGGTGCTTAAGTTGTATGTAAATAACAGGTATGGATTTTTAATTATTGGCAGTGTTTGAGCTTTTGCCTGACGCCAGTGCTGACAACATGTCTAAGGCAATAAAACAGATAATGGATAAATGGTTGTTAAATAGTTTGTTTCAGTGGAAGACTGTAACATTTTTCATTTTAGCACCAAATGAATGAATATTTTTACTTTTGGTGTTCATGAGTTGGAATTCATTGTAACATTACACTGAAACAAACCATTTTTCTCTAAATTATATGCATAAAAAGGATATAAAATGACAGTTAATTGTGAAAAATATCAATTGGATATTTTCACTGTTTGAAACAGTGAAATATCAATTTTATTTTACTGATAAATTTCTACAAACCCCCCAAAAGCATATAATAAAGCATTGTTTCAATTGCTTTGTTATCCTGGATTATCCTACATCAGTTTGGAAAAAGTAAAGGAATACATGTCTTAATAGTATCACATAGAAATGTATGATGTATTACTGTTGGCTTGTAGGCATAACAGGCAACAAGAATATAATACCTACCACATAGCTCTCTTTAATAATAGTTTGAAGCCAAAAGTCATAAAAATGGTGTAAAAAAATAATGCATCTCTCACATGTCAAACATATATAGGAAAGCATTTTGCTCGTCTTACATAGCGTGGGGAGATCTGTTGATGTATATCCATATCCCCGATACCAAATATAACTTCCCCGTTGCTTTTGAGCACAGCCCAGTATGTAGCTGTTCTCTGGTCCTCCAAACGCAATACACCAGATAGGTTCTGAAAGATGGCATAGGTCAAATGTTGTTATTTGCTTTGTGTGTTTTCTGACAGAATTGTGATTTTCCTATGACTAGTATTCCCCAAATGCAGCACTGGGGGGAACCCCCACCATTTCTTTGCCAAATATTAACATTACCTTGACCGTTACCTATAAAAATCAACAGAGATCATCTAATGGTCATGACCAATATGCATACCAAGTTTAGAACACTACAAGTTGTTGGTAAAAATGAGAATGAGATGATATATTCTAAGACAGTGATAATAGTAGTTAACAGTATAAAAAGTGATAATATCTACCGTAATAGACACTGGAAACCATTTACCATATGTTTACAGTGTGACTCAAAGGTAGCCGTGTGTGAGTCATTCCCTACAGCAGAGATGAAGAGCGTGTCAACACCCAGTCTAGACAAGCCATCTGCCAAGTTTCTTCCCACTCCCCCAAATGACTGCTTTACCGTTCCTGGATATGTGCCTCCATTGCTCTGTAACAAACAATTCAAGGTCACAATTTCCACCCAGTTCCTATAGCATGAACATCATCATGAACAGACAGAATAATTGGGATATTTAATTTCATTGCAGTTTCAATACCTGAACATCTTGTGTTCCAAGTCTGGCTGTGAAGTCAACTATAGACCCTCCAACGACAGTCTGAAAGCATAATATATCAAAGATGCAATAATACATTTCCTACAGGTATCTCTTTCAAAATAAATGTGCATATTGTTTAAAGAAAGTGTTTTTGTTCCAAACCACATTTGTCTAAAACAATTATGACCTAAAAATCATAACATGGCCATGTATTTAGTTAAACTTATTTATTTTACAACGATTATGAAACAAGCTATTACAACATTATATTAACCACTCTTGTTGGTATGATGTTACGCCTGAGTGTGTGGTCTTGTGTTGTGGGGGAAACCAGAGTACCCGGAGGAAACCCGCTTGTCTGGCTTGGTGACCACAAACAAAACTCACATGCACCCTGGCTGGTAATCGAACCTGGGTCGCTTTGGTGAGAAGCGAGTGAGCTAACCACTGCGCTAACTGGACAACCATATAAAAAGTTAGACAGTAATAACAAAATACACCATACTACTCTTTTCTTGGCCTGCAACTTGTCAGAAGCCTTTGTTGGCTCACTGTAATTGGTCACAACAAAATCTTCAGGCTTTCCTTCATTGAAAGAGTTACTCCCCCTTGAACTTGGACTGCCATTTGTTTTACTGGTGCCAGACTTTAGTTTGCTCAACTCTACAGCAATCTGTGCACCAACTTTGGCATTATTGTGTATGAGATGAATATCTAATGCAATGGTTAAGGATATTTAACGTTTTACGTTCGTATTTCATGAAGACATGGCTATGCTTGATTGTTCCTTTTGAAACACAAAGACTAAGAGTCTGCCAAAGAAATAATACTTACCATGAAAATGGAATTTAATGAGAATGTTTCAACATGTTATAAGTAAACGCATTATATTGCCCATGGTTAACTAGTAATTATACAATTACTGACTAGGAAGCCATTGAAATATGATCAGTTATTTCACTGGAGAAAATCATAATGGCAGTCAATATACATTCTCTGTCAGTGATTATCAAATCATTTTCATATTCTGTGTCTCCCCAATCTACCACTCTTTTATTATAAAATAATATTCTCAAATCAATCATGAACATACAGGAAAAAATCATAAGAAATAATTATCTATGACAAAGCAAAAATGCTTGCTGATAATAATTTTCTTCCTTGAGAAAATAATATTTTGACGGATTTGCTCCAGCTAAATCCACACTTACTTTATTTTGTAAATGATTAAATAGGTTTCAAGAGTGGCTTATTTTAACCCACTCATTAAATAAGAGATACATGTATTTTTTTTCTTTGCCGATCATGTTCCTGACCTATGAGGAATATTACGGTCTATTTATAAATTATACAATTATACATATTTGTCCTTCATCCAGTTCAAGGATACTAGCTTTAAGGGAGTTCCCTCTTGTTAATTCATTGACCCTCTTCAAGATGAAAGGTGTCACCTCTTTGCCCTGAATGTTCTTGTTGCTGAAAATATCCAAGGAAACTATGACTATGACATAAGGATATCAGTTTTTTGCTTTGCAACATGAATGATTGACCTATATCCTCCCACAGAAGATGCAGTTAATTTTTGCTGATGTTAAAATTGAATTGAAATAGTGTGGCAATACAAAGAAGACAAACATATTTTTATACATAGCTCTAATTTTACTGGCATACACAAACAAATGGAAAAAATATATTATAATTCCTATACAGTCGCAACCCGTTGGGTCTATATTGCTTGGCTTGATTCTCCTGTTGGCTCAAACTGGATATAAAGGACCAATTCCTACTTTTTGATTTTTAAAAGGCTCAAAGTTTTTTTTTGTCCCTGGGATATTGAGCCACTGGATTTTGACTGTAAAATTTTGCACAATTCATGCAAAATTAATCCCAACAAAATCATTAGGTAGAAAAGGTGTTGTGGTATAGGTTTCATCCAGGTGATTGATGGTTCAAGTAACACCCAGCAAATTCCTTACTGCCCCTCAAAATGGACACTTATCCTGGTATTTGTCAAGGAATCATATCAACCAATATCTGTCGTTTTAGCCAAGCTGCAAAACATAGTTCTTACCGTGCTTCATGGACCACACCCTGTATAACCCCCTCAATCTCCTGTCCCAACGTATCATACTGTTCTGGTATGGGCACTGCTATCAGGTTTCCTGACTGTAGACCAAGGCTCTCCTGGGCCGCTGTAATACAGAGATCAAGAAATTCGAAGCTTTCCTGCAAGTCAGGGTGGATTTCAATTGCAGTTGGAAAACTTCTATCCATCCAAGATGGTTGTGGGTGGAAATAATTATTTCACTAAATGTGTATTGAATTTGGGTACATAAAAATCAAACAGGTGTTTTTATTTCAGCAGTAGTATAACTGCTTTGCCCCAGCAATATAAATTGAATAACGTAATGCTATTTCTCAGAATTTATATCTTCTTTTTTCATGGTCTTATTCATCCAACATGCTTATGCACAATCTTGCTTCATTGCAAATAGATTTATATAGTTCATTGTTTCAAATTAACAAATTAGAGCGAAGTATTTCGTGTACTGCTTTCCAAGCAACGTGACTGAATCAATTCATATATTGAGCAGCAACATCATACCTAATTAAGCAGAGTTTCAATAAAAAATCAAGTGAGTCATAGTTCATGCATTACAAATTAAGCATTATTTCTATGTTTGCTCGCACTCGTATGGAATAGATTTGTTTAATCTGAAATAAATGAACTTATATTAACCTACATACTAAGAAACTTTTTTCTTGTATTACATAACATTGGAAAAAAACACAACAGTTTACCAATGAGACTCGCTGCTTGAAGAGGTGAGGTAACATTATACGGGGCCTGGTGCCCACTGTGACAGGAAAAAAATGCTGGAAAATCCCTGGACTCTCCATATGTGGAGACACAAACGCCCTGGGTTTCCTGAAATATATGACATGTAGGGTATAAATAACTTTTCCATCTAGAGCAAAATTATGTAAATCAACTTCAGAGGGTAACAGGATCTTTAAACACTCCAATGGTTTTATTAAATGTTCAGCAGAAACAAAAGTGACCAGTGTGTGACCTAGTTCTATGGAGTCAAGACATGACATGACCTCAATGTTACTATGGTAACAGGAAACTAAACCTTCCAAATATTCTTGACCTAACCTCAGCAAAAAACTACTGTGACAAGTGTGTGACCTAGTTCTGTGATATCAAGACGTGACCTACATGTTTCTATGGTAACAAATAACTTAACCTACCAAATACTTCTGGGAGACACGACACTGATTTCCTCCCAATGTCCAGTGTAGACTTGACCCCAGCTGAGACCACAGTGACCAGTGTGCGACCTTGTTATGTCAGGTCAGCCCTTTGCCCTTACATCGCCATGGTAACAGAGTACTAGACTTACCAGATATTCTAATGTCCTCCCAATGTTGCCATGGAAACAGAGTACTTGACTTACCAGATATTGTAATGTCCTCCCAATGTCCAGTATATACTTGACCAAAGCTGAGACCATAGTGACCAGTGTGTGACCTTGTTATGTCAGGTAAGCACTTGACCCCTATGTTGCCATGGTAACAGAGTACTAGACTTACAAGGTATTCCAATGTCCTCTCAATGTCCAGTATTGACTTGACCCCAGCTGAGACCACAGTGACAGGTGTCCGACCTAATTCTGTCAGATCAGCACTGATGTCCATACCTAGGATAGTCAAAAAGAAAAGGTTACACTTGTAGCAGGACGTAGGATTCCATAAAAAAAATTATACATCAGTGTTTCGACATGAGGCTGTATTAGAGATCAGTACAAATGGATGCTCTTTACACATATCATGTGGCTTTAGAGTTGGTAATTCTTACTCTTTTCCTAAATTCCCATCTTATAAATAAAAGTCTTAAGACTTTTCTAATCCATTTTCAGTTGCCAATCATTGATGCTACCACATGCAACTCTGTGCTACTTTTTTGCTGTGTTGATTTTTTTTATTAAGTACTAAGAACATTATTATTATCACAACTTAAAACCAATGGACCATATAGATACTATACATGCTATAACAGACTGTAATGGATCTTCATATTTATTAATTAACATTCAAGGCAAAGAGGAGATGATGCACAAATCACATATACTTTAATTGGATTGTGGATAAGATCTCATTTTTTTATGATGCACCTCTCAAAATGATCATTGTCACTGTTGCAATTGAACTTATTTAATCCCATTTTAATCTAATCATAAATAAATTAAATACCCTGTTCGACAGACTTTTCTTGTACTGGTTATAATTTTCAGTACTTTTTATCTAGATCTATTATTCATTATAAGATAAAAGTATTTATTATTCATTGGCTTTGAATCAGGCAAACATTCACTTTACAATCATATGCTAAGGCAGTAGTGTATACAATTTTAAACAAAGTCTACACAAAATTGAATGATGCTACCTACTTGATGCCGCCCCTCTGTGCACGCCTCCAATACCCCCAGTAACAAATAGCGGGATCCCGGCCATGTGTGCCAGCACCATGGTCCCCGAGACTGTTGTGCCCCCATTCAAACCCTACATAATGGAGTTCAATAGAACAATATAGATTCAAGATTCAAGATTTATTTACAGAATATCCAGAAGGCCATAGCCCATGTGGACAAATATATATACAATATAGTGTTTTCAGGTGATTCCATGCATACAAATTACAAAACTAGACAACCAAAAAACAACAACAAAAAACATAAATATCAAATACGCAAATACACCAACTTCATAAGTTCAGTAAATCAAAATATGTTATAATGCAGTCTATTAATTAAATTAACGTGTCAATAACGTTATATGTTTATTCACAGATAAGTTGAAATAAATACATGTACATATATACAATAGTTGTTCTATAATGAGAGTTGTGTTTGCAAAATATCTGCAACTCCCTATATCGGACAACCTATACAAAACAAAACTATAGGAAGCCTAAGGGAAATCACTTAAACTTTAAAATTCACTTTTGTAATAGTCATATCTGAATCAGGTAAGATTAGATAATGACTGTTAATGTAACAAAATTTAGAGAATCATTGTACATGAACACTGTGTGCAAATATTCAGTCTAGTATCAATACAGACAGAGAGTGTGTGTCGAAGTGAAAAGTTATATTTAATAAATACTTATACGGATTTAAGCAATCATGCATACTTATTTTGTTTCAGGTAGAGATACTTCATCAGAAGTATTTGCATACATCATTTATGCAACTATCACTTTCGAATTTGTTTTACTAAATAATAAAAGCTGAACACTCACTTATGTAACAGTACTTCTATGTAAAAGTATATCATACATGTTTGTTAAACTAGTAAATATTTATAACTAACTACACAATACAAAACGTTACATGATAAACGGATAGATCACAATACACGTGCAATAATTAGGACGCATACATGTCAACTGATCTAACTAAAAATGCATTGTAAACATATATACTAAGATTTCTTAATATGTCTTCTTTATCAGATGTAATTAATTGGATAAACTTTTGCATGTTTGGTCTATGTCTATAAAATATTGGTATATATTTACGTCTTATATCAGAGTATAGGCCACATTCCAGAACAAAGTGGTATTCGTCTTCTAAGACTTGACATGTATTACATTTTCTCTCATCAACGGGTATTGGATTGGGTTTCGCCCATCTTCCACTCTCGATCATAAGTCTATGTGCAGATACACGTAATCTTGATAAACTAAATCGAAACTTTTTAATACTGCATGAGATTAAGCATACATACTGTATGTGAAACTTATTAAAAATAGACTTTGTTCTTGACATTTTTACTAGATTTTAGAGGGTAAAAGGACCAAAAATTGTTTGCTATTTGTGTCAATCTGAATTGCTTATGTGGCCTAAGATTGTTTGCTATTTATGTTAATCTGGATTAAGATTGCTAACAGGACCAAAAAATGTTTACTGTTTCTGTTAATTGGTTTAGTAATGTGATCTAAAATTGCTTTATATTCATATCAATCTGGAGAGCTAATAGGATTGAAAAAACATTGCCATTTACCGTATGTACATTTCTCAAAAATTATTTGCCATTTTTGTCGATCTAGGTTCTTAATACGACCAAAAACTGTTTCATATATTTGTAAATTTGGATAGCTTTAAGACATTTTATAAGAAACCTGAAATATGAGCAGATATTTATTTTGAATAAAGCAATTTTTATGGCCAAGCTAAAACAATGAATTTTTGATTCTCAATGGATTGAAAATGAGAAAATTCTTTTTTTTTCAGAAATTATTAGCATAAGCTGTAATGGTATCATAGATTAATTAAGGTTATTATAAATGTGCTCTTCAACTAGCAAAAAAATGGATTGTTATGTATATTGTACCTTTGAAAGAACATATGCCAGATCCCGGCGGGATGTTTTGACGGCCTCAGTAACTGGGTCAGCCAGATATTCCAACTGTCTGGATGATAAACCTAAAAAGATAGGAAAGAGAAATGTATGTTTTACATGAACTTTCACTGAAGTAAGAAACCTTTTATATGCCAGAAAGTATGCAGTTATAAAGTATGCCTTTGAAAACCAATCGCCTACCTCAAAACACCAATAAAATAAACATACAGAACAAAAATCCACCTCAAATACCTTTGAAAAAATAGTACAAACAAAACAGGAGCATTCATAAATAATGTTATAATTAAAAATCAAATCAACACGACTGTGTTTATGTCTTCTTACTAATTATATACTAACTAAAATAAATAAATTACAAGACATTTTTTACTTGAAAAATATAATTATGACACAAGAAAATTACGAGATAAATATTTTTATGCAGAAATCATTGGCACTAGCTTTAATGGTAAATATTCATTATGATCATTTGTATAATTTGTTTTTGTACACTACATTTTTCACAAGCAAAATATAAATATGACACATGCCTATGTGGACTTTTCCTTGTATAATGCCAATGGTCGCTGGTATGACTCCATGCTGTCTGACAATATCTTCCACTTCTAAAGCTGTACTGTAAAAATAATCAAACTAGTTATTAAAATAAGAAATGATAAGTATAATAAAAATTAAATATATTAAATATTTTTCATTAAATTTTGTTATCCTTTGACAAAGTGTCAAACTTGATTTCATGAAGTGAAGTCTGTCATAATTACATGTTGCGAGTACTACATTTATCTATATCAGTGATGCGATAAAACACAATTACAGATCTACAAAGCCGCATTAGTGTTCAAATTTTGAATTTGTAAGTGATTTTTACTATTGTATGTCAGTTTACCTGACAAATCTTAAACAAACAAAATTAGGCATTTTAATGCTGATTTTTTTTAAAGAAAGAAAACTGCACACCTGAGGTTGTGCGGGTGGGGCATTCCATGGGTAACTATGGTGGTTTCCAAGGCAACCAGTGGCTTGCCATCATGCAGGGCAGCCTTCACCTCATTGGATAGGTGGAGGGGGCCTGAGAGGATGAAAATATATATAAAGGATAGATTATTTACAGATGAAAAATGTGGCCGATCCATGGTCTAGTGGTAACACACTTGACTATCAATCCAGGCGTCGCAGGTTTAATTCCCTGTCCCACCACTAAAAAAATACTAATCGTCTTCTGGGAGGGATGTATAATGGGGGTCCTGTGAGACAGTGCTGCACGTTAAAGAACCAGGGTAGCTCTAGCCAGGGTTACATTCTGTCTGTGCACTATGCTCCAAAAACATATAATGACTAACAATCATAACGGAGCACTCGTCAAATGGGCAAGACCTGAGTATAAATAAGCTTACACACCACCACCAGATGAGAAATAAAATGAATTCCCTTCGAATGACTCTATATTTGAGGACATGTTCACTGATATCATTTCCTAACATACATGTAGCTTACTAACTACTATCAAATCAAGGGAGTTTTTAACACTCACAACTTGAAACATTCCCTACTGAACTTAATTATGAGATGCCTCTGATGAACTTATACTCGTATTATATTAAATATAAGTTTATTACCGGTATCAATAGCAATCCTGGTTGAATTTTAAAAATAATGACAACGACACAAAATTGGCATTAAAACCTGATAAATTCTTAATGAATTATTGAAACTATGATGTACAAGTTGCAAATGAATGTTGAAAAACTGAAGAGAAAAAAGACCTGTACCTTTGAAAACATGTCTCTTACAAACATTGTTGAAGCTTCCACACCTATTGAGAAAAGTTTTGAAAAGTCCAGCATAATGAAAAGCCATAAATCCTGAAAATAAAATAATTTCATGTATTAAATCAAGATATCAACTGTTTATATCTGATCTTTATTACCAAAGTAACCTGTAAATTTGTGGATTTACCTATTTTCACACATTGAAATCATTGAAACACCAGAAAGTAACAAGATTCTGTGTTTGACAATGTATAGCTGTAATGATGAAAATCTGAACACCAGTATAAAATCACAAAGCTTCATGGCGTATTGCGCAATTTTTAATGTCTTACTTCAAATGGCAGCTGTCAGTACTGACCATTGCATATGCTGCTATGAAATATATGCAGGGTTTACCCCTGGTTTGCTGCTTAAACTTATCACATACCTGAAAGATGGGGCTGCAGGGCACAACACCGATTATGCCATGGAGTGCCCCAGATTTGATTCAAAGCTCTCGGGTATTTCAATCATAACTTTAATTGGATGCAAAATTCAAGACACCAATTGAGTATTTTGGCAATTTAATGTGTTTTTACAATTATTCAATAGTAGTCAGTAGCTTGGTTTACCTATGAAGATTTGGGGCTCTTGTGCCCACACATTTTTAAGTTTATGTTTGGTACTGTACTCAGCTTTGAGATAGTTATTGTTTATTATAACCAACAATGAAAAAGGCTGCTTCCAAAATTTAAAATGTTTGATTTTTGAATAACATGTCCACATTATATTTTTTGACAATGCTGACACTGAATCTGTGTATGAACGCTGAAGCGCCTACATGTAACTTACTAAGATTGCTTATGCGCTCAGACTGTTGCTAGTAAAAGTTTGATCCAAAGCCAATTTTTTTATTGCTAATGTTTACAAGCATCTTTATATCTCATGATGTATTCATGATGTAACTGATGTATTCCAAAAGAAAACAAAGCAGGTTTTAAAGGAACTCGCTCATATTTTGTAAAATACATTTTTTTATGATGAAACTGACAGCTATAACCCTTCGACAAATCTTGATATATGCTCAAATATTATCTTTGAGGTCCACCATCTTGATTAGCATCAGTAATACTTTTTAACAAAAGGCTTTAAGGTTAAATTATCCCTCAGTGTATTTAAGAGTCCTCGTGGGCGAGCAGTTTTGTTGTCAGATTTCTTATTTTTTCTTAATTATACTGTTGTTGGTTTAGCTCCCCACTTTTTTATACTTAAATAGTATTTTTTCGGCAATTTTGAGACTATAGTTTTAATAATAATATTAGTATTCTAAGGTGCATAACTGAGAAATAAAAAAATAAATATGTTCAGTAATCACCAATGTTTGTTTTCATACATAAGTAGGAAATAAGTTGAGTGATTTAAAACGTTTTGGGTCCATTTACAGTTGTTGATTGAATTAATGTGTATTTGGTGATTTCAATTGGTAAAATATGCAGCTTAATTGGGGCACATGCTGGCAATGTTTTTTTTATGTTTTCTGTTTTATGTAAGTGTTGTAAGATAAAGTTTCTTTCTCCGGGTTACGATTAGATATCCGTCCAATCATTGACAGTTGTATGTACACAGTCATGTGTCCACACACTGACAGTCTTTTTGTTCAACTAGTTGATTTTTATTTCAGACTTACTGTTTTATTATTTGAGAAAAAATGATCAGACGGAAGTATATTAGTTTGAATAAACCGCGCAAATCAAATACTATACCTCGTAAATGTGTGCAATGAAACGTTTCACGCTCAATCAGCTGATCACTGAGGTATAGCTTAGAAAGTGGCAGTTTTAGAACTAAGGGAAGCAACTTATCATCTATATTTTGCGATTCGTACAAAAAATTTTTTTTTACACAACACAAACAAAACTGTACTTCGACCAAGCAGGCTTTAAATTAGTGTGTTCTCTTTAATCAGAATACAATTGACAATGTATATAGTTATTCAAATATTTCAGACACTATTCTATCTGATTTACTGCTACTTAGAAGCTGTCATTCGCTTCTTTGTCCCAGTGAAGAAAAAAAGTTTTGCCGGTACCATTGTGTTGGTCACTGGAGCTGGCCATGGCATTGGGAAAGAGTTGGCCATGAAATTCAGTGAAGTCGGTGCCAGACTTATCCTGTGGGATATAAACAAAGTATGTGTCCCTCTTTATCAGTGAAATTATTGAAAAGGCAGTTAAAAAGTCTATAATCCAATAATGCTCAATAAAATTCACCAGTCAGTTGTAACAACGCCTCCCCCCCACCCCCAGCCCCAGAGAATAGCGAGGACATTGACTTTCAGTCCAGCCAAGCCCAGGCAAAATCCCCATCCTGAGGGGATGAAGTGCTGGTGAAACCCCCGCCAAATGCCCCCTCACCCCAGGGAACCTTGGTTAGTCCCATTCTCTGCTATATTTTGCACGAAGACAAAACCACCGCATTCACCCGCACTGTGGGGCCACATGAAAGGTAAAAACATGGCCCATTTCTCTGACTAACCCCAGCATAACCCCGGACCTGGTGGGGCTTTGGTTATAATTGACTGGTACATAAGGTCCACTTTTTGTCACAGTGAACATGACGCTGGTTTATGATTAGTGACATCATTTGAATAAAAATATATATGATACCACTTTATAAAGAGTTTTAATATTTATTTTCATAAATCACATTACTCGATCATGTATGATTTATCAAAATGGAAGTTTAAAACAAATGAAAGTAGAAATAGGTACTAATTTAATTCAAAACAAGATGATAAAAATATATTTATGCCAGACAATGCAAAATTGAGTGGAAAGGCAGCCTTATAGCTGACCTTACACATGAAGATTCCCTCAATAACCAGAATTGAAAAATAGAAGAATTATAGAAAAGTTAAGTTAAGTATGAACAATGCAAGTATATATTAAAGTGACACTCTTTAAAATCAATACATACTTATGTATAACAAATATCAATTTTGACTGATTAACCTTTATTTCTTTCTATACAATGCATTTACAGAAAATATTGATTACTGAAATCAAGATGCAAATGTGTATTTAATAGCATAAAGCCCATAGAAAGATTTACTGTGATCTTCTATTGTCTCCTAAGGTAGAAATACTGTGTTTTATGTACATATCTTTTAAATTTATCATTAAACTCGGTATCTTTCATAAGAACCATTGTTTTCAATAATTATTCATCCTTTAAGGATTATTGAAACAATATTAATAGTTGTGGTAAATCTTAAAAAGGGAGCAAGAGTGCATCTTTAATCATTTGCCAACAATTTGAATATTAAAAAAATGTTACAGGGTAATTTTCTTGTAAAATGAAATTAAGTGTATAATTATTATAGCGTTATATAAATGGCATTAGTTCAGTTCTACCTGTTTAATGCACAATTTTTATTTCTTTTGCAGAGACAAGTGGAAGAAGTTGAGCAGACAATTCGTAAAAGTAGACACAAGGATGACGCTGCCAAGTCTTATGTCTGTGATGTCAGCAAGGTCGAAAACATCAAAGTAAGGGTGCAAATCTGTGTAGAAGGGCTATAGTAAGATTATGGTCTCTAATACTGTTATAATATCTCAGCAAAGGACAAATGATGCTTTGTGACATAGTGTACTTTGAAAGGGTATGGTTGTCTGTCGGAATCTGGTTTTTGATAATCATTTTGAAGATCAGGGACATGCCATTCTACAAGTTCAGGTTTATTAAACAAAATAATTTAAGTGTAAGAATGTGTAAAAACATGTGCCATTTTATCAATAAAGATTTTAATATTATCAATATAGACACAAGTTCAAAGCCACTTAGCAGGGATAGCCCTTTGTTGTCTCGCAGACACTAAGCCCAGTGGACATGACACTTATTTCTACCTACACAAGTTGATAAGCAATGCCCATATGGGCTTATACAATGAAAACAATTTTAAAACTGAGAGGTAACTAATTGAGAAGTAACAAATTGCTGATAATAATATTACAAGACGCATTAATCTGACATTTAAAAAATAGCTTGTTTTCCAGGCCACAAAGGCAAAAATACTTGAAAAATTAGCTTGTTCCATTCTACAGCTGCAAAATACTTAAAAAGTAAGCTCGTTTCCAGACTACAGCTGCAAAATACTTAGAAAATTAGCTGTTTCCAGGCTTCAGCTGCAAAATACTTAGAAAGTTAGCTGTTTCAAGGCTACAGCTGTAAAATACTTAGAAAGTTAGCTTGTTTCCAGGCTGCCCTGCAAAAATACTTAAAAGTTAGCTCACTTCTAGGCAACAGCTGCAAAAATGAGACGAGAGGTGGGAGAGGTGGAGGTGTTGGTGAACAATGCTGGCATCCTACATGGTGGTTCCCTGCTGGAGATGTCAGAGGAGGACATCAAGAGGACGTTTGATGTCAACATTCTGGCTTATATTTGGGTACTGAGAACACATTTTCAGTTTATCCATTTTTTTAAGAAATATAAAAATGAGGTTCTTGTCATAGCCATGGTGTCTTTGTCTGCATTGTTGTGCAAAAACTTTTTCTGCATTATTGTGCAAAACTTTTGTCTGCATTGTTGTGCGAAATTCTTTGTCTGCATTGTTGTTCAAAATTGTTTGTCTGCATTGTTGTGCAAAAACTATTATCTGCATTGTTGTGCAAAAACTTTAGTTAGCTTTGTTGTGCAGAAACATTTGTCAGCATTGTTGTGCAGAAACTTTTGTCTGCATTGTTGTGCAGAAACATTTGTCAGCATTGTTGTACAAAAACTTTTGTCTGCATTGTTGTGCAGAAACTTTTGTCTGCATTGCTGTTCAAAAACATTTGTCTGCATTGGCATTGCTGTTCAAAACCATTTGTCTGCATTTTTGTTCAAACACATTTGTCTGCATTGCTGTTCAAAAACACTTATCTGCATTGCTGTTCAAAAACACTTGTCTGCATTGCTGTTCAAAAACATTTGTCTGCATTGGCATTGCTGTTCAAAACCATTTGTCTGCATTGTTGTGCAAAAACATTTGTCTGCATTGCTGTTCAAAAACATTTGTCTGCATTGGCATTGCTGTTCAAAAACATTTGTCTGCATTGGCATTGCTGTTCAAAACCATTTGTCTGCATTGTTGTGCAAAAACATTTGTCTGCATTGTTGTGCAAAAACTTTGACCTTGTCTAGAACTCAAAAAACGTTCAAGATAAAGTACTATGATACTGTGCTAAAATGTTGCCTAAAACAATATCTGCGCAAGTATATCAAGACCCATGACTCTGGTTTTATCAATTGCTGAGTTGAGCCCCCTGTTCAACTATAAAAAGACCCTTTTTCAGAAAGCTCCTGTTTGTATTACAAGATTATTTGCAACTTCTGTTTACTTTTTGATCTGTTTAGAATGTTTCAATACTGTGAACTACATATGATAGTTAAATACACATTATATCTGTATAATTGTATTATGGTATAACCTGCTGATTTACTTACATACTGGTAGAGTACCTAAATTGGAACAGTACCTTAATATGGAACACCCATTATAAAAGTGTTTTTCTGATCGCGATCGGCGTATTTATGATTTTAATCAATATAAATGCTTGCATTAGATACAAGTTCCAAAGAACATGATACTCCGGTAAGTATTTCAAATGCTGCTATCATTCAAAGTTTTTCATGTTCAAATGTCAATACATGGTAAGCGGGTGAATTACTTCAGCTTGCCACAATCACAGCATACTGGTTCAGTCTGTATTTTTTTGACAAAAAAAAAAAAAGTTGAAACTAAAATAAATAATTAACTTACTTAAACAAAACATGTACCAATAATTTTATAACCATACATAAAGATGAATAAAGAGTTAAAACTGTTCCATATTTAGGTACTCCAAGGACAAAAATGGCAGTCCTTGACTGCGGTTAATAAAGTACTTTTCATGCAGATTGATAGTATCTTGAAAAATGCCATTTACATCAACCAATCGGTCTTTAATCCTAGTATGCTGATGAAAAATTTTGTCATTGTAGTGCAAGTCTTACTAAAAATATTTCAAAAATAGTGCCAAAATTGTTCCAATTTAGGTACTCACCCAGTATATCTTTGATTTATACATACAAATTTATGTCTATATAATACAAATGACATTTATCACAATTTTACTAATTTATAATAAAACAAACAGGTTTTTTTCTTTAAATTATGATAGACTTATTCAAAACTGTTATTGTATTAACAAATAAATAAAAGAATGTTGCTAGTTACTAAGTAGTGTATATCTTTCATTGTTGCTCAGACATGTCGAGAGTTTCTCCCCTACATGGTCAGGCGTAACGAGGGCCATATTGTCAACATGGCATCAATGAGCGCTCAGACGGGTGTGGCATACCTCACTGAATATTCGTAAGTTTACTCCACATCCATATTGGTAGTGTTTAAATATTTACTCCACTTCCATATTGGTAGTGTTTAAATATTTACTCCACATCCATATTGGTAGTGTTTAAATATTTACTCCACTTCCATATTGGTAGTGTTTAAATATTTACTCCACATCCATATTGGTAGTGTTTAAATATTTACTCCACATCCATATTTGTAGTGTTTAAAGATGCACTATTACTCCAAAATAAGATTTAACACATATAATACAATTGTTAAAAATACCAAAAAGGATGAACAAATGTCGAAAACAATGGTTCTTATGAAGGATACCGAGTTTAATTTAAAAGAAATGTGCAGAAAGCATGGTATTGCTACCTTATGAGACCATAGTAAATCATAATAAATATTTTAGCATTCACCAATGATTTAATATTTTTGCATTTTCAGCTATTAAATACACAGTTACAATATTGTTTATAGTAATTAATATTTTCCATAATTGCATTATTAGGTAAGTAGTTGAGGGTGTATTACTCAAACTTTATGTTTGTCCTAATGTACATGTATGTGTATTGATTTTGAATAAGAGTGTCACTTTAAATACATTATATAATCTTTTGTCAGTATTTAGTGTTGATTCTCAGCAAACTAGGAACAGTTTACCCTTTGCCAGAAATGGCCAAATTTGGAAGACATTAACTTTTTTTCTACAAAACCTTGCATTGGTTATGTAAAGATAAACTATATTATATATTTTGTCTTAACCATAATGTTTAAAATTATACTGCTCAAGATGAAAGATTTATGTATGTTCAGATTTTGTAGAATTTTATTGTTAAGAAGGTTCAAAGGCATTTTTTTTCAAATTTGGTTTTCTAAGTGCAACTTTTTTTCTTCTAAAGTAGACATATTCTCTTAACAGAAAACTTATGAATGAAATCTTTTGCAATTTCTTCAGACTTCGATGGTATTTTGAGCCACGCTGACTAGCCTATAGGATGTTTGTTTCAATTTAGCCACTGTGGTACTTAATTGTTTATACTTATTTATGGTTGCAGGAATGTCAGTATAGCTATGATAAAGATGATATGAATCATTCTCAGAGTCTCAAATTCCGCGTTAGAAACCAGTTCTAGTTTTGTGTAAAAGTCAGGTAACCAGTGATATAAGACTGCTGGCATTTTACGTTCAAAATTGATGTTTTATGGCTAAAAGTGTTACAAACGCTTAAAGAAATATGAAATTTTCTGCAGTTTACCAAATATTTATCTGAGATCTGTTATTTTGTGAATAGCCTAATATGAATGAACTGGAGGCATTGATGCCAAAATCAGCTGATTCTGGGACAATTTTTAAAAAGTGTCAACTCTGACAATCTGTGAGAGTGCAGCTTTTATATTAGACACCAGTTAAGAAAAGCAATATTACTAAGGTCTCTGATTGATTGTTTATCCAGAGCTAGTAAGTATGCTGTACGGGGATTTACAGAGGCATTGAAAGACGAGATGAGAAGAGAGGGCCACACAGGGATTAACTTCACCACCGTCTACCCCATGTTTGTAGCCACTGGAATGACCAAGTATACGGTTGGCATGTGAGTGCATAACCTTTTTTATCCACATAGTGAAATCTGGTTATAAGAATGATGTACGCTGTTGTTCAGGCGGGCGGCATCAAATTCATTTATGAAACTGAATAACTTGAGTTACAGTTGACATATCTTGACCAAATTTTGTATATATGAAAACATTCTGGAGGACTTCCATGCATTTAGGGCCCCTAAGGTCAAGGTAAATGTTAGTAAAATTAGAAGAAACAGATGAAACTGAATCCATTGAATGAAGGCTGGAGTTCTCTGTCAATCCATTAGAAACCTGGTTTGGTTGTATGGCAACGTTTCTTGTTTTTACAATTTGTCCAGTTATTTCTTTATTTAGAGCATCATTAGGTAGTTAGTGAAAATCATAAATTGCCATAATATACAACTTATCCATGTCCTTGATATGTGTGATGGACTCTTCTTATCAACAAGTGTGGGATATGTCGTACGATCATGAATTTCAATTGAATACAAAGGGAGTCTGAATTGAAAATCAAAATTTATTTTTTAAATTAAACAAGCGTTATATATAGAGTTATATTTCCAGTCAAGGGTTTTGTCATTGTCTCATTGCAACCAAGGATAAAGGGTACGAAAAAATGACTTACAATATGATCATTGATAAGATTTTATCTGGGGTTAGGGTTAACCCTTGACCTTTGACCTTTTAACCTACTGATCTCTTCATTTTCAGAGGGGTCGAGTGGTTGACGCCAGCACAAGTGGCCATTGCTGTGGTAGAGGGAGCTCAGATGAACGAGACATCTGTGTTTATTCCCAGCTGGTACAGAGGCTTGCTCAAAATTTCCAGGTATATTCTAATGAGGTTGTACTAATATCAAGCAGCTTTAATACCCATTCAATACTGTCAGTATTTGTCAGGGAGGAAACCTGTGTAGGATGGTGTTTAGAATCGGTTTCATTTTTACCTTGAAAATTGTTTCCACTCAAGTCATCAATTATCAATTGTACAATAACTACAATAGGTATTTGACAATACTGTAATTGTAGTTTTATTCTTGTACAATAACTGAAAATCCTTAACTATGCTTATATCATGGGTATGTTTGAAGTTATTAAGTGTTGTTTTTGCTTTCGACCAGATTGTTAACGATAACATCTGAACATTTCCAAATGTATAAATGAACTCAGTCGGTGGAAATTAACAAAGCGCAATTAAGGAGCGAAAAAGAAGGGAAAAAAATAGTCGCTTGAATTGATGAATGATTATGACCAAATACAATCGATTGTCACTGATTTCAGGCCCAACCAATTAATTTTTGATAATAATCAATTATCGGAACATCACTACCGTAGGAGACTTGAGACATATCTAATTATGATAGCATACACATACATTATTGTTGTTTTTCCCATATGTTTATGAAAATTTAATTATTGTAATATAATGTTGAATTTTTAATGCATTTTTAAATGCATCAGTTTAGAGAATTTAAATTTTGATATGTGTTCGGCTTCTCTAGTTTCATATAAATTGTTATATTTTAGTGACAGAGTTATAAGGGTTATTTATGATTAAAAAAATAAGTGACTATTTGATTTTAACCTGGTATACTGCTCTAAAGGTTTGAATTTATATTTTCAGTTTATGGCCATCGAAGTTTAAGGAAAATCCAAACGAGTTGATGTATAAAGGTATCAACCCACAATACAAGGAGAGAAATGATTAATTAAATATCCGGGTATCAACCCACAATACAAGGAGAGAAATGATTAATTAAATATCCGGGTATCAACCCACAATACAAGGAGAGAAATGATTAATTAAATATCCGGGTATCAACCCACAATACAAGGAGAGAAATGATTAATTAAATATCCGGGTATCAACCCACAATACAAGGAGAGAAATGATTAATTAAATATCCGGGTATCAACCCACAATACAAGGAGAGAAATGATTAATTAAATACCCGGGTATCAACCCATAATATAAGGAGAGAAATGATTTATTAAATACCCGGGTATCAACCCATAATATAAGGAGAGAAATGATTTATTAAATACCCGGGTATCAACCCATAATATAAGGAGAGAAATGATTTATTAAATACCTGGGTATCAACCCATAATATAAGGAGAGAAATGATTTATTAAATACCCGGGTATCAACCCATAATATAAGGAGAGAAATGATTTATTAAATACCCGGGTATCAACCCATAATATAAGGAGAGAAATGATTAATTAAATACCCGGGTATCAACCCACAATACAAGGAGAGAAATGATTAATTAAATACCCGGGTATCAACCCACAATATAAGGAGAGAAATTATTAATTAAATACCCAGGTATCAACCCACATTATAAGGAGAGAAATTATTAATTAAATACCCAGGTATCAACCCACATTATAAGGAGAGAAATTATTAATTAAATACCTGAGTATCAACCCACAATATAAGGAGAGAAATTATTAATTAAATACCCGGGTATCAACCCACAATATAAGCAGAGAAATAATTAATTTAATACCCGGGTATCAACCCACACTATAAGGAGAGGAATGATTAATCAAATACCCGGGTATCAACCCACAGTATAAGGAGAGGAATGATTAATCAAATACCCGGGTATCAACCCACAGTATAAGGAGAGAAATTATTAATTAAATACACAGGTATCAACCCACAATATAAGGAGAGAAATGATTAATAAAATACCCGGGTATCAATCCACAATATAAGGAGAGAAATGATTAATTTAATACCCGGGTATCAACCCACATTACAAGGAGAGAAATGATTAATTAAATACCCGGGTATCAACCCACAATACAAGGAGAGAAATGATTAATTAAATACCCGGGTATCAACCCACACTACAAGGAGAGAAATGATTAATTAAATACCCGGGTATCAACCCACAGTATAAGGAGAGAAATGATTAATTAAATACCCGGGTATCAACCCACAATACAAGGAGAGAAATGATTAATTAAATACCCGGGTATCAACCCACAATATAAGGAGAGAAATGATTAATTAAATACCCGGGTATCAACCCACACTACAAGGAGAGAAATGATTAATTAAATACCCGGGTATCAATCCACAATATAAAAGAAGAGAAATGATAATTTCACAACAATTAAGAATCTGCTATATTGTTCACTAAAAGATCAGGGGCTGTATTCGATAACCAAATTAGATCTACCTTAAGAGTAAAATCTGAGTGTTTCCCATCTAAATATGTGTTAAACATGCATTAAATCTGCATTAAACACAGTGGTATTGGCACCATATTGGCATGCATACTCACTGAGAGAATTAAAATCTAGAAAAAAATGCACTTTTTGTGACTGAAGCGCATGTTATTTGCACTGATTTTTTTATTTTGGACTAAAACTGCTATAATGCACTAAAGCACATTTTTCTGCATTTAAAGTGCATTTTTTCTAGATTAAAAGCACTTTTTTGCGTTAAAGGCTATTATTTTCTGCATTAAAAGTGCATTTTGGTGAAAAGCATATTTTTTTTTTGAGAAGGGTTTGACTGAACTTAAACATTAATAAATAATCAATAGACTGAATGAAATTATTGAGACATATCTAAGGATAAGAATTGTATTGAATACTGGCTTGGCCATGAATTATTTTAGTAGCAAGTGCTGATGCACTGTTGTCTGCGAATCAATAAGGGCTATTCCATTTAAACATGTAACCCCCGGGGGGAAGGCACTTTTAAACTATGCCATCCCCCTACAGAAGCAAATTTACCCTTTTGGGGTCCAAATTAGCGAAAAAAGACACCCACCCATATACTGTTCAAATAATTGCCTTCCTCCTCCCCCCATCCCCCAGGGGTTATATGTTTTACTGGAATAGCCCGAAATAATGCTGCTGAAAATTTTTACCCTCAGCTTTGCACAATTACCGTACAGGAATGTTAAATGCCTGCTTACTCCATATTATTTTGGTACCGCTTAAAATGATTTCGTTACATAAGAGTTTGAATAGAATTATGTGATTGATATACTTGAGAAAGTATCGCTCACAAGGTTTTTGGTCAGAAAGGTTGCAAAACAGGTCAGTTACTGTTTGATTTCAGTGGAAATGATGATCTTATTAGCAATACCACAAACTGCAATAACTTGTATATGTGTGATGTTTTTAAGATGGTTTATTTTACATATTTGTTATCAGTGAAAAATGCACTTTCAAATGGTACCAAAAATAAATGTGATCGAAATTTAGCATTAGGCAAAAAGAAATGGCATGATAAGATAAAAATAGTATTTGTACCCCAAAAAAATTAAATGTCCAAATTAAAAATAAATGCAAAAATAGACCATTGGCAAATTAAAATAATCTACGTCTGCGGCATTAACTAACCACAATAATGAGTATTTAGAGAACTTTTTTTAACATTCAGACATTCATTATGTTCCCCTGGTGTAGAGTTGCCAAGAACTCAACACTGAAGCAGCTGTTTATATGAACTACAGCACTAACTAGTATACATTGATTTGGATGGATCATTTACAACTGTGCCAAACATAGGTACTACCATAGGGGCTTATGTTTTGGAAATAAAGTGTTACTATTGACAATAAATGTGTCATTCTTTATCATTCCATCCACAATTAATAATTTAAATTATCCAATATGAAAATGTATAGCTACAAGTATGACTTTAAACATGGTAACCACACATTTATTGTTGGTAATAACATCTTTTTTCACAAACGTCCGAGCCCCTGTGGGTAGTACTTGCCATATTACTTTCAAAAGTCTCATGTCTATATCCAAGTTTTGTCTTGAAAATGTATTATTGCAACAGTTGTTACACAAACAATTCCTGTGGAATAACAGACATTGTAAAACTACTGAAATACTATTGGGATTTTATTTTTACCTGCAGATGTAAGAGTTAGATGACATGAAATGAATTCTTAATTATTAATAATGGGCGGAGTGAGCCTAGCAAACGAGCCCTTCATAATTATTAAGAATTCACCTCAATGCATCTAACTGACTTAGAATACAACCTCATTGGCTGATACATTGTCACTGCAAACTCTGATGCAGGGAATGTGTATTGAATGATTGGCAGTAGGCGGACTTTTTAACACGCACGAAAGCTGAAATTCTTAATGATTAAGTCCACTACTTAATGGTTGCCTTTCTGCAACTTCATTTGCGTAAAATGTAGGTTGTATTCTAAATGCTATAAAACATCCTATTTTAATAATATGTAATTGACCTCAAGTGATATCTTTTTAAATGTCCCCTTTGTTTGACAAAGGATTGAATATTTTATATGGAATGATATTGTTATGTTTTTGCTGTGTTAATTAATTATGCAATTATTATACTATACATGTGTACGCCTAGTTAAGAATGTTTGGGGTTAATAGATGTTCAATATAACATTAAACATAGACATATCTTCGAATTTTATTATCTAAATGCACTAGCGCATGTTTGCACCCTTATGATGGATGGCTTACCTTTATTGTACCATATTTGATTTTCTTAATTGTAGTTTGAATTTTTATGAAATTAGGCCTAAAAAAATTTGTTTGGTTAGGGTTACATCCTTTTCAAAAACAGGTAGGGAAGGTAGGCTTTTTATTATTTTCTAATTATTTTTTATAAGGCTTTATATAAGAATATCATTTTCATCATTGGAGAATGGTGTTAAAGTTATCTTTTGTATAAGCATTTAAGGTTTAAACTACATATTGAAAAGCAATTAAAAAAAAATATATTTTTTTTTTTTTCATTTTTTTTTTTCAAACTGACTATGAAAAACGGTAGAGTCGGCGCCTATTCCGTAGGTAGGGTCGGGTAACCCGAAACAAATGTATTTTTTTAGGCCTTAGCTGTCGTATGTTTGATATTCTTAACTGTAGTTAGTATATTTGATATTCTTAACTTTACTTAGTATGATCAATTTTCTTAACTTTAGTTGGTATGTTTGATATTCTTAACTGTGGTATGTTTGATATTCTTAACTGTAGTTAGTATGTTTGATATTCTTAACTTTACTTAGTATGATCAATTTTCTTAACTTTAGTTGGTATGTTTGATATTCTTAACTGTGGTATGTTTGATATTCTTAACTGTAGTTAGTATATATGATATTCTTAACTGTATTTAGTATGTATGATATTCTTAACTGTAGTTAGTATGTATGATATTCTTAACTTTACTTAGTATGATTGATATTCTAACTTTAGTTGGTATGTTTGGTATTCTTAACTGTGGTAATGTTGATATTCTTAACTGTAGTTTGTATGTTTGATATTATAAACTGTAGTTAGTAACGACATAGTGTACTAGAAGCAGGACACAAACAAGAGCTGTCACAGTCACGTAACAAATCCTTGACTGGCAGATATACATCAAAGAGCATTGAAATGTTTGAAAATCATCTATGACCACCCCCTTATGGAAGCAAGGTCGTCATTTCACTTTAAATAGATGTGGGCTAATTTGATATTAAGATCAACATCTCTTTAAGTTTGAGGATAGAAGGACAAATCGTACTATAGTAATCAATCGTACAAGCTTTTTGCGATCAATGACACTACGACTGTGACCTTTGACATACTGACCTTAAAATGAATGGGGTCATCTGCTAGTCATGACCAACTTCCTTTTCAAGTTTGAGGACCGTAGGACAAAGCATACATTTTCAATCTGACAAGCTTGATGTTTGTATGTCATCTATGACAACCCCTGATGGCGTCGTCATTCCACATTCAATATATGTGGGGTAATTTAATATTAAGATCAGCATCTCTATAAGTTTGAGGATAGAAGGACAAATCGTACTATAGCAATCAATCGGACAAGCTTTTTGCGTTCACCACGACTGTGACCTTTGACATACTGACCTCAAACTTTATAGGGTCATCTGCTGGTTATTACCAACCTCCCTACCAAGTTCGAGGACCGTATAAAAGTATACTGTATTTATCAATCATACAAATATTTGGGTTTAAGTTCACCACGATCGTGACCATTGACATCTTGATTTAAAAATTAATAGGGGTCATCTGCTTGTCATGACCAGCCTCCCTACCAAGTTTGAGGACCTAAGCCTAAGCATACTCTAGTTGTCAATCGGAGACCGACATGTGCAAAGCAATATACCACGGTTTCTCCGATGTGGGCATACTAAGACAATACTATACACATGTACATTATGCTGACAGACAGTTTAGACGTGCGTCTTAAAATGTATTCGATTTGCAACTGCTACTGCCACTACTCACTACCCACCACCACCACCACTATCAAAACGACGGATACCCCAGATACACTACAACGCTACATGTATGCTTCCTTGTGTACCGTGGGCTATTTGGTTACGGTAATCTCGTAATCATGAATCATTAAATAGGCAGTTTCATTGGTTCAGCAAGTTACCAAATTCGAGAAATATGTATTTGCGTCTCAAAGTCCTCTGTATTTTTGGGAACCATCAACATATACTTGTCTTAAAACAGCAAAAAAAAACAAAGTCAAATTAAAATAAATGAAAAAGAAGAAAATAAGGTTACAGAAAGTGTAAATTTTGCTGATACTGTTCAGGACCTTGTTTTACTAATGTTGCAAAGAGTATTGGGAAATATCATGTGTTCGATTGTAGAAATCCCCGAGGTTGTCAAAAATTAAATGTAAAATGAATTTTAATTTTCAGTGGTAACAAAATATATGTTAAATTGTTTAAAGCCCGAAAAGAAGCTCTAGAACAACCAATAACTATGTTAGTTAACAAATTGACTAGAACTTGCGTCTTCTCTGATCAGTAAAACCAAGCTCAATTAAGTTGCTCTTTTAAGAAAAAAGATCCATTGGGCTAGTCAATTTACAGGCCAGTGAGCATCCTATTCCTATTGCATCAAAAACATTTGAAAAAGTTCTTCGTGATCAAATATATTCCTATTTAAATATATTATTTTGACATCTTTCTATGTGCATTTAGGAAAATCACGAATGTCATAACACATTGATAAATTGTATCACTTAAAAATGTAATACATTCCCTTTGCAGTTTCACTATATACTGTATGTTAATTGTCATATAGTCGGTTCAAAGATATGAGCTAATGTTGTGATGTTACGCTATCTTGCCGACTTTAAAGGGGCTTTCCAAGGTTTTTAAAATGCTCTTTTTACGGATTTTGTTAGTACAGTACGTCACAAAGAGTGGCAAATCATTAGAATTGTTAAAACTAAGATACTGAATGTTGATATATGCTCAAATTTTTTCTTCAAAGTCCACCATTTTGAAAAGCGTGAGTAACGCGATTCAGCAAATAACTGCACCGTGATTGGTTCATTTACATAAATGCATGATGCTACCAATGCACTTAATAAAGGTATAAATGTCCGCCAGCTTAGTATGAGTCCTTGCCCTATTTTCTTGAAACTTCTTAAGCCTAACAGACTTGAGTAGCTTATTTTGTTTAGCAAAATATCTTGCTTTAACCTTATTTTGATAAATAAAACTGAGATTTAGTGATTATCAGACAGATAACTTCAATCAACAATACAAAACCTTACAAAATAGTACACATTGCACAAATTATTCAAGAACAAAATTATAAAAGACTTAAGTTGTTTCGAGAAATTACAATACCCCTTGTGTGAGAGTGGATATGGTATCAGTTCTCTATTTTTTATTGACTGTTTGTTCCCCACTTCAACCAAGGTTTTTATAACTATGCTTCAATTACAACTACCAACCATCATCACCACCATCACCACTACTACTGATGCGGCCTCCTTCTATACTAAAACAGCTACAGTAACAATAGTAGCCAGTAACAAGAACATCAAATTAATCTACTAAATTAAATACAGTTAAACACCAACAACAACAGCCTAAAGTAGAACAACAAAAATAGCTCTGTATTTTATTGTCAATAAAATCATCTAGATTATGGTTACTCCGGTGTGTGTTTCGAGGTAGGACACAAACACAGTATATTTGCCCCGGGCCGCTGTTTTCGGGTCCGCTATCAGTTTCCCCGCCTTGTCAGTGTTGATTGCCGGGGTCTGGCCGGGCTTGTGTGACCACTTCTTGTTATCATCCAGTCGGTAGTAGTGGAAGTCCACATTAGGCCATATGACGAGGGCTATGTAACAGATCATGGGTTTTATGTTTGGATTAAATTTCGCCTGCGGCCTGATCCCGTCCCTCAATGTAGCGGCCAACACGTCGACCGCGTTTCCTGGTTTAGTGTGCATTTTCCCTGATCCGCGACCTAAATTATTTTGAAGTTTAATACTTATAACATTACTTATCATGTGATCGTGTTCCTGTCTTGGGTAATTATCTTTATACGTTTTACTTGACTTATAAACAGCTACAAATGAGTTTCGTTAAGGTCAAAGTTTTTTAATAAACTTTTAAACTGATGATTATCACAAGCTGTCTTTGAATGAGGTAAGAAATGTGGTAAAATCACTTTCCAAATCAACGCTTTCACAGATTGAACATTTTGACAACTTGTTTTCATGTCTTGGAACAAGCAAATTTTTGCAAAAAGCATTGAAACCAGAGATATAATACTGCTGACAATGAATCCGATTGCAGTTTTTCATATGTACATGTACGTATGTTCAAAAATGATGTTTTATGCATTTTTCTTGAAGCGTTAGTGACGCCTTTCGCCATGAATCATTATTTTTCGAACATGAATCGGAAAGCTGCTCGTTTTTTTATCAGTCACATTACTGGTTTCAAGACATAAACGCCAAAATTGGCTCATTTCTAGACACCAAACAAACATGTCAAACAATCAAACTGTGAGAATGCAACTTGAAATAGGTTATTCAACTGACCTGGTTGCGCAAACGTGTTCGTCATTTTGTTGTTTGCGTAGTTATAGCAGTTGTTTATTTTGACACTGGCGGCAGCGTTCCAAGGTGCAGGGACGAATGCCGGAAGCTTGCAACCCTTGACTGGGACCGGCGTGGGTGTGTTAGGCCTTGGGGTGGTAGTGGTGGCTGATGTGGAGGCGGTACTTGTCTGTGGTATTGTTGTGGTACTGTCTTCTGTAGTATTCTACAATAATACTCATTTACATTTCACATAGTTAAACTACGTACAACTACAGAATATAAATATTTGAATTGTCTATTTTTTAAATAACAATGACAACGGTATGTGTCAAATTGACGGATTTTGAAATGAGAAATTAGGACATGATTCTTGTTACCATGCCGCGGATGCTCTCCAGCACGTGCTCTAATACTTCCGGTTGTATACCCACGGAAGCGGATTCCAGGAGTACCGTCTCGAGTTCCGGAAGTGTGGCGATGCCGACTGTCCGCCATCCGAGGTCGCCCGTCCGATCCTTTACTATAAAACCTCGGTACCCTAGGTCCATGCCGAGACTGAGCGTGGAGAATATTGTAGAATTTATTTACTGGCTCTCATAGAAATATGATCGGGGATATATATATATATATATATATATATATATATATATATATATATATATATATATATATATATTATGATGAACATCAATGCTAGGTCACTTGATGCCAGACCTGCATCGCTTTTCACACATCGATGATTACTGAAAACATGAATTCAGGTACTAAAACGGATGTCTTAGAACAAGTAAAATTACGTAAGAATGAAAATAAGGATAATATTTCCTAACAAACATATCAAGTGGCCCTAAACGTGCAATCGCTTCTTTTGTGACATTTCTAGCATTTAAAAGTGAAGTTTACTGTCGGGATGAAACCTTTCGAAAAAGCACCTTGTATTTGTTGACGTCATCAACATCTCAACCAGCTGACCAAACATGTGATGTGACTCATCGACCTCCCATTTTGGATTCGGTCGACCGGAAAATACGTCCATCTCAATTTCGAGTACAGGGGGCTCTGTTAAGCAAGATGCCACATGAGTAATTATGACGTGATGCAATATGTTTAATTGTAATTTAAATACAAAACGATACCAATTTGAAAGATGTTCATGTACACCTAGATAATACAGGTTATCATCGTTGTATGCGCTTTACCTATCGTTGGCGCGCATTCCCGACATCGGCGCCTCTTACAACACATTTCCGTTGGACAGTCCCTCGACTTCCGGCATCTTTGTCGCTCACACTTTTCTGTTTCCGGTGAGCAACGGAAGCCTGTGACGCACGGACAGGCGTAAGCCATCATCGACGAAGGATTGTAGTTCTGCTTGGGTTCGCAAGCGTCCCTGAATCCATGTCCGAGTTCGACACAGCGGAACCGAATACAACAATAATTTTGCGGACAGTCGGAGTTTTTCTGGCATATGCGTTGGTGACACATACCGCCCCGACATTCGAGGTCATCTTTGCACGGACAGTAGCCACTATGGATGCTTGACGACGTATTGCCTGTACTGCAGAATTCTCCCGCTCGTCCCAGACTCTGGCAACGCCCTTGTGCGCGACCCTCCTCCTGACACCCCACCACACAGCACTGCCGGCCACCACACTCAGCGTCACGGGAACAGACGCGAGCGCGGCACTCACCTTCCACACAGTCGTACTTCCGCTGGCACGGACAGACGTCGCCTAGCCGTCCATAAGGTATGCACCCGTGCGGGGAACAATACTGACTTCTCTGACATTCGGCATCCTCCGTACAGTTCAGAATCCGCTTCTCTTTGTGTCCTAACACGCCTACGATTCCTAAGAAAATTAGGATGATATTTACTAGTAAAATTTTGGTATACATCTGAAACATGTTTTCCCTATATGACCACCGCGCAACTGGCATTAATGGTAATGTCGATTTTGGGAAAGGTAACTCAGACAACCTTGCTTTTATACAGTGTTTTGGAACCTGCGACTGCTTTGAGCTACTTATGTAACAGAAGTTAACGGAATTAAGCATAAGATGAGATTAGAATTCACCTCTGCCTCATTGGACACCAAGGGTCGCAACATATTTCAAGGTATTACACACATTTGATGTGCATGTAACCCTTTCTTTTTATAGAAGTATAATTAATCTACACTAGCATTGCAGCATATGGTCCTTAATCTAACATTTGTGCACTGATGGACATCATTATGACTAACATATTCAATCAAAGGTAAAACAACCACCAGAAAAATGTGTTAATCGAGTTGTATTAGGTTGTGATACACTGTAACTTTTTTAAGTTGGTTCGAATCCTGGTCGTGGCAACATTTTGACATATTACGTTTACATTTGTATTGTAATTTTGAGTTGAATTTTGTTTGACACCATTCATAGTGGTAAGCGCAATTGCAGCTGTTAGTGTAGAATGTGGTAACACAGCCGGACAAGTGGGTTTCCTACAAGAACTCTGGCATATCTCAAAACACAAGCCCGCACTCTCGAGAAACAACGTGCCACCGAGAATGATTGACGTATCTAACTTGTTTCAGAGTCGTTGTAAAATAAATAAAATTAAATCAAAGACCATTGTTGATCTGTCGACTAAATTTGACATTGAGCGTATAAAAGCAATTAATACAAAACATTTTTTGATGCATCAAAGACACCGCGAATGTTTTTGAATCATGACTGAAAAGAAGCAGAGATGCAGTCTACCAGCATACCAAAGGTACCTAGAGATAAGCATTTTTCAGTTATTGAACCAAATCGGATTTTCCGGTAAAGACCACCACGACCTTGACTTTGTACCAGCTGACCTCAAAATAGTAGGGAGCTGGTTAAGTTTGAGGGACCTCTACCAACTTCGACGTCTCTAGGCTTAAGGGTTTTTCAATTACTGACCGGAAACTGTGTATTTTTAGCTTACAGTCACAACGACCTTGATATTTTACGAACCTCAAATGTAATAGGCGGTTTATCCGCTGATCGTGACCAACTTGCCTACAAAGTTTGAGGTCCTTGGGCCATAGCGTTCTTCAGATATTGAAACCAAGGTCACAACCAACTTGACCTTTAATCCACTGACCACAAAATTGATACGATGTATCTGCAGGCCATGGTGACCAATCATACTACCAAGTTTGAGGTATCTGAGACAAGCGGTCTTCAGATATTGAATGTTAACCGATGTTCAAGGTCACCAAGACCTTGACCTTTGACCAACTGACCTCAAAATGTAATGGTGTCCAAGTTACCGTGCCTTTAGTACTTCGTGGCAATGAATACCCATTTTCATTGAAAGTCTTCGTCGCAGTCGTTAACAACATCGATCGCGACCTAACGACATTACCACCAATGCTGACAGTACCCATTTAAAATTAATATTTTCTTCAGTGTAGATAAAAAAACGTCACCTTCGGTGCATTCAAAACTTAGAGATAAAATCTTTTCTAGGAATATTGCTACATCTAGTCGTAACAGCCCCGTCCAATGGCCAACTTAACGTGACGTCACGGCCAGGAGCGGTCAGATATTGGATCCGGTCTCTTCGGTGATTTGGCCGGACTAGTGATCATTGACTGCAAATAGCGTAATACGATTTAGTATGATTCCATGAAGACCAGAATGTGTTGATTAAGGAACCTACATTTTTGGCATTTCGATGGTCTCACTGCCAAATGTCGAAGCTACAAAATCCCATGTTATTAGTAGCAAAGGTTTTAGTATTTAATCTTGGTAATTTGATCATACATTTCTTTTACAAAATGCCGAACTTACAATGTGTGTAGTTACAATTTCTGGAGATTCCGCAGCAACACCATTTTTTCTTATTCGACTATTTACTCGGCATTTTGCAGTAAGATGCGGCTCGCCTTTATGCTTTTACTGATGTAAATATTTCGAAATAGAAGCAGCATTTTCATTTTAATGTGAGGCCATGGATTTATTTTAATTTCTTTCGTGTTCTGGTCTGTACAAACACAGGAAACAATTTTGCATTGTTCATTTTCGTCATTAATCCTTTTTGAACTAAGAAAAAAATATATATTCGTGACTTTATTTCTTTTAAACTTAAAACTTTAGCACGTTGTACATAACACCAAATGTCTTCTATGTTTGTATGATGATTGCAAAGGGAACATAATTCGTAACACCATTCTTCTGATTTTACTGAGGCTCCAGGAGTTGCTGCCCCTTTCGAGCATGTTATCGAACGTACAGTTAAAATCGCATCCCAGTACATCGAACAATAATTACTCAGTGTACTTAAAAAAGTATGTTCGATCTGTTTATGTATTTGGCGTGTTTACATAATTAAGTTGATAACACGAGCCTCCCGAAAGAGTTGCTCATAACGTGCACTTCCGTGCTCATCATTATGGAGACTATTTTCAACTATAACTACGTCGATATTTTTGTCGAATTTGTTCTAAATCCGAATTTCATATCACTACCAATATATGTTCCAAGTTTGAATCTCTATCTTCACGTTGTTTTTGAGTTCTGCTCCGGATAAACATTTGATTAAAAAAAGAAGAATAATGATAAGAATTACACTTACATTATGTTCCTTTTACTCGAAAGGGAGATATAACTAGAGCCAAACTAAAATTATACACCATGGCCCGAGGTGTCCCTGAACAGAAAGTCCGAAGTCACTGGTCTGTATTGAATGTGGTTCGAAATATCTTGAGCTGAGAAGTTCCGGTTCGTTAGCTCCACCCAGTCATCTTCGTTTGTCATTTACCATTTAAGGTATTGGTGAACTCGTCTATCCTTGTATTTCTGAACTTGTAAATTGACTGTTGTAAACGTGGACTTGTAGGCTGCAAGCGTTCACTATACGATTGAGTGTCACACGCGGGATTAGACGGGGACGTATCCGGCGAGCACCCCCTCGTAAACTTTTTTAAAATTTACTTTTACATCAAAATCCGGGAAATAATACGAAAGTAATGCACTTGAAATAACTTTTTCAGATTTTTATGACAAAATGTTTCATTGGAAAATTGAAAAGCTCGTATAAACCCATTAAAATTATGTAGTGTTCGTATTTATCCGGAAGGGGGCGTATTTTCCTAGCACGCCCCTGAAACCGCCCCTGGTTTCGCCCCTAAATCCGCCCCTGAGAGTGTCAACTATGCTATTGCAAGAGTTGTCCGTTTAGCGCAGTGGTAAGCGCCCTCGCTTCTCACCTAGGCGACCCGTGTTCGATTCCCATCCTGGGGGCATGTGAGTTTGGTTTGTGGTCACCAAGCTACACAAGTGAGTTTCCTCCGGGTTCTCCGTTTTCCCCCACAACACAAGACCACACTCTCGCGTAAAATCGTGCCAACGAGAGTGATAAATATGATGTTGTAATAACTTGTTTCACAATCGTATAAAATAAAAAAGTTTACACTAATTGCAAGAGTTCAATTTCACAAATGCATGATTCGATTTACTAGTATTTAATTACATCATCAAATTGTAAAACGGTCGGTGTAATGTTGACTTTATGCAGTAAATATATGGGATATGTAAATTGTTAATACTAGAATGACAAATGTCAAATAAATACAGTAAAACTGGGGCATAGAAAGTACAAACAGCATGTCGACACTGACAAATGTGGAGATATTCATTACGATTACAGACTGTGGAAATTATCACGTCTGGACTTTAGGCAACGAATAGCCTCAATAGGTTTCAGGTCATTTGTACTCAATTCATGTGAACAGCCACTAGGTCAATCGTAACAACTCGGCCATCTCAGGCAAGCTTCGAGACAGTCAATCAATTTGGATACTGGCCCAGGTGTTTCGATTGCCACTGAGTACCCCAAGCTTGCTTGCTGCGTGACTACTATTCAAAATGCCTTCAATATCATCTGATTTCGATCCCGTAACGGATTAGCTCAAAGCATTGCCCTGGAGTTGAGGGTTGGGGTTAGCCATTCTAAGGGGCGGGTGTGTTAAAAGAGCACGCAATATGGATCGATGTAAACAGATTGTTGTTGTTGTTTTTTAATTGTTATGCATTATTATGTTTAACTCATTTGAACCTATTTGTCAAGACAGAACAAACAAAAACAGATGTTTCAGAGTCAGATATTAAAAGAATATTAGCCTTTATAAATGATTTTTTAGCTCTACTGGCCAAAAGCCAGAAGGGCTTATGCGATGGTAATGTGTACGTAGTATGTGCATCCGTGCGGTCGTGCGTTCGTGCGTTCGTGCGTCTGTAAACAATTGGTTGTGAACACGATACAGTCTTCAGTTTTGATTGTATCTCGATGAAACTTGTACAGTATCTAGATATCCATTAGAGCTCGATTCCTTTCGAAAACCAGCCAGATCCGCTCATAAATGCCTAGATTATGGGCCATGAAAGTTTTAAAGAAATGCTTTCTATTTTTAGCCAGGTCTGCATGAGCGAATTCTATTTTTAGCCAAGTTTACATGTACACGTAAATTCAAGTCTAGAGTTAAGGGAGACAATTTGCAAGTCTAGGATTTTGAGAGACAACTTGCTTTTTGCTTAGAACTGCAGTTGATTTTGTGAATTACTCTGCCTTGTTCTTGTTGAAAGCCCAAAGGCCATTTTTTAGCTTTAAGTTCTGTAGTTTGCGCATTCATCTTAACAAAATTGGTTGTGAATGTTTAAGTTATGCACCTGGTGTCATTACTGGCCACACCCAGGGTTCACAGGTTTGGTAAACATAAATCTGGAAAGGTTTGAAAATCTTTTTGTGTGTTCGTGCATCCATCTCAGCACAATTGATTGTGAATGTTTGTTCAAATTGATCAATGTTGTCCTAGGATGCCCTTGACTTTGACCTTTTGACCAACTTTTTTAACTTTTAAAACTACAGAAATTTTTTACTGAGTACAGTTTTGAAAGCATTTTTTTTGTCAGATGACTGTTACTTGGCACATATTAAAAAGTTCATGCAACTAATCTGCTTACAATACTTTCTGGGCTCAGATGTTGAACGTGTTACGTTTTCAGGTAACCCAAACACAAAACATAAACTATATGTCTGTTGCCTATGGGTATGTAAACCGGGCCTCAATTTCACCAAATTACTGAAGCTAAATTTCAATAAGCAAAGTATGAATTAAGATGCAAGATTCAAGATTCAACATGTTTATTAAGTAACTTAAACATAATGTTTCTTGTTACATGATAAGTTTAATTTACAATATTTACCACGTGACATAATCATTTCTAATAAATTATTCTGCATATTAAGATATATATATATATATAATTGAAAGAAAAAAATAATAAACATATGCATGCATAAATGGTGGCGTAGGATTCTCCTGTTTGCAGTTTTATCCACCCAGATATGATATCTTGGAAAAACTACATGTGTATATGTATCAGTTTTAACACTTTTATGGCATTTTGAATAAATCCTCTTTTTTTCATTCAATCAACGTGTTTGTTTTTTCCCTTTGTCCATACAAGTTCGCCTTAGACTGGTTTCGTTCTGCCTAACCTTGGTCAATATATAAATGAAATTTTATGGAAAACATAAAATCATTTATAAACTTGAACAAGTAAACTATTAGTTGGGTGTCACCTTTTTAACCGTTAGGGTATTTTCTTAGCATTGTTTATTATTTTTAACCAATCATTTGACTAGATTTCATCACGTGACACGCCTAAGCCAATCACATTGTTCTTGGCCATTCTCAGATAATTTTCGGCGTGGGCGATTGCCTCGCCAAACTTAATAGATTTTTGATTACCTCCTCCTCCTCTCCGCCTCCTATGTGGTTTTATTATGGAATATTCTTATTTCCTATTATTTGCATTTTCTTCCTGTTAATGATTTCAATAGTTGATACCTTTGTAATATCTTTACTAATTTTTACAATTCATGCCTTACTTGTTACCT
Source organism: Mya arenaria (assembly GCF_026914265.1). Lineage (NCBI taxonomy): Eukaryota > Metazoa > Mollusca > Bivalvia > Myida > Myidae > Mya > Mya arenaria. Next base: position 12,583,884 of record NC_069131.1, on the reverse strand, counting down.
CTTATAAAACAATTCTGTGGTTTCTTCAATATCAATATAATACATTGCCATAAACATAAAATGAGATTTGACAAAATTCAAAAATACCCTATACTGTAATATATGGCAATGTATTATATTGATGATATACATGTTCAAGTATACATGTATAAAATATAATTTTGGCTAGTTGAAATTTTGTATTATGACTTTAATGAGCCTTTATCATCAAGCCACTGTGGTTGAAGGTTTATCACTCCAGGTTTATGTTTGCTATTATTATTAATATATTACAGTATAGGGTATTTTTGAGTTTTGTCAAATCTCATTTTATGTTTATGGCAATGTATTATATTGATGATATACATGTTCAAGTATGTATAAAATATAATTTTGGCTAGTTGACTTTTTTTATTATGACTTTAATGAGCCTTTGTCATCAAGCCACTGCTCTTGCATTTAAACTTTCCGGCGTCTTGAAACTCGGTGATGACGTCATGGAAATCATGTGTCAAACGACCAATCAGAAACCCGGATAACCCGAAATGGCTGATAAAAATTATCATCCAATCTGGAGACATTTACTTTATAGATATATCTACGGTATTCACAATATGTATATGCATATTTTAACATTATTTTTCCATATCAATGGTTTAAAAGATATCAATTGTAAAATAAGTGTTTAACAAGGTACACTAAAATTAAGAATTGATATCAACTCCGATATCGAATGTGAAGGCTGGTTTTCAAAATCGGTTTTGACGATGATGCTTATTTGATTACTAATCTTGTTATAATTCTCTGTCAAAAGTCAATAAATTCAATGATGTATGGCCACAAGATTAAATAAAGGTGTATATGTAATACCGACCTTTTATATTCGTTGTTTCTGGCGGGTGCTCACTGAGTTGCGCCACTAGTTATGCCATTTCCTATCGAACTTCAAATCATCGAGCAACCCAAGTTATGCCCCGCCAAATCTCACTTCAATTCCTCGACCCGCCAAAATTATGTCCAACCCCATCTAACGTCAATTCATCGAGCTACCAAAGTTATACCCCGCCCAATCTAACGTCAATTCAACAAGCTAACCAAGTTATGCCCAACCCAATCTAACGTCAAGTATTCGAGCCAGCCAATTTATTCCCCGCCCAATCTAACGCCAATTCATCAAGTTACCCAAGTTATTTCCCACACAATCTAACGTCAAGTAATCGAGCCAGCCAATTTATTCCCCGCCTCACCTAAAGTCAATTCCTCGAGCCACCCAAGTTTTTACCCCACCCAATCTAATGTCAATTCATCTAGCTACCGAAGTTATAATAAGCCCAATCTAATGTCAATTCATCAAGCTACCGAAGTTATAATAAGCCCAATCTAACGCCAATTCATCGAGCTACCCAAAATCTAACGTCAATTCATCTAGCTACCGAAGTTATAATAAGCCCAATCTAACGCCAATTCATCGAGCTACCGAAGTTATAATAAGCCCAATCTAACGCTAATTCATCGAGCTACCGAAGTTATAATAAGCCCAATCTAACGCCAATTCATCGAGCTACCGAAGTTATAATAAGCCCAATCTAACGCCAATTCATCGAGCTACCCAAGTTATAATAAGCCCAATCTAACGTCAATTCATCGAGCTACCCAAGTTATAATAAGCCCAATCTAACGCCAATTCATCGAATTACCCAAGTTATAATTAGCCCAATCTAACGCCAATTTATCGAGCTACCGAAGTTATAATAAGCCCAATCTAACGCCAATTCATCGAGCTACCCAAGTTATAATAAGCCCAATCTAACGCCAATTCATCGAGCTACCGAAGTTATAATAAGCCCAATCTAACGCCAATTCATCAAGCTACCCAAGTTATGCCCCGCCCCATCTAAGGTCAATTATTTCAGCTACCCAAGTTATGTCCAACCCCATCTAACGTCAATTCATCAAGCTACCCAAGTCATAACCAGACCAATCTAACGTCAAATTATCGAGCTACCCAAGTTATGCCCCGCCCCATCTAAGGTCAATTCATCGAGCTACCCAAGTTATGCCCAGCCCCATCTAAGGTCAATTATTTCAGCTACACAAGGTATGCCCAACCCCATCTAACGTCAATTCATCAAGCTACCCAAGTCATAACCAGACCAATCTAACGTCAAATTATCGAGCTACCCAAGTTATGCCCCGCCCCATCTGACGTCAATTCCTCGAGCTACCCAAGGAATGCCCCGCCCAATCTAACGTCAATTAATCGAGCCACCCAAGTTATACCCCGCCCAATCTAACGTCAATTGATCGAGCTACCCAAGTTATGCCCAGCCCGATATAACGTTAATCAATCAAGCTACCCTAGTTATGTCCCGCCCCATCTAACCTCAATTCATCGAGCTACCCAAGTTATGCCCCGCCCCATCTAACGTCAATTCATCGAGCCACTCAAGTTATGCCCCGTCCAATCTAACGTCAATTCTTCGAGCTACCCAAGGAATGCCCCGCCCAATCTAACGTCAATTAATCGAGCCACCCAAGTTATGCCCCGCCCAATCTAACGTCAATTCATCGAGCTACCCAAGTTATGCCCAGCCCGATATAACATTAATTAATCAAGCTACCCTAGTTATGTCCCGCCCCATCTAACGTCAATTCATCGAGCTACCCTATTTATGTCCCGCCCCATCTAACGTCAATTCATCGAGCTACCCAAGTTATGCCCCGCCCCATCTAACGTTAATTAATCAAGCTACCCTAGTTATGTCCCGCCCCATCTAACGTCAATTCATCGAGCCACCCAAGTTATGCCCCGCTTCATCTAACGTCAATTCATCGAGCCACCCAAGTTATGCCCCGCCCCATCTAACGTCAATTCATCGAGCCACCCAAGTTATGCCCCGCCCCATCTAACGTCAATTCATCGTTCCACCCAAGTTATGCCTCGCCCCATCTAACGTCAATTCATTGTTCCACCCAAATTAAGCCTCGCCCCATCTAACGTCAATTCATCGAGCCACCCAAGTTATGCCCCGCCCCATCTAACGTCAATTCATCGTTCCACCCAAGTTATGCCCCGCTTCATTTAACGTCAATTCATCGAGCCACCCAAGTTATGCACCGCCCCATCTAACGTCAATTCATCGAGCCACCCAAGTTATGCCCCGCCCCATCTAACGTCAATTCATCGAGCCACCCAAGTTATGCCCCGCCCCATCTAACGTCAATTCATCGAGCCACCCAAGTTATGCCCCGCCCCATCTAACGTCAATTCATCGAGCCACCCAAATTATGCCCCGCCCCATCTAAGGCCAATTGTTTCAGCTACTCAAGTTTAACCCCGACCCATCAAATGTCAATTTATCGAGACACCCTAATTATGCCCCGCCCAATCTAACGTCAACTCATCGACCTACCCAACTTATGCCCCGCCCCATCTACGTCAATTCATCGAGCCACCCAAGTTATGCCCCGCTTCATCTAACGTCAATTTATCGAGCCACCCAAGTTATGCCTCGCCCCATCTAAGTCAATTCTTCAAGCCACCCAAGTTATGCCCCGCCCCATCTTAGGTCAATTCCTCAACCAACCCAAGTTATGCATCGCCCCATCTAATGTCAATTCATCAAGCCTGCCAAGTTATACCCCGCTTCACCAAACGTCAATTCATCGAGCCACCCAAGTTTTACACCGCCCCATTTTACATCAATTCATGAAGTCGCCCAAGTTATTCGTCCTATCTAAGGTCAATTCCCCAAGGCAACCAAAATGCATTGGTGTATATAATTTTCAAGGCAAAATTAAGCAAAACATCATCGATTATAAGTTATTTGTTTTGTCAATAGTTCAATCACCGTTACCTTGTAACGCTAGATCTCCCCAACCACGGTTTAATATGGGCGCGTTTAATATCAAACGGATTTGTATTTGTTCATATTTGATAGAAACACAGATAAATAAAAAACACTATTTTTTCATTACAATGATTACCTTTGACTGACAGTAATTGTCCGATAAACGTACTTTTCGTCCTTGTTTTGTGTGTTAATGACAATTCAAAGTTAAACGTTCAGAGCATTGGGTAAACTATTTCAATATTATTTGCAGTAAACGTATTATCGTCATGTACGGAGTTGGAAAGTTTCATTTCAAATGAATATGTAGGTGATGATGTTTTCGCGTTAAACAAACTTTTTTTCTGATTTCCAGTGTAGCTGTTACGTAACGTTTATATAAGAATTGATCAAATGTCATTAATATTCCAAACGTAACTGTTGAGAATGTTCATAATGAAAGGACGAACTCACATACAAAGTGTTGGTGGATTTATTAAGAAATATATGAGCACAAGAGGTAAGACTAAATAAAATAACGATCAAAGCAATATTGTTATTTAGTAAATTTATTCTAAATGTAATAAATAAATTATTTGTTTTACAAAATATATTTTGAAAATATATTTTGCAAGTTAGTAAAATGTTTGTGTCTAAAATTTCAGTACTATTTAAGAATAGTTTAGGTAGTATATACTAACTTAAATCACTGAATAGTTTACATAAAACGTTTTAAATTTGATGTACATATACTTGTTAAATAGACTTTGAATGATTAAACAGAGATGTATCGTGTGGCTAGATTTTAACAGTTTATTGAATGTTTCTGTACTCACTCATTGTAACCAACCAGTGAGTAAATCTCGATGGATGGATGCATCGTTCATTTTATAGAATAGAACAGAACAGAACATTTCTTCTTCAGAAGGCCAACCACCAAAGTAGCCAAATATAAAAAATATGCCTCGTTGCCTTCACAATCGAAAAATATACACTTGACTAGAGTTCTCACTTAGGGCTGGGACCAATAATCCTACTCCCAGCTTAGGGTTACATGTACATTGATTTCGAATAGACGCACGAGCGAATGTAACTTTATGCTCTGTTTTCTCTAAAGTACACTAAAGCACTAAAGTAGAAACCAGAAACAATAAAAGATCACAGCTTATAATCGAGAAATCAGCGATCGATTAACGTGCCCGACTAAATCGAATATCATAAACAAGTTTTAATTATGAATTAATCATTAAAATTAATGTAACACCCAATTACGTCAATTCATCGAGCCACCCAAGTTATGTCTCGTCCCATCTAGCGTCAATTCATGGAGCCACCCAAGTTATGCCCCGCCCCATCTAACGTCAATTCCTCAAACCACCCAAGTTGCCCAGTCCCCATCTAACGTCAATTCATCGAGCCACCCAAGTTATGCCCCGCCCCATCTGACGTCAATTTATCGAGCTACCCAAGTTATGCCTCGCCCCATCTAACGTCAATTCTTCAAGCCACCCAAGTTATGCCCCGCCCCATCTTAGGTCAATTCCTCAACCAACCCAAGTTATGCCCCGCCCCATCTAATGTCAATTCATCAAGCCTGCCAAGTTATACCCCGCCTCACCAAACGTCAATTCATCGAGCCACCCAAGTTTTACACCGCCCTATCTTACATCAATTCATGAAGTCGCCCAAGTTATTCGTCCTATCAAAGGTCAATTCCCCAAGGCAACAAAATACATTGGTGTATATAATTTTCAAGGCAAAATTAAGCAAAACATCATCGATTATAAGTTATTTGTTTTATTTGTCAATAGTTCAATCACCGTTACTTTGTAACGCTAGATCTCCCCAACCACGGTTTAATATGGGCGCGTTTAATATCAAACGGATTTGTATTTGTTCATATTTGATAGAAACCCAGATAAATAAAAAAAAACACTATTTTTTCATTACAATGATTACCTTTGACTGACAGTAATTGTCCGATAAACGTACTTTTCGTCCTTGTTTTGTGTGTTAATAACAATTCAAAGTTAAACGTTCAGAGCATTGGGTAAACTATTTCAATATTAATTGCAGTAAACGTATTTTCGTCATGTACGGAGTTGGAAAGTTTCATTTCAAATGAATATGTAGGTGATGATGTTTTCGCGTTAAACAAACTTTTTTTCTGATTTCCAGTGTAGCTGTTACGTAACGTTTATATAAGAATTGATCAAATGTCATTAATATTCCAAACGTAACTGTTGAGAATGTTCATAATGAAAGGACGAACTCACATACAAAGTGTTGGTGGATTTATTAAGAAATATATGAGCACAAGAGGTAAGGCTAAATAAAATAACGATCAAAGCAATATTGTTATTTAGTAAATTTATTTTAAATGTAATAAATAAATTATATGTTTTACAAAATATATTTTGAAAATATATTTTGCAAGTTAGTAAAATGTTTGTGTCTAAAATTTCAGTACTATTTAAGAATAGTTTAGGTAGTATATACTAACTTAAATCACTGAATAGTTTACATAAAATGTTTTAAATTTGATGTACATATACTTGTTAAATAGACTTTGAATGATTAAACAGAGATGTATAGTGTGGCTAGATTTTAACAGTTTATTGAATGTTTCTGTACTCAATCAATGTAACCAACCAGTGAGTAAATCTCGATGGATGGATGCATCGTTCATTTTATAGAATAGAACAGAACAGAACATTTCTTCTTCAGAAGGCCAACCACCAAAGTAGCCAAATATAAAAAATATGCCTCGTTGCCTTCACAATCGAAAAATATACACTTGACTAGAGTTCTCACTTAGGGCTGGGACCAATAATCCTACTCCCAGCTTAGGGTTACATGTACATTGATTTCGAATAGACACACGAGCGAATGTAACTTTATGCTCTGTTTTCTCTAAAGTACACTAAAGTACTAAAGTAGAAACCAGAAACAATAAAAGATCACAGCTTATAATCGAGAAATCAGGGATCGATTAACGTGCCCGACTAAATCGAATATCATAAACAAGTTTTAATTATGAATTAATCATTAAAATTAATGTAACACCCAATTACGTCAATTCATCGAGCCACCCAAGTTATGTCTCGTCCCATCTAGCGTCAATTCATGGAGCCACCCAAGTTATGCCCCGCCCCATCTAACGTCAATTCCTCAAACCACCCAAGTTGCCCAGTCCCCATCTAACGTCAATTCATCGAGCCACCCAAGTTATGCCCCGCCCCATCTGACGTCAATTTATCGAGCTACCCAAGTTATGCCTCGCCCCATCTAACGTCAATTCTTCAAGCCACCCAAGTTATGCCCCGCCCCATCTTAGGTCAATTCCTCAACCAACCCAAGTTATGCCCCGCCCCATCTAATGTCAATTCATCAAGCCTGCCAAGTTATACCCCGCCTCACCAAACGTCAATTCATCGAGCCACCCAAGTTTTACACCGCCCCATCTTACATCAATTCATGAAGTCGCCCAAGTTATTCGTCCTATCAAAGGTCAATTCCCCAAGGCAACAAAATACATTGGTGTATATAATTTTCAAGGCAAAATTAAGCAAAACATCATCGATTATAAGTTATTTGTTTTATTTGTCAATAGTTCAATCACCGTTACTTTGTAACGCTAGATCTCCCCAACCACGGTTTAATATGGGCGCGTTTAATATCAAACGGATTTGTATTTGTTCATATTTGATAGAAACCCAGATAAATAAAAAAAAACACTATTTTTTCATTACAATGATTACCTTTGACTGACAGTAATTGTCCGATAAACGTACTTTTCGTCCTTGTTTTGTGTGTTAATAACAATTCAAAGTTAAACGTTCAGAGCATTGGGTAAACTATTTCAATATTAATTGCAGTAAACGTATTTTCGTCATGTACGGAGTTGGAAAGTTTCATTTCAAATGAATATGTAGGTGATGATGTTTTCGCGTTAAACAAACTTTTTTTTCTGATTTCCAGTGTAGCTGTTACGTAACGTTTATATAAGAATTGATCAAATGTCATTAATATTCCAAACGTAACTGTTGAGAATGTTCATAATGAAAGGACGAACTCACATACAAAGTGTTGGTGGATTTATTAAGAAATATATGAGCACAAGAGGTAAGGCTAAATAAAATAACGATCAAAGCAATATTGTTATTTAGTAAATTTATTTTAAATGTAATAAATAAATTATATGTTTTACAAAATATATTTTGAAAATATATTTTGCAAGTTAGTAAAATGTTTGTGTCTAAAATTTCAGTACTATTTAAGAATAGTTTAGGTAGTATATACTAACTTAAATCACTGAATAGTTTACATAAAATGTTTTAAATTTGATGTACATATACTTGTTAAATAGACTTTGAATGATTAAACAGAGATGTATAGTGTGGCTAGATTTTAACAGTTTATTGAATGTTTCTGTACTCAATCAATGTAACCAACCAGTGAGTAAATCTCGATGGATGGATGCATCGTTCATTTTATAGAATAGAACAGAACAGAACATTTCTTCTTCAGAAGGCCAACCACCAAAGTAGCCAAATATAAAAAATATGCCTCGTTGCCTTCACAATCGAAAAATATACACTTGACTAGAGTTCTCACTTAGGGCTGGGACCAATAATCCTACTCCCAGCTTAGGGTTACATGTACATTGATTTCGAATAGACACACGAGCGAATGTAACTTTATGCTCTGTTTTCTCTAAAGTACACTAAAGTACTAAAGTAGAAACCAGAAACAATAAAAGATCACAGCTTATAATCGAGAAATCAGGGATCGATTAACGTGCCCGACTAAATCGAATATCATAAACAAGTTTTAATTATGAATTAATCATTAAAATTAATGTAACACCCAATTACGTCAATTCATCGAGCCACCCAAGTTATGTCTCGTCCCATCTAGCGTCAATTCATGGAGCCACCCAAGTTATGCCCCGCCCCATCTAACGTCAATTCCTCAAACCACCCAAGTTGCCCAGTCCCCATCTAACGTCAATTCATCGAGCCACCCAAGTTATGCCCCGCCCCATCTGACGTCAATTTATCGAGCTACCCAAGTTATGCCTCGCCCCATATAACGTCAATTCTTCAAGCCACCCAAGTTATGCCCCGCCCCATCTTAGGTCAATTCCTCAACCAACCCAAGTTATGCCCCGCCCCATCTAATGTCAATTCATCAAGCCTGCCAAGTTATACCCCGCCTCACCAAACGTCAATTCATCGAGCCACCCAAGTTTTACACCGCCCCATCTTACATCAATTCATGAAGTCGCCCAAGTTATTCGTCCTATCAAAGGTCAATTCCCCAAGGCAACAAAATACATTGGTGTATATAATTTTCAAGGCAAAATTAAGCAAAACATCATCGATTATAAGTTATTTGTTTTATTTGTCAATAGTTCAATCACCGTTACTTTGTAACGCTAGATCTCCCCAACCACGGTTTAATATGGGCGCGTTTAATATCAAACGGATTTGTATTTGTTCATATTTGATAGAAACCCAGATAAATAAAAAACACACACTATTTTTTTCATTACAGTGATTACCTTTGACTGACAGTAATTGTCCGATAAACGTACTTTTCGTCCTTGTTTTGTGTGTTAATGACAATTCAAAGTTAAACGTTCAGAGCATTGGGTAAACTATTTCAATATTATTTGCAGTAAACGTATTATCGTCATGTACGGAGTTGGAAAGTTTCATTTCAAATGAATATGTAGGTGATGATGTTTTCGCGTTAAACAAACTTTTTTTCTGATTTCCAGTGTAGCTGTTACGTAACGTTTATATAAGAATTGATCAAATGTCATTAATATTCCAAACGTAACTGTTGAGAATGTTCATAATGAAAGGACGAACTCACATACAAAGTGTTGGTGGATTTATTAAGAAATATATGAGCACAAGAGGTAAGACTAAATAAAATAACGATCAAAGCAATATTGTTATTTAGTAAATTTATTCTAAATGTAATAAATAAATTATATGTTTTACAAAATATATTTTGAAAATATATTTTGCAAGTTAGTAAAATGTTTGTGTCTAAAATTTCAGTACTATTTAAGAATAGTTTAGGTAGTATATACTAACTTAAATCACTGAATAGTTTACATAAAATGTTTTAAATTTGATGTACATATACTAGTTAAATAGACTTTGAATGATTAAACAGAGATGTATAGTGTGGCTAGATTTTAACAGTTTATTGAATGTTTCTGTACTCACTCATTGTAACCAACCAGTGAGTAAATCTCGATGGATGGATGCATCGTTCATTTTATAGAATAGAACAGAACAGAACATTTCTTCTTCAGAAGGCCAACCACCAAAGTAGCCAAATATAAAAAAAAATATGCCTCGTTGCCTTCACAATCGAAAAATATACACTTTACTAGAGTTCTCACTTAGGGCTGGGACCAATAATCCTACTCCCAGCTTAGGGTTACATGTACATTGATTTTGAATAGACACACGAGCGAATGTAACTTTATGCTCTGTTTTCTCTAAAGTACACTAAAGTACTAAAGTAGAAACCAGAAACAATAAAAGATCACAGCTTATAATCGAGAAATCAGCGATCGATTAACGTGCCCGACTAAATCGAATATCATAAACAAGTTTTAATTATGAATTAATCATTAAAATTAATGTAACACCCAATTACTTCAATTCATCGAGCCACCCAATTTATGTCTCGTCCCATCTAGCGTCAATTCATGGAGCCACCCAATTTATGCCCCGCGCCATCTAACGTCAATTCCTCGAACCACCCAAGTTGCCCAGTCCCCATCTAACGTCAATTCATCGAGCCACCCAAGTTATGCCCCGCCCAATCTGACGTCAATTTATCGAGCTACCCAAGTTATGCATCGCCCCATCTAACGTCAATTCTTCAAGCCACCTATGTTATGCCCCGCCCCATCTTAGGTCAATTCCTCAACCAACCCAAGTTATGCCCCGCCCCATCTAATGTCAATTCATCGAGCCACCCAAGTTTTACACCGCCCCATTTTACATCTATTCATGAAGTCGCCCAAGTTTTTCGTCCTATCAAAGGTCAATTCCCCAAGGCAACCAAAATACATTGGTGTATATAATTTTCAAGGCAAAATTAAGCAAAACATCATCGATTATAAGTTATTTGTTTTATTTGTCAATAGTTCAATCACCGTTACTTTGTAACGCTAGATCTCCCCAACCACGGTTTAATATGGGCGCGTTTAATATCAAACGGATTTGTATTTGTTCATATTTGATAGAAACCCAGATAAATAAAAAACACACTCTATTTTTTTCATTACAATGATTACCTTTGACTGACAGTAATTGTCCGATAAACGTATTTTTCGTCCTTGTTTTGTGTGTTAATGACAATTCAAAGTTAAACGTTCAGAGCATTGGGTAAACTATTTCAATATTATTTGCAGTAAACGTATTATCGTCATGTACGGAGTTGGAAAGTTTCGTTTCAAATGAATGTGTAGGTGATGATGTTTTCGCGTTAAACAAACTTTTTTTCTGATTTCCAGTGTAGCTGTTACGTAACGTTTATATAAGAATTGATCAAATGTCATTAATATTCCAAACGTAACTGTTGAGAATGTTCATAATGAAAGGACGAACTCACATACAAAGTGTTGGTGGATTTATTAAGAAATATATGAGCACAAGAGGTGAGACTAAATAAAATAACGATCAAAGCAATATTGTTATTTAGTAAATTTATTCTAAATGTAATAAATAAATTATATGTTTTACAAAATATATTTTGAAAATATATTTTGCAAGTTAGTAAAATGTTTGTGTCTAAAATTTCAGTACTATTTAAGAATAGTTTAGGTAGTATATACTAACTTAAATCACTGAATAGTTTACATAAAACGTTTTAAATTTGATGTACATATACTTGTTAAATAGACTTTGAATGATTAAACAGAGATGTATAGTGTGGCTAGATTTTAACAGTTTATTGAATGTTTCTGTACTCACTCATTGTAACCAACCAGTGAGTAAATCTCGATGGATGGATGCATCGTTCATTTTATAGAATAGAACAGAACAGAACATTTCTTCTTCAGAAGGCCAACCACCAAAGTAGCCAAATATAAAAAATATGCCTCGTTGCCTTCACAATCGAAAAATATACACTTGACTAGAGTTCTCACTTAGGGCTGGGACCAATAATCCTACTCCCAGCTTAGGGTTACATGTACATTGATTTCGAATAGACGCACGAGCGAATGTAACTTTATGCTCTGTTTTCTCTAAAGTACACTAAAGTACTAAAGTAGAAACCAGAAACAATAAAAGATCACAGCTTATAATCGAGAAATCAGCGATCGATTAACGTGCCTGACTAAATCGAATATCATAAACAAGTTTTAATTGTGAATGAATCATTAAAATTAATGTAACACGTTTACGATGCTGTGCAAACAGAATTTTTGCCTCCCATCTTCAACGAAGGTCATGCAGCGACTTCACATTACAAACTCCGTTTGTCCTTTGTTTATGGCTAGTTAACAAAGCTCATTTTTGAGAAAAAACCCCCGTCTCGTCTCAGTTCCCACAGTGGCACAGAGGTGACATCCGCAACACTGTGTGGCCACAACTTAGTTACTTACGGCCACAACTTAGTTAATTGTGGTCACAACTTCGTTACTTGAGGCCACAACTTAGTTACTTCATATACTTTTCCGGAATATACTTATTGAGCAAGGTTAAACGTGCAGCTTAATGGATACCCATTATGTGGTCTGATGATATACATATTTAATGTTATATACAATGATTTATTTTGCGCATGGCGTATACAATGATTTATTTTGCGCATGGCTTATTTCTAATTATGACCCCCAATGGCTTGAGTGATGAAACACTTCAGCAAATGCAAATAAAGCGAATTTACCATGCCATTCCCAAACCGTGCCGCCAATAGTCATGAAGTGGAAAGAAACATCCTTAAATTTAAATAATTGATTTTGTTTTTCTTACCTCATTGATGTTGTGTATGCAAAATAAATCGATGTAAGCTCCATCACCTTAAATAAGGAGGTTGTTGGGCGGAAATCCTTAGTTCAGTAGGTCATCGGGCGGAAACATCTTTGCTCAGTAGGTCATTGAGTAAAAAACCCTTAATTCACGGGTCATACGGTAAAACTCCTTAATTCAGTGGGTCATTGGGTACAGTGGGTCATTTGGTTAAACCCTTTAATTCAGTAGGTCATTGGGTTAAACCCTTTATTGCAGTAGGGCATTGGGTTTAACCCCTTAATTCAGTGGGGCATTTGGTAAAACTCCTTAATTCAGTGGGTTATTGGGTTAAACCCTTAAATTAAGTAGGTCATTGGGTAAAACCCTTTATTTCAGTCGGGCATTGGATTTAACCCCTTAATTCAGTAGGTCATAGGGTTAAACCCTTTAATTCAGTGGGTTATTGAGTTTAACCCGTTAATTCAGTGGTTTATTTGGGTTAAACCCCTTTATTCAGTTGGTCATTGGGTTAAACCCCTTAATTCAGTTGGTCATTGGGTTAAACCCCTTAATTCAGTTGGTCATTGGGTTAAACCCCTTAATTCAGTTGGTCATTTGGTTAAACCCCTTTATTCAGTAGGTAATTGGGAAAAACCCCTTAATTCAGTTGGTCATTTGGTTAAACCCCTTAATTCACTAGGTCATTGGGTAAAACTCCTTAATTCAGTAGGTCATTGGGCAAAACCCCTTAATTCAGTAGATCATTGGGTAAAACTCCTTAATTCAGTTGGTCATTGGGTTAAACCCCTTAATTCAGTTGGTCATTGGGTTAAACCCCTTAATTCAGTTGGTCATTTGGTTAAACCCCTTAATTCACTAGGTCATTGGGTAAAACTCCTTAATTCAGTAGGTCATTGGGCAAAACCCCTTAATTCAGTAGATCATTGGGTAAAACTCCTTAATTCAGTAGGTCATTGGGCAAAACCCTTTAATTCACTAGGTCATTGGGTAAAACCCTTTAATTCACTAGGTCATAGGGTAAAACTCCTTAATTCAGTAGGTCATTGGGCAAAACCCCTTAATTCAGTAGGTCATTGGGTAAAACTCCTTAATTCAGTAGGTCATTGGGCAAAACCCTTTAATTCACTAGGTCATTGGGTAAAACCCTTTAATTCACTAGGTCATAGGGTAAAACTCCTTAATTCAGTAGGTCATTGGGCAAAACCCCTTAATTCAGTAGGTCATTGGGTTAAAACCCTTAATTCATTAGCGCATTGGGCAAAACCCCTTAATTCAGTAGGTCATTGGGCAAAACCCTTTAATTCACTAGGTCATTGGGTAAAACTCCTTAATTCAGTGGGTCATTGGGTAAACCCCTTTAATTCAGTAGGTCATTGGGTAAACCCCTTTTTTCAGTCACTTATTGGGCAAAATCCCTTAATTTGGTAGGTCACTGTGCAAAATCCCTATATTCGGTAGGACATTGGGTGACACTCCTTCATTCAGTAGCTCATTTGTACGAATAAATAACAAAAAATGGGTATGTTCAGTCGGTCCTTGTACAATTGTTCATGTCCTCAAACCAGGTGTAGTGTCATATTCTCTTCCACACAAGGGCTCCCTAATAAACCTTTTCATGAAATGATCATAGTAGTTTGATGCAAATGAACTCCTGCTTTGGTGTCATGATCTGAAAACAATTGTGTGACATTTAACCTATTTTTTTCAGATTTATAAAGAGGTCACTCCTACCCACGATCAAGCATGAACTAACAATGCATTACTGCAGTTTAACAAAGTCAGAATAACTCGAAAGGCCTAAATATTTGGATAAACTACATTGTATATACAATAATGCCTAGGAAAACAAGTGTGTATATATGTAGTCGGCCAGGGACTACACTTTCTTACTAAGTCTATATTGCATTTAGGATTTGTTTTTAACAGCCTGTCCATATGCCAAGGAAACAAGCAGGTATTATCAACGGCGGGGGTCGCCCGAGAGGTCGGCGATGTACCATACACATCTTACGATACTTATATTTTTATGTAACAGCGTGTCCATATGCTAAAGATGACAAGCGGATATGTATCATTGGCGCGGGGCCGGCCGGTGTGTCGGCGATGTACCACTTCGCCCAGATGGCAAACTTTCCGGAAATGGTCTGTTATGACAAGCAGGGCAGATGGGGAGGCATGTGGAACTATACTTGGAGAACAGGTGAATTTTATGCGCCAGTCAATCGTAACCATGCCCCCCCACCCCCCAGGCACATTCCCCGCTATTTTTGACGCTACGACAAAACCCACGCATGCACCCGACACTGCGGGGGCACCTGGAAGGTACAAACACGATCCATTTCCCCGGCCATCCCCGATATACCCCCGGACCGGGGGGCGTGGTTGCAATTGACTGGTGCATTAGTATCGATAAATTTTAAAAGTAGGATGTTAACTACATCCAAATGGGTTTTAGCTCTCGAAAAAGAAAACACACAAAGACACTCAAGGTGTTTTTCACATTTTTGGTCTATTTTGATGGAGCAGTTAAGCGTAGACATAGTTTTACACATATAAATCGGAAATTGCATGACTCTCAATCAGCTTTTTTCATTACATACCTTTAGATAGTGTTTATTTATGTTCATGCCCTTTACACTTCAATAAAACTGAGATGTCAAAAACCAGCTCGTCAAGGTTCATTGTGGTTAGCTTATAAAACATAATCACATATTAGGTACATACAAACTCCTCGGCCGGGCGGGGGTGGGGTGAGGGACTCACCAGTCTTTACAATGTCATATGACCCTTAGCATCATTAATACGACTCATTTGAGTGATTGAGGAATGTTATAAAACGAAGTTTTATGACATACTAGTAATGTGAATGAATCGACATAATCATCATTGCATGCAATAGTTTTTCACATTGATACGTACGTATGAAAACCAAATAAGTTGATCGAGTGTTATTTAACAAGTCATTGCTAATGATATTTGCTTTTCCCTTTAAAATTATTTGATGGTGCAAGATTTAGTAACAATATGCATGTTAAAGGGCCTTGTTCGTGTTTTGTAAAATGCACATTTTTCTGCCCCTTCAGCAAATGCTTGCTATATGCTGAAATATTGTCGTTGAGGTCTACGACTTTGAATAGCTTTAGTAACGCTTTTCAACAAAAGGTTTAAAGGTTAAATTATCACTCAGCTTATGTAAGAGTCCTTGTGGGCGAGCGGTTTTGATGTAAGTTTTCTAATTTATTCTTGACTTTACCGGCGTGGATTTTTTTCTGCAATTTCGGTATCAAAAAGTAAAACAATTGAAATATTCGTGTTTACCGTGAAAACAAAAGTTTGGTTCAAAAACATGAGCCAGTCACTTTAAGTAATTGGTACAGATTAGATGAACATGAACTCATACAATGGTGTCTTCTAACTAGTTTTCTCCGTAAATCAATGTAAGGTATAACAAGGAATGTTGGAATTTTTTTTCAATCGAAGTTTTCATGCCAGCTTTGGAATTTGTTATTCCCAATAAGACTTTTGAACATGAATAATTATTTTTAACTTTCATTGTCCCCGCCAGAATCAGTTTACGATATTACATTTGTATTTGTTTGTATTTGTATGTCTTTGCTATTGCGATTTCTTATCGTCTTTGAAATAAAAGTTGTTGTTGTTGTTGTTGATGTTGTTGTTGTCGTTGTAGCTGTTGTTGTTGTCGGTGATGTTGTTGTTGTTGTTCTTGCTGTTGTCGGTGTTATTGTTGTTGTTGTTGTCGGTGCTGTTGTTGTTGTTGATGTTGTTGTTGTCGTTGTAGCTGTTGTTGTTGTCGGTGCTGTTCTTGTTGTTGTTGCTCTTCCTGTTGTCGGTGTTGTTGTTGTTGTTTTTGTTATTGTTGTTATTATCTGAAAAGACAAAACTGCAAAAGAAAGTGGTGAGAAAGCTGTAGCTATACATGAATATGTTAGGGCTCAATTTTGGGCGAGGAAGCCCTCTCTCTCTCTTCCTGTAGGACGTCAAAAATGGACTCAACTTATTAGTTTTTGGTATTTGTTGGCCCATTGTTATGCCGCATTACAGCTCACGCCGGATATAGCTTACACGTTAGTTGTATACGTTCATTATGACACCGTATACAGCCTACACCAAATACAGCACACCGTGAGCTGTATACGTCAAGTGTTGCGAATGCATATAGTTGGTGTTGTTGCTATCATTCCTTCTGCTGTTTTAGTTGTGTTGTTGCTGTTGCTATCATTGCTGCTGATGTTTAAGTTGTTTTGTTATTAATGCTGCTGCTGACATGTATGAGTGGTAGTAGTAGTGGTGGTGGTAGTGGTACTACTGATAACACCACTTTTGATGTTACAGCTAGAGTTACTGTTACTGCTACTTCATTTATTTCTACTATTGCTACGACGAAGATTATGATGGTGGTGATATCGATCAAGTATAGTCAAATCATTTTGAATACTAGTGATTCAAAATGGGAGTTATATACATTAAGTTTAAAGATATATTTCAAAAGTATATGTATATAGTTTACGTTAGCTCTATCCGCTATCAACTAACGAATACAGCTCACATATAAGCTATAAACGGCACAAGTTATATACGGTGTCAAAGTGTATTCGTCAGAATCGATCTAAGTAAAATTAATGAACATTTGGAAAATTCTCGATTGTCATTTTCCAGGGACATGTAAGTACGGTAAGCCCTGGTTTAATGCAGTGTTCATCATTCCAGGGACAATAAATAGAGGATATTAAAAATAGGAAATAGAGGAAATAAAATACGATCTTACACTGAATTCAACAAATTTTCTTTTTATTGCATGCATATATATCGTGTTTTTCCCCGCTAGAGTAATAATGGTTGTTGGAATTGAAATTATTTTTAGATAAAACCCTAGTTCAATCAACGAAACCTATCATGTTTAACATTTAATGAGACAAAAAACAAGTATTTAAACAAAAGCATTTCGTAAATAAAAAAATGTATCGCGTAGAAATACAATTCAATGAAACTTGAGCATGTGACATTTTTGTACATTCAAAAACATTCCAGGAACAGATAACTATTGGGAACGCTGGTTAAATGCAGTGTTTATCATTCCGGGACAGATAAATGCGGGGAACGCTGCTTTAATGCAGTGTTTATCATTCCGGGACAGATAAATGCGGGGAAAGCTGCTTTAATGCAGTGTTTATCATTCCGGGACAGATATAGCGGAGAACGCTGATTTAATGCAATGTTTATCATTCCAGAACAGATAAATGCGGGGAACGCTGATTTAATGCAATGTTTATCATTCCAGGAGAGATAAATGCGGGGAACTATACTTTAATGCAATGTTTATCATTCCAGGACCAGATCAATACGGGAAATCCTGCTTTAATGCAATGTTTATCATTCCAGGACTAGATCAATGCGGGAATCCCTGCTTTAATGCAATGTTTATCATTCCAGGACCAGATCAATTCGGGAATCTCTGCTTTAATGCAATGTTTATCATTCCAGGACCAGAACAATGCGGGAATCCCTGCTTTAATGCAATGTTTATCATTCCAGGACCAGATCAATGCGGGAATCCCTGCTTTAATGCAATGTTTATCATTCCAGGACCAGATCAAGGCGGGAATCCCTGCTTTAATGCAATGTATCATTCCAGGACCAGATGAATGCGGGAATCCCTGCTTTAATGCAATGTTTATCATTCCAGGACCAGATCAATGCGGGAACCCTGCTTTAATGCAGTGTTTATTATTGCATGTACAGATAAATGAGGGAATCCCTGCTTTAATGCAGTGTTTATTATTCCAGGACTAGATCAATACGGGAAACCCTGCTTTAATGCAATGTTTATCATTCCAGGACCAGATCAATGCGGAAATCCCTGCTTTAATGCAATGTTTATTATTGCATGTACAGATAAATGCGGGAATCCCTGCTTTAATGCAATGTTTATCATTCCAGGACCAGATCAATGCGGGAATCCCTGCTTTAATGCAATGTTTATCATTCCAAGACCAGATCAATACGGGAATCCCTGCTTTAATGCAATGTTTATCATTCCAGGACCAGATCAGTTCGGGAATCCCTGCTTTAATGCAATGTTTATCATTCCAGGACTAGATCAATACGGGAAACCCTGCTTGAATGCAATGTTTATCATTCCAGGACCAGATCAATGCGGAAATCCCTGCTTCAATGCAATGTTTATCATTCCAGGACTAGATCAATACGGGAAACCCTGCTTTAATGCAATGTTTATCATTCCAGGACCAGATCAATGCGGGAATCCCTGCTTTAATGCAATGTTTATTATTGCATGTACAGATGAATGCGGGAATCCCTGCTTTAATGCAGTGTTTATCATTCCAGGAACAGATAAGTACGGGGAACCCTGCTTTAATGCAATGTATAAAAGATTGCAAATCAACTCTCCAAAGGAAGTGCTGGAGTTTCCTGATTACAGTTACCGTGAACACTTTGGAAGAAGAGTCCCTTCGTACCTTTATAGAGGGGAAATGCTGGACTACATGGAAGGTTGGTTTTATTCATTTGAGAGGTCCTCGTGTATGTAGGCTACAAAGTTATTTTACCTTGTATAAGCTTTTCTTTCTTGTGTTACATATAATGTGTTTTTTATTACAATATCTGTGTGTGGTATACAACAGTTTTCACATTCAATACTCTGCATGTACTTTTAGTAAAATTTCAATATAATTTAGATTTGTAAGCTTTTAAGCTGCACTCTCACAGATTGACCGTTTGACAACTTTTTTTTTGATTTTTGTTGTCTTTTTGCGTAAATATCTGAACAACATTGATCATAAAACTCCTGATGAAAGATCAAATTGCATTTTTCATATTTAGGTTAAAAAATTAAAGCTTTATTTAATAACGCTTTAAGAAAAATGAGCATTTCGGCAGTTTTCCAAACAATTGAGATCTGTTCTTTTGTGAGTTATCTTATATGACTGTGTTGAAAGCTTTATTTTCAAAATCAACTGATTCTGAGACATCAATAAAAATAATATAAAAGTCAAAACTGCCAATCTGTGAGAGTGCAGCTTTAATCTTAAGACTGAAGACCTAATAAGAAAACATGGATCTACTTATTCTACATCTTAGTATATTTTCCGGTTGCAAAGAATATTAGAAACTGTGTTAAATCGTAACAATCAACGCATGTTTGTTAATTATTTCTGTTGGCGTCTACTGAGACGGTAATTATGACGTTTTCTGTTGTGTTTTTCTGTTCTCTTTAGTATATTATTTATTTTGCTTAGACTAAAACTAGAATGTTAGAGTCCAAGATTTTCTTCACGTAAAACTGCTATCATAGCCATGCCATTATATTTAAAATGTTTACTTCTTCCTTCAAGGCAGATGGACAGACAATTCAAGATGTGATTTAAGGCAATTCATCAGGTTTGGAACTGCTGTTCGGCATGTGGCATTTGACGACGAATCCGGAAATTTCAAGGTCACGGTAAACGACCTTGAAAAAGGCTCTTACCACGAGGAGACGTTCACTCATGTAATAGTCGCCGTCGGTCTGTACAACCATCCATGTTTGCCAGAATTCCCTGGTATCGACTCCTTTGAGGGCCGGGTTTTGCACGCTCGCGATTTCAGGGATGATTTTGAATTTAGAAATCAGAAGGTGCTGGTAATTGGAAACGCCATGTCTGGCCAGGACATTGCTTTCCATATCATGAAAGGAGGCGGTCAGAAAGTTTATTTAGGGTACAAAAATGTGCCGTCTCCATACAAATGGCCGGAAACAATTGTTGAAAAAGGTCCGATTAGTTGTTTTAATCGCCGAAGAGTGCAGTTTGCAGACGGGTCCAGTGATGAGATCGACTCCGTCGTCTTCTGTACCGGATACAATAGTATATATCCGTTCATGGAGAACCGACTAAGAATAACGTGCAAGTCAACGCTCTACCTGAAAGATGTGTATAAAGGTTGCCTGTACATGCCCCAAGGGGACAACCGGCTGTTCTATGTTGGGGCGGTCAGAGGGCTAGTGGGTCTTTCCCTCATCGACTGCCTGGCAGCGTGGACAGCCAGGTATGAGGCGTTTTATATAAAAATATAATTGTTAATTTTAATGATTAAGAATGGGCGGAGTGAGCGTAGCGAACCAATGTCTTCGAACGTTAAAATATCCATGGATATGTTGTCAGTCCTTGTGACCGAGTGGTCAAGACATCGGTTTTAAAACTTTTGTCTTGAGTGTACCGGCCTGGGTTCGCTTACCACTGATTCAAGAATATTTGTTAGTTCCTACAATTTCGGTATCAAAGAGACAAAAAAATAAGAGTTTCCGGTTGCTTTTTCGGAAATACTATATTTACGTTCAAAAACATGAGCGAGTCCCTTTATAGGTGAAATTAAATTTATTTTGATTTTATAAATAAGAGAAATTCAAATTTAAGCTTACTATATGTTGCAGATATATTAATGAACAGACACTAGAGAAGCAAGTTTCTGAGGATGAAATGAGGGCTTACGTTGACAAATGGATGACAAAGGCGATGGGTATACGTGAACATGCTGACATTGTAACCTACCAGTGTGAACTGATGGCGGACCTGGCAAAGAGCTCGGGGTATGGGATGCAGTACACATTGAGTCTGCCTCTGTTCTTGGAGTGGATTAAGCATAGAAACGATGATGCCTGGACATACAGGGATCACCAGTTTACTTCGATGTACACTGGAGACTAGTGTTTTTTACTTATACACAAATATATTTTTGAGCTCTGAACTCTATTTTAAAGTTCGAGTATGTTTTAGTGCTGTAACCTTTTGATATGTATATCCAAATTACTTCTATAAACTTTTTGACCCCTTTTAACCCCCAGAATGATAACAAATACTTCCATCGCAATAACAAAATGCATAAAAAACGAAAGTAAAGATCTAAATTTAGCGCGCACAACGTCATTACGAAATTTGCATATCATTTGACTTTCTAAATGCCGGTATTTCTATGTTGCTTTTTATACTAATGATTTGCAATTTTTTTTAAATTAAGAAGTAAGTTTTATTTTTATTGTTAACAAAATAATCATTACTGTACTTCAACACTTACTATATTATTTTCAATACATATTTCATTTGAAACTTAATCAAAATCAACTGAAGGAAGGGAGTTAATAAGACAATAAGTATTTATTAAATCGGCCGATTTTTTACATAGCACCATTGATCATATTTCATTCGAAAATGCTTGCATCACATTTATTTAAGAAATAGGAGCTAAATTTTCTTCGTATGAAATTTCATTTAAAAAAGTTAAGTATTTATCTAGTTATTTCTCGGGTAACTGCTCAGGTACTGTTTGCAAAGCGCGCTTCTCCGCTCACTTATCTACCTCATTAGCATATAATGAGTCAGTGGTCGAATTAGGGATTTCGTTGGTATTTACCATACATCTTTTTGTAATAAGGCATCATGTGGACCTGGGGATTTTATCAGACGTTATCTGAGACTCTATCAAAGTTATACACGATTTTTCCTTTATAAAGTATTCAATCCGAAGAGGTAATTTGCCTTTAAATAAAGTGCATGCATATACATGCTATTTTGGACTGGTATTTGTCATGACAATAGAGGCCTATTTTTACTGGTTTAATGGTCCTGCACCATATTGTTATTCTGATTTCTCATTTCATAATAACGACAAGTTCCTATTCACAATTCAAGAATATCATGGTCACTAAACTAGGTTTCGCGACAAGCTCATGTTATCTGCGATTTGAGCCATATCCCTCGTTTGAAAAGAGAAACGGGTCATAGGTTCCCTTCTGTGTATTTAAAATGTAAATCCTTTGTGTATATTAAACATAATCATTAACATATTGCATTACACGAGTGAGAAATAGTTTTAAAGTAGGTATCACACTATTCATGAGCCTTGTGTGTTCCTTATTCATGTGTTCCCAGTTCTGTCTTGACTTCAGCTTACAAGTCTTACAGAAATGATGCTATAATCATTTTGTGAACCAAGCACTACCGAAATCTTAACAGGACCAAGCACTTCCCAAGATCATACATGTTGTACCTTTTTTCAGCCTTATTAACAGAAGGAATACTTTGAAATAATTGCACATGTAATCATATTGTGTGTTGTAGTTTTCTTCCAAAGGGTGGGATTTCATAGAAAAACAATACACAGTACATACCATCTCACTGGGCGCAGTCATTTTATTGGCCGGTTTCATCATAACAGATGACCATGTGTTTCTTGAATCAGTCAATGACATAGTAGCACCGCAAACGCTCGCCCATTGTTTTCATGGTTTTGTGATTATTGTTTTTTATTTGGATAAAGAGCATAATTCGACAAAAAGTTACCCAGACAGTAGGCTTTTGCTACAAATACATGTAATTAATGTCATTGGTTACACATGTTCTACTATTGTGGAGAAACACATATACTTAGTTCCATGTGAATATCTTGAATGGATTTCAGTCATGGCCATGGGTATATGATTATTTATTAAAGGACTGCAACAGTGCTATAAAAGTTCCTGGAGTTTTTCCCTCGGAAGCAGACAAGCGTCAAATATGGTTGATAAACATGGCACCAAGAGAAATAAAACTTGACAATGAACCAATATTATATAACTGAAGGCTTATATAAAACATTGTCTTACAACCAAGAACATTTATTTGCCAAGTCAGAATTTTTCTAGCTTACTAGAGGACACAGAATTGTGGACAGAAAGATGGATTTAATCAAACATGCAATTCTCGAAAGCAGTCACTGAAACCCAGCTTGGGATCAAACAGTCTGATTCAGCATTTTGCATTCAAAATGGAGACCTTTTGCTGCCTGTATTAAGTTGAGCCATTTTGAAACCGTTTCATCATTTATATTCATTTGGAGGTACATTTTGTATATCCTAATGTTTTTATGTAAATGTTTGAGCAAAAAACAATATTTACAACTGTACACAAGTCTGAAGTAAAAAGCTCCCAAACCTGATTTCAGGATTATTCCTAAACCTTTTGGGACAAACAGCTCCAAAAATTCGACCCAATAGGATCATTACGAAAAGTGCAGGAATGAACTAGGCCACGAGGCACACAATATGAGCTTTTTAGATCGCTGGAGCTTTTATCCTAAGTAGCTGAAAATGGAGCTTGAAAATTGAAATTAGCTGCTGTAAAGGCACCTTTTGGAACAAACAAACCTCAAAATTGGACTAAGGGGACCATAACCAACGAGCTGCACCAATAAGAAACATTGACACTATCTGACTGAACTTGTACAGTGGATTTAAATAACACAATCAGGTTTGAGGATGCATTTATAATGCCCAATCATTTATTGAACAACTGAGGTGAGTTCACATTACAACATAATTCATCATCATGAGTAGTGCTGCATGCAATAAAATGGACATAACTTCTTGAATATAAAAAAATGAAACAAGTATAATAATACGACAGTTATTATATTTCTAAATTATGCATACATAACACATAAAAATATGTACCTTTTTGGCACATTCCCTACCATTCTAACTTTGTCAGATTTATTCTACATGGCAGATATACAACTAAATCTGATACACAATAAACAAAAGTTATTTGCTCAAATGTTCAGAACTTTGTTTAAGTAAACAACATGATATACGCCATTGTGTTAACTTTTAAATTGTGTTAAAGTCCTAGTTGAGTCCTTCTATAAGTGACCACTCCCCCCCCCCCCAAAAAAAAGTGTATTGTACACAACCTCTGTGTAATGATCTCAATCTAATTGTCTTATCAGATCTCCGAGCTGAATATCCTGCAGTTCAGTTTTGGAGGTTTTATTATAGAAATGGACCCTAAATGGCACTGAGCCAATAAACAAATAAACAGGAAATTGTAAAAATGGGAAGTATTCCATGATGTGCTCACATATTTAACTGTGTAGTTTATTTGAGTACATAATCTTGCACTAGCCCTGAACTATGACATATTTTTGTCATCCTTATTCTTTAATAAATAAATTCCAAGACACAAGCTAGACTAATAAGCTAATAATACACTATCAGGTTTGTGACTGCGGGAACAGGTTGTCCTGCATTTTCCGTATCAACTCCAGGACCTTGGTTTCCTTTAGCTGCTCTTTTGACTGGCTCGCCTAGTAAAGAATAAGAATGTTAAACTTGATTGCATGAGACTACAATAGGGATGTTAAACTTGATTGCATGAGACTACAATAGGGATGTTGAACTTAATTGCACGAGACTACAATAGGGATGTTAAACTTGATTGCATGAGACTACAATAGGGATGTTGAACTTAATTGCACGAGACTACAATAGGGATGTTGAACTTAATTGCATGAGACTACAATAGGGATGTTGAACTTAATTGCACGAGACTACAATAGGGATGTTGAACTTAATTGCACGAGACTACAATAGGAATGTTGAACTTAATTGCACGAGACTACAATAGGGATGTTGAACTTAATTGCACGAGACTACAATAGGGATGTTGAACTTAATTGCATGAGACTACAATAGGGATGTTGAACTTAATTGCACGAGACTACAATAGGGATGTTGAACTTAATTGCACGAGACTACAATAGGGATGTTGAACTTAATTGCACGAGACTACAATAGGGATGTTGAACTTAATTGCACGAAACTACAATAGGGATGTTGAACTTTATTGCATGAGACTAGAATATAAATGTTAAACTTGATTGCATGAGACTACAATAGGGATGTTGAACTTAATTGCACGAGACTACAATAGGGATGTTGAACTTGATTGCATGAGACTACAATAGGGATGTTGAACTTAATTGCACGAGACTACAATAGGGATGTTGAACTTAATTGCACGAGACTACAATAGGGATGTTGAACTTAATTGCACGAGACTACAATAGGGATGTTGAACTTAATTGCACGAGACTACAATAGGGATGTTGAACTTAATTGCATGAGACTACAATAGGGATGTTGAACTTAATTGCACGAGACTACAATAGGAATGTTGAACTTAATTGCACGAGACTACAATAGGGATGTTGAACTTTATTGCACGAGACTACAATAGGGATGTTGAACTTGATTGCATGAGACTACAATAGGGATGTTGAACTTGATTGCATGAGACTACAATAGGGATGTTGAACTTTATTGCACGAGACTACAATAGGGATGTTGAACTTAATTGCATGAGACTAGAATATAAATGTTAAACTTGATTGCATGAGACTACAATAGGGATGTTGAACTTAATTGCACGAGACTACAATAGGGATGTTGAACTTTATTGCACGAGACTACAATAGGGATGTTGAACTTTATTGCATGAGACTAGAATATAAATGTTAAACTTGATTGCATGAGACTACAATAGGGATGTTGAACTTAATTGCACGAGACTACAATAGGGATGTTGAACTTAATTGCACGAGACTACAATAGGAATGTTGAACTTAATTGCACGAGACTACAATAGGGATGTTGAACTTAATTGCACGAGACTACAATAGGGATGTTGAACTTAATTGCACGAGACTACAATAGGGATGTTGAACTTAATTGCACGAGACTACAATAATGTTGAACTTAATTGCACGAGACTACAATAGGGATGTTGAACT
Organism: Mya arenaria; assembly: GCF_026914265.1. NCBI lineage: Eukaryota > Metazoa > Mollusca > Bivalvia > Myida > Myidae > Mya > Mya arenaria. The sequence continues at coordinate 12,557,441 of NC_069131.1, read as the reverse complement.
TTATTGCATGAGACAAGAATATAAATGTTAAACTTGATTGCATGAGACTACAATAGGGATGTTGAACTTAATTGCACGAGACTACAATAGGGATGTTGAACTTAATTGCACGAGACTACAATAGGGATGTTGAACTTAATTGCACGAGACTACAATAGGGATGTTGAACTTAATTGCACGAGACTACAATAGGGATGTTGAACTTAATTGCATGAGACTACAATAGGGATGTTGAACTTAATTGCACGAGACTACAATAATGTTGAACTTAATTGCACGAGACTACAATAGGGATGTTGAACTTAATTGCACGAGACTACAATAGGGATGTTGAACTTAATTGCACGAGACTACAATAGGGATGTTGAACTTAATTGCATGAGACTAGAATATAAATGTTAAACTTGATTGCATGAGACTACAATAGGGATGTTGAACTTAATTGCACGAGACTACAATAGGGATGTTGAACTTGATTGCATGAGACTACAATAGGGATGTTGAACTTAATTGCACGAGACTACAATAGGGATGTTGAACTTAATTGCACGAGACTACAATAGGAATGTTGAACTTAATTGCACGAGACTACAATAGGGATGTTGAACTTAATTGCACGAGACTACAATAGGGATGTTGAACTTAATTGCATGAGACTACAATAGGGATGTTGAACTTAATTGCACGAGACTACAATAGGGATGTTGAACTTAATTGCACGAGACTACAATAGGGATGTTGAACTTTATTGCACGAGACTACAATAGGGATGTTGAACTTGATTGCATGAGACTACAATAGGGATGTTGAACTTGATTGCATGAGACTACAATAGGGATGTTGAACTTAATTGCACGAGACTACAATAGGGATGTTGAACTTTATTGCATGAGACTAGAATATAAATGTTAAACTTGATTGCATGAGACTACAATAGGGATGTTGAACTTAATTGCACGAGACTACAATAGGGATGTTGAACTTTATTGCACGAGACTACAATAGGGATGTTGAACTTTATTGCATGAGACAAGAAAATAAATGTTAAACTTGATTGCATGAGACTACAATAGGGATGTTGAACTTAATTGCACGAGACTACAATAGGGATGTTGAACTTAATTGCACGAGACTACAATAGGGATGTTGAACTTTATTGCACGAGACTACAATAGGGATGTTGAACTTGATTGCATGAGACTACAATAGGGATGTTGAACTTAATTGCACGAGACTACAATAGGGATGTTGAACTTAATTGCACGAGACTACAATAGGGATGTTGAACTTAATTGCACGAGACTACAATAGGGATGTTGAACTTTATTGCATGAGACTAGAATATAAATGTTAAACTTGATTGCATGAGACTACAATAGGGATGTTGAACTTAATTGCATGAGACTACAATAGGGATGTTGAACTTGATTGCATGAGACTACAATAGGGATGTTAAACTTGATTGCATGAGACTACAATAGGGATGTTAAACTTAATTGCACGAGACTACAATAGGGATGTTGAACTAGATTGCATGAAACTAGAATATAAATGTTAAACTTGATTGCACGAGACTACAATAGGGATGTTGAACCTGACTGTTTGAGAATAGAATAGGGATGTTGAACCTGACTGTTTGAGAATAGAATAGGGATGTTAAACTTAATTGCACGAGACTACAATAGGGATGTTAAACTTGATTGCATGAGACTACAATAGGGATGTTAAACTTGATTGCATGAGACTACAATAGGGATGTTGAACTTAATTGCACGAGACTACAATAGGGATGTTGAACTTAATTGCACGAGACTACAATAGGGATGTTGAACTTGATTGCATGAGACTAGAATATAAATGTTAAACTTGATTGCATGAGACTACAATAGGGATGTTGAACCTGACTGTTTGAGAATAGAATAGGGATGTTGAACATGATTGCATGAGACTACATTAGGTATGTTGAACCTGACTGTTTGAGAATCGAATAGGTAAGTTGAACATGATTGTATGAGACTATATAAGGTATGTTGAACCTGACTGTTTGGGAATAGAATAGGTAAGTTGAACATGATTGTATGGTAATACATTAGGTATGATTGCATGAGACTACATTAGGTATGTTGAACCTGACTGTTTGAGAATAGTGAAGGGATGTTGTTTAAAGATAATTGTATGAACATAGAATAATATGATTGTTGAACTTGATTGTATGAGAATAAAATAGGGCATATAAAAATTTATTAGAAAATGAAAAATTTGAACTTCATACCTGGTATTTATCCATAACCTGTTCAGCTGCCCACACTGCGTACTTGCTGTTACTACTTGTCTTAGTTTTGGAATATCCTGTTGCTAAGTTACTGCACGTCTGCAAATACACATGTTTAGTACGCTTTAATATTATCCTTTGTTTTTATGTATTTAAATAGTTTGCCATAAATCAGTAGTGCCTCAATAAAGGTTTTCATCAGTGTTTTGTACATATACTTTTTATATAGATTCTTTCAATATATTAATATATTAATCATAATAAATGGTCTGGTTGTCAAAAGAAAAACATCACAAGTTTTCTTCTTTTTGTCTTAGCTACTAAAATGAAGATAATGAATTAGGTCCCCACAGCAGATACATGTGAACGGTAATATCACCAAATTCTGCCCACAGCCACAGATTTCATATCTATGCAGCCTACTTTTTTCTACAATTATTTCATTATTTGGCAGAACCACCTTCAATTATTTAATTATTTTTGATAGTGCACTTTTTTTGTCTGACATCTCAGTAGCTAATGTACAACATTTTAATTTATTCATTTTAAATTCTAAAAAAATCATACTTATGGACTTGAATGAATAAAGCCGGACAGATTGCTTTATCTATAAGCTGTAATTAATATTTTTCAAAGTAACTTTTTATCTTTTATTTATTTCAATGAATTCAGCATTAAATCTCGCATATGTTCAATGTAATTAATGTTCACATGGCAAAAACAATCAGTTGTAGAATTTTAAACCCTGTTGATATGTCTGGCATACTTTGCACTTAATGCAGGACAAACTGAAATCACTGTTTTAGAGGAATCTGATATATCCAAGGGAAGTCACTCTCTTTGAAACTTTATTCAGTATATCTAATAGTTGAGTTTAACCTTGAGATAATTCTTGTTAAAAATCGTAATAGTGGACATGATGTTGTATAGAAAATAAACATGAATAATTTATGGTATTTTATCTCCAGCCTGTAACCCAAACTTCAGTTTAAATTGATTCCCTTGGAACAGAAAGCAATTTTTCGATTGTCTCACATGTTTTGTGTACACTGGTTGACTTACCAGAAGCAGCCCAAACTGTGCCCTCATATTGTTTGGGTTCAGTTTGCAGGCCTGGGCAAAGTATGACCTCGCTATCTCCAGATTCTCAAAGCCGCCCTGGGTGTACTTGATCTGAAATACAAATGCACAAGTTTCAAGTTCAGGTAAAGAGGTCACAATGAAGGACCCAAATTCTCAAATACTTACAACTTGATTTTACAAAATAACAAAAAATTAATTTATGATTATCAATATAAAGCTTATTCTTTAAATCTCAGAACACTTTAAAATGAAAACATAACTGAAAATGTATCAAAACCAAAATAGTGAGCTTAGCTTCATCCTAAAATAACTGACTTCAGCTTGATAAAAAATTGGGGTATACAACGCTAAAACAAGGTACTGAATAAATCACTTGAGAAATTGTCAAAATATTCATATAAACTTTGTTGGAAACATGAAGATTTTTGTAATGTTGCATACACCTGCGTGATAAAGCAATATACGAATTACCATGAAAACATGTTGCTAGGGTCTTAATGATGGTTCTAACATGGACAGCATATGGGTTAGTAATTTATGAAAAGTACCTGTCTTGTATCAAGATCAATTCTTTCTAAAATGAGGAATAATAACAATAGTGCAATACCAGTGCTAAGAAAGATATTTATTTACACAGTCAGTTCTGGCGAAAGTAGTCTATGTCATGTTATAGTGGATGATATCACTATCATTTTAACGTATCAAGAAAATATGTATCAGAATGGATTTCTCTTTTCAGTATGGTAATGTCTTGTTGCACTGAAAGTCATGTTGTGTAATCACCGTCTCACAGTGAGGCATCCAAGAAACATTTCTAACCGCAGATATGACAGAGACCTGTCTATCATAGCTGGTTGGCAATGGAGACAGAGCAGAACTTAACTTTTGAATGGCCTTTTATGTGATGTACCATGTATTATTTCATTGTATTTGGTATTTACCATTTGACATTAAAGTATCTTGTCTGTGGCACAAGAATTTATGACTTGTTCCATATATTCCCTACATGTTAAGTGATGTTTAATAATAAATACTTTATATTTGGAACAAAATTAAATATAAATATAAAAGAAGACAACAAACCTCTGCAAATTTCTGATGGTAGAGGTGGTTGTGTGGGTTTGACATTATGAGTTCCTCCATGCAGAATGCTGCCTTGCTGTAGTCCTGGATCTGGAGGTACAGGTCACATAACTCCTGCCAACCATCAAAGTCTGTCATAAACCTGAAGTGAAAAGTGTATAAACAAGTTAGTGTGCTTCATAGTCTCAATTTCCAATGCAGTTGGTTTAAACATATTGTATTAATGAAAGAACTGTACAAAATATGCAAGGTCATATACAATATCAAAATATAGAATTGGACTTGAGATGGTAAACAACTTATGGAGGTCCTTTCCCACATGAAGTCTTTCCAATGCAGTTCTCTCCCTTGCAACTTTTTTTTTAAATCCTTGTGCAAAGGTTTTTCAAAAAGAGAAAAGATTTTCATTAACCTATAATGCGAAACAGCTATCTCATGCTATCCCAACTATGAGGCACATTGTATGAAATTGAAAAAAGAATATTGGCTATGCTTCATATGGAAACATTTCATTGGTTTATGGTGATTATTAGATCATATGAGCCAATCAATAAATAAACATTCTGGTTATTTACAATAATAATCATAGGAGGATACAGAAGTCCAACTTAAACATTATAAAATGTATTCAGAAGTTATGGTTATTTCTGGTCTTCATAAGGTTGCATGCAAAACAGGAATTAACATCATAAATAGAAAATGATGTAAACGTCTCATGACGTGTACAGCAATAATGTCAAAGTACAGCATTTTTACACAAAATATACAAGAAATGCTTGTCTATTCCCAAGTATATTTTGTGTGTATTTTGTTGTTGTTGTTTTAAAAAATGATCATTTGTTTTATAGGGTCAGACATCAACTGTATTTATTCATGAGGCCTAAAAAAAATACATTTGGTTCGGGTTACCCGACCCTACCTACGGAATAGGCGCCGACCCTACCGTTTTTATAGTCAGTTTGAAAAAAAATGAAAAACTAAAAAAAAAAAAAAAAAAAAAAAATTCCTTTTTTTTTTTATTGCTTTCTAATATTAAGTTTAAACCTTAAATGCTTGTACAGAAGATAGCTTTAACATCATTCTCCAATGATGAAAATTATATTCTTATATTAAACCTAATAAAAAAAATAAATAAAAAAAATAAAAAGCCTACCTACCCTACCTATTTTTTTTAAGGATGTAACCCTAACCAAACAATTATTTTTTTTTAGGCCTGAGTGAAATAAGACCTCAGTGCTTGAAACAAGGATTAAACATCTACAAAAGTTCAAAATTGCTCTACTGTTGATAATTATTGAAAATTGTGACTGAAGATGCTCTATTTTGCCGAAAACCTTTATAAAAGCTACTGAAAATTGGGACTTTAGGATTGGATTAACAAAGTTCTTAAGTCAGAAAAATAGCTTGTTATCATGTACCCTACTGTAAATGAGCTGTTTGGTCTTTGTTCAAGAGTAAGTAAAACAATGTATACAACAATTTTCCAAGAAAGATGTTGTCAACACCACATCTGTGAATAAGTCCTTTTACAAATTGAAGTGAATGACCGTAAAGTTTGTTTTCAACTAAATCACTGAAAGATACAAGAAATGATACATCAATCAATACATCATTACTTAACATTAATTAACTAAGTCACTTACGTTTCTAAGTACTTGTTAAGCTTTTCAATGGCCTCATGTACCTTATTGCGCTCCTTTAACATCGCTATCTGCCTCTTAGTAGCAAACTGTAATAAATAGTAGAGAGATAAACATTTTTAATGTAACTTGTTCAATACATAAAAGGATGATTTACGTATTTTCAATAGTATTGATTACAATTATAATGTACACACTTGTTTAATCTTTATGCAAATTATGATTATTATGAAGACTGTACAGTCTCCGGGATGTGATCGACCTTGCGGTTGAAGGGCTAAAATGGTGGTAAAAGGGGGTTGAAGCTCTCTACCACAGGAGCAAAACTGGGTTTTAGATGCCATATTGAGGGCTCTCCAGGCTTCTAATATAAAGCAAACTTGAGTGTCAATACTAAAAGATGGTTTTAATCTAAATCAACAGCATGAGGGACATCAAGGGGGTTTGGGGGGAACCAAAGGGGGCAAGACACACAGCCACAAGCATCAAGGGCTTTTAAGAAGCTTTATTGAGGTCTCTTCTGGTTCTGGCTCCAGTTTTCAAGTAAACTCTAGTGTCAATACAAATTAAGTAAAAACCTTTTATTTTATTTTTTGTAACTTGTTACTGGACCCATCAGATCTAAAGAAGTCTGCAAAACTGCCGACAAATCACATCCCTATCAGTATCACCTTTTTGAAACAAATATATCTAACTCAAATGTGATAAGCAAAACAGCCCATATAGTGTCCCTGTGTAATTTTAACATGCCCTCATGTAAATAATGTTTTAAATGGTGGATTTCATCATATAAGTTATGTCTTATGATTAAAAAAGCTGAATATAATGTAACCATAGATTTACCATATTTGTATTGTCTCCTTCCAAAATACGGTCATACATTTCACTGGCTTTTGTATAACTGAAATGTAAACATATCCATGTTGTATCCTGTATAAGATTGCTGGTAAGATTATATTAAGAAGCAGAAAACATTCAATGGTAAAACATCAATAATATGTGTTATGATTTAAACTTTTTTTACTCTCAATTTCTAAGAAGAATGTCTTATAGTTTACAGGGTTTTTTTCATGTGTTTTTATGGCCAGTATTTGCCAATATTTCCAATGTCAAAAAGTATGCCAAATTTTTATCCCAATAAGAGTGTAAAAAAATCCAAAAGAAAAACAAAACAACAAATCATTTATTAAAAAAACGACAAATTTAGCTGCATTTTATTCTGACAGGCATTGGCTAAACAGCTATTATGTGATTAATTCAGAGCTAAAATACCCGGTAATTGTATATAAAATGCCTTACTTTTCCTTTGCTTCAAAGTACATTCCCTTCAGTCTCATGACCCTCATCGATTCTGGAAACTTGAGGTCAAGCGCTGCTACACACTCCTGCAAAGGTTTGTTCATAGATAAACAGATGTTACATAGTGCTAACGCTCACATCTCCACCAATAAAATTACCAGACAAATTTGCAACAGATAAAAAAAAAAATGTCTAAGCTCAAGTCTCTGCCATCAGACCTCCATACAGATTTACAACACACATAAAGATAGTGTTTAAGCTCAAGTCTCTGCCATCGGATCTCCATCCAGATTTACAACACACATAAAGATAGTGTTTTAGTTCAAGTCTCTGCCATCGGATCTCCATCCAGATTTACAACACACATAAAGATAGTGTTTTAGTTCGAGTCTCTGCCATCAGATCTCCATCCAGATTTACAACAGACATAAAGATAGTGTTTTAGTTCGAGTCTCTGCCATCAGATCTCCATACAGATTTGCATCAGACATAAAGATGAGCGTTTAAACTAATATTTCCACCAATTGATTAAAAAAGATTAAGTGTTTACACCACTGTCTCTGCCAATGCTGGATGGACTCTAATTTGATAATTTTAAGTTAGACATCAATAGACAATTGGTGATGTAAGATGGGCATGCACACTAGCTAATAATGACACATTATCCACAATGCTACGAAAGGTAATAATTGTTTATTTTGCTTTACAAAATAATTAAATATGCAGTTGTGCTAACCAATGAACATGTAAAACTTCTGTCAAAGGAGGACTTACATTGGCTATGTCAAAATTCTGACAATCCAGAGCTGCGATTGTAACTTGTTCTTGAACCGTCCAAACTGAAAGAAAGTTTTATTTTGTTATTACATTTTAAATCTATTATAATTACAGATGGATAAATAATTTTTAAGTAATAAGACAATAGTTTTACTTGATGTGAAAACTTACAATGTTAGGTAAGTTATTATTATTTTTTTAATTCAATGTACTTGGCATTACATGATAGAATCACATGGCATTATTTAAAATAGCCAAGTTTTTTTGTCATGAAATACCAAGAACATTGAAGTAAAAAAACAATAATAAGTTGATTATGACAATGGCGGCAATTGCCAGCAGGAGCCCTTAATTTATGCATCCAAATAATTTTATATGTAGTTCACAGAAACAAAAATTTTCAACAAAGACATTTAGTTAGCAACCTTCATCTCCGAGTTTGTGTGCGTAGTTAGCGAGGCGTTTCCAAAGTCGAATCACCCTCTGTCCATCACGGACCTGGTCCTCTCGCATCTTCCGCAGAGCATCTCTAGCTTCTGGAAAATAAAAACAAAATAATTTAATAGCATTTTTTTTTATAGTACCCTGATATAGTGACTATGTTTTCATCTATATATACATTAAGTTTAACTCCTATAACATCAGTAACAAATAGTGGGAACTTAACCAAGCTATAATTATTGTACTCATAAATGACAACACTATTCATTTATAAGCACGCTAATTAGTAACAGTTGTCCTTTACAACATGTTATAAACATGGTATAAAGCAGTTACTTCATCCACTTAAGGACCTCATGATTGAAATTATACACTGGAGTTGATACACGAGTTGAAGCACAAGTGTATAATTTTAGTACCTCAGATTGTGGGTATCTAATTCATATATTATTTTTGTTATGTTAAAATCATTGAATGTGTGTTTTTATATGTAGTATAAAACCCTTAAGTTAAAGCTTTATAAAGAAGATTAATTTGACATCATTCTCCAATTATAACAATATGGTTCTTATATAAAGCCTAATAAAAAATGCCTACCTATCCTTCCTGTTTTTGAAAAAGATGTAACCCTAAACAAACCAATTTTATTTGGCCTCAAAACAACATGACATTCTTACTACACTTTCATATATTGCTAATCATCATGAGAAACACACATTCTGATAGAATTAATTGGGATGTGCTTAACAAGTCATGCCATTTAATTATAAATTATGGTTCTGAATTTACTTCAGTGAAAAAGCATTATATTTCTGTATTTTCTTTATGCAACAGTCAATTGTAACCAAGGCTCCCCCAGGTCCAGGGAATAATGGGGACTTTGACTTTCCATCCAGTCAAGCCGGGTAAAAAGCCTGCCTTGCTGCGATGAACTGCTGGTAAACCCCCTGCAAAATGCCCAGCACCCAAGGTAATGACCATTCCCCGCTATTTTGGGCTGAAGACAAAACCTCAGCATTCACCCTTTCCCTGGCTATCCCCGGACCTTGGGGTGGGGCGTGTTACAATTGACCGGAGCTTTACATACTTAACAAAAATTTAATCAAGGTTGTTACCAAAACTTTCTCCGTTTCTGATAAAAATGCAGATCTAACTGCGTGTTCTTAATGCCAAACAATTGTGGATGATTTATGTGATATAAATACAGATAATTGGGTTACCCAGAGTACATATTCATGTTAAAAAGACATACCTAAAAAAATATAGTTCGAATCGATTTGAGGACGAAATCATATCGAGTTACCTCCCCTACCGGTACATCCCTGTTTACAGCTAAAAACTTTGAGATATATTCCGAAATCTATCATAATCTTGATCTAAAATGTTTCATATTGAACAACTTTTACTCTTCAATGATATTTTCTTCAGAAATTTTGACTGGTTATCGTTAAAAATAAATAATACTGCGAATGTTTACCTTCCCAAGACATTCTCGCCAAGTTCTCACAGGAAGTTGATTTGCGTTACTGTATGTGAGACTTCATTCGCGCATGCTCAGTTCGTTGTTACCAGGGACACCAGTGTAAATCATCATTGGAAAAAGGTTGTTGCATCAAATTATTTTACAATACACAAGCAAAAATGATTCCACCCAACGTTTCGCTGGTCAAATATGACAATCCAGTGCTTGTCAGCAGAAATATGGACAAGAAAACTCCAAAGGTTTGTTTTATAACTTTTATTGCTTTTTAGTGTGGTTTATTTCATGAATTCAGAAATGTTGTGTTTTGATGTTTTGACTTTTGAGTTAGAGTCATTGAGTGTCAGTGTCACAATGCATTAAAAGTTGAAGTTGTGTTTCTAATTGTATGCCTAAAACAGAGGGTTGCCATTTTTCATACCCACTTATAGTTTCGTTATAATGCTCTTAATAGCAATGATCTTTTGGCAGGTATATAACCACAAATGTGTCAATTCATAGCATAACCTTTTATGCCTGACACCAAATGTAAATTTAACATCATCATACATCCACTGTACGCAAAAAATACAGTATTTTTACAAGTAATAGATGCTATCTTTTGTAAGAATAGCATTAAAAATAAGTGTTCGGTTAAAAATACAACAGTATGGTAAATCATAAACCAACAAACAACTTTCAGGTCCTATTAATAAGATGTAAGAATCCAAAGAAAAGGTTTGACAATGGTAAATCTACACATAGCATTATCACTTTAATCTATGTGAATGTAAGAATCAGACACTTGATAGTGACATTTGCTGTATTTATTATTTCCAGGCACGTGCACTGAAAGCAAGTCCAGCTCCACCAACAGGCTCTGGACCTGTCCCAAATCCACCTGGGAAACAGAAGCTGGCCCCAGTAGATGCAAAGGCTGCTCAACAAACAGATGAAATCCTCAACTCCATACTGCCTCCACGGTAAGAACCTAATTTTTGTCCTCTTGAAAACAGTTTCACAGCTAAAACACAGTCATGAATTGAATGAATGTATTTATCTTATTAATCATCCTGTTAGTAATGTCCTACTTGCTGAATAGTTTTAAATAGATTTTATTACAGTTTACTTTTTCATGATTTTAACATCAACTCAAACCTTATGTTCTGTATCAAATGTACTTAACGATTATGTACATGTATGATGTATCTGTGTTATTTACAGTGAGTGGACAGAGAGTGGTCAGTTATGGGTACAGCAGGTGTCCAGCACTCCCGCCACCAGACTTGATGTGGTGAACCTCCAAGAAGAACTTGACCGTCGGCTCCAGCAGCGACAAGCACGTGAGACAGGCATCTGCCCTGTACGCCGGGAACTCTACTCACAGTGCTTTGGTATGATTCTTTGCTAATTATTGACCATCATTAACTTATTTTTAATTAAATAACATTTTAACCATTCAATAACACATTAACACTAGCTTTTAAAGAATACGATATTCATCTGACAACAGTGTAGAACATTGACCAGTGATTGTACAGATTATTAATCTAATTGTAAATAATTTCTATTTAATCAAATTATTACATCCAATCACATCCATCTTGACTTTTACAGATGAGCTGATCCGCCAAGTAACCATAAACTGTGCGGAGCGTGGTTTACTGCTGCTGCGTGTGAGAGATGAGATCCGCATGACAATAGCCGCCTACCAGACCCTCTATGAGAGTAGTGTGGCCTTTGGCATGAGGAAAGCTCTACAGGCAGAACAGGGCAAGGCGGATATGGAGAAGAGGGTATGTGTCCTGTGATGGGCTTTTTGTTGCCTTGCCATATTTAGTTACTTGTTTATTATTTGAATTGACGGTTAATGCATTGCAAAAGGGTTAAAGGTACATGTACTAATAATTTATCTAAATGATTTAAATAGTATTGGTGAAATAATAATTGTAGAAATATCACCTCTTCACTTCAGTTTATTTTTTTATGTTAATCATTATGCATGCTAGTTTGCTACCAGTTTCCCATACGATGCTCTAGACTACCAATATGCATGTCATAAGCAAGACAGTGCTGGATCTACATAGTTTCAGAAAAGTCTTATAGTTCTTGCCCAAAAGGTCCCGAAACCGTTGACCCTGTTAACCTCTAATATTGTACAGATATTCAATTGCTTATTTTAGTATTGATTTAAAGTATTCAAAAAAGTCACAAACTGCAATTTCTACTTAAATAATTTTATCGAAATGGAATTAAAGTTTACAGCATTGTTGTTACAGAGACATCAAGAGAAATGGGAGTTACATGTAAATTTATTGAAATGTTGTCATTTTACAGCCCTTAAAACACCTTCAAAAGATAAATCACACCCTCATTTTTCCATTTATTTAATATTGTACTCTTGGTCATTGAATATGCCCCAGTCCGCTAACTTAAAACCAGTGATTAAATTTGCATGTGACTCTGTTATTCAAGAGTTGATATATAAAAAAAATCTATGATACCAGAGGTCAAAATAAGATTAAGCCAACCAGCCCTGCCCTGGTAATGTGTTTTTTGGGATTGCTCAAATTCTTGATCTTATATAACAGGTTTTGGGCTTGTATGTCCAAAAGTCTAATATTGATGACTGTGATATGATCGTAAATACAACCTATATAAAACACATATAAGTACCAGTAGTGCATTTGGCTTCCATATAGATTTCAGAGTCAGCATTTTATAAACAATGTACGGTACATTCCAAATTCCCCTAGTTCATCTTCCCATCATCATTGTCCAAACCTTATATTGTTTTTTTCCCTATACCTACAGCAAGGTGTTGATTCATCGGTAATAGTATATTTACCGTCACATACTGTTATAACTATATTGTTTTTTGTCCATCAAAGCTTTTACATGTTAAATGTAGAAAATGTTGTTAATATTATTAGATTTTAAATAAATAAATAATATAGATTCTTCATTTCTATCTGACAATGATTTTAAAAATGAAATTATAAGCTGATTCACATAATTTTCAATTACAAACAATAAGTTTTGAATTAATTCATAAAATAATTGATAAGACCTTTTAATTATACCGGTTTAATGTCTGAGCTGCCATTTAACTGTTGTGAATAGTACATACAAAATTATGTTGTATTCTTCAGTGTCATATAAACTTAAGATTCCTCTAAAACTAGAAAAATGTTAAAATCAGAACGAGAAAATAAAATTCATAAAGAAAAGCAAATAATAGGTTAGAATTTAGTTGCAGCCCTTCGTCAAGCAAATCAAGTTCTGAAATGGAAAAACATTGTTAAAAAGGAATATATTTTGAGATTTTTCTTTAATGGAGCAGGTTTGTACTCGATGTTGTTAACAAAGATTCACATACAAATGTAATACAATGTCTGCACCATTCCCTTTGTCATCAAATTACACTATATTACTTAAACACTGCTATGTTGTATCACAAACATTTTAATGTGTAAAATGTACCATCCTAAATGTTGAACAATGGCATTTCTACATTGCCTGACAATAAACCAACATCACGCCAGCACTTATTTTACAACTAGGGCAAGAACTGTATAAAACTGCAATTTGTCTTCCAATAAAACGTGCCTGGGTATTTTATGATCCGAATGTTTGTTCTAAGAGAATTAAATCATTGTATTGGAGACTTTGATGGAATGGATGGAAGGAAAAACACTCTTCAGATTGAATTATTTATGGTTAATTAACTAAAGGATTGAGTAAATAGTTTTCATGACAGCTAAATGTTCTTGCCCAATGTAATACATCTAAATGTAATCAGTTGATGAAAATGATAAAAAAAATGTCAGGTGAGCTTTTTTAAGCGCTACTGTATGTTCATTATAATCCAATGTCCAATCTCGAATTTAATATTCAATGCATCACTTTTACATGTTATATAACTAACTAAGTTGTATATTGTTTTTGCTGATCAAAAAATGATATCAAAGAATGAGTCAGATACAATGTACACTACGGGTAAATGTCTTGAACATTTGCCAAGATGGGAAACTTTATAAAATACCCTTCACTATTTGTTATACAAGGATTGTTGTGAATTATGTTCTAATTTAGAGATTAAATTTATCATTATTTTGTGCTAAAATAAGTCATTTAGATTTTTTGTTTAATGTACTTGTTTCAACTTTAACACAAATTTTTTTGTTTAGAAAGCCATTTTCATTAACTCAATCATTCTTGAAAAATTTACACATTTTTAGTCTATCGTAACTAGTTTTTGAGATTAAAACCTGTTTCCAGTCTAATAATACAGATTGAATATTAGTTGATAAATACTGTTAAAAGTTAATTCACTGAAGAACACTGAGAAAAAATGTATTAAAAGCCATTGTTTTTATTACATTCATAACTCTGCATTCCCTTATTAATAAGAGCAAGACTGTTGTCACTCATTCTATTTCTATATCGAGTAAGCACCATCCTGCGCTATGCTTGCAGTTCAGGAAGTTGACTATGGACTGATCCTAGGTGGTGTTTAAAAAGCATAAGGAACCAAGTGACAAAATAAATACGTTATGGTATAAACTAGACTAAGTCTTAATTATCTGACAATAATTTCTCCTGTGGAGTCATCAGATTGTTGAGCTGGAAGAAAGTTATGACTATAAGCACATACATGTATACCGTAGTAAGATTAGTCTATGGATTAATCCAGCCCCAAATTTGTCCAATGAATATCAAACTTTTCCCCATTGCATCCTAGATTTCTGAGCTGGAAGACGAGAAACGCGAGCTTGAGAAGAATGTGAATGAGCTGAAGGCCAAGTGTGATCAGATCGAGAAGCGCGCCCAGGAACAGAGACAGGTTGAGGAGAAAAAACACACCGAGGAGATCCAGTTCCTCAAGAGAACCAACCAACAGCTTAAGGTAAACACAGAATAGTCTTGAAGTAAAATATGAACATTGAATAATAAAACTCGAGAGTTTGAGATGGTCTAGATGTCTGCCCTGCGACATTCATTACTGATACATGTATGTCCAAGTTTAACTTGTGGCATTTTTAGAGTCTCTCATAATGACAATGAATGAGAAAATAGACTCAAATCACTCTTACATGACCTATAAGTTATTGTTACAATTGATTGTGTATGATTTAGTTTTTAAAACAAGTAGGTATTTATCTCAATTTCTTTTTGCAACTTTTTACTAGTATATTAATGACATAACATTGTTTGACCTTGTAAAAAAGAAAATGAAAGTATTTTTAGAAAACATATTTATCATACTTAATTCCTCCCAGGATGAAATCTTGTCCACAGTAAGTCAGTCACAGGGTTCTTCCATCAGTGTCGTATTTTGCTTTCAAAGATGGACCGTAATGTGCTGAACTGTGTAACACCTTTGAATGTTGTTTTAAACTGTGTTTTGGTTCAGTACCGCCTTGGTTTTCGACGTGAATGGTTCAAACATGGCAAAAAAGTATAAGAAATTATAATGAAAAACCAACAATAACAAATTAATAACAGTGACTTAAAGTTGACATGGATAGTGAAAAGGGTTAGACTCTACCAAAACTTAACTTATGAACCAAAACAACAGTGTTCAAAGACACTGGTTGCTGTTCCTACACAGTGAAGCCCCAGCCTCCTTATTAAAAACCATTTGTGTATATAAATATAAACATTGTATTTTTTCGTTGTTTTCACATGATGTATTACCTTTATAAGCTTTAATAAGCATTGGAGGTCATGTAAGAATCCTGGGTTATTTCTAAAATATTTTATTTGATTTTCAGACCCAGTTGGAAGGAATTATTGCCCCCAAGAAATAGACAGACAGTGAACTGACAATAGTTGCAGAAACATGTATTTATTTGTTTTCCTCTGTGATAATGCTCTACTTACAAACATTCCAGTTTATAAATATGTGATCACAGATTGCCGTCCAACATACTGAGTTTATTATAAAAATGTTTATATGATGTAATAAATTTGTATGAATTGTTCAGTATTAGAGCAATAACTGTTTATTTTTGGCCAATTATTGGCAAAATAACTTGTCAAAATGGAATGTCAAGTATTAAGAAAACTGCTGATTTAAACTGATGAAGGTTATATTTAATATTGAAAATAAAAAGTAATATTGTATGCAAAAATTAAGGTACATTTCATTAGACCTTTATGTATTGAATTGTTATGTATTAAAATTTAAAAATATGCAAAAAACCTCAATTGTATCAAATAAGAATCTGTGATTTTGTTTATCTGTTAACAATTTCAAAACTGCTGAGGATTTGTTGTTTAGACCTGTTTTGCCAAACTCATGTGAAATATAATATGAATTAAAGCAATAATGTTTTCGGTTTCAGTGAAAAAGAATCTGTTCATTATTAATATTCTTTGTGAGATATTGTGATCATTTCTGTATTATAACATTTTCACATTATTAAAGATTCCATATTTGAAACTTTGAAGCTTTTGTCTTTTTACCCTGATTATAATCAGTAAATAAAGGCATAGTTAGAATGTCTCATTATTTTTAGCTTGACTATTCTAAGAATAAGGAGAGCTATCCTAGTCACCCGAGCATCAGCGTAACCACTTATGTTAAAGTTTGCGTACCACCTCAAATATTTTCAAAGTCCATTGACATCTGGCTTTGAAACTTTGCACACTTGTTCACCATCATGCCTCCAACCTGTACACAGGAGGAGGTAACTCTATCAAGCATTTTGTCAAAATTATGCCCCTTCTTCGACTTAGAATTTACGTTAAAGTTTGCGTACCACCTCAAATATTTTCGAAGTCCATTGACATCTGGCTTTGAAACTTCGCACGCTCGTTCACCATCATGCCCCCAACCTGTACACAGGAGGTCACTGTATCAAGCATTTTGACAGAATAATGCCCCTTTTTCGACTTAGAATTTACATTAAAGTTTGCATACCACCTCAAATATTTTCCAATTCAATTTATGTAAATATCTCAGCACATCATGTATTGCATTGAAATTTAATCTAACAGTGATCCATGCATGTTTCGCCCAAATTTTTCAATCCATACACCGAAAAGCCGCGGAATAGTCGAGCACGCTGTCTCTGTGACAGCTCTTGTTTATAAGGACATTGTGTCGTTGATGTTCACATTGTGCAAAACATTAACCTTGGCCATACCTCAAAGCTGTTCAAGATACTCAAATGAAACTTGGTTTGTATGTATGTATGTTGTTAAACAACTTTGGCATAATTAAATGCACAACTTCATATGTAGAGTTTTAACTTTTTGAAGGTTTATGACTCTACCTCAAATACTTCATTAGATAAGTGAAACACTTAATTCCATGCCCACTATGCCTGTATATGCCAAATTTTATTTATGTCAAGGGCTATAACTGCTTGGCACAGCAAAAAACGAACCCCTAGGTGCGCAACTTCACATGCTGGTCAACATTCTTTATATTTTACATAATTCTGGCTAATATACTTAACAAGATAGGGGTGACACACGATTCCATGCATTGACACAAGATTCCATGAATTATATGAAATTTTTAACCAAGTCAAGAGTCATAACTCTCCTAGGCAGCCACATGCTTTACCCTATGTGCACAACTTCACATGCTGGTTAACATTTCTGTATAGTTTCTAGACTATGACTTGCGTGTTTTTGGTTATATGAACAACGCAAGAAATTCAAATAAGTATATGGCTCTGTTACTCATACATACAAATTCAGAAGAACATAATTTGCATTTTACAATATATTTCCGCGAACTGCCCAGACACCCCTCGTACAAACCAATGATGGTGTTATTGTATATTTCAAAACAATAGTGATATTTAATCCAATAGAAATGTATACTATAAAACAACAAAAGCTTGACACAATAGAACAAACTTCCACACATTATGAATAGTGTTGCAAGTTATATGAATTTTGTGCCTTAATTGCAAAAAAATACGAAAAACAGTTTGGAAAATATTCTTTTCCCGATTTGTCTAAAATATGTCTAGACTTCTGGCAATATCACATTTAAACTGCTTTATATAATGGGTTTTATTGCAGCAAAAGTATTTTATAAAAATGAAAAACTATTAAAGAACAACATTAAGATAATTAAATGTGAGTTTTGTTTGTAGTCGCCATTCCGGAAAAGTGGGCTTTCTCTGGGTACTCCGGTTTCCCCACAACACAAGACCACACACTCTCCTCAACACCGTGCCAACGAGAGTGACTAAGTATAAGTTATCATTACTTACTTCACAATCATTGTAAAATATATACTGTTTAAACTTAAGATAATTAAAAACAAAATATTGGAAAGCTAACTGCTTTATATCACTGAATACATTGCCTTCAATATGATCAATTCTGACAGTTATAATTACAAATACAAAATAAAAATATAAGCTGATGTCAAAAACATCTTCTTGCTTGTAAGAATATCCTCAAAGGAAAGATTCAACAAACTGTAATATTATGTTTAAGTGGAGACTTTGTTCACAAATAAGTTCTCAATTCCCACACCATACACACGCCATTATTAAAACAACACTTGGTCACTGTATAAATAATAAATACGGTACTAAATATGCATCAAAATCTTTGCTAACACACAGGGATCAAACCAATGTCACTGGATAGCTGGTCCCATATGTAAATCACTACACCACAGCTGATGATGATGTATTTTCAGTGCTCCAAAATGACTATGTTATAGACTAGTTTCACATCCAAAGCTTTACAGTGAAATGATTGTTCCAAATCTAGAGCTCTACCGTGAATACTTTGTTCCACACCCAGAGCTCTATGGTGAAGACTTTGTTTCACATTCAGAACTCTACATTGAAGACTTTGTTTCACATCCAGAGCTCTTCAATGAAGACTCTGATCTACATCCAGAGCTCTGCAATGAAGACTTTGTTCCGCATGGAGAGCTCTACAGTGAAGACTTTGATCCACATCCAGAGCTCTACAGTGAAGACTTTGTTCCACACCCAGATCTCTACAATGATAACTTTGTTTCACATCTAAAGCTCTACAATGAAGACTTTGTTTCACACCCAGAGCTCGACAGTGAAGACTTTGTTCCACATCCAGAGCTCTACAGTGAAGACTTTGTTGCTTGGGCAACCTTGGAATGTGTTGGTCGCTTTAACACTTTGGAGATAAACTGGCCGGCTTCTATCAATCTTTCAATATGTATACCCTGAAAAGAGAAGGTGAGAACTCATGAATAACAAACAACGAGCTGGGGCGAAAATGCCCACACATGCCCATTTTCAGTCAAACAAGGAACATAACTATAACAAGTCAGTCATTCGCTTTGCTATTCATAAGAGTATATTGTCTCTGGCAAAATGTATACTAAGTTTCAAAGAATATTTTGAACAATTAAAGATTTTGCTCTACAAATGCAAACTCAACACTAAAACTTTCTCTCAACTTCTTTTAATAGAAAAACAGACTAGATAAAAAAAAAATTAAAAATACACATAAGAAAATCACAGTTAATAGAAAAGAATTTAAATACTACAGATTGTTCAAATTTTGCAAGGTACTTTCTCATGTTTTTGTTTTGTTTTTTAAAACGTTTTTTCGCAAGGTTATATATTCGCAAAAAAAATCACAACAATTAAAGCAACTTAAGTTAGAAAAGTGGTTAAAATCAATTACAACTGTTATGGTAATAATTTGTTTTAGTAATCAACAAAATCCCGATGAACAATTAAATGAAAGTCATTTGTCAATAGAACTTGTATAACAAACATAAGATACTGGTGCAAATTTTTTAAAAGTGACTGATTATTTTAATCTCAACAATATGTAAAACAATCCCTGAAGTACCGTTTTGATGTTGAGCCCATGCAGCATGTAGACGACGTCCTCCGTAGAGACATTACCACTCGCACCCTTGGCGTATGGACATCCACCCAGCCCCGCAACTGAGCTGTCAACCACACTTACACCCATCTGTAAGAAAATGTCAAAGTTTGACATTCTAAAATGCTAAGGCCAGAGAAATTTTGTTACATATCTTAAAGATTTCCTTAAGCTGTAAGTGTCGAAAATTGAGAAAAAACACTTAAACTTTAACATACATTCTCTATTAAAAAATTAACCCACCAACTGGCCCCATCTTTCTTAAAAATCCAGATGAGAATCTAATATTTATTTTCTCAGGCCCCAACACCCAAGAAAACATGATGAAGTAAGTTGGTATCAAGTACTGGTTATGATTACAATACCTCAGAGTTTAAATAAGGACTTTTACAATGAAAGGATTCTTAACACAGATGTGAACAACAAAGTACCTGTAGAGCAGCCAGAATGTTGGCGAGTGCCTGGCCGTACGTGTCATGACAGTGGACTGCGAGTTTCTCCACGGGAATGACCTTGCTGACCTCAGCCAACAGCGCTTTCATAGCCCCTGGGGTACCCACACCAATCGTGTCACCTTGAAGAAATATTATTGGAATAATTATGTGGAGTCTAGTTTAACAACTTATATTTACACCTCAACTTCCATTCCTTAAATGAACTGCCTTTCGGCAACTGCATTTATCAATCGATGAATGCAACATCTTCGGATATGTTCGAATTGCAAATCATCGCATAACAATATACATGAAAACTATTGATCTTGTTATTGTTTGTATTGTGTCAGCAGATCCCGTAAAATATAAATAAACATTTTATAAAGTGTTAAGTTATTATATTTTAAACATATTGTTGCCAAAAGTGTTCCAATTTTACGTTTAAAAGTGATTTCAAGTGGTTGATCTTTTCCCGCGCTATTGTGACGTCATTTGAAAAAAATGTTTCCGGTTACAGTCGGGTCGTTTTATTTACAGAATCGGGAAGAAAGGATTACTGAAAGGTTATCCTAAATGAAATGAAGTCTTTTTTTTTAACGTTTCTTGAATGAAATAATGAACTATTGGTGTAAATATAAGGAATGAATTGCGGGGTTGATGTCATTATCGGGGATATGATCTCAATTGGGCTGGTCAAAGTATGCGTGGAGTCCTTCGGACTACACACACTTAGACCAGCCCAATTGCGTTCATGCCCCGATAATGACATCAACCCCGCAATTCATTCCTTAAGTATTCGTTAAACATTCCGATTATGGATATATTATACAGGTAGTGTTTTAAGAAGTTATAGGTTTCAGACCTCTAGCCACCAGGACCTAAATCATAAAGATGTAATCATTCCTAATGTTTAGCTTAATTGTCAAAAATAAATATATTACTTGACATGATCATTTAAACAAACACTTGATATACCATATTAGTTTACACATACTTCCTCACCTAACGAGATCTCGTAACAACCAAGATCATACATAAGTTTGGCAACTTGAGCCACCTTCTGCGGGGCAATGTCTCCCTCATACGGGCAACCAAGCACACATGACACATACCTGAACACAAGAAAAAATCATAACTCATAACCTAACAAGAGCATAATGTGTCTTTTTTAGTTGCAAGTAGAAAGTACATGTATCTGACATGCAGACTCCAAGATATTCCACTGTCCCCTAAAAAGAAGGGAGTGTGATGCTGAGTTCTTACATTGGAACCACAGCTATATGTTTAGCCATATTCACAGTGAAGAAAAGTATTAACAGGTATGACACCGAGATATCTTCACCCATTATTTATATGATTATCAAAGAATTATGCACACAAACAATCACTAAAAACTGTAGAGTAATTATAATAATTTCAAAATAAATGCTAAGATTGTCCAAATATACTGATAATGTTTTCCTATTTTGATTTAGGTCCTTTTCACTCATAGCTGAATAGATCTCTTTTCCAATCAGAACTCACCCTCTAACAGGTAGCCTTGCCCTGCTGGCAGCTGTCACCACCGCCCCAAACCTATCTATACTCTCAGCTATTGTACAGTTGATGTTCTTCCTGGAACAAATGATCATTTTCTGGTTCAGAACTTAGTTCTTTAATTAAATAGAAGATTGTTGAAAATTAAAATCAAGCCAGACTTTTATCAAGAGTCCAACGAGAGATTTTTTATTGAAAGGGGGGCAGGAGTGGTTTCATACCAAGGAGAAATTTTCAACAGGGTAGGAAAACCAATTTATCAATAGTTTTAGGAGTGGTTTCATACCAAGGAGAAATTTTCAACAGGGTAGGAAAACCAATTTATCAATAGTTTTAGGAGTGGTTTCATACCAAGGAGAAGTTAAGCCTGTGATTGATCTGTTCTTTTTTACAATCAACTAACTTATAACATTAAGTATGACATTTAAAAGGACAAATATATATTTTTATAACTGTCTGTAAAATATGCACAATATATCTTGAAAGAATGTTTGCTTCTTTTTTATATCATGTCTTGAACTTTATCTATTTGATAAGAACTTGTATGTTTTTTTTTCATATTTAATAATGAAACTTGTTATTCATCAATAACTACAGCAACCTACTTGCTAAAGCTCTCTGAAGCTGCTCCGAAAATGGCCACCTCACTTGCACCCGCCTCCAACTGGAATGGGATAAATGCTTGCTATCTATCCTTTCAGTATGACATGCTTTTGGTAAAGAGTTAGTCACAAGTCACTCACGACCCTGCTCGATCAAGTTGATGTTTCTCAAAACATAATCAACTATGCAATGAAAAAACAATTAAAGAGTCAGAGTTCATTTAGCTGAAATAACTTAAATAGTCTAATAACTTCAAAATCACTAATTGCACTTAGAAAGTGGTTGAAGTTTGCAAAGCCTGGCTGAATGTTGCATAGTTGGTGCTTGCTACAATATCTTTATCTAAGTATTAATGTTAGATTTTGGGCTTGATGATTCAAATTATTTATTTTGATGAATGCTTACAAGTACCATATTTCCTTGACTATAAGACAGGGAAAATGGCTTCCGATTTTTAACCTGAAAGTAGTCTTATAAGCGAGTCAATAAAATATTTAAAAAAAATAAAAAAAGATTCAAGTCAAAATCAATAATATTTTACATAGGGTCTTCAACTTACCGTTATATCATCTGCTGATGCAAGTATGGGGCAATTAAGTAAACAACAACACGAAATCTCTTCACCGCGCGTGCTCTGACGTCACACAGTGTACCGTTTTATCTGCATTTTTTTTTATAAAGGCATTATTTGTTTATGGTATTTATTTCACTCATTCTGAATTGTGAATAGATAAGATATACCCGTACATACAGCAGCTTCAAAGCCTTTGAGGTTAGGTGTAAGGGCTGAGTAGACAACATTGTCATATCTGGTGATCCCTTTCATCACTTCTGTATGGTCCGCCATCTATGTGTACAGTAAAAAATTAGTCAATTAATGCAAATAAAATACATCATAATTAATATCACACGAGTAAATGAAGTTAAAAATGTCTGCTATTATTTTTCTAGATTTTAATGGCAGTATTATACGGAATAAAAATAATTTTATGATTATATTATGAGTATATGATTAGGCCAAATTATAATTATAAACTATATGGAACTATCATTTGTACAAGAGAGACATATGATACGGTCTTTGGGGCATAAAAAACACTCATATTGGTTGCACTGTTATGAAATATTCTATGGAATTCCAGCATGTATTTTTTATACATGTTTACCAATTCACATTTAATGTAAAATACCTGTGGCACCCATTTTGGAGACACAAAGCTGGTCACTTCTATATTTCTGATGCCAGCCAGGGACAGCTTGTTAACCAGTTCTATCTTGGCGGCTGTGGGGACAAGCTCTTTCTCATTCTGCAGGCCATCTCTAGGACCCACTTCAACAACTTTGACAAAGGATGGAATTCCTGCTATCTGTGATGAAATATTATATTTTCATATTGTTCTGTACAGCCTTTTAATGTATGTTAAGACTGTTATGTCACAACAACTTTTCTTTAGATTGTAAACTTCACATGCAAATAATTGGACACTATTGTTTTTACAATAATGTAGTGCAACCTAGTGTAGTGTGTGTGGGCTAGAACCAGCCGCTTGGTTAGCTCAGTTGGTTAGAGCTCCATGCTAGTGTTCCGGCGGTCGTGGGTTCGAGCCCACACTGGGTGCACTATTCCTCCAAAGTTTACTTTACTAATACATGTAAATGTACACATGACTTCTTATAAAAAAGGACTACAGCATTAATAATAAAATTATGGTATATATTTTATTTTGAACACAAGATACAGGTGATCTTTTCGCTGTGAACATAACCATGCAAGTCGTTTTTTTTATTGATTATCAATATCATCAAGAATACAAGATTAACATTTTTCAATGACAATGGTCAGAACTGTTTATACAGTAACCCAAAACAATTATATTCTGAAGTGACAACTAACCGATACTTGAGAATAGCTTTTGCTCAACGTATCTATAAGGTTAATACACTTTTTCTTTCTAAAATGGCTGTTCATGCTACAACAAAACAACCATGACCGTGACATGTTTTTGGAAAGTATGTGGCAACTTTACATACAAGGGATGTAACTTTGTAATTATGGCTACACACAACTTTTTGTAATTTAGGCTACATACAACTATTTATTATCCTGAATGAATTGTGTTAATGGGGCACAACTTGTTTCATTCACAGGTGATCGTCACATAGCTTGGACATTAAAAAGGGGCATTCCTGAGTGATGTGATATATTTTAAAAAGTAATAATTTGACATTTCATATTATATACCAAGATATTTTTTTTCAAATAAAGCTCTTAGAATATCACATATCAATATCAATTAAGGACTGAAGGGCCATATTTTAGTGTCAAAGCTATATCACGATCACCTGTGGTTTCACAGATACATTTTAGGTCAAGATTTCAAAGAATTTGTTATTTTTGATGGTTTCATGCCGGATATATCAGAAAAAGTCGTCGAGTACTTGGAGTTAGTTTACAACTTGATGGGAAGTGAGTGGTTATCATCGATCTGTACCTTACCTTCTCGTGAAAGGCTTATATATTTTAAAGATAAGTGTACGCTATGCACACATATTATTTGTTATATAGATAATACAACACATAATAGAAAACAAGATAATAAAAATGATAAGATTGTAGATCTATAATGATTGATGTTATCGATGAATGTTATTGGTCCCAGATCCTCCTTTGTTTTATTTGAGTTTATCAAGGTCTGCCCGCGCCCATTGGCTGCATTATGGCTTGACCCCGCCGTGACGCCATCACGACTTGAATTGTGTTTAAATGCCATAAGTGACATGTGATAGAAGTAACAGCAATTCGCAGTCAAATCTAGAAGACTTGAAGAAACAGAGTGAGATACAAGAGATCCGGGTGCGATACCCTAGCTCTTTGCGAAGAGACCTTTTGGTTCTTTAACGTGCTCGGTGTAAAGCACCGATACACGGGATACAACTTTCCTGGGTTGAACCAGTAGTGAGTACACCACTTATTCAAGCACTACCCTTTCAAATGCCGAGCGCCAGGCAAGAGAGCTACTTGTACCAACTTTTAACGTCTTTCGGTATGACGCGGCCCGGGATCGAACCCACGACCTCCCACTCCATAATAGCCAGTCGACACTCGACTGACCAATCAGCGTCTAGATCAGGCGGGGTTTATCAGTTCCCCGTTTCTATCCGCCATGGCCTCCGGCAATCTACACTTATCAACAGTAGTGTAATTACGATTTTTGATACATTGAGAGAAAATTCTTTAAAGATGCACTCTTAATCCCAAATAAGATTTACTACAATCAATACACTTGTTTTAATATACCGAAAAGGATGAATAAATGTCGAAAATAATGGTTTTCATGAAGGATACCGTGCTTAATTTGAAAGAAGGGTGCAGAAAAATATGGTATTTTTACCTTAAGAGACTATTGTAGATCACAGTAAATTTTTTAGCACTCACCAATCATTTAATATATTTTTTTGCCGTTTTAGCTATTAACTACTCGGTTACAATCCTATTATTTAGTAAGTGGTTAAAGGCTTATCACTATTAAATTATATTTGTTATAAATGTGTATGTATTGATTTTGAATAATAGTGTTACTTTAAACTTGTATAAAATAGGTGATTCTTAATGGAGAAACGAAGTAAAATACAAACTCCATTGAGTTTTGGCATTTGATATAAACAAACGTGATTTTTTTTTACTTATTTCGTAACGGAAATTAATACAACTTTTGTTTCCATACATTTGAGTTTTAAAATGAGACTTTCGCTGTAAGAAAATACCGATGTTATTTGGATTTTCTTAAAAGTTTCGGCATTAAATCATTTCTACCTGATTCATACATTGGATTCAATAAATAATAATGGACTATTTTCATGTTGAGCTTGCTTTTATTGCGATGTTTTACCAAGTTCCATGGGTTTTTTTAAGATTGTCAAGCATAACTTCTGTATAATTATCATCGTCTGCTTCTGCGTTTTTTGTCGGAGGGCTCTTACTAAGGAGTCACGTGACACTGTAGGCGAAGCCTTATTGCTATCAGCGTGGTGTCAATTGACCAATGAAAAGGGAATTTTACGAATTGTTAATAATCCCGATGGTGATACGCCAATCGCAGAATCTTCAGAAACAAATGGCAGTACTCGGTCCAAAGACAGTCACATTTGTTTTCCTTCCAATTTGGAGATACAACAATTCTTTTATAGTGCAATCATATACGCAATCCATTGCCAGTTGATATAAAAATGATCTCAGATATTTGTCATTTCAACATTATATGCTAAAATACATTTGCTGAAAAGGTAAATGAATCAAAGTACATATTCATCGTCGTACATGTACACTTAACAAAACTTATAAGTATACAGGTATAAATATGCTCATATCTCTGTAAATACTGGCCTGATTTGGCTGATATTTTCAACAAATATTGCTTAGATATACGGTATGTTATTTTATTTATTACATTTCATAAACGATCAGATTTGACATTTGCATTTTACGCGTCATCACATTTATTGATTTTTGTTTGTTCAAATCTGACTGTTTATGAAATGTAATAAATAAAACAACATACCGTATATCTAAGCAATATTTGTTGAAAATATCAGCCAAATCAGGCCAGTATTTACTGAGATATGAGCATATTTATACCTGTATACTTATAAGTTTTGTTAAGTGTAATACTCACTCCAATAGAAATGTCAGAACTGTTTTTTATAACATATACACAACATATAGTATGACAAACTTCAAGTTCTAGTTCCCGAACTACATGATTCCTTTGTCTTATAACGATGTCTTAATTGTATTCATTCGTCATTCTTTTACTTGTATTTTCTTTCAATAGTAACTTTAAAAACCATGGCCCCGCTTGAAAGAGGCTTCCGTGGGCCATCGTTAGTAGTTAGTTCACAATATACTTAATTTGAGTTACCAACAAGAGTTTTATCAACATGTGTCCACATATGTATTGTGTAGTTTGCTTTCATTTAGATATCCTAGCTCCAATATCTCGAAAATTCTTAAGCATGTCACCACCATGTGTCTTATTTCATTTAAGCAAACTACTTTAACAAATACAAACGAGTTTATCGTAAATTAAATTTCCTTTGTACACTGTTGAAAAGTGTTTTTTTTTTGCTTTTGTCTATATCCGAACGATGACAAGAAGGCGGGGCTAAAACGTGTATAACTATCGTGTGAACAGATTAAAACGATTTTCACTTATACGCACATTAGTAATTGAACGATGTTTTTGGCAACTTGGTTCAATACAGTTATTTCAACTACTACCCTTGTGAATGAAAACAGTTGGCATGCGTGCCTCTATACGGTGGTCAGGATCATCCATGTCGAGTTACACGGTGGCCAGGATCATCCATGTCGAGTTACACGATGGCTAGGATCATCCATGTCGAGTTACACGGTGGCTAGGATCATCCATGTCGAGTTACACGGTGGCTAGGATCATCCATGTCGAGTTACACGGTGGCCAGGATCATCCATGTCGAGTTACACGGTGGCCAGGATCATCCATGTCGAGTTACACGGTGGCCAGTATCATCCATGTCGAGTTACACGGTGGCCAGGATCATCCATGTCGAGTTACACGGTGGCCAGTATCATCCATGTCGAGTTACACGGTGGCCAGTATCATCCATGTCGAGTTACACGGTGGCCAGTATCATCCATGTCGAGTTACACGGTGGCCAGGATCATCCATGTCGAGTTACACGGTGGCCAGGATCATCCATGTCGAGTTACACGGTGGCCAGGATCATCCATGTCGAGTTACACGGTGGCTAGGATCATCCATGTCGAGTTACACGGTGGCCAGGATCATCCATGTCGAGTTACACGGTGGCCAGGATCATCCATGTCGAGTTACACGGTGGCTAGGATCATCCATGTCGAGTTACACGGTGGCCAGGATCATCCATGTCGAGTTACACGGTGGCCAGGATCATCCATGTCGAGTTACACGGTGGCTAGGATCATCCATGTCGAGTTACACGGTTTGTCTTTCTACAGTTGCCATGATGGTTATTGTGCACAAGTGTGTCCCTGTGCAGTTGCTAGTGTTGCCCCTGTTATGTGGCAGGGCTTGTCCGTGCGATGTATGTGTGTATATTATTTATATATTTTGATGGAAGTTTACTATACTGAGGTTCTCTGTTGTTGCTGAAAAGAGAGCAGACCTTTTTTTACCGTGTACGGTGTAATTTCCATTGCATTGTTTTGAACACAGCTATGAACAAAAAAAAACGATTGTTTTTTATATTGTGGTTTTTATTTACACCCATAAAAACAATCAATCGCTTGGTTCTCAACATAAAATAACATGAGGTAAATAATGGTTGAATAAATAAAACATGACCGTTTCGATAAATAATAAATTATTTAATGTAAACAAAGAAAACAAATGATAATGAAATAAATATAAACTGACTGAAACTAATACTAATAGCACAAAACACGAATATTTACAAATGAATGCCCGTGTATTTGATGTATAATTTAGCCCACAAACATATGCCCATTTATGTGTCAGATACAACTAAGAAGTTAAAGATGCACTCTTACTCCCAAATAAAATTTACAACAATTAATAATAGTGTTTTTTAATATTCCAAAAAGGATGAATAAATGTCGAAAACAATGATTCTTTTGAAGGATACAGAGTTTAATTTGAAAGAAATGAGCTTAAAACACAGTACTTCTGCCTTATGAGACTATAGTACACCACAGTAAATCTATTAGCATTCACCAATCATTTAATATGTTTGCGCTTAATTTGAAAGAAATAAGCTTAAAACACAGTACTTTTAACTTATGAGACTATAGTACACCACAGTAAATCTATTAACATTCACCAATCATTTAATATGTTTGCGCTTAATTTGAAAGAAATAAGCTTAAAACACAGTACTTCTAACTTATGAGACTATAGTCCGAAATAAATCTTTAAGCTTTCTGCTAATAAATACACCGTTACTATCTTATTATAATTAATATTTTCCATAAATGCATGATTTCGTAAGTGGTAGTCAAAACTGTTTGTTATGCATGTGTGTGTATTGATTTTGAATAAGAGCGTCACTTTAAATAGTTTGCCAACATTAAAACAGAACAAAGTTTGTATTTACTTAAACTATACATGGTTTCTATATGAACAAATCATATAAAATATAAACACATATTAACAAATGAAAACCTATTTCATTTCACGTCAAGACTGAGACAGGAAATACAATGATGTTGGATACATCAATAAGAATGAATTGACATGAGTATTATAATTCTATCGAACGCTCTTTAACACGATAGTTCAGTAGCATTTGGCATTTGAAAGGCCAAGTTAAAGCCTTCTATAAGTGGCCCCCAAAAACAACAACAACAACAACAACAACAACAACAACAACAACAAAACAACAAAAAACACAAAAAAAAAACAACTGTGTATAGTACACAACCTCTGTTTATTGATCTTAATTTACTTGCATTGAGTATGCTGTGCAGTTTTAGAAGTTTTATTATAGAAATGGACCCTTAATGGCCCTGAGCCAATAAACGATTACACAGGAAAATAGTCCCTACTGTGACACCAGTGCAATTAGCAGAAGATGCCCAGCATTTAAAGGCCTAGTTTAAGCCTTCTATAAGTGACCTAAAACTGTGTATAGTACACAACTTCTGTGTTTTGATCTTAACCTTTATTGCCTTGTGCTGTCTATCAGATCTCTGATTTGAGTATCCTGCTGTGCAGTTCAAGTTTGGTTATAGAAATAGTCAACCCTTTATGGCCCTGGGCCAATAAACAAACACACAGGAAATTGGCCCCTACTGCGACACCACTGCATTTAACAGGAGATGCACGGCAGGGAATCATCATGCCAAACATTGCTTAAACTAGGCCTTTAAGTTTCAAGTTTTATTTATGATAAACCAGTAGGTCGTAAACCAGTGAAGCATAAAGTGTACAATGGTTGACAAATACAATTGATAACAGTTTATAAAACATCTTCCCTTTCAATCTAAGGGCGTAAATGTAAATACCTAGGGCGTAATATACATGTACAGGAAAAATATTACGGTAAGTGATTTTGATATGCATGTTTGTGACGTTTTATATGTTTATGTTGAAATAGAATTGAAAAGGAAAATGAAATAAATATATATGTATACATTTCAACTTCATTACGTACAATAAACAATAATCTACCTTTTGAAATTAACGAGCATGAAATCATATCTTAATATTAATATATTAATATTTTAAGCTGCACTCTCACTGATTGAACATTTCGACAACATTTTTTATATTTTGTCTTGGAACCAGCAAATTTATGCAAAACTGCATGTAAAAAATGCTTATTTATTTATGATTTTTTCTTAAAGCTGCACTCTCACAGATTGAGCGTTTTGACAACTTTTTTATTTTGTTGTCTTGGGACGAGCCAATTTTTGGGAAAATGCATGGAAACCAGTTAAAAAAGACTGCTGGCAAAAAAATAGATCACAGATTTATATATTTAAGTTCAAAAATTGATGTTTCACGCATTTTTCTTAAACCGTTAGTAACGGTTTAAACCATAACACATTATTTTCGAACGGAAATATGAAAATCTGCGATCTGATCTTTTGTCAGCTTACTTTTGTCATTAGTTTGCAGATATTTATTCAAAAATTTGCTCTTTCAAAGACAAAAAAATAAAAAAATAGTTGTAAAAGCGGTAAATCTGTGAGCGTGCAGCTTTAAACCGTTAGTAACGCTTTTAGCCATTAAACATTAATTCTCGAATGGAAATATGAAAATCTGCGATCTGATTTTTGTCAGCAGTCTTTTATTTCCGGTTTGCAGATATTTATGCACACATTTTCTCATTCCAGGACAAAAAATAAAAACAGTTGTAAAAACGGTGAATTTGTGTGATGTGCAGCTTTAAACAACTGTAACGGTTCATATGCATGGGATTTACCGTAAAGTGTATTTTAACTAGTCTTCTTAGGAAGGAAGGGAGTGAAACTCATTGTCTACCCCCTGTGAGTTACACGTTTGACACTCTCGCGCATGCGTGATTAAGCGTCTTTGGTTCATAGTTCTTACGATGTTTAAATAGTTTGGTTTTAAATAGTTATACACAAAAATAGAGTAATATTTGAATCGTTACCGTTTAATCACTAGCTGTATAAAATTGTCACTGAAAGTCGGTTTAAAACAGCAAAGCATACTTCACTATTAACATCCATAGGGTACATGACATATATCACTAAAATGAACTGTTTACTATCTAATTTGGATACTCAATTAAATTGCCTCCAAACACAGTCTTACAGCAGATTCTTGTATTTAGTATTTTGAACATTAAGTAATGATTTAAGATCAGAACCATTTATTTTGTGTAAGTACATACCAACAATCTTTAATTTTAAGTGGTCTACATTATATTATGTAAACTACCAACAAACTGCCCAAGTTACTGTTTATATATACCGATTCACTTGATATAAACCAATAACGGCTGACTGCTGACTAACTGAAATATATGTATTGGAAAACTTGAGAAAAAAATGCATTTTCATTGGACAAAATATAATGTTGACCACTAAACCTAAATTTAATCAATTGTGAGAATCTGTTAAGAATGGGTATCTATGGAACTATGCATGGTTACTCTATGAATTGACCGTTTAAACATGTTTACAAATTTAATGTGCACGCAACTTTTCTAATGACTAGTATGAAACATGCACACACAAAAACAATATCAAATATCACAAGTCCGTCTGAAAAGACCCGCTTATCCAGTAAGTCGCTTGTTACTTTCGTTAGTGTTAATCCAATGTCTGTGGTCAGAGTTGTGGCTAGTAGTTACCATACTGTTTTCCTAGTCCCGAACCTGAAATAAAGAAGAAAAGTTTATTTTTGATAACGCTAATGTTTGATGGAATCGTAAAAAAAATACTTTTGACGGTTGACGACAGTTTGTGTTATTTGGTATATGTACAGATTTAAAAACAAAACAAAAACAAAACACAACAACATCTGGTTGTCTGGTTAGGGCAATGGTGATCGCTCTTGCTTCTTACCAAGGCGTCTCGGGTTCGATTACCAGCCTGGGTTTACGTGAGATTGGCTGGTTGTCACCAAGTCTGACAAAAGGGGTTTCTTCGGGCAATTCTGTGTCCCCCACAACACAAAACCACACTATCGCGCAAAATCGTGATTGAACTTTCTTCACAATCATTATAAAATAAAAAGTTTAAACGAAATAAAACATGTAATTAAAATGATCTACCATCTTTTCCGTGTACATTCGGGATGCTGGCAATAATTTGTTCATCCTCGCTGAAAATAATAATAAACAAAATATAAGCCTCTCTCAAACATGTTAAAATGAATCACAATATGTATTGCGGAGTTCAAACACCTGATAATTGTCGATCCTGGAAAGGGTAAGGGCTAGATACGGGGATCCGTTGGTAATAAGGGAACCATGCCAGTAGCAGGGTAAAGGGGCGAATACTTCGTTTAGCAATTTTTGAGGAAATCTGATAATTATTAAGGGAGAAAACTCTTTCTCATTGTCGTAGGTTTGGCTGTCCGCCCTTCTTTATCTTTAGTTTTAATCCGGTTCGGACGTTTGATTTCTTTGTTCGTTGCCCAAATGGCAGATACTTGGGCTTGTCCCAAAGAAATTATTTCCAAAGTCTTTTTTATACAATCCAGGGTATTTTGTCCGTGTCCTATTTTCTATTTTTTATGCTTATGTCAGAGCAAAAATAATCTTTACAAGTTGAAACTCTCAATCCTCATTTCAGGATAAATTCTAAATTTAAGTACCCCCTGACATGATGTAACTTTCATATCAATGAAACATGTCATTCGAAATATATTTTGATCCTTTGTTAGTTCCTCATGCATAAAATATCGCATTAACAGCATCTGTGCTATGGTGCCTGACCCACAAATCGATTGGTTTTCTGATAGTTACAATGACCTTTAATTGTAATGCATCTGCCAGGTAGACTTATAAAGTTTTCGTATCCTTTGATCGGGATTCGTTTGATGTTTTTATATTTAAAATAATTTAAAAAACAAAAACAGTATACATAAGTGTATTACAGTTTCCATATTTGTTCATTATTTCCATTGAAAAAGGACTTGAAATAACATATTTTTAAATATTTGAAGGCCCAAACTAATAATTTCGGGTAACCACACTTTCTTTTGTGGCTCACCAAGCTCGAATGCTACCAAAATAATGTTGTGTCACAAAGCATCCATAAACTAAACAGTTGTGAGTCGGATAGCTTATAAAGCGCTGCAATGATTTCAAATAAAACCCCTTCGATCTGTCTTTCATTTCCATATATAAATTATGCGATTCATTCATTTCTCAGGGAAGTCATACATCAATGCCATGCAAACATATCGATGCTTGGTACAACACGGATACTTACTCCTCGTCATTGTTGGGAAGAGAGCAGCAATCGGCAGATCTCAAAGAGTTCGGTAGACACTGTCCGTACGTGTGCCATCGCCAACATAATACCAACAGGTAGCTGATTATCACAGCTGAAATATACAGGTAGCTGATTACAACAGCTGAAATATGACTGGTTGCTGATTACCACCGCTGCAATATGACAGGTAGCTGATTATCACAGCTGAAATGTGACAGGTAGCTGATTATCACAGCTGCAATATGTCAGGTAGCTGATTATCACAGCTGCAATGTAGCAGTTAGCTGATTATCACTGCTGCAATGTGGCCGGTAGCTGATTATCACAGCTGCAAAAAACAGGTAGCTGATTATCACAACTGCAATAAAACAGTTAGTTAAATATCACAGCTGCAATATGGCATGTAGCTGAACACCACAGCTTCAATAAAACAGGTTGCTGATTA
Source organism: Mya arenaria (assembly GCF_026914265.1). NCBI lineage: Eukaryota > Metazoa > Mollusca > Bivalvia > Myida > Myidae > Mya > Mya arenaria. The sequence continues at coordinate 12,523,053 of NC_069131.1, read as the reverse complement.
TCACAGCTGAAATATGACTGTTTGCTGTTCATTACAGCTGAAATATGACTGGTTGCTGATTATCACAGCTGAAATATGACTGGTTGCTGATATTTGCAGCTGAAATATGACTGGTTGCTGATTATCACAGCTGTAATATGTCAGGTAGCTTATTATCACAGCTGCAATAAAACAGGTAGCTGATTATCACAGCTTAAATATGACAGGTAGCTGGTTATTACAGCTGCAATATGACAGGTAGCTGGTTATTACAGCTGCAATATGACAGGTAGCTGGTTATTACAGCTGCAATATGACAGGTAGCTGATTATTATAATTGACTCGCTATCACCACTGTGATAGAATAGATAACTGGTTATCATCGTTGTAACATAACAGGTAGGTATCACCACTGTGATAGAAAAGATAACTGGTTATCACCGTTGTAACATAACAGATAGGTATCACCACTGTGATAAAATAGTTAACTGGTTAACACCGTTTTAACATAACAGGTAGGTATCACCGCTGGGATAGAAAAGATAACTGGTTATCACCGTTGTTATATCACATTGGAACATACAGTTTGTTATCACCGCTGAAATAAAACAGAAGTAGTCGGATATATATCAAAAGGTAAACCTAACCTACCTGCAATAAAACAGCAGGCAATCATGACGCCGACCATTTCCGTGTTGGAGGCCATCTCATCGCCACCCGTGGACTGAGGAGGTATAAGAGTCGTGGTCGTGTGGGTTGGGTCGGTGGCTGTTGGCAACCCGAACTCTATGGTTGCGGTTCCTGTTAGCGGAGTGTCACCGTCGTCCGTAGCCAACACGTAGAAGGTGAATGGTCCGTCGCCGTATACCAGGTCATTCATGATCTGAAATTCATAAAGTTGCTTGATTGGGAGAACAGTACATTTTACAAAACAATAATATTTAAAAAAAAAATTACCATTATATTGAGATAATTGCGTCATTTTATTAAAAACAGCGGCTGTTGTGTCTAACGTCAGTGGGCGATTACATAAAAAAATGTATTCAGAATAATTGGATCATTATAAACGAAACATGCTGTTTATTTAGAACGTCAAAAACGAAAATCTGTTTTGAACGATATATATTTTGCGCTTAAGCATGCACTTTTTATTGGGCATATAGCTACAAAACTGTCCAAAAACATCCCGCCCCATACATTCAAGCGTCTGGATAGTAGATACTTCATGATGTCTACATTACATCCCGTATAAGGCTAAAATAGCACGCCACTTATATAAATCTTAAGATAAATATATAACATTCCATAGAGGGCGAAAATAGCACGCTAACTTATATGAAATACTAAAATAAGGCAGCGGCTATGTGCTACCACCTTACCCTAACCCTAATCCATCCTAATCCTAACCCGTGTGGCGCATATGATAAGCCCCGCCTACGCACCGCCTGCGTCCGCTACAAACCGCCTTATATTACATCCCGTAGAAGGCAAAATGAGCACTCCTACTTATATAAAACATTAAAATGAGGCAGCGGCTATGTGCCACTACATTACCCTAACCCTTATCCATCCTAATCCTAACCCGTGTGACGCATATGATAAGCCCCGCCTACGCACCGCCTGCGTCCGCTACATAACGCCTTGTATAATATCCCGTAGAATGCGGTAAAACACGTGTACTTATGTAAATCTTAAAATAAGGCAACGGCTATGTGTCACTACATTGTACTTACCCTAACCAACCCTAACCCACCCTTACGTTGCCTTGTGAAGTACATAATAAGCCTCGCCTACGCACCGCCTACGTCCGCTACATAACGCCTAATATAACATCCGGTAGGGGGCGACAATAGCACACCTTCTTAAATAAATATTAAAATGAGGCAGCGGCTATGTGCCACTATCTTACCCTTACCCTAACCATACCCTCAACCCGTGTGACACATACAATAAGCCCCGCCTACGCAGCGCCTACGTCCGCTAAATAACGCCTTGTATAAATACTTATATAAATCTTAAAATAAGGCAGCGGCTATGTGCTACTACCTTACCCTAACCCTTAACCACCCTAACCCTAACCAGTGTGACGTATATGATAAGCCCCACCTACGCCCCACCTATGTCCGCTACTTGATTTTATTTCTACTTTACGTCGATTGAATATACTAATTATTCGCAATCCATCTGTTATTTTAAACGCAAACCACTACGTTTAAAACTAACCGAGAGCGTTATGTTGGATTCAACAAGTTCGAAATAGTCCGTGTAGCTGTTCGACGTATCGAGGGACAGTGTGACCTCATTGTTTGGACTGTCAGCGTCCAGATCCGTGTACGTTAACGTCACAAGAACGTCACCGACAGAGATGTTTTCATTGTTCATCTGTGTAATAATGAGACGTCAATGTAACAACGAAAGTATATATTTTACAAAGATTGTGAAGAAAGTTATAAAATCATAAGTATTACGAAGGGTGGAGCAAGCAAGCCCATTAAAGCAATACAGATTTAATAACACAACATGTTTTATTATATAATATGTTTTCATCAGGCGGGGAACCAAATTAAATCGCCATGTCTCTTAAGCGTGTAACTTATTTCGAGGTCGATAGGCGATTTCGTTGGCTTAAAGTCTAGAAATTGTTTTTTTATTATAGTGAAAAAAATGCGTTAATCACAACGTGTACCGTTTCAGCATGTTATACCATGTGATTTTACTTACGTCAAACGTATAGTAAGAGGGGCTGAACGTCGGTATGTTATCGTTCGTGTCGCTAAACGTCACGTAGTAAGCGGTTTCGACACTGAAATGACACATAGCTAATGACTATACAGGCTAAGCGCTGTGGTTATTTTTACGAGTTTAATAAATTATTAATATAGGATCTACATTTTAAACTTGTTCCTGGACTTCTACAGTGAATAATACATATTTCTTTATGTATTCCAACCAGAATTTTAATACGCTTTTGTACATATACATTTGTATACAAACTATGCATTTAATGACAGATTTGTTATATCAACTTACGTAAGCCCGAAGCGGTCCGCTATGGAGATATTGACGTAAACTTCCTCCGTTAACGCGGTGTTTTCTCGATCGTACGTTTTTCTCAACGTCAAAGTGCCGTTCAAGACGTTCACGTTGACAAAGTCTTCACCTGGTGATAAACATAGTGATGTTAAACACTTTTCACGATCATCACAGTATATCTCATTTGAGCTAGTTGTTTTATACACAACTAGTTGTCGTAAGATTTAAATAGCTTAGTTTGGAAAAAAATCATCAAGCAGCTAGTATTTTGAAAACATCGGCGCCCGTATCCTGATGGCCACCAAGAGGTGATTCGATGTCTGAAAATCAGCAAGAAATCCAGTTCATCAAATTAGAAATATTGCATTAAAAGTTGTATTACGTTACAGACCTGTTCCCCCGGTAACGGTCCAGGTATGAATTTCGGCGCTATCCGCGTCAACCACAACGAAGCTCGGGTCACCGATTTTACTGCCAGCCTGCAGGGTTTAGGGTAGAGGAGATATAAAATAGATCTATTTTCTTAATTCTATTATATAATGGCAGGCATAAACTAAGACAGCTTATTGTTTACTCTGCATATCATTACCAAATGTGTCACCACAGCACGACAAAAAGCTACGTTTTAGTACACCAATATGTCCTCTTACGTAGTAAACGTAGCGAAAAATAATAATTTTCTGTCTTATAATGTAAAGAGCAACAAGGTGACAACACCTACCGGTCCCTCTTCCGCACTAAAAGATTGGGACGTCGTTGGGGGGTCAAGTGTAGGAGTTTCCCCGATGTCATTAATCACGATATTAAGCAGCACCCCGCTTAACCCCGAGTACTGGACGCCGTCGTATGCGCGCGCATATATCTTGTAGGCGTTCTGTACTTCGTAATCAAATTCACGGAGGTCTTTCAGTTTAACTTCGGCTGTGATTTCGCCTGCGGTCTGAGTTTCTAAAGAAAAACACCAAACATACGTAAAATAATGAATGTCAACCCGTAAAGACATGATTATAATAGTCTCACCGTCCCATTAACCTAGTATAGCACAAAGTACATACGTACAACATTACATATAATGATACAACATACTCGTTAAATCACAAAGTGCAATATATAATGGTACACCGTGCAACCTACCACATAATGGCACACCGCACTAGCTATATCACAAAGCGCAGGCGTGCAACCTACCACATAATGGTTCACCGCACTAGCTATATCACAAAGCGTAGACGTGCAACCTACCACATAATGGCACACTGCACTAGCTATATCACAAAGCGCAGGCGTGCAACCTACCACATAATGGCACATCGTACTAGCTATATCACAAAGTGCAGGCGTGCAACCTACCACATAATGGCACACCGCACTAGCTATATCACAAAGTGCAGGCGTGCAACCTACCACATAATGACACACCACACTAGCTATAGCATAAAGCGCAGGCGTGCAACCTACCACATAATGGCACACCGCACTAGCTATATCACAAAGTGCAGGCGTGCAACCTACCACATAATGACACACCACAGTAGCTATAGCATAAAGCGCAGGCGTGCAACCTTCCACATAATGGTACAACGCAGTAGCTATAGCGCAAGCTTTCAACATAACACCTACTGATAAACCACAGCAGCTGTAGCTCAGAGTGCAAGCGTGCAACGTACCACATAATGGTACACCGCAGTAGCTATAGCACAAAGCGCAGGCGTGCAACCTACCACATAATGGCACATCGCAGTAGCTTAAGCACAAAGCGCAAGCGTTCAACATAACACCTACTGGTAAACCACAGCAGCTGTAGACCAGAGTGCAAGCGTGCGACATTCCACATAACGGTACACCGCAGTAGCTGTAGCAAAATGTGCAGGCGTGCAACCTACCACATAATGGCACACCGCAGTAGCTATAGCACAAAGCGCAAGCGTTCAACATAACACCTACTGGTAAACCACAGCAGCTGTAGACCAGAGTGCAAGCGTGCAACATACCACATAATGGTACACCGTAGTAGCTGTAGCACAAAGCGCAAGCGTGCAACCTACCATATAATGGCACACCGCAGTAGCTATAGCACAAAGCGCAAGCGTTCAACATAACACCTACTGGTAAACCACAGCAACTGTAGCACAAAGCTCAAGCGTGTAACATACCACATAATGGCACACCACAGTAGCTGTAGCACAAAGCGCAAGCGTGCAGCATACCACATAATGGCACACAGCAGTAGCTGTAGCACAAAGCGCAAGCGTGCAACATAATACATAACGATACACCGCACTACCTGTAGCACAAAGCGCAAGCGTGCAACATAATACATAACGGTACACCGCACTAGCTGTAGCACAAAGCGCAAGCATGCAACATAACAAAGAACGGTACACCGCACTAGCTGTAGCACAAAGCGCAAGCGTGCAACATAACACAGAACGGTATACCGCACTAGCTGTAGCACAAAGCGCAAGCGTGCAAAGTAACACATAACGGTACACCGCACTAGCTGTAGCACAAAGCGCAAGCATGCAACATAACACAGAACGGTACACCGCACTAGCTGTAGCACAAAGCGCAAGCATGCAACATAACACATAACGGTACACCGCACTAGCTGTAGCACAAAGCGCAAGCATGCAACATTCCGCATAATGGTACACAACAGTAGCTGTAGCACAAAGCGCAAGCATGCAACATAACACAGAACGGTACACCGCACTAGCTGTAGCACAAAGTACAAGCGTGCAAAGTAACACATAACGGTACACCGCACCAGCTGTAGCACAAAGCGCAAGCATGCAACATAACACAGAACGGTACACCGCACCAGCTGTAGCACAAAGCGCAAGCGTGCAACATAACACAGAACGATACATCGCACTAGCTGTAGCACAAAGCGCAAGCATGCAACATAACACATAACGGTACACTGCATTAGCTGTAGCACAAAGCGCAAGCGTGCAACATTCCGCATAATGGTACACCGCACTAGCTGTAGCACAAAGCGCAAGCGTGCAACATTCCGCATAATGGTACACAGCAGTAGCTGTAGCACAAAGCGGAAACATGCAACATGACACAGAACGGTACACCGCACTAGCTGTAGCACAAAGTACAAGCGTGCAACATAACACAGAACGGTACACCGCACCAGCTGTAGCACAAAGCGCAAGCATGCAACATAACACAGAACGGTACACCGCACTAGCTGTAGCACAAAGTACAAGCGTGCAACATAACACAGAACGGTACACCGCACCAGCTGTAGCACAAAGCGCAAGCGTGCAACATAACACAGAACGATACACCGCACTAGCTGTAGCACAAAGCGCAAGCATGCAACATAACACAGAACGGTACACTGCATTAGCTGTAGCACAAAGCGCAAGCATGCAACATTCCGCATAATGGTACACCGCACTAGCTGTAGCACAAAGCGCAAGCGTGCAACATTCCGCATAATGGTACACAGCAGTAGCTGTAGCACAAAGCGGAAACATGCAACATGACACAGAACGGTACACCGCACTAGCTGTAGCACAAAGTACAAGCGTGCAACATAACACAGAACGGTACACCGCACCAGCTGTAGCACAAAGCGCAAGCATGCAACATAACACAGAACGGTACACCGCACTAGCTGTAGCACAAAGTACAAGCGTGCAACATAACACAGAACGGTACACCGCACCAGCTGTAGCACAAAGCGCAAGCATACAACATAACACAGAACGGTACACCGCACTAGCTGTAGCACAAAGCGCAAGCATGCAACATAACACAGAACGGTACACCGCACTAGCTGTAGCACAAAGCGCAAGCATACAACATAACACAGAACGGTACACCGCACTAGCTGTAGCACAAAGCCAAAGCATGCAACATAACACAGAACGGTACACAGCAGTAGCTGTAGCACAAAGCGCAAGCATGCAACATAACACATAACGGTACACCGCACTAGCTGTAGCACAAAGTACAAGCGTGCAACATAACACATAACGGTACACCGCACCAGCTGTAGCACAAAGCGCAAGCGTGCAACATAACACAGAACGATACACCGCACTAGCTGTAGCACAAAGCGCAAGCGTGCAACATAACACATAATGGTACACCGCACTAGCTGAGGGACAAATGCACAAAGCGTTCAGCTTACCATTTATCTCAAACATGTCGCTGCTTTCCACCGGATCATACTCGTAACTAAGGTATACCAGCGTAAGGTCGCTGTCGGTTGCGGTGAAAGTGTACAGGGACGTCCCCGCCGGTGTGTTTGTGCCCTCGTCAAAAAACACCGTCGTCGGTTGTGTCACCGTAAACACCGGCTTCTCGTTACCTTGGGAAAAATGGCGTTATGTTTACAAAGAATGAGGTGATATTTAAAGATGCACTCTTACTCCTAAATAAGCAGTACCACAATTAATACAATTGTTTTAATTTACCGAAAAGGAAAAATAAATATCGAAACCAATGGTTCTTATGAAAGATACCGTGTTAAATTTGAAAGAAAGGTGCAGAAAACACGGTATTTCTGATTTTTGAGAAAGGTAGTTGATCACTGTAAATTTAGCAAAAATAGGTCATTTGAAATTCGATTACAGAACAATAAAGAGCAGGTATACACTTTAGTAATAAATTTATTAATACTAAGTCTGGCTAATTTATTAACACATTAATAATAAGCAAGCAATCACCTTTTATTTAATAAAACATTAAATGGGGGTCATCAGACAGCAAAATTTCACATGAGAGTTAAAGGAGCTCAAACTTATTTGTAGATTCAGTTCGGTTTTCGTAGCGCAATTCGGTTTTCCTAGCGGATATCGATTTTACCAAGCGGATGGCTTTTTTTTATTCAATAATTGTGAAATAAAGTATATTTTTTTTGCCTAGTTATACGATTACGCACAAAAACGTATAACAATGTAAACTTGTACATTGATTATGTCATCATTGCGCGTCAAATAGAATATAAAGGACTGCCAAAATTGTTCACCAAACATAAATACATTGGCCCGCTGTTAAAGCTGCGTCTCACAGATTGAATGTTTTGACAACTTTTTTTTTATTTTTTGTCTTGGAACGAGTCAATTTATGCGAAAATCCATGGAAACCAGTTTAATAAGACTGTTAACAAAACATCAGATCGCAGATTTTTATATTTCAGTTCACAAATTGATCTTTTATGCATTTTTCTTAAACCGTTAGGCCATAAAACCTTTAATTTTCGAACGGAAATCTGAAAATCTACGACCTGATTTTTTTTCCCAGCAATCTTATATTATTGGTTTGCAAACATTTACTCAAAAATATGCTCTTTCCAAGACCAAAAAATATTTAAAAAAAGCTGTAAAAATGGTAAATCTGTGAGAGTGCAGCTTTAAAGTTACCAACGTTATTAGTTAGATCATCGTTATGTTTTAACGTGAATTATTTGATAATGCGTTCATATATTTAAATAAAACAGTTACAGCTATCATAGTTGTCTCAATTCTCGTTAGAAATACTGTAGATCAAAAGTGTATCAATTAAACGTACAAAGCGGTACAGATTTGATTGAAATACTGTAGATCAAAAGTGTATCAATTAAACGTACAGAGCGGTACAGATTTGATTGAAATACTGTTAGATCAAAAGTGTATCAATTAAACGTACAGAGCGGTACAGATTTGATTGCAATACTGTAGATCAAAAGTGTATCAATTAAACGTACAGAGCGGTACAGATTTGATTGCAATACTGTAGATCAAAAGTGTATCAATTAAACGTACAGAGCGGTACAGATTTGATTGCAATACTGTAGATCAAAAGTGTATCAATTAAACGTACAGAGCGGTACAGATTCGATTGAAATACTGTTAGATCAAAAGTGTATCAATTAAACGTACAGAGCGGTACAGATTTGATTGCAATACTGTAGATCAAAAGTGTATCAATTAAACGTACAGAGCGGTACAGATTTGATTGAAATACTGTAGATCAAACGTGTATCAATTAAACGTACAGAGCGGTACAGATTTGATTGAAATACTGTAGATCAAAAGTGTATCAATTAAACGTACAGAGCGGTACAGATTTGATTGCAATACTGTAGATCAAAAGTGTATCAATTAAACGTACAGAGCGGTACAGATTTGATTGAAATACTGTAGATCAAAAGTGTATCAATTAAACGTACAGAGCGGTACAGATTTGATTGAAATACTGTAGATCAAAAGTGTATCAATTAAACGTACAGAGCGGTACAGATTTGAAAGTTAACAACGATTTCGTCAACAACTTTAACTTAACTCTGAGTTTCAAACACAAGCTCAGAGAACTGAGTTCTTAAATGTTTGGAAATATGTAATTATTCAATAATGTAAGTAATTTTGACAAAAAAGATATATGCACTGACTTTGAGCAGATTATAACTGACAGATGCAGCAAATGTTAACATCGCTCCTTAAAATGCATTTTTACAACACTATTAATAGCTTGCTTTTCTGGCCCTAATTTTTTCGAAACTTCATAAGTTCCTTTTAGCTCACTATTTCTTTTTAATAATTTGCATAAAATTTACTTTTTTAAGAGTTGAAATACTTTAAATAGGAGTAAGCTTTATGATAATTACAATTCACCATTTTTCATCTATCAAAATTCAATTTAAGTATGTATTTTGAACTATTGAAATAGGCTACTTAAGCCAGTTAGAAGTTTCGAGAAATTGCTCACGGGCAAAGATAAACAGCACCCGTATGGACCTACTTTTTATAAACAACGCACAAAATAGTTACAGCGAAAACAATACATTTTTACTATTTTTTGTTTAACTGAGGTGGGATAAAAAAACATCTACCATGGCCAATCGTGAAAGCTAGGTTCATCCCGACCCTCGGTAAACCTCGTGTCGCAAAAACACACACCTACGCTCGGGTTGTGATGTACTTATCTTTCATTCTTGGAAATGGAAGATACTTATAATCTGATCTATACGAAAATGAAATATGCAACCACACACAATTCAATACGAACCATAAACTATGTGAAGAAGTTCGAAAAATAATAACAATCCGAAAGCATTCATTTTGTAAAAAAATCACTTGTGAATTGTCGGTGACATTTAAAGTTTATTATCTCAGTAAACGGTCACATATATGTATGTTGACACATAATCTTGAGCTTATTCAGCTCATAATACTTCTTTTCACATTCACTCGACTGATTTAGTTATTGTTGTTGATCAATTCATTCTTCCACGTCTCAATGCCTGTTCGTTGTCCAAAATGACACATTGAACAATATATGACACACTAACAGATAAAATAAGTAATGCAATCTGAGTTCTTTATGGTATAATTAGCTTATAAGTAGTTCAATTCGTCCAAGATCGGTTTTGAGTTTCTTTTCCTTGTTTGTGAGCATGTATATCTAAAAAACCTTGTGTTAAAAAGCATATGAAAAAGGACACTATCTTGATCTTAATTTAGAAATCTTTGTTTTATGTTTTATTTTATTTTTGCATGATATGAATAATGTTTAAACTGAATAAGTACATGCGCACATTGAACGAAGCCAGTAAGCTCTGTTTAAATCCATGCTGAAGATTAGAAATCAGATATTCGAATATTACTTTGATTTAATTGTGGAGATACTATACTAACTTTAAAGCTGCACTCTCACAGATTGAACGTTTTGAAAACATTTTTATTTTTTTGCCTTGGAACGAGCCAATTTATGCGAAAATGCATGGAAACCTGTGATACTAGACTGCTGACAAAACATTAGATTGCAGATTTTTTTAGTTAAAAAATTGCTGTTGTATGCATTTTTCTTAAACCGTGAGTAACTGTTTTAGCCATTAAAACATTAATTTAGGAACAGAAATATGAAAATCAGAGATCGGATCTTTTGTCAGCAATCTTTTAGCATTGGTTTGCAGATAATTACGAAAAAAAATGCTCTTTTAAAGACAAAATGTTGTAAAAACGGTATATCTGTGAGAGTGCAGCTTAAAAGGCGAAGAGTCAATAAATGTTCAAGTCAAGATAATATAATATATAGAATGTTCCATCACAAATAAATTGCGACGCTTGCTCGCTTATGCATACTTTTTCTCTTAAAGATGCACTCTTACTCCCAAATAAGATTTACCACATTTAATATTATTGTTTTAATAGTCCAAAAAGGATGAATAAATGTCAAAAACGATGGTTCTTATGAAGGATACTGAGTTTAATTTTAAATGAAATGCGCATAAAATACAGTATTTCTACCTATGAGACAAAAGTAGACCACAGTAAATCTTTTAGCATTCACCAATCATTTAATATTTTTGTGCTTTTTGATTTTAAATGCACGGTTACAATCTTGTAATCAGTAATTAATATGTTTCATAAATGCATTACATAGTAAGTTGTTAAAGGTTTATCAGTCAAAATTGATGTTTGTTATACTTGTGTATGTATTGATTTTGAATAAGAGTGTCACTTTAAAATAATTTCCCTCGCAAAAAAGGATGTCGCTATCAACATCGGTTTTTACAAAGCATACGGTATACGTGAGGACGGGCATTTATACACAGGCTATCTATACATGTACATGCTTGATATCTGTTACGCTAAAGCAAAATAAACCAACTGTAGTGAATGAACGTTGAGTATATATAAATCAACTAGGGCAGTCATTTAAGTATAAATTCTTAATTCCTTTTGTGTGTGATTATAAACTAATAAAAGAAGGAACTATAATACAATCACAAACTGTTCATGATGTCCACTTCCGGTTCCGTGGCCGTGTTGGGCGCTGGAGTGATCGGTCTATCCACGGCCGCCGCAGTCCTCGACCTTTTACCCGATGTCAAGGTCACCGTGATGGCGGACAAGTTCGGCGCGGACACGACGAGCTACGGAAGTGGCGGTCTGTTTGTACCGTCGTTGTTTTCGGCAGGAGAGGATAATAAACATAGATACAGGTGAATAAGAATTTTGTATGAACCATGTATGTATTGCATAAGGGAGCTACGTTAAAATCAACCCATTTAAGCAGTAATATGATTCAAAATATTTTTTATCAAAGGGTGCTTTTCGACTCATTCGGAACTCCTCGGCCATTTTTATCGAAAATAACCTCGGATGTATGCCGGTACATCAGTTGAAGTAGTTCGTAACTTTTTGAATTCTATCATAAATTAAATGTAGTGTTTTAGAGTTGCATAATCTATATTTATTGATCTCAGTTTAAATTGATTGCCAGTGAAGTGTATTATTGCAAACATAATTAAGATTCCCTAGAGTAATGCACCAGTCAATTGTTACCACGGCCCCCAGGTCCGGGGAATAGCGGGGACTTTGACTTTCGGCCCAGCCAACCCCGGGACGAACTGATGGTCAAATCCCCGCCAAATGCCCCCGCACTCCAGGGAGCCTAGGTAAGGCAAATTCCCCGCTATATTTTGCGCGAAGACAAAACCACCGCATTCACCCGGCACTGCGGGGCCACCTGAAAGGTTAAAACACGGCCCATTTCCCCGGCTATCCCCGGTATACCCCCGGACCTGGGGGCCGTAAACCGTACATCCGAGGTTGTTTTCGATAAAATGGCCGAGGAGTTCCGAATGCTTTTCGACTCAATCTATAAATAGTTGTTATTGTTTGTTTGATTACACAACTAATTCGGCATAAGCTGGGTTGTTTAGTAACATAGATAGTAACTTCCTTAGTGTTTGTTTTGCGCGAATGTCTCTGTATCAGCTAGCACGCATGTGCGAACGTCTAAAAAGGCCACTTAATAAAACAAATTTCGGGAAAATTGGCAGCCTTATGGCAGGGTTCGATTCCCCACCGCATCACTAAACAAATACTAATCGTCTTCCGGGATGGACGTTAAATGGACGGGTCCCGTGTGACAGTGCTATACATTGGTGCACGTTAAAGAACCAGGGTAGCTCTTACCAGGTTTACATTCTGTCTTTGCACTATGTTCCAAAAAAATATAACATGACTAACGCTCTTGTCGGAGCACTCGCCAAATGGGCAAGACCCGAGGGCGAGTATAGATAAGCTTACACAGCTTGGCAGTATTTTCGTCAGATGCTTTGTAAATGAATCCGTCCGGCGATCGCATTGGCAGAGCGATGAGAGTAAACACTAGTAGAATATAGTTAGCATATCCTGATCCGCGTTCACGTGTATACGACTGTATAATATGAGTTTTACGGAAAACCAACATAATGTCATTTTATATTTCCAGGCAATGGATGAGGGAATCGGGAAGCTACTTTCGCGAGCTTTTGACAGGACCAGAGGCCGGGGTGGCAGGGGCCATGGCTTTGTCCGGATTTCTGCTCGCGAGGACGGAAGAAGACATTGAAGTAGAACCACCTTATAGAGATGACGTCATCAGTTTTAGAGAAATGACTAAACAAGAACTTCACAGGCTTGGGTTATCGGAGTACAAGTATGTTGTATTGAAAACGTAAATTCAATTGTTAGTCAAAAAGTTGTTTATACATGTATAAATAATCCGCAAACGTCATGCCGTATTTAGGCCGCTAGGCCACAAATCTTATTAATTAAAATCATATCGTGACGTTCACTTCATTTCATTGCGCTGTATACGGCATTAAAACGGGCATTGGGGTTCTGATTTTAATGATATTTCTACCCCATCAGACCCGTCTTTTAAAATAAAATGCACCCCCCCCCCCAATCAAATTTAGCATGTAATGGTTGTAAATTATGAGAATCGATTTGATTTGACGTATTCAGCTCTGTTTGCAATGAATATAATCAAATGTCACGCTGAACTTCAAGCCACTGGGCCGCTAGGCCACCAGGTCGCTTATTTGAAGCCGCTTGGCCAACAGGCTGCTTATTTCAAGCCGCTAGACCACAAGACCGCCAATTTCAAGCCGTTTTGCCACAAGGCGAATTCCGAAATTTTGAATTCTCATCGTCTTTACAGTTTATTACATCTAGGATTGCTATATTTATTATCAGATGTTTATTATATTTTTCAGACACGGTTATGCGATAACGACCTACATCATAAACCAGAGCAAATACCTGCAATGGATGCAGAAGAAGTAGGCAGAGTTTATGGACCATTTGTAACATAATTATGCATATTCATACATTGCACATTAATTTTAATAGCAACTTTATGAATGAATGGAATGAATGAATGCAACAATAATTCACATTGCTACATTAAAGCTGCACTCTCACCGATTCACCGTTTAGGTCACTTTTTATATGTTTTTTTTTCTTCGAATGAACCAATTTTTGCGTAAATGTCTGGAAACCAGTGATATATGACTGGTGACAGAATATCTGATCGCAGTTTTCATATTAACGTTCGAAAAATGATATTTAATTACTAAAAGCGTCACTAACGCTTTAAGAAAATGAAATTTTCAGCAGTTTCCCTCAGAATTGAGATTTGTTCTATTGTTATGTGAAATGACTGAATTGATGGTATTGATACCAGAAATCAACTGATTTTGAGACAAAAAAAAATGTCAAAACTGTCAATCTGTGAGAGTGCTGCTTTAACATGTAAATAATGTGTGTGAAGTTGGCTCAGCCATCGGCAATCGACAATCGACATTCGATATTATATAGCAAATCTTCAATGTCGTGATGAATTGTCGAGCTGGACGTAATTCTAGCTCGACATTCGATATTATATAGCAGATCTTCAATGTCGACCTGGAACGTCGAGCTGGACGGAATTCTAGTTCGACATTCGATATTATATAGCAGATCTTCAATGTCGACATGGAACGTCGAGCTGGACGGAATTCTAGCTCGACATTCGATATAATATAGCAGTTATTTAATGTCGACCTGGAACGTCGAGCTGGACGGAATTCTAGCTCGACATTCAATATTTTATAGAAAATCTTCAATGCCGAGCTACCATGTCGAGCTGGACGGAATTCTAGCTCGACATTCGATATTATATAGGAAATATTCAATGTCAAGCTGCTATGTCGAGCTGGACAGAATTCTAGCTCGACATTCGATATTATATAGGAAATATTCAATGTCGTGCTGAATTGTCGAACTGGACGGAATTCTAGCTCGACATTCGATATTATATAGCAAATCTTCAATGTCGAGATGGAATGTCGAGCTGGACGGAATTCTAGCTCGACATTCGATATTATATAGATAATATTAAATGTCGAGCTTCAATGTCAAGCTGGACGGAATTCTAGCTCGACAGTCGATATTATATAGCAAATCTTCAATGTCGAGCTGCAATGACGAGCTGGACAGAATTCTAGCTCGACATTCGATATTATATAGCAAATCTTCATTGTCGAGCTTCAATGTCGAGCTGGACGGAATTCTAGCTCGACAGCCGATATTATTTAGCAAATCTTCAATGTCGTTGCATTATGGCTTGACCCCACCGTGAAACTTTAACGTCTTTTTGTATCTTAAAATGCCAAAACTGGCAATCAATTTTATTTACCTGCATTTCCTTCAGAAATATACAAGATACATTTTTTTTAATTTAAAGTCTTGTGTATGATAACAAGAAAACATGGATACAAATATCGGAACAAGAAGCTAACAAAGGCTGTTGCTTGTATATTTCTGAAGGAAATGCAGGTAAATAAAATTGATTGCCAGTTTTGGCATTTTAAGATACAAAAAGACGTTAAAGTTTCACGGTGGGGTCAAGCCATAATGTAGCCATGGTTTTTAAAAATAATTTAAATAAGGAAATTAACAATTCAGGGGTCAAACTTCGATAAAAAACAACAAGTATTTTTTAAGAAAGTCTTAGATCCCTTGCAGCTCGACATAGAAATTAGCTATATATATTTGAAATATCGAGATGGATACCGTCCAACTCCACATCCATATCGAGCTGGACATTGAAGATTTCCTTTAATTATATCATATGTCATGCGGAAATTCCGTCCAGGTCGCAATTCGAGCTCGACATTGAAAAATTCCTATATTTTATCGAATGTCGAGATAGAATTGCGTCCAGCTCGTCATTTCAGTGCGACATTTAATTTTCCCTATATGACATCAAATGTCGAGCTAGAATTCCGTCCAGCGCGACATTGAATATTTGCTACATATAATATCGAATGTCGAGCTAGAATTCTGTCCAGCTCGACGTTCCAGGTCGCCATTGAATATCTGCCATATTATATCGAATGTCGAGCTAGAATTCCGTCCAGCTCGACGTTCCAGGTCGACATTAAATATCTGCTATATATTATCGAATGTCGAGCTAGAATTCTGTCCAGCTCGACATTGCAGCTCGACATTGAAGATCTGCTATATAATATCGAATGTCGACCTAGAACTCCGTCCAACTCGACAATTCATCACGACATTGAATATTTCTTATATATTATCGAATGTCGAGCTAGAATTCCGTCCAGCTCGTCATTGCAGCTCGACATTGAAGATTTGCTATATAATATCGAATGTCGAGCTAGAATTCCGTCCAGCACGACATTGCAGCCCGACATTGAAGATTTGCTATATAATATCGAATGACGAGCTAGAATTCCGCTCAGCTCGACATTGCAGCTCGACATTGAATATTTGCTTTATAATATCGAATGTCGAGCTAGAATTCCGTCCAGCTCGACACTGCAGCTCGACATTGAAGATTTGCTATATAATATCGAATGTCGAGCTAGAATTCCGTCCAGGTCGACATTGAAGATTTGCTATATAATATCGAATGACGAGCTAGAATTCCGCTCAGCTCGACATTGCAGCTCGACATTGAAGATTTGCTTTATAATATCGAATGTCGAGCTAGAATTCCGTCCAGCTCGATATTGCAGCTCGACATTGAAGATTTGCTATATAATATCGAATGTCAAGCTAGAATTCCGTCAAGCTCGACAATTCATCACGACATTGAATATTTCCTATATAATATCGAATGCTAGAATTCCGTCCAGCTCGACATTGCTGCTCGACATTGAAGATTTGCTATTTAATACCGAATATCGAGCTAGAATTCTGTCCAGCTCGACATTGCAGCTCGATATTGAATATCTGCTATATAATATCGAATGTCGAGCTAGATTCTGTCCAGCTCGACATTGTAGCTCGGCATTGAAGATTTGCTATATAATATTGAATGTCGAGCTAGAATTCCGCCCAGCTCGACGTTCCAGGTCGACATTGAAGATTTGCTATATAATATCGAATGTCGAGCTAGATTTCCGTCCAGCTCGACAATTCATCACGACATTGAATATTTCCTATATAATATCGAATGTCGAGCTTGAATTCTGTCCAGCTCGACATTGTAGCTCGACATTGAAGATTTGCTATATAATGTCGAATGTCGATTGTCGATTGCCGATTGCTGAGCCAACTTCACACACATATGAAAATACCAGTTTGCTGCACCATTAAACATTCATTCTCCAAGTGACACTACATAGATTATATAGATAAACAAAGATATAGGATCTTACATAAGTTGCCTTTTAAAATTAAACATTTAAGAAACGTGTTTTTTAAAACTTTGTAATAAATTTTGCAACGAATGCAAGTTTCATTTTATTACTTGACACTTTCGTCGCCCAAAACTAATATTATATTCCATTTTTTGGTAAATGTTTGCCATGCACCACAAGCTATGCATTATCACCACAATGTTCATAAAGTCGAGCCTTAGTATAATGCATTAAAGTGACCGTCATTCAAAATCAAGATATACACACACATATCAAACATACATTTTGAAAGATAAAGCTTTAACTACTTACTAAATCATGCATGGAAAATACTAATTACTGATAACAAGATTGTAACCATGTATATAATAGCTGAAAACACAAAAATATTAAATGGTTGGTGAGCGCTAAAAGATTTACTGTGATCTACTATCATCTCATGAGGTAGAAATACCGTGTTTTCTGCACCTTTCTTTCAAAGTAAACTCAGTATCCTTCATGAGAACCACAGTTTTCGATATTTGATTATCCTTTTAGATACATTTACATATTTGTATTAATTGTGGTACATCTTTCTTAAAATTGTTAGAATACAACCTTTTGTTAATAAAAATGTCACAAATATGTGAAGGAATTGCTAGGATGTTTAAGATTGTCTTATTTTACACGTATACTAATATTCAGAAATTTTATAGTTTTATTAAACAACCACGTTTCCTTGCAGTCTTGAAAAAAGGGGCGTGACGTTTATTCAGAAGAGATTCACGGATTTATCAGAGGTTGTATACATTACAAACACTAAACATGTACAATACATATATTAATTTTATATTTGTAATTTCATTGATAAATCTCTGTAAAATCACCGGAAAGCATAGTATAGATATAGGATATAAATATTTACGAGTGGCAAAGCCACGAGTGAAAAAATACTTTTTTTATGTTCAAGATTTTTTTATGTTCAAGAGTTACCCCTTTTATAACGTTTCTTAATATTTCCAACTTTCGAATAGTCGCAATAGACTACAGTCACAACGTTTGTCTTGGAAAATTGTTTACTCTGTTCATATATGGGCATAGAAAGACCTGACACAAAGTTCATGTTTGCGAGAAGTCTGCAGGTCGTATAATGAGGATCCATACGCATCGAACTTCTCTCAGACCAACTGTTCGATCACTTGACAAACGCCCAGATACCTCAAGAAGTATACGACATGATAAATCATTGCTTCTACCTCTTTCACAGCTGTGCGGGCAGTTCGGGGCAGTGGTGAACTGTACAAGCCTCGGCAGCCGGGAGCTTTGCGGGGACCGGAAATTATACGCACTTCGAGGACACATGGTTAGGGTGAGGTCAATTTACCACTTACACCAACATTTATTTAGTTTAAATAATACAAAATTCATTTTGATTTTGAGGTCATTGAAACTTTATGTCAACTCATTCCTCATTCTTCCAGTGTTGTACTTACAGTGTGTGTATACCACGTGATAAATTGCGTCATAAATGCTACATCGGAAGGCAATATTCTGATTAAAACAACAACTTTAAATACAAATAACTTCACTATTTCTTCACCATTTTTAACGAAACATAGCGCAGTCTACGCCGCTTAAGGAGCCCTGCCTTCGGTCTTTTACCACAGTTTGATTGAGAGTTTAGTTTCTTTAAACACCTCGACATACCTTTTTCACAATGCGGCCGTCTGACGGAGCACTGTCAAAACATTATTTTGGAAACAAGTTTGTCGAAGTAGTTGATGAAACTAATGACCTTAACAATTTTTGGTAAAAAACAAATGCGGGGCTCTTAAAGCGGCATAGACTGCCCTTTGTTTTATTTAAAATGGTGTAGTAAAAGAAAAGTTATCTTTGATTTAAGTCTTTATTTTCAGCAAAATGTTGCCTTCCGACGTAGCATGTATGACGTAATTTATCACGTGGTATACACACACTGATTTAGCTCGTGTATAGTTAGCATATGCGTTATCGTGATGAGCTCGATAGTCAATATGAAGACAGCTATCACCCTCGTGTCCATTTCCTGGATAAAACCAGTTCACTTGTCTTTTTGAGACGCCAATTGAAAATATCCTTGGGCTGTTCGAATCCAAGACCTCTTGAGTGAGAGGCGGAACCTAAACCACTTGTATGGCCACTATCGTGTATATTTAGCAACCTTTTTGCATTAACATGAATACTGACCTTTCATTTTATTTTAAAGAAATCAAAGTCTGATGTATTAAGTAAACTTCAATGATTTATATCGGAAATTGTACTTGTACATTTCCTACTTTTTATTTCGCAGGTCCGTGCACCGTGGATCAAACACTGGGTGTACGTCGACCACGACACATATATCATTCCGGGGTATGGTGGTACTGATATATTATTCCGGGGTAGGGTGGTACTGATATATTATTCCGGGGTATGGTGGTACTGATATATCATTCCGGGGTATGGTGGTACTGATATATCATTCAGGGGCATGGTGGTACTGATATACTATTCCGGGGTATGGTGGTACTGATATATTATTCAGGGATATGGTGGTACTGATATATTATTCCGGGGTATGGTGGTACTGATATATTATTCAGGGGCATGGTGGTACTGATATATCATTCCGGGGTATGGTGGTACTGATATATTATTCAGGGGCATGGTGGTACTGTTATATTATTCCGGGGTATAGTGGTACTGATATATAATTCCGGGGTATGGTGGTACTGATATATTATTCAGGGATATGGTGGTACTGATATATTATTCCGGGGTATGGTGGTACTGATATATTATTCAGGGGCATGGTGGTACTGATATATCATTCCGGGGTATGGTGGTACTGATATATTATTCAGGGGCATGGTGGTACTGATATATCATTCCGGGGTATGGTGGTACTGATATATTATTCAGGGGCATGGTGGTACTGTTATATTATTCCGGGGTATAGTGGTACTGATATATAATTCCGGGGTATGGTGGTACTGATATATCATTCCGGGGTATGGTGGTACTGATATATTATTCCGGGGTATGGTGGTACTGATATATTATTCCGGGGTATGGTGGTACTGATATATCATTCCGGGGTATGGTGGTACTGATATATCATTCCGGGGTATGGTGGTACTGATATATTATTCCGGGGTATGGTGGTACTGATATATCATTCCGGGGTATGGTGGTACTGTTATATCATTCCGGGGCATGGTGGTACTGATATATCATTCCGGGGTATGGTGGTACTGATATATTATTCAGGGGTATGGTGGTACTGATATATTATTCCGGGGTATGGTGGTACTGATATATTATTCCGGGGTATGGTGGTACTGATATATTATTCCGGGGTATGGTGGTACTGATATATTATTCCGGGGTATGGTGGTACTGTTATATCATTCCGGGGTATGGTGGTACTGTTATTTCATTCAGGGGCATGGTGGTACTGTTATTTCATTCAGGGGTATGGTGGTACTGTTATATCATTCCGGGGTATGGTAGTACTGATATATCATTCCGGGGTACGGTTTTACTGATATATCATTCTGGGGTATGGTGGTACTGTTATTTCATTCAGGGGCATGGTGGTACTGTTATATCATTCCGGGGTATGGTGGTACTGTTATTTCATTCAGGGGCATGGTGGTACTGTTATTTCATTCAGGGGTATGGTGGTACTGTTATATCATTCCGGGGTATGGTAGTACTGATATATCATTCCGGGGTACGGTTTTACTGATATATCATTCTGGGGTATGGTGGTACTGTTATTTCATTCAGGGGCATGGTGGTACTGTTATATCATTCCGGGGTATGGTAGTACTGATATATCATTCCGGGGTACGGTTTTACTGATATATCATTCTGGGGTATGGTGGTACTGTTATATCATTCCGGGGTATGGTGGTACTGTTATATCATTCCGGGGTATGGTAGTACTGATATATCATTCCGGGGTGCGGTTTTACTGATATATCATTCTGGGGTATGGTGGTACTGTTATTTCATTCAGGGGCATGGCGGTACTGTTATATCATTCCGGGGTATGGTGGTACTGTTATATCATTCCGGGGTATGGTGGTACTGTTATATCATTCCGGGGTATGGTGGTACTGTTATATCATTCCGGGGTATGGTGGTACTTCGATTTTGAAATAAAAGTAAACTCGGACGATTTTAGGTGATTGATGGGTGATGTGGGGGGGTGTCCCGGTTCCATAAGTGATAACGTAAGCGGGGAAGTAAATTTTCTATTAAAAACATGTGTATACATCCAATAATCACTATTAAACAGTACTGTTATCATTACGCAAAGAAGCGAAAGGTTATCAAAAGGATAACTTTTCAATTTAATCAGTTTTTTTTGCAATAAGTCTGTTATTTGAAAATTTCTGATTTTCAAGTGAAGACCTGGTTGCTCTTGGTGGTTCTAAGGTGGAAGGGGACGAGACTCTGATCCCTGATCCCGCGAGAGGCCGGGAAATAAGGGATCGATGTGAGCGGCTCTGTCCCGCCATTAAGGTACGTCATACACTCGCTGATATACAATTACTTATGCATTTTAGGGTTTACAATGAGTTTCATCGGTCTAAATATAGGTTTAAACTATTATTCGTAAGAATGTACTCTTACTCTCAAATAAAATTTACCTCAGTTAATACAATTGTTTAAATATACCAAAAAGAATAAATACATGTAAATAACTACTAGTATGTTCTTATGAAGGATACTGAGTTTGATTTGAAAGAAAGGTGCAGAAAACACAGTATTTCTACCTTATGAGACTACATTAGATCACTGTAAATCTTTTACCATTTACCAATCATTTAATAATTTTGCATTTTCAGCAATGAAATACACAGTTACAGTCATGTTATCAGAAATCAATATTTTCCATAAATGCATTATTTAGTAAGTAGTTAAAGGTTTATCACTCAAAATTTAGGTTTGCAATTCATGTGTATGTATTGATTTTGAATAAGAGTGACACTTAAGTTATTTTTTATACATTACACGATCGTGGAGTTTGCTCTAGCCAAGAATCACAAAGTGAATATAGAAAAAAGTGTAATATGGGTGACCTGTAAATCAAGTTCACACATGAAGAAAAAACCCTGTTTATCGCTGTCATCGATTTGCATTTTTTTTCTTTTATGAGTCACGTGAAACTAACTTCTGAAGGGGCGGGCTCTTTGCCATGCAAAGCATCAATATATGTACAGCTTGTATTATTTTCATTTTAACCGGCCTATTTAATGCACCAGTCAATTGTAAACACGCCTCCCCCCCCCCCGCCCCCCCCCCCACAGGTCCGATGAATAGCGGGGACTTTGACATTCGGTCCAGTCAAGTCCGGGTAAGATCCCCTGCGGGGATGAACTGCTGGTAAAATCCCCGCCAAATGTCCCCGCACCAAGGGACCCCGGGTATGGCCCATTCCCCGCTATTTTTTGCGCGTAGACAAACGCATTCACCCGACACTGCGTGGCCACCTGAAAAGGTAAAACACGGCCCATTTCCCCGGCTATTCCCGGTATACCCCGGACCTGGGGGCCGTGGTTACAATTGACTGGTGCATACTTCGTTGCGTTAAATAACGCTTGCAACAACGACGATGTGACAAACGAAGCTCTTTGAAGAGTTGAAATGAAGCCGTCGTTGAGGCAGTATATGTTGATATTCTCTTCGGTACAGAATGTTTTGTGCGATCGTATTTTGTTAAACTGCTTGACGAGCACATTTTTCTAAGATTAGACTTCTGGAAAAAAATTCAAATATCAACTTATTTATGAGACATTTAGGAAGTACCTATCTGTGAAACAAGCTTTGAGCTCTGGTCCGTATAACAGAAGCATCATAAGAAAATTTTAACATTTTTCAACATAAGTGAGAACATTGAAATTGTTTGTTTTTTTGGGAAAAAACCCCTCAGTATTCAAGATTTCTTCTTAATTTAAAAAACAACAACTGAGTTTGCCATATTGTTATTGCAGAATATACTAGTACACTACGCATAAAACTCTCTACCAGTGAAATAAAACAGCCAACGAAATTAATTAAATGTAAGGAATATGTACAATTTCATCTTAAGATGCTTCTATAAAATGACTCCTTTATAATGTACTTAAGAGTCGGACACGACTAGCTAAACCACATCGGAAAAGTCTCAGTAAATTGAACACTCTTAACATGTACTTTTCCTTTTGATATGAACAAAATCCACTTTGTTTCTGAGGTTTCCATTATGAAACCGCCCTCTCCCCTCTGGGGGGGGGGGGGGGGGCACATTACACGACATTCTCAGTAAGTCTGTTATTACTGTCTAGTGTGCGGAAGCTGACCACGAGTGGGTAGGCCTGAGGCCGTGCAGGAAGGGTGGCATCCGCCTGGAGATTCAGACATTGTCAACCGGAGGCAGATCAATGAAGGTCAGTCGTGAATTCAACATTTTTTATTTATTCGCTTAGTGGATCGCGAGTGGTTAACGATATGATTATGTATTCTTAAGTTTTATAGTCTACCTTAATGTTTTATTAAACGTTTTTTTTCAATGAAGGTTATTCACAACTATGGGCACGGAACAGGCGGTGTCGCATACTCCTGGGGAACCGCCCTTGAGGCCGCGCGCTACGTCCGTGATGTCATTACGCCTGGTGCCCGGCTATGAGGTGTATCAAAGATTCATGACGTCATTACGCCTGTTGCCCGGCTAAGAGTTGTTTCAAAGATTCGTGACGTCAGCATGCCTGTTGCACAGCTCTAGGGTGGTGCATTGAACCACAGGTGTTTCTCTCTAAAAAAAAATCTTATATATATTATATAGACAAGGGGTTAAACTCAAATTTTGCAATCCCCCAAAAAATGAAGTAAACAAGGTATTACAGTTAAATTAATGTTTTTGTTATAAATAAAGTGACTAATGTCAATATACAAATGACTTTTAAAAGACCGAAATCAACAGAGTATTAAATTATCCATAAAAATCCATATATCATCGCATTTGGACACACGTTCGCAAAAATCCAATATATGAAATTACCTCAGTAAATATCACGATGCGTGTAATATTGTACGATTACATGTATCCAGTTCGTTGAAGTATCATAAATTTGAACACCAACCACTTTGTTCGTTGTAATTGAATGATTTACACCACTATAATTGGCGAAAAACAAACATCGAGTTTATTTTTGTCTTTCCTCGGCCATTTTGATTTCCAACACTCCACACAGTTGTATCCAGCGTTTTCAATGGCTGATGACTGGCTCCGTCACGGCGGTGGTTTTTACAATAGCCAATAAATTAATTCGTAACAAAGTTTAACGCACGCGCAGAAAATGGCGAGTTTGACAGATTAACTATGCTGAGGGAATTTTCGGTGTTTTGTGCTCTTCTTCGGAATGCATCGGTAAAAATTGCGCATTTATTATTATTATTATTTGTTATTTTAATGAATTATAGCGTTAAATATTCGTCATTTCGTAGAAAAAGGTACATTTACCTACGTTGTTTCCGTTTGTGTCAGGATTGCAAAATTTGAGTTCAACCCCTTGTCTATATAATATATATATATATATATATATATATATATATATATATATATATATATATATATATATATATATATATATATATATATATATATATATATTTCGAGAGAAACCCCTGTGCATTGAACTATGAAAAAAATGCATTTGTAGAATTCATATTTACTTTTTTGGTGTTTTGCTGTGATAACTTAACTTTGCAAATACGAAAGCAGAACACGACCGCAAAAATTGATTTCACTAATTGTTATTAGCATATGCAGATAGTCCACACTTTATTATGCTTAATGTAAACTCACACGGTAGAACTTTGTTAAAATATCCGAGATATAAAAAAAGTTAAATATGTTTGTCTCACGATTATTTTTCCGAATAATACTCGTATTCGTAAGGAAAGATGGTAAGATTATGTAGCGTAATACTGCGAGTATTCAAAATGATCTCAATGTCAGCTGTGTTCAATACTACTTTTTTATATCTTTTGTCCATCGAAGCCGGATCACTCTTAATCAAATCTTTACCAAGGGCGTGATTTGGAGGCCTTCAACACAGCAATGCTACATTTCAACATTGTACATTCCTCGTGAGTTTACGTCATGTGTGAAATTCAGCCAAACATTAGTGTTTTTAACTAAAAGGGCGCAATACCACTGCACCCGCATAAGGTATGTCTTTGTAAACCGAAAAAGTTGGCAATCAACTGATGTGTCTCATTTAACTCGACTATTTGCAGAATGCTTAACTCTTCGGCGCTTGTGTCGGCGTCGGCGTCCGATTTAAGTTTTAGGGCAAGTCGGCATTTTCACTTATAACTCCAATACCCTTCATTCATTTAATACTTCAGGTTTAGGGCCATCACACACTGAGGTTACATAACTCCATATTATCATAGATACAAATTATGGCCCCTGGGTGACTTAGAACTGAAGTGTTAGGGCACATTGGGTCTGTTTAAAGTTTAAGGGCAAGTTTGGATTTTATAAATACTTCTATGCCCTTCATTCAATAGACTTAATACTTCTCACAGTTGTTAACGACAATAAGGTTACATAACTCCATATTAACCCTGAATACAAATTATGTATGACCCTTGTTTTTTTATTGCTTTTGACGAGCACATTTTTCATATTTTTATCCAAAGTGAAACCTGGTAATTAGAATGATGTACGCTGCTGTTAGTGCGCACAGGCATGAGGGCGGCGACAAAATCAACTATGGTTTAAATGATTTCAGTAAGGTATGACAAATGGTGACCAAACTTGGCATATAGGATGAATTTATAGAACCCTTCCAAGAAATTGCGTTTCGGGCCCGTAGGGTCAAGGTCAAGGTATTTGTTTCTAAAATAGAAACGTGGTTGGAACTGATAAACTTTAGCTAGTGTTGATATATTGCAACCAAACTTGGTATATAGAAGAGTTTATAGACACATTTCATGGGATTGTGTTTGGGGCTCCGAGAGTCCTGGTCAATTAAAAATAGATAAATGTTTGAAACTGAATACCTTTAGTTACGGTCGACATGTTGTGACGAAACTATGTATGGAGGAAGTGTTTATGGATGAATAACATTAGGTTGCATTTGGGGCCCCTAGGGTCAAGGTCAAGTCCACTGTTAATAACAATAGAAGACACAGTTAAAACTCAATATCACAACGAAGGTGGAAGTGGAAAATCAACAATAAAGCCCGCACTCATGTCACAGTTCTGTTTTTTTTCAATGACGCCCATTCACCATTATCTAGTGACTTCCTTCACGCATAACAGATCATTGCTTTCCGCCGTACGACGTGTGCATCGGGGCGTTAAATCCGGGTTCCCTCATGCCATCAAAGCCAACGTCACGCAAACGTGAGTTCGTGATCAACGTTGGCGATACTGAGGGAAGGCGGGAGAATTCTGTATGGATTAAGACACCAAAACAAATAAAGACTTATACATTTATACAAAATCAGTGCTAAAATATTTCCAGTTTCAAGGAAAATGTCTTACATTACATTTAAGGATAAAAAACAATATTTTTGTATATACGAATAATAACAGTACTACAGTACTTTGGCAATATCGAATTTAATGTTTTTTTTATCGAGCTTGGTCAAGATTGTTACATCACCATTTGTGCAAATTTGGAAGAAAAACAAATCAAAATGTTTGAGCAAAAGAAATAAGAAGCGCTGTTACCCATTTACCTGTTTCGTTTTCCTCAATTTTCGGTTCGTTAGTTTTGTTATTTTTCACCTTTTTCACCTTTTCTCTGAAATATAAAGAACCGATGTGATTTTAAAATTCATATAAATAGTTCTTCTAATAATAATTTTAATAAATAATTTATAGCTCTTCATTTGAAATCTCATTGGACACACATATTTCTTATGCATACGTCCTAAGCAAACATCTGATAGTTAAACCTAGTTAAGAGCAATTGTCATTTTAAAACAATGCTTCCTGTTGCACATGTTAAATAGGATATAATCACTAAAACTTATGTATGAACACGTTCCTTGTCCTGAATAATGTGCCCCATCCCTATTGCGCTTTCGTGTCTAAACTAAGAAAATAGCTACTTTAGCATGAAGGGCGTATATGCATCAATGAAAGCATGCGGTCCATAGAACTGAACACCATACATACAACAAAAAGAATTTTCGTCATATGGATGAAAGTAGGCGTTCCCATTTACACGTACGTCATTATTGTTCATCTCTGAAGCAGAGAAGTAAACTGAGGCACGTGAAACTCATGGGTTGGTATACGTACATTGTCTTAAAGGCCAAGAAGAGGTCCCCACAAACTATATTCATGACATTTGTGCAACAAATACACACTCAATGTATATGCACATGGTCTTAGAAGCCAGGAAGGGGTCCCCACATACAACATCCTCGTTCACCACGATGCAGGTCTTCCATGTACATGCCATGTTTAAAACAAATAAACACTTAATGCAGACGCACATGGTCTTAGAGGCCAGGAAGGGGTCCCCATATTCTACATTCGTTTTCATTACAATTTCATTTCATCTACTCAGTTGCTTTTCTATTCGGAGTTCGCACAAATCTTGTGACTTGAAAACAATTTGTAGTAACCGGTTGTCCGGTTAGCGCAGTTGTTAGTCCACTTGATTCTCGCCTAGGCGACCCGTGTTCGATTCCCGGCCTGTGCACATTCGTTTTCAACGCATTGTGGGTCCTCCATATACATGCCTTTTTTAAATAAACAAACGCTCATTGTATACGTACATAGTCTCAGAGGCCGGGAAAGGATCCCCATATATTACATCCTCTTTGAACCCCATGCTGGTCCTCCATATACCTGAATATTTTGAAAGCACTGAACACTCAATATATACGTACATAGTCTTAGAGGCCAGGAAGGGGTCCCCATTTACTACATTCCTTTTCAACCCCATGTGGGTCCTTCATTTACCAGACGGTTTTCAAACCACTGAACACTCAATGCTAGTATATACGTACACAGTCGTCGAGCCGAGGAAGGCGTCCTCGTATACTACGTCTTCTTTCTCTTCTTCCGGGCCCTCCAGTCGCTCCGCATAGAAGTCACATGGTCTAAAGGGTCGAAAAGTAACATTTGAGATGCGTAAAAGGAACTGAATATTACAGCTGAATCCCGTTAGCTCGAACTCGCTTGGCTTGATTTCCTCGTTGGCTCGAACTTGTTGTAAGGGACTGATTTCTTTTTACTGAAGGAAAACATTCCTGCTTTGCTCGAATTTTCTGAGGCTTGAGGTATTTTCACCGGAACCTCGGAGTTCGAGCCAACGGGGTTCGGCTGTAGTACTTTGTAGTGATAGTCAAAATGGTGCTAGAAAATGGTTGTACTCTATATGCACAAAAATTATAGAAAAATATATATACATTTTGTATTGCATATCAATCGCTTTATGACCTACGGATACCATGTATAATTCCTTCCGATGAATCGAGACCATGTACCGCTATGGTTCGACCGGGGTTTCCGAATTTGTCATTTAAATATCATGCAGTTTAAATTTATAAAATCAGCAATAAAGAGCAGAACATTTGCGCTTGTCCACATTACAAGGCGGCAATGACATCCACACATGTATGCGTGTCTACTCACAGGGGACAACACGTGACCTGGCGACCGAAACTGGCCTTGCACTTGTTAAACTCCGGGCAGTTGGAGGGCAGGCACGTTCCCTTCCGCCGGAACCGGATACACATCACCACACACACGCCTGCAGTACACCATTGCTTTTTTCGTAAACGAAAATAACAAGTTGTTTCTTGTCTGGCAATGATTTGCTTCTCGCGTTCGGACTCCCATGAGCTACCCTTTCGGGTAAATTGATGTTTTTGTTTCATTCTGACCGCTTAATTTCTTAATATAGTTTGATGAGCAGAATTGGATCACTGCTTAAACCCAAAATCAAGCATTGACTTTGTGTATTACGATTATGTTCAAGTGTATTCGCAAAACACGTTTTATGACTTAGCTAACGTCTGCCGTCTAAAAATATTAGAGCTGTTATTATTGAATGTCAATAGACTCAATTAAAAAACACAGAGGTATTCAGCCCTTACCAGATATGATGGCGACGGTTGCCATGGCGACAATAAAGAGGATGGTGTTGTTGGAGTCATCGAACCAGTTGTAGCCCGGGGGTGGGGGAGTGGTGGTAGTGGTCGTTGTGGACGTGAACGTGGACACAGTGACCGTTGCTGTGTCTGTGGGAAAATAGTATGAACGATCAAAGATGGGCACACTAAAATTATCTGAATGTTGGGTCCATTGCTCAAATCTAAATCACCATCATCGTAATGGCCATTATAATGAATTTGAGCCTTTCTTTATACAGTCTAAATGAACAATAATGCTGTGTACTAATGTCGTGAATTTTATGAATGTTCAACAAGTTCACTGGTCGAAATATCATGTTTATATTGTCCAACAAATCCTGGATATAAAACATTTTAGTTAGATTTGCCCCAGTGTTTATTTTTTAATAATTTGAATTTTTAACGTTCTGAAATTTATAACATGCTTAATTCAAAGTCACATACATGTGTTAAAATTGTCTTGGTTCCATACACTACTCCGAAATAATAAATAAAAGATGTATGGTTTGAAGTTTTTTTTTAATTATATAAACCATACAACTTTAATGTGGTTTACATACATACCCATATCTCCCTCGGAGTCCGCCACAATGACTTCTATCTGCCAGGAGTTCAGCCCGTCCTCAACGTCGATACGGTTCACCAGCTTCAACTGGTTCGAGTCCATTGTGAAATATTCGTACCCATCTTGAGCGTTCACAAATAGAATGTATTTTTCGATGATTAAAAGCAACTATAATTTTTTGGTACAGGGGTGGTATTAATATAACTTCTTAAGTCATTTCCTTACTTCAGTCACATTCCTAAATTAAGTATATCTTTAATGATATGAAATAAACACTTAAGAATTTCCAAAAATACGTTTCTTTTTTCATTGACCGTATTAAAAAACCCCACACATACCTTAATTATAATGTTAAACACTTATACATTTCTTTGAATTTGACTGTGGATGTTTTACGAATACGTCCCCAGATTAATTTCTTATGTGTTCAAGGCTTTTAGTGCCATCTCATCACTCATATCAAAGAATATTGGGCAAAATACCGTAATATCGAGAAATTCGACTGAATTGTATGCCATATCCATACAAAGAATTCATGTTTTAAATTGCGAATTAATTTGACACATTGCAACCTTTGCTTTCAGCCTATCTGTATCAAAATATATCGCGAAAAAACAGGAATAAAGGATTCGAATAAACGATCGCACACCGCGCTCGTCATCAATGCATGTCCGTGTTTACAGGAATAAAGGATTCGAATAAACGATCGCACACCGCGCTCGTTATCAATGCATGTCCGTGTTTACAGGAATAAAGGATTCGAATAAACGATCGCACACCGCGCTCGTTATCAATGCATGTACGTGTTTACAGGAATAAAGGATTCGAATAAACGATCGCACACCGCGCTCGTTATCAATGCATGTCCGTGTTTACAGGAATAAAGGATTCGAATAAACGATCGCACACCGCGCTCGTTATCAATGCATGTCCGTGTTTACAGGAATAAAGGATTCGAATAAACGATCGCACACCGCGCTCGTTATCAATGCATGTGCGTGTTTACAGGAATAAAGGATTCGAATAAACGATCGCACACCGCGCTCGTTATCAATGCATGTCCGTGTTTACAGGAATAAATGATTCGAATAAACGATCGCACACCGCGCTCGTTATCAATGCATGTCCGTGTTTACAGGAATAAAGGATTCGAATAAACGATCGCACACCGCGCTCGTTATCAATGCATGTCCGTGTTTACAGGAATAAAGGATTCGAATAAACGATCGCACACCGCGCTCGTTATCAATGCATGTCCGTGTTTACAGGAATAAAGGATTCGAATAAACGATCGCACACCGCGCTCGTTATCAATGCATGTCCGTGTTTTAAACGAATCCGTATATTTGTTAAAAAAAACAATTTCATTACATCTACTCAGCTGCATTTCTATTCGGAGTTCGCACAAATCTTGTGACTTTATAACAAATTGTAGTTACCGGTTGTCCGGTTAGCGCAGTTGTTAGTCCACTTGATTCTCGCCTAGGCGACCCGTGTTCGATTCCCGGCCTGTGCACATGTGCGTTTTGATTGTCGTCACCAAGACGGAGAAGTGGGTTTTCTCCGGGTACTCAGGTTCTCCCCACAACTCAAGATCACACTCTCGCGCAACATTGTGCCAACGAGAGTGATTAATATAAGTTGAAATAATTGGTTTCACAATCGTTGTAAAATAAATAAGTTTAAACTAAATTGTAATTTAAGTTTTGATTATGGTCAAAATCGTTCACACCTTTGGTTGTATCCAACGTATACGTTAAAGTTGGGTCGTCAGCGTCGGTGCACGTTATTGACGTAAATACCGTGTTTATCGTTGACGCTATCCCCGCTGTGATTGTGTACGTGTCTGGCGAGCACACCGGGGCAGCACCTAACGCAAAAGGAAGCGACCAATCAACTGCATTCAAGAACATCACTACGCCAGAACGTCCATTAAAGGCCTAGTTTTTAAGCCTTCTCTAAGTGACCCCCCCAAAAAACAACAACAACAACAACAACAAAAACAACAACAACCCCCCCCCAAAAAAAAACCCCAAACAAACTGTACAATACACAACCTCTATTTATTGATCTTAATCTACTTGCATTTATCTCTCTTATCAGTTTTCTGATCTGAGTATCCTGCTGTGCAGTTTTGAAAGTGTTTCAGAAATGGACCCTAAATGGCCCTGAGCCAATAAACGAATACACGGGAAAATGGCCCCTACTGTGACACCAGCGCAATTAGCAGGAGATACACAGCAGGGAATTATTATGCCAAGCATTCCTTTTACAAGGCCCTGAAGGTACCCCCCCCCCCTGCTCTCTCAGCACTGTCGGCGCTTTGATTTCTCCTTTTTAATATTCAGACGTTGTAATGGTTAATAAACTGAACCGGTATGGACTATGTTCCTTGGACATTTTAATAGCATTTGAGCTTAAGCAGTGTGTGTATACCACGGGACAAATTACGTCATATATGCTACATCGGAAGGTAACATTTTGCTAATTCTGAAAACTTAAATCAAAGATAACTTTTATTTTACTACACCATTTTTAATGAAACAAAGGGCAGTCTATGCCGCTTAAAGAGCCCCGCTTTAGTTCTATTACCGGAGTTTAATAAGGTGATTAGTTTCATCAAACACTTTGACAAACCTGTTTTCAAAATAATGTTTTGGCAATGCTCCGTCTGACGGCCGTATTGTGGAAAGGTTTGTCGAGGTGTTTTAAGAAACTAAACTCTCATTCCATCTCTGGTAAAAGACAGAAGACGGGGCTCTGTAAGCTGCGTAGACTGCGCTATGTTTCATGGTAAAGAAATAGTGAAGTTATCTTTGTTTAAAGTCTTCATTCGAAGCAAAATATTGCCTTCCGATGTAGCAATTATGACGCAATTTATCACGTGGTATACACACACTGTTAAGGAGAAAGTAGTTAATAGCTGAAACATAGAAACATATCTTTTGAGTATGAACGGTTCTACAAGAATATTTGCCGATCTTCAACGTATCTAATGACGTATATTCTTATCATGAGTTTACAGTCGAACCTCGTTGGCTCGAACTCGCTTGGCTCGAATTCCTCGTTAGCTGGAAATGGATGAAAACTAACGATTTCTTTATACTAAATGTAAGCATTCCCGCTTGGCTCGGTTTTTTCCGAGGCTCGAGGTATTGTTGCCGAACTTAGGAGCTCGAGCTAACGAGGTTCGATTGTAGTTTGAAAGAAGTAACACTGCAGCCTTACCTTTCGTAAATGTAAGATATCCAAATATGAGACAAAATACACGTACAAGAAAGGTGGTACCTTTACACAGCATAATTGTATTAAGGTATCAATTGGAAACTAAAATGAAGTCATAGTAAAGTAGCGTAATCATGATTGTAGGGTGTAATATTGAACACATTGTTTTATTCAAAGTGGAGAAATCGTCCATGGTTTTGAATTTCTCCTGACGTTTGACGATCAACGAAGAGGAACTCTCTTTTGTTTTCTTAATCAATAGGGTTAATTATGAAAAGGAAGGCGCGTGAATCATTGTTACATTATATGATTTTTAGTTTAAAAATAAGACTGCTGCAATATATGTTATACTAATATATACACGACATTTTGATACGGATGGAAATAGAGCTGAAAATGTTTGTTTTTTCCAAGTTTATGAATCATGGACCGTTTTCGTTAAGCATCTTTGTGAAAAAATAAGTGGAAAATTGCCTTTTTTAAATTTGAACTTAAAAAAACAACTAACAATGTTTGTCCACTAAATATTTGAAAAATTAGCAAGAAAATGATATAAACAATATGCTCAGCGTAATGATATTTGAGTTCATTTACGACGGCGGTCTTTGTATTTTGCAAATTGTTTTGTAACGAAAAAAACGCATTAAGCTTATATTTGCATTTATTAAGGTCAATCTATCAATACATAAACTTTAAGGGCGAACATTTTTTTTATTTTTTGTTGAGGCATCGTGAACCTACCACTTTGAGTATTCGGACATAATTATTATAAGTAAAATGATACTTGATATAAAATGTCAAAGCTAATGTTTTTTTTCAGTTTTGATTTAATCTCTCAAAAACAGCCTAATCTAAAAGCATTGTCACTGGTGCATTGTTTTCGTGACGATTTAAATGATGATTACTTCTCAAATGTTTCCAAAGTAACCACGGATCCCTGTCCGACTTGATCTAAAACGGTCCGTTTGTTTAAAAATACAAACATGAAACATGAAAGGTATTCCTGATTTTGTACTATAAAGATTTCGTGTTATGATAATATGTAAAACTACAAGCTAGTTGGAATATTGATACGTGAATGGGTGACATGTCAAAATGTATTAATGACGTCATGTGTGTGACGCCATGTAAAATATTTAAAATGCAGAATGTATGGTTTTACTTGTAACCCCTTATATACTTTCAGAATTTCTTCATGGAATTGTCATCTACATAAAATTTCCTATAAAACACTCCTTAGTTTGTCTTAAGGGCCGAAATCACGCAATCCGGCTCATATACATATATAATTCTACACGCAGGTGCGTAGCTAGGGCCAATTTCGGATTAGGCAGATCAATGGCGGACAGCATATTACCACCTTCACCCCTTACCCCCGTATTTCTTCCAAATTCGGGGTTTTGGTATGACAAAAACTTACACCTGTAAAAATTTCATTACGCAACTGCGTATTTGCGTACAGCCACGCGCCCGATACGGATTGTATTCGTGTGCTGTTTTCATGCAATTACATGTATAAACTATTGCATGAACATGTTGCTTACATGCGTGTATACGTGGATTATATTTATAATTTATTTATGCTTCTTTCCATTGATGGTTTTGGTTTCGTTTCGAGTGTAAACAATCATAAATATAGCATTGTTTGTAATACAGAAGCGGAATACACGTTTACCGTTTTAAAACTAGAAGCGCCGCAATGCGACGAAACCAGGTTTTTGTTATGGGCAATCAGAAATTATAGCCAATTAATTTGTTGTATGAGCAAGTTCAATCTGCAGCTTCATATAAGCTATATTCACACTAAGATTCATCACTATCCATCAATTCTAACTAAGTTGTTGGGCAGATTTTTTTCTTCTATTTTTAGGAACAGTGACCTTGACCCCACCTCCCAAGCTAGCTCTTCACATAAGCTACCTTCGCTCTAAGTTTAATCAATATCTATCAATGCTAACTAAAGTTATTGGGCAGAAATCATTTTTCTATTTTTAGTAACAGTGACCTTGACCCCACCCCCCTCAAAAGAAATTCCAAGCTTGCTCTTCACATAAGCTACTAGTACCTACACACAAAATTTCGCCAATGTCTATCAATCCTAACTAAAGTTATTGGGCAGAAACCATTTTTCTATTTTTAGTAACAGTGACCTTGACCTTAGCCCCTACCCCTTCAAAAGCAATCCCAAGCTAGCTCTTTCAATAAGCTACCTACACACCAAGTTTCATCAATATCTATCAATGCTAACTAAAGTTATTGGGCAGAAACCATTTTTCTATTTTTAGTAACAGTGACCATGACCTTAGCCCCACCCCCCTCAAAAGCAAACCCAAGCTAGCTCTTTCCATAAGCTACCTACACACCAAGTTTCATTAATATCTATCAATGCTAACTAAAGTTATTGAACAGAAACCAATGTTTGACGCCCGCCCGCCAGCCCAACGACAACCTCATTCTAATAACCCGGTTTTCGTTGAAAACCTGGTTAAAAATAGGACTACTCATTAGTTGGGTTTGTTAAGTTTATTTTCCATTACATATACACACACTAGAATAAGTATAAGTTTCAAACGTACACGTTCATTTTCAAAACTTTTTTATACCAAACAGTATACCAGACAGAACGATAATTATACAAATATATCAAAATACCAGATCATCAAACACACAAACATACTAGTTTGACCGTTCCAAAAACATCACAAAAACAAACAGACAGCACTATCAACACTTGTCAAATGTACCTTGTAAAGTTGATCTCCTCCTGTAGAATTATATTTAGTCTTATATTATCTCCCTTGTGGAACCATATTTAGTCTTACATGACCTCCCTTGTGGAACCATACTAAGTCTTACATGATCTCCCTTGTGGAACCATATTTTGTCTTGAATTATCTCCCTTTTGGAACTAAATTACTTATTATAGTATCTCCCTTGTGAAACTATATTTTGTCTTGTATTATTTCCCTTGTAAAACTTAATAACGTCAACTATTATTTCCCTTGTTAAACTAAACTATTATCTCCCTTCAGAAGCTTATCTTCTTTTCCAGACGGAGCATTTCTTTTTCGGGTTCATAAAGGATCCCGGCTTACATTGGAACGTTTCCGAAAACTCTTGTGAGTTTTGTAGCGTTCCTATAACCCTGCAATAAATAAAAGAGGATTCTTACTAAAACGGAGTTCACAGCATTGCCATAATGTTATATATATATGTTGTAATCCAGTTACAAGAAATATTGCGCTATTTTGAACATATGCTCAGATACAACTTATCACGAACAAGGTAGTGTGACTTCAATTGCTATGAGTTGCAAAGCACGCTGTCGATATTAGATTCGTACATGATGCTATGTTCATGTACAGTCTAATTTACAAGGAATGTAAAATGTGTTAAATCAATTATCAAAAAAAACGATTTTGAATTGTCAGAAACATCTTTTGAAAAAGACGACGCACAAAAACAACCGGGAAGCATTCAGAGTCAAAAGCCTAAAACGTAACCAATAGTTTGTTTAAACGCACAGAAAATAGAGCCAGACAGCCACATAGCGTGGCAAGAAAAGAGGCGCATTCCACAGTAATCAAAATACCGTAAAAGCAACCGTGGTAGCAAGCTCAGTTTGGGATAATAAGGAACTCTCATTGCGTTTAAAGGGACTTAACACCAGATGATACCATTGCAAGAAAATCGTCAAAAACTTACTTTCTGATGAATAACCTCGCTAACTACACATTTATCTTTCGCAGTTTTTGCGGATTTTTCCATTTCAAAATTTCGTCGGTTAATGTATCTGTACTATCACGTGACGTTCACTTGCTTAATATACACACTATAAACTGGGAAACCATTAAACGCTATTTTAAAACGGGTATACTCAGCTGAGATAGCTTCAAAATATTCTTTTAATCATGTAAAATGTAAAGCATTATCGGCCTTATACTAGCTTGTATTGACTAGTCAATTGGCTTGTTTTAGGGAATACTGTATTTGCCGACTTTGCGACCACCTGGTGTCTAGTTCCTTTAAACCACTTTGAGTGCTAAACCGTACCTGAACTGTGCGGGGCTATGAGGGTCAGTGTTAATGGAGTTTTTCAGCTCCTCCGGCTTCTCTTTATCGCACCAAATCTGAAGATTACCAATGCGACATATAATAAAGCCATCCGATACACAATAATTTTTGTCATCCAGCAATTGGCAATGGTGTTACACTATGAGGCCTGGGTATCATATAAGTGTTGTATCATTTGACATGATATCAATATACACATTGCTAATATGGGATATAAATGACGGAAATTCAATGCGCAAACAGTTATCACATTTCCTTTTAATTTTATTCTTTGTTTCGTTCAACTTTCCAAGTCAAGACAGTGTGCTGCAATATCCTTTTCGGTATAATATTTACATATTTTCTTCTTTTACACATTAAACCATTTTAAATAATACCCAAATAACATGTTGATTCCTGGCATTTACATTTTACAATAGTTTTCATCTGATACCTTAAAATGTCGTTATCATAAAATATACTGTATCCATGTAGTGGTTTCATAACTTTAACGACTCGTAATGCTTTAATTGTAATTTTACGCATACGGTTTTCTGTACCTGAGCAAAGTTGATAAAGAACAGTTGGTTGTGTGATAAATTCATCCCTGGTAACGGAAGTTCCTCCTTGCCAACCGAATCCACCCATTTTCGGTACGCCTGTAAATTTAAAGACGTGTAAATCATAAAAGGGAAAATAGTTTGAATATATATGCAAACAAACTCACTACGAAATGCCACATAACCTTTTTGAATAAGAACTGATATAATTCTTGCAAATTTGGTCGAAAATCCAATTTCATGTCCAAACCACACACTTACCCTAAATTACAAAACCACACACTTACTCTAAATTACTAAACCACACACTTACCCTAAATAACAAAACCACACACTTACCATAAATAACAAAAATGACAAAACCAAACACTTACCCTAAATTACAAAACAGGCACTTATACTGAATGACAAAATCACACACTTACACTGAATGACAAAACCACAC
Organism: Mya arenaria; assembly: GCF_026914265.1. Taxonomy (NCBI): domain Eukaryota; kingdom Metazoa; phylum Mollusca; class Bivalvia; order Myida; family Myidae; genus Mya; species Mya arenaria. The sequence continues at coordinate 12,484,606 of NC_069131.1, read as the reverse complement.
ACTTACACTGAATGACAAAACCACACACTTACACTGAATGACAAAACCACACACTTACCCTGAATGACAAAACCACACACTTACACTGAATGACAAAACCACACACTTACACTGAATGACAAAACCACACACTTACCCTGAATGACAAAACCACACACTTACCCTGAATGACAAAACCACACACTTACCCTGAATGACAAAACCACACACTTACACTGAATGACAAAACCACACACTTACACTGAATGACAAAACCACACACTTACCCTGAATGACAAAACCACACACTTACCCTGAATGACAAAATTACACACTTGCACTGAATGACAAAACCACACACTTACCCTGAATGACTGTTTCAATCCTCCGTTATCTGCGATATTTTCCCCTAACGTATTCTCTCCATCAACCTGAAAAATGTCAATGTCACATTAACGTGGCCAATCACGTAAATTTAGGAAAAAAACATCCACATATCGGTGAAACTTCCATAAACCTTCTTATAAAAAACTGTCCAGAATACTTCCGGTTATTTCACACAGGTCCGTGCTTAGTACACTTACCCCTCGGAATCATTAAATGAGACCCTTTGATTCCTATAATTAAGTACCATTTAATAGTATAGCTTAAATAATGTCTGGCTTTTTAGTTCTTAGTTATGTACCTCCTGTTTATTGCCATGTGTCACAGTAGGGTGCCATTTTTCTGTGTATTGTTTATAGGTTAATTGCCATTTAGATCATACTAGGCCCAGTACCGATATTATCCTGTGCATTTAATGCTTCCTTACAGAATGAACTTCGCATCAAAACGCTGTATCAGTTTATTGTTTTCATATTGTCATTAATTCCAATCTGTGGGGCAACAAATCCACCAAAATGGTCCACAATGCACTGCGCCATCTTCTGAAAATGTTCTAGAAACATACACCTGTTTTTTTCTATATATACCCCCACCACATAAGCCACCACCTGTGCATACTGATATCCAATTTTTATGACAAGCAATGTATATTTTCGGCAAACAATGCATAGTACATTATTGCAGAAATTATCAAGAACGCCCTTGGCCAAATACCTCGTACACAAATACATCATTTCGACCTAATCACCGTTTTAACCAAGTTCGGGTCCAGGAGTTTGAGCTAAATGGGGCGTAACTTCGAGGTGCAACTGCGGACATGTGCCGCGTCCAACAGAAAATTATATGGTGTAAAAGTAATTTCAGGGGTCCTTACCCTGAAGATAAATCTATTTTAATCTAAGACTGTGAACTTCTATATTTTTTTTCTTCGATATTGACATTAAAAAGCTTGCTTGGCCAATTTAGGCCTCCCAATCCCACCCTATCCGCCAGTGGTCAATATAGATACAAAGACTACCAAACACTCACTTTTTACATTTATCGCAATCTCAGGAACCACAAATCTGTCATGATGGATGTACTGCGTCCTAATACGGAAATTCTACAAGATGAGATGAGATAAGATGCTTCCAATCTCTCCAATAAATCTCCCCACAGGCTCCATTAAGTTTCTTTTAAAACATACTTCTTTCCAACTTACGTGAATCCCAATTTCGGGGACCACAAACCCGCCATATTGGTCCACAATGCACTGCGCCCTCTTCTGGAAGTTCTCCAGGATAGTCGTGTCCCACCAGTTGCGAAGGTTGCCTACCTTGTCGTATTGGCTCCCTGTTGATAAGTAATTCGTGAATATTACATTATTTCTATTTGTAAATGATTTCCTGATTCTAGTATCACTTATAGTACCGACTTAAGCGCTGTTGTTTTATTTTCAAAAATCAGTAACACATTAACTTTGTATACTCATTGATACCGAGGGACAAGAAATGAAAATACTACTGTGGACGAAATTTCTTGTAAATCCATGAAATAATACAATGAAAACTACAGTGACAAGCCAAGTAGTCAAATGATGTATGGTGACCCCGTTTAAAGGCCAAAGGTCAAGACCCACAACGTACATTACAGACAAATCACACACGCATGTTGGAGTTATCGCCCTGGAACGATCAGTCGTATGTACTTTTATTTCTCGGAAAAAAGATATTGGTAGTATAGTGTTTCATCGTACTAAGTATTTAACATTTTGAATTTTAAGACATAATATGGAAGACGGCTAATTGAAAAAAGGGAAAACAATTGTTGAATTGTTCGTATACAGAATTCTGGGAGTACTTAATATCTGAGCAAATTGATGGTAGGTACCTTGGTCATCGAATCCATGCGTGATTTCATGGCCAATTACAACTCCTATTCCTCCGTAGTTCATAGATCTGAAACAAGACTTGCAAAGAAAATGTGCTTATACCCGAAGGCCCGTGCAGCAATAAGTTATAGCAGCCAAGTGCTAAACACCGGATAATTCATAAACATGATACCTTTCACTATAAGAGTTTGCACATAAAAGCAATTGATTGGTCTATGGTATGATTTAATAAATATTGACCATTCAATTACTATTTCGGCCATTTTTAACCAACCCAATGACTTAACCTCTTTTATACAATTGAGTGCTAACGGATTTAAAGGCTTTGTTTTGCTTTGCACATATTTGAACTATAACGCTCGTTCCACTTATTTATTCATGAAAATAACAATGGGTCTACAGTTGTGAAATTTGGAACCGGAACACAGTTTGCAATACAACACACATCGATCGGTATATATCGCGAAATATTTCCTTCATTCCGCATAGGACATTTATTTGTAAGGTAGAAATTGTTGGGGTAAGGGTTAGTTAGAGTAAGGGTGTTGCTGTGTATATTTTAAGAATGTGGGAAACGGGAACGTATCCAACAAAGTCTCATATGTTGGAACATCCGAGGGTAAAACCGGAGTCCATAATCTAAATGATGCACAATTTCGAATGGAAATTATAATATAAAGAAAAAAAAGCTAAACGTTACCTTGGCTGATCCTTCTGATAAAATGGAGGCTGAAATATTCCGGCCGGAAACTCTGAAAGGAAACAAGTTACTAGTATGTTCACCTCAAGTAGCATAATCATGTTTAAGGAAAATCGTGTGACGTCGTCAGCAAAAATGTATCTCGCGGAGGAAATGGTTTTGGAGGATTCGTGTCCGCTAACAAGCAGCAAATCATAGATATTTTTAAACATCACCGAACACATTCTCATTTAACACATTGTTATGAGTTTGTTTCGTAATCTTCTCCCTTGGTTATTTGGGAATACCTCTACATGACTGATTCTCATTAACGGCATCACAAATAGTTTTACTGTTAAAGAATGAATAATCATGTCATGCTTAGGAAAGGTTTTTATTACTTTACAAATATATATACGTTTCTCATGTTTTCAATACTAACAATATATTCTCCTCAGCTAAATTTGTTTGAAATATTTGCATTAGTATTAATTGATTAAGGAAAATTGATTAATTGACTGCTTGAAAAATAACACCTTTTCAACGGAAGAAAATGTGGATGAATATATAACTTGTATGTATTTTATTGCGGTGTGCCTATGGGCTTATAGCCTGTATCAAGTAAAATTAATTTATAATATAATTTTGTTACACAAGATGAGTCTGCAAAATTCTTACGGATATTATTTAAAAGGAAACTGTACTGTGCGTTGACTGTTGTGGGTGGGTCAGACCATCTGGAAATAGTGGAAAAGACAAACAGGATTAACAAAAAATATTATTCAGACGTATACATAATGCAATACACGAGTTTCATATTTGTATTGTGTTACCCAGTCTGCGGATGAAGTCAATGTGGACATGCATTATGACAAGAAATTCGGTAAATTAGCATTGTGCTTAAATGATAACTCTCTATGCATACGTTTGGAAATGTGTTTTGGATCAAAAGCTTTTTTTAAACAATTATCATTCGCAAAAACACACTTTACACGCTTAAATCTAATATAAAACTATATTTACTGGTCGTCAACTTTTATTAGTTTGCAATAGGGCGTCCGTTCTTGGTTTTAAGTTTTTCAAATCTCTATGCATCACTGCTTAATCATAACGTTTACCGTTTCACTTTGTGTTCACTCTATCTAACATTGCAACCCATACCCAAACCTTGTTTTTGTTTCACTCTCTGGTACCGTTATTAGGACAACCAACCCTTTTTTTGTTTAACCCTGGTGCCGTGACCAGGACAACCCACCCGTTTTTGTTGAACTCCATTCTTAGCACAGATATATCTCCCATTCCCCAGCGCTGAAGGTTACCAAGGACGTTCTGGAAGTATTCTGTGCTGTTAACTTCAACCTGGAAAACATCGGTTTATAGTATTTTTTAAACTAATATGAGAGTACAGAAGAGTTTGAAATCAATCAAGTCAGACAAAAATACAAAACGAGGATATACAAATTTGTCCCACTTCTATTCTAAAAGTACTATTAATGTGCTCTTCATTCTATTTAACAAGGTATGTCCACAGTGCATATCTTCATCGATGACAAGAAGATGACAAGAAGATGCTGTACTGCCAAAAACAAAACAGTCAGTTTAACATTTGCTGATCAATTCTAACGGTTTCTGAAGTCGTAGCAGCGGTTCGGCATTTGGAGTCAATCGGATCTTAGACTTTATTAAGTGACTTTGCGATACGTTTACTCCCATTACTGGCAATCGTTTTATGTTCCTGAAACATGAATCGTTTAGCACTGCGCTGGAGTCAACACGGCGACTCGTGCTTTAAAACCTTGATGCAAACAATTGGGAGAAAAATGCGTGAATGTTAAAATATGAATCGTGTCAATAACTTAATAGCAGATTGAATTGTGCCGTTCGTCAATATATGTGTTTTAAGGTACAATGAACTGCAATTATAATCGTTTTCGTACTTAACGTTCTTATAAGCTCAGTTGGGATATTATTTTATAATTCATCATATTAATGACGTCATCCCTTACGTCATCATACAGTTGATTCATCGATTGGTCATCCAAAATGTCATCTGAGTAACCGATCCACTGCTGCATCGCGTCGGCCTGTAAAAAGAACTGGGTTCTTTGATGCTGCGTTATCTTTAATCAAGAAGAGAGGTAATGGAATCTTGTTTTACAATCGCTTTGAAATGGGTTTTGTAAAAGTCATAATCAATCATATGATTGTTCATAAAACCATCAATCAATATAATTTATAGTACAATCTTACAAGTGTATGTTTTGTATAGGTGTGTCAATTTATTTACCTTTGAAATAAAGTTAGAAACGTCATGTAAAACAAAATTTTTTTAGACAATAACGGCGCTTACAAGTCCTGACGGCATCTTTTACTTGTGTTGTGATCGATGTAGTAGTAACAATTATATATGCAAATGTGAATTCAATGTATTTTAGTCAGTGCTAGATATACATATGTTCATGATAAAAAAATCACGCTGTTCAAAAACAAACGAAACCCACGTCACCTTCTCCTTGGCTGCTGTGCGCGTGCTTTCGTCCATCCAGGACTGCTCCATCAGGATCTCTGCGAAAGCGTCCCGGAGACCGTTGATCATATCAATCGCCTGGAGGATATTTAAAAGCAAATATTCAATTGTCAAAACACTTTTACCACTCGACTCGTGCTGATTATTCACAGTGGTCAACGATTGTCTCATAATTTATATTTTACTGTATATACATGTATCTTAACTGTATTAAAGGGGCTCAACGCCAGGCACCAATTTCTCAAAACTTCTTAAGTCCCTTATAACAGAATTAAGCTAATCTCACTATTTTTTTTCTATAAAATGTGTTATATTTACTTGTTCAATAGTTTTTAGAAATTATGTAGGAACTACCTGTATGATTATCAGAATAAACCATTTTTCATTTATAAAAATTCGTTTTCAGTATGTATTTTGGCTAATTGAAATAAGCGACTTAAGCCTGTTAAGCTTAAGAAGTTTCGAGAAATTGGGGCCAGGTGATACAATTGCAGGAAAAAAAATCGTAAGAATACTTGAATCAAAATGACATCGTTGTGTACATCACATCGAATCTTACTTACTGATGTATCATTTTGCTTACGACACACGTATCCTTGAAGCAGTTTTTGCATATTTTTCAATTCAAAATTTACTGGGTCTCACAGTCTAAATATACACACTATTTACTGGGAAACCTTTATGCGCTATTTTTAAATGTGTATACCCAGCTGTGACAGAGACAAAATATTATTTTAATGATTTTAAGTGACGCATTGTTGGCCTCATACTAGCTCGTATTGACGATTCTAGGCTTGATTTGAGGAAATATTGAATTTTCCGATTTGGGGTTTTTCTGGTGTCTAGTCCCTTGAACATTTCTCCGTCTAGATATGATTACTTAGTTGGAGTAGCTCGGCGCGCGTGCTGAAATGAAATACTTAGTTTCTTTTACTTTGTCTGGACAACATTTTATCCTTTGCTTTATTGAGAAAGCTTGTTGATATGCATCCTGAACTAAACTGCGGTCTTAAAGCTCTCACAGATGGACCAATTTGACAACTTCTTCATTTTGTACCTCAGAGTCAGCTGATTTCGGCACTAATGCTTTCAATTCAGACATATAAGACAACTCACAATAGAACAGAACTCAACTGTTTAGAAATCTGCCGAAAAATTCATTTTCTTAAATGGTTAGTAACGCTTTTAGCCGTAAAGCATCCAAATTCGAGCGTAAATATTAAAAGCTGCATTCCGATCTTTATCAGCAGTCCCATGTAACCGGTTTTCAGACATGTACGCAAAATTTGGTTCATTCTAAGATAAAAATTAAAGAGTTGTCAAAACGGTCAATCTGTGAGAGTGCATGCCTTAAGTTCCACTTACCGTTCCTTTGGCCTGCTCGTCGAAGGCTTCCCGGACATAGAGGCTACCCACGGCCGCCCCCAGCTGAAGGATGGAGTAGGACACGCACCCCCTCCAGCGGGCTCTCTGGGTCGACACCCCGTACACAACCTAGTAACAAATGTTTTATTTGTGCCAATTGTTTGCATATTATAAAACTGGAATAATGTCACAACTAGCCATCGTTTGGTGCACAATATTAATCAGCGTGTTGATATGATAAGGCAATGGAAAAAAGCCCAGTAGACGAACACCGGTGATATTGTTTAATGGCATACAGTTCAAAAGCAAAGCCTTATACAAAGACGAGAAAAAGAAATGCTTCTGGAACGTTCACGTTTTATAGAGTCAGATATCGATTACTTGATCTCGTTTGAAAAGTGAAAAAATGCTTTTATCTATGATAAAACATGTACAAATTCCAATTAAGATTTATTATTATTAATGATTGGTGACAATAGATGCTCTACTTTGCCGAAAAGCGTTAGTAACGCTATTCTAAATTAAATAATTTTAGGCTCGGATTTACCTAATCCTATTCAAATGAGTACCTGGTAGTTGCTGTTTGTTTACGAAAGTAAGTTAAATACAGTCGCTATTTCGAAGTCGTTGTGAATTCGAGAAAAACTTCGTGTTAACGAAAATTCGATATGTTCGAAAAACAACAAGTGTATAACTAACCCCAACTTGTTTGAAAACACAGTTCGACATAACTAGAACATCGAGATAACAGATATCGAAATAACGAGATTACACTGTAACTCAATTTCAACAATTAACAAAATGCCAACATAACATCTGTGAACAAGTCTCATTAAATACATTTGGAGTTAACGCCCTTGAAAGGTAAAATAACACTACATTCGGAACCTCTTGGCCATTTCTAACAGACACAACTTCGGATGTATATGGACGGTTTACATTTTTTTTATTGAAATTATTACGCGTAGTTAACGCTGCAAGTACATGTAGATCGCGTAGTAATGTCAATTTAGCAGTTATAAACTTAATGATAGTTAATAAAAAGTTGTCAAAACGGTAAATCTGTGAGAGTGCAGCTTTAAAGTACCTGATTGTATTCCTCGATATAGTCCTGGAAGCGCTGTTGGAGGTTTCTCGCTCGGTTTTGCATTATTCGCCATACCATGTAGTTGGCTATTGTCCTGAACGTGGGAAATATACATGTAGTTGGCTTTTGTCCTACACGTGGGAAATATACATGTAGTTGGCTATTGTCTTGCACGTGGGAAATATACATGTAGTTGGCTATTGTCCTGCACGTGTGAAATATACATGTTGTTGGCTATTGTCCTACACGTGGGAAATATACATGTGGATGGTCAGGTTTCAAAGAAAATTGATTGCTTATGTCAACTCAACTGAGAGTAAGAGAAATTTTGTCCGTCCACGACTAGATAAGATGTTGTGTGGATTTATGGTCAGAGGTCCTTTATGGGGTCTTTATTCAAGAACAACCTGACGTACTATGAAACTGACGACTGGAATTGTACCTGTATTTTTCAATGTATTATTGGTAAAACCCACCAACGCCCTGACGTTCATATATTTTCTAATACACACTATCAAGGTGACTGAACAGTGAACATAATATTATTAACTAGTTTGGGCCGAGTAGGTACCAGTATGTAATGATCTTGCGAGGTCAATGAAGTTAAACCAGTATATGTCATATGCATTATCAGAGAGACGACAAGGCTATGTCATTTATTGCAAAACAGCTGTAAACATGACGTGTTTGTCGTTTATTAAAAAAAAATATCGTATAAGCTTGTATAGTATCGACAAGTATTAACTCATAATTTAAAATTGCTATCATCACTCGCGATGACTGTTGCTCATATGTACTAAGTTAAACAGGGTTTGCTGTTCAAATTTAACTGTCATGTCTTTTAAATGGGAATACCGGTAAAAACAATCACTTAACGTTACTTTTTTCTTATTTTAACTGTTGAGTAAAGAATCCGCTTTGTCGTCCGGTTAGAACAGTGGTAAGCGCACGAGCTTCTCCCCAAGGGTTCTATTATTCTATTTTTCGTGCTATAATACTACTATTTATCCGCGAAGTGTAAAAGAAGGAGCTGACCGGAAAATAAAACCGAAACATGCAATGCGCGACACCCAGCTTCAGATCTAATATAAACCAAAGTGTCTGGTAGATTGTGGATAGAACTAAATCATTAATGTGGGCATCATACAAATAGATTGCAAAAATCACCTTTTTTAACATGGTCGCTAACGGGAAAAAATGCCATCACCGATTTTCGTATTTTTCAAGACTTTCCACCACATGGATTCCTTAGGACTTTTTATATGATATTCGGGACATATATAGGTGAATAAACCAGTTGAAAGAAATTCTGTTGCAATTAGTGTGAGGTCATGTCATATGATGACTGTACTATATTCCCAACCTGGGTTATGTGGATTTGGTTTATGGTTACCAAGCCAGATAAGTTTCACATGCTTCAGCCACAACACAAGACCACACTCTCGCGCAACAACTTGCCTACGAAACCTATCATGTCTTTTTTCACAATCGGTGTTAAATAAATTTTAAACGAAAGAATACACTTATGTCTTCCCTCACCTTTTAGGGAATGTCTGCACGACCACGAGCACCTTCTCGTAGTATTTTAAGGCGCTCACGAGGACAGGCTCATCCACCTCTATAGTGATGTTCAGGTCAGAGTCCACCAGGCCAAAAACCTGCCTGGTGAAGTTTAACCAGCTGAACTGGAAAAAATGGAGAAATGTTGAGTGATTAATCGCACGAGAGCATGTCGAACATCTATGGTAATGTTCGGGTGAATGTCGGAAATGATGTGAACACGTCAATGTTGTAAATGTAGCGAATTTTAAGTATAACAATCGAATGCCGTGAATGCCATGAATGACCTAAATGACATGAATGTCGTAAATGTTGTGTCATAAATGTCGACAATGTCAATAATGTTGTAAATATCTCGAATGTCGTGAATGTCATAAATGTCGTGAATATCTAGAATGTATTGAATGTCACAAATGTCGTTAATATATAGAATGTATTGAATGTCGTAAATATCGTGAATGTCTTGAATGTCGTGAATATCTAGTGTGTCTTGAATGTCGTGAATGTCGTTTGTAATACCTGCAATTGAATGTCGAATGTTGTATATTCAGTAAACTTTATAAAGCTCACACAAAAACTTTGTCAACAGATGTATACAGCAATGTTTATCCAGTGTACCTGTACGGGGTCCGTAGGTTTGGGTTCCGGGAACCTGACCTTCATATCTGCCAAAGTCATCTTGTTATAGGTGGCAGAACTGTCCCGCAACTCAGCGTTCGTCATTGATATCTACACATATCAATTATTGTGCTTATTTATTGCCTAAAAGTTTCAGTTTTATGAAGAAAAGCGGATTTTGGACCGAACATGTTTTGAATTTTGTAGTTTTCACCATTATCCCTTTTTTCTACAAATCGAAATGCGATTATGTTTTTACTAGTACAAATCAACTAAATTTTCCATTGAAATATGACTAATGCGTTACAATCAAATGATACAATACAATAAATAATCGATCGTTCTCGTTAAACGGAGAAATGACGAATTTGAATTTAAGGTGTAACTAAAGTTTTACGAAACGTACATTTGCAATAGCGGTTTCAAACGCAACTGCTTCCCTTATTTCCGCTTCCGCCGTTGTGATGTTAGCACCGAATTCAATGGCAACATTGGTGGCCAACCGGATATAGGCTTCTAACATGGGACGGTAGGACTCGTCCAGGTAGTACGTCCGGCTGGGCAGACCGAAGTCCTGCTGGTCAAACTGTGAGGAACATGTTTTTGTTTTAATTCATCGTTACAAGCAAGCCGATCTATGTGAGTACATCCTGTCCTCCATTTCGTTTATTAGCCTACGTTTCTGAGGATAACCCAGGAGTCTTTATCGCTTCATTGGACAGTTTCGTTAAAATTGTAAAACAGGGACTATTATCTAAACCAATAGTAACAACATGTACATAGCTTAGAAATTAAATGTTGCAGATGTTAAAGTACTTGAAACAAAAAGGCCAAAACAATAATTAAGTCTGGTTCCGGCGATCCGATAGACCCTAAAAGTTAGGCACCCGCCCTATTTTATTATATATATTTATAGCTAAGAAATTAAAATATTAAGAATGTTTAAGTACTTTTGTAAAAATATTTAAGGCCCAAACAATAAAAACATCTGTTCAATTGACCCGACAGACTCTACAATTAAGGCAACCACACTGTTTTATTCATTTTTTATTGAAAAAGAATTCAATACGAATCATTCGATACAGATGATGTCTTAAAGCCAAACGATATATTTAAGTGTTTTAATAGTGACCTAATGCAAGAAGTGTAAAAACAACAACACAAGTGCAAGCATGACAGAAATATACATATAACATGATTAATATTGATTTTTTACTAGAACAAAACAAAATCCGACATGCATTCCCTATTTTTTTCAAGCATGTCACAGGCACTAGACTTTAATTTTTTATCTATATTTTTGGCCTGATAATTAAGTCTTCATTTATGTGATGTTCTTCAAAGGTCTGCTTTTTTAATACGCATTGCACACATTCCTGAACTATACATAGATCAGACTATCCTATAAAAACTCACTTCTTTTCAAATTGACATTATTGGTATCAGCACTTTGTATTGAGTAACAATTTGCGAACACAAGAACAAATGTCTCATGTAATATCCAAGCTATGCGTACGAGAAATCTAACAGAATTATCAGATTGTTTGAAAAAAACATTATTATACTTTAAAATAACGTTTATTTTCAAAGCATTTTTCTCAACACAAAGATCGATAGAAGTGTTAATTCAAACAAACGCTTCTATCAAAATTATCTAACTTACCGATACAATATGGTTTGTGGAGTTCTTATTGTCGATGCCCACTCCCATGTCAATGATAACCTTGTTGTTATACTTCCGCAGGGTGGTGATAAGCCTCGCCAGATCAAACTTGGACTCCTCCCAGTTACCCCCTGGTTTTGACCCCAGGATAGGCCAGCCCCCAAGTTCCTCTAGTAGAGGTATTGCAGGACCGACTCCTTTTTGTTCTATCAGATCTGTAACAATATTTATATGAAAAACTACAGAAGCAAGCCCAGTAGACAAAAGTTTAAACATAACCCCGTTTAATGGCGCAGGGTGAACGTCAAAGACGTAGAAAACAAAAACAAACAATCAAAAACGAGAAACATTGAACAACAGCACAAAACTCCACAAACAGCACACTTCATGTATACTATATGAAAAACTAGGTTTGTTTATCAAAGAAAAACAAGCATAGACAAATAGACACCCCATTTCGAACTTTCAAGGTTTTTTTCCAGTTAAACTAAGGGTCAGAGTTGTGGATAAATCAAGCTCTTACTATGTCTAGTAAAAGGAATGGCAGAACTACTGCACTATAAGATTTAATACAAATACACCTCGCAAAACCGAACGTCACATTATTCTCGTTACCTCCCACAGATTTGACACGTAAGAAGTTAAGAACTACTTAAAGCGATATTAGCAAACTTGTATCCGAGTTCACCCCAGAGTTTGACACTTAGAAAGGCCAACCGCCCAGCTAGCGTTTCCAGTACAAAAACAGTAGATCTGACTCCTTTTTGCTCTGTCAGATTTGTAAATTATCAAGTAGTCAATAGGCCCATGAGGCCTCTCTCAATCAAATTCCGATAAATACCAGTAACCATATTTCCATGTTTTGCAATATGCCAGATCAAGACGCATGTGGCGATTCAAGCGGATAAAAAGTGATTATCAAACTTTATTTTATATGACATTTAGAACAATGTATTTACATTTTTTCTCTACGGTTAGAGTATGCATTGTATATAAAAGTATATCCCACAAGTAAGGTAGGCACCATTTACTATCTGTAATCTCTTACTTAGGACTTTTTATTGCATTGTCAGTATTAAACGGCATTATGCTGGGTCTACCTGTATCGACGCACGACTGGTAGAGATCCTTCGCCTTCTGTATTGCCGTGGCGTTGGGGCGGGTCACCGGCTGCTCCAGGAGGTCTGGACATTGACAGGGAATGTAAGATTCAACATTTGAATTTAACACCAAGCGAAGTATTTGATTATGAATGCAGACATGTGGATCATTTAAATCAAGACAGGAATATACTTTTTTTTAATAGGAAGATAAGGACAAAGTACCGTATAAATTGGTACTTAACTTTAAAGTAACAGGCTAATGGTTTGTAAAATGCATTTTTTATTACGAAATAAAGTTTGGCAAATCATAAGGAGTGTTAAAACAAACAAAACACTACCAAAAGCTGGAACCCTACAGCAAATGTTGATATTTGCTCATATTTCGTCTTTAAAGACCAACATTTTCATTAGCGTTTACATTTTGTATAACGAGATTGAAAATTAATTACGGCTGTGGTGTTGCGTAATTTGTAGATTGACATTATCACGTGATGTTATCAATGAATCCTTAAGAGGTCAACATATCCTTCACTTTTGTTTAAGTCCCGGTGGCCGTGTGGACTAGCCGGCTGTTTTTTAAAAAAAATGTTGCATTTATCGGCGTGAGTCAAATAATGATAAAATAAGTGTTTTCAGATGCATTAGCGGAAAAACTAATTATTGGTCCGAAAACATGAGCGAGTCACTTATAGTAGTCACACTTTTACCAGATTAATCTACACTAAATAACTACGTATTGGTACAACAAACTACCAACAACGACGTACATTTGCTGATGTACTCAACGTTATCCCTAAGGATTCCCCAGTTGTCGATATTGGCCCTGTCTTCCGGGATCACGTGACTCCTTAGGAACCCCCCGCACGAGTACTGGTAGAAGTTTTCACAGGGGTCAACAGCGGAATCCAGGGAGTCCAGGACGCGGGCAGCTGAAATGGTAACATTGCTTAGTTCAAACGTTTGTGTACAAACTGGATGGGAAGAGGAGAGTAAACAATACAATGGAATACATTTAATCAAAGAAGGCTAATGATTATCAACAATTATCAAACAAATAAAAGCACTGGACGTGGATAGCGGCTCGTGTACCAACACACACTACAAAGAGTAGTTTTGTCTCTTTGCTTTTGTTGTTTTCTATACTTTGCCGTTGTGTGTTTCATTTCTTTGATCTTGACCAATATGTAGCCTAAATTTCGGTCCCGAACCAAGTATGTATGGAAGTGTTTGTGTTTTCCTCAAGAAACAAACCATTTCACATTCTTTTCTGTCTATTTTATTCATGCATTTTTGTTCATATTTTGGCAAATTTGGAATTCCAAATTTTAGTCCAAAGCCGCATTTTCCCCTATCAGAAAAGCCCCGTCTCTATTTCCAAAATGGTGGAAAAGCACTGATTTGTGTTTGCATCGTATAATAACCTATTACATATCAGTGGGAAATCAGGATTCAACTTAATTTTCATAAAATACATTCCCTCAAACAGTCCAACAAGATAGGCAAATAAATAAGTTGTCAGCGACAGGTAATCTATTTAAACAACATTTGAATTGGGTTAAAACGAATGTCTTTTATATTCTTTATAAACTATAGATGCAAGCTTGATTGCATTTTTATAAAATACGCGTGCCCTCGCTTCATATGATTTGAGTATCATGGGGTTGGCTACGATTGTCCCCGGTTTAAAGAATCGTGGTGATTCAGGCGTAAAAAATAGTTTTTGTTTGCGGTTTCTTGACCTACCGTACTTTTTTCCAAACCCTCGACCTTTTTATCACCTTGAGAAATATAGTTTATTATTTTTTTATTTGTTTCTAAAATGAAGTCACGTCAAACAACGTTTATTCTCTCATACCATAATGTATGGCATATGATGTATATATAAAATACATACATCACTATACTCGTACAATACAAGTGATGTTAATATCGACTGTACAGATGCTAGTAAGCATATAACGTATGGAATTTGGTAATAGAAAAATCTCGGGAAACAATTTGGATAGATATACAACAAAAAATATCCTGACCTACTTACCCTATTTTGAGGGCATGGAACCGGAAACAAACAGTTATTTTTTACGCCTCATGAAAAATTGTGAATTAGAAATAAATCTTGATGTGTATAGATGATATTGTTGAATCGTGAAGCCCCACGAACTGTCGTGGCTATGTTTTTTTCCAAACTAATATCATATAATTGTGAATGTTCAGTTCATGAGGTATGGATTTATGAATTTGATAGAAGGAAGTGTGGCTTGTAGACAGTGTACATTTCTTCAAGAAACTCCTGTACATGTAAAATGGAAGACTGGTAAACTTTAACAATTTGAATTTATCAAAGCACTGAAAGTACATACCGGCTCGGGTACAGCCTTCCGTGGCACACACCTCTGAAAAACGAGAAAACACGCGTTAAAGTACCATGCGCTTCAAATTTTTAAATTTGCTGACTGTATCTTAATAATAAATTTACTTATAAAATAATATTTCCATCCAAGATAAAAATACCCCATACATTATTAATTATGTGTTTATTCATAGAATGTTTTACAGTTTGTCGATCATCATAATGGCACAAAAGGTTATGGCGACCTGGTATCTTACCTCATATCATTGCTGTTAACTTACCTGGAATTTTGGGATTATCCCGTTCATCCTTCAGTTTGAGTGACAAGACCACAATTCCTGCCACCAGACCCACCACAGTCACGCCTAGACCGGCCAGAAATAACCGGTACAAACCAGTGGGGTTGCCTTTTCGGCTGCGAGAAGAAATATTATATAACTACAATTATTTTTACAGGCTCAAGAACCAGTTCAATAACCCCGTATATCACGCCTCCAACATAAATTACGCAACGCCATTGACCAAGGACTGCCCAATAGTTTTCCATTTTGGGTCACCAAATTTATATCGTACCAAAATGGCGTCAATTTTCGATTCTGAAGAATATTCCGATGAAAAAATGAAAAATTTAAATTGTAAACAGGTTGTCGACGTGTCGGCTTCGCTCTCACCCAGTATGGTTGCCCCGTACATCCCATATCGGGTCACCTATTAACCCTGTAACTTATAACTATCATGACTCAGCTGTTTTTCCATATCGGGTCACTTATCTTTATATCGTACCAAAATGTCGTCCTTTTCCGATTTCGATGAATACATGTAAATGAATCATTTCCATAAATTGACCAATGTAAACAGGTTGCCGACGTGATATATACGTCATATATCAGCATATCGCTGTGTACAATGCATTGAATCTTAATAAATAATGTATCAACTCGCTAACTACACATTTATATTTCGCAGTTTTTGTGTATTTTTACAATGCGAAATTTACTGGACCACGTAAATACCCGTATATTTTAAAAGAGCGTCGGTATATATATTTGTAATAATTACTTGACTTTCACTTGATAAATATACCCACAATAGACTGTGAAACCGTAATGCGCTATTATAAACGGGAAAACTGAGCTGAGACAGCAAGCAACAAAATATTCTTTTAATCATGTGAAAGTGATGTATTATCGGCCTCATCCTAACTCGTATTGACAATTCTAGGCTTTTTTTTATGAAATGCTGCATGTGTCGATTTTGGGACCATCTGGTGTCTAGTCCCTTTAAAACAAGCCGATAAGAAAAGTGTTCGTTGTTGATTGTCCGTTTTGCCAGTCAGAACCATGCATTTCTTGAACGGCATTTCAGTTATTGACCAACGTAACTATGGCGTTTCAATTATTGGGCTGTGACGTCATACTTAATTGTCTACTCACCCGTGTTTCAACGATAAACTTTAAGTCAGTTACAGTACATGTATTACAAATTAAACGAACTTATGCACCATTCAATTGTAACCACGCCCCCTTCCCCCCAGGTCAGGGGGTATATCGGGGAAAGCGGGGAAAATGGGCCGTATTTCTACCTTTTAGGTGGCCCGCAGTGCCGGGTGAATGCGGTGATTTTGTCTTGGCGCTCAAAATAGCGGGGAATGGTCCTAACCTAGGAACCCTGGGGTGCATGGATATTTGGCGGGGATTTTACCCCGGCTTGACTGGACCAAAAGTCTAAGTCCCCATTGTTCCCCGGACCTGGGGGCCGCGGTTACAATTGACTGGTGCATTATTCTAGCGGTCACTATTGCTCACTTGTTTTTATATAAACTGATACATGTGCACTACAATATATACTTATGTTTGATGTGTATGTGGATTGTCTGTGTTGTCTGAAAATTATTTGAATAAGTATGCTGACGTATTTTAGGGCGTCGTAGCATTTTTCAATTTCATCCAAACTACAGTTACAACTTATCCCATTAAACAAGCCAATCTGAGTAGTGACCGTGTGTTGTATATTTGTACTCGTTTTGCTAGAGGGGTCTGTGACCTTCATGGAAATAAATTTTCTGTTCTGATATGTGTTGCTGATTGCCTGTTTGGCTTTCATCTACGTGATTTTAAAATAAGTACTAATGTTTTGGCAACGTTGCTACTGGGCTTGTCCGTGAATTTTTCATTGTGTTATTACTTATGTAGTTTCAATTGTTTCGTTAAAGAATCATTGATTCTTGCAAAACATGATTTAAAATCAAAGACCACGACCAATATCTTAAAAAATAATAAAAAAATCGCCATATCTGCATACCGTAAGATTTATATAACTCGCAAACGTGACAATTTCTCCTGCACAAATATACTCACGCATGTTTTGTTAATGGCGATGTTTAAAAATTCTTGGCCATTTACACAATGCCATTCAATTCAAACACCTTTATTACACTCAGGCCATACATACATGACAACATGAGGACAAATAAGACTGGACAACAGTGCCAATAAGAGCTTAATTATATACGAATTAATGCGAAGTAGGATGACTTTGTCTAGAGTTGCGGACATTAAAATGATTGTGTATTTTTTAAGTCGTACATATGTACGAAATATGTTCTGATAATGACAATGTCTAAGAATAATTTTTAGTAACAATATGAACGGAAAAGAAACGAAAATTTAAAGAATAGTTTACTTACACGGTTCCTTGCTCCATATTTTTCTTTTCCATATTTCTCTACTTTTGCAAATAATAATATGCAAACATCCAAACTGTGGACAAACAGAAACTCAATAAAGATTAGCTAACTGAAAAATGCAATAAACAATAAGAACTAATTTTTCTTGTTTTGGTAACATCAATGTCTTAAAATCAGAACAAATATTTTCGATTGACCATGTATATGATGCAGATGCTTAGCTCATATTTATTTGAACGTTTTAGATCTACTTAGCAATAAAACTATCTTTAGACCCCTCCCTTTAGACAGGGTGATTTAACGAATACGGGCCACTATCTGTGGTATAAAAGCCTTGGTCAATAAGACCACCCCGGTACCTGCGGAATTGGCATGAATTTGGGTCAGACGGGGCAAACATTTGCAAAGTCGGTGCTCTTCATAAATTATGATTAAATATAAAGCTTGCTAAAGTTTTAAAGGCTTATTTAAAATTAAATCTTGGTTTAGCGTAAGAAGTGTTTAATATTTAATCAGATACACACATCGACGATAGCGTGGCATATAAAAGAAAGAGATATGAATTTCTACGATTAAACAAGAGATAAATACATTCGGAACACCTCGGCCATTTTCCATCGAAAACAACATAGGATGTATATGGACGGTTACACTGTCATAATTCTTTTCATTTAACTACGCTGCAGGTAGATCGTGTAGTAATTTGGTTTAACCAGTATTTATTGCAGAAAATATTGAACAAAGTAAATAAGCATTTGAGCTACAGAATTACATAATATACATACAATATAATGAGTGATGAAATGCATAAACAGTTAGTAAATCACAGAATTGAGAATTAACCATAATTTGTTTTACTATGTCTATCTTCTGTTTTCATTGTTAGCGATATGGTGAGAACAGATAATTAAAAAAAAATATTTCTGAAATTATTTGATACACTACTGCTGGTATGAAGTGATAGAAATATACAAAATAACTGGTACAATATGAGTATTACGCAATGTTATGGTAGGATGCTATTTTTATAGAAATATAATTTCTTACAAAAGTGGGTTGAGAAATACACGGTGGTTCGGGGGAGCGGGGGGTTGATATAAATGATAGAAAAGAGTATAGGAGGGGGAGAAGGAAGGGGGGGGGGGTGTAGTCACTCACAGTACTCAGAGATTGTGGAAATGTTCGTAATCGGTATGCGTTAGCGCTTAAAGCGTTTTGTTCTAGATATGTATGTGTGTACATGTTGGAAAATAGTCTTGTTTACATCTGATGGGGCATCTTTGTCGCCAACTAGCAAAAGTTGCAAAGTGACGTTAAATTGTGGTTTAAGGCTAGTAAGCAATGCAATTTTCTGGTCGACCAATAGAGGACAAGTTAAAAAATAGTGATATGAATCTTCGATATAGTTATTTCAATATAGCAATAAACTTAATGACTTTACTCTTGGGAATCCTAATTATGTTTGCGATAATGCACTTCACTGTCAATCAATTTAAAATTAATAATACAGAATTTACGTTAAAGCACTAAAATCAATGTACATTTTTACTATTATTTAAAACTTTACGAACTTCTTCTTTTCATGTACCGGTCTACAACCGATGTTGTTTTAGATGGAAACTGACAGAGGAGTATCGATTGGATATAACAAATAAAACACAGTCTGGAAAACCGTACTCTTTAAAACATTAAACACTTAAAAAAAACAACAACATGCTTTACCGTTGCAATTTGAACTTAAAGCTGCACTCCCACATATTTAACTTTTTGACATCTTCTTTATGTTTTGTCTTGGAATTAGCCATTTGTTTGCGCAAATATCTAAAAACCAGTGATATAAGTGACATAATCACACGGCATTTTTTATCCTTAAGTTTGCGAATTATTGATTTATGGCTTAAAGCGTTACTAACGCTTTACGGAAAATGCATAAAACATGAATTTTTGATGTTGCATGTCAATATGATCGGCGAAGTATGTAGTATATTGAGATGACGTCATAAAATGTCACCTCGTATTACGGAATGGCGTTTTCATTCGGAGCTCCTCGGCCATTTTTTCAAAAACAACCTCGGATGTATATGGACGGTTTACATACTTAAAAAGTGGTACGTTTAAGTCCGCTGCAAATAGATCGCGTAGTAATCTTATTTAGTAGTTAAAATTTATGACTTAACTCTTGGGAATCGTAATTATGTTTGCAATAATACACTTCACTGGCATTCAATTTAAACTGAGAGCAATGAATACAACTCTTAAACACTACATTTAATTAATGCTTTTATTCAAAAAAATACGGACTACTTCAACAGATGTACCGACATACATCCGAGGTTGTTTTTGAAAAAATGGCCGAGGAGTTCCGAATGTGGCGTTTTAGGTGGCCGCCATATATGACCATTTCAGTAAAACGGTTATGTTTTAATACGGCAGCTTCAATTTCAATGATAAGAGAAGTGTTTACATAAATATGATTTCTCTCTTAAACGTCGAATGCACTTCAAATTGACATAGTTAAAGGTCAATGTTAATATCATATCAAGATCAAATACGAAAACACCCCCTTCCCCAATTATTTTTTAAATGAAATGGATTTGTTCAGAAAATGTTTACCATTTTTAGTTTCTGTATTATTAGTTTAAATACAAAACTGGTGGCAGAATTGAAAACGGCATGTTTCTTCTCTGATATAGTTTGGTAAATCTGGGTAATTCTATCAGATTGTTTTTAAAAATACCCACTTTCATTCTTTTGTATCACAGTATGAGACAAATAGTTAAATGCTACTTTTTTATCTTAATGAGTGACATGAGTTTCATTCTGTGCTCCATGTTATCATACGTTAATATCTTATTCAAGGTCAATGTCATATTGAGTATAACATACCAAAATAAGTTTAGACTTAATTTATTTTTTATATAAATACTGTTGTATACAAATCATTATTTTGTTCATCATATTTTTGTTTGGTTATAACAGTATACCCTCAATAAACTACCTACATCCATAGCAAGTTAAGATTTCCTTAGCAACCAATGACTTCCTTAGCAACCACAGTTATGTGTTAGTGAACTGTTTTAAAAATCTTAGGAACACAACTAGGGGCCATATCAGTTTTATGTCGCCAAAGGCTGCTGTTACCATGGTACTAAGTTGATAATACAGTTAAAATACAGCACTAATTGCAAACATACATATTTTAATAAATATACTATAATTCACAACTAAGTATTTTATTATCAAGGTCAATACAAGTTTTTGGTTGTCGAACTCCGAGTAAAACAGTGGGGTATTTTTTATTTATGTTCAGGTAGTGCTATTGTTGTTTCCATTTTTTACATTCTGCTTATTGGGTTATATAAAAGGTTTTTGATTCATAAAAAACAAAGCGATAACTGACCTTTTAAATGTTTTTTTTCCTCATTTAAATTTACTTTCAAGCAATGCATAGAATCAGATGTGGTAAAAATACAGTCATATATTATAGCAGAACTCATTGTCAGGAACCCAGCCAATTTCAATAAAAAAAGTATCTCGTGACACGAACTCGGGTCGCTTTGGTGATAAGCGAAGACGTTAACCAGTGCGCTAACCGGACAACCCGGGTTTGGTTTCTGAATTGACTCTGTTGTTGCGCTATTGAGATTGATGGGCACTGTGTAGTCAAGGACGCATATCTGTAGCCACAATATGAAGTTGGAAAAAATTCTGTCGATATTGAACTTGCTCGATTATATAATGAATGTTGCAGTGCTCCCTAAAGTCAAACATTCAATCCAATCTCTGTTAAGGGAGGTAAAGGCCTACACGACACTGATCGAGATATATTTTTTGGCTGGGTTCCTGTGTAGCCACAATGGATTCATTGGGCAATTGATTGGCATTTAGTTGTATGTTGGGTTTGTTTTTACTAAATGTTCTTAGATGTAGCCCTTCTATGTTCCTAAGCAATGGGTGCACATATATACAGTGTGAATAAAACACTTTTTTGCATGTTGTCTCATAGTAGTGAATCTTTATTGCAAATCAACTGAAAATGGCCATTTTATTCACCTTCAGTACCTTCCAAATTGGGATAATTTCCCGACTTAGGAAAACTAAATAAACAAGAGAAAAACTATGGGAAATAATAGCAATTAAACAGGTTTTGAAAATATCTTGTTTTTGTTTCAAGAAATACATTCGTTTTGTATTCATTCACGGAAACTGCGTTTACCGATTTTTTTAATTTACTTATTTTTTTTTTTAATTTGGTCTGCGAGTAGACACACTGTCGCAAGAGGTAACATAATACATTCTAAACTGCACGAAAATCACACCAAGAAAATCACTAAAAATAAAGTACAAATGTAGAGGGAACTTCAACTTTTTACTGATTTACCTCGTCCAGTTTAAAATGGACTAAATTTGAAAGCCTTAAAGGGACTAGACACCAGATGATACAATTGCAAGAAAAAAGAAAACTTTCATAAACTTAATAAACACAATATTGATTTTATTGCTGTGTACAACGTGTTGAATCTTACTTCCTGATGATCTTTCTAGTTCGAAAATCTACTGGGTATGTCTACCTACTAAATCCGAGGAAATATAAAAATAGAGTCGGTTTATTGATCAGCAATCATCGCGTGACTTTAAATATGTACACTTCAAGGCTTTCCAAAACGACGAACAGTGCGATGAAGCGGAAAACTGCTGCGAAACAACGTAGACACATAGCCCGACGGGTTAACATCGGTGATGAAATTGATCACCGATTTTGGGACCATCTGGTGTCAAGTCCCTTTAAAATAAACCGAACCTGTTACTAAACAATATTGTAGGTTTTTAAAATTTAGTTAAAAGAAATATTTGAATACTACTGTCTTAATCGAGTGAAAACATTGTGTGAATTTCTTATACATCACAGGCAAATATATTTGGCTCACATATGCATATCTTAGAGAAATCAATTAATGATATAAATGTATTGGATTAAAATCTGCAACATTGTGTCTATAAATTGGTATGACAGCTAAAGAAAAATAATCTTATTTTGTTTATTCCAGTCAATGTTTGTAATTAACATTAAAACAATTATGTACTGACATTTTGCATACAAGCCAAGGAATGCCATTTACATGCATAATACGCGCCATGAAAATGTATTATACTAGTAAGTGTTTGATTATATTGTATATATCAAAATAAAACATAACCAATGTTCATATTGATAAATCACAAATAACCTTAATGATTCATTATAAATATATAATTATCGACACAAATAGTAGACATTATTTATCCGTAGAATTATCTAGCAGTATAGTAGCGAATAAATATAGAAGAAAACAAAGCTGATCATTCAGATTCTTCGTCATGCATTACCCTCATATGTCTCTTGAAGTTCCCCTCCGATCTAAACACTCTATCACAATCATTACATTTCAATTCTCTCTTCTTCTTCACACTTTCCAATGCCTTGTACTCGTCTTCTGAGTCAAGTTGTTCATCATCATCTAGGACAACATCACCATCATTATTATCTGATTCACCATCATCCAATGAACTTTTAATTGGGGCTATATTTGTTTCAACTCCTGGGTGAAGCATTTGCATGTGTCTCAATAAAACTTTTCTCATGGAAAAGACCTGGTCACAAACAGGACACTTAAGCAACGTTCTAGCCCATTTTCGTTTTAATGGGTTTCTGTCGCTTGAGTGAACCCTTTTCATATGGGTTCTAAGACTGTCAGCTCTTTGGAATGCAAGATCACAGAGTTCACATTGCACATTACGGACAGGGATGTGGGAATCTAAATGTCGACGAAGGTGATAGTTTTCATAGAAGCCCATATCACAGATATGGCATTTGAACTTCCGTACTTCCGCAGGGTCTTTGTGGGTTTTCTTATGTTTTTCAAGATTAGAGAAATGTTTGTAATCTGCTTCACATATGTTGCATTTATACTTTCTTTCATCTGAATGGATATTCATGTGTGTTTTGAGTCCATGTTTGTAAGAAAATCCTTTATTACAAATCGTGCAAACATAGTCTTTTTGCTCCGAGTGAATAATCATGTGTCTTTTTAACCAAAATCTTCCTCTGAAATTCTTGTTACACATGCCACATGTGAAATTGTTTCTTTTTTGTTTGACTGTGTAACTCTCTTTCTCGCCATTGCTCAAAGCATCTAAGAATTCTCTTGGAATGTCGATATTATTTTCAATATGTTCCCTGTTATACTGTTCAACACTACACTTATCTACATGGATTTTCCATAATGCCTCGTCATCAAAAGCTTTGGAACATACTGCACACTTTAAAGTTTCAGTTTTGACTTCAACACTTGCACCAGTACCACAAAGCAGCTTGTGTGCTTTGAATTCATGCTCATCTTCAAAAGCGTGTAAGCAATTCAGACATCTGTAAATAAACCTCTCACCTATACCTTCTTCATGGTCGCCAAGAAGATCTTTTATATCTGTAATTGCATCTTCTTGTCCATTCTCCAACTTGGGGTTTAGAATATTATAACTATCAAGATCCACAGTTGCTTCATTTGTCTTAACTTGTGATTCAACAACAGCGCCATTACTAACAGGATAATTAACTGTTCCTGTTTCTTCATTTTCATTACCGTGTGAATCAACCTCCGGTGTTACTGTGGTCGAACAGTTGGACTGGTGTTGATTAAAATGGCGAAATTGTTTGGGCGCATAACCATCGTGACCCCTGTTCCAATTGAGACTCAACCTGGAATCAGCAGGACAGTCTCTGAATATTTCCTTCACAATTACTTTGTTGTTTTTTCTTACTTTATCTACTTGAGGTGAAAACCTTTGCCTGGAAAATGTTTGTGCTGTACTATTTTTATCGAAAACATGTATTTTCACTTTACTGTTTTGCTTGCTACTGATTGGAACACTGTTTGTATTAGGATTTATTATTTGCATATTTCTGATCCTCACATTCGTCTTATTCTTAATGGCATGTGCCTGCATTGACTGGTTACTTAACTTATCAAGTATTTTGACTTTGACCATCGCCTGACAACCAGTCCGTTTTTTTACAATGGCAGATATCTCTTTCAATTGTTTTACTGACAATGTTGAGTTTGCTACCACACATATCTCTTTTACTTCTTTCTCTGAAGCACATAAACTAGCTGTGTCCTGTGTGATTTCATCTTGAGGTTCGTCCTTGACCTTAATTGGTATTGCTTCATTCGCCCCTTCACCCATTAATCGTTTAGCAAATGATGCAAAGTTTTCTCCGGTCATGTTTACTTCACTGTTCTTTTTATTACAGCTCTCAGAAGGTCCTTTGCCAATAGTGTGTGTTTTTGCCATTTTGGTTTTATGAGTATAGCAACGGTCTGTATTAACAGTTATAGTGTCTGGGGTAGTAACTGTTTTATTTTTCAAACTTTTTAAACCAACTACTTTTACTCTGAATGTTTTATTCGTTCCATTATTTCGTGCAAAATTAATTTGTCCCTGTGCAGTAATATTTGGTTTCTGTATTGAGTTAAAATTTGTTTTCATTCGATTCATTGTTTCCACTTTCTTGAAGCTCTCCTTTGTATCAGTCTTCACTCTAATAGCATAGGTCTTACTCACAACCTTTGCTATGTCGGTGTTCACAGAATTACTTTGACAATAAATGACTTTTGGCCTATCAGATGAGACATGATTGATACTCGGTCTGATAACAGGCTTTGTTCCAGCTTTATCTGTTACTTGATTGTAGATAGAGGAACCTGATTCCACTTTGTTATTTATGATAGGACTAACCTCCCTATTCTCAGACTGGTCTCCTACTAAAGTTTGAGGCTGGTGCTCTAGATCATTATCAGGCTTGTTGTCCACATAAGTGTTATCACTATCAGGCTGGTTGTCTGCATATGTGTCAGCCCTCAAGCATCCATGTTGATTGTATTTGTCCTCGTCCTCGAAGGCAATAAAGCATCTCTCACATAGCAGCACCTTTACTTCACTAAAGACAGCCTGATCGGTACCAATTAAGTCCTCCATTGCTCCTGAAATGAAAATGGTACAAATGGTATTCAATATGAATCAAATTCATGGTCAAATCTGTTTAGGCCTAAAAAAAAAAATTGTTTGGTTAGGGTTACATCCTTAAAAAAAATAGGTAGGGTAGGTAGGCTTTTTATTTTTTTTTATTTATTTTTTTTATTAGGTTTTATATAAGAAAATAATTTTCATCATTGGAGAATGGTGTTAAAGCTATCTTCTGTATAAGCATTTAAGGTTTAAACTTAATATTAAAAAGCAATTTAAAAAAAAACGAGATTTTTTTTTTTTTTTTTTTTTTTTTTTTTAATTTTTCCATTTTTTTTTTTTAAACTGACTATAAAAACGGTAGGGTCGGCGCCTATTCCGTAGGTAGGGTCGGGTAACCCGAACCAAATGTATTTTTTTTTTAGGCCTTATGGAGGAAATTAAATATTATCTGTAGCAGTCGATTTCTGCTAAGCAATTTAGATATCTATTCTTCATGTTTACTGCAAGATTTAAGGTTAAAACAATGCACATAATTGTTTTTGATATACATTATGGCTTCACACTGTTTACATAATATATTGCTCCTCAAAGAAATCTGATGCCAAACTATTGTTGCTTATTTTGCAGAATCCAATAAATATCATTTCTATCATGTTAGAAACAAAATATTTTTTGTGTTGTGCAACCATGTCCTGTAGTCTGACTAAACAATGCTTGAAATAAAATCACCCAGGCTTAATCCGATCAAAACAAAGTAACTTTGGCTATAGTCAAACAACACAATAACACATATTTTATTTAGTTAATAGATTATAATTAACTATGCTATTTTTGTTTACCTTTTTAACGATTAATAAGCTGGTTGAACAGAAGAAATTGCATACATGTGTCAGTGATTTCAACTTTCAAGATGGCAGTTAAAAAGCTCCAAAATTCAGACATTGGTTCCCAGTCTCACATTTTACAGAAATAAGAATATATATATTCTATTTAAAATTTTGGGTCGATTGTTCAAACATCGTTGTAAACTTTTAAACATGAAATAGTTGATGATAACCCCATACATTTTATATTTAATTAAAACAACTACAGCTGAAACAGTTGTCTCAAATCGTGTAAGAAATACTCCATATTCTATAGTATGGTTAAACTTCCAGAGCAGAAAAGATTTGAATGTTAACAATGATGATTTTAACATCGTTGTTAACTTAAACAAGTTCGGGACAATTGGCCCAATGATAGGCATTACTTATAGTCATTTTTAATAACCCATGCATATTAAATGTCAGAAATAATTGAATAAATTAATTGCTCTTAATCAATCTTAAAGGAACAGTTCGCCAAAAAGGCAACGTGTGGAAGACATTACTTTAAAAATCAGACAAAGATTTAATTACTTATCTATTTTTACCCGTTAATGGAAACAAAAACAATACTATTTTTACAGATTTTTCAACAGAATTATAGATAGAACTTAACTAAACTTGGTGAACGCCAATGGGTCATATTCACCAATATAACCTAGTGGACTACTATCGAAGGATAATAGCCAAAGGGTTGAAATAATTAACTCTATAATATATATCCAACAAATATACCACAATACTAGCAACAAAATATACATGCAGGCCAGGGCAGGGTGCTAAGACAAAAAAGGCACTTTTTAAACGCAGTGAATGAGACTTAATTCAAAAATTAGGGCACTTGCAGTCATTGTTTGATTCATATTGTGTATGTGTTGTAACTGATTTCAATACTAAGTAATAGTTTATTATGAATCAGTACCTGTTATCATTACTTTAGTGTAAATATTATGCTTATTTTTTATTTTTTTACACTTATTTCTAAAAATTTAGTTGACAATATGTCCAATTAATATTAAATATAGTTCAAGAGAGAAAAGCACACTAGTATAGTATTAGATTATCAAATTCAGCATCAAGTAATACATTGCAATTTCATGTACTTAAAAGGTTTAGAAAATGCCTGAACTTTTATCATGTGTATAAAAAGAACAAAATTTATCATAGAAGTGATTTATTTGACAATTTTTTTTTAAGTAAAAGTCCATTCCTTTGTAATTAAAAAAATATCTTTAATCCATATATAAACAGTAAAACTGTGATCCCTCCAGGAAGCCATGGACCTAGCTAAAACCTCTAGTGATCTGATGTTTCGAATGACAAAGGTTTCCATTTTAGTCTGTTATGAAAATTATATACAAAATTTGATGTCGTCAGTTTACTTAGGCACCAATTATGTTGTGGAAATTGTGCATATGTTCAATATATGTCAAATACTAAATGTGAAAATGAGCGAGACAAAAAAGAAAAAACAATAAATGAATAAATAAACTTTATAGCAAAGTTTATTTTTACAAAATACCACAACACATTTTCTAAACAAACAGCATAGAATTATGATTAAATTCATCACAATTATCTTCTTAAATGCCCTCAAGTATAAGCGGTCATGTGTAAACAGTGATAATCGGGGTTACATTGTAACGCTCCTTTTTAAATTACATTTAAGTGGTCATTACAACTTTTCAATGATCTTGTAGACACCCACATGCATTAAAGAATATTCGGTCAATGGTGTCAACTCAAAGTGCCGGACAAGTTTTAATCACATATTGTTATACATTAAAGCAACTATGTTATGGTGCTATAACAAACAATGTATTAGCCACCTGCCAAATGTCTGTTTATTTTGGAACATGCTTATGGGAAAATGTGTGAAATTATGACCTCAAGGTAATCATAAGTTTTAGCACATGATTTGTGTATTTGGGACCTGTAATGGTGCCTGACTTTTCTACTTTGGTTTCAATATTTTGACCGTCTCCGTGGCCCAGTGGTTAAGGCGTCCGCCTACTGAGCGGGAGGTCGTGGGTTCGATCCCTGACCGCATCATGCCTTTTACACAATAAAAGAAATAGAAACAGACGCTTCCACCACTCAGCAACAAGAACTTAAACAGCTTCTGCATAGAATTATCAAATACATATGAAAATATCCCATGATAATATCCATCAACAAATCACGCCAAAACAATTTGCTGAATAGCTTTCCAATTTGTATTAAAATTGTGGTCTCCGAAGATAAAATTTGAGCAAATGTCAACATTCGTTGAAGGGATCCAGCGGTCAGAATCTTAGAGTTTACACCCCTTTTGATTTGACAGACTTTACTACGTAATAAAAAAAATCAAAATCGTTAAAAGAGCATTTTACAAACCACGAGCGAGTCCCGTTAAAAGTTTAATACCTTTGTCCGACCAACTGTTTACTTTGGATGATTTTAATATGATTGACTTTTAATAATTTTGAGCATTGAGAAAATCCTCTATCAGCACTTGTTAACGCGAAATTACATGATGATATTTTTCAATGGCTAAATTAAATATAAGGGAGGTAACTACTTTTGAGGGGCATGACTATTAAAGCACTTTATGCATAGTTTTGAAGGCTGTCGTTAAAGGAACTGCTACAATATCAGTTTTATTTCTTGATAAAACTCCGTTGCGATGTTTGCATTTACGACTCCAGGGTCTTTCCCATCAATTGTATATTAGTGTCATTTTTATTTATGTTGATGCATATTTGTGTATTTCGAACTTTATGCATTATATTTGATTTTTTAGATGATTTCAAATTTGAGAAAATGAAGAAAAGACAACGTTGTTTGTTGACATTTTTGATGGTGTTGAAGAGTGTTTTGTATCCGGTCATATTTGCCCTGAATGCTAATGCACCAGGCAATTGTAACCACGGCTCCCCCAGGGCCGGGGGGTATACCGGGGATAGCCGGTGAAATGGGCCATGTTTTTTCTTTTCAGATGGCCCCGCAGTGCCGGGTGACTGCGGTGGTTTTGTCTTCACGCCAAATTTAGCGGGAAATTGGCCTTATCTAGGGTCACTTGGGTGCGGGGGCATTTGGCGGGGTTTTTACCAGTGTGAAGTTGTGTTACCAGGATTTTTCTGTGGCTGCACAACGTTAAGTGCAGAGTTAAAGCACTTGATGTACAACATAGATGTTAGTTTGTTGTTTTTTACGATTTTTTTCTTCAGTCTCTTCGGAATTGTTCTGAAATTTAGTACTCGTGATCACCATGCATTGAACTTTTGTCTTACATGATTTTCACCAGTTGCAGTCAAGTGTTTTTTTATACAGTTACGTGCCATTGAAGTGGGACTTTGCTGAACATTGTGGCTTTCATTGAAGTTTGTGGAGCAAACTATTTTCACAGTTTAGAAGGGATTGTTCAGAAACTTGGTACACATAATCACCAAAGTGTAGAAGAAGAAATTAGAAAGTTTATTCAAGGAAATATAACACACACAATATATTTGAAAAAGGCCAATATGACCCATGATCAAATTCATCAAATAAAATGGTTTACGTATACAAATAGCGAACAAGTCAACTATAAACAAGTATAATTGAATCAAATAAATAGCAACTGTACCTATAGAGTTTGATATACATATCATAAATAAATAAATGAATTAAACTATGAACTAGTATTTTTGTATCATATTATTGCGCGGGCGCATCGGCGCCCGGCGCATATATTGATTGTTTTAGAAGTGTCCCTGGTGCAATGGGCTTGCGCATGCGGCGTTTTCATTTTTTTTGATCGCGCATGCGCCGTTTCTTACCGTCCGCTCTCGGATAATTCCGCAAACTCCGCGCAGTGTTACTTCCCTTGCAGTACAGTAATCACTGCCACCACAAGATTTTCATCCAAAATTGGATGAAAACTTTTAATGGCATTTTTTTTAATCATATATATTTATTCTTATATCCTTTCTTAAATAATTACTTTACGCCAGTTGATAGGCATAATATGTTTTATAAAAAAATAACAATTAAAAAAAACATTCGGAAATGTTCGGTCTTTTTCAAATTGAAAGTAGGATTTACAAATTACAATATCAACATGGATGTGTTGTTAGCTATTCAGACATGTATCGAACGTTTTGAACCAGGATTGCAAGCAAAACCAAAACAAATCGAATGTTGGCGGCATGTTCTTGCAGAGGAAGACACAATCGTGAGTTTGCCAGTCGGATATGGCAAAAGTCTTTTGCAATCACGTGCCGTTTTATCTATCATCACGTGATATTTGTGAAGGCAGTGATTACTGTACTGCGAGGGAAGTAACACTGCGCGGAGTTTGATAATTCCGAAGAAGTTCGCCATTAGACTGGTTCCTGTTCGATTTTGCAATAGAAGATTGGTAATCTTCTAATATGTGAAGCTTTGAAAATATAAGGCAAATTAAAACCAGAGATTTTTTTAAATAACTCTTTTAGAGAAAAAATATCATAAAAGCACAGTTGTTGAGAAAACTTCTCTTTTTTATTTAAATATTTTTACATAAAAGAATAAACCACGAATGCGCAGAATGTATCTTACAATAATCTTAGAAAATCGGTGAACCAGTCTATTATCTGATTACTCGGTTATGACACGTACGGGTCAGATGCAAGCGTCCAGTAGACTAGGGATATCAAGGTCAACACGCTGGCGGTTGGGGAAAGGTATTTTCATTTTCTTTTTACGTACATTTGTAGTGAACTGAAAAACTATTGTTATTTTATATTTATCATTTTAAAAGCAGGTTTCGTGTCTTTCGATTTAAACAGTAGCACGGTTTTTTTTGCGGTATTCCTACTTTCATTTTGGACAACATTTGAAGGCTTTTCCAAATTGCGTCATTAAAACCAGGAATGATAGCCGTCCAATGAAAACGCTTCTTGCATTTCAGACATAGGCGAGTGTGCGGTCAAGGTCAAAATTGCGAGAGGGTGATTCGAAGTGAAATACCGCAACAAAAACGTTTGATTTGGACATTAACGCGTCTATCTGAATGAATCACAATGGTAGGGATGCTATTTCAAGCCCTTCTTTGTAATGCATGCGCAAAGTTTGCATGTCAGTCTGTATGTAACGAGTTTAAGGTGATTTGTTCGTAGTCATTAAATTTTTGCATCGTTTTCATTATGCACCAGTTATTATTTTAGACCAATGCATCAGTCAATTGAAACCACGCCCCCACCCCCCGGTCAGGGGAATAGCGAGGACCCTAACCATAGGTCCAGCCAACCTTGGCTAAAATCCCGTCCTGCGAGGATGAACAGATGGTTTAATCTCGCCAAATGCCCCCGCACCCCAGGGGCCCTAGGTAAGGCCCATTCCCTGCTATATTTAAAGCGAAGACATAACCATCCCATTCACCCGGCAATGCAGGGCCACCTGAAAGTTAAAAACATGGTCCATTTCCCCGGCTATCCCCGGTATACCCCCGGACCTTGGAGTCGTGGTTATAATTGACTGGTGCATTAGTTTAAAATAATAAACATGTTTTACGGGATTCTGTCTCAATAAAATGTATATTTATATTTATCATCCTACATTCCAATTTCTACCACAAGAGTTGTAAATATTGAACAGATAGATGAAAACTGCAAAAAATGGCCACCAACAATAATGGGCCAGGACTGAGGAGTTCCAAGAAATGAGTATTCTTCAGCCTACAAATATCAGTGCTGCCCCGCTGCCCAAAACCAGGTTTGTTCTCTTTCTTAGTTTCCTGTTAACTTTATGGTTTCAGAACAATAGCCAGCATTCATATTAAAAATGAAATCCCAAACCTTCTGCATTTTGTGTTGTTATGTAACACAACTAAAGCTAGGCAAATCTTTAATTGCAACTTTAAATAACACTGCTTTTGGTATTAACATTCAACCTTTAATAAAACAAAAATATATGGATGTTTCAATGCATTTTAATAAATAATTGAATGTATTTACAATTATTCACAATTTCATATAAGTTTTAAAAAAATTAACTCTACAAGCTTACATTATTTCACAATATAATCTTTTTTTAAGACATCATTTTGATATTTATTTCGCACAAAATACATGACCTATAAACAAGCCTTCCTAAAAATTAATGACATTTTTTCACTTTTTTCTAACAAAATTGCTTAACTCAATAGCTGAATAAAGTAATGAAATCATTACTTGTATATAAATACTTAATCTTAATTATTATTCTGCAATCCATGCATCAATGTTTGATTTGTATAACCTGATTCAGAATTGACATCAAATTGCAAATTACCTGTCAATTCACATTTCGAATAAAGCTTATGAAATCAACCTTGAAACCTAACAAATTCACCTCAGTTTAATGTTTAGAGTTATTTTATTTCTCATGTTTCATGTTATCAGGTCTTCAGTGCTACATTCACTTATCATGATATCATAACAAACTCCTTTCATATCTTTTTAGAGCAACAAGCAACTTGTGGCAACAAGTAAATGGACCTTGACAAATGTCCTCTATGTTAGAGCCAGTCCCTCACACAAGTGGCCTACTTTTGCACAGCTGAGGTTGTTATCAAACGCAGCAGTAGGTATGAAATGCGGAAACTGTTCCAACTTGATCTTCAATAGTTGAGTTACTCCTCATCACAATACCTGAACTGAAAACAATCGGTGACGTTCCTGCACTTCACTTCTACCTCACAGTGCTTTTCCCTATAAACACTAGAGGAAAGTTTGAAAATGAAAAACTTGTCATTGCAAGTGTGAAAGGACCAAATTTATTCTTAACGAAACAACCTGCCTCAATGCTTTAGCTGACACTACATCAAGTCAACACAAGGCAATTTGTTTTTCTCGCAACCTGAGCGGTATGTTGAATCTGATCAAAATTGTACACAACCACTGGTCAAGAATATAGAAATACAAGTTGTATGATCAGTAACCTAAAATATTCTTGAATATTTGAACATAATAAAAGAGTATTTGTTAAAGTTATACATATTGTGTGTAGTGTAGGTAAGATCAATGTCAAGGTTATTTTGGCTAAAAAAAAGAAAAATGAGTCTTGATTCATAATATCGATGAAATAGCAAGCCTTAAGTATTTTCGATAAAGTGATACATGTATTTTGTGGTGATGTCATAACCTTGTTTCACTGTTTTTGAAGAGAAAACACATGTTATAAATATATTATCACATTTGTGTTTTTTTAGCTCGACTATCTTAAGAATAAGGTGGACTATTCGCTCTGGTGTCGGTGTCCGGTTCAAGTTTTAGGGCAAGTTGGGATTTTCACTTATAAGTCCAATACTCTTCATTCAATTGACTTAATACCTCACACAGTTGTTCAGGGCCATCATATAATGGGAATAGATAACTCCTTTATACAAGTTATGGCCCCTTATTGACTATCAAACTTAGGTTAAAGTTTTAGGGCAGGTTGGGATATTTATTAATAACTTCTCTATCATTCGTTCATTTAACTTAATACTTGACACATTTGTTCAGGACCATCACACAATGAGGTTACATAACTCTGTATTATCCTTAATACAAGTTATAGCCCCTGATTGACTTAGGTTAAAGGTTTAGGGCAGGTTAAAGTTATAGAACAAGTTGGGATTTCCACTAATAAGTCCAATACCCTTCATTCAATTGACTTAATACTTTACACAGTTGTTCAGTGCCATCACATAATTAGGTAAGATAACTCCATATCATATTTTATACACATAATGGCCCCTGATTGACTATGGAACTTAGGTTAAAATTTTAGAGCAGGTTGATATATTTATTGATAACTTCTATACCCTTCATTCATATAATCCTTAATACAAGTTATGGCCCCTGATTGACTTAGGTTAAAGTTTTAGGGCAAGTTAAAGTTTTAGGGCAAGTTGGGATTTTAATTAAAAAACTTCTATAAATTCATTCAATGCACTTAATACTTCGCAGAATTATTGACGACCATCTTACACTAAGGAACATAACTTCATGTTAGCCCTAAATACAAATTATTGCCCTTGAATGTTTTTTTTTCTTTTTAACTCTTCTTTTAATTTCTTTTGAAAGGCACATTTTTATATTCCTTACCACATTTTCATAAAGGGAAAACAAGATATTTGAATGACCTGTGTCATTGTTCGGGCGGGCTGGTGTTAGAGCAGCATCAAAGTCACCTTATGTATCGAATAATTTTAGCTAGGTTTGACATAAAGAGACCAAACTTGGTATATGCAAAGAACTTATGGAGACCTTTCATGGGAATGCGTTTGAGGCCCCTATGATCAAGGTCAAGGTTACTATTAATAGAAAAAGGGTTGGTTTTGAATAACTTAAGTAAGGGTCTTCTATTTGGTACCAAATTTGGTATATAGGAAGAGTTTATAGAGACCTTTCCTGAGATTGTTTTTTTGGCCCCGAGAGTTATGGTCTAGGTCAAGGTCAAAATATAATTATGGTAAGTACTGAATAACTCAAGTAAGGGTTGACATAGTGTGACCAAACTTGGTATATAGGACAAGTTTATGCAGAACTTTAATGGATGCTTTTTGGCCCCCTATGGTCGTTGTCACTGTTACTAAAAATAGATTACTGTTTCAGTTAAGGCTGATATACTGTGACCAAACGTGATATATGTAGGAAGAGTTTATAGCGCGGACACGAGTATGTGTACTCTGACATTTAAATAACTCGTGTGACTTTGATCTTTGAGTTATGGACCCTGGTCAATGTCACTGCTCATCGTCTCAATGAGGACAACATTTGTACCAAGCAAGAAGTTATAGCACGGACACGAAATGTTACAGCCAGACGGACAGACAGACTGATGAAGTGTTTCTGTAATCCCCTCCCCACTCCGTGGCGGGGGATTTGAAATTTGATATTTATAAAATAGTGTACTTCCATTTTTGCCATTGTGTTTTACCATTATGTCAATATGTTAAGTTACAGTTGTGCCAATATCTTACAGTCTCCATATATGACTTTACAGAATCGTAACATTATTTAATAACCTCATCATAATGATACTTATCTTCCTATTGTTTTCTTAAATGTTCTGCAATTTCAATAATTATTTACAAAACATGTTCCTAAAATCAGAGACATTTGACAGTATTATAAGACTTCTCATTCAAGGTTTTGTCTATCTGAACACTGATGTTGACATAATGCTCTGTAGATATCACTATGCTTTTGCTAAGTTTAATTCCCATTAATGTTTAAATTAATGTCTTATATGTACATATATTTAACAATGTTCTGTTTTTCAACATCTCACTTAAACAGTTACAAAATGTTAATTTACAAGAAATACTTGTATTTATATCACTATGTTATTTTGCCATGTCACCCTTCTTTACTACCTGTTATGCTTAAAGCTGCACCCTCACAGATTTACCATTTGTACAACTTTTTTTATTGTTTGTCTTGGAAAGCGCAAATTTTGTGTAAATATCCGCAAACAAATGATTAAGATTACTGACAAAAAATCAAATCACAGATTTTCATATTTCCATTTGAAAATTAATGTTTAATGGCTTAAGCTGTTACTAACAGTTTAAGAAAATTGCATTTAAAACATTTTTGAACTTAAGTATAAAAATCTGCAATCTTTTTTGTCAGCAGTCTTATATAACTGGTTTCAATGGATTTTCGCAAAATATGGCTCGTTCTAAGTCAAAAAATGAAAAAGTTGTCAAAACGTTCAATGTGTGAGAGTGCAGCTTTAACTCTGATGAATATATCATTCAATGTCTCTTTTATAGGCACTAACTCTCCATTTACATTTTACATTAGAATTCATAATGCTTAAAAAAGTATGCCTGTTTCAACTTCTCAACTTACCCTGCTTTTTTTGCATGACCCTTAACCATTCTATTGTGTGTTGTTGTTTTTCATTTTCGTGATTTATGACTTTTCAAACTTTAAAAAATAATGGCCTTTTGGCTATCAACCATATCAGCAATGCTTATGCTGATAATATAAAACTCCAGGCATATCATTTATAGTTTTGGGTTTGACAACTTTCAACTTTTAAGTTAGTAAATCATTTAACAAATAAACCTATTATCAACCCAATTCATTCCAACATAACAACTGAAACTGAGTCTTTTTAAGCCCACCCCCATGTAAAAGATATTTATCACCCTATAAATAGTTTCATTCAAATACTGTGCATTTGCATACTAGGTACATATTACTAGGTTTTCATGCATTTTCATTTATATTCTTTTCTTTCATACCTGTTCTATTTCATTGCTTATGAAATAGTGGCAGCATGTATTTTAGTATTGTATTAATTTGTCTGTGTGCATTCTTATTCCATGTATTGGTCATAATGTTTATGTCGCACTTACACCAAATTATAACAAATATTCTTTCTATTGTTTATTACATTTCAGTACAACTCTACCATTCCCAGCATACATACTAACTCTGTATATTTTGTTATCATGCTTATTACTCTTTGTTGTATACAAAATGTATATAAAATGTCATATTGCTCATGTTCTTTCTTGTTTGTACATATGTTCATATTTCAGTAATATTCAATGCAGTATTTATTCTTATATTTCAATGTCATATTTTAAGTGTCAGTATATGCTAAACTTGTTTCCTTTGTTTAAAACATTCTGCATGCCTATAAATCATCTACGCCACAGAACAAGGAAAATTACATTAATAATGATGATCAGACTTCTTTCTTTCAGCTCATGTATAACCAACTTCTTTTAGTTTTTGTTAAATGTATTTTTTTTAATTGTGTTAAAATCTGTTACATAAGCAAACAGTTTTATGTGTTTTTCAGTTAGAAACAATAGCTTTGTAACACTTAATTATAACGGTCAACTTGTTTCGCGGATTATTAGCCAAAAGTAAACATTGTTTTAAGCACATGTCCTTAATTAGTTTTTTGGATAAACCTTTGGTGCTACTCCTGTTTAAAGTCAACATTTCACCAAAGTACTTCAAATTCTCAACGTTTCGAACTTTGCCCAGAACTTACCAAATCATGTTGGCATATTTAACATTTCAGCTATCATATCAGCCACTCCAAAAGAAAACCACCACTGCGGCCATGTTGTATTTTATAAATGTGTGTATATTGATACAGTTCATGAATAAAGTTATTTGATACAATTATGGTTTCTGTCATAAATATACCATCAGTTGTACAATTGTTATTGTGTTACGTTTTTTTTTTCATTTCAGAAACAACAGCCCAATTCTGTCATATTTTAATCAACTTTATTTTACATCTACAATCAATGTTAGTCCTTACTTTATTTACTTCGTTCTGACCCTACATAAAGACTTGCATAACCAATAGTTGGCCCGCGCTAACATCCAATTGCTGCATCTTGCAGCAACTTTTGTACTTGTTAACAACAGTATCTGTAAAATTTGATAAAGACACCAAATTATTCACCATATCAATGCATTGGAATAACTTAACGGAACTAAACGATAAACTTCTTGCAAAATAAATCAAATAATGCATAATTTCGTAGTGATATCGAACAAAAACCTCTTGCATCCTCTTTAATATCGAACAAGAACATCTTACATTCTCTTTAATATCGAACAAGAACATATTGTATCCTCTTTAATATCGAACAAGAACATATTGCATCCTCTTTAATATAGAACAAGAACATATTGCATCCTCTTTGATATCGAACAAGAACATATTGCATCCTCTTTAATATCGAACAAGAACATATTGCATCCTCTTTAATATAGCACAAAAACATATTGCATCCTCTTTAATATAGCACAAAAACATATTACATCCTCTTTAATATAGAACAAAAACATATTACATCCTCTTTAATATAGAACAAAAACATATTGCATCCTCTTTAATATAGAACAAAAACATATTGCATCCTCTTTAATATAGAACTAAAACATATTGCATCCTCTTTAATATAGAACAAAAACATATTACATCCTCTTTAATATCGAACAAAAACATATTGCATCCTCTTTAATATCGAACAAGAACATATTACATCCTCTTTGATATCGAACAAGAACATATTGCATCCTCTTTGATATCGAACAAGAACGTATTGCATCCTCTTTAATGTAGAACAAAAACATATTTCATCCTCTTTAATATCGAACAAGAGCATATTACATCCTCTTTAATATAGAACAAAACATATTTCATCCTCTTTAATATCGAACAAGAACATATTGCATCCTCTTTAATAACGAACAAGAACATATTACATCTTCTTTACTATTGAACAAGAACATGTTGCATCCTCTTTAATATCGAACAAGAACATATTATAACCTCTTTAACATCGAACAAGAACATATTACATCCTCTTTACTATCGAACAAGAACATCTTGCATCCTCTATCCACTTGAACAAGAGTATCTTGCATTCTCGATAAATTTGATTATGAACATCTTACATTACATGATAACTTGAACAAAGACAACGTGCATCCTCTTAAGGTTGAACAAGAACATATTGCATTTTTTGGAAACATAAACAAGAACATCTTTCATTCTTTACAACCTTGTATACGAACATATTTCTTCTCTGTTAACTTGAACAAGAACCTCTTACAACCTCTCTTATTTTGAAGAAGACCAAGTTGCCTCCGACGAGCGTCAGTGTTCTCTTGGCTGTGTTCTTGTTTGTTTCATGATGATGCAAACAATTCTACCTTACACCCAAATTTTGCTGCACAAGACAGCAAGAAGCTTACCAATCAACATGTATTCACTGGAAGCCCAATATCTAAGTCCAAATATGTTCATGGTTTCCAATGTTCATGATTATCTCAGAGTGAGTCTCTAATTTTAGACTTATGTAAAGTTGCAAAAATATTTTCCCAGGACATTTGAATAAAAAGTAAAAAGTTTTGTTTGGTCTTTTGATACAGTTTTAAGTCAAAGCCCATTTTTTATTTTATTTTATGTTATGTTGATAAATATATTTTGTAGAACAGAAAGGTATTTCTACCTTAAGTTGATAGTTATCACAGTTAATATTTTAGCACTCACCAATTATTTAATATTTTGGCGTTTTCAGCTATTAAATACACGGTTACAATCTTGTTATCAGTAATTAATATTTTTCATAAATGCATTATTTAGTAAATAGTTTAAGGTTTATTGCGCAGAATTTATGTTTGTCATACATGTGTATGTATTGATTTTGAGTAAGAGTGTCACTTTAATATGTTTATCTCTGTAAGTTTTAGTAAGATGTAATGATTGTCTTTCTTAATGTTGCGAACTTTCAAGTTTCAAGTGTTTTCTTCTTTTTAAAATGAACAATGTCATGTTAATTTACAATGTGGTCGCAGAACTGGTTATCATGAATATAAATATATATATAACCGTTGGCATATGATATAGGGTCGATTGTTCAGAATATTGTTATATATATAACCGTTGGCATATGATATAGGGTCGATTGTTCAGAATATTGTTATATATATAACCGTTGGCATATGATATAGGGTCGATTGTTCAGAATATTGTTATATATATAACCGTTGGCATATGATATAGGGTCGATTGTTCAGAATATTGTTTAAGTTAACTAAATTGTTAAAGTCAGGGTTGTTAACGTTTACTGGTTACTGCTCTGTGAGCCTTATGGATACATTTGCAAGCAGTGCTGTCTTACTATTCGAGTTTAAACATCTTTTTAGCAGTTCGTGATTATATTGAAATATTTGAGGACATAGTCCAATAAGTAAGTTTTAAAAGTTATCAACGAAGTCATAAATCACGTTGTTCACATTAACAAAGTTCTGAACACTCGGCCCATTAGTCTTTCAAATGTTATTCGAAACAAAAGAAACGAAGATATATGGTTATTAATTCAGGCGCATGGCTGACTTAAATTTACGCAAATACTGAGTTACGTTATGAAATTTTGACAGGTCGAAGTTTTTTGTCACACCAAATACCCTAAATTTGAAATACCCCGTCCCACACCTACCCCCAAGACATCGATCTGCGTAATCCCAGATTGGCCCTAGCTACGCGCCTGGAATTAAACTTATGGCGTTCTTATTATGCTTATAAAGTGTTATAAGAATCATAACGTTCTTGTTGGGGTTTTTCACTTGCTTGTGGCCGAGACATTCATATTGTTTCATTTATCAATGTTTTATTTCAGAATTTCACGGAATGTATCTACGTTATAATACACCTTTCTGTAAGGTATCTTCCTTTTATTTATTTTAGCAGTGAAATTGGAAAGAAACAATTTTGTTTTGTGTTTTGCCGAAATACCTAAAACTCCATGTCAGCCAGCTACGTAAAACTGCAATGAACGTTTTCCGTGGAGTATAATGAATTCGGAGAAATACTCTCCAGGTTAAACATTCATTCGAACAGGTTTCTACAAATCTACACAGTGAGGCTGCCCCAGAATATTTATGCATGCAAGTTTCATTAACTGTGTTATTCTACGCTGATAAACTGGCAGATATCGTGAGTGTTGGATGAAATCCGGAGTGGATTAGTGTAATTCATTGTCTTCACACTTCTAACCAGGTACACAGTTTTAACCACCTACTAGAAATGAGAATTTGCTTTTATTATGTAGTATTAACAAGCATTATACAAAAAACACAACCAAAATGCTGCATCAGATATAAAAGAAACGAAAGCTAGATCATTGTTGGGCGTAGTTTGAATGAAACGATTAGTTTTAAGTGATTTTTAAGTGATATCCCATACTAAAATGTAAAGCATAGATGTTTTTCTAGCGGTGGATAATATACTGATTATGTTACGAGCAAAAATGAATTTTCGTATTCAGGAGATATAGTTGTGAAAGAATAGAGAAAGCTTGGTTATTGGTGTAGTGAAAGAGGTATGCATTTATATGCATGTATGTAGTTATTCAAGAGATGCATATGTTTTTCCACTATAGATGAGAGCTGTTTGGCTCTCTGCATTTTTTTCTTCATGTATCATAGTTCAAAAAGATACATCCCTTAGATACATACAGTTCTAATTATTAGTAACACTAAACGCGTTAGATAGTATTGTAAGTATAAAGGATGCAGTGTAAATTAACCGTACAGCTAAAACAGATAATTGTGATTTTTAGCTCTACTGGCCAAAGGCCAGAAGAGTTTATGCGATGGTAATGTGTACGTAGTATGTGCGTTTGTGCGTCCGTGCGTTCGTGCGTCCGTGCGTCTGTAAACAATTGCTTGTGAACACAATACAGTCATCAGTTTTGATTGTATCTCGATGAAACTTGTACAGTATCTAGATATCCATAAGTGCTCGGTTCCTTTCGAAAAACAGCCAGATCCGCCCATGCATGCCTAGATTATGGGCCGTAATAGTATAAAAAATGCTATTGTGGAAACAATGTATTGGTTGTGAACACGATACAGTCTTCAGTTTTGATTGTATCTTGTACAGTATTTAGATATCGTTTAGAACTCGGTTCCTTTTGAAAACCAGCCAGATCTGCCCATGCATGTCTTGATTATGGGTCTTAAAAGTA
Organism: Mya arenaria; assembly: GCF_026914265.1. Lineage (NCBI taxonomy): Eukaryota > Metazoa > Mollusca > Bivalvia > Myida > Myidae > Mya > Mya arenaria. Next base: position 12,442,375 of record NC_069131.1, on the reverse strand, counting down.
TAAGTCTATTTTAGCCAAGTCTACATGAGGGAAGTCTATTTTAGCCAAGTTTACATGTAAAGTCACAATTGCTTGTGAAGGTTTGTTCAAATTATGCCCCTGTGGTCATTACTGCCCCTTCCCCCCACGGAGATCGTCCCGCAAGGGACCAGTGCAGCAACACAAACGACCTCGGCGACGTTGGCGGAGGCCCCGGGAAGAGTTCTGTTTTCTTTGTAAGGGACGGACTCCCCCCCCCTCGCCCTTAAATTGGGAAATGTTAAAAACCTTTTTGTCTGAAACCACTATGCAACTCCTTGCTATTTCAAATAAGGCTTTATTGAGTGGTCCACTACCATGGTTGTTCAAATTATGCCCCTTTGGTCAAAACTGGCACTGCCCTGGGTGTCAAAATTTTCCTAGAGACTTATTTAAGAAATATTTTTAAAATCTTCTTGTTTCAAACCACAATGCCCATACCTTTGATATTTGTTGTGGAGCATCATATGATGCATTTGAAAACATTTGAAATAATGTCCTTTGGGCAAAACATGGCCCCACCCCTTTTGACTTACTTTTTAATTTTTAAAGCTACAGTAATGAAATTTTGACCATGTGAACAGTTTTGCAAACAAGCATTAATGTTGTCCTCGGATGTCCTTGACATTAACCTTTGACCGACTTTTTATTTTTAAAGCTACAGAAATGAAATTTTGACCATGAGTACAGTTTTGAAAGCAAATATTTTTAACCTCAGATTACCTTTACTTGGCACATATTAAAATAGTTCATGCAACTAATCTGCTTACAACACTTCCTGTCCTCAGATGTTGAACGTGCAGCGTTTTCAGCTAACCCAAACACAAAAAGTGATCTATATATTTGTTGCCTATTACTCAAACGTACATGCTCTGGATTGAAAATGACCACAAGAGCCTTGTCAGTAGAGCATAGGCCCTTTTGGGCCTCTTGTTTTCTTTTAGAATAATAATAACACTTCCCTATAATTATATTAAAGAAATGACTATAACGGTGTAACCCGTCCCAATCGCGTACCGAATTATTCTTAATGTTAATCACGATTCCTGCGTACCAATAACTATTTAACCTTTTTTGCGAGTCTGCGTACCGACTAATGCTACATATGCGTACCACCCTCTTGAGCACCGAAATTTCCCGAATAAGGCGTACGAAAAAGAGGGATGGATCTCAACCTATACCCTCATACCCAGAAAACATGTAAACATAATTAACCTTTAGAAATGACATTCACTACATACTCAAATTACTCTATTAAAACATTTTTACAGTATTTAGTCCGCACAACATTTCAAGCTATCATTTTTCGACGTTTTTTCTAGTGACATTATCATCATAATATATAATTATTATGTTATAGTGACTTAAGATGCTGATTATTATGGTGATGTTGATGGTGTTCATGATGATGATGATGATGGTAGTGGTGGTGGTGGTGCTGCTGCTGCTGCTGCTGTTAATGGTGATGGTGGTGGTGCTGGTGGTGGCATATACGTTGGCGGTAATGTGATGATTATGGTGATGATGTTGTTGTGAGAAACATTTTCTAAAGGTTCTCCAATCAGTTAAACAAAATATAGTAAAAATTAGTTTTCCACTGGAACACTTCGGTGAGTAGTGGTAAAAAGTAGTTCCATACGGTAACTTTTGATCACAGCCCGTGTACACAATAATAATTTCCAGCATGGCGAAATATTAAGATCTGCTTATCTTGGGTGGAATAAAACTAGCACTAGTCTTACACAAGCTTCGACCTCGTTTATCGTCAGGCTATGTTCTCAACGAGTGTACATGTACGTGAAAACACGTGGTACGTGATCACGACCTTCAGTAGAATCGCGTTTCCGAAGCCAAATTCAAATTTCATCTGAAACATTTCAGTTAACCTCATTTCCAGCTAATTATGCACTAGTCAATTGTAGCCACGCCCCCAGGTCGGGGGTATACCGGGGATAGCGGGGAAACTGGGCCGTGTTTTTACCTTCCAAGTGGCCCGGCAGTGCCGAGTGAATGCGGTGGTTTTGTTTTTGCGCCGAAAAAAGCGGGGAATGGGCCTAACCAAGGATGTCCCTGGGGTGCGTGGCATTTGGCGGGGATTTTACCAGCAATTTTTCCCCGCAGTACGGGAAATTTCCTTGGGATTGGCTGGACTGAAAGTCAAAGTCCCCGCTATACCCCGGACCCGGGGGGGGGGGGCGTGGTTACAATTGACTGGCCCATTATATGCTTCAGAATATCATATTTTATGTCATTATAACTGGAACAATCGATCTTACGATAAGCTCTTTAATCAGATGACGATTATAATTAAAACAATGTATAAAACAATTTTTACCCGACTATTGTATAGAAGTAATGTTTAAAAATATCAGTCACTAAATTATGGCAATAAAAGTTCGCTCCTGGTGCCCGATACATTGACAACATACTTGAATTGACCCAAACTTGTCTCAATGAAGATTTTATAGAATTGTTTGCTCAGCAAACCTGTACTTGTTTGCATGCAGACAACGGGACTGTTTAATGCAAATAAGAGGGCAGTATAATATTACGGAGCGGTATTCGGTTCAAAAATGAAATTGGCAATTTGTTTACATTTGTATGCTTGATTTATAATCTCTCACACTACATTTTATTAGTGTATTTTTCAATTTGTTGCAATAAAATGTTAAATCGTTATAAATAATAAATTCTGAAACATATAATTTGCATTCGTTTTTCATGGTTTCTTTTAATAATTTTACACATTTTACGAATCTGTCTAGCAATACGCTTAACTGGATTTCGAGACTTAATTGCATGCATACAACAGGACTGGTTAATGCAAATGGGATGGCAGTATACCCATTACGGCAAGTCAGCCGTTAAGATGCACAAGCGGGCGGGGGGCATAACCGGCGTGCGCATCCCTCAAATCGTCTAAGTTTACTTTTTCTTTGAATATATGAGAAAAAAGTAATAAAATATGCTCAAATGCACCATTTCGGACTCGAAATAGTTAAAATTTTCTTAGGGGAGTACCCCAAAACACCCCTGCCAAAACTTTTAACAAAATAAATATCGTTTCTGAGGGAGGGGCGCATGTCGAAAGGTTACGCCCCTCTCTAAAGTCAAATCATGGAACCGCCCCTGAGATGAATCTGAAGGTTTTAACAGAAGCTGGGTCAGATGACAAAATATAATTGCAAACACTTAGTTTATTTATATTGGTAAATAGATGCAACAACATTTCTTAACATAATTAAAATACTGTACCAAAAAATATCCGAAGTTATGCAATCTTTTAAACCAGAACCAATGCACAAAAAGAATAGAAAACTATTAACTACTAGACTCTGTCTGAATTGAAAGTTTACTTTATCGACCCTTTTATTAAAAGCATTTTTACTCATTACAACTCAACTATGTATTAAGATAACATTAACACCTCTAGCGTATCCGAACAGGGGTGGGGGCACAAGTTGCGCGCGACCTCCCTAAACGTATACAAGTGAAAACATATCAAGCACCAATCCCCCCCCCCCCCCCCCCCCATAATGTATATTGGTGATTATCATGCAACAACATGCAATGGGCACAGACATAGTAATATAATACAGACAAACTACAGACACAAGCTCAGTAGCCGAAAGTTTAAACATAAACCCCGTTTAATTGCACAGGGTAAAGGCCAAAGACATAGAACACAAATATCACAAACCAGAAAAATTGAAACAAAAGCACAAAACTCTACAAACAGCACAGTACATAAATACTATATATATAAAAACTAGGTGTGTTAATCATATCAAGGATTGTTAGGTACCGCCTTGGAACGGTCAGTAAAATGTAAATTTTCTGGGGGTTTAAACCAGTTTGTGTGGACAACCTCACTCTTTTCCCAACAGTCCCGAATAAAGAAAAACGTAATGGTAAATCTTATCAAAGTATGCATTAACTTGAGGAAACTTGATTATTCAACAAGTAATAATAAATTAATAGGTGAACCCCATTATATGATTAAAGATCCAAACTCTGCAAACGAAGGAATACAATTTAGAGTACATTATGCATTTTTTTCAAAAATATGATACAGTTATTGTTTGAACCTATAAAAATCCCACACGGTCTGCGCTCGAAAAAATAAGCAAACACATTCATACCGCATAACACATTCTTCATGTCAACTGAAAATTGATGACAAGATATAACATCAATACATTCTATCGGCAAAAAATCGATATATCAAGTTATGGCTGGACTGAGATATTGATAGATTTATACGATAACAGTAAAATCTACAACATGGTCAATTTGAGGGGAAGTACTGGTATCTTCAAACCAAGTTAATTGTTCTTATTGCATTGTATTGGTGACAATCATAACATTAACGACAGCAACAACAGCAGCAACAACAGCAGCAACACTAACAACAACAACAAAGACGTACTGGTACCCGACCCGACATCATTGTGAACTATTTTGGTTTTAATTGATAAAATACATTTTTAGAAAACAACCTACATGTCCAGCCATTGAAATTGCAGGCAATCATTAAGAACAAGGCTTACTCATTAAGATTTTCATTTTTTGCGGGTGTTTAAAGGTCTACCTACTGTCCGCCTACTGTCACTCATGTGATTCACACTCCCTGCACCAGATTTTGATTTGTCAACTTATCAGCCAAATAGGTTGTAATCGAAGACAGTAACATTACCTGAAGTAATATTTTAATAATAGAGATGGGCTCGCTCCGCCCATTCTTAATCATTAAAATGTTACTTCATGTCATCTTACCATTTCTTAAAACAATTGAATATCCCTTCGCCGTTTCATCCTTGATTGACTCTTTTGACGTTGTTATGAAACGTCTGACCCTGGTTGTTATTTTCTTGCGGCATTTTATGTCTGCGGTCAGATAATTGACATACGTGTCAGTTATGTATCAATGTCGCTTGTAATAAAAATGTTCTAAAACGAATGGAGATATTTGCTGGAGATGGTCATGTTTTTGCTAAATAAAAAAAATCGAGGGCTGTATGCGAAAAGGTTCTAAGTGACATTAAATAAAGATGAAGATAAAACATTTTCGCTTTCATCCCCTCGACTTGCAATACGTTTAGTACACGTAAAAGAATAAATGTTCAAATAATATAAAATAAATGTTCAAATAATATAAAATAGTTTGTCAAATCTTTAGAAAAAAATGTGAATATTTTGTAAAGCATAATTATTTTTCATACTTTTCACTTGGATAAAGTCAATAAAGCAAGCTTGTTTGTTTAGTATAGAAAAATCAAAACTGACTTTTCCTGTCACTCTTATATCAATGAAGACACTGGCCGCTGTCATCGCTCTATTGATCGTTATTCTAACAGAAGACAAGCGACAAATAAGTTGTTAACTTGTCAAACGATGATATCTTATTGCATGTGAAGTGTCAAGTGCACATGAGTAGAACTTAGTGTTCTTGTTTTGGTGTGAGAGCTTGGTGTGGTTTGTGTTTGTGCAACATGCATTAGTTGTTTGAACTCTAAGTATCATATTACATATATATATTGTTGATGGTGGATTACGTACAAGTGCACACAGGGACCACGCTGAAAGTAAGCTTGATATATCTGACTTAAAATATACTAATTTAAATGATGTTTGTCTGTATGAAAATAATTTACACCACCAATGGGGACATAAATCATTATCATCATCGTCGTCGTCTTCGTCGTCGTCGTTCGCGTCGTCGTCATCATCATCATCATCACCACCACCACCACCACCATCATCATCATCATCATCATCATCATCGTCATCATCATCATAAGCATCAACAAAATATGCCTAGTAGTTACAACAGAATGAAACAAATAGTTATATTTACTAAATCGCTACATGTACTAGCCCGGTAATATAACCACCGATATACAATTTACAATGGATCCGGTTCCGGTTGAGTGTATGGAGCAAAGTTTTTTTTTTTAAATTGTGTCACATCGTCTGCAGAAATGAGTCCTGTGGAGACATATATATTATCAATAAAAAACAATTTAAACAAGAAATTTGGGAATTAAATGAAACTTTGAATGGGTGGAAAATTTGAATTTGAGATAATTAATGAATATATATCCTTATAGCTCAATTTCGCTGGCTATATACGTATATACAATTATAGAGAATTTCAAACGATGAAGTTTGATTTGTAAAAAGATTTTAAAGGTCAACAAACATGTCTAGGTAGGAGAGTTATCAATCAAGTTGATGAAACTAATTGCTAATTAATTCATTAACCGAAAATCAATAATTATTTGTGGTAACCCTGACCCTGTTTATTTTAGCCATGACTTCTTTGCTGTCGATAAAACGTAAATAATATAACTCGTAGTAACACAGATATGTATATGTTGCTTTTTTGTATTTTTTTTCTCCTCAACAACGGAAGGAACCGCTTTAACGTGATTATATCATTACGAAGCAATGTATTTTGATCACGGACCTTAGGTTGGTACGCTTTGGTATGTGTGCGCATTAATTGCGAGAATATGCTGGATAAAATAAATGTGAAATAATGAGGAAGTTACTTCAAAGGGGCTCAAATGGATCAAAACAAGAATTCATGACGGTGAGTGCTAATTGCATTTGGTAATTCATTAATTGACATTCCCCAATACACAGTGGGCTGGAATGCCAACTACTTCTACTGCTACTGCTACTGCTGCTACTGCTACTGCTATTACTACTACTGCTACTACTGCTACTACTACAACTGCTACCACTCCTACTGCTACTGCTACTACTACTACTACTACTACTACTACTACTACTACTACTGCTACTGCTACTGCTACTACTACTACTACTACTACTACCACTACTACCACTACTACCACTACTACTACTACTACTACTACTACTACTGCTACTACTACTACTACTACTACTACTACTACTACTACTACTACTACTACTACTACTACTACTACGGCTGCTTCTGCCACTGCCACAGCTACTATCACCTCCACCACCACAACCACCACCACCACAACCACCATCACCACCACCACCACCACCACCACAACCACCACCACTACGGCAATCACACAACAACTACAACACTTAGACTACCACACTTTTTCTACCGTTCGCCAAAATACCGTAATATCTTGAATATAGCTAGGATATATTATGATAAAATGGATATCAAATCAAATCAAATCAAAATCTTTATTTCCTCCTAAAAGGAGATATGCATACATATGTACAATTATATATATCTAATTTCTAAAGCATTTCAAAGAAACATATCAGCAATGTGTAATTACAAATAAGTAATAATAATAATAACTATTACAAATAACGTGTGACCATACATAATCCCAATTAGTGGGCATCGTCATCATACAGCAATACAATATGTTCGTAACAATTTACACACATGACAGACAGTCACTAATAAATTGGAACGATATCAGGAGAAAGTCCTTATTGTCATTATTGTCAAGCAGTGGCGCTAAAGGTGCACCCATCAGTTTCATAGTAAACATGGATTCGTCCAATTGAAGTATTTCTGATACAAACTCAATGCCGAAACATGAAATAGCGCACACATATTTAGTTCGCAAGTCAATTGTTGCTGCACATTCGCTGACTAGGTGAACAATTTTGTCCGTTGTTTGGACATTACAGATTTGACAAAGTGTTAGAGAGTCAAGTCGACAGCTGCGACACCATTGTTTTGCAACCTCGTGCATAATGTTTCTCTGAGCAGCACGACAACACGTCCTGTACACAATTGACGGAGCGATAGTTGGTTGTAAAATTCTGAAGCGAGCAAAGTCAGAGTCTGTCATAATTCTGTATCTCCACATTTCAGTCTCGTATCTATACACTAATTGCTTGACAGTTCTTTTCCATACATACTTACTCGGCAATGTTGTCGGATCTACTAAAACATTGTTAATAACAGAATGAAGATCGTATTTACAGAGTGTGTTACAAATATCTGGAATAAAACCATACTTTATGGAAGTGTTACAAGATATGAATGACAAATATCTGCGTATAAAAATATTTCGACATGTACTTTTACAATCAAGGCTTAATATCTTGTGTAAAAACACAAGTTTCCTAATAATCACATCGCAGGTAAGCTTTTGCAGTCCAACCATTGCTTCACACATATCTGATCTTGTCGAAATATGAAAACCCTGTATTTTTTTAACAATGAAATGCTGAAATTTGTCAATAGTATACATGTTATGCGCAGTAAGGTTACACCATAATTCGCAACCATAAAGAGCTATAGGCTTGATTATTTTCTTGTAAAGATCGGCGCTTACCAAAGGGTTCACTCCGAAAGGGTGGACACCCTGTGCAGCCATAGAAAAAAAATGCATTTTTAGCCTTTTGCAGTCTTTCCTGAATTCTTAACGAAAACTTTAAATTCGAATCCTGTCTAATTCCTAAGTGGTTTACATTGTCTGCTTGATCTATACATATATCTCCATAAAGGATTCCTACAACTGGTATCGTCCTTTTACTTGTAAAGGCCACAACGCTTGATTTGGCTACGCTTATATCCATTTTCCAGTCTTTGCAATAAAAGTACACAATGTCTATTAACTTCTGGAGGTAAAGGGGGGTAACTGCAATCAGTGCTATATCGTCTGCGAATGATGGGTTACCTGCCTTGACTGACATGACACTGCTTCCGTAGTTACTGTTCTCGAGTGTGACGAGTAGTTCATTGATGTATACTAAATAGAAAAAAGTTGACAAAACTCCTCCCTGCCGAACTGAGCGTTTAACGTTAATGGCCTTTGATGTACTCCCGTTTGTGCGAACTACGCATTTAAGACTGCTGTATGATTGTATTATTAAGCGCAAGAGTTTTCCACATATTCCCAACTGTCCAAGTTTGTAAAATAGACCACCGTGCCACACCGAATCGAACGCAGCTTTCTGGTCGAGACAAGCGGTGTATGCATTACTGCCACTCTCAATCTGTGTATAAACTGTTTCCTGGAGGTTGAATGCAGTTGTAATGCAGCTAAGTCCTTTCTGGAAGCCTTGTTGCTGTGCCGACGGGAATGGTAAATTAGAGGTGGTCACATGGTTGTTAATTCTTGTCAGCAGTATCCGTTCAAATATTTTACAGGTACACGGAAGTAACGAGGTCTATAGCTGTTAGGATCGCTTTTAGTTTTACCCTTTCCTTTGTATATGGGAATAATTATGCTAGATTTCCATATATCTGGGACTTTCTCGTTACGTAACACAGAGTTAAAAAGCTTGATAAGCGCATCTCGAATAATCACGCCACCATGTATAATGTGTTCGTTGAGAACATTGTCTATTCCTGGCGATTTCTGTTTCTTAAGAGTATGTATAACGTGGTCTATTTCCTTGATTTCAATGTTTGCTAACAAGTTTGGGTTGTTTAAATTATCATTTGCGGCAAATATATTTACGCAGTTTAGTGTTTCAATATCGTTTGATGAAAGCGGGTATTCCTGATCAAATACACTTTTGAAGTAATCCTGGAAGCCGTCTACCACTTTATCGTCACTGTACTTGGTGCCATCAATAATTAAATCACTGCAAATATCAGGACGCTTCCCACTTTTACGCTTTAGTGTTTTCCAAAATAACTTGTAGTCAAGTTCAGCGGTTTTGTTAAGCTTATCAAAGTAATTATTTTCGCTCTCATCTTGCTTTTTTCCTTTGTATGTTTCGAAAGTTTGCTTTGGCCTGTTTGTACTGTCGGTATGACACATGGTCATTCCCCCTTGGGCGCCCTGCCGCCATCCACATTCTACGCAGGCGCCTCGCGATGGTATGTGCGACCTTAACCTCCTTGCACCAGTAGGGTTTAGCCCTCTTGTTAAACTTACTGACCGGCAAACGACGCGCAGCACTGTGAAGCGCTTCTGTGATCAGAGTGTTCAAAAAGTTCGGGTCGCATTTTTCACTTGCTGTTTCTAAAACACATTTAAGTTCACATTGTATAGAGTTTTGATAATTTCCAAACTGCTCGCTAGTACACTTGTGCCATGCAATGCATGGCCCCCTAATGTTTAATGTCTGCGTTTTAGGTTTAGCATGAAATGTCATGATAAGCGGAAGATGGTCTGACGTAAATATCTCTTCACTTTCAATTATCTTGAATGATTCTATATGATCTCTGAATGTTGGCTCGATAAATATATAATCCAATATAGATCTAGTTGGTACAAATGTATGAGAATTTTTCGGATTACAGGACAGTAAATTGTTTTTCCGGATGAAATGTGTGAGCTTTCGTGATTTCTGACTCCCTTTACCACCATCCTGAAGAAACTGGCCGTTGAAGTCCCCTGCGGCTATAACGCTCCCCATTTTGCCGTAGTGGCATATGAATGATTCTAAATCACTTAATACTGATTGGTAAAAATCTAAGTCGTTACACGCTGGTAGGTACGCACAGAATATATATAGAGGCGATGTGTTTAAACACTTAACTTCTATACCTATGATCCTATCACTAGAAATATTCTCAATCAACTCTATACAGTTAGCTAATGATTTTTTGTACATAATTGCTACGCCCGATTTGCCACACGTAATCGATCCATATTGGTCTGAACTGTTATCGATAGTAACAAATGAGCTATAGTCTTGATGTATGGACTCGAAAAAGGTCGCAGACCGTTGTAACAAATTATGCTCATTAATCAAGCAAATATCAATGTTATGTTTGGTCAACATTTCAGACAAAGGATATGCTGACGACATGATACCACGACAATTCCAGCTTAACAAACTAAACATCAAAAATAGTAGTATAAAAGTATAGAGTACAGTAATCATTGGTAACATAGTTAGTTCACGATTGTGTTAAATGTTGCAATATTTATAAACACACTAATGTTGCTCAGTATATGTTTCTCCGATCCCTCCACGATGCCCGTGTATTCTTCGTGTAATCGTAGTTGGGGTCATAGTCGCGAAAAGGTCCACCCTCGTCTTCCTGTTCATTGTTTTCACTGCGTCGATCCCAATAACTATGATCCTTTATGTCACAATGGTAGCGATCATCGTATCCGGAATCGCCCCTATAGTCCGTTTCATGTCCATATGCCCGGAACCCTCTATCCTTGTGGTTGGGGCGATTATGTCGTCTGTCACGGTGACGTGGCGGATTGCGCTGCTCGTCCCACTCTTCCCTCGTCACCCACTTCCGGTACTTGATCCCATTTGGCCAAAACATGTCGTCGTTGATGATAGGCTCCAGTTCTTCTGGCACGTTTATTTTAGCTGATGAGCCATTTTTTCCGTAAAACATACGGACGTGAGAAATGTATACGTTGTTAAGTTGAAAGTAGTCGTAAATGTCTTTTTCTACAGTGTGACTATCAATATTTGAGATATAGTACGAAACGTTTCGGCGTCTTCGGACTGCCGTAAAATTAGTGTCCGCTGCATCTTGTCTACTAGTATTTGCATTGTCATTTCCTGGATCTTTTTCTGGAGTGACACTTATTTCCATGGAAAGACTTTCCGGACGTGCGTGCGCAATTCCGGTCGGCGAGCCGTCGTGCGCCATTGGGACGCTCGTCTGCACTTGTCTTTCATCTGCTGCACGTTTTGAAAGCATAGTCTCGCGACGTTTTTCAGTTGACAACATGTTCTTGTTTGGAACCAGCCTTGTCATAGCCGTGTTTCCGGAGACATTTTCTTCCCGAGCTTCCGAGTGGTTGATGTTCTCGGTCATTATAACTTCTGCGTATGACTTCGACTGTGGGCTGTTAATCACTTTGTCCCCATTAGCATCTGGTTTAGAAATTGGGGTGGTTGCGGTTACGCCGCTGTTGTCTAGGAGCCGTTGGTTAACTGTTGCTATTGAGGACCCAAGCCGTTTTACGTCGGTCTGTAGTTTGCTCAGTTCAGAGCCTGCGGTAGATTCCGGCATCCTGGATAGAATACTTCTAACCGTTCCGTTCAGTACTCTGTGGTTGACTGCTAGCTGCGCCATATCCGACTGAATTGAAGCTATAAGCACCGAATCCTTCGCCTGCTGTGCAGATATTTTCAATAGATCGGGCTGAGTTAGTATATCTTTTGACGATAAACAGTCGTTGCTTTAAAGTATTGTGTCGTTTGAATTGGCTACGTTTACAAATATGTCCATTATTTCCCTAGTCTGTTCTCCACAAATGAAGGCATTGAGCACATAACAGTCTTGTGCGCATTTCTTTTCCTTTGTAGCATGAGAAGAGTTCCTACGGTTCACGAGACGAGTGGTCGGGCAATCCGGAAGTACTCGCGCCCGTTCCGCCAGTCTTTTTCTATATTCGTCAAGCCTAGAGTAGTCGTTTCTGCAGAGCCGTAGGATCTCCCGTACATAGTTTTCACGCGCCATTCCCGCAAGCTTTTCATCCGTCTCTTGGAAAAACTGTTGCGGGAGAGGGGCCTGTGAAAGCTCCGCATCCGGGTCCTCGAATGATGCGTCCTCGTCGTATATGGTCGAGCACTGGCTCGCAGATCGTTCGCGCTTAATCCTTAAAATGCTTTCATTCACTAACATTTTCGGATCCGTTTCGTCGGGGTCCGACATCTTGAATGTGCACTAATCCCGTTACGTGAAGCTAACTGTATCTTCAATCATTACATACAGTTAGAGGGTAATCCTGCCCTGCGGCTATTCAGATAACCAAGCGACGTGACCGCTGGGAAGTCAGCCTATTTTCAGCAATTAACTTTACACCCTAGGCAACTGTTCATTCTCCAATGTGTGTTTACATATTTCAAACAAAGAACTTTTTTCTATTTTCGTAACAGCTTGCAAGTTAAGTTATAGTTTACAAAAATGTATTTTCGACAAGGTGGAAGACACTTATCTCTACAGTTTTATCCAAAATTTAATCACTTATATCCAATATATCCATGAATAAACACTTTTTTTCTATCCCACGGAATTTCGCTCAACTTTAACAACCGGAAGCGGAAATACCATTGCCCAGGATGTTGGAGATATAAATACATTTATGTATCATTTACGATTATTACATACAATTTTCTGTTCGAATTTGGAACCGTTGAATATATTAATTATTCTCGATTTATTTTGATTTTTCATCACTTTTATACTTTTCAGTTTTGAACTTTACTTATAAAATCATAATTTTATATGTATCTTTTCTGGTTATATTATTTATACATACTACAATATGTTGTATTCCAAGAATTTTAAAACGTTATTAATGAACCATCTGGTACCGTATTGAAGTAATATTCGTTATCAGTTTCATCATTATTTTGCTTAATAATTGCTCATTTATTCCTACGCACAACATGTAGAGAGACTGCACAATTGTCTACGTGTCAGGAAATTCATCGTTGTATATGCGCGCGCATCAGGAAACGGCAGCTTTCTGAGTGTTCAATGGATGATTTTAATTAATACCAGCCCAATAGTTTTTACATTTTTACATATCGGTGGACAGCAAGGTCCTTTAGGATATTAAAAGTGTCGGGAGAAAAGAATTGTACTCGGTTATATCGGATGCTTTTTAAAATGTTGAGGATATTTCTCGTAAGTTTGATTTTATTTAATTTGTGCAAATAATTCCTCACGTTATGATACTAATACATGCTTTAAGTCTTTGCTGAATGTTGAAAGATACCTTAATATCAGTTTACCGTTTCCTGTACGAACATCATTGGCTAGAGATTTAGAACCTCTATAGTCGTAAACTCCATATTGAAATTGGTCGATTTTTTAGTATTAACAGAAATTATCGCTTCTGTATTTATTGTGTATTGGACAAATATACTTGTTATTGAAGATGAATATCATACTAGCTTTACAAGTATACTTAAGGCTGGTATATCAAAGTTACGTTGGGTGTTTGACAAATTTATTCTGAAATATTTTGTTTAAAAATAATCATTATGTTTTGTCTTTAATATTTTGTACTATGACAAAATATATATTTGAATCAAAATTGTGTTTGGTTTAACCACCTAAGCACAAATCTATTATATTCGATTTTTTCAGATGGAAGGACGTAAACGGCAATTTTTCTACCTGTTGCTAGGTGCGAGCGGGATAATGCTGATTTTAACGTCGCATCTGATTGGTCGAGAGCGCAGACAGGATATCCTCCTAGTAGCTGCTAACTTCCATAACGGCTCACTTGCCTACCTCACGGCTTTGAACGTTAACGTCAGTTTTCTACGTAGTGGAGATTTGACGTTACGCAAACGTTTGATACATCAAAAACAGGCGGGCTTTTCAGTAAAGGATGACCTTTTGGGAAATAGTGAACATAGTTCAAATTTTAAAGGAGATCTCAATCATTTGGTTAATAAAAACACGTTGAGACAACGAATATCTTTGAAAAATTGGTCAATAGAGACTGGCCATTATAATTCGGGTTATGAGAAAATACACATGGAAAATAGTGTTACTCATTTATTTAATAAATCTACGAATCTTAAAAAGAAAACAAATGAATTATCAAGTGGTATGGCAGTTAGGAAAAGTGACGTGTCGAATAAAAATATTTCTAAAATTATTGATTCCAAAGTGACACGGAATGATGTCAATAAATCCTCACTTCGAAGTGAAAACAGCCAACAACATGGTCTTAATATACAAAATTCAGTTTACAAAAACGATATTTACGAACTTGCTTATAACAAACAGACTCCAAGTAATATTTTATCAAATGTTTCCAAAGATGTTAATAAATTTACAAATTTAAATACAAAAGCTCATGCAATTAAAAACAGAATTGAAGTGAATACAAACTCAGTATCTGATGAAATCCAGACAAAAATGGATAATGTATATCCAGTGAGAAGCGAACAGAAGCAAGTAGATGTGCTAAAAATAGTAACTAACAATGACCAACATCCGAGTAAAGCCAGAGTACACAATGATGCTTCCGCCGAGATGCATTACAAAAAAGAGTCCGCTATTCCTGTTTTCACAAGTATTAATGAGCCCCCGACTGGCTCACTGTTTCTAACTCCTCAAATAACTCTTGTTAGTGGCGAGTCTAGTACAAAAGAAAAGGAACCCTCAGACCGTCAACAGGCTAGCAACGAAGGATTTGTGCTGAATGCTGGATGCTCATCGAAAAATACAGGTGTCGAAGACCTATTATGCATGGTAAGTTTCTTAGAATCTTCCATGGCTGAGAGTGTGAGATTGTGTCATCCAAATCCGAGCGTACGTTGTTTTGCGGAAAAGAGGATTATCGAGTTTCAGCAGAACACTCTGTGCCATGAGGTATAGGATGACCATATCTTACACGAGGGGCGATGGTAGATGCCTTTTTCCCCACTTCAATTTAACATGTATTCTTTCGCTGAACTTTTTTTGCGCGTAGTGACAAAAAGTAGTTTCATACGGGTACTTTTTGTCTTTGGCTGTGGACATGATTAAGATTTAAAACATGGCCAAATCTTTAGTTCTGCATATCTGATTTGAGAGTAAAATATGTCTTGCACACCGGACAAGCCTTTTGAATCATTTTGGTTGTGCTGGAAAATTCGGTATTGCACCCAAAGCCGCCCGCCCAGGTCAGAAAAGTCACGCGCTACAACGCGCTACTCGTTAGAAAGTAATTCAAAACTCTGCGATTAAGCGCAATTTAATATATAGCTCTCCATGATATAATGATACGAAATGAGCGTTAATTATTTATTAAACCGCTCGCGGTATTTGGTAAGGTACAATCACGGGGCTTCTATGTCAATTTTTACACAAAGATGTATTCAAGATATTTAAATTTATTCAAATACTTAAATGTATAGGTAAACGCAATGGAATTATTGAGCGTTAAAAGTGGAAAATCAAACAAACACATAATTTGAATTCTATTTAAATTACAAAATTATTCAATTACAAAATTATTCAAACAAACGTGTGATGATATTAAGTTTTTTTATACCGCTAGCTGTGAATTTCAAATTTATACATCATAACGTCAATAAACAATTTATATTATGGTATTAGTTATGTTAATAAATTAATAAATATTTGCCCACAATTGTCAGGTTCTCCAATGTATACCTACCAACACAATGCAGTAGTTTGCTATGGCAACATAATATTGATTGACTGGACATGGTTACCTTTCTTTCACATTACTTACAACTTACCATTACAGTCTCGACCTAATTTTCTGCCAAACTTCCGGAATCCATGCTGGTACCAGGCCGGGAAACTAAAATGTTTGCCATACTTCTACATCATGGGCGTGTGCAAAACGGGAACCAGCGACCTATTTACCAGGATGTCCCATCATCCCCAGATTGTGACAAACCGCGGGATTTTCGGGAAGGAGACGTGGTATTGGTCCTGGAGACGATATGGGCAAAGTAAGTCCACTATCACATGTTGGTAGAACAGTTTGAGGCGGGAGTTGGTCAATTGTTACATGGTGGTAGAATAGTTTGAGGCGGGAGTAGGTCCACTAAAATATGTTGGTAAAACAGTTTAAGGCGGGAGTAGGTCAGCCGAAATATGTTGGTAAAACAGTTTATGGCGGGAGTAGGTCCGCCGAAATATGTTGGTAAAACAGTTTAAGGCGGGAGTAGGTCCGCCGAAATATGTTTGTAAAACAGTTTAAGGCGGGAGTAGGTCCGCCGAAATAATTATGTTGGTAAAACAGTTTAAGGCGGGAGTAGGTCCGCCGAAATAATTATGTTGGTAAAACAGTTTAAGGCGGGAGTAGGTCCGCCGAAATATGTTGGTAAAACAGTTTAAGGCGGGAGTAGGTCCGCCGAAATATGTTGGTAAAACAGTTTAAGGCGGGAGTAGGTCCGCCGAAATATGTTGGTAAAACAGTTTAAGGCGGGAGTAGGTCCGCCGAAATATGTTGGTAAAACAGTTTAAGGCCGGAGTAGGTCCGCCGAAATATGTTGGTAAAACAGTTTAAGGCCGGAGTAGGTCCACTAGTACTGTTACATGTTGGAAGTACAGTTCAAGGCGGGAGTAGGTCCACTGTTATATGTTGGTAGAACAGTTTCAGGCGGGAGTAGATCCACTGTTACATGTTGGTAGAAAAGTTTCTGGCGGGAGTTGGTCAACTGTTACATGTTGGTAGAACAGTTTCTGGCGGGAGTAGGTCAACTGTTACATGTTGGTAGAACAGTTTCTGGCGGGAGTTGGTCAATTGTTACATGTTGGTAGAACAGTTTCTGGCGGGAGTAGGTCCACTGTTACATGTTGGTAGAACAGTTTCTGGCGGGAGTAGGTCCACTGTTACATGTTGGTAGAACAGTTTCTGGCGGGAGTTGGTCAATTGTTACATGTTGGTAGAACAGTTTCTGGCGGGAGTTGGTCAACTGTTACATGTTGGTAGAACAGTTTCTGGCGGGAGTTGGTCAACTGTTACATGTTGGTAGAACAGTTTCTGGCGGGAGTTGGTCAACTGTTACATGTTGGTAGAACAGTTTCTGGCGGAAGTTGGTCAATTGTTACATGTTGGTAGAACAGTTTCTGGCGGGAGTAGGTCCACTGTTACATGTTGGTAGAACAGTTTCTGGCGGAAGTTGGTCAATTGTTACATGTTGGTAGAACAGTTTCTGGCGGGAGTTGGTCCACTGTTACATGTTGGAAGAACAGTTTCTGGCGGGAGTTGGTCAACTGTTACATGTTGGTATAACAGTTTCTGGCGGGAGTTGGTCAATTGTTACATGTTGGTAGAATAGTTTCTGGCGGGAGTAGGTCAATTGTTACATGTTGGTAGAACAGTTTCTGGCGGGAGTAGGTCCACTGTTACATGTTGGTAGAACAGTTTCTGGCGGAAGTTGGTCAATTGTTACATGTTGGTAGAACAGTTTCTGGCGGGAGTTGGCCACTGTTACATGTTGGTAGAACAGTTTCTGGCGGGAGTTGGTTAATTGTTACATGTTGGTAGAACAGTTTCTGGCGGGAGTTGGTCAACTGTTACATGTTGGTAGAACAGTTTCTGGCGGGAGTTGGTCAACTGTTACATGTTGGTAGAACAGTTTCTGGCGGGAGTTGGTCCACTGTTACATGTTGGTAGAACAGTTTCTGGCGGGAGTTGGTCAATTGTTACATGTTGGTAGAACAGTTTCTGGCGGGAGTAGGTCCACTGTTACATGTTGGTAGAACAGTTTCTGGCGGGAGTTGGTCAATTGTTACATGTTGGTAGAACAGTTTCTGGCGGGAGTAAGTCCACTGTTACATGTTGGTAGAACAGTTTCTGGCGGGAGAAGGTGTTTGTCGAGTTGGTGGATTTGGAGAATATCCCCCACTTGAAGCGCTAGTGGTGTTTGGGAATTGACCATTACACCTGCGTTTTGTAAACAATGATTGAAGCACTTAAACCAAAAGAAGAGTAATCAATTATTATTAACAAAGAAAATGATTAAAACATTAAACTCAGATATGTTTACTCTGTAATGTCAAAGGATATTGTAATGATATTATAATTTATTATCTAACTTTATTCAACATACTTCACTTTAAGGCGTATGAACAGATATTTTATTAAATCATTTTGATCTCAATCTTTTTAAGTATCTTTCTGGAAGAAGGCGGTGCCGAAGATGACTCTGGACGAGTTTAGCGGCATGTTTGACAGTCAGACGCTTGACAGAGTGAGCAGACGCTTGGAAAACGGCACTCAATACCACCACCTCGTCACAGGTATGACTGGGAGGTTAAACAGAGTTATCTGTAATTTGTTTCAGTCGTGGCGGATCCGTGTTCTAGTGGTAACACACTCGACTGTCATTCCAAAGGCCAGAGGTTTGATTCCCCGCCACACCACTAAAAATCTAATCGTCTTACGCTAGGGACGTTAAATGGATGTCTCGTCAAATGGCTGTCTCGTGTGATACACAGGCATCTCGATCATTGTTTGTCACTTAAATGTTGTTTATAACCATTTTGGGTACATACAATGAGATAACAACACATCTGAAGATATTTAGTCTCTTTGATATACAAAAAAGAAACAAGGTATGTAACTCAAACTTACCCGAGTTCACGGTAGAGTCCAGTTTTATGCAAATTTCTCAACCAACATATAAACAATCCATTTCTAAATGAGTGACATGGAAAGAAGAGTCAATTACCTTTAAAATGGTGTGCGATATGTTGGTATAACTATATTGTCTTTAGACAAACAAGCATAATTCAATGTCCAATTCTAGTGTTTTTCTTTAGTCGGAAAGAGTACAGCAAATTCAAAACTTCAATTTCCCCGTGTAAACAGTACTAATCACAGACCTATTGAAGTTATTTTATGCTTCAGTGTACAGATAAATTAATTCCATTCCATAATATCACGAACAGACTAACATCACAATGTTAGAAACAACTGTATCAGTCTTTAAACTAAATCCTCTTTAAATTTCGTAGGCTGCCTGCCATTTTACCGACAAGCGCCCAGATGATATCATTAACATGTACATTAAAAATCTTTGTACCGGCTTGAATGTGAGCCCCACAAGCTTGGCTTGGTCAAATACTCTTCTTTGGAGGTTGATTAGAAACATCTGAGCGCTGTCAGGAAAATGTCGTCTCAAACAAAATATTAAAGCGGATTTAATTTGAAGACTGATACGGTTGTTTCTTAAACTGTGGTGTTAGTCTTATGGTGATATTAAGGAATGGAATTAATTTATCTGTACACTGAAGCATAAAATAACTTCAATAGGACTTTGATTAGTACTGTTTACACGGGGAAAATTGAAGTTTTGAATTTGCTGTACTCTTTCCGACTAAAGAAAAACACGAGAATTGGACATTGAATTATGCTTGCTTGTCTAAAGACAATATAGTTATACCAACATATCGCACACCATTTTAAAGGTAATTGACTCTTCTTTCCATGTCACTCATTTAGAAATGGATTGTTCATATGTTGGTTGAGAAATTTGCATAAAACTGGACTCTACCGTGAACTCGGGTAAGTTTGAGTTACATACCTTGTTTCTTTTTTGTATATCAAAGACACTTAATATCTTCAGATGTGTTGTTTATCTCATTGTATGTACCCAAAATGGTTATAAACAACATTTAAGTGACAAACAATGATCCAGATGCCTGTGGTGTGACAGTGCTATACACTGGTGCACGTTAAAGAACCAGGGTAGCTCTAACCAGGGTTGCATTCTGTCTTTGCACTTTTTTCCAAAAACCTAAAATGACAAACAATGTTATCGGAGCACTCACCGGATGGTCAAGGCCTGCTCGGGCCAATATACATGAGGTCACACACCTAATGTATTTCAATCTCGAAGGATACAGCGAAGTAAATTTCAAAATCTGCCCAAATCCACACGAGTCGAACATGACCTCCCGGATCAAAATGCAGGTCAATAACTACATGTATTTGCATATTTACAAAACATAAGCGTGTAATGGAATAGTCAAAAACATGTAATGTTATGTTATGTATATACCTCGCTCGCGAATATCATTAGAAATATGACGATGCATATTAATATATAATATTACGGGCACATAAACTTTAACCATTTCCGTGATAATAATTTATGTTCTGGCTGGATAAAGTTCAAAATCGCATAAGGCTTTGATTTCGCTGATTCTTTTTTACCATATTGCAACGCCTTGCCTCCAACATTAAAGCTAGGAGTGT
Organism: Mya arenaria; assembly: GCF_026914265.1. Taxonomy (NCBI): domain Eukaryota; kingdom Metazoa; phylum Mollusca; class Bivalvia; order Myida; family Myidae; genus Mya; species Mya arenaria. Next base: position 12,421,754 of record NC_069131.1, on the reverse strand, counting down.
TTTGTGTCCGAAACTTTTCCAATGAAATATTTTTAGTATTTGCAAATTTTGGTTTACAATTTGGTAAATAGCAGTCAGTCGTTTTCGATTTAAATCAGATGATTCGGTATTTATAAACAGAGTCTGGGTAAATAAACCCACATAATCTCGAACATTAAGTAATGGTGAAAGGTTGTTCGTATGCACATACACAAATAACCACGCATTAATATTTGGAAGTATATACAAACAATCTTTAACTCTTTAGTGGCCTACATAATATTGTATAAAATACACACTAACACTATTTATATCTACCGCTTCACCTGATTACAATCAATAAATTGGCAGATTTAAAGCATACTGCCCTTTCTTTTGACAAATGTCAACCACTAAAACAAATAACGGTTATTGGATTTTTTTTTTACCGAACTGAATGGTTATGCGACTGTGTAGTAAATTGATCAATACATAACACTTATTCTTCTCCTTTACAAACAGTCGCAATGCCCTTCTTTGCAAATAAACAAAACAATAGCACTAAGTCAGGGGCAGCTCAACATGCTATTTTACAATTTATGTTCTGTTTAAACGGTTTTCATCTATACCCTTGGAAACCCTTGTGATAACAGCTCCTTTTTTGTAATTTGTCTTCTTTATTGATTTACAAGGTAACTTTATTCATCAAAACACTGAAATTGTCAGTATGAATGTATCATCTCAAAATATAAAAACAAGTTTATAATTCACCGGTCAATTGGTACATTGTTTGTAAACAACTTACATTTTACAACAGTAAACGTTGAACAGAAATGGTATGATATGACGTTTATTACTATAATATCTGACAACACTTAATATCCAACGTGTTCGCTACATGTTCCGTTTTCTGAATCACAAAGATGATTTATATATGGGTCATTATTTGGATAAACACCTCACCATTTGTGGTGAATACGTTTTATATATATATGGGGATGGACGGCCCTGTGTTTCATATGCTACTGATCCCAATTCAACTATACGTTACAAGAAAGCTTTTTGAGGTCGCTTTTCGGTCGTTGCATCAAAAATTGTTTGTGGAAACAAAGAGGCCTTTGAAATTTTGATTTTACCGTCTTCTATTTAGCTCACCTGAGCACAAAGTGCTCAATGTGATTTATTGTGATAGTCCAATTTCCGGCGGCTGGAAGTCTTACCATTCAAATTCCGAATGCTATAATTTGGGATCACCGTTTTTTTTTTGACTTTTCACCCGCTTTGGGACAAACATTCGATAATGTTTGGAATCGCGTTTACAAGATGCCGAACTACTTGATTGGATAGTCTAAAGCAGTTTGGCTCAAGAAAACAACAATTCATATTGTCGATATATTAAAACGGATTTAACAAATCGCTGATATATCATGTTCTTAAGCTTGTGCCAAATGGTTTCAGTGTAAAAAAAGTTTTTTTCTGTAACGAATCTCAGGACAATTATTTAATGAAATGTTTTACTCTTTGATATCATAATTGTAAAAAAACCATACCAAAATGTAAAACAAAATCGAGTCGGAGACCGGGTTCGAACCGGTGTCGCCAAAATTGCAGTCCAGTGCTGTATCCAATGTGCTACGAAGGCTTCCTCTATTCAGTTAAAATATTTAAGCTATATACCTAACATGGTCATATCACGTGATAACATCGACTAGCCAATCACGCATAAGGAATGAAAAAAAAACTGCGAAAAATAAATTAATTGTAAACTATGTGGCACTTCAGTTAGTAAGTTCCAATGCATTGTACACATCGATACCAAGTTTATGTTAGTTTTCGACAGTTTTCTCCTTTATTCGCTGTTTTATCATACGGAGTACAGCCCCTTTAATACGTAATAATATGTCTTTATAACGTTAGGTCATGGTGACCCTATGGACTTTTGGGACCAGACGGCATGGCGCCTAATTCCCCAGAACGACCCCCGAGCGGATATGCCTGAAGTGACCACGCCCAGGCTCGTGCGGCACGTGAATCCCGAGGTCAAGCTCATACTACTGTTAAGGGACCCAGTGGAGAGGCGAGTAGCTTTTATTATTCGGTTAAATATCTTTTACAGGATTCAAAATAAAGCATTGATGCAATTGCAGTCTCTACTGATGAGTAATGCACCAGTCAATTGTTACCACGGTACCCAGGTCCGGGGAATAGACAAGCCCGGGTAAAATCACCGCCCTGTGGGTACGAACTGCTGGTAAAATCCCAGCCAAATGGCCCGGCACCCCAGGGACCCTAGACAAGGCCCATTCCGCGATATGTTTGGCTCGAAGACAAAACCAATGCATTCACCCTGTACTGCGGGGCCACCCGGAAGGTAAAAACACGGCCCATTTCCCCGGCTATCCCCGGTATACCCCCGGACCAGGGCAGGGGCGTGGTTACAACTGACTGGTGCAAAATCACAGGACATTTGTGTATTTGATATCACAAGCAAAGTCCATAAATTACACAAACCTCAATGATGTAACACTCAAAAAGTAGTTCACTATGCTATCAACGTAAAGGTCAATGTCACACGTAGTTAGAAATGGAGCCCGGTCATAATTCATATCTCAGTTGAAATGTAATCACTTTCAATCGGATTTCAATCGAATTTATAGAAATATATAATCCGGGTGTAAAATCCGTTTATATTGATAACTTTCACAGACATTAATGAATTACATACACCCCTTATATGTATCAAAGGAGACATGTTCAATACATGTATAATTCTTACCATTATCACAAACACATGTTTACATGTATGTCCTTTTCAAAATGATACTAATAGAGATTTAATTTTTTGAATAAGTACTTCTCCCTGCTGTTATTCTTAATACTCCGTCAATCTTTTATAGATTGTTCAGCCTTTACCTTCATGGCCGGTACGGCACGAATGCACGTGAATTCCACGCGGACGTTATGACGTCATTGACGATGCTGAACAATTGCACGCGCAACAGGGAGCTCAAGGCGTGCTTATACGACAAGGAAATGCTTGTGTCACTTCCGGTAGGGCCAATAACATTTCCAGTCGGTTATTCATTAACATCGTTGTAAAGCCATAATGACTGTGCTTTCGAATTTTATAATCTAGCAAGATATGTTTTATTTGATCGTTTTGTTCTTCTTTTGTAGGGGGTGGTGCGGGAAGGGGGGAGGGGGTGTTTCTTTCCATATGAAAAGGGGAATAACTATTGTCCACTTTGACCAATACAACAGTTACATATTTATGTTTCCTTTTTCAGACGCCGATTTCTAGTAGTTTTTACTCAGTTCACTTAAAAGAGTGGTTGAAGGCGTTTCCCAGAAAACAAATGTTTATAACTCGGACCGAGGACTTTTCTAGTGATATTGCCGGTACCCTTCTACAAATATTCCAGTTTCTTCGACTAGGTATGTGCTGTCAACAAGTACGATAACTTTTCTTCAACCATGCAAACAAATTGAAAAGATCGGTTATTCATATTTTTATATGATATACATGTTATTGAAGCTAACAGTTGTTTTATTTAGTGTTCTTTTTTCATATATGTATAATTAAAAGACCGGGAGTTATTCTAAACAGCTAATTTGGTAGTAGGTATTAAAATGTTCAAAGTGTACATCATTATTAAGTATGTGTTTCAATATACCGACATTCATTTCTGTTTATTTCTAGATCCAATGCCGACAAACGATATCTACCGGATATCCAATATGCCTCACTTTTACGTTTCCAAGGCAAAACAGACATCCGGTGACGTATATCCGGAGACACGCGCGGCCCTCGAAAAAGTCTTTCGGCCATACAATACAGAACTCGCTGCCATCTTGGGCGACCCAAAATTCGATTTCAACCATCGCGATGTGTGAGAAAAAGAAACAACAACAACAACAACCACAACAACAACAACAATCACAACAGCAGCAATAACATTGTTCAAAGCTAATTGTGTATTGAACAATGAACACTACTGTGTGAAAAGAGGCGAAAAAATACAGCAAACCGTGCTCGTCACTTAACTAAGCGCGATCCAGAGCCAGTTTTCACCGAAGAAACTGCCATTCGTTAATGTCTTAAAAGCGGTTTCGAACTGAAAGATTCGGCGCTTCATAGTGTTTTATTGTATGACCACGCCGTTCATCAATAGTTCATAGTTCATTGGTCGGTTGAATTAAAACCAATGCACAGCTTTGATTAGTCGGCGCCCCGACACTATTTGATTTTACTTTAGAATTACTCCAACTAAGGGACTAGTTCATAAATTGTAAAACAATGCTTTCACTATTTTCCACGTTGCATGATAAAATGTGAAGTTTAGTATGTTTTATAAAACTTAACACTTTAATTGATAATGAAACCTTAAATTATAATAGCTTATCATTTTGAAAATTTTGATAGGTGTTCCGATTGATACCAACTTCCTCCCAAATAGATGGAGGTAACAAAGTAATATTACAATATCCTTTATGTCTCTAGACCTCCTACGTATACGCAGTAATCTCCCTTGGCGACAGCAAAAAGGCGAGTTTTGAAAAATGAACATTGAGCGTAATTGTTTGTTTTAAAAATGTCATTCGAAAGAATGAACTCCAGATTATAAGTATCTTCCATGGCCGAGAGGGTAAGATAGGTTCATTCCGACCTCGAGCGTAGGGTGTTTTGCTGGAACTCTTAAGCATAGTGAAAATAATTGCGTATGGATATGCGACAATTCGTGGTTGTCATGGATATGCACGCAGTGATTCAGATTATGTTATTAGTCAAATCGGCCTTTAAATAGTTCTAAGGAGAGTAAAGCGTTATTTATTGAAAGGTGCGTGAAATCTGTTTTATGGTGACATTTGAAGAGAGAAATAATTAATTAGCGTTCTAAGTATTGCCACAAGACAAGGTTTCCATGATGCTACAGATGACAGTCTTCAACAAGGGAGATAATTACAATGTGGTGACCATTAAAAAGGAGTTCCATACGGGCATTTTATCTTCGCCCGTGGGCAAGATAAGAATTTCTAGTTTGGTTAAATTATTGAACCTACTTATCTGAGGTGGGTGAAAAGTCCCTCCCAATGTATAGTATTTTTTATCCCCGTTCTATTTACTCGTAAGAGTAAAATGTGTTACAAAAACATATACAATATATAAAGCCAGGAATTCACATAACATGCTGGTACAAATAAAAGGTGAATTTCATGCTATTGAAATCCATGCATTAGACCATTGACTCTTTTTCTTCCGAAGAAACCTGTGTTTATTTTTGGTATAACTTAGTTTGTACCGGAGGATTAGCTTGGAAAAACCAGAATATCTATACTTCCGGGCTTAAACTATTGTAACAATTTTATCAACCATAATGTCCTTCGAATATATGTATACCCAACATATTAAAATTATCTGGAAATAATAACCATTTTTTGGTTATCTACATGCAGGTTTTTTTTCTAATTTTAATGCGCCGACTTGAAGCTATGCATCAATGTTTTTCTTGTAGGGATGCTTTGCGGGTAAATGAGCCCGCTTCTCAACAGTAAGCTCCCTGCATGTAATACGTCAAGGTATATGTCAAATTCGGTTTCTTTTATGTTGGAAGTAAATGAACAGGCCATTGATTTTGCAATTAATGATTGTTAATGGTGGTTTTTAACACATCGATCTTTCAATGCTTGAAAAAAGGAATGTTAGTGCATTTGAAAAGAGTGATATACAGTTGAAATAAATACTAAAGGACTGGTGTCACCTTACAGAGCACGGGGCTGCCGGTTTGGATAGAATTGTTGGTATATATGACAGGGGACGGGGTGTATATAATCTGCCCAAAATTTCTTGAAAACTAGATGGATTAAGCTAAGCTGACTATTTTTGTTTTAGATAATTTGCGTAATATTTACTTCTTTAAAATTAGGAGTTCTTAAGATAGGAATGATCTTTATCATAATATCAATTAACAAATAAACAGATCGTGAGTAAAACTATTATTTCAATTAAAACTGTCATGGAAACGTTCAACCGAAAGACGTCACATGACTTTGTAACACTATGATATGAGACAGGAACACCAAAGGCTTCTAACTGAAACGAAACTGAACGCTAATATAAGAATTGTCGTAATTAAGACAAGAACTTTCTGTGAAGAAAAGCAACTGTAAGGGGGGGGGGGGGGGCACCGACATTCTCTTTCAAAAAACCTTCACTTGCTGCCCAAGATAAAACCTCGATTGGCGCAAACACGCCGCCAACAACCTTATATACTACTCTTACACGAGCACCCCGTACCCTCGCGCCAATAGTCATACGCCAATCGGCAACTTACTCAAATGCAGATGACCATTCGCCAATTTCGAAACGGAAATCATTATATTTACACACTCAAATCGTGTATTTTCTGATTAGAATAGTGGAATTTACCAAACACCGAAGTCTATGTAGAGTTAATCTGTAGATTAATACAAACAAAACAACAAATGGGAGTATAGGATTGTTATTGGCAGCAAATTTCTAGTTAACAAAGAAAGAAACTAGTCAATGGCTATACCATAAAATAATACTTGGAATTGCAAGCCCGTCGTAACGACCTGCATCTTTGCCAGTTACACATTCCTTGAATACGTATATAGACAATCAACCATGATCGGAAAAGAAACTAGCAGCATTCCGCTGCTTCCGAATCGCCACAATCTGCAGCATTCCGCTGCTTTCGAATCCCCACAATCTGCAGCATTCCGCTGCTTCCAAATCCCCACAATCTGCAACATTCCGCTGCTTCCAAATCCCCACAATCTGTAACATTCCGCTGCTTCCGAATCGCCACAATCTGCAATATTCCGCTGCTTCCGAATCGCCACAATCTGCAGCACTCCGCTGCTTCCGAATCTCCACAATCTGCAGCATTCCGCTGCTTTCAAATCCCCACAATCTGCAGCACTTCGCTGCTTCCGAATCTCCACAATCTGCAGCATTCCGCTGCTTTCAAATCCCCACAATCTGCAGCACTCCGCTGCTTCCGAATCCCCACAATCTGCAGCATTCCGCTGCTTTCAAATCCCCACAATCTGCAGCATTCCGCTGCTTCCAAATCCCCACAATCTGTAACATTCCGCTGCTTCCGAATCGCCACAATCTGCAATATTCCGCTGCTTCCGAATCGCCACAATCTGCAGCACTCCGCTGCTTCCGAATCCCCACAATCTGCATTATTCCGCTGCTTCCAAATCCCCACAATCTGCATTATTCCGCTGCTTCCGAATCGCCACAATCTGCAGCATTCCGCTGCTTCCAAATCCCCTCAATCTGCAGCGTTCCGCTGCTTCCGAATCCCCACAATCTGCAGCATTCCGCTGCTTCTGAATCGCCACAATCTGCAGCATTCCGCTGCTTTCAAATCCCCACAATCTGCATTATTCCGCTGCTTCCAAATCCCCACAGTCTGCAGCATTCCGCTGCTTCCAAATCCCCTCAATCTGCAGCGTTCCGCTGCTTCCGAATCCCCACAATCTGCAGCATTCCGCTGCTTCTGAATCTCCACAATCTGCAGCATTCCGCTGCTTCCAAATCCCCACAATCTGCAACATTCCGCTGCTTCCAAATCCCCACAGTCTGCAGCATTCCGCTGCTTCCAAATCTCCACAATCTGCAGCATTCCACTGCTTCCAAATCGCCACAATCTGCAGCATTACATAACTCTTGTCGATGTTTAACATTATCTATAACTAACAGATATCGAGACATATCAACGTTTGGTTTTAGTGCACTAAACAGTGACAATGCAGACGACGCCCTCTCGTTATTGCCTAATGAAGAGGTGCTTTAATCTGATTTTAAATTGTTCGATGAAAAGCAGCACATTGACCACAGAAACTGTGAATGTCCACACCTCACTAAATCCAGTCAATTGTAACATCTCCTTAACATTGCTCACCCAATTATTTTTGCATTGATCACATCCAAGTAAAACGTGTTAAACAAAGTTTACAGTATATGGTTACAGGTGTAACAATTCATAGGTTTAAACCAATATTTTACAATTCTGACTTTCCTGATAACACATAAAGGGAAACGTCTCGTTTCACTAGGTTAAAACTAGGTTATCTGCGGTCATTTTCACATTAAGTGTATTTTTTACGAATTTACGATGCAGTCTCTCTAGGCTATCGGCTGTAGAAAACCCACAATTCTGAACAATAATTAAGGATCGAGGAAACATAAGAATCAAATAAATCAAATGTGATATTAATTGGTAAATATAAGTCGATTGTCACAACATTATCGATACATTTACGAAAGAACCCCCAGAGCTCATAACAAACCCTAAGTAATTGTAATTGTCCACTACTTCTATGTTTTCCCCGTTATACGTAAATATATCAGTTCGTCGTAACTGACCAGACTTGCGGAAACCATTACTTTGGTTTTGTTGATATTAACTTTAGGCTTCCATTGTTCACAGTACCGATGTAACATGTCAATGTGACTTTGTAATCCTTCGGCCGTTTCGCTTAATAAAACACAGTCGTCGGCAAACATTATCAAGAATATTGACAGCTGGTCTAGCGTTAATCCTGAGTTCATATTCTTGTGTAACATTGTCTCAATGTTATTCACGAATAGGTTAAACAATATCGGCGGAGTTATCTCCCCTTGAAATAAGTAGATGCCATTCTCAAAAAAGTCTGATAGCCTGTTTGTATGTTTAACACATGACTTAACATCATTATACATTGATCTAATATTTTTTAGTATATCTTCATCTATCCCTTCTTTAATTAGTTTAAACCATAGCCCACTTCTGTAGATCCGGTCAAAACACTTGGAATAGTCGACGATTGCAGCGTAGACCTTTTTCTTTTCATATATATACATTTGGACGAGGTTATGCAATACGAAGATCGCATCAGTAGTGCTATGGTTAGCTTTAAACCCATATTGTGCGTCCGTTAGCTTCTCATATTTCAATGCCCAGTCTTTGAGCCTGCTATTTAAAACATTTGTAAACAGCTTCCCGAAACATCTAGTGTCACGCGCCTATAGTTATTCACATCATCTGAGGGTGGCTTCTTAAGTACTGGCACAATAATTCCCTTTGACCAAACATTTGGAAATGTTCCAGAGGCAAGTATCCTATTAAACAATATCTGCCGCGGTCGGGTTAAGTACTCGGCACGTTCGATAAAGTATTCGTTTAAAACGTCGATTTATTCCGTTTTAAATGTTTGATGCCGTTTCTAATGTCACGTTCTGTAAATTGTGAGTCTAGTTCACTATACATAGTCTCATATGTGTATCATTCTTATCACAATTAAAGACATATATGACATTTTTAAACAAAAATTTGGCCTCTCGGCACGCTTGGTCGAACCACTTGGACTTTTTAAAATTACAATTTCGTGGACGATTTGATTTATAAACACGGCTATTTTTACGCCCCTTACTAAATATGTAAAATCATGGGCACTATTTTTAATACTTTCGGCACGTTATTAAAGTCATTCAGCTTGCAAAATAACCCACGGCGATAATCATTTTTAAATGCGTCATCCCAATGAACTCTTATTTGCTCGGATGGAGGCTCTACAAAACATACAGCACTATTTGTTTTGATAACAAATGACAGCGTGCAATGCTCAGACCACTCACTAAACTCTTCGACCTTAAATGTGTCAATACAATGAAACTCTTCATCTTTCAATAGCAGATACTCTATTTCGCTAGAGCCCACGCGACTCATGAACGTGAATGTTTAATTCTAAGGTGTTTATTGTATATAATAAATTGGTGAAAAAACAACAACAAAAACTTCCTATTATCCTTACATTCTTAAATTTAACCCGTTTCATTTTACAAAATGCATACACAAATACAAGCGGTAAATGCCGGGAAGATATTGCAATGCTGACAATTAATTTCCTTTCTAGAACGATGTCATTTGGTTAAAATTCCGTGTGGTTATCATATTAGCTATCAATAAGCATAACGTGCGTTAAAAGTTTGTTTGAGTGTAAGATTGCAATAATAAATATCATCTTGTGAACACACTTCATTTTATATGTGGATGTTTGAAGAATAACAACAACTGAATCCTCTTATAACTGTTTAATATTATAATAATCAGAAAGAAATATAATAATCCTTAAATATAAAGAAAGTTTATAAAAGGTAATAGTTACACATTTGATATTAAAATATCACTATTAATTTGAGCTAAAGTATAATGTTCAAATAACGATAAGGGTGGCAATGTAGAGGTAGATTACTATTGATCAACATATGTACTAGTTCTAACTTTGGTGAAATAAAGAGAATTATGTCATATAACAGTACTTTGTAAAGATAATTTGTCTTTAAACATTTTATAATTACTTATGTGAAAAACTACAGAAACAAGCTCATCAGCCAAAAGTTCAAACATAGCCCCATTTAATGACACAGGGTAAACACCGAAGACATAGAACACATAAACAAAAAAAATCACAAACAAACAACATGGAACAACAGCACAAAACTCAACCAACAATACTGTGCATATAGACTATATAAAAAACTAGGTATGTTTATCAAGGATGGTTAGATACCACCTTGGAACGCTCAGTAAAAGTTAAATCTACTGGGGGTTTAAACCAGTTTACGTGCACAAACCTCACTCTTATCCCAACAATCTTGAATAAAGAAAAAAGGTAAATCTGATGAAAGTATGCATTAACTTGAGGAAACTTAATAATGAAACAAAAAATAAGTAACTAATAAGTAAACCCCAAGTACTTTTATGGTTAGAGATCCCAACTCTTTCTGCAGACGGAGGAATACAATTCTAATGCAAGATTTTTTCAAAGATACGATGCAGTCGTTGCTTGAAACTTTGAGCATCACACACAGTCTGCCTTAGAAAATTAAAGGTTAAAAACTATTTTATCATAGAGTTTCATAAAAAAGTATCATTGTACTAAAACTTGGTACAAAAAAACTGAACGCTTAGTCATGTAAGGGTGCTATATTCAACCCTATATTTTGTTTCAAGAATTCATCTTTAAAAATTAGAAGGCAAGTACTGTTAAAAATATATGATGTCTCCTTTAAATATGATGAAAACTTTGCATATGATCAATACAGTGACATTATTCGTGAAACGTAGAATTGAATGGAATTGTTTTCATCGTATCATACGACAAGCATTTTGCTCACGTTTACTCATAATAAAATCAAATTGATGTCTTGCCCTCTTAAACATTTTCCAAAATAACAAACATCACGCCAATAGCGATAATGCTACGCCGCCGACAAGTACTAAGAAGCAGGCGATAATAATACAAAATTTATAACTGACAATCCGATGAAGATGCATGAAGCATGGTCAAACATAGCAAGAAAAGCAAATATAACATTAAATTAGTTTAGTACTATTATTTGTATTCAGTGCATGATTCAGGAAGAAATGTTTAAACTTTAAAATTATTTACTTCTTAAAAGGATCGAAATTCTGTACAATAGAATAACAGTCTCTACTTTATAACTCAAAATACAGGGAAAGAAAAGATGTAGTAATTTCCTTTACGAAATTCAACAAGAAACGACGTTTATTTAGATCCATTGTCAAAACTCAATGGATTTCGATGTTTTTCTTCCTTTCTCCATTAAGAATCACCCGTTTTATTCATGTTTGATAAATAATTATTATTGATATAATTTCCTTAATGTTTCTCTGAATGAATTAATGTCCGTATTAAATGAAATGCAAAACTGTTCTTACAAACAATATAGAAGTAAGAAATGACCATAGTCATTTTAAGCGCAAAGGTTTTTACTTTGATTTGCGTCATTAAAACATTACTTTTGTTTTACCTATTCCGAAATACCTTTTGTGACCTTAAGTTGTCGTTTTTCACTTATATGTCCAAACGGGCTTAAAGGCAAATGTATATGCTTCGGATTTAAATCTTTACGCACAAGAAGGAGAAAAATATCAAACCAAAAAAACCCGCAATATATCGTCAACATTATACACTGATACTCATAATGATAGTTCTTGTTTTGAGAATAACGAAATATACACGTATATAATGTAGGGTTACATTAAAGCTGCACTCTCACAATTATACCATTTTTACATTTTTTTATTTCTTGTCTTGGAAAGTGCATTTTTTGCGTAAATATCTGCAAACCAATGATATAAGATTGCTGACAAAAAATCAGATCGTAGATTTTCATATTTCCGTTCGAAAATTTATGTTTAATGGCTTAAACCGTTACTAACGGTTTAAGAAAAATGCATAGAACATCATGTTTTAAACTTCTTTATATAAAAATCTGCGATCTATTTTATGTAAGCAGTTTTATATAATTGGTTTCCATGGATGTTCCAAGACAATCGATAGAAATATTGTCAAAAGTTCAATCTGTGAGAGTGCAGCTTTAAGACATTTGGAGTCATTTTTTCGCAACTTGTAAAAAATGCAATAACAGATGAAAGTGAATTTAATAAGGTGTGAAAAACCGATTTTGACCGCTTACGCATGACATCTAATACTTTATGAGCATTTGAGATGATAATTGTGAAAAGTTAATGGCAAGAATTTAATCATATAATATAATATTATGTTTGTTAAGAAAATGTGTTGTTTTTTGTTAAAAAGTGTTTTTATTGGTTTATCTTTAACATTTTCACATTTAATATACATCAACTCTTAAACATATAAGGGATTTCTACAAAGCATTACAGAATCGGTGCCGAAGTAAATTAACGACTTGAAACTTAAAAAGTGCATTGTAAGATATTTCATAACAAACACATATAGTAACTTGGGCCGTTCTAGACATCAGTTAACTCGAAGTTTTAGCTCGGTCCCCCGCGTCCTTGAAGGATCTCAGTTTTACTGCACAAATGATTATGTGATGTTATGTGTCGATTTTATACAGTTGCTGGGTCACATATCATTTAAGTTATTATTTATGAAATAAGGTATTATTACCGATGATTACCTCAATTAACATTAAGAGGTTTAAATTGAAAAGCACTTCTCATTATTGACACAGCGAAACTTCAAACAGGAAGCAAAACACATCGAACATAATTTAAAACGTTGAAATTGCGCAGTTATCTCAGTTGTTCTTCGTATAATATTTCACAAGTCGATGTTAAATCATTGACATATGGAATAAATTCATAAATATGTAAACTAATATATAGATAAAACAAATACATTGCTGTACATGTACTATCACTGTAATATAAATCTATACTTGTACATATACTAGGCATATTATTTCATTTTAGTAATGCAATCTATAACTACTCTATGTATACATTTCAAAAGAAGTATTGCTTTATGTAGTGACTAATTCAATTAACTCTTTTTTTACACAGTCAAGTTTGATTTATTAAGTTGCTCATATTTGAAATTAATTGAAAATAAATGTAACATACGCTGTAGTACAGTTATGCATCTTGGCGTTATAATGTGGCATCAACATTTTTATTCTTAGTTAGTATTATCAGTATAACAAGTTCACAAGTTTATTCCATAATACATTAGACAATATGTCCATGATCATACACATTATAAAACGTACATTGTTATACAAATAAGTCATAGGTCGTAAGACATGATGTATTAACAGCGAAAAGAGGATATGTTTTCTACCCATAATACGTATGAAAAGTATTTCGTAATTCGAACGCTTTATACACATACATCGCCAAATTTATATTAACAACTTTTTTAGAGGTCACCAACTCAATTAACTTAAACATATTCCGTCTTTTAAAGTCACATGGTTTGATATACATTTCTCGTAGTTCAGCATACAATTGACATTCAAGTAAAAAGTGATATTCGTCTTCAAGAGTGTTACAAAATAGGCATGTTCTTTCATTATAAGGTGTTGAAGTTGGTTTATGCCATCTTCCTATTTCGATGCTCAACATATGACTCAACGTAATTCAAATAACGATACATGTACGTAATTTCGAGCTCTACTAGACTCTCTGAGCTGAGACTGCCTAATTTGTATATAGTTATCAGTAGCTCTTTACATACGAAACATACTTAGAAACAAATTTATGTCACCAACTCATTGACTAAGCCATACACCATTAAAACCTAATGCTTGTAACAAATGTCTTACATTGAAAGCCCAGGACTTGCAATGTGGATTGTCCTCTAAGTGCATACAATGTTTATCATACATGAGTTTAACATATTTTACAGTATTCATTGTTACAATATTTAACCAATATCTTATGACATTAACCGAACTTTTACATAATAATTAGGTTCTTCCAAGTTCACCATAAACAAAATTATTTTGGGTCTGTAATCTAACTCCTTACAATTCTCTACAAAATCGTAAGTGTATTCGTTCAATTTGAGGACTGTTACTAAAACCCCATATTTCCGATCCGTAACTCAAGACTGGATAAATAAGTTTATCGAAAAGATCCAATCTATGCTTAATTGAAATGCAAGGATAATTAGATATACAAATTTTAAGCCTAAAAACCGCCTCCAAATTTTCTGACAAAGCATCAAACGTTTTAGAAAAGGAAGCTCTAGGTGTGAAAACTAACCCAAGGTAAGTAAATCTATCCACTATGTCTAATTCTCTAACCTTGTGCATAAATTTTACATTTTACCTTAATCTTCCTCCTTTTCTAAACACCATAACCTTCGTCTTTTCTGGATTCACACTTAATTTCCATCTTTCACAATAATTTTCTAATAATAACAACTCTTCTTGTAATCCTGACTCTGTATCAGATAACAAAACTATATCATCAGCATAGAGTAATATAAAAAATTTAAACACATCAAAATCAATACCTTGATAGTTATTAGTACATAAATACTCTTCTATGTCAAAACGATAATCGAGATTCTCCTTGGCGTACCCCTAATAAACATGAAAAATCAATACTTAATTCATTGTTATATTTCACTTTTGACCTAATATTCATATACAAAGAACTTATAATATCTAACATCTTTCCCCTCACACCAAATTGTATCAATTTATACCAGAGTATATCTCTAACAACATAATCAAAAGCTTTGGAAAAGTCAACAAATGCTGCATATAATTTCTTATTGCTATCAAGTAAACATGCGATTATACTAAGTAATACAAATATATTATCAATAGTGCCCATCTTTTGCCTAAAACCAGCCTGGGCCTCACTATACACATGATAATCTTCTGCCCATTCACTAAGTCTAGTATTCAATATGTTTGTAAACAATTTTCCCACAGAGCTTAACTAAGTTATACCCCTATAATTACTTGGTTCATTTACAGCCCCTTTCTTATGTAGTGGTACAATAAATCTTTCTGACCATTTGTCTGGTAAATAACCACAATCAAATAACTTATTAAACATTGCACATACAACATTACACAGTACCTCATTATGACGTCCAAATTTGTAGAACTCCTTTATTAAGTAGTCTGGCCCACTGGGTTTACCTTTATTAAGTTTTTACAAGCTTTTCTAACTTCATCAACCGTAAAAGGGACATTTAATTCTTGGAACATGATATTTAACTCACCATCTAAATACCTTTCATTTAAATGCAACACATCTTCATCCGACTGAAAAAATAGATTCAGTGTCATTTATGGACTGAAAGTACTCGTCCAATACAACTTACAACTTAGCATTACAAAATTTCATTGTTTACAATTCATGTGATTGTGATTTATCAAACAAAAAAATCTTTGATCTGATGTTTTTTTTTAAAGTTACTTCTAGCCTGCACCATATTTATTCTATTTTCACCATTAGAATGTTGTCTAAAATTATTCAAGCATTTATAATACCTGTTTTCAAGTCTTTGCAGTCTTCATAAAAATAGTCTGCATTTTCTTTCACCGTTTAAAATAATATTGTTATTTTTACTATTACCAATATTTTTTAAACAAAGGACTACATATATTGTCCATAATATCTGTTAATGACTGAAGGTTAACATCTTAATCATTATTGTCTTTAGAAATTTTTATTTCTTCATATAACTTAAAATTTATCAACATTACACTCTTCACATAAAGCCTGCAAAACACATATTTCTTGTCAGTATCCCATTTATATCTAAAGGGTACACTGTTAATAGCATGATTATCATTATTAAGGATCTGATCATCTTGCACAATAGCTTTTATGCTAAAACTGCCCTCACAATGATCTGATATGATATTTGGTTCTTTAACTTCAAATGCTGATATATATTCAAACAAGTCTGTTTTTCATAAAACATAATCCACTACACTACACTACACCCTTTGTGCATTTATACACGTATAATTACTATTTTTATCATCTAAACCACACATTCCATTCAAAATTCTCAAACCAGTTGTTTTACAAAATTCTAACATATTTTTTCTCTTGTTCATTAACAAGCTTTCATTTTTACTATTTATTTTGCTCGCACTATTAGAACGTTCTTTGACAGACAACCTGGGCATTCATGCTGAAAGTTATGTTAATTTTTCAATATGCATTCATTTCAATATGCTTCATGATACATTTATATTTAAACGATCGGGGATGAAACACACTTCACATAAATTTACATCCATAACATGCATATAAAGTAATGCCCACGTGAGGAAAATAGCCTGAATTTGAAAACTCAGTGGCATTTGTAGGATTTCACATTTGGTTTTAGAAATCGTCCCGGGAGAAAAAGTTTCTCTATTATTAGTATACTAGTATACTATCAAGCAAATGTGTCTTTTATATTTTTTCTCAGATTTTAACATAACACAAACATTTAATTCTAGTGTGTGTGTGTGTGGGGGGGGGGAGGTATACCTCAAGTCCGCTAGTGAAACTATTCGCATTTGTTGTGACAATATTTATTGACAAAACTAAACACCTTATTTTATTAAAAAAACATCGTTTTGTTGTTAGTCACATAAAAATACCATTCCTTCCTTGCCCAATCTTTTTCGACATAGGTCAGTCCTAGGCAGAACGTGTTGTCCAATATGGAGCTTAGCACGAGGTAACTGTATTTTAAAACATCTTGTTCTGCCCTTTGCTTTCTTTCCTGTTTTGCATGATCGGCTACATTGTTTGCAGACAATTGTTTACTTTATGACAGGTGCGCTCGTGTTACCTCCTGTCGGAGAGCTACAAATTATTTACCCCTACGCAAATATTAAACTTACGAATCATTAGTAATATGCACCTACGCAGTGCGTATTTACGGAAGTTGAAAATTTACATGGAAACTTACAAAACCTTACGAACTGTCAGTAAATATTTTCAAGGTTATGAATTTAAATTTACATTTATTATTTTTGCACGAAGTTAACAATTTAACTTTATGTTTCAGACCAAATCGCTATTCCACTTGTGTACTGCCACGCCCGCTCTTCACAGACCAGTAGCCTGTCTATACGTGAAGTGATAGTGTACAAGACGGTGGGGACCGACCAGGGAAACGGCTACAGCTCCACCACAGCGCTAATACGGGGACTCTACTCGTTCTTCATGCACACATGTACGCCTTCAACTAAATATGGTATTCTCCAGATAATGAACGAAGGATAAGTGCTCATTGCAGGTATAAACTATGACACGGATATTCAAACCTGTTGTTGTAGACAAGTCGAAAATGGAAAAAAGGATTTCTTCAATGTTCATTGAATGTTTCATGTTTATGAAAAATTAAATAATGACAACACGGTTATTTAAAAATCAATGTGTATATCAAATAATATTTGAGCATTGGTTATCGGAATTAAACTGTCCTCGTATAAGTGAATGCATTATTTTCTTTCATTTTAAGACAATTATTCATGATTACCAGAACGTGTTCGTTGTGTATTTCTTGTTCAATGTCTTGTGGGCCCTAGCCTTGTGTCTTTATACAGCGTTTATACGTAATACAGTAATGACTTCAGGACTTGACCCTGTAAAAGTGAATATTTAGAAACAATGAAGAAGCTGTCCGAGTGAATGCCAATATTCATTACTAAACATTTATCAACTGAAAGAAAACATCGAGAAAACACTTCATAGTTCTGAACATATTTCGAAAAGAAAAACGGATAGTTTGATTTTAGTGTAGTCTGTCTGTGTTGTTTTGTGTGGTTGTGTGTCTCTAAAATATCTAGTCAGTTTTTAGTAAAGTCGTGTCTGGTATATCGTTTTGTTATAATGAAAACCGTCTTAATTTTCTATTCGTCAATGTATGCTTCTTTATTTCCGTTGCCAAATTTTTACGGAAAAATAACTGGCAGACAACAAAAACAACAAAAAAATAGTCCGCTGAAATTAAAAAAATAGTGTCGGTACAATAACTAGAATAGAACAAACATGTTTTTTGTTTCTTTTAAGTGTCTGTACGGTATGATGGCTCTACATATGGTTTTCACCCAAATAGTTTACTACCTGAATTGTCCTTGTTTTTTTTTTCCATCTTACAAAGAACCTCATCGTTATGTGATTTTGATGTTTAGATGTTTAATGCACTAATATATTCGCTTCCTTGTCAGACATTTGTTTTAATTCTAACGCACTTATATGAAAGTACATGACTTTGTAATTTTCAATTCTTTGTAACATGTGTCTTCAATTGTGTAAGAAGAAAGAAGGAAGCAGGACAGATAATATTTGTTTCTTATCACCTGACACTAAACTGAAATAATTACAACTTGTTTATTATCTACAAAGTCATCAACAGGTAGTTATGTTGTCCAGAAAATTAACAACTCTTTTCAATCGATATCAAAAGCCTCCTACAGAGGTTCAAGAAGGTGAAGATCAGCTGATGAAATCACATTCTTAAGGAAGAATTTTTTTATTCTGTTTGCGTTAAATCGTTTTAATTTGGCTAAAATAGAACCTTTGTATTCTTCACATTTTCATATTGTTTTTGTTTCCTTCTTTCCTATAATAAGAGGCATTTCTTTTTGTATTCAAAACATATCCTTATATGGAAATATAAGAATTCGAAACGGGTCTGTGCAAAACAAATATAAATGCAGAACTAACGCAGCATCAGTGGACATAACAGTGCCATCCCTTCTACGGATAACACTTGTATAGCTACTTGTTTCAGGTAACGGTGCATTAAAATCTTTTTTAAAATCCGTGTCACTGTTTTGTAAAACTACTGTTATTAGTTGTTTTCATATATTTATAACAATTGATTAATACTTTTTATCAATAACCCGATTTTATACATCTAAGTAAGACGAATAATCTGGAACATTACATTAAATCATGTTCATTGGTTACGCATGATATTTTCTTTAATCTGATGCGTATTTTTCGTGCGTTCATACAGTATGAACAATTGTGTGCGATATTGCATATTTCTGAAATGTGTTAGCGGTTCTTGGAAACTTCACAAACACTGATGAAAACATAACACCAAGAAGCGTTATATTACGACACCCAATCTTGTAATTGTCTGACGGTCTTCTGCAAGCTGTGAAAGACAAACCGTGGGCCCCGATTGTTTTCCCACTTGACCCCATATTATTTTGCTATTCATTGAAAGAGTTCTATTAGTAGACAAAAAACATGCAAACACACACTGACACAATAATTGTGTGCCCTAAAAATTGCAAGTTCAGTTTCAGTTGAAATTAAAAATGCACCTTCAAAAACTTTATCAATAATGTGTATATAGTCATATATTATACAAATTAGTAATCGAAACTGCTTGGGGTCACCATTCATCAACATTAAACATTATCGGTAATTGAACTATAAAACAACACTCTTGAGTTCAAATCGGATACGTTTAAAAGAATATGATTAAGTAAAAAGTATTTTATATTTGCAAGACACATCTTCCCCGCTTAAGATATAAATCATCGATAACAACTAGGCGACTTTATACAACGTTTGATCAGGGCAATATCAAAGTCAAACTATTTTCTTAAACAGCTACGCCGAGAAAAACACGCTTCTTATTTGTAGTGTATTAGCTCCTCTAATATGAGGAGGTAAAATTCATTGAGTGTTCTTAATTTTAAGTACTAAGTGCTGGTATATATGTTGTAAAGTAAAAAGAAAGCCTCTTAAGATCTTTCTGATAGATGGTTAAAAGGAAAATTCTCATCGTTTGTAAGCATGTATATGCATCTTCCATGTTGTCTTTGTTATTGAATGATAAAAAATAAATCGGTTTATGTATTATGTCAAGAAAAATACTGCTCTAATATAACCTCTAGTTGTATATCTGGCGCGTAGCTTTGCTACATCGTAAATAAAATTCATACATCTATATTATAACTTTTACAGTGAACACATCAAAAAATGACTGGATTTCTTCAGCTGTTGTTATTTGTCAGCACGACCCTTGCCTCAGAGTCATCGTGTCCAGTATGCTCCAAATACGACTACGAGGAAAAATTGCTTGAGAGAATGATTCGCATGGAGTTCGATTTTAGAAAAGTGTTAACGGAAAACAAAGTTGTAAGCGAAACTGTTGAGCACGACCTAACAAAGATCAAGAAAGAAAACAAACGCTTGTACGGCGAAGTTGATGCCTTAAAGGCCGAACACGAGCAAGCAGAGCGTAGACTGATTTTGCTCATGGAAGATGTTGTGAGAAACCAAAACATCACACTCGGTAAGGTTTCAGCTAATTCTAACAAAACATTAGAACGAATAAGTGCCGCCTTCGACAATATGACAGGTAAAAACTGTCAAATCTAGCTCTTACTTATCAAAAAAGCTGTTCCTTTGTACCTATAATTTTAACCAGATAAACAGCATTTCAATATAAAATACAATAGAAGACACACAGACAACACGTAGTCAGAGATGAACATATATAATTAATTATGTATGTGTAAAAGATGATTTAGATTAGACGGTATTGAGAAGAAAGCTAAACGTGTATGCTCTGTCTCTCCCTGCTTACGAAAATGTGTAGGTTGAGAAAGCGAAGACTTGAATAACTTATTTACAGTGCGAACTGTATGCACTGTATGCACTTTGACAAGCAGGAACGTATTACGACAGATAGAGATGGGTAGATTTTAATATAAGTCTGTTCAAATACGTATAATTGGATTTATACAAAAGTATTTTGATGAAGTAATGTGAACTATCGAATCACCGGAATAAAGAATAATGTACAAAACAACACAAAATATCTTCACTGATTCTGATATTTTTGAATGTCAAAATAATTTAATCCACATGAAATAGTGAACACACTATATGTCAAACGATACTTTCAAAGTAAGGACGACAAAAGTTGAAATATTTTCCTCAAATAATAGTTTAATTAAATCAAAGGATATTAAAACATTCAAGCACTGATGAAATTCTTCTTAAGACGCGTTTTTTTAGAAATTTAATTAGCCAAAGTCCCCAGATCAGAGAAGTGTGGCCTAGTATGAAAAATAAAAATGTTAAAGATCATACTAGAATCTACAGGAACGTTCGATCAAATTCTCTAAGTATCTTCTTTATTCAAAACATCTGTACATTGAAAAGATAGCAAAAAACTAGAATCTTGACAAATTCTCCTCAACATAAGTTAAGGAGCGCAGATTGTTATGACAGCAAGAAAAGAACAAAAGCAGCGCCCGCGAGCAAAATGTTCAGGATCCATATGGGCAGAGTACAAATCATTTCAAAATGTCAATTAAAACTGAAGAAAATCGTTCGGAAAGGATTTATTTGGCATAGTTGATAGTTGTGTATGTGTTAAAGCATATATATATTATCTTACAGAGCAAGCAGAGCGTAGACTGGTTTCGCTCATGGAAGATGTTTCGACCAATTCCAACAATACCTTGGAACGAATAAGTGCCGCCTTCGACAATATAACAGGTAAGAACTGTCACATCTAGATCTAACTTATCAAAGAAGCTGTTCCTCTGTACTAATAAGTAGCAATTTTAACCAGATATTAGTCTTAACAGTACTTATTTCAATATAAAATACAATAGAAGACATACAGACATCACGTAATCAGAGAGATAAATGCTATGAACTTATATTAATAAGTATGTATGTGTATTAGATGATTTAGAATAGACGGTACCGAGAAGAAAGCTTAACGTTTATGCAACGTCTCTCCCTTAAGGTGCTTACAAATTTGTGCAAGTTGTGTAAACGAAGACTTGAATATACTTATTTACAGTGCGAACTGTATGCACTTTGACAAGCAGGAACGTAGTACGATGGATAGAGATGGTTAGATATTAAAAAATGTTTGTTCAAATACGTATAATTGGATCCATACAAAAGTATTTTAAAGAGTTAATGTGAACAAACAAATCCCCGGAATAAAGAATAATGTACAAAAGTTCACACAATACCTTCACTGATTCTGATATTTTTGAATGTCAAATAATTTAATCCACATGAAATAGTGAACACACTATATGTCAAACGATGCTTTCAAAGTAAGGACGACAAAAGTTGAAATATTTTCCACAAATAATAGTTTAATTAAATAAAAAAATATTTAAACATTTAAGCACTGATGAAATTCTTCTTAAGACTCGTGTTTTTAGAAATTTAATTAGCCAAAGTCCCTAGATCAGAGAAGTGTGGCCTAGTATGCAAAATAAAGATGTTAAAGATCATACTAGAATCTACAGGAACGTTCGATCAAATTCTCTAAGTATCTTCTTTATTCAAAACATCTGTACATTGAAAAGATAGCAAAAAACTAGAATCTTGACAAATTCTCCTCAACATAAGTTAAGGAGCGCAAATTGTTATGACAGCAAGAAAAGAACAAAAGCAGCGCCCGCGAGCAAAATGTTCAGGATCCATATGGGCAGAGTACAAATCAATTCAAAATGTCAATTAAAACTGCAGAAAATCGTTCGGAAAGGATTTATTTGGCATAGTTGATAGTTGTGTATGTGGTAAAGCATATATATATTATCTTACAGAGCAAGCAGAGCGTAGACTGGTTTCGCTCATGGAAGATGTTTCGACCAATTCCAACAATACCTTGGAACTAATAAGTGCCGCCTTCGACAATATAACAGGTAAGAACTGTCACATCTAGATCTAACTTATCAAAGAAGCTGTTCCTCTGTACTAATAAGTAGAAATTTTAACCAGATATTAGTCTTAACAGTACTTATTTCAATATAAAATACAATAGAAGACATACAGACATCACATAATCAGAGAGATAAATGCTATGAACTTATATTAATAAGTATGTATGTGTATTAGATGATTTAGAATAGACGGTACCGAGAAGAAAGCTTAACGTTTATGCAACGTCTCTCCCTTAAGGTGCTTACAAATTTGTGCAAGTTGTGTAAACGAAGACTTGAATATACTTATTTACAGTGCGAACTGTATGCACTTTGACAAATAGGAACGTAGTACGATGGATAGAGATGGTTAGATATTAAAAAATGTTTGTTCAAATACGTATAATTGGATCCATACAAAAGTATTTTAAAGAGTTAATGTGAACTAACAAATCTCCGGAATAAAGAATAATGTACAAAAGTTCACACAATACCTTCACTGATTCTGATATTTTTGAATGTCAAATAATTTAATCCACATGAAATAGTGAACACACTATATGTCAAACGATGCTTTCAAAGTAAGGACGACAAAAGTTGAAATATTTTCCACAAATAATAGTTTAATTAAATAAAAAAATATTTAAACATTTAAGCACTGATGAAATTCTTCTTAAGACTCGTGTTTTTAGAAATTTAATTAGCCAAAGTCCCAGATCAGAGAAGTGTGGCCTTGTATACAAACTGAAAATGTTAAAGATCATACTAAAATCTACATGAACGTTCGATCAAATTCTCTAAGTATCTTGTTTATTCAAAACATTTGTACATTGAAAAGATAGCAAAAAACTAGAATCTTGACAAATTCTCCTCAACATAAGTTAAGGAGCGCAAATTGTTATGACTACAAGATAGTAACAAAAGAAGCGCCCGCGAGCTAAATGTTCAGGTACCATATGGGCACCTTCATGGTATTCATGTATTTGCTTTGAAACCGACCGTTGGTTAATTTTTTTTCGCGGTAAGACACAGGCAAACTCGTCATGATTTCACTGGATATAACAGTCAAAGGGCGCTTGTCTTTATTCATTTCATTTAATTTATGGGTGAATGAAACCCTTAACTGTCCTATTGGAAAGGGAGGTGACTGGTCTGTCAAACACAATTATGTTTCGGGAGTTTCGTGTCCTTGAGTATGACACCTTTGGTGGAACGTCTAGTAGCTATGACTAACAGGAGGGTATTGGGTGGTTGCTATTGATAACGTGAATAATGCTGGCTTTATTTACCACTATGGGATATGGAACAATATATGAACGGGTTAATAGATTTCGCCCGAGTGAACACCAAACGTAAATATTTTTATAGTTGATTCAACACTCGTGAAATATAACTTTTGGTACTCACGCATTGAACAATATCGCGATCACACATTGTAACATACAATAATGTTGAATGCAAAAAAAAATACAGTAGTGTTGGAAATGTCATTAATGTATGTTCTAGCCCTGTATGTACCGAAGTTTTATTTGGACGTTAAAGCGGGCTAAAAGTTCAAAACGGTAAACAACTTGTCAAATTATTTCACTGATAAATCTCTCTCAACCACAAGAAAGCCTTATATCGAATTGTAGTATTCTCCTTTGTCCTTAGCCATTATTATTAAATTGTTTTATATAACTTTCCTTTAAATAAAAAAAATCGACAAAACTGTTGAACCGCAAATTCCACCAATCCCAATTGTCTCGGGAAATGTGATCACACTATTCACAATTGTGAAAAGATCATTTAAAACAATATTATACTGTCTATTTGGCTTTTGTATCACCAGTAATTCAAAATTGTTTTATGTTTATACGTATGCTTCTATATTATATATATTTTTCTATGAACGTGATCAGGATTCGATATAATTAAATAAATGTACGATTCCATTGCGTAATGTTCTAGCGAATAGTCGTATTGGCAAGTAACAGACAGACAGTGAGGCTCGCAGACCTACCGACGGAGAAATGTATATCGGAACAGTATTTCACTAGTGACCCAAACTTCCAAATCTTTGAAATACAGAAGCTAACAAAACTTTTGCTAAAAAAACATGCGAACCCCCACGTTTGTCTGTACATACCTTTCGCAATAAGTAATCACATAACCAAAGCGTTACTGACATAAGTTCTCCAGCATTCGTTATCAATACTTATGTGAAAAACTAAACCCAGGTCTTAACCATTTGGTCAAATCTATATATCTAGCATTTACTTATATTTCTTCAATGAATAAAAGTTTATATTGTAAAATTATTATCTTTACACGGAATAAACATTTAAACATTATGTTTCAGACCAAATTGCTACTCGTTCGGTGTACTTCCACGCCCACTCTCCACAGACTAGCACTCTGTCCACAGGTGAGGTGATAGTGTACGAGAGAGTTAAGACCAACGAGGGCAACGGCTACAACGCCACAACAGGCACGTTCACCGCTCCAGCACAGGGACTCTACTTGTTCATCATGCAAAAATGTTCGCCTCCTAATAAATATAGTTATCTCCAGATAATGAAGGAAGGTTCAGGCCTGCTAACAAGTGCACATTATGACGAAGACAATCATTCCTGTTCTAGTAGTCAGGCGTTTGTTCAGCTGGATTTCGGAGAAACGGTCTGGATACATTGCTCCAGAGGGGGCCCAAACGCACAACTGTACGAGGATTCTAATCATTGGAACAGTTTTGGTGGTGCTCTCTTTCACATCTAACGTGCTTAGGTAATTGACCCTAGACAACCAAAAGACAGAACAGATACAAACAAAAAGGAAGTAAATTTCGTAGTGATTAATTATTTATTTTAAAAGATAAAAATATTAACACTATTTGAATGATTTTTTGCTACAACTTGTATCATTATATGAATATTGTTAGATATCGTCTGTGTAATTCGCCAACATGCTACGCAAGTATATGTTCTATTAAAACTGAGAACACATATATTAACATAAAATATTTGTTTGTGTTATAACTACGGACGCTGTATACTCGTGATGTATTATTCGCCGACTCAAATTTCCCTTTGTTTCTTGCATGGTCAGTGACGCATGAACCGTTTTCCTCCACTCCGTTGTTTTATAACCAGTGTCAGGAGTATGGTGAATTTGTGAATACATTTCAATTATATTTATACTTATCAAGCAGCGTTAAATATATAAGAGATGACGTCAGAAGTGCGTGTATCGTTTTTATTAAATCCGTTGTTGCAATACCTTTTTAAGGGTAAAACTACTTAATAAGCACAGTAATAAATCAGTGTTGAATATGAAAGTCGTAAAGTACCTTTAGGTTTTAAACTTCAAAATGTGTATCTTTACGTATTAACAGAAATGAATAACAATTTCTCCAGATATTAGCTAAATAATTCATAACATCGCTACGAATTGTCAAGGCAAATAGATATTTGGTATTGATATGCATAGTTATAAACAGTGTTGAATATGAAAGTCGTATCGTCTTTTACTTTTTTTTTAACTTGAAATTGTATATCTTTATGCATTAACAAAAATAATTAAAACATGCTATACATTTTCAAGGCCATGCATGCATCATTACTGTTTTTTCTCAATATCACAATTCCTTGGTAACAAAACAAAAGGTCACTGGGTCAAATGTAAAGGTAATATTTAGAAATCATAGCTGGTATGGCAAACGTTAACTGATTTCTGATCTCCAAACTTCTCTTCATTAAAACGGCAATCAATGATGGTCGTCGTGCATTTTGTGACATTTTATCTACGTTAATTACTGAAGCATTTACCTCGTGCTGTATTCCATAAATAATAAAGCCTAAGCGTTCACTGTATCAGCGGTTGAAGTCAGCGAACATATTCGTCAATTCTGTGGGTTTTTATACTAATAGATATAGAGAAATATTCCAACTTCTTTTAGTATAACTAAACCTTCTGCTACAACAGCTTATACAAGTTGTACTTATTTAGTTTAGAAGCTTTAAGATTTGCTTTTGATGCTGTTACATTATAGATATGCTTTATAATGGTGTTGACAATGACAAAAAATAATAATGCTGGTCTTAAGTGATGTTGTTGATGCTTAAAATGCTGCTGCTAAAGTAGCTGCTACTGCTTTGATGATGTTGCTACTGCTGCTGTTGCTGCTGCTGATATTGATGTTATTGCTATTGTTGGTGGTGCTGCTGTTGTTGTTATTGCTGATGTTGATGGTGATTATGATGATGATTATATGAGTATGATGATTATAATGATAAAAATGATGATGATGATGATGATGAGGAGGAGGAGGAGGAGGAGGAGGAGGAGCAGGAGGAGGAGGAGCAGGAGGAGGAAGAGAAGAAAAAAGCCAAACGTTACTCTTACTGCTACATAATTTGAATATGGCCACTATTCCGCCTGGTCGCTAAGTTCAGAGAGCCTGATCGTTAGGCCACAATATCGCCGAAATCGGCAAAGAATGGTTAATTATCATAACACGCTCGGTAAGAAGACGTCAAAAAAGATGTATTTTGCTCTTTGTTTCATGCAAATGTTTATGTAACTGGTACTGTATATGATCTCCAATATCAGGCCGTTAATATCACGCCTCTAGGACACCAGACCGCTAACTTCAAACCTCTAAGCAGCAAGGCCGTCGTCTTCATGCCAATAAGCTGTCAACTTTACTCCGCCAGGCCGTTAGGCAGCTAGGCCACCAAATAAAATGTAATTTCACACTACGTTTTATTATGTTTTTATTAACATGATTAAAAAGCTATTTTGTTGTTCATCACTATATAAGTGTTTAATATAAGTAGATACTGACCGATCATTCCATCTCAGTGAAACGGTTAAATGAACACAGATGTATGATCCAGACGACAAAGTTTATTGATTCACCATTTTTATTATGATTATCTACCAGTAGGCGAGTAGTTATCGAACAGTAGGGGTTCTAGAACACGATTTACTCCTCATTTTGGAAGTTAAATATCAGACGCCTTGTTATTATATCATCAATCAGATAGATAAAATTGTACTGTAAAACACTTTCCAATAGGAATTATATATCAAAGGTTGATTACCGTTTACAAAAGCACATGTTGTTTCCGCTCTAAATTTCAAGGGTAGTTCGCATGCACAGAAAATTAGGATTTAATTTATAATCAAAAGGACGACAACTCTCGTCTTTAAAAACAATTTAAATGAAATGTTATGTTATGGTATGTTATGGTATATAGTAAACTTTGTATTTTTCTGCTAAAAAAAATCTTTATGACAAATTGATTCTGCAAAACTTCTTTTTTTCTGGTGAAGATATTAATCTTACACACATACTGTTGTTGTACATGTTGATTACAAGAAGCGTCCGAGAAATGTTTACTGTCGAACTGAAATTTGACCTCTATTGTATAGAGAAATACGCACTTACCCATACTGCGAAAATTGTATTGAAGGTGAATTCCTTTTTTCCCTTGATATGTCCTTTTAGATCTAATGTTTTAAGGAATGTTTATATGCAAACTACTATCGAGAATACCCTACTGTAGATATTTTTTATACTTGTTTAGCTTTGTCGATATACTATGTATTTGATGAAAGGAAATATTTTATGAAAGTTTAAGTTCGGCATCATTGCATGTCATTGTCACTATCTATCACGTTTGTATCATATTTGTATGCTTTTGTGTTTGTGTTTGGGCCGGCGGCCTTTTGTACAATAAACGTTGCAATTATGAATCATTTGACACAAAAGATTTAAAAAAAATAAAACTCAGATCTTAGCATAACCCTAACTGAACAGGCAAATTTACAGCTGTTATAATGAACCATCTTTAATACCCACCTTCGGAAGTGCGGCCTCTTTCACAATTAATGTAAAACATATACACTGTGTGTTGGCTAAAGTATAGTATTGTGCATTTTGTTTGGCATAGTACACGGTGCATGGTATATGTTGCGTGGTGAATAGTGTATGGTGCATTTTACATGGTGGTTGTATGGTACATGGTATATGTTGTGTGACGCATGCGTATGGGAGTTTGATGTATTAGTGCATGCCACATTTCGTTTGGCGCACGTTGCATTTTCATGGTATGGTGCATGTGTGCATGTGATTGGGTGTTTGATTTAAGGTGTATGGTGAATTGTGTTTAGTGTATGGTAAATTGGTGTGGTGTATTGGTGCAAGGTTTATGAGTGCACTGGCCAAGTGTACATGGTACATGGTATAAGGTGCATTGACATGGTCCATAGTGCCTGCGTGCACGGGTCATGGTGTATGGGTGCATTGTGGATGTATGTCTTTTGCATGGTGCATGGTGCATGGGTTCATGGTGGGTATGACATGGTGCATGTGGGCATGGTTAATGGGTACAACGTGTATGTGATATGGTTAATGACGCTTGGGTGTATGGTGTTTTGTGCCTGTTGCATTCGATGTCAAGTTACTATTTCATGCATATTTGTCTTTTACCATATCGTCATAAGATGAAGTAAATGAGAAGAATGGCGTTCTCGAGTCCTTTATACTTTTTATATTTATTTTTTATCAGCTACATTTATTTGACACATATTTACGTCTTTACTTCTTCTTTTGTCACACCTGAGTTCATACCATAACATGTTCCTTTTAAATACCATTTTTTCTATATTGTTTTCTTTACTTGTATTATTCATCTTTTTCTCTTACTGGCTTCATATTATGTCCATTTTCTGTTACTATTACTATGATACCCTTTCTGCACTTGAATTTGTACCATTCTCATTTTTGCTATGTGATATTTTGCTTTTAGTGTATGTTTTTATAACTTTGCAACTGCTGATGAAATCATAGAAGTTTTCGATACCATTGTGTAATGGCCTAGTAATTAGTTATCGACAGACAGATCGCAGACGAACCGACGGACGAAAGGACAATGGAACAGTATTTCACTAATAAACCAATTTTCCTAGTAACTTTTGTGAAACATATGTTTGTGTATGCAACGCCGAAGTTTGACTGTGCATTCCTTTCACAATTAGAAATCACAATAAACAAAGTGTTTTTGAATTGTGTTTTCACAAATTCGTTTTATCTAACCGATATATTCACCATCTGATAAAAACTATATCTCTAGCATGTTCTTATACTTTTTAATGAATACAAGTTTACAGTTAATATTTTTAAACAATAAAACGTTATGTTTCAGACCAAAATGTTACTCCACTGGTTTATTCTCACGCCCACTTTCCGCAGACCTGAAGCCTGTCTACACGTGAGGTGATATAAGACAGTAGTGACCAACCAGGGAAACGGCTACAGCTCCACCACTGGCAAATTCACCGCTCCAATTTGGGGACTCTACTCGTTTTTCATGCACATATGTACGCCTTTGACTAAATATGGTATTATCTAGATAGTAAGGAAGGATCAGTCCTCATTGCAACTATAGAATATGACACAGACATGCATTCCTGTTCTAGTAGACAGATAGAAAATGGAAAAAGTATTTCTTTAATGTTTTTTGAATGTACGGTGTTTTTCAATAATAAGATAGTGACAATATAGTTCTTTAAAAATCAACATGTTTACATTAATTCATATTTGAGCATTGGTTATGGAACTTAAAATTTATAAAAATTGTCCTCGTAAAAGTTAATGCATTCTTTGCTTTCATTTTTAGACAATAATTCATGATTAACAGGACTTGTGCGTTGTGTATTTCATGTTCAATGTCTTGTGGACCCTAGCCTTGTGCCTCTATACAGCGTTTGTAATACAAACATCACTGCATGACTTGCCCCTGTATTAATAAATACTTACAAATGTCTAAAAAGCTGCCTGATTGAATACCAATATTCATTACTAATTATGTCTCGACTGAAAATGAATAACATTGAGAAAAAACTTCATGATTCTGAGCTTATTTCGAATGAAAAAGTTGAACCCTTAATGTAACTTCCGTTTATTAATACAGATATTTTGATTTCCGTGTAGTCTCTCTGCGTTTTTTTAGTGGTTGTCTGTCTCTAAATGTTAAGTCTGTTTTTAGTACAGTTACGTCTGGTTTATGTTTTTTATTATGAAAACCGTCTTTATGTTCTATTCTTCTTTATTTCTGTTGCAAAAGTTTAACGGAAAATAAAACGGTAAACATAAAGTCCGCTGACATTAAAATATATGGTCGGTACAATAATTAGAATAGATAAAACATGTTTTTTTTGTTACGCCTAAGTGTCTGTCACGTATCTTTTCTCTGCATACGGTCTTCACCGAAATAGTTGACTACCCGACTTTTCATTGTAATTTCCATCTTACAAGGAACCGCCTCATCTTTATGTGATTTTGATGTTTAGATATATAATACAATAACATATTCGCTTCCTTGTCAGACATATATATTTTAAATCTAACGCACTTACTTTACAAATATGTAAGAAAATGACTCTTTTTTTCAGTCTTTGTAGCACGTGTCATTACTAGTGTAAGACGGAAGAAGGAAGCAGGACAGATTATGTTTGTTTTATATCACCTGACACTGAACTAAAATAATAACAACTTGTTTACTTCCTATAAAATCATCAACAGATAGTTATGTTGACCACAAACATAAAAACTCTTTTCAGTCGATCTCAAAAGCCTTCTACAGAGGTTCAAGAAGGTAAAGATCAACGAATGAAATCCCATGCTTAAGGAAGAATATTTGGACTTTGTTTGTGTCAGTGTTCTGATTAGGCTAAACTAGAACATCTGTATTGTTAACAGTTTGCTTTTGTTTTTGTTTTACTTCCTTCCCATAGATGCATTTCTCTTTGTATCCTAAACATATCCTTATATGGAAATATTACAATACGAAAAAAGTAAGTTTAAAATATATATACATATATATAAATGCAGAACTTACGCTGCATCATTGGATATACAGGGCCAACACTTGTACGGATTAAACGTGTATAGCTATTAGTTTCAGGTAACCATGCATTATCTTATTATTGATTTCTGATTTAAATGTTTTTCGGCTGCTATGCTTGATACTGCTGCTGTAATCAAACTATTCGCTCATGCTTACTACGCATTTATTTGCAAACTCAACGTTTTGAAATCCGTGTCACTGTGATGTATATACTACTGTTATTAGTTGTTATCATATATTTATAACTATAATTAGGTAAGACGAATAATTTGGAACGTTACATTTAACGCTTCGTTTCGTGCCTTCATGCAGTATTTACAATTGTTCACGATATTGCATATTTCTCAATTGTGTAAGCGGTTTTTTGGAGACTTTACTAACACTGATATAAACATAACACCAAGAAGCTGTTTTCTTACGACACATAATCTTGTGCAATAATTTTGTAATTTAGATGTCGAAAATCGTTACTGTTTTTGGTCTCCGGCAAGCTCTGGAAGACAAACCGTGGGCCCCGATTGTTTTGCCAAAGGGGTGTGCATATTTTGAATGCCACTTGACCCCATAATCAATTAAAAGGGTTTCATAAGTAGATACAGAATATGTAGAAATACACAGAAACAAATATTACAAACAAGAATTGTTTGCCCAAAAATTGCAAATAATTAAGTTCAGTTTCAGTTGAAATAAAACAAAAGCATCTTCTAAAGCTTTATCAAAAATGTGTGGGAAGTCATTTATTTAACATATAAGTAATTAAAGGCAATACCAATTTAAATAATACAAAAAATGTTTGGGGTCACTTTGCATCAACATTTAACATTATCGTTAATTGAACTATAAAACATCAAGAATAGAATACGTTCAAATAAGATACCTTCAAAAGACTAGGTTTAAATAAAAACTACATTATATTTTCAAGACACAACTTCCACGTAAAGTATAAACCATCGATGAAAACGTTCTGTTTATTTAAACTAGTCGACTTTATATAACGTTTGATTGGTGAAATATCAAAGTCAAAACCAATCTTATACAGCTACACCGAAAGAACATGCTTCTTATTTGTAGTGTTTTAGCTTTTTTAGTCATTTAATAGAAGGAAACGAAATTCATAGAGTGTTTTTTAGTTAAAGTACCAGTGCTGGTATAGATGTTTTTTTAGTCAAAACAAAGTTTTTTAAAGTCTCTTTCTGAAAGATGGTTAAAACGAAAATCCTCTTGCTTTGAAAGCATGTTCATGTTTCTTCCATGTTATCTCTGTTAATGGATGATAACCAATTATTCGGTTTATGCAATTTGCTATTGAAATAGAAAAAAGGCTCTAATATAACCTCTGATGTAGTTGTATACCACGTGTGAAGCTTTGTTACATTGTAAATATAATTCTTACAACGGTATCATTTTCCAGTGAACACATCGCAATATGACTGGATTACTTCAGCTGTTTTTATTAGTCAGCACGACCCTTGCCTCGGAGCCATCCTGTCCAGCGTGCTCCAAATATGACTACGAGCAAAATTTGCTTGAGAGAATGATCCGTATGGAGTTCACTGTTGAGCAAGACCTAACGCGGCTCAAGAATGAGAACAAACGCTTATCTGAGGTCGTTGATACCCTAATGGATCAACAGAAACACGCGGAGCGTAGACTGGTTTCGCGCATTGAAGATGTTGAGAGAAACCAAACCAGTAAGTATACCTTATATTATTATACCTTACATTAATGTGTCTCTTCTTTGTATATATAAAGTCGATCGGTCCGTATATCACTGTTTTTTGATACAAATCCAGTTTTATGACGTCAGCGGTCCATATTATATTTCTGGCCGGTCCGAAACTCGCCAAAAATGTAATATGGACCGCTGACGTAATACAACTGGTAAGTGCGGCTTGCTATTTTCACAACGGCGAAAATTTGTCACAAGTAAACATTATTAACTTAGTTTAATTAACACATCTAAAGCACATTAAAACTATTGGTTATTTAAAATGTTCGGTATAATATAACACATATTTACACACCACTTCGGGCCATATGGCATTATAAGGACCGGCCAGTCAGCCCCCAAAAGTGAATGGGGCTCAGCTTACGCCTCCGTCCATATTCACTTTCGGGGGCTGACTGGACGGTCCTTATAATGTCATATGACCCTCAGTGATGTGTAATATTTCTTACATATATTTGGATCCATACACATGTATATATATATAGATTTTTAAACCATTATGTAATGATTTGTTTAACCCTTTTAACAAATGGAACGTATGCAATCATACTGTATACACATGCAAGAAGTTATTAATCTAAGGTCATACACTTTTCGTTTGCGAAATTTAGTTAATGTTTTCGACCACCCAAAGAGGGAGATAAACCAAAATAATATTTATATTAATGAGCAGTTTTACAAAAAAAAAGTATTTTAAAGAAGCAATGTGAACTATCAAATCCCCAGAATAAAGAATAATGTACAAAAAAATACATTCAAAATAATTAAATCCACATAAAATAGTGAATACAATATATTAAAAAAAAAAAAATTCACACAAAATTAAATGTTATCCTCAATTAATAACTTAATTGAATCAAAAATTATTTTTACATTTAAGCACTGATGAAATTTTTGAAAAGACTCGTTTTTTAATAAATTGTATTAACTAAAAGAACCCAGATAAGAGGAGTATGGCCTTGTATGTAAAAAAAAATGTGCCAAAACATTCTACAACAATCTACAGGGACGTTCACTCAAATTACATAACTGTCTTGTTTATTCAAAACGTCCATATATTAAAAATGTAGCAAAAAACTAGAATCTTGACAAATATGATCTTTAAAATATGTTAAGCACCGCAATTTGTTATGACTGCAAGGGAAGAACAAAAGCCGCGCGCGCGAGCTAAATGTTAAGGTTCTATTTGGGCAGAAAACAAGACGTTTCAAGTACAACTGCAAAAAATTCGTTCAAAATGGATGTTTTTGCCAATGGCATAGTTGATATGTTTTACAATATATAATAACATCTTAAAGTTCTAAAAATACACGACAAATAAATATTCTTTTCTCATAAAACTAATATTACCAACTTCGTGCTAATCATTT
The DNA here is from genome assembly GCF_026914265.1 of Mya arenaria. Lineage (NCBI taxonomy): Eukaryota > Metazoa > Mollusca > Bivalvia > Myida > Myidae > Mya > Mya arenaria. The sequence continues at coordinate 12,386,819 of NC_069131.1, read as the reverse complement.
ATTCGCTTTAAAACCGAATTCGGGTTCTTTTTTGCGGTTTTAACACAAGCAAACTACCACTTATGTCAATGTATATAACAGACACAAGGCCTTAAAGTTTGTTTTTATGAAATCCATTTTATTTTTGGTTGAATGTAAAGCTTTATTGTCTTATTTTTATTGGAGGCCATTGTGCACGAGTTTCCTGTCCTTGAGTTGACAAATTTGGTGGAACTTCTTTGGTAGCTTTTGATAATAGGACGGTATTTGGTGGTAGATATGGATAACGCCAACAATGTTGGTTTTATATATCACTATGGGATATGGAACAATATATGAACAGACTTATAGATTTCACCTCGTTATTACCAAAAGTAAATATTTCTATATTTGCAACATCACTCGTGAAAAATAACATTTGGTACACATGCGTTGATCATACACTGAAACATACGATAATTTTGAAGGCAAAAATACAGTCATGCTGGAAATGTCGATAAATTATGCCTTAGCCCTGTTTACACCGACATTGATTTGAACGTTAACAACAAGAAAAGCCACGAATAAAACTGTTGTATGCTTATTTGTCCATAGCAACCCATACATAAGCGTCATTATGAAATGGGTTTAAGCTGCACTCTCACAAATTGACACTTTTAACCTTTTTTAATTTTTTGTCTCAGAATCAGTTGATTTCGGTATTATTACTTTCAATGCATTCTTTAAAGATAACTTATAATAGAACAAGTCCTTATTATTAAAAAAACTGCAAAAATTACAATTTTCTTAAGCGTTAGTAACACTTTTAACTAGTGTTTGGAATCGGTTGCAATTTTACTATCGATGATCGGTTCCACTCAAGTAACCGATTATCGATAGTACAATCGGTTTTTAAAATACTAGATAGTACCCGAGTTGTAGTTTTATTCATGTACAGTATTAAACTCTTAATCATTATATGCATATACCTTATGTCTATGATTGAAGTTATTAAGTGTTGTTGTATAAAAAATAGTTCATTTACTTGCTCATTGTGGCTTTCATCAGCCATTTTGTTAAAGATAACATCTGAATACTATCGATTGTCGCCGATTTCAGGCCCAACCAATCGATTTTCGATTATAATCGATCATCGGAACATCAATACTTTTAACCATTAATCATTCTTTTTCGAACGTAAATAGGATACACTGCAATCCGATCTCTTGACAGCTGTCTTGTATCATTGGTTTCAAATATTTTAGGCAAAATTGGCTTATTCGAAGACCAAAAAAAATCAATCTTTGAGAGTACAGCTTAACAAAAAACTTATCTTACAATCGAAAAAGCGACATAACTGTATAATTTTACCAACGTCGAAATAGGGATCAATTGTGAAAAATGCACTTGGAAAACATATGATAATGTCTAATTGGCTATTAAATCACCGGTGATTCTAAAAAGTTTTCTGTATATACGTATGTTTCTATAGAGTACATATTTTTCTATCAACGTTTTATCATTTGTTTTCGCCGCTAAACGACTTGCCGTCATTGGATTAGACTGTGAATAACGTTGATGAGACTCTATTTAAATGATTTCTTTCAACCTTCTCAATGTAAACTGCCAATGTGGTTAAAAACATGCATGAAATAGTAACATGTGGATAGTAAATACACAGCATAACAAACCATGCACACAAGCGTCATTAACCATGACACATGCACTATGTAACAATGCACCATGCACACTTGCAAAATGCACCAATATATCATACACCAATACACCAAATACCAAACATAATGCACCATACACCTTAAATAATGTACCACGTTACATGCACCATGCACCATGCCAGGAATAATGCACCGTGCACCACACACCATACACAATTTATCATGTACCATGCACAAATGCACCATACACGATGTACCATGCACCGTGTACCAAACACCATACACGATGTACTATGCGTCACACGAGATGTATCATGCACCATGCACTAATGCATCATACACCTTACACAATGTACTATGCACTATGCACTAATGCATCATACACCTTACACAATGTACTATGCACCATGCACCATAAACCTTACACAATGTACTATGTACCGTGCACTCATGCACCAACCTTAATGTACCAAACACCATACAAGATATACTATGCACTATACACCATTCTGTAATGCACCTTGCACTATTACACCATACACGATAAACGATTTACTTAGCACCATGCAATGATGCACAATACAACATAAAGCATGAGCTATGCACTAATGTACCATTCACCATACACGATGTACCACGCACCATGCACTTATACACCATACATGATGTACAATGTATCATTCATTCATTAAACTTATGCACCATAAACCTTACAGAATGTACCATGCACCTTGATCTGATGCACCATACACCTTACACAATGTATTATGCACCTTGTTCTAATGCACCATACATCTTACACAATGTACTGTGCATCGTGCAATTATGCACTTTGCACCATACACGAAGTACTATGCACCTTGCAATTATGCACCATCCACACATACATCATATACCAAGCACTTAACACCATGCACCTTGCATGCACCTTGCTATAATGCACCATACACCTTACACGATGTACTATGTACCAAGTACTTATGCACCATACACACATACACCATATACCAAACACTATACACCATGCACTTTGCACCATCCCATGAATAATGCACCATGCACCTTACACAATGTACCATGAACCTTGCTCTAATGCACCATATTCTTTAAACATTGTACTATACACCATGCACTTTGCACCATGCCATGAATAATGCACCGTTCACCATGCACAATGTACCATGCACCTTGCTCTAATGCACCATACACCTTACAGAATGTTCTTTACGCCATGCACTTCGCACCATGCCATGAATAATGCACCGTGCATGTTACTCTATGTACTGTCCACCATGCACCATACACCACGCACTTTGTACCATGCACTCTTAACTATGTAAAATGCATCAAACACCATACACATTACACCAACCACCATTTATCATTCCCCATGTACCATGCCAGGACTTCACTAGAGGCCCAAACTTACATATCTGTCAAATACAGAAGTTATATAGGACAACTTTTGTAAAAAAAAATACGTGAAGGTTAGCGAACCCAAAGTTTGACTGTACATATCTTACACAATAAGTAAGAACATTACAAAAGGGTTCGTGAATTGTAAGTTCATACATTCGTTACCAACGCCAGGTCTTCATCGTCGGATATAAAAGTAAACAATATAACTACTATTTACTTAAAAAAATATGATTAAAAGTTTTGCATTTATTATTTTTACCAAATACACAATTAAACATAATGTTTCAGATCAAATAGTTACTCCACTGGTATACTTCCACGCCCGCTCTCCACAGACCACCCCCCTTACCACAGGTGAGGTGATAGTTTACAAGACAGTGGAGACAAACCAGGGAAACGGCTACAGATCCACTTCGGGCAAGTTCACCGCTCCAACACGGGGACTCTACTTGTTCCTTATGCACACATGTTCGCCTCCAAATAATTATGCTGTTCTCCAGATAGTTAAGGAAGGTTCAATTCTCGTTGCAAGTGTACAACGTGACAATAACAACTATGAATGCTCTAGTAGTCAGGTGTTTGTACAGCTTGATGCCGGGGAAAATGTCTGGGTACAATGCTCCAGTGGGGGCTCGACCAGACAACTTGTTGATGATTCTATTCGTTGGACGAGTTTTGGTGGTGCTCTCATTCACAACTGACGTGCTTAGGTCATTAACTTAGAGCACTGAAAATACAGAACAGATGCAATGAAAATGAAAATAAATTTTGTAGTGATAAATTAGTTGTTTTTATTAACAAAACTATATTATTTGAATGATTTTTGTTATCATTTATATCGTTGTTTATACATATACCGTTATTGATGAATTATTTGTTTGTGTCATAACAAAGGAAGCTGTATATGCATGTTGTATGCTTTGCCGTCAATAAATAACACTTTATTTTATTTAAGGTCAGTGATTCATGTATCGTTTTCCTTCAATCCGTTGTTATATAAACAGTGTCGGTAGTTTTTTGAAAATATTTGATAACACTACATGATATTCATACATATAAATCAGCGTTAAATATAAGGATGACGTCAGTAAGCCATGTTTCATTTTCCTGCAATCTGCGGTTGTATTCTTCATGTCTTAATTTAAATGAACAACAATAATTCGAGATATGTCCGAGATAAACTCATAACATCGGCATACTATATCAAAGCACTGCATGTATCATTACTGTGTTTATCTCAATATCACAATTCCTTGGCAACAAAACGCAAGGTCACAAGGTCAAATGTAAACGCAATATTTTGAAATCATACCTGGTATGAACAACGTTTACTTATTTTTGATCTCCAAACTTCTTATCGCTCTCACTGTTGGTCGTTGTACATTGCGTAATGTTTACTGACTACAATTACAACGCGCCGTATTCAATTTATTACGAAGCCTAATCATTCTTTGATTCCGCAATTCTAGTCAGCGTATAAATTGGTCAATTATGTGTTTTAAATACTTACGGTTATAGAGTCATATTTCAACTGCTTTTAAAACAAAAAAATACTGCTAAAACAACTCATTCTAGTTAAAATATTTTAATACTGCAGCTTTAAGTATTGCTTTTGTTACTGTTTTATTAGAAATATGCTTTGATAACGGTGATGACAACGAAGATAATAAGAAATAAGAATGCTAGTCCTAAATTGTGATGTTGATGCTGATGATGATGGTATTGATTCTGCTACTGTTATTGATGCTTCTGTTATTGATGATGATGATGATTTTCCGTGTCATCATGGCACTTTTCATGGTATTTATCGATTATATAAAACGTCAAACTGAACGAAAACGGGTAAATTATCACGGAAAGTGCATGTATTACGTGGTAACATTCCGTATATAGCTCTGTATTCACTGAAATCCAAACGCAATTACCGCAGTATTAAAGTCAAATGTGTCTAAAGCAAAATGTTACTGTTACTGCTACAGAATTTGAAAATGGCCGATATGCCGACTTGCCGCTAAGTTCACGTAGCTTGAACGCAACACCAGCATATCGATATTTAAAAACACACACACACACAAATGGTTAATTACCATGACACGTTCTGTAAATATACGTCAAGAAGAATTATTTTGTACTTCATTTAATGCAAATGTTTTAGTAAACTGGTATTGTATGTGAAATATAAGGCTGTTAATATCACGCCTCTAGTCCGCCAGACCACTGACTTCAAGCCTCTAAGCTACAAAGACGCTGAATTTATGCCACCAAGCAGCCAAAACAAACCTGCCGTTAGGCAGCTAGGCCACCAAATTAAATATAATTTGACGTTACGTTTAAATTCGTTCAATATTTTATTATTATTATTATTATTATTATTATTATTATTATTATTATTATGGCTAAACAAATCAAACTATTTTGTTGATGATCATTATATCAGTGTGTTTAAAAAGTAGGTACTGAGGAATCATATCATCCCAGTGAAACAGTTTTGATTCACCATTTCTATAATGAACATATATCAGTAAGCGAGTAGTTATCGGACAGTAGTGGTTCTCGGACAGTCACGATTTACGCCATATTTTGGAAGTTAAATAGCAGACGCCTGATTATAATATATTATCAATCAGATATATGAAATATGTCTATAAAAACACTTTCCAATAGATAAGGTTTATTTTTAATTATTAATTCAAAGTTGATTGAATTTTACTAAATCACATTTACCTCCGCTTGTAATTTCAAAGATATTGAGCATGCGCAGATAAATACGGTTTTAATTTATCATAAAAAGGGAGAAAATCCAACAAGACTTGTCTTTAAAACATATCCATGTTACTTCCCATGCTATGACTACTTATCAGACACAGAAGGTACGTCAAAAGGTATGACAAACAATGACATGTTATGACATGTTTACAGTATACTTTGAATGCTTTGAATGCTCCGCTTATCTAAGTTATTTTTTGTGACAAACTGATGCCGCAAAACTTTTTTGTCTGGTTTAGATATTCATCTTACACATATATCGAATTAAGAAAGAGCTCAGGACGATATTCAAGGCTTTTTGTTCCACAAAATCCCTGAAGAGAGAGACGAAAATTGTGAACATAAAGTATTAAAACTCATTGAGGAAAAGCTTAAAGTCACAAATGCATCAACCGATATTCGGATCCAGTGCGCCCATCGCATAGGCGCTTTCAACGCAGCCATAACGCGGCCAATCGTCGTCAAATTCGCCTTCTACCCAGATCGCGAGCGGGTACGTCAGGCAGCCCGCCAGGTCAAGGACGATTCCATTGGCGTTTCGGAGGGAGATCATGGACAAGCGCCGAAAACTGGTCCCAATTATGCTCAAGGCACGTGAGGATGGGAAGGAGGCGTACATCAGGGTGGATAAACTCTACGTCAACAAGCGTCTCTATAGAGACAGTGAGTAGGACGGTGGTGAGGATGGTCTGAAGTGTATTTCATGGAACATTGAAGGTCTTACGGTAAATAAACAATCGGACTCGGATTTGGTGAATTTGTTGTGTGGATATGATATTATCTGTTTAAGCGAAACGTGGACCAATAGTAAGTCAAATATTAATTTTAAAGGCTATGATAACCCAATACATTCATATAGAAAATACCAGAATCGTAAAGCCAAACGCTCTAGTGGCGGAATTATAATATATGTTAAAAATAGTATTAGAAAAGGCGTAAAAGTTGTTAAAAACGATATCGATTGTCTTGTATGGTTAAAGTATGATAAATATTTCTTTAAAACAAACTATGATATTTACATGAGCGTTACATATATAGCGCCAGAATCATCTCCTATACATAACATGTATAATGTTGACATTTTTAGACAAATCGAAAAAGATTTCACGTATTTTAGCCATATGGGTAAAACCTTTCTCACAGGTGACACCAATAGTAGAGTAGGACGTAAAAATGATTTCATTGATAATGACCGCCGTATTGATATTGATGACATAACCCCGGTTGATACGCACACGAATCGAAAGTCACGTGATCTAACATCCAACCGCTTTGGGGATTATTTACTTGATCTTTGTAAAGCTACAAATATCCGTATTGTAAACGGCCGATGGGGAAATGACCGTGGGAATTTCACGTGCATGACCCACAACGGACAAAGTGTTGTCGATTATTTGTTATCATCTCTCGACAATTTCAATGCATTAAGGAGTTTTATCGTTGGGGATTTTAATACCTTTTCTAATCATGCACCTCTATGCTTTTCATTTAAAACACATACTAAACTCGATGATTGTGTTTCAAATAACAGGATATATTATAAATGGGACACGAAATTTAAAGATAACTTTGTAGCGGACGTATGTGCAGATATTCACAATTTAGAGAAGGATTTACATGATGCAATTTCCAAGGAAGGAAATGTAGACGAATTAACTAATATCTTTACGACCTTTCTGTGTAATAAAGGTCAGAAATACTTTGAAAAAAGGCCAAAGTATTTTGATAATGCACACACAAATAGGAAGGAATGGTATGACCAAGAATGCAGACGAAAATATATTGTTTATAAAAACGCTGTGTCTCAGTACAATATTTCATTATCTGATGTAGATAGAATAGCAGCTTTAAAAGGAAGGAAGGATTATAAATATCAGTGTAGAACGTCCAAAAATAATTTTAATAAAGAGCGATGCAGAAAAATGAATGATATGCGTAAAAAGTCGCCTAGAGAATTTTGGAAGATATTTAAGAGGAGGACAAGTAGTAATTCCGGAGACAATATATCAAATAGAGAATTTAAGGACTATTTCCATAATTTAATATCAAATATAGAGGTTCAAGTAGACGACGAAAGTAGGGAATATGTCGAAGATTTCGATACTAAACCCTATAATGGCCCTACGTTTGATAATTTAGATAAACCTATAAGTGACGAGGAAATTATAAATGCTGTTAAGAAATTAGGCAGCAATAAAGCCTGTTCTCTTGATAATATACTCTATGAGTATTTTACGGCATCAATACCTATTATAATTAAACCTCTAGGATTATTTTTTAATCATATAGTTAATACCCAATCATTTCCCAGATCATGGGCAACAGGAGCCATAATTCCTATATATAAAAAGGGAGATACATCTGATCCTAATAATTACCGCGGTATCACGCTCCTTAGCTGTTGTGCTAAATTATTTACAGTTATACTAAATGACCGACTTAAAATGTGGGCTAAAGAGCAAGATATTCTGACTGATGCTCAATTTGGTTTCAAAAGCAAGTACAGTACGGTTGATCCGGTTTTTGTACTCAACTCAATTATACAAAGGCAATTAGGAAAGAAGAAAAAACTGTATTGCTGTTTTGTTGACTTCCGTAAGGCATATGATTGCATTGATAGGGGGCGCCTCTGGTATAAGCTAATCAAACTTGGTATAGATGGAAAGTTTTTGTCCCTGTTGCGGTCGATGTATAACGAGGTGAAAATGTGCATAAAACACTTGGGGTCTTTGTCTGATTTCTTTGAAAGTAACATTGGCTTGTTCCAAGGGGAAATAACCTCCCCGATTTGCTTCTCTCTCTTCCTCAATGATATCGAACTCCATTTACAACAAAGCATAAATGCAGGTCTCACCGTCAATGAGATCTCAATATATTTATTGCTGTTTGCAGATGACGCCGCTATTCTGTCAGAGACGAGGGAGGGGTTACAGGAATCCTTGAATAATTTAAGTACTTATTGTAGCAAATGGAATTTGACGGTCAATGTGGAAAAAACTAAGATAATGGTATTTAGAAAAGGGGAGCGTATAGGAAAATCCGATAAGTGGACTTATAACGATCAGGCTGTTGATATAGTCAATTCATTTAACTACCTCGGTATTGTATTTTCCAGTGGTGGATCTTTCATGCAGGCAGCTACCACGCTGGCGGGAAAGGCATTGCGCTCTACGAATGCACTTAAGGCTTTGCTCAAGCATAACCGCGTCCCTATTGATATTACGTTTAATCTGTTTGATGCACTTGTTTTGTCTATATTGAACTATAACTGTGAAGTATGGGGCTATATCCAGACAGAGGTTATTGAAAGAGTACATAGAAAGTTTTGCAAGTGGGTCCTAAATGTCAAACGCTCTACAAATACCTTGTCACTTTATGGAGAGCTAGGCAGATTTCCATTATATATTGAGCGACATATTCGTATTATTAAGTATTTTCTCAAGTTATACAATGAGAAACAAGATAACTGTATTCTCATGGAAATTATTACAGAACAATACCGGGAACTTCGGGTTAACCCACAAAGTCTAAACTGGGTCGACAGAGTTGAAACTATCCTTCAGTCATCCGGGTTTGCGGACGTTTGGCAATTTCCTGAGTCTGTAAATGTATGTGCATTTGTCCCCATGCTCAGAGACAGATTACGAGACATGTATATAACCGGTTGGCGTGCTACCATGGAAACACATTCATCCTTGTATTTGTTTAAGGAAATCAAGGAAACATTTAAAATATCAACTTACATTGTTTTAATGGAAAATTTCAAATATAGAAATATTTTAGCTAAGCTCCGATTATCCTCCCATAATCTAAACATTGAACTTGGGAGACATAACAATATTCAAAGACAAAATAGAAAATGTACATTGTGTAATTTAAACAATATTGAAGATGAATTTCATTTTGTATTAGTTTGTCCAATTTATAATGATATAAGGCAGAATTATATTCCTAGATATTATGTCAGACATCCTAGTATGGTAAAATTTATATCATTACTCAATTCTGACAATAAATCTCTGTTAGTAAGATTAGCTATTTTTTGTACCAAAGCTTTTAAAATAAGAGACTTGAATGTATAATTCACCCCTAAAGACCTCCTCACATTCACTTCTGCTAAATTAGTAATTTAAAGTTTGCTTTTTCTCTCTCGTGGTATTGTGTAACTCGATTGTAAGTAATAGAATGCAAATTATTCTTTTTTTGTTTTTTCATGCATGCAATATTGATTTGATTATGAATATTGAATTGATTAGGTGTATTTATTTTTTTGTGTTTATAACGATGAGCTGTATATGCTTAAGTTAAATAAACATTCTGTTCTGTTCTGTTCTGTTCTGTTAATTACAAGAGGCGTCCAATAATTTCTTCTGTGGAACTTAAAAGTTACCTCTTTTGTTTAAATCATTCGGAGCCAAAGGCAGCAAACTATTAAATTTCTTGTATTTTGCATTTAATAGTTTATATATCATTTCTTAAAAAAAGGTGGATATATATAGCTGTTTTAATGAACGAAAAGTTTTTAGTATACTTAATTATACCTTTTATCACATGTTAATATGTGCTAAGTGTACCATTAAACTTTTGAAAATTGTAAATTATGCGTTAACTTCTATGGTTTGATTAAAGCGTAAATTTATTTCCACTTTTATATCTTTTTAACAATTTGAGGTTCACAATTAAAATACTATTCACTTACACAAAATCTGCACTTTATACATACAAACAATCAGCCAAAAGAACATAACTGCAGCGACAAATTTCCAATGGATAATTTTACCGGTACTTTCAATCACAATTGACGTGCTGTTGTGCAACGCGTTATCACAAATATGTTATGTGAATTACTGTGGTAACCATTAATATATTGAACGATGTTCGTTCGACAAGCCATGGATGTTGCACTTAATGATTGATCAGGGAGGATTTCAATGCAGTGATCATACAATGCTTCAATAACGTGAATGCTAGTTCATTTTTTCATAAAAAGAAATATAGAGTTGAAATTAAAACTAAAGGGCTGGTGTCACCTTGAAAAGCATGGAGCTGCCGGGTTTGGTAAAATTGTTAGTATATATGATGACATGGGACGGGATGTATATAATATGGCCCGAATTTTTCGAAACATTTTAAGTCCCTTTTAACAAGATTAAGCTAAGCTCAATATTTGCGTTTTATTATTTGCGTAATATTTACTTAAATGCTTTGTTTTAGTTTGAGAATGAATAGATCTTTATAATAATCATAATAAACCATTTTCATTTATCGAAATTGAATTTAAGTATTTTTTGCCTATTAAAATATGTTATTTAAGCCTGTTAAGCTTAGATCATTCAAGAGATGTGGCCAGAACCGTATGTCGGAGAAGTTAGGACATACTTGAATAGAAGGTATCGACTGACTTGGCTTGCTTGAAGTCAAATTCTTTTTGAATGGGACAAAGAACTTCCTACAGGAAACGATATGATATTGAACATTAAGGTGAACGATTTAAGCACGTGTGCGTTGTTAAAATGTATAATCGTTTAAAAGAAAATAGTGTTTATACATAATTGAAAACATAGTGAGAAAATTGCTTTTTATGTTAGAATTATTATAGAAAACAACAACAAAACATCTTGATAAACAACCATGAATAAAAAGAACCTTGCTCATTGCGAACTATCCATTAACCGAATGTTGACTTGATGATTGTATTGAGTGACGACCGATTTTTTTCACATTTCGCAATTTGGATTAACTTGAACGTGACAGCCAACAGGCAATCAAAACTTATCGGTCATGCTCCATTGAAAACAACCTCGGATCTAGTGTATTTAGAAAATACCATTGTACATCCCATTTTTTATTAAAAAGTGTGCTCAACTAAAACACGTCTGTTTGTTTGTTAAAGTATATTGACATATTAATATTATATGACCATGAATTATCCTTAAAAAAGATGTGCCTGAGAATCTACGGGTTCGTTGTTCTTGCCTTATTTAAACAATTTAATTAGTTATCATAAGAAATTTAAATCTTCAGAAAAAAAACAGTCGCGGTTTCCAACGCTCACTCACTTTAATCGAAAACGGTGTTGAGAATTATATTTCTAAATCGAAAAAAAAGAAGTTGAGGCAAAAGTTAAACATTTAACTTTACATCAGAGTAAACGAATAAGAACAGCATTTCATGAACTCAAACGAAAATGGTGTATGTGTCATAAACAAATGTGAATTAATGTCGTCGCGAAGAGATGAGATAAACATGAATTACGTCGCCAAGAATTTATTTTCCGAATACAATAACACATGTATCATATAAAATAATAGCGTTATAGCTTAAAGCTAGTTCAGAAAAGAATTAAGAAGGTCATTAAGTCGATCAGTAAGTCTTATTGGAGAAATCATTTTAATTTTAGGCAGCTTTTGGAGAAACTCGCCGTAGAAATCAGGATAAATTATACCATTCATAAACAGAGATTTAAGATTGTACTTGCATTTAGAGAGTATATCCTTATGCGTAAGGTAGAACTCTAATGAATTAGAATATACGTATCTTAATAATTTCACACTAGTTAGAGAGTTAGTCCAAACCACACACAATCTGATAAAATAAGCACATAATTCTAGCCACTTTCCATGCCTATTTAAGTGAAGCCCACATTCATACATGATCTAAGAAAGGCCATTATTGTCTTGTTCAATATCAAACTATTTAAGTTTTTTTCTGCTTGTTTATTGGTGAGTTTCTCCAGTAGAGCAAACGCTGAGCAATCAATGGCATTTGTGCGTGGTTGTGTTTCAAAATTTTCTTGATCACTATTAATTCTGTCATGAGCTTCAATGGACATAAATTCATCGCTTCTTACATTAGAATTTATAAACATTCCTGATATTTGCGCTTAATGATTCACACCGATTTTGAGGTTACAGTAGAATTTGGTTGATTTGGAGTGCAAAATTAAGTTGTTGTTTTTTCTTAACAAATCTTAACAAACTGGCGCAGATGGAAAAATGAATGTGGCGATACCTTAGAAAAACAAAGTGAAATTGATTTCGGCCGAAAATAAATGCCTTCATACATATTCCATAAAACAGAGCCCAGATAATTTGAAATTACAGATAATAACCAGAAAGCAAAAAATCGATCAGTCTAGTCTTACGTGAATGAGAGCATATGGACCCAAGATAGCATCAATATAAAACTAATATACTTTCTACTTTCGACTAAATCCTTTATGAAGCTGGCCTTTATCAAGTGAATTCATAGGGATTGCCAGTAAGAAAAACATGCAACAGTCTAGTCTTACGTCATAGAGACCATATGGACACAAGAGAGTATCAATATAACAAGCTGCAGTCAATTGTGTATAACTGGTTAATACCTAAAATAGGATAACGTTTAGTAAACTACGTATTGATTGGGCAAAAGGACATGTTTTGGTATACAAACAAGCTAAAAGATAAACTTCGAATAACTAGTCATAGTTTTAAACAAGTAGCGGCTGAGTAAAAGAATTATGGGCACAAGTAAACAAGAATTAAAACATTACATGTGGTCAAAGGACAATGATGGCAATAAATTCGAGTTCATTCGAAAAACACACTTCCGAACCTGATTAAAACTAAAGAAAAAGTTAATAAGGCGCCAAAATATTGAAGGGCGGGCAATTGAGCATTCGGCAATGAGGAAGAGTTTTCTATTTTAATAATTTTATAAACACTCACTAATGAGTTTTTGTTAAAACAATGTGGTTAACAAGTTTTGAAATGATATTGCAGAAAATACATTCGAAAGTAAATATCGTTTTCCCACAAAAGAAACAATACAAATACAATAAGCACACCCCGCAATCACAGACATTTCGAATTATATAAATCAACCTCAAAATTTAATTGCAACGCCAGACGAGTTTTGAAGTGTTGTCGTTACACAGAGGTACTAAACAAGTTGTAAATCAATTAAAAGTCACATTTATCTTATTTTAATGTGGATTTCATGCGGGTTATAATTGCCTTCAAATGCAACGTAAATATGTTTAAAAACTGATTCCAACAACATGTGTTTTAAATTATTAAAGAGCCTCGACAATCAAAAAGGGGTCTTATAGATTGTACGACGTAAGCAAAAATACAACGCCATATATTTACGTGGCTTAAAATTTTATCCGCTGTCTTAGTTGGAAGTATTAGCAAGAGATAGGGCCCATGCTAAAAAAAAATCATTGCCCGATGGTGATTGTATGTGCAGTGTTTATGCAACAGTTATACTATTAATACTACAACTTGTATTGTCATGTTCTGTGTTTAACAAATAAAGAATTATATTGTTACATTTGCAAAGAAGAGCACTTAGTTTGCACGAAACAGAACCATAATCTAGCACAACCTGAATCGGAAAATCATATATAAGATTTAACACCAATATTGTAAATAAATTTTACAAACATTTATGGATTAATGCTCGTTAAATTCTAAAGCAAATTGTTTTATTTCTTCAACCAATAAAAACCTCATACATTTTTGGCCCTTTAAACTGTTTTGTGGCAGTCATATATCTATGTTTCTAAGGACCTTGAAGCTTTCTTTAAATCAACATTTATGTACAAATGTAAGTGTTTTTGTTTAAGAAACATATGCCGTTAGGTTAACTTGTACAATGACAATGCACTTCTAAGTATATTAACGAATTTTGCACGGAAGAGGCCATTCAACTATGTTTTTATCATAACCCTGACCCTGATGTTAAACACTGGATACATTTGCTTTTTCGCGAAGGTGTTTGTGCATCCATTCTCATCAAAGCTCTTCAAATCAAATGAGTGTATGTGCCTATCTAATTTGTTAAATTATTTGAATTTTTTTAGAATTATTGGGCAATGTGTTAAAACAGTCGTTGAAATACTTCTTATTACAAATATAACAATTTCTACAATATCTTCTTTTTTGAAATCATCATCTCTCATGATATTTCTACCTATTGGTTTGATTTGTATTAAAGTTAAAGGGTATGATTAACGTAACACAATATTGAAACCCATTTCTGTTTGTCGCGGTTCCTATATATTTTCTTAGATCAAAATAATAGGCCTCATATATTTTTTTCATATTTATCTCGGAGAAACACTTTTACTGCTTCTGGCATTAACCATCCCCAGTACATCAAAACCACCGTAATATTACTTAAAGTAAATTTGAAATGTATAATTTTATTGTTCAGTTTCAAAATTTTAGCGGTATCTATAACAACTTAAATAGAACATATTGCGTCGTTGTTAACTAACGATTGAACGTTTGAAAACGTACGAACAGAGAGAGATTTTTAACTTTACATTCTAAACCCAAATGGAAAAGCATGATACATTTGAATCGTTATGTTAATGATCCAGTAACCGAGATAATATATCACAGTGTATAAATGGTAACCAGTATTGCGGTGTGTCATTTCGTTTCCCTTATTAGCATTGCATCATTTTGCCTTTCTATCAGGATTTGGATACTTAGAGGAAATACGGTAGTCGTAAAATAATAGATAGCTGCGTCTAAATATGTTTTACGATAATTCTCATTCGCAAACATTTAGCTAGCGTGTCAACTTATAGTTACGTCAACTGAATGATAATCAGAGAATGACTGGACTATTTCAGCTGTTGTTATTGGTCAGCACGACACTTGCCTCGGAGCCATCATGTCCAGCGTGCTCGAAATATGACTACGAGGAAAAGGTGCTCGAGAGAATGGTCCGTATGGAATTTGCTTTTGAAAAGTTGGCCGAAAAGGTGGAACAGAATTTGATCAATCTCAAAGATGAGAAAGAACGTTTGCATGCGGTCGTTAATGTCATGAAGGACCAACAGGAGCAAGCAGAACATAGACTGGTTTCGCTCACGGAGGAAGTCGAGAGGAACCAGTCCAGCACGCTGGAAAAAGTTGTGACTGATTCGAATAATGCGCTAAAACAAATAAATGCCACGTTCAATAATATTCAAGGTAAGTTCAGCGAAGACGGGTAGATTTTTTGCGCAGTTTAATTTTATTTATTGATTGCAATGATTATTATGAATATACGCATTAAGGATTTTTGTTTGTTTCCTTGTTTTATAAGATTGCAATAGATTTCACCCCCTCCCCCAAATTCCACAGTAAATATATATATATATACAGTTGCTTCAACACTCTATATACAGATATAACTGTTTGTACTCACGCGTTGAAAAATATTGCGACCTTACACTGAAACATACAATAATGTTGAACGCAAAAAAATACAGTAATGTCGGAAATGTCGTTCAATGGTGTCCTAGCTCTATTTGCACTGACGTTTGATATGGACGTGAAAGTGGGCTAAAAGTTCAAAACGGAGAACAATTTGTCAAATCATTTTACTGATTAATCTCTCTAAACCACAAGAAAGCCATGAATAAAAGTGTTGCATTCTTCTTTGTCTATAGCAATCCATTCACCAGCGTTATTTTAAATGGTTTTAAAGCTGCACTCTCACAGATCGACAGTTTTTACATTTAATTTATTTTTTGTCTTAGAATCAGCTGATTTTGGTATCAATGCTTTCAATACAGATAACTCATAATGAACAATTCTTAATTGTTTAAAAAACGACCGAAATATTTCTTAAAGCGTTAGATATACTTTTAGCCATAAAACATCCATTTTTGAACGTTAATATGAAACACTGCGATCCGATCTTTTGCCAGCTGTCTTGTATCATTGGTTTCAAGTCTTTTACGTAAAAATAGCTCATTCGAAGACAAAAAATAAAAAGGTCAACCTTTAAGAGTACAGCTTTTAAATTGTGTTTTCTTCAAATCGAAAAGGCGACAAAACCGTTTAATTTCACCAATGTCAATCATCACGGAAATTGTGATCACAATATTCACAGTTGTGAAAACTTTTTAAAAAAGAATGATAATGTCTAATTAGCTATTAACACACCGGTGTATGAACACTTTCAAATCTATGAAATACAGAAGAGATATTGGACATCTCTTGTGAAAAATACGTTTAGGTGAGCGAACCCCAAGTTTGACTGTACATATCATACACAATTAGTAAGAACATAACAAAAGAGTTTCTGAGTTGTAAGTTCAAACATTCTTAATCAACCCCAGGTTTTCATCCTCGGATATAAACGTAAACAATATTGCTAACATTTACTTCAATATTTTTAATGATTAAACATTTTACATTTATTATTTTACACATAATTAAACACCAAATCGTTACTCCGCTGGTATACTTTCACGCCCGCTCTCCACAGACCACCACCCTTACCACAGGTGAGGTAATAGTTTACAGGACAGTGGAGACAAACCAGGGAAACGGCTACAGCTCCACTTCGGGGAAGTTCATCGCTCCAACACGGGGACTCTACTTGTTCTTCATGCACACATGTACACCTTCAAATAAATATGATGTTCTCCAGATAGTTAAGGAAGGTACAATTCCAATTGCAAGTGTACAACGTGACAATAACAATTATGTATGTTCTAGTAGTCAGGTGTTTGTACAGCTTGATGCCGGGGAAACTGTCTGGGTAACATGCTCCAGTGGGAGCTGGGACAGACAACTGTATGACACTTCCGAATATTGGACAAGTTTTGGTGGTGCTATCATCCACAACTGACGTGTTTCGGTCAATAATTGACTTAAAAACCCCAAAATACAGAAAAGATACAATGAAAGGGAAAATAAATTACGTAGTGATTAATACATGTTGTTTGTTTTAAATAATAATAATAATATTTGAAGGATTTTTTCTATCGTTGTTTGAACATTGTAAGATTTTGTCTGTGTTCCTCGCCTACATGCTATGTCATCTAAATGGTCTGCACAAACTGACAACACATATGTTAAAATAAATTATTTGTTTGTGGTATAACAACGGTATAGTCATGTTATATGCTTTTCCGTCACAAAATAACACTTTATTTAATATAAGGTCAGTAATGCATGTATCGTTTTCCTTCAAACCCGTGTTTTAAATCCAGTGTAAGGAGATTTGTGAATTTGTAAATATCGTCGATAACTATTCATGGTATAATTATTTTTTTTATCAACGATAAATTTATAAATGATGTTATCAGTAGTACATGTATCGTTTTCCTTCTCTCCGTTATTTCATTGCCTTTTTTAGAATAAGCCTTGTTGCAAACGAGTTCATTTTTTTGTTTTTAGTTTATGAATATATATGTGGATGAATTACTTGATATGCGCAGGTTACCAAAGTGTTGAATATAGGTCCATAGTACTTTAGGGTGTATCTCTTGTGTTAGCAGAAATAAACAACATTTTTTCTAGATATGAGTGAGATGAACTCATAACAGATAACTTCACATTGTCAAGGCAAGGTTTGAATCAGTATTGCTTTCATCTCAATATAAAAATACCTTGGTACCAAAACACCAAGTCATTGAGTCATTCAGTCGACTTTAAAGGTTATATTTAGAAGTCATAGCTCGTATGGCAAACGTTTATTAATTCTGATCTCCATTAAGTAGCATTTTATCCAGAAGGATAATTACTGAATACAGAACGGAACATAATAAAATTGATTACTGCTGCACCAACTCATATACTAGTTGAACTTTTTAATACTGCAGCTTTAAGGTTTGCTTTTGTTGCTCTCATTGTTTATTTGCTAGATAATGTTAATGGCAATGAAGAAAATGATAATGGAGATCTAGAGAGATGTTGTTGGTGCCGATGCTGCTGCTGAAGGTAATGTTACTTCTCGGATGGTGCTTCTGCTGTTGCTATTGTTGTTGCTGCTGCTCTGCCCCTGCTGTGATGCCGATGATGATGATAATGATGATGATGATGATGATGATGACGATGACGACGATGATGATGATGATGATGATGATGATGATGATGATGATGATGATGATGATGATGACGACGACGACGACGACGACGACGATGAGGATGACGACGACGAATTTCATTATACAACAAGCAAACATAAATGACAGTAATGTAATGACTTTTATTCACTTAAACACCCTAATGTTCGTCTCATAATGCGTGTCTCGTTATAAGATATATTTATTAGACTTGTATACTAGATGGTATTCCAGATTCTAGTTTTAGCAGTTTCCAGATCAAGGAAAAAATGCAAGCGGTATTCCGGATTCCAAAAATGGACGGGTGACAACTGTTTGATTATTAACCAGCTTTCGCCAGTTTGGACTTCCATGGGAAATGATGAAACTTAATTTACGTTTTCATGTGATAAAGAACTGAACGAGGAGTTTTACGTGGCCATCATGACACTTTCTATGGTGTTCATTAATCAAATAAAAAGCAAAATGCTCGGAAACGGGTAAAATATGGAGAGTGATTGTATTACATTGCAAACGTCTAAAAAGCTCTGTATTCAACGAACACGTATATCGAAATTTTGAAAAAACACACACAAAAACACATATATGAAAAGGTGGAATTGTAGTCACCGTAGTGGTTCTTAGACAGTCACGATTTACGCCTCATTT
This sequence comes from Mya arenaria, assembly GCF_026914265.1. NCBI lineage: Eukaryota > Metazoa > Mollusca > Bivalvia > Myida > Myidae > Mya > Mya arenaria. The sequence goes on along the minus strand of NC_069131.1, from coordinate 12,367,511 downwards.
TGGAAGTTATATATTAGACGCCCGAATATTATATCATAAATTCGCTCAATAAAATATGTCTGTATAAACAGCTTCCAATTGGAAAGAATAAGTTTTAATTATATATCAATAGTTCATCACCATTATTTTACATCCGCTTGGAATTTCAAGCGTAGGGCGCATGCACAGATAAATAAGGATTTAATTTATTATTAGGATGAAAATCGAACAACACTAATCTTTTAAAACATATCTATGCTACTCCCCGTTCAATTAATATTTATCAGACACAGAAAGTACGTGAAAAGTATCAAATATGTTTACTTTTAGTTAAAGTGAGGTAGCATTACCTTAATGTTTAGGTCTATAAACATATGTTTCAGATATGTACATTCTTAAATAAATTATATTTGAAAAAATAGAATAACATTTTGTAAAGTTATGAATGTGTTAGTATCATTTTCTGAATGTGGCCATTTGAAGCAGTAATTAATCAAAGCCCCAAGCATTACTTAGCATTCATCAAGTATATAAATATGTACACGCACTGCTCGCCACTAGGCGGCTATACACCGACTCATCGGGCCTTCAAGAGGCGCGGTGGCTCTTTACTTTTGCCCGTTTTGCCTACTAGGCCGAGCTCGAGCCCGGGACCCGAGGATGGACGGGTACCTGGCCAAACGCCTCGATGGTGGACGGGTCTCGTCGATACCTTTCCAACGGTATCTTATTGTCCCGATCTCACCGCGTGTTGTTGAGTGGCGGCCTAAGTAAACCAGTAATCTATATTGATAATGCCAGTGTATAAAACTATATGTATACATCTTGCTTCATACAGGGTTGAGCTCATGCACAGTGTCGACGTATGGAGACTTGAGGACGCGGTGTGCGACGTTACATACAAGGTCTTCCACGCGCCCTGGCAGGTTATCAAATGAGATAATTATGAACAAGGAAAAATTATGACATGAATACTGTATACTTTTTATGCTCTACTTAACAAAGTTAACAAATGGATGTCGTAAAACTTCCATATTTCTGGTTAAGAAATGCACATTAAATCGTAAACGTGTTTACTATGTCAAATTAATGCATCTATACACATACTTGAAAGCTAGAAAGCAAACTTGTAGATACAAAAATTAAGGTCAATTTTTGGAAAATGAGAAATGAAGATCACAATAAAAGCTACATTCCACGCTTAGGCTTACAACGATGCCTATTGTTTAACGTTGTAACATATCAAACTCGCAATACGGACAGTTCGAGTACGCAATTAACTTTACCCTTATATATGTATTGATAAATTGCTTTATGTTATAAACAATTTCATTTGTTGTCTTATAACTAAACATGACCTCATCAGCCACGAGTGAATTTATCAAATGTTAAGTAAGAAGAGAATGTATAATATAAATTCTTCAAGCAAAACACTTAAGCTTTTCATGGTGGAAATTTCGTTGTTTTCGTGGACAATTTCTCCTGGTGGTTAATATATATTTTCATAATTAAGGATCCACTTTCGGTTAAACTATGTTAGCCATTCACTCTGTTAGGTTTTATTTCCTAAGTATCGTATTAAAATAGTATTGAAAGACAACTGTTAACGAATCTGATGTTTTCGAATGTGTAAAAAAGATATTAAAATTTAAGTGTCGTTTCTTCGAAAACACAGCGTTCACTAATAACTGTCCTGAGTTTAACTAACATAACCGTAAAGTGAATAACGAAACAATGACACTAAGGTACTTTCAACCAACGACTAAATATTTCTTGAAACAAGGTCCATATGGCCAGGTCAATTGAAATTACAGGGAATAGTCTCGAAATAAAATTTTCTACAAGTCTAGTCTTAAGTCATAGGAACCATATGGACATATGACATTCTGCAGTCTATTGTATAAAGCTGATTATTTTTTTGTTTAGGATAAAGTTGGCCTAAATATTTAGTCATTGGTCAATAGTTATTTAATATATATTATTAACCAATCAAAGCGTTGTAATATGCAAACAAGTCAGACGATAAGATACGTATAAATTTTCAAAGTGGCTGCTGAATAGAAATGGGGACAAGTCAAAAAGAACACAAAACACTATGTAGTTAAAGGACAATGATGGCAACAATCCGCTTTTATATTAAATAAGTGAATCGAGTTTTCGGCGAGGACTTTATTACAAGTCTTGAAAGGTCATTTCAGCAAATATACTAAAGATTGTATATATCCTTCCCTCTTAACAAACAAAAACAAAAAACAGAATTGACAAAAACGAAAAACAGCAAATCAAAACCACTTTTGACGAGATAATCATATAACATCGCTATACATTGTCAAGGCAATGCAAGTATCATTACTATGCTTATCATAGTATCACAAGTCCTTGAAAACAAAACGGAAGGGCACGCGGTCAAATACATTACTATGCTTTTCATAATATCACAATTCCTTGGAAACAAAAACGGAAGGTCACGCGGTCAAATACATTACTATGCTTTTCATAATATCACAATTCCTTGGAAACAAAACGGATGGTCACGCGGTCAAATACATCACTATGCTTATCATAATATCACAATTCCTTGGAAACAAAACGGAAGGTCACGCGGTCCACTACATCACTTTGCTTATCATAATATCACAGTTCCTTGGAAACAAAACGGAAGGTCACGCGGTCAAATACATCACAATGCTTATCATAATATCACAATTCCTTGGAAACAAATCGGAAGGTCACACTGTCAAATACATCACTATGCTTATCATAATATCACAATTCCTTGGAAACAAAACGAAAGGTCACGCGGTCAAATACATCACTATGCTTTCATAATATCACAATTCATTGGAAACAAAACGGAACGTCAAGCGGTCAAATGTAAACGCAATATTTAGACATCATAGCTGGTACGAACAACGTTAACTGATATCTGATTAACTGATCTCCAAACTATTCATTACAATGGCACTCACTGTTGGTCGTTGTGCATTTAGTGGCGTAGCTACATATAGGCCTTGTAGGCCTGGGCTTTCAACTTTTATGAAAATTGACCAAAAAAAGTATGGAAGGGATTATCCGCCAGATAATATATGCCGCTTTATGATATTTCTCATTTTAAATTGCAACTGCATTCGTCTAATTGGCAGGTACCTTCGTGCAATTGTTTCGTGCCTATTTGTTTTTGACAAACGCATTTGTCTATGTTTACAACTTTAAGTTACCTTCACTTTATTGCTTAGTGTGTACGTCTAAACGTCAAATGTCAAGTTCTTACATTTAAATAACTCAATACAAAATACAAAATTACAACTTAACTTTAAATACTAAATAACTAGTTTTATTCATATACTGTACTAAGACCATTGAAAGCTTAATTAATATTCATCAATAGCAGTATGCATTTGTCAATAAGCATATAGACGATAGACGAATGCATCTAGACGAACGCCACTATATGAATGGAATTAAAAGGGAACCAGTAAATATTGGTATCCTGCGACAGCAACATTTAATGGGAATGGAAACCAAAAGCTGGTACCCTTCTTATCCACGGGAGAGCACTCTCGCGACTTTAGCTACTGCAGCATTCAACAGTTTTCGTGCAGGAGCTGTCAAAATTATATCTAGCAGTGGTAATGAATGACATTATCTGACACTAAAAATTTAACTGCTAGATGCTATTTTCTGCTGGTTATTTTTTCCTGGATGTTTTATTCGGTACCGAGATAGACACATATCTAAATTCTAATCTGCGTTTCGGCCTGAATTTGAAATGTGTTGTCTGGTACGCGATGAGATTTTGACCAATTTTCGATGGATAACATGCATGTTCTGAAATTTCTGAGGCCATTAAACAAAATCCAAGTATGAGCATAGTGCTATCATTCGCCAGAAAATATGTACGCCTGGCTGTCATGTATAGAAATCTATGCATCTGTTTCATTCACTCAAATTTTCAATTTTTTTGCCTTCACTGGCTTCAGGACAGCCAAAGCATGTATACTAGAAATCTGTTATCAGCATCACTAGTGAATCCGTCCAAATTGTCCAAGTTAAATTTTTATTTCAATATCGGAGACAAAAAGTAATAAAATGCGCCAAAAATGCACCATTTCGGCCTAGAAATTGTTAAAATTATCTTAAGGAGTACCCCCAAACACCCCCGCCAACACCTTAAACCAAAAATAAATTGGTTTGGAGGGAGGGGCGCATGTCAAGTTGCGCCCATAAGTTATACCCCCTCTCAAGTCAGATCCTGGACCAGCCCCCGAGGATATTGCCTAACAAATAAGCCCGGTGAAAATTTAAAGTTTGACTTTCTTAATTTCTATGAATCATTTCTTTGTTGTCATTGCCAGACTGTCGAAAATGTCGCGAGAGTGCTTTCCCGTGGATTAAAAGGGTACCAGCTTTGGTTTCCGTTCCCATTTAATATAGCTGTGGAAGGATACCAATATTTACTGGTTCCCTTTTAATTCCATTCGTTTAGTTGCGTTCATCTAGATGCAATCGTCTATATGCTTATTGGCAAATGCATACTGCTATGTTTGATTGATGTATAATTAATTTAGCTTTTAATGGTCTTATTACATTATATAAATATTATTAGTAATAATATTAGAAGTTTAATTGTACACTTGTACTTTAATAAGTTCACAAAAGTAAATTAAAAGTAAAAACATGACATCTGCCATGCATCGTTTAGACATAGACACTAAGCAATAAAATGAAGGAAACTAAAAGTTGTACACATAGACACATGCTGTAGTCCATTACAAACACGAACGAAGCAATTGCATGAAGGCACTTACGATTTAAACGAATGCACTAGCGATTTAAAAAGAGAAATGTCATTAAGCATCATGCATTAACTGGCGGATCATCCCTTCCATAAAAAATAACCCAAAAATGCAATAAAACTAATAGCTACTCAAACACTTTGAACAACTCAAAATGTTGTTTTATTTTAACCAATGTTTTGTGTTTATTTAAACTACGTGCAGTGTGCATTTCTTGATCTTACTGTACCCATTGCAAATATAATTAAGTGTGTGTAGTATGTGTTTAAACACCAAATCAACATAGAACCATGGGTCCTACAAGTTTTTTATGCCTAGCTACGCCCCTGGCATTGTGGCCCATTTACTGAATACAATTGTTATATTAAGAAGGTGGAGGAGGAGGAGGGTGAGGATGATGATAATGAACCACAGAATGGAAATGATGAACTTTGGCAGAACAATGTTGCTGGGGTTTTTCGACCCCCCTCAGTATTGTTTTTTTTTTATTTAAGAGTAAGTTTACTCAAGATTGAAGCAGACAGGAAAACAACTAGATTAGAGGTCAACTTTTTTCAAAATTATATGTAGTTATGTAAACTTACAAAATAAGAACAGTTGTATTATCTTGAAATTTAATCAATTTTAAGTGAGTTTGGTTTGTGGTCATCAAGCCAGACAAGTGAGTTTCCTCCGGGTACTCCGGTTCCCCCCATAACACAAGACAACACTCTCGCATAACACCGTGCCAACGAGCGTGATTAATATAATGTTGTTATAACTTGTTTCACAATCGTTGTAAAATAAATAAGTTTAAACTTATCAATTTAACGCGCTTTACGGAAAAACCATTTTGATCGGGGCATTCAAGAACGAGTGAATGCCCCAGATGTAAGTTTTAATCGGTAATTACTTAGTTCAAATTGATTTCCATTGAAGTGTGTTATTGCGTATATGATTAAGATTTATAAGAATAAAGTTCATAGGTTTAATCGCTTAACTGGGATAACCACGCGATCTACATGCATTGTAGTTAAATGCAAAAAATTCTGAGATTGTAAACCGCATATATACTTCCGAGGTTGATTTCGATGGAAAATGGCCGAGGGGTTCCGATTGAACGTTTACCTGTTCTTGTTTTCGTTTTAGTTAGACTACAGTTATGTGATATATAAAATATTAAGTGTGCCAAACATTGGCACGATCTTGATAAGTCATTGCACAATACAAAACACGTAATTGCAATATTTAATATTAATATTAACAGAAAAAAACAAGTACAAATCGTTCAACACTATGCAAAACAAGCATATAAAAACATTTAAAAAGACTGAAGATGTACGTATAAATACTTGTTCCATGATAGGAATTGCTCTGTGTTCCTTTTTACATGAAGCATAATGGCCGATCAGAAACGTTCAGTAACCAGCATGCTGCTATATTAAAACGTTATTCACCTATATCGCACACAAGTTATTGCATGATTTCCTTAAGATCATGGTACGCCACAGTAAAGTCATCCAATCGCCTCGTGATTTACTACCGTTTGCGCTCTTGAACATTTTTCAACAGTTCGTAAGGACGTTACCGTAACTATTATACTTCATTTCACATTATTATGGCAGAATTGCAAACGTAAGTTTTATCCAATATTACCGATATTCTGTCATTTTTATAATAATCTGCATTGTCAATGTTACGTAATCCTAACTCTTTATAAATGTCTGAGCAATGTATATTCATAATTTCACATTGTCATGGCAGAATTGCAAACGGTAGTTTATTCACTATCACAGAAATTTTGTCATTTTTATAATTATCCTCATTTTCAAATTTACGTAATCCTAACTTTTTATAAATGTCCGAGCAATGTGCATTCATAATTTGGTTCACATGAAATGGCATTTCATGTCTGTAGCTAAAAGGATGAAACCCTGCAGGTTTATCATTGACATGTTCACCATTTTTAACAACAGTTACTGTACGCTGCTTTGGTGGTTCAATGTTGAGAAAATCATACAACTTGTTTAATTTATTTTCGCTGTCGTCAAGGTCTTCATATTGTAATAGTATCACTCTACCTGGGTATTTGATTTTCAATTTCTTACCAGCCGACATATCAGCTCTCATTCTGGAACACAACATGTCGGCGTTATTACTGATTTGCGAAATGTTCCTGACATATTTCTGGTAAAACGCTGTCGTAAGTCGACTGTTCATCGATCCGCGTGGGTCTCTAAAAAGCAAGACCATCTTCAGTCGAGGGTTTGTTTCAAGCATCGAACCGACTGATTTTACGTCTATGCGTAGGATCTTCACCATTCTATGCTCGGAGTGTTTACAACTGTCTTGTAAAACTTGTGCACAGCTCTCATCCTTTCGTTTAAAGCAGTCTACAAACGGTTTCCAAACTTCAGCTGAAAATATAAAAAGCTAGATACCGTTGATATGCCGTTTATAATGAATGGGGAAAGAATCTATAAGCGTATTGTTCAATGCGTTTCCAATCGACAGAATTTTACAATATTTAGATAAACACGGATATGAATTTAGCATGACAAATTAAGCATATTATCATCATTTACATGTAGTTTTATGCAAATTAATTTCTGTATACGAGAAACACCAATGTTTAAAATAAACTGTAAGTTATAACATACGAATCGAACAAAGAACGTAAACTGTAAGTTATAACATACGATTCGAACAAAGAACGTTATGCAAGCATAAGTGTCATACGTGTATGTCCCCAAATGTAATGATAACGTGGAATCTTGTCCAAATGTTTAGCCACATTACAGGAGAAGATATCAGACAGGTGATTCAATGCGTTCTCTGTAGACCTCTCGTCCTCCGGTGAGCTAAAGGGAGAATATAAGAATATAAAAGAAAAACATTTTCACAAAAGATAAATCGAAATCACTCTAACAGTAGTCAAAATAGTATCATTCTCTAATTCTAAATTTTCAACAACACTTTTCTGTGCATACACTTACAATCGAAAGGCTAAAATCAATCATTTCCGTCTCCAGTACGATCTCATACGCCAATCACTAAAAAGGGCTCGCTCTGTGGAGTGGAGTGAGGTTTGTGCACGTAAATTGGTTTAAACCCCCAGTAAATTTACATTTTACTGATGACCGTTCCAAGGCGGTACCTAACACTCCTTGATAACCATACCTAGTTTTTTATATACATGTAGTATATTTGCACTGTGCTGTTTGTCGAGTTTTGTGCTGTTCTTCCATGTTTCTTGTTTGTGAATTTTTGTTTTTGTGTTATATGTCTTTGGCGTTTACCCGGTGCCATTAAATCGGGTTTATGTTTAAACTTTTTGCTACTGAGCTTGTTTCTGCAGCTTTAGAAGAATATTAATGAGAATTACTAGACAATAATTGTGTTTATTTTGTTTACCAACCGGTTAGTTCTTACTGAACGAAACAGCCTAAATCATGGCTAATGCGAAATTTGGTTTCTGCCTCTCCAGATTTGAAACAGTTTGCTACCTGTTTCTCAATTATTCACAATTTTAAAAATGTGAACGATACAGTTATACTACGATGTCCCTATTCCCGGTGACAAAGGTTCTCTTATATCTTCGACCGTTTATAACTGAACGTTTTGACGAAATTAAACCGCTGCTTTCACATTGAAATTATCCGAAATTAACTCAGCAACGAAAATGTTTGCTACTTTTTTGAGTGTCAAAATACACAAATATGGACACAAAAAACACCTGTTGGATGGTAATATAGTTTACAATTTTGATATATACGTTAATCATGTAATAGTATTGACTATATACATGAAATTGAGGAAATATCTTTCGCTGAAAAATTTAAAACTTCAGAAAGGGCAGGAAGTTAAATTAATTAAAAAAAATCACTGCTGCTTCATATATCCCAAAATACTTAATTGGTCACGTTCATTCGTGTCTCAAGGATTGGATTCATTCTATATTCTGATATCCTTGACTACGCTGGAATCTTTGAATCAACGACTTTTGTTTGAAAATGAAGATAACACATTTCAGTGTGTATATACCACGTGATAAATTATGTCATATATGCTACGTAGGAAGGCAACATTCTGCTTAAAATAAAGACATAACTCAAAGATATAATTTTTCTTTTACTACACCATTTTAAATAAACATGCGGCAGTCCATGTCGCTTATAAAAAGAGCCCCGCCTTCGTATTATTACCGAATCTTGATAAGGTGATTAGTTTCATCAAACACTTCGACAACCCTGTTTCCAAAATAATGTTTTGACAGTGCTCCGTCAAACGGCCGTATTGTGAAAAGGTTTGTCGAAGTGTTTTAAGGAACTAAAGTCTCAATCAATCTCTACCAGCGGCATAGACTGTGCTAAGTTTCATTTTAAATGGTGAAGAAATAGTGAAGTTATCTGTATTTAAAGTCTTTATTCGAAGCAAAATATTGCATTTACGCGCAATTTATCACGTGGTATACACACACTGAATTATGAGTTCCTGCATGTAATGACTGAGGTTTGTATTTCGTTTCTAGTATTTTCATATATCTTGAATGTTTTATGTTAGATGAAGTTGTTCTGTTCGACGATCAATATTAATAAACATGTGATTCGCCGAGGGAAAAATACGGAAAAAAGAACAATACTTAGTTTGTAGAAATAACAACAGAACACTGTGAATATTATGTTGTATTATGAACGTGAAGCTAGCAGTCTAGCAGTCTGGCAGTACAACAGTAGGATTATATTACTGTGTGGAAATGTGGTCTCTGATATAAAACTTAGCATGTAAACTAATTATTTAGTCCCAAATAATATTGACGTATTAATTTTACTTATCTAAAGTGTACATGAAATTATTTATTCTTTTCCATAAACAGAATACAAACGACATTAATATATAGGGGATATTATGATAGGACGATTTTCTTGTGATCTGTATCATGTCGGATTCGGTGTGTTAACACGTATCCGTCAAGACCGTAGGTCAAGACAGGTTTGTGTATACTCACCGAACGAGACGTGATGCAGGTCACCAGAAAAAGCGTCCTATCGTTATATTCCATTTATCAAATACCCTACTCTTTTTTTGTTCGGTTTCAATTTAATTGAATTTGTAAAATGTCCAAATATGGAATGGCTTGCGCGTATGAATATGTTACGTACTGTGTATTGAAGTCAAGGGAGGCTACTCCAGCGAAACAAGTCAGAAGTTAGAGAATTAACTTTATTGAGCAAAATAAGAAGAACATGTTTTATATATCATCAAAAAACAATTTGTTGATTCGAAAATAATTATTAAAGATGCACTATTACGATGATGAAAACGCAACAGTACGATAGTACGATGATGAAAACGCGAAATCACGATATTACAATAGTGAAAACGCGAAAGTACGATGGTGAAAACACGATAATTTGTCGCATTATCATCATCGTACTGTCGTATGATCACGTTTTCGTTATCGTACTGTATCGTTTTCATCATCGTACTGTCGTGATTTCACCATCGTTGTTTCATGATTTCGCGTTTTCATCATTGTACTATCGAGTATTGCGTTTCAGATCAACACATTCAAAGGCGATGGCCCTAACGGCATCCCATAGATTGCAATGTATAGGTGTGTAACTAGAACACTCTAAAATAAGAATTTCAAATCTGGAAATTACTAATACAAACATCGATGTCAGAAAATGAGCGATTCATTTAGGTGATGTAGTGTGTACATAATTGCTAGTTAACACAATCTGAATATCATTTGAAAATTTCTATCTCATCTGATTCGATCGCCGCATTGCTCACTCCACCCGCTACCGAACAATCCGAATGCATACATGTGCTGTCATTTTTTAAATGTTTTATGTTGTGTTAATAAAGAAGTATAATAACGAATTATTTGTCAATTATTAAACACTAAATCAACAAATATTTTTGTATACCAAAGATCACTCAAACCGAATGTATCATATTGGTAACATGTGACCGACATTGCAATCTTCACGACTTAATATTTCACGTCATCTATAATTCGTGAATTGCTGTCAATTGCGGAAAATTGTTAATCCGAAACACCGCTATTCCGAAGGAATTTGTTGGGTCCCTACGATTTCGGATTAACGGTGTTCAACTGTACACTGAACGGACACCTGCCCTTGCTGTGCCGGTTGAATTATTTCAACCATTACAATTATAATGTTTAGCAAACTGACATTTTTACAATGTCTAAATCGCACTGTATTTGCAAGTGAATGTACAAACTGCATGCCACAGTATTCAATTTCATTATAACAGCTCTTTTGCCATGTTTCCTGAACGTTACATGTCGAACAAGGAGCAATAATCTGGTTCTGAATAACGAGTTCCAGTTTACTGGATAATGATGTTCAGAAGACGTTTTTTTTTATTTTCTAAACATATATTAAGGGCCTACCACAGTGCAAAAGTTGTTTGAAGGACCAACACACAAAAGGTATTCAAGAGTTCATACAAAGTGAATATATGTTGAGTCAAAACATCAACAATGTGTTCAGGCTTTAGAGTGATTGCATCTATATTAAAAAAGATTTTTGCATTTTTGCAACCAGGAAATGAATTTAATTCACTATTTTTCATTATTTTGATTTGGTAGTCTGGGTCATTTTGACACAAAAACATAGTTGTCTTGTCGAAACACTTTTCCGAAAAAAATGCAAACGCTTTTTTTGTCCAAAGTCTCATAAAATCTTCTTTCGTAAAATGTGGTCAACCCTTATTACCCCAAAACATTTTGAAAAGGATAAATGTTTAACTGCTTAAAAAGAGTGATCCTTAAAACGCATGGACTTTTGAAACGTTTTAATTTTTGGCCTTCCAAAACCACTTTTGCACTGTAGAAGTCCCTTAAGAACAAGACATTTGTAGTTTGACAAATTATCTTTAAAAATGTCATACAAAGCCATGCATTGTGGTCGCGCCTGTTCACACAGGAGGTTTCGTTCCTTAAAGTAGTTCCTTACTCGTCCTTTTGCCAGCGGTTCGTACCAATAAAACACGTCCGCACGACGCCCTAACAAGTCTCCGAGAAAAGTAGATCCTGTTCTCTTGTAGGCAACTAACATTATATCTGTACCTGCAGGAGAGATGCATGTAATATAAAAGTAATTAATGTTTAAAATACGGCTTACCAATGGCTCGTTTAATCGAAAAAAATAGATGACAATCATTATCGCCATAATACGAATATTTTCAATGTTAATACATTTACCTGTTGGCTCGATATTCCAGGGACCGGCCAAAACACATCGAGCCTCGCAAATATCGAGCCAAGCGGGAATGCTTACATAGATTAAAAAACAATCTGTCCTTTATCCAAAGTTCGAGCCAACGGGGATATCGAGTCAAGCGATATCGAGCCAAGCGGGTTTTGACTGTATAGACTTTCATAAGTTAAGTTTTATTCATATAAATACGTGAACCATCAATTCCTTTCTTTTCCTGCTATTAGATGCATTCTCTATATAATTCAATTATAATTAAATTTCAATCAGTTTGTTTGCTAAATAATGGTTTGATATGTGTTGTATACTTAAGCAAAGATATGTGATTTTGTTTTATGGCATAGAAAAGTATTGCACACATGAAAATTCAATTAAAAGTTTTACCTTTTTTCTGTCTGAGTTCCAAATTTTCTGTCAGCCTGTCTTTATTTTCCCAACCTGAAACAGCTTGTTTTATAAATGATCTACTCATTTGAGTTTGCCAATGTCCTAAACAGTGGTCTCCATAATCAACCACAAATCAAAGCACTGGGTGCATGTGAGTTTGGTTTGTGGTCACCAAGTCGGACAAGTGGGTTTCCCCCGGGTATTCCGGTTTTCCCCATAACACAAGACCACACTATCGTGCAACACCGTGCCGACAAGAGTGATTAATATAAGTTGCAATAGCCTGTTTCACAATCGTAAAATAAAATTAAATAAGTTTAAACTAACTTTTAATTAAAACGGAAATTAATTGGAGTAGACATCGGTTGTACCCAACTGTTTATGAGAACCCAATTTACAATAGTGGATTCTTGGTTGCAGTATTTCAAATTAAAGTGTGTTTAATTTTAAATAATTATTGAATTTTTTCCTTGTAAAAAATATATATCATTTTAAAAATAGATATTTCTTTCTCTTAAGGTCTTTTGTATTTTATAAGTATCCCCTGGTCGTAAAAATGTAATTACAATTAGTTAACGTATATATATAAAAGTATACTTGCAAATGTATAATACAGGAATTACATTAAATATTGGACTTGTTTCAGCGATATACCGATCAACTATAAAAACTTGTTTTCTAGATAAAAGTTGTGTGAAAGTATATATGTGAAGGCTAAAAAATGGTTGGCCAGTTTAAGATGTATAGAAAAATGTTCAAGTTCATTTGAGTTTTTTTGCAAATTTCGTTTGGTTCTTTTATTTTATATATATTTTATGCTTCATATTTATAAGGAAATGGTCATTTTACACAAAATTGCATTTGATGTTGTACAAAAATGGTCAAATTGCACTAATATGTATTTTTATTATTAAGAAACGGTCAATTTACACTGAAATGTATTTAATGTTGTGAGAAACGGTTACTTGTGAAAAATGTTAGTTTCTAACCCTGCCATGTGTATTATGTTGTAAAAACGGTAATTTTGCACTAGGATGTGATACGAATGTAAAGTAATATGAAACGGGCAATTTGCACCAGCAAATATTTAATGTTTTCAGAAAAAGCCTAGTTGCACAATCATGCTATTTTAATTGCCAGTGTAGAGAAAAACACGACAATCACGAAACTAAGGCTGTCAGACCCTATATTATTTTCAAGAATTTACGGGGATGAAAATAAAATGCAACATGATGGCTCTGCATCGCTTATTACTACATTTACAATTTTGACATATAAAGCATGGTCAATTGTTTATCAATATTAGCACACATAGCTTGCAATCAGTAAAATGAAGCTCCATTTTTTACAAGTATTATGTATATGAAAATTTACTCTCGGAACTACTATACGAGTAGACGTTAAAAGACATGGGCGATCAACAAATGACAGTAATGTGATAATATACATGCAAGAGGAGAAACAAGACTAATTTTGATGTAATCCATAAGAAGATGTCGCTAATGTTTTTGAAACATGATTTAAAGGAAGCAGCTGCATTAGATCAGGACATCAAGTTAAAGGTACGTGGATATGAGCTTTCTTCGCAACGTCAATACATATTTTATACATATTGAATTCCATTGCCGTAATTTCACAGAATCGGTTCCTCCGCCCAACCCCCTGCCAATCAGGACTTGGACAAAATCAGCGGACTAAAAGCTCCCGTCGTCCAGGCCTTTATAAGGCAGCTTCAATACAGAAAGATGCCATGTTCAGCTCATCTGTCTAACCTCCACATATTTTTTTTTCTTTCGGAACGAGGCAAGTTATGCGAAAATGCATGAAAACTATTGGTATAAGGCTGCTGACAAATCGCAGATTTCATATTTAAGTTCGAAAATTTATGTTTTATGCATTTTTCTTAAACCGACCAGTAACGCTTTTAGCCATAAAACATTAAATTTCGAACGGAAATATGAAAGTCTGGGATCTGATCTTTTGTCAGCAGTCTTATATCACTAGTTTACAGATATTTACGAAAATAATTGGCTCATTTCAAGTCAAAAATAAAAAAAGTTGTCAAAACGGTAAATCTGTAAGAGTGCAGCTTTAAAAGGGAAACGCAATGATAGACATTAGCTCGCAATGGTTATATTGTTCAGTTATATAGTAGTTTGTAGTCAATAAAGAAAAAGATATATTAATGTCAAAGCTCAAAAAATGCATAAACTAAAACAACGTCACTTTTTGTCTTTTGGTTGCGCAACCATGCTCTACCTCACTTATTTTAAAATATGACAAGATCAAAGCAATATCAATGTACCTGAAACACAACAGATTTTAATGACTGACAAGTAGAATTGTTTAGCATCAGGCCCCAATTTCTCGAAACTTCTTAAGTCCCTTATATCAGCATTAAGCTAAGCTCACTATTTTTGTTTTTCAATAATTCGTGTTATATTTATGTCTTTAAATGTGTTTTTATAATTTAGATAGGAATAATCTCTATGATAAACACAATAAACTGTTTTTCATTTATTAAAATTTAATTTAAGTATGTATTTTGGCTAAATGAAATAAGCTAAGCTTAAGAAGTTTCGAGAAATTGGGGCCTGAGTTTTTGGCGAATCGGCATGTTTGCTTATGGCCATTTTATATATGTATACAAACTGTCTACTGCCAATGCTCTAAAGTAAAATGATATAGAAATAACGTTATGACAAAAAAAAACATATCTTCAATACAGTCAACAGACAATATTTAACAACAAACTAAGATCAATCTTAAATTTAAAAGTAGAATCTGAGTGTTTAGAATGGACTGTACGATTCACTGACCAATAGACTTATAAGAATTACTGAGGCATGGCTATGGAAAAGGATTATAACTCCTCCCCTGAACTCATTATTTCAGGTGTATGTTAAAGAACCAGGGACGCTCTAACCAGGGTTACATTCTGTCTGTACATTATGTACCAACAACCATAACATGACAAACAATCTTATCGGAGCACTCGCCGAATGGACAAGGCCCAAGGGCGAGTTTAAATAAGCTTACACGCCACCAATCTCAGGAACTTTATTGCTGTATTTTTTAACAAGACGGCTTTGCATGTCGAAGGGTGAATGCGAAAGGTTCTTAGTGACGTTAAATAAAGAAGAACAAAGAACCTTTTTGCTTTCACCCCTTGCTGTAGTGTTGGACGGTTATCCTTATGTTTACAGACGACCGGCCGATATGTCTGTCTGACATGACTTCCGTTTTTACGTTCATACTCTTCTTAAGTTCAGCGAATGCAATCAACTCAATTACGCCAAACCTTGAATTGAATTTCATTTCATCTTTTGAGCACGTTTGAGTTTCATAGTCTTTATTGTTTATTCTTAACGATAAGATCCAAGATTCAAAATTGTAGTAGTAAAGAAATGCCCCTGGCCATAAATCAATACACAAAATACAAATGACATTAAATATTTGAGTAGTGTTCAGAAAATTATGTTTTTTCTTTCATGCTTTACGATGAAATATGGGGTTTTAACAGTGAAATAACAACAGTGAGAATATCAATTTGATATTTTCACTGCAAAATAAGGAGTGAAAATATCAACTTTCAGAACTACTTTTAAATTCCTTTGTTGTTACATGTACTTGCCTTGATCAAAACAGAACACTGGACTTCAGTAAATTATGTCATATAAAAGAAACGAAATAGAAATAAAGAAATATTTTATAAATTTAAATAAATATATAATTGGAAATTAACAACTTACCGTTTATTACCGGTTATCCCGTTTATCAAACATTTTACTGATCTTTGAAGCTGAATGTTCGAACATTTGCTTTCATACCAAACAAATTACAGACAAAAACAACTGTTCGAACATAAATAAAATTTTATATCATCGGTCAAATGTATTTTGAACTGTTAACCGTTGTAGAACGTAAAATAAGCTTCCTGGAGAATTCACACAACAATTTACAGATAGATCCGATATTTTTTACCCCACCCACACCTCAAAATGTGTCAACAAACCAGCGTGGTATTTACTCTTTATCTGGAAAACAAACATTTTAAAGCGAAACAGACTGGTCTCTGACAGTAAGATGACTAACTTACTATAAAAACACGCGAACCCATGTGTTCGTTTTTTTTGTCATCGTTTATACTTTTTATAAGATTCTAACTTTGAAGACCCTGCCTTCCATTTTAGGATGGATACATACAGAATTGTCTTTTGTTTCATGGGGAAGACGTTACTAATTTTTTTTAGAACTTGTGTCCAACCCATTTGCTTTTTGTATGTATACTCCGTATCATTGTTGTAAATACTGATCATGTTGAAAGAAAAAATGCTATAAAATATGTTTAAATCAGAATTGTCTTTTTTGTCTGTATTTATAACATTAAAGTTCGTTTTAAACACTTCTGATAAGAAAATTAACAAATCAATGAACCGTCTCCGTGGGATTGTGGTTAAGCGTCTGCCTACGGAGAGGGAGGTCGTGGGTTCGATCCCGGGCCGCGTCATACCGAAAGACGTTTGAAGTTGGTACAAGTAGCTTCCTTGCCTGGCGCTCGGCATTTTAAGGATAGTGCTATGAAAAGTGGTGTACGCAGTACTGTTCAACCCAGGAAAGTTGTATCCCGTGTATCGGTGCTTTACAAAACAAACGTCATCATGGCATAACTCCAACGACATAACTAAAAATGCTAATACGAGTAACGTCCCTGTTAAAGAAATCATACTTATTTATTCCTTCTACAAACGGCATTATAGTCTATAGCTAATATTACTCATTATATGCGTATTTTTCTTGTGAGTTTCTTAAATTTTCGAACCAGTTCTATTTTATTTGAGCAATTAGTTTATATGATATATCAAATACGATCTGTGAATTGTGTCAGAATTTGGGGATGTTGATTTACCTTGCTCAGAAAACAACATGGAAAGTTTGAATCATGCTCATGTAAATATCAACTGAAAAGGTAACAGTGAAAAAAATATTTTAAAGACGGCGATTGGTAAGTCAGCAGAAACTAATATTTGATTTTTTTAAATAGGGGCATAGACTTAATTCGAGAAAAAAACACAACACATTTTAGATGCTTTGTGAATACCACCCCACCACCACCCCCACCCCCACCCCCACCCGATAATTCTGATAATTAAATATCAAAAGGACAACCAACCGTTCTTATAATCCATTTTGAGAAACAATAATGTAAGTCCAAAAAGTATGCAACTTAGTAATAGAATAAACTTATAATTTCGCATGATTCCGCTCTTAGTAACTTGCTATTGGCGACTGAAATAGATTTTCAATTCGTGCATTCGAAATTTCATTTAAAGTTAATATTTCATTGTAGCCTCAGGCTGCAATACGTGTAAACGTAATTCAAGCAGTCCGTGTATTTACCTTTGTCTCATTTATCGTCATGTGTTTTATAATTGAAAGTAAAAAACGTATATGGAACATACAAATCCTTTTTCGTTTTTCTTAATACTAAATAGGAAAGCAAAACTGATCCATTATGTTATTTCGATATTGTTACAAATACATATAATTTGATTTATAAAACAATTCATATGCACTTAAAAAGTCATATTTGAGTAAGATGAGTTGTTTCTGTATCAAAGTCATTTATATGGATTAGAACCTTCCACCATCGCTAAGCGCTATTATCACACAGCTATTGTTAATACAGTCGAACCCCGTCGGCTCGAACTCGCTTGGCTCGAATTCCTCGTTGAATTGAATTTGATGTAAATGACCAAATTCTTTATACTAAAGGTAAGCATTCCCGCTTGGCTCGAATGTTGAGAGGATCGATGTTTTATCGCCGATTCCCTCGACTTCGAGCCAAAAGGCTTCGACTGTATTCTAAAATGTCATAAATACATCGATAAACGTTTTCTGAATGAATTCGTTTAATTATAATTAAGTAAACACAACTCAAACCTCTATACATTAGTTTTAATGGTGACAGCTGTTTAAAAAAAACGTTTAAATGTCTAGTTTATCGTATGGAATGGCTTGCGTATTCCCCGAATATACCCCTGTTTATGGCCCTGGTGTCACGGCACCAGTTATTCACAAGGTGTTATTGAAGTAACAACAAAACCCTAATTTTATATCATGTCTGGTCATGAACAAAATATAAATATATTTATAATATATTGATATTCAAGTTTAGTTTCAGCTTTCAGAAATTATTTATATATAACAGCATATACGAAGCAGTCAACACACATATACATATGTTGTCATTTAAAGCTGTAAATGTAATATGATCTGCGTGTTCAGAGAAGTATACTTCATATATGATCATTAAGTAGCTATAATAAACTCGGTATAGAAACATAACAGTAGTTGTACCTTATAGATGAAACCAACACGATATCGCGAATGGTAGTTTTCATATTTGATGACATTTTAGATAAGGGTTAAGTTTTAATTGCATTTGCCAAAAGGATGATTCGTGAATGGTAAGGTAATTAATTTTTACAATGTGAGAAGGTATCTCTGAAGGGGGCGGTTTTTTTAAATTTTAAACACAAAATTATTATTTAAAACATGTATGGGAATTTAGAGTGGTATTCAATACTGGTATTAATTGGATCTAAGAATGATGAAGCTAATCGGGTTGCTCGATAAAGATACATCAGACCTATCCAGTGAATGGCGTCATTGATGTATAACCATATGATTGACAGAAGTTGTGTATTGAACATCATCCAAGGTACTTAAGTACCTATAACATATACAAAAAAATATTCTGATCGCTGAATGGGTATTACCCGATATGGCGAGCGAGGGTAAATCAGCTTACCCGCCACCCCCCCACCCCACGAAAAACACACACACACACGCACGCACACACAGACGCATGCACACACACACACACACACACACAAACAATGGATGTGGAGATTTTCATCGATCATTAACAATACGAATAGTTTTAACTAAAATGAAACGTCTACTTAAAGCTGCTCTATCCCAGATTGGCCGATTTGACATTTTTAAATGAGTCATTTGTGCGTAAATGTCTTGAAACCATTGATATAAGCTTAGTGACAAAAGATCAGATGGCAGTTGTTGTCGTTTTTTTCATATTCACGTTCGAAAATCAATTTCTAATGGCTAACAAAGCGTGAAAAACGTTTTGAGAAAAAATATTTGGTGCTGTTGTTGGCTCAATATTATATTATGGGTTTTAGTTAGTCAACAGAAATAGAAAGTTTGCAGTTGAAATTCTGTAAACGATAATAACAGGTTTGAATAAACATGTGTTATGCTACTGTATATGGAGA
Organism: Mya arenaria; assembly: GCF_026914265.1. Taxonomy (NCBI): domain Eukaryota; kingdom Metazoa; phylum Mollusca; class Bivalvia; order Myida; family Myidae; genus Mya; species Mya arenaria. The sequence continues at coordinate 12,347,819 of NC_069131.1, read as the reverse complement.
ACTCCACAGTTGTGCTTTATTATTGATAGATATGTAAGAATAATAAGATACTGGTTAAAAATCTTCAACAGTAATAGCATTGTAATTATTACAGCTTCTGTATAAACAGGTCATTGACAACTGTAATAAAGGTTGGGTTTCTGATGTAAAACACACTTTTAAATGATTACGGACATGCTTATGTTTTTAATAGCCCCAATACTGTTAATGTTAAAGCATTTATAATCTAATTAAAGTGTAGATTAATATATACGTTTAAACACGTATGGTATGGACATACCAAATATAGTTCTGATTTGGATATATATAGATATTTTCAAAACATCATTTGGTTACAAGCAATATCAGTGTGTGTATACCACGTGATAAATTACGTCATAAATGCTACGCCGGAAGGCAATAATTGCTTCGAATGAAGACTTAAAACAAAAATAACTTCACTATTTCTTCACCAATTGCGATGAAAAATAGCGCAGTCTACGCCTCTTAAGGAGCCCCGCCTTCGGTCATTTACCAGAGTTTGATTGAGAGTTTAGTTTCTTAGAACACTTCGACAAACCTTTTCACAATACGGCCGTCTGACTTAGCACTGTCAAAACATTATTTTGGAAACAGGTTTGTCGAAGTGTTTGATTAAACTATTTACCTTATCAAACTTCGGTAACAAGACGAAGGCGAGGCTCTTTAAACGGTATAGACTGTCCTTCTTTTTATTTAAAATGGTGTAGTAAAAGAAAAGTTATCTTTGATTAAATATTCATTTTAAGCAAAATATTGCCTTCCGACGTAGCATATATGACGTACTTTTATCACGTGGTATACACATACTGAATATTAAGGTTTAATATGTTAGAGTTTACGTTTACCCTTTTGCTTACGTAATAACATAAATGATAATGAACGGTATTGTATATGTTGTAATGGCAAAGAATTAGACGATAAGTTTCATTTCATATGTGTTTGTCGATGTTATTCCCAACTATGAACAAGCGTTATTACTATGTAAATTCATCTGTATTTAAGTGTCATGAATTACTGAGTTCATGTTATAAGAATGAAATTATGAATGTTTGTAAATATATGAGAGAAGCATTCGTTATACATAGCTCACCTTTTAAGTAATGCAACATAGTTTTAATAGCTATGCGGAAATTTGTCTCACTGCCAATGCAAACATAAGTATCATATTGTATTTAATTTAAATAAGCTTATAATTATTTATTCCTTTATAAAATTCCATGGTATATATATGAGTTTAGATGTGTGACATATATATGAATAACTGTATTTATTACGACGATGTACACTTGTATTAGTCAAAAAGGCTGTCTGTTCTGTTCTGCTCTGTTCTGTTCTGCACAAAACGATCATTCATTTATAAGGGAATAAAGCTTACAAACATGAGATGTTACGTTTCTCATTTTCAATTAAGTGATTTTTACGCCTATGACCATGCTTTTTTTAATAATTTGAAAAAAGTTTTATTCTAATATATATATATATATATATATAAATCTTTAAAATATACCGAAACATATTAGCAACTAGCTTTACGGCTTTGAAATTTGGAAAAACACCCCTTAAACCATAGTAGGCAGGGCCCCAGTTACCAGTTTCTCAGAAAAAAGTGTCCGGGCTGCTATACATAATCCGTGATACTGATTATGTAGGAGGATGTATTTCATTTACGAAAAGTGCTGTTGGCAAAAAAATATCTCTTGCGAAAAGCCAAAATCCAAGATGGCCGCCAAATTAAAAAAAAAAAACCTCTTGCATAGAAAATCCATCTCATTAGGGAGTTTTTGAAGTTCTTAGTAGTATTAATTTGTCTAATTTAAGATAATACATTTTCTCATACATGTACTTTAAAATTGTCTTTGTTGAATTATTATCTATATTTTTTTCAAAATATTAGCAAATTTTACATTGAAATGACCAAAAAAACTTTAAAAATAATAGATTTTGACGTATGTGAGACAAAAAATGATGAAAAATAAAGTCCTAGAAAGTTTCTAATCCCCTCAAAATATTTTTAGTTGTGTTTTCTACATGGAGTTTTCTACGATATTGAAAATTGATGCACGAATTAAGAAACCAACAAGGTTTCCTCAAATGTTCGCTTACTTTATCGTACAGATGCAATATAAATCCTTGGAAAATGTTGACGATTTTTATGTACGTGAAGTTAGCGGCCTAGTGGCCTAAAATTGTATAGGCCGCCTGGCTGCTAAATTCACGCCGCTAGGACACTAGGCCGCTGAACTGTGTGATCGACTTTTGTGAAAAAGTGTTGATAATCGCTTCAGATTGATAATGTGTGCATCGAAACAGTTAATTTATTATTGTTTTAGTAGAAAAAGCATATATACATGCTTTCAAATAGGAAACCATTTTTGGCCGCGAAACTGCTAGGCCGCTTACTTCACGCCGCCAGGCCGCTAGGCCGCTAGGCATAAAATATTAATAATTGCTTTGAAATAGAGAAAAGATTGGGCCGCTAGGCCGCAAACTTTATGCCGCTAGACCGCTACATTCACGACAATAGGCCGCTAACTTTACCTGATGTTGGTATTTTTAGTAACGGAAGGTATGTCCCCGTCTTTCATAGGTCAATGTTGGAATTTCTACATCGTAAGACACTTTTGAGAATGACTTAGGGGTACTTACTATGTAAGATTATAACTTAATAATTATAGCGCAAGTTAGTTTGCATTAACTATCGATACTTAACGAATAATAAGATAAATGGTTAAAGGATGTGGTGATCTTTTCAACATAAGAAAAGGAAATGAACACAACAAAAAAAGCAAATCACCGGCCGCATTTATAATGAGCATGTACAAGGGCCCAGAAATGTTTTGTTATAAATGATAGTACATGTTTACTCAAAACCTGTACTGTAAAATATTGATCAAGGCTTTATCTTCAAAACATGAAAATTTCAAGTACTGTCACAGGAATTTAGTTGTATGTATGTATCTTTTTAGGCCTTGCGGTCAAGGATAACCCGTGTAAGTGCAAGCACTTACATCAGACAGGGTCCTTTGTTTTTTCTGAAAGTACAGCATGCTGAAGAGACAGGGGTTAGATACAAGGAAGTCCGAGTGCGATACCCTAGCTCTTTTTTCTAAAAGACCTCTTGGTTCTTTTACGTGCTCGGTGTAAAGCACCGATACACGGGGTACAGCTTTCCTGGGTAAAACCAGTACTGAAAACGTCACTTTTCCAAGCACTACCATTTAAATGCATAGCGCCAGGCAAGGGAGTTACTTCTACCAACTTTTATCTTCTTTCGGTATGACGCGGCCAGGGATCGAACCCACGGCCGCCCGCTCCGTAGGCGGACGCCTATTCTTACTATGTCATAGTCCCAGAGATCAGTCAGAAGGACATGCTTCCGTGTACAAAAATATATACACCCATTCAAAAAATCGATAAATTGGCGCAGAAGAGTTGCGCCCCTTTCCGGAAATGACGTAGGTAGAGGATAAGAAGATTCCGTTACGACGATTACAGGTTAGATTATCACTGCTCATTATTCAAAAATCATTCATATGCGCTTTAGTTTATGTCGAAACTGGTAATTAGTTTGCTTTTATTTGCTCTCATATAGTTCCTATAAAAAAACACTTTTCCAGGTAAAATGAATGCTGAATTTTATCAGAAATCCTGTAATCGTTGTAGGTGTGATCTCGGACAGTTTCTCGAATATTTCTTATCCATTTCAATTCAATGAAATAAATTGAACAATTTCGAGTGAAGCGATGTAACGCTGCATAGCAGCATCGCCACATAAACGTGTTTGTTTGTTTTTTTCGTTTATGCGGTGGTCGCCCTGTTTATGCGGCGACGCTCAACGTATAAAGGAGAAATTGCTTATATGGGGCGCAACTGTGCCTTTTTGCCACATAAAGAGGACTAATTTAACCATTTATCATAAAGCTAAAAAATAGAGTTCTAATATTTCAACAAAAACGATGGTGATGACGTTGATGAAGATGATGATGATGATGATGATGATGATGATGTCCGTCCGTCAGTCCCGAAATATTGTGACATAGGAGTCTCCAGAGTCACTTACATTTATTCATTTATTGTATGAATGATGATGATAGTGGTTGTGATTGTGATGATGATGGTGGTGGTTGTGATTGTTGAGATGATGGTGATGGTTGTGATGATGTTGTTGTTATGATGATGATTCATTAGGGCGAAGCATGTTACTGTCATTTTTAAAAAAATACGAGAACGATGATGATGATGATGATGATGATGATGATGATGATGATGATGATGATGATAAATATGATGATGATAATTGTGAGGATGATAATGGTGGTGGTGGTTGTGATTGTGGTGTTGTGGTGATGATGATGGTGGTTGTGATGATGTTGTTGATTATGATGATGATTAAGATTAGGGCGTAGTATATTACTGTCATTTTGAAGAAAATACGGGAAAAGTAGGCTGGCAAATTGGTCAAAATTAAGGTAATATTTTAAAGTTAGGCAAAAATTGAAAGTTGAAAATAAATTATTACTCCCCTTGGAGTGTTCAAATCTACATTTTATTGGTTACAAATGACTAGTGCATAAAGCACAATCAATGAAAGAAAGACGTCCATGATGACCCTATATCAGTCATCTGAGTCCTCTTGTTCAAGTGCCCAAAACTAATGTTGTGTTGAATTTTTAGGAAACAATATCGTCTTTCAATGTTTTCCTTTTGATGCTTTGGTAACCAGATATATACGCTGATGACCTAGACGTGAATAAATTTCACAATCGCACAATTACCAGTGGTTCTTCACATTGAAATAATTCTTAGCTCACCTGAGCACAAAGAGCACATGTGGAGCTGTGAGTATTGTTGGATTTCTGTTGTTTGTCCGTCGTTAAAAATTGACTTTTCTAGAAACGTTTGAAATGACGTTGAAAGTGCGCATTGTCAAGGGTACATGCTCGTCAGTCTGACAAAAAGGCGAGAATATATGTTACGTCGTACGACGATTCAATTTTCAGATTGTCCCAAATGACGGTGTTGTGCGTTGTCGTAACATATATTCCCGCCATTAACGGGCCAAACGTCATTTCAAACGTTTTCGCGTGAAGATCAATTGGTTTGGTTCACATTTAAACCGATCTTACTAAATCTTTGTCAGAATTTACGTCTTAAAAAGTCTAGTTCAAAGCTTGGTTAAGTGGACACAAAAAACGATCTTTATGAAACTTTATCAACCACTATCGTACTAGTATGTGTTTTAATCTGGGATTTTATGCGGCGAAAGTGTGCCTTTTTGACACATAAGAAAGTCCTGTTTATGCGTTGAAAATCACCGCATAAACATGGTCGATTTCGTTTATGCGGGGAAGCTGTTATGCGGCGTTACAAAGCGAAATCTAACACATTTGTTAAATCTATTTTACCGTGCTTCATTCATTTTCAGTACCACTTTATGTAATAGTTAGATGACATAAAATGAATTATTAGTGATTAAGAATGTGTGGATTGAGCGTAGCGAACGAGTCCTTCTTAATCATTAAGAAATCACTTTATGTCATCTAATTGACACGAATAGGATAATAACATAAACATCGAAATCCCTTCGAACATCGCCATTTCATTCCGCATCACTCATTTTCCGCACTTAAAATTCGGAAAACACAAAACACGTTGGACCTTATCTGTAATATACACTTGAAAAATTTGATATAGTACGAATCCATACATAAATCCTGTAAATGATATGTTTTCTATACATCGTTGTGTAGGGGCGTATGGGTTATGAGGACCGACATCTAATGGCATAAGACAAATCCTGTAAATATGGTTGACAAACGGGCAGTGGTTTCTGAGTTTTCCCCAAAACGAGGGTTTATTTCAGTTTTTCCTCGGACAATCGACCACGTCTGTAAGCTCAGTCTTCTGTCAAGGATGTTGTTACCTCGACATATTGTGCTGATGTTGCAAGTTCATGCTGGTTCATGGTAATCGGTTTCCTAAGTGCTTGTCTGAGACTGCCAAAATAATAACATTGAATTAGTATTGTTTTTGTTGTTTTCTCATGGGGTTTATAGAATAGTACTCAGAGAAGAATAGTGAATAGCCGATGAGCACATCTGGTGTTCAAATGCTTGATCTGTATGTGCAGTAAATAGTTCACTAAAATATAAATATACTGTTAGTTAACTGAAATAAAGCTGAATTTGTACGATTTTAGGGAGGATGGCATCGGGCGCCCGTTGTTTCATATAAAAGTAGCTATAGGGTTTTTGACATTCTAGAGGTTCTAGACGAGTTAAAAGATGCTAGACCATTCTAAAGGTGCTAAACCATTCTAGACATTCTATGTCGCTCTAAAGGTGCTAGGCCATTCTAGGCGTTCTATGTCGCTCATACGGCTCTAGGCTATTCTAGACGTTCTATGTTGCTCTAGAGGTTCTAGGCAATTCTAGGCGTTCTATGTCGCCCAAGAGGTTCTAGGCCATTCTAGACGTTCTATGTTGCTCTAGAGGTTCTAGGCAATTCTAGGCGTTCTATGTCGCCCAAGAGGTTCTAGGCCATTCTAGACATTTAAAGTCACCCTAGAGGTTCTAGGCCATTCTAGGCGTTCTATGTCGCTCTAGAGGTTCTAGGCCATTCTAGGCGTTCTATGTCGCTCATACGGTTCTAGGCCTATCTAGGCGTTCTATGTCGCTCATACGGTTCTAGGCCATTCTAGGCGTTCTATGTCGCTCATACGGTTCAAGGCCATTCTAGACGTTCTATGTCGCTCTAGAGGTTCTAGGCCTATCTAGACGTTCTATGTCGCTCTAGAGGTTCTAGGCCTATCTAGGCGTTCTATGTCGCTCTAGAGGTTCTAGGCCATTCTAGACGTTCTATGTCGCTCATACGGTTCTAGGCCATTCTAGACGTTCTATGTCGCTCTAGAGGTTCTAGGCCTATCTAGACGTTCTATGTCGCTCTAGAGGTTCTAGGCCTATCTAAGCGTTCTATGTCGCTCATACGGTTCTAGGCCTATCTAGGCGTTCTATGTCGCTCTAGAGGTTCTAGGCCTATCTAGACGTTCTATGTCGCTCTAGAGGTTCTAGGCCTATCTAGGCGTTCTATGTCGCTCTAGAGGTTCTAGGCCATTCTAGACGTTCTATGTCGCTCATACGGTTCTAGGCCATTCTAGACGTTCTATGTCGCTCTAGAGGTTCTAGGCCTATCTAGACGTTCTATGTCGCTCTAGAGGTTCTAGGCCTATCTAAGCGTTCTATGTCGCTCATACGGTTCTAGGCCTATCTAGGCGTTCTATGTCGCTCTAGAGGTTCTAGGCCTATCTTGGCGTTCTATGTCGCTCTAGAGGTTCAAGGCCTATCTATGCGTTCTATGTCGCTCATACGGTTCTAGGCCATTCTAGACGTTCTATGTCGCTCATACGGTTCTAGGCCATTCTAGACGTTCTATGTCGCTCTAGAGGTTCTAGGCCTATCTAGACGTTCTATGTCGCTCTAGAGGTTCTAGGCCTATCTAAGCGTTCTATGTCGCTCATACGGTTCTAGGCCTATCTAGACGTTCTATGTCGCTCTAGAGGTTCTAGGCCTATCTAAGCGTTCTATGTCGCTCATACGGTTCTAGGCCTATCTAGGCGTTCTATGTCGCTCTAGAGGTTCTAGGCCTATCTTGGCGTTCTATGTCGCTCTAGAGGTTCAATGCCTATCTATGCGTTCTATGTCGCTCATACGGTTCTAGGCCATTCTAGACGTTATATGTCGCTCATACGGTTCTAGGCCTATCTAGACGTTCTATGTCGCTCTAGAGGTTCTAGGCTATTCGAGACGTTCTATGTCGCTCTAGAGGTTCTAGGCTGTTCTAGACGTTCTATGTCGCTCTAGAGGTTCTAGGCCATTCTAGGCGTTCTATGTCGCTCATACGGTTCTAGGCCTATCTAGGCGTTCTATGTCGCTCATACGGTTCTAGGCCATTCTAGGCGTTCTATGTCGCTTATACGGTTCAAGGCCATTCTAGACGTTCTATGTCGCTCTAGAGGTTCTAGGCCTATCTAGGCGTTCTATGTCGCTCTAGAGGTTCTAGGCCATTTTAGACGTTCTATGTCGCTCTAGAGGTTCTAGGCCATTCTAGACGTTCTATGTCGCACTAGAGGTTCTATGCCATTCTAGACGTTCTATGTCGCTCATACGGTTCTAGGCCATTCTAGACGTTCTATGTCGCTCACACGGTTCTATGCTATTCTAGGCGTTCTATGTCGCTCTAGAGGTTCTAGGCCATTCTAGGCGTTCTATGTCGCTCATACGGTTCTAGGCCTATCTAGGCGTTCTATGTCGCTCATACGGTGCTAGGCCATTCTAGACGTTCTATGTCGCTCAAGAGGTGCTAGGCCATTCTAGACGTTTTATGTCGCTCTAGAGGTGTTAGGCCATTGTAAGCGTTCTATGTCGCTCTAAAGGTGATAGGACATTCTAGACGTTCTATGTCGCTCTAAGGTGCTAGGCCATTCTAGACGTTCTGCGTCGCTCTAGAGGTGCTAGGTCATTCTGGACGTTCTGCGTCGCTCTAAAAGTGCTAGGCCATTCTAGAGGTTCTGCGTCGCTCTAAAGGTGCTAGGCCATTCTAGACGTTCTATGTCGCTCTAAAGGTGGTAGGCCATTCTAGACGTTCTCTGTCGCTCTAAAGGTGCTAGGCCATTCTAGACGTTCTGCGTCGCTCTAGAGGTGCTAGGCCATTCTAGAGGTTCTATGTCGCTCTAAACGTTCTGCGTCGCTCTAGAGGTGCTAGGCCATTCTAGAGGTTCTATGTCGCTCTAGAGGTGCTAGGCCATTCTAGAGGTTCTATGTCGCTCTAGAGGTTCTAGGCCATTCTAGAGGTTCTATGTCGCTCTAGAGGTTCTAGGCCATTCTAGAGGTTCTATGTCGCTCTAGAGGTTCTAGGCCATTCTAGACGTATATGTCGCTCTAGAAGTTCTAGGCCATTATAGACGTTCTATGTCGCTCTAAAGGTGCTAGGCCATTCTAGACGTTCTATGTCGCTCTAAAGGTGCTAGGCCATTCTAGACGTTCTATGTCGCTCTAAAGGTGGTAGGCCATTCTAGACGTTCTATGTCGCTCTAGAGGTTCTAGGCTATTCTAGACGTTCTATGTCGCTCTAGAGGTTCTAGGCCATTCTTGACGTTCTATGTCGCTCTAGAGGTTCTAGGCTATTCTAGACGTTCTATGTCGCTCTAGAGGTTCTAGGCCATTCTTGACGTTCTATGTCGCTCTAGAGGTTCTAGGCCATTCTAGACGTTCTATGTCGCTCTGGAGGTTCTAGGCCATTCTAGACGTTCTATGTCGCTCTGGAGGTTCTAGGCCATTCTAGACGTTCTATGTCGCTCTGGAGGTTCTAGGCCATTCTAGGCGTTCTATGTCGCTCTGGAGGTTCTAGGCCATTCTAGACGTTCTATGTCGCTCTAGAGGTTCTAGGCCATTCTTGACGTTCTATGTCGCTCTAGAGGTTCTAGGCTATTCTAGGCGTTCTATGTCGCTTTAGAGGTTCTAGGCCATTCTTGACGTTCTATGTCGCTCTAGAGGTTCTAGGCCATTCTTGACGTTCTATGTCGCTCTAGAGGTTCTAGGCTATTCTATGCGTTCTATGTCGCTCTAGAGGTTCTAGGCCATTCTTGACGTTCTATGTCGCTCTAGAGGTTCTAGGCTATTCTATGCGTTCTATGTCGCTTTAGAGGTTTTATGCCATTCTATGTCGCTCTAGAGGTTTTAAGCCATTCTTAGGTGTGAACTTTTCTAGAGGTTCTAGGCCATTCTAGAGGTTCTAGGCCATTCTAGATGTTCTTGGCCATTCTAGAGGCTCTATGCCATCCTAGAAGTTCTAGGCCATCCTAGAGGTTTAGGCCATGATAGAGATCTAGGCCATTCAAGATGTTTACAATGTATTTATTATTTGAGGGCCTAGTGCAAAAAAAGAAATTCATGTACTTGTTTAAGTTGCGATTGGAAAAATAAGGCTTCCAAAATTTAAGTCCATTGAAGCAAAAGGTATCCGAATGTGTAAAACGCCTTTTTTCAATAGGCTGTTTATAGAAAATAAATGTTGGCATATTTGACATTGTTCTGTTACAGTGCCAAACGGGGACGTTTGGCCTGGGGAAATGGTGGACAGGCTGGTGGAATCAACCGTGGTTGCAGCAAAGGGCAGAGTCAAGGCCGAAGAGGAAACAGATTTTAATTAGGATTTTGGAGTGTAAATGGTTTTTAATAATGATTATAATTCTGATAATTATAAGATCAGAAAAGCATGTGTTAAAAGTCTTAACTTAAATATTGTATGACTAGCTGAATCACATTTGAAATGTAATGAACAAATATTTTTGAATGGCTATAAATGGTTTGGAAATAATGGTGATGACATTCACATTAATGCCTAGTCAGGATCAGGCGGAGTAGGTTTATTTGTAAAAGATGATCTTTTTTCTGAATATGATGTTTCTGTATTATATCCCTCTTTCGAGGGTATGTTATGAGTCTGTCTTAAACATAAGTTTTCAAAAATATGTTTATATTGTTGTGTTTGTTATTTACCTCCAAAATCATCAATACAATTAACTGATGTTAACACATTTTGTGCCAATTTCAGTACAGCCAAATGCAGATAATGTCATTTTTCGGGAAAATAGTATTCAAAATGTTGTTTTTTTCGGGTGATGTATGTGAGATGCTTTTTGGAACTGTGAACTCCTTAGAACAAAGCATTCAAACTCAAGAAAATATTGATCAATCCTATACATTACTGTCCTCACTGATAGAGTGTAAATTGTTTGATAGAGTGCCTCATAGGAAAACAGTGTCTGTGAGCTCTGTTAATAATAAGAAAAAAAATTATACAAACCTTGGTGGAGTGAATTTTTAACTGAGGGATGGAATGATGTTTGTGTACATTAAAACTATTGGCTTGTAGCCACTGATAGATCTAGACGGCCATGAATATTTTGTACTGTAGTAAACGTAAATTATTTGACAAGGAAGTACACAAAAGTAAACGTAGATATTGGTATAAATTGCAGTGTGAGTTACTTGAATCTGTTGAAAAAGATTCAAATACATTTTGGAAAATATTGGTAAAACTGGTGTAGTAAAAAGATGCATAGAATACATATGGAAATTGTTAATACAATGAAATCATGGATCTGTAGAATATGATGCTTTTACAGTGTGAGATCACTAGAAATGTAAATTTAGTAACTTGCTAAATAATGAGTCCTCAGTTGGGAGTTGTAATGATTCACTTATAAATAGTTTAAATGGTGGAACTTTTTAAGATCTGTATTTTTGAAGTTAATAAAGCCGTCGAAAAGGCACGGCAGCAAAAGAGTTCCGGAGGTTGATAACATTTCATATAACGTTTTTAGAAATGATATTGAAACGGGCAAAACTCCGTCAGATTGGGGTAAGGGGGTTCTGAGCCCAATTCTTAAGCCAGTTATGGCTGACCCAAGGCAACCTCTTAATTATAGGCGTCTTATCTTGCTCTAACCATGTTTAAGTTGTAGTGTTCTGTTCTCATTGAGAGACTTCCTCAATGGTTAGATAATAATAGTAAAATTGTAGTGAAGTACTGCTGATCATTAATCATCACTTAGTTCTGTATTTCTGGATTAGAAAAACAATCCGCTTTTTCAGCATTTATAGACTTTAGTAGGGCAAACGACTATGTTAATCGATCATTATTATGTTGTAAGCCGAAAAACACGCAATACAGGCAGCTGATAAGAATGTGAATATACGTCTATACGTCAAGGTAAATGGCATACTGTCAGAACGGTTCAACATAAATCAAGTTTTAAGACAGGGGTGTATTTTGTCCCCGATTTTATTTAATTGCTTTATCAATGATTTAGCTATAAGAATAAAAGTCCTAGACGTAGGAAAAGACGTTGGCAACAAAAAAAATATCCATATTCCTACATACAGATGATATTGTATTATTAGCCTCTAATAAGAATGATCTGCAACAGATGTTAAATATTCTATTTATCAGATTGGTGTTATACAAAAAGCATGATTGTAAATTATAAGAAAAGAAAATTGTACACATAAGAAGTAATACTATGTGTAAAACAGACTTTAATTTCTCATGTGGTAATATGTCACTTTGCTAATAGATATGTGTATCTTTGCATAATTTTCGATGAACATCTGGACTTCAACATTGATGCCAAGTTTGTATCACAGGTAGCAAGCAGATCTTAGGGGGCATTGATTGCAAAGTTCAAATTGTTTGGTGGTATGCCTCGTCATGTTTATAAAAACATATATGACTCAACGGTCTTGCCAGTATTAACATAAGGGGCAGACATGATTTGGGGTACTCGAAAACTTTCATGTATTAAACACTTCTGATGTTGATGGTGATATATGCTCGGAACCAGTGTTTGTTAAACAGTTAAAATGTATTGCAAACTTTTGGTATAGACTGTCGGCTATGGATCAGACAAGACTAAATTTCAAGATTTCTGAATGTCTTTCATATGCCAATAGGAACTGTAAAAACTAGCATTCTAGAGTAAAGAGTATTCTGTGTAAATCTCATTGTGGATATAATATAGACTTCACTAGCCCTTCGAACGAGAACATAGTCTATTTAAAACACTTTTAAGTGCCGCAATGTATGTATGGGTAGATGCGTGGCTCATATCAGTAAATTGTTTTATGGCTAAAACTGGTCATAGTGGAAACAAATTAAGATTGCATCTGAAATTTAAATTTGAATGTGAAACTGAACACTGTGTTAATAAATTAATGCCATATAGTGATAGATCAGCACTTGCATAGATCAGAAGTGATGTTGCGCCAATAAGGTTAGAGACAGGTAGATATGAAAGGCTAGATGTTAATGATAGGATTTGTCCAATTTGTAATATTGAGATAGAAGATGAAATGCATGTGCTACTGACCTGTTCAACATATACTGAAATTCGTCAATTACTGTTTCAAAAAGCTAGTAGTGTTAATACAATGTTCAACTCATAAAATGATACTGAAAAGCTGTGCTTCCTCTTATCTGCTGAGAGAATTGTAAAATTTACTGTCAAATCATGCCTAAATATGTTAAAACTTAGAAGGAATGTGTTACACTTCTAAAGTAGAAATTGTTGTGCCATTAATGGAGCTTTTATCTGGATCTGTTTTATATTCCTTTTTAACTTTACATGTACTACCTTTTTAAAATGAAAATAATATGATAAGTTATATGTTCATTTTTTTTTACTTTTTAAATATCTATAAATATAAAATATGTGAAAATGCCTAACATTTTAAGTACTGCTTTGGATTAATCAGAAAACATAAAAAAAAATCACATATGCAACTTTAATAAACTTTTAGGTAACAAGAACAATTTTATTAATTGTTCTTTTGGTTAAGTGATAAACGAACGTTTTATGTATTTGTTTTATAATGTTAACATTTGTGACATAAAAACATTTTAGTTTTTAAATATTGTATTAAGTCTCCTATAACTTTAATGTCAGTGGCAAAGTACTTGTGGATATGTATTTTATTAGTTATATGAACTGTATATTTGATGTACATTGATTAGACGTAAATAAACTATAAAATATACACAGTATATATGATCTTTAACAATATGATCAGCTAATTATAACCATTGCTATGGCATAATTGCAAACGGAAGTTTATCAATTATAACAGAAATGTTGTCATTTTTATAATCATTTTCATTGTCAAACTGACGCAATCCTAATTCTTTATAAACGTCTGAGCAATGTACGTTTATAATTTCATTCACACGAAATGACATTTCATGTCTATAGTTAAACGGATGAAACCCTGCTGCCTTATGATTGACATGTTCACCTTTTTTAAAAACAGTGACTGCACCCTCCTTTGGTGGACCAATGTTGAGAAAATCATACAACATGTGTAACTTGTCTTCGTATCCGTCAAAGTCCTCGTACTGCAGTAAAATCACCCTACCAGGAAATTTTGCTTTTAATATTTTACCGGCAGAAATATCATCAGTCAAACGGGAGCACAATACCTCAGCATCATCACTTTTTTTCGAATCAGTATTGACGAATTTTCTGTACCATGTGGTTGTAAGTCGGCTGTTCATTGATCCGCGCGGGTCTCTAAACAGCAGGACCATCTTTAGTCGAGGATTTGACTCAAGCATTGATCCAACTATTTCGACATCTATACGTAAGATTTTCACCATTCTGTGTTGTGAGTGTTTACAGCTGTCTTGTAATACATGTGCACACCTTTGGACGTGTCTGTTGCCAAGGTTTTTAGTGCAGTTGACAAACGGTCTCCAACTGGCAGCTGAAGAAGCAAAACACATAGATATACACATGTAGTGCAGTAATGCCGTTTTGCCTTGAGTGACTGTCATTATTATTTTTATTAATGAAATAACGAGCTAACAAGACATTTCATATAAGAAGATGTTGCAATTTAAAAGTTTCACAAAAGTAAGATGAACATGGATATGAATTTTTGTATTGAACATTTAAAATAGCGTCAACATTATGTGTTACCCCAAAAAGGTTTGGAAGCAAGACGTGCCAATGTCATAGTCCACTTTATTGAAAAATAATAACATAGACAGTTACAGTGTGTGTATACCACGTGGTGAATTACGTCATATATGCTACGTCGGAAGGGAACATTTTGCTTAAATTGAAGACATAAAACAATGATAACCTTTTGTTTACTACACCATTTTAAACGAAACGAAGAGCTGTCTATACCGCTTTAAGAGCCCAACTTTCGTTTTATTTCCGGAGTTTGATAAGGTGATTAGTTTCATCAAACACTTCGACAAACCAGTTTCCAAAATAATGTTTTGACAGTGTTCCATCAGACGGCTGTTTTGTAGAAAGGTTTGTCGAAGTGTTTTAAGAAACTTAGCTCTCGATCAAACTCTGGTAAAAGGCCGAATGCGGGGCTCCGTAAGCGGCGTAGACTGCGCTACGTTTCATTTAAATTGGTGGGAAATAGTGATGTTATCTTTGTTTAAAGTCTTTAATCAAAGCAAACTGTTTCCTTTCAACGTAGCATTTATGACGCAATTTATACAAAAAAGTGTTAACATAATAAATTTCGTACGTGTCAATTTCCAGATGTAATCTAGAGAGGATATCTGATTAACACGCCTGGCGACGTTACAGGAGAAGATGTCAGACAAATGACTGATTGCATTTACTGCAGATTTCTCGTCTGCCTCCGAGCTAGAGGGAAAATATAAAGTTGAGAATGAATGAGCCCGTACGAAGTGTTCATACGTTTTTATGGTAACTTATAACGATCACGTTGTCTGCATACATCGTACAGAACGAATACGCTATATTTCTTTCATGCTTTTTGATGAAATATGGAGTTTTATCAGTGAAATGACAACAGTGAAAATATCAATTTATATTTTCACTGCAAAATAAGGAGTGAAAATATCAATTTTCAAAACTACTTTAAAATCCATTGCAGTGACTTGATCTGAACAGAACACTTTACTTTGATCCAAAACCTTTTGGCAATTAAAATTTTTAAATTTAAAGAAATGTTACATAAGTTTAAATAAAGATATATTTGAAAATTAACAAATTACCGTTTATCAGAGAAATGTTTATCCCGTTTTTCAAACGTTTTATAGATCTTGAAGCTGAATGTTCGAACATTTGCTTTCATACCAAACATATTACAGATGTTAAACAACTGTTCGAACGTAAATAAAATGTTATATCATCGTTCAAATGTATTTTGAACTGTTTGTCGTTGTTATACGTAAAACGAACTTCCCGGAAAATTCAACCAACAATTTGCAAATTTACTGATACTTTTTTACCCCACCCACGCCTCAAAAGTTGTCAACAAACTAGCGTGGTCCTCATCATTACCTGGAAATCGACCTTTCGTCAAGCAAAACAGACTGGTCTCTGACAGTAAGATAACTGAATATCCATGTATCATGAACACACTCTAAAACTAAGAAAAATGTTTGACATCCAATGATTATCCGCAATTATTTTGCTTACACATTCGACCTTTCAATTTTTTCATTCAATAAATAGCGGCGTAGTAATTTGGTTATGTATTCATGGCCCGCTTAAAATAAAAGTGTTTTCGTTATTTTTTTAACATAGATGTACTAATAAAACTTCATTGATCTTACTAAAGAATATCAGAGAACTTTTTCTCAACAAACCGGAAATAGAAAAATGACAGCTACGTCATCAGCTATTATATACATAGAATTTCCGTGAGGGGCGTCCTACGGTTAGCGGCGTAAAAAACACCCTTTTTAAAAAAGGGGGTAATTAAGAAAATAAATTAAAATACTAATAAAACACCGAAAATAAGCATCAAAGAAACATGCTTCGCCATTCGAGAACTATGTTTTTATATGACACTCTTGAAATATAATACAATCTTACACTGAAATAAACAAATATCCTCTATCCACTTATTTAAGAAGGTAACGAATAACTGTCACATTGTCATAAGAATTTGCCTTCTGAAACACTGAATGAAGAATCTGGTAACTTTATGAACGCAATAGTTACTTCTTTAAGAAGGTAACGAATTCTTATAACATTGTCAGATGAGCTGAAGGCAGAGAGACTGTGAAATGTTTAAAGTGCTGTAAATTAAAGATTTAAGACCATGTTATCAGCACTGTGTCCCAAAGAGATGAGCGAAGAATCTGTGAATTTTTTAAACCGCTATACAGTAAACACACTTTTGTGAGGAAAATTCACGTATTAAGACCATATTGTAACAGAATGTGTCCAAAAGAGATGAGCGAAGAAATAGTGTACTTTAAGGACATGTACATTTTCTCGATGTGTATTTTGAAAGGTAACGGATTAAGACCACGAGAACGTGCACAGTGACGTCATTTTCACGAAAATAAAAATGGCCGCCGTATACATGGTAGGCAAACATTTAAGCATTAAAAGCTTTAAAGGAATTAAAATGGAACTATCGGTGCAAGAAAATATGAAATTAGTTTTACCAATAATGACACCTTCCGTGTTTCAGTAACGAGTGCTACCCGTAACCGTACCGGATGTTTACATTCGGTAAACATCATAATGCAGCGAGACAAGGAAACGTTTTGTTGAAATGTTTTCTTTTACACTATTTGCTGAGAAATGTTAATTATTCCAGCGAAATGGCTAGGGTCATTCAAGCAGAGATGCTATTGAAACTGCTCCTAGGCTTGATCGACTCTAGCTGTGCTAACCTATTGAAATTAACATCAAAATCAGGCGATGTAAAACAGGAAATATTTGAAGAATGGAAATATTGCAGGCTTATTCTGAAAACACATATGAAATTTTTTTGAATTCCAGTCACTTGTTATTTTTCACAGCTAATGCCATTCAAAACATTTTGTTATATTTCATTTTAAAACTTTCAGACTACATGAACATGCTAAGCATATGACAAATTCTTTATTATTCCACAAAATAATGTTTAAATTCATTTGAAATCATTGACAAATAAAAACATATGTATTATACAGGATAAAACATGGTTGACCATGGCTTCTGGTTGATAATTACCCCAGTGAAAATAATTGCCCTCGGGCAATTATTCCTTTCACTGGGGCAATTATCCACCAAAAGCCATGGTCAACCATGTATTATTCTATAAGTATACGATACTTGTACTGTTTTGAAAGGCAACCAAATACTATTAATAGATGGAGATTCGTAACGCAACTACAGACTACTTATTCCCTGGGAAGCCGCAATCTAAGGGTGTGGTTCTTGGGTGGTATGCAATATTCAACTTAAGTTAATCTTAGGGTCATACATCAATGACTTTATTCACTATATTAGTCAGTTATTACAACAAATAATCCGATTAGCTTCATCTTTCTTAGATCCGATTAAGACCAATATTGAATATCAGCCATGTTCTTTATTATTTATACTTTTTTATACTTTTACAAAAGGTATCCGAATGTTATGTTGAAATGCAGATTTGTAACGTTGGTTGCAGACAACTTGTCCGACGTGGAGCTTGGTGTTGTTCTTTACTATTTAAACTTGTTCGAAAGGTAGCGGATTGCTATGTCAGAAAGGACACCCATGTTGTAATCTACATGTGTCACGTACTCTGAGGAGCTTAAAGGTAATGAGTGTACTCTATATAGCTTTCAATTGAAAAGAAGGTAACGTATACATATGTCAAATGGGAGTTCAACTGTGCTATCTTTTTCCGTAAAGCTGGAGGGAGTTTGATCCTAACCATTATGACTATGAATATTTATCTCGTGTTTAATGTTTGTACATTTTAACTTTCCCGACTTCATAATTACTACACGTTGACTAAGGTCAGTAAACAAAAGTTTTACTAAAAAGTAAAAAAAAATCTTATCATACATGTTTCTACAGCTTGGCTTCGAGTATTCGCAAAGGAGGTTGCGTCCCTTTAAGTAGTTCTTAATTCGTCCTTCTGCCAGCGGTTCGTACCAATAAAACACGTCCGCACGACGCCCTAACAAGTCCCCGAGAAAAGTAGATCCTGTTCTCTTGTAGGCAATTAACATTATATCTGTACCTCCTTGAGATAAAACTGTAAATAAAAGAAGTTCATATTTAAAATACAGGTTTCTTTTGACTCGTCTAATCTATTAATTGTATATGAAAATCATTATCGTATTAATACGATACCACATAAGTTTCAAAGTTAAAGATTGATTGACATTTCTCTTACATGCTTAACTATTAATTTTTTTCCATTAGATAAGTATTTCTCTTCTTTTTTTCGAATCAACCAGTTGGCTGCCAAAATAATGGTTAAACATGAAAATATTATGTCGTATACTCTAACAAATATCTGTAAGTCTGTTATTGATATGGCCCACATGCAAATTCATTTAAAAGTGTTAAACCTTCCTTCGGTCTGCTTTCCAATATTTCTGTCAGCCTGCCTGTGTTTACCCAACCTGAAATTTATTTATTTTTATTTTGTCTTCTTGTGTCAAAGTAACTGTGGTGATTTTCTTTCAGGTTAATTATTTTTATTTGCTAAAACAAAGCCAATGGTTTACTTCTAAAATGTTTTGAATATTATCCGAATAATCTGCTATTTGCAAACATGGTACATTGTTTTCTGTCGAGCTAATTAAAGCTGCACTCTCACAGATTGAACTTCTTAACATTTTTTTTTTGTCTTGGAAAGAGCCAATTTTTGCGAACATCCATGGAAACCAATTATATAAGACTGCTGACAAAAAATTAGATCGCATATTTTCATATTTAAGTTCAAAAATTAATGTTTTATGCATTTTTCTTAAACCGTTAGTAACCGTTAGTTTTTGTCACTTTCAAAACACTTTATATCTAATTTAAGCATAGAAAATTTATATAAACAGGCGGTTAATCAAAATAGAATAATGGTCGTAATAAATATTTTCAAAATAAACAAATGCTATATAAATAAAGAAAAAGCCATACAACCATGCTTAGTATCCAGGGCGAAAAACAACATTGTCAGTCCAAAAAGGACGAAAACTAAAATCAAAGTTGATTTATTTTGTCTCATTATATCAAACTCAATCCATTTATTGCTATAAAACAAATTGACAGGTTTCCACCTACTATTGAACAAACTATTGTGAAAATAGGCCGTTAAATGTATAATGATGTTAAGTCATGTGTAAAACACACGGACAAGCTGTCAGACTTTTTTTTGGAATGTCATTGGCTTATTTCAAGGAAAGATCCCTTCGCCGATATTGTTTAACGTATTAACCTGTTCAACCGTGTATGACTTTGACTTACACGAGAATATGAACTCAGGATTAATGCTAGACCAGCTGTCAATATGCATGATGATGTTTGCCGACGACTGTGTTTTATTAGGCGAAAAAGGATTACAAAGTAACATTGGCATGTCATATCTGTACTGTGAACAATGACAGCTTCAAGTCAACAAGTACCAATGTAATGGTTTTCCGCAAGGCTGGTCAGTAACGACAAAGTGACATATTTAAGTATAACGGTGAAGACGAAGAAGTAGTAGACACGTCTTCAGGTCTTTAGGTGAGGCAATAGTGTGTACAGTGAGGCAAGAGTATATACGGTACGGCAAGAGTATATACGGTATGGCAAGAATTTTTACGCTGAAGCAAGAGTATGTACGTTATGGCAAGAATATCTACGCTGAAGCAAGAGTATATACGGTAAAGCAAACTATTGTACAGTATTGCACGAGTATGTACGGTGATGAAAATTATACTTAGTAGTATTTACTTCACAAACGACCAGAGAGCGTAAGTTATGAACAAGTGCCAATTACAGCCACTAGGGTTACGGGTGATGTAATTCTGTTGCACAACGTTTTCAAGGATAACGTACATACCTGTTGTAGCTATGAACACTTTTCACAAGTTAAAGATGTCACCTTAACACTAAATTGTGCAGATAAAATATGTATTCTCCACCCAACATATATACATAAGTACACGAACACAGTGTTCAAAAACGTAGTCAATTTAAAAAAAAAATCATATCTAATTTAATCATAGAAACAAATATATAAACAGACGGTAAATCAAATAATGGTCGGTCGTAATGAGTATTTTTCAAAATATAAAAATGCTATATTAATATTGATAAGTTTACAATAAATCAGTAAAGCCATCAAACCGTTCTTAGTATCCAGTGTGAAAAATAATATTGTTAGTCCAAATAGGACGAAAACTAAAATCAAAGTTGACTGTTTTTGTCTCATAATTTCAAACTCAATCCGTTATTGTAATAAAACAAAGTGAGGGTTTTCAACAATTATTGGAAAAAACATTTGTGACAATAATGTTTTTGTCCTCTGGCAGTTTATGTGGCTAGTTTTGATATCAGAATTTCAAGAAACTAAACTAAGCAACGCTGACGTGGTTAACAGAGAAAGTTAAACATTTATTTAAAACAAATCATGAATAGAAATCCACTCAAAGGCCTGGTAGAATATTAACCTTTGTTAAAAATAATTTTGTTAATTTTTATAAATAAATCCAAGCATCGAAATGGACTAAATATATTCAATGGTTCAAAGCTTACAAAAATGTTTAACATTCAAACGAAAATCTTGTTTGCGTCGGATAACAGTGAAGTTCATTCAAAGGATACGATTGTATGAAATATTTGGAACAAATTGAAAATTTAAAAAAAAATAAAAAATAAGTTTGTTGTCGAAATGGACGATTTAAAAGCTAAAAGTGGCAATCTCTCAGACGTTTCTAAGTTCGATGAAATATTTTATACATAAACTTTAACGTTGAACGAATTAGACAGCAGCTCATACCCAGCAACATGTCAATTACATGGACTTATCAAGATTTCAATATTTATGGATATATCAAAACTCGCTTTCAGTTATGCAAGGGTCGTTACCTTGTTTCACTATAGCTCACTTCTATAGAACATATAGTAATAAAAACGCCAGCTTCGCCTCGGTCGACAGTATTTACCTCATGGTGATAATATACATGGTCACCCTCAAGGCAGTCAATATTTGTATAATAACAATTGATAGATGAACTTTTAATAGAGGTATAGGTAAAAACACAGAAAAGTCGACTTTATTTCAGAGTTATGAGCTCTTGAACCATATCTTTCACTTTCTGATGTACATGAAGATACTATTTCAGTTATAGATTTAAAAGCTAATTGGGATAATGGTTTAGCCTAAGGATAGTAATAGAAAGGATGTTTAAGAGAACTTAGCAGGGGCGGGTCCAGGAATTGACGTTAGAGGGGTTGTAACTTAGGGGTGCAACCTTTTGACATGCGCCCCTCCCCCAGAACCATAAGTATATGGCATAAACTGTGTGCATGGGGATTTGGGATTACTCCATCAAGAAAATTTTGACAATTTGTAGTCGGAAAAAATTGCATTATGAGCGTATTTTATTTATTTTTTTCTCTCCGATAATGACATAAAAAGTAAACTTGGAGAATTTAAGAGGGGGCGCGCGCCGGGTGATGCCCAATCTAAATCCGCTAGTGCTTAGGTAACCAAAGAAACACGGAAGAAATAGTCAAGGCTTGTGGGTTTACTTGTGCAGTAAGACAAGAATACATTTGGGATTTCTATGTAAAAGCACAAGAAGTAATAAAAAGTTTCTTAATAAAATTGGTTTAAAAAGATTCTTCAACAGATAGAGCTGATTTCCATAGCTTTTGCCAAATATATATTGCATATAAGTCTGCTTAAAATTAAGTTGAGTTTGTAAATACTATTAGTAATGCTGTCAATATGTTTTAACAAGCTTTTAATCAGGAAATTTGAAACGTGGCATACAAGTAAATACTCGTAATACATGAATAGCTTAAAGGCTTACCTGGTACATTTAAAATGAGCGCAGTGGCTAGCGCATTCGCTTCTCACCTAGGCGAACAGGGCTCGAATCCAAGGTCTGGGAGCATGTGAGTTTGGTTTGTTGTCACCAAGTCGGAAAAGTGGGTTTCCTCCGGGTACTCCGGATTCCCCCCACAACACAAGAACATCGTGCCGACGAAAGCGATTAATTTAATGTTGCCAACACTTGTTTAACAGTCGTAGTTAACAAAATATATTTTAACTAAACTTAACTACTTTATAATGCCATTTTGAAATTACTTTATGGGCATATTAGTGACATTTTAAATAATGGATAGTATCAAAACAAAATATTTTCAGAGAGTTTGTATTAAAGGGACTGTACTCCGTATGATGAAATATCGAAAAAAAAAATCGAAATCTGACATAAACTTGGTATTGATGTGTACAAAGCATTGAAACTTACTAACTGAAATACCATATAGTTTACAATTAATTTATGTTTAGCAGTTATTTCGTATTTTTCCATTAAAAAAGATTACTGGGTACGTCTACCTAGTTGGCATTTTTTTTACAATTATGAAATCAAAGCGTCAAACATTCAATTAAATAATTGTTCTGAGATTCGTTACAGATTATTTTTTTTGGTGCCAATCTGGTGTCCCTTTAAGACGTTGATGTCTTGGTTGTCCGGCTAGCGCAGTGGTTAGCGCACTCGCTTCTCACAAAGGCGACGCGGGTTCGATTCCCGGCCCGGGCGCATGTGAGTTTGGTTAGTTGTCAACAAGACGGACAGGTGGGCTTTCTCCGGTTACTCCGGTTTCCCCCACAACACAAGGCCACACTCTCGCGCAACATCGTGCAAACGAGAATGACTTAGTATAAGCTATCATAGCTTTTTTCATTGTGTATCTTGGCTGAATGCCTGTATTAAGACATTGTGTATCTTTGCTGAGTGTCTGTATTAAGACGTTGTGTATCTTTGCTGAGTGTCTGTATTAAGACATTGTGTATCTTGGCTGAGTGCCTGTATTAAGACATTGTGTATCTTTGCTGAGAGTCTGTATTAAGACGTTGTGTATCTTGGCTATATGCCTGTATTAAGACGTTGTGTATCTTGGCTATATGCCTGTATTAAGACGTTGTGTATCTTGGCTGAGTGCCTGTATTAAGACGTTATGTATCTTGGCTATATGCCTGTATTAAGACATTGTGTATCTTGGCTGAGTGCCTGTATTAAGACATTTTGTATCTTGGCTGAGTGCCTGTATAAATACGTTGGTTATCTTGGCTGAGTGTCTGTATTAAGACATTGTGTATCTTGGCTGAGTGCTTGTATTAAGACATTGTGTATCTTGGCAATATGCCTGTATTAAGACGTTGTGTATCTTGGCTATATGCCTGTATTAAGACATTGTGTATCTTGGCCGAGTGCCTGTATTAAGACATTGTGTATCTTGGCTGAGTACCTGTATTAAGACATTGTGTATCTTGGCAATATGCCTGTATTAAGACGTTGTGTATCTTGGCTATATGCCTGTATTAAGACATTGTGTATCTTGGCCGAGTGCCTGTATTAAGACATTGTGTATCTTGGCTGAGTACCTGTATTAAGACATTGTGTATCTTGGCAATATGCCTGTATTAAGACGTTGTGTATCTTGGCTGAGTGTCTGTTTTAAGACATTGTGTATCTTTGCTGAGAGTCTGTATTAAGACGTTGTGTATCTTGGCTATATGCCTGTATTAAGACGTTGTGTATCTTGGCTGAGTGCCTGTATTAAGACGTTATGTATCTTGGCTATATGCCTGTATTAAGACGTTGTGTATCTTGGCTGAGTGCCTGTATTAAGACATTTTGTATCTTGGCTGAGTGCCTGTATTAAGACATTTTGTATCTTGGCTGAGTGCATGTATAAATACGTTGGTTATCTTGGCTGAGTGTCTGTATTAAGACATTGTGTATCTTGGCTGAGTGCCTGTATTAAGACATTGTGTATCTTGGCAATATGCCTGTATTAAGACGTTGTGTATCTTGGCTATATGCCTGTATTAAGACATTGTGTATCTTGGCCGAGTGCCTGTATTAAGACATTGTGTATTTTGGCTGAGTACCTGTATTAAGACATTGTGTATCTTGGCAATATGCCTGTATTAAGACGTTGTGTATCTTGGCTATATGCCTGTATTAAGACATTGTGTATCTTGGCCGAGTGCCTGTATTAAGACATTATGTATCTTGGCTGAGTACCTGTATTAAGACATTGTGTATCTTGGCAATATGCCTGTATTAAGACGTTGTGTATCTTGGCTATATGCCTGTATTAAGACATTGTGTATCTTTGCTGATTGTCTGTAGTAAGACGTTGTGTATCTTGGCTGAGTTTCTGTATTAAGACATCGTGTATCTTGGCTGAGTGTCTGTATTAAGACGTTGTGTATCTTGGCTGAGTGTCTGTTTTAAGACATTGTGTATCTTTGCTGAGTGTCTGTATTAAGACGTTGTGTATCTTTGCTGAGTGTCTGTATTAAGACATTGTGTATCTTTGCTGAGTGTCTGTATTAAGACATTGTGTATCGTTGCTGTGTGTCTGTATTAAGACGTTGTGTATTTTTGTTGTGTGTCTATATTAAGACGTTGTGTATCTTTGCTGTGTGTCTGTATTAAGACGTTATGTATCTTGGCTGAGTGTCTGTATTAAGACATTGTGTATCTTTGCTGAGTGTCTGTATTAAGACGTTGTGTATCTTTGCTGAGTGTCTGTATTAAGACATTGTGTATCATTGCTGAGTGTCTGTATTAAGACATTGTGTATCGTTGCTGTGTGTCTGTATTAAGACGTTGTGTATTTTTGTTGTGTGTCTATATTAAGACGTTGTGTATCTTTGCTGTGTGTCTGTATTAAGACGTTATGTATCTTGGCTGAGTGTCTGTATTAAGACATTGTGTATCGTTGCTGAGTGTCTGTATTAAGACGTTGTGTATCTTTGCCGTGTGTCTGTATTAAGACGATATGTATCTTGGCTGAGTGTCTGTATTAAGACGTTGTGTATCTTTGTTGAGTTTCTGTATTAAGACGTTGTGTATCTTTGCTGAGTGTCTGTGTTAAGACGATATGTATCTTGGCTGAGTGTCTATATTAAGACGTTGTGTATCTTTGTTGAGTTTCTGTATTAAGACGTTGTGTATCTTTGCCGTGTGTCTGTATTAAGACGATATGTATCTTGGCTGAGTGTCTGTATTAAGACGTTGTGTATTTTTGTTGAGTTTCTGTATTAAGACGTTGTGTATCTTTGCCGTGTGTCTGTATTAAGACGATATGTATCTTGGCTGAGTGTCTGTATTAAGACGTTGTGTATCTTTGTTGAGTTTCTGTATTAAGACGTTGTGTATCTTTGCTGAGTGTCTTTATTAAGACGTTGTGTATCTTTGCCGTGTGTCTGTATTAAGACGATATGTATCTTGGCTGAGTGTCTGTATTAAGACATTGTGTATCTTTGCTGAGTGTCTGTTTTAAGACATTGTGTATCTTGGTTGAGTGTCGGTATTAAGACCTTGTGTATCTTGGCTGAGTGTCTGTATTAAGACGTTGTGTATCTTGACTGAGTGTCTGTATTAAGACGTTGTGTATCTTTGCTGAGTGTCTGTATTAAGACGTTATGTATCTTGGCTGACTGTCTGTATTCAGACATTGTGTCAAAGTCAGTAAGTAAGTAACAAGCAGGCAAGTTGGTAGGTGGGCTTGCGTATTGATAAGAACGCCAATGAAATGCGTAACGGAAAAGTTACTTTTTTTCACCGCGTGAACACGAAACGTAACTATTTACTTGTGGCTACACAATATGTAAAATACAGCTTTTAATGCTCAAACAGTTAGGTATATTGCAATCTTACACTGAAACAAATGATTATCATCAATACATGATTCTATTCTGACCAATTTATTAACTACGTTCCGCTTTCCTTCTATGATTCTATTCTGACCAATTTAAAAACAACGTTCCGATTTCCATCCATGATTCTATTCTGACAAATTTATAAACAACGTTGCACTTTCCATTCATGATTCTACTCTGACCAATTTATAAACAACGTTCCGCTTTCCTTCTATGATTCTATTCTGACCAATTTATAAACAACGTTCCGCTTTTCATCCATGATTCTATTCTGACCAATTTATAAACAATGGTGCACTTTCCATTCATGACTCTACTCAGATCAATTTATAAACAACGTTGTGCTCCATGATTCCATTCTGACCAATTTATAAACAGCGTTCCGCTTTCCATCCATGAGTCCATTCTGACCAATTTATAAACAACGTTGTGCTCCATGATTCCATTCTGACCAATTTATAAACAACGTTCCGCTTTCCTACTATGATTCTATTCTGACCAATTTATAAACAACGTTCCGCTTTTCATCCATGATTCTATTCTGACCAATTTATAAACAACGGTGCACTTTCCATCCATGATGCTACTCTGACCAATTTATAAACAACGTCCCGCGTTCCTACTATGATTCTACTCTGACCAATTTATAAACAACGTTCCGCTTTCCATCAATGATTCTATTCTTACCAATATATAAACAACGGTGCACTTTCCATCCATGATGCTACTCTGACCAATTTATAAATTGCTGCATGATTCCATTCGGACAAATATATAAACAACGTTCCGCTATCCATCCATGATTCCATTCTAACCAATTTCTAAACAACGTTCCGCTCAATGATTCCACTCTGACCAATTTATAAACAACGTTGTGTTCCATGATTCCATTCTAATCAATTTATAAACAACGTTCCGCTTTCCATGTATGATTCCCTTCTGACCAATTTATAAATAGCGTTCCGCTTTCCATGTATGATTCCACTCTGACCAATTTATAAACAGCGTTCCGCTTTCCATATATGATTCCACTCTGACCAATTTGTAACGTTCCGCTTTCCATCCATGATTCCATTCTAACCAATTTATAAACAACGGTGCACTTTCAATCCATGATTCTATTCTGACCAATTTATAAACAACAGTGCACTTTCCATCCATGATTCCACTCTGGCCAATTTATAAACAACGTTGTGCTTTCCATCCATGATTCCACTCTGACCAATTTATAAACAACAGTGCAATTTCCATCCATAATTCCATTGTGAACAATTTATAAACAACAGTGCACTTTCCATCCATGATTCCACTCTGACCAATTTATAAACAACGTTCCGCTTTCCCTCTATTATTCCATTATGACCAATTTATTAACAACGGTGCACTTTCCATCAATGATTCCATTCTGACCAATTGATAAACAACAGTGCACTTTCCTACTATGATTCTACTCTGACCAATTGATAAACAGCGTTGTGCTCCATGATTCCACTCTGACCAATTTATAAACAACGTTCCGCTTTCCCTCTATGATTCCCTTCTGACCACTTTATTAACAACGGTGCACTTTCCATCAATGATTCCATTCTGACCAATTTATAAACAACGGTGCACTTTCCTACTATGATTCTACTCTGACCAATTTATAAACAACGTTGTGTTCCGTGATTCCATTCTGACCAATTTATAAACAGCGTTCCGCTTTCCATCCATGAGTCCATTCTGATCAATTTATAAACAACGTTGTGCTCCATGATTCCATTCTGACCAATTCATAAACATGTTCCGCTTTCCTACTATATTTCTATTCTGACCAATTTATAAACAACTTTCCGTTCAATGATTCCATTCTGACCAATTTATAAACAACGGTGCACTTTCCTACTATGATTCTACTCTGACCAATTTATAAACAACGTTGTGCTCCATGATTCCATTCTGACCAATTTATAAACAGCGTTCCGCTTTCCATCCATGAGTCCATTCTGATCAATTTATAAACAACGTTGTGTTCCATGATTCCATTCTGACCAATTTATAAACATGTTCCGCTTTCCTACTATGATTCTATTCTGACCAATTTATAAACAACGTTCCGCTCCATGATTCAGTTCTGACCAATTTATAAACAACGTTCCGTTTTCCATTCATGATTCCATTCTGACCAATTTATAAACAACTTTCCGTTCAATGATTCCATTCTGACCAATTTATAAACAACGTTCCACTTTCCATGTATGATTCAACTCTGACCAATTTATAAACTGCGTTCCGCTTTCCATATATGATTCCATTCTGACCAATTTATAAACAGCGTTTCGCTTTCCATATATGATTCCATTCTGACCAATTTATAAACAACGTTCCGTTTTCCATATATGATTCCATTCTGACCAATTTATAAACAGCGTTCCGCTTTCCATATATGATTCCATTCTGACCAATTTATAAACAACGTTCCGTTCAATGATTCCATTCTGACCAATTTATAAACAACGTTCCACTTTCCATGTATGATTCCACTATGACCAATTTATAAACTGCGTTCCGCTTTCCATGTATGATTCCACTCTGACCAATTTATAAACAGCGTTCCGCATTCCATATATGATTCCACTCAGACCAATTTACAAACAGCGTTCCGCTTTCCATGTATGATTCCACTCTGACCAATTTATAAACAACGTTCTCCTGTCCATGTATGATTCCATTCTGACCAATTTATAAACAACGTTCCGCTTTCCATATATGATTTCATTCTGACCAATTTATAAACAACATTCCGCTCGATGATTCCATTCTAACCAATTTATGAACAACGTTCCGCTTTCCATCTTTTATTCCATTCTGACTAATTTATAAACAACGTTCCGCTCCATTATTCCACTCTGACCAATTTATAAACAACGTTACGCTCCATGATTCCTTTCTTACCAATTTATAAACAACGTTCCGCTTTCTGAACAATTTATTAAATACACTGCCCCATGATTCCACTCTGATCAATTTATAAACAACGTTCCGCTTTCCATGTATCATTCCACTCTGACCAATTTATAAACAACGTTCCACTCCATGATTCCATTCTGACCAATTTGTGAACAACGTTCTGCTCTATGATTCCATTCAAACCAATTTATAAACAGCATTCCGCTTTCCATCTATGATTCCACTCTGACCAATTTATAAACAGCGTCGCATTTTTCATCCGTAATTCCATTCTGACCAATTTATAAATAATTTTTATTCAAAGTCATTTATAAACAACGTTGCGTTTCCATCACCCTTAGTGCTATAGTGACCCATTTCTATTTCCATTACCCTAAGTGCTATATTGATCCATTTATAAACCATGTTGCCCTTTTCATTCGTAATTCCACTTTGACCAATTTATAAACGGCGTCGCGCTTTCCATTACCCTAAGTGTAAGTGCTATAGTGATCAGTTTATAAACAGCGTTGCAAGTCAATCATCTAAGTGCTTTCCTGACCTATCATAAACAACGATGCTCTTTGCATCACATTGAATGCTGTTCTGACCCATTTCTGAACAGCGTTGCACTTTTCACCCGTAAATCCAATCTGACCAATTTATAAACAGAATTGCGCTTTTTACGTCAACATCAATACCATACAAAGCCATCTAGAAACAGCGTTAGGAGTTCCATCACCCCTAGAGCTTTTCCGACTAATTTATTAACAGCGTTGCGCTTTCCGTCACCGTTTTTGCTATGCGAACCAATTGATAAAACAGTGTTGCGCTTTCCATCACCCTTTTGCTATGCGGATCAATTGATAAAACAGTGTTGCGCTTTCCATCACCCTTTTGCTATGCGGACCAATTGATAAAACAGTGTTGCGCTTTCCGTTACCCCTTTTGCTATGCGGACCAATTGATAAAACAGTGTTGCGCTTTCCGTTACCCCTTTTGCTATGCGGACCAATTGATAAAACAGTGTTGCGCTTTCCGTTACCCCTTTTGCTATGCGGACCAATTGATAAAACAGTGTTGCGCTTTCCGTTACCCCTTTTGCTATGCGGACCAATTGATAAAACAGTGTTGCGCTTTCCGTCACCGTTTTTGCTATGCGGACCAATTGATAAAACAGTGTTGCGCTTCCCATCACCCTTTTGCTATGCGGACCAATTGATAAAACAGTGTTGCGCTTCCCATCACCCTTTTGCTATGCGGACCAATTGATAAAACAGTGTTGCGCTTCCCATCACCCTTTTGCTATGCGGACCAATTGATAAAACAGTGTTGCGCTTTCCGTTACCCATTTTGCTATGCGGACCAATTGATAAAACAGTGTTGCGCTTTCCGTCACCGTTTTTGCTATGCGGACCAATTGATAAAACAGTGTTGCGCTTCCCATCACCCTTTTGCTATGCGGACCAATTGATAAAACAGTGTTGCGCTTTCCATCACCCTTTTGCTATGCGGACCAATTGATAAAACAGTGTTGCGTTTTCCATCACCCTTTTGCTATGCGGACCAATTGATAAAACAGTGTTGCGCTTTCCGTTACCCCTTTTGCTATGCGGACCAATTGATAAAACAGTGTTGCGCTTTCCGTCACCCCTTTTGCTATGCGGACCAATTGATAAAACAGTGTTGCGCTTTCCATCACCCTTTTGCTATGCGGACCAATTGATAAAACAGTGTTGCGCTTTCCATCACCCTTTTGCTATTCGGACCAATTGATAAAACTGTGTTGCGCTTTCCGTTACCCCTTTTGCTATGCGGACCAATTTATAAAACAGTGTTGCGCTTTCCGTTACCCTTTTTGCTATGCGGACCAATTGATAAAACAGTGTTGCGCTTTCCATTACCCCTTTTGCTATGCGGACCAATTGATAAAACAGTGTTGCGCTTTCCGTTACCCCTTTTGCTATGCGGACCAATTGATAAAACAGTGTTGCGCTTTCCGTTACCCTTTTTGCTATGCGGACCAATTGATAAAACATCGTTGCGCTTCAATCACCCTTATTGCTGTGCAGACTAATTGATAAAACAGTGTTGCGCTTTCCATCACCCTTTTGCTATGCAGATTAATATATTAAACAGCGTTGCGCTTTCCATCACCCTTTTTGCTATGCAGACCAATATATTAAACAGCGTTGCGCTTTCCATCACCCTTTTTGCTATGCAGACCAATATATTAAACAGTGTTGCGCTTTCCATCACCCTTTTGCTATGCAGACCAATATATTAAACAGCGTTGCGCTTTCCATCACCCTTTTTGCTATGCAGACCAATATATTAAACAGCGTTGCGCTTTCCATCACCCTTTTGCTATGCAGACCAATATATTAAACAGCGTTGCGCTTTCCATCACCCTTTTTGCTATGCAGACCAATTGATAAAACAGCGTTGCGCTTTCCATCATCCTTTTTAGTGTTCTGACCCATTTATTGGTTCATTCTTTTATCTTATAGTACATTGTTCAATTTTGGCTCATTTCTGAGTTGATCATTGAACCCTGTGAACTTCTTTGTTTCTATATAGAAGTATCTTGGTCAGTTTTGGCTAAACCCTAAGGGGCTCATTTATTCTTTTGATAAGTATCTATGGCTCAACCTTGAAGGGCTCATTGTTTGTTTGTTTTTTTTATAAAAAAGCACGTCGGTCAGTAATGATTCAAACATAAGGGTCCCATGTTTGCTTGACATAAGTACGTTGGTCAGCAATGGTTCAACGCTAAGGTTTCATTGCGTTCATATATAATTACTTCTGTCAGTTATGGCTGATCCCTCAGGATCTCATTGTTTCTCGAGTGGTTCAATGTTTCCACATAGAAAGACCTTGGCCAATTATAACTCAAATCCGAGGGGCTCACTGTTTCGATTCAGAAGTACTTTGGTATATTTTGGTCCAACCTCAACGGTCTCAGTTTTCTATAGAGAAGTACTTTGGTCAGTGTTAGGACTCAACTGTTCTTCGTAGCCATTAATCTTAAGTTATCGGTTATTAACTGTAACAGTGTCCATGTCGGACACCAGAACCCATATAGCCAAAAATCAACATTTGCATGGTCCTTTGCAAAGATGAAACTAGACGTTTATATTTTATGACGTCATTGTTTGTTCGTCATTTAACCAATGATATACGATGGTACAAAAATTAGCCATCATCATCATCATCATCATCATCATCATCATCATCATCATCATCATCATCATCATCATCATCATCATCCCCACCACTACCACCACCACCACCACCACCACCACAACCATCATCATCATCATCGTCATCATCATCATCATCATCATCATCATCATCATCATCATCATCATCATCATCATCATCATCATCATCATCATCATCATCATCACCACCACCACAACAACCACCACCACAACAACAACAACAATCATCATCATCATCATCATCATCATCATCATCATCATCATCGTCGTCGTCGTCGTCATCATCATCATCATTATCATCATCATGATCATCATTATCATCATTACACCAGAACAAAAACAAAAGATTCTAAAAAAAATCATTTATTAACTCATTTACAGGAGCAGTTATCAATTGGATGTATAAAGTGTATTGCACATGCATGTATAACAATAATGCTTTATAACAGATTTAAAGTATCAATCATAAAATCTCCGTGAACAAATACCGGCATCAAATGACAATGATCAAATAAAAACTACCACTATTAAACAAGGCATGAAAACGAGTATTTCTCGCATGATTAATTCATGATTATCATTATAAAATACATGACTCAATATATATTCGCAAAAGGACTAATATTACATGTACATAACGTTTTCTGAAATATTACATGTTTGACAAACATATATTTACATAATGCATGTTTAGTACAAAATATCGGAATTGCACCCATAACATTTTATTGTACATATTTATCATTTAACAAAATAACACATTTACTGAGGTTGAATCTAGTTTAACAACATAACAGAAGGTTTTCATTGAGATTGTAGCTTATTTTCAACCCAGATTTACGATACAATATGATGTATAAGAATTTAAAAGTAAGACCGACTCTATATTTAAAACAAATATATGATCACTTCAAGGAATCCTTCCAACAAATTACCAAGTTTTTTTTAATATTTAAAGTTGATGATTTGTGACCTCATACAAGTTTGATATCATTTAATATGGTATGTGCTTTCTGTTTACCGAATGACAGAAAATACATCATACATCAAGTCAGTTCAGTGTGTTCGTATAATATGTTATCTTTTTGCAATTGAAATCGGACGTAAATAACATGTTTTGACATCTTTGACGGCAGAAATAACTTGCTTATTATATTACCATCGGTAAAATAAGCATACATTTTTTGCGCACAAAACCCTTTCAAAATTATTACAAAACAACATGGGGTTAACGGGCATCTAAAACATTTTGGGGTCGGATACCTTAATGACAAGGGTGTCTACAGTAAAGTAATATTATAGTGTTACTTTCTGCTTTGAAAGTCTTGTCTTTTATTTTTTAGTTGGAATCAAACTAGGTTTCAGGCTATTTACATTTGTTTTGCCAATGCTTCAATATGTGTCTCTAAAATTTATTTTTCAATGTTTAGATCAAGACTGCTCACCAGTGATGTGTAATTTAAAAGCCAATGAAATTGCAAATAGGCAGTCATTAAGTACTTGGCTTACTCATTAAGAATTTCAACTTTCGCGGGTGTTAAAAGGTCTGCCCACTGCCACTCATCCTATAGTGGCGGATCCGTGGTCTTGAGGTAACACACTTGACTATCAATCCAGGGGTCGCAGGTTCGATCCCCCGTCGCATCAATAAAAAAAAACTAATCGTCTTCCGGGAGGGACGTTAAATGGGGGTCCCGTGTGACAGTGCTATACACTGGTGCACGTTAAAGAACCAGGGTAGCTCTAACCAGGGTTACATTCTGTCTGTGCACATTGCTCCAAAAACCTAAAATGACTAACAATCTTAACGGAGCACTCGCCGAATGGGCAAGGCCCGAGTGCGAGTATAAATAAGCTTACACACCCAAACTCATCCTATACAAAATCCCTGTCTCAGATTTTGCTTTGACAATAGTCAGACAATAAGGTTGTATTTTAAGTCAGTTAGATGACCTAAATTAAAATCTTAATGATTAAGAAGAGCGCTTATACTTAATCATAAAGATTTTTATTCATGTCATCTCACTATAACATAAGAGTTTGTTGTTAGATTTAAATAATGAAGTACAGAGGGAACAAAGTACCATATAATGTAACTTTCGTATAGTAAATATTGGAAGAAATTTCCATATAAGAATGTTAAAAAACAAACAACCATACACTGCTTTCAAGAAATTGTTGAAACAGTAAAATAATAACGATATTACAAAAGGCTTGCAGCTATACGCGGGAAATGCTTTAACTTCAACGACTTGACATGGGAATTTCATGTATGAATAACATTCACAGAAAAACAGAAAAACAGTACAAGATAACGGAAACAACATCAAGGACAATTACTTACGAGAGAATAAAAACATACTAAGTTATAATCTTTGATTCAAAGTGCATAAACAATTTATCAAGTTATATCAAACATACTTATAACGTGACATAAAAACAAAGCAGTCGAGAAGGATAAATAAATGTCCGTGTGGATGGAAAAGTATGGCTAAGAAATAAACCTCCACGACTGTGTATTATATATATAAAAAAAAGATGAACGCAAGTTTCAACAAAAGTTAAAACACAAAAATGAAATATTCTTAGTATAATTATTTTCCGAACATGAATTTTTATTTCGGTGTCAGTGTTATCACTGTTTTTTTTTATTTTCAAAGATGTTAAATATACACCACTTTTACACATAAAAACACTACAAATATATACAATATGTTATAAGGGACTCATTCAAAGATTTTAGGTTGGTGACGATGATTTTAAACTTTATTGAAATCGAGTTTTATCACAAACTTTTATGACCAAAAACGAAACAGCTATTGGCGGATATTCGTTCTTACAGAATTTTATAAAACCATGCATTAACTAATTCAATTTCTATAGCGGTATTAACGCTTAAGGGGAAATTAGTGTTTGTTCTGTCATACTTTTTTTAAATATGATTTACAATCGATGTCTTATCTGAATTTCTAATTATGTTTTTATCATTATTACAATCATTTTCTTCACAATATTATTATCGATGCATGTCCTTAAAACGTGAACGAGTCCATTTGATATATATGCAAAGACTTTGCAAAACTATTAACCCCAGAGAGAATATAAACGAATATGCAAAAATACAAAGTATATGTTCATGCATCTATACTTTCAGTGATTAGTACCATACTTTCCAGACATAAAGTACTTGAAAGACAAAAAAGTCTCAATAACCTGTTCTTATCAAACCTTTGTAACCATTCTTTAACACTACAAAATCACGCTAAACAGAGTTTGATATGTGTGATTACGGAATATCAACAAGCTAAAATATTCAACAAAGCTGTGACCTGATAATAATATAAAACGAAATATTGTGGCACAAAACTCCATTGTTTGCGGTTTAACTTCGTCACATTATTGCAACGGAAAATAGCAATACAAAGAAACAGGGATCGACTCTCTGTGATGAAAGGGAATAACTAGACAAGGCTCGACGGATCTGTCATCAAGCAGTTCATTTGTTGCATTTTGTTGACAGAAAATCGCGATTATTTGCATGTTCGTTTGGTTATGGCTAGTGTGTAAAGGGTATCACTAATGGCAGACACAGTGCATGGTGCTGTGTATGCATGAGTTTAGGTAAAACAGCATGGTTGCTATTTCCTTGATTTCGGTAAAATAACGACTGTTGAATATCTGTGCCAGTAAAACTGCATGTCTAAAGTTCGTGCCCGATATTTGTAAAAACAATAATGGATAAAAAACATTGTTTGGTATACCGCCGCAATTTTGTTCTTGATATCATAACATGAAATGGTTGTTTAAATTTTTAACTGCTCGACCTATGGAGCGTAGTCCTTCGATTTATATGGGCGCAGTCCGCCGAACACATACCATTCATGGTTTTTTTATAATTGTAAAGTTATCGTTGCCCTCCGGTTCCATAAAAGAAATATTTGCCGTTTATATTTTCACAAAATTACGATTCTACTTTTGACTTTAACTGCAATACCTTAAGAACAACTGAATTATCGCATATACTGTCTTTACCAGAAGTAAATGTGCCGGAAATTTCGTCCGATTGTTTAGTTTAGATTTCGAATTTCTGTATTTCCTATCCCTGTCGCAAACGTTCAACCGTGGACTCTACTTACTCAACTGTTGATCCCAAAACAGGACATTCAGATAAACTGATATCTGAAACATGTAGCCCCACAGACATTTCGACCTTTCCTCTAGTAGTCTTGTCATTGGCTATGTTAAGCTTCTTAAATTTTAGTAATGATACAATATGTTCAACTGTCACTATTCTAACCTCTTCGAATTCAACCTTCTTCACAGCGATCGTCCGCATAATATCAAAAACATTACTTTTTAAACACATAAACCAAAACTTGAATACTTTAATCCTCTTTCCCCGGGCATGAATTGAATATTCCTGTGGATAGGTTTTCAAACCATGTTCTTCTACAAGGATAATTACTTTCAGATATGAGCTGCGAATCATTGTTGCCAACTTTTGTTTCTGAACTAAACAATAGAACCTCATATTAATTCGGAAATCCCGTCGGCCGCATTTGTATATGTAAATATATTTTGAGTGTTTATATTTGAACACATTGAGATAAATATATGCCTTAAAATACGTTTTAATGACAAATCTTAGCTTCGCACGTTTGCTGGAAATCTGCAATCTTCAACCAAACAAAACTTTCATTGGCGGCATCTTCTTTATGAGCTTTGGTCTCATGTAAATCCAGAGCCTCACTAGGGAAGACGGGTTAAATGTGTCTTAGGCCAGGCGGCTGTCCTGCATAAATATATTGGAGGGATGCGTGAGGCGGCTGAGATCAAGGTGTGTATTTTCGACGAAAGTTAGACTGTTTATCAATAGTTTATGCACATTCTGAGGAAACTCAATAGTAATTCGTGTCGTTAATCTCATCAATGTTATATCAGTCAAATATGAAGGTTTGCTAAGATCAAAGAGTGCATCTGTAAACTTCTGAGTTGAGGTAAATTTAATAATTTATTTCCACAGCTCCTGACAATTTAACAAACCAAAGGAGATTCCATGATAACGTGCACGAAGCTTAATGCCTGTAGTCTACAAGAGAACTTCAACACGGCAACAAAGGTCACCTTCATGAGCGTAATTTCTTGCATCAACTCTCGCTTCACGTAAACCCAGAACTCTACAAGGGTAGAGGCGTTGATGGTGACGTGGGCCAGGCGATCGTTCTCTATAATTATCTTGGCGAGATGCGTGAGACTGCCGAGATCCAGGTGCAGCGTATCTGCAGGAAATGTCAATGTGTCAAGGCACAGTTGATGTAAATTATTGCATCGTTTTATCTTTTACACCACGCATTCACCTGTCAACTTATATGTTGGTGTATTTCCAAAAGCTAAGTTCTGTTACTCCTGACAATTCGACAAATCAAGAGGAACTTCCATGGTAACGTGCATTAAAATGAGTTTCTGAAGTCGGCTAGAGAATTGCGACCCGGCAAGAAAGGACATCTTCATGGACCGCCGTATTTCTTGTATTAACTCTGGCCTCACGTAAATCATAAACTCGTCTATGGAACAAACGTTGATGTCACCAGGTGGTTGTTCTGTTTTATTATCTTGGCGAGATCCACGAGACTGCCGAGATCCTGGTGCGTATCTGCAGGAAATGTTCTGTCTCAAGGCGCAATTTATGTAGTGCATAACAAAGTTGTATGTTATAAACAACGCATTAACCTGTCAACTTCTCCGATGGTGTTCTTTCAAAACTATTTTTGTAAACGCAGAACTTCTATAGGAAGGAGCCGTTGATGGTGACAGAGGCAAGATTAATGTCCTGTATATTCATCTTGGAAAGATGTACGAGACTCCCGAGATCGAGGTGCGTATCTGTAGGAAACCTCAATGTGTCAAGATCCAATTGCTGTAGTGCATTACATCGTTTCATGTTATATACGACACATTCACCTGTCAACTTCTCAGTTGATGTATTTACAATAACTAAATTCAGTAATTCCTGACAATTTGACAAATCAAGAGGAGCTTCCATGGCAACATGCACTAAGCTTAGTACCTGCAGTCTGCTAGACAACTGCGATCCGGCAACAAAGGACACCTTCATGGGCGGTATTTCTTGTATCAACTCTGCCCTCACGTAAACCCAGAACTCCTCTATGAAAGAGGCGTTGATGGTGACGTGGGCCAGGCGGTTGTTCCCTATAATTATCTTGGAGAGATGCGTGAGACTGCCGAGATCGAGGTGCGTATTTTCAGGGAATGTCAATGAGTCAAGGCGCAGTTGATGTAAAATATTACAGCGTTTCATGTTATACACGACGCATTCACCAGTAAACGTCTCTGCTGGTGTATTTTCAATTGCTAATTTCTATAACTCCTGACAATTTGAAAAATCAAGAGGAGCTTCCATGGTTACATTCACTAAGATAAGTTCCTGTAGTCTGCTGGAAAACCTCGACCCGGATACATAGGACACCTTCATGGGCGATATTTCTTGTATCAGCTCTGGCCTCACGTAAACCCAAAACTCCTCAAGGGAAGAGGCGTTGATGGTGATGTGGGCCAGGCGATCGTTCTGTATAATCATCTTGGAGAGATGAGTGAGACTGCTGAGATCCAGGTGCGTATTTTCAGGGAATTTCAATGTCTCAAGGCGCAGTTCATGAAGTGCATTACAGCCTTTTAAATTATATATGACGCATTCACCTGTCAACTTCTCAGTTGAGGTATTTTCAATAACTATTTTTTGTAACTCCTGGCAAAGTGAAAAATCAAGAGGAGCTTCCATTGTAATGTGCTCTAGGCTTAGTTTCTGTAGTCTGTTAGAGAACCGCGACCCGGCAACAAAGGACCCCTTCATGGGCGATATTTCTTGTAAGAACTCTGGCCTCATATTAACCCAGAACTTCTCTAGGAAAAAGGCGTTTATGGTGCCGTGGCTCAGGCGAGTGTCTTGTATTTGTATCTTAGAAAGATGGGTAAGACTGCCGAGATCCAGATGCGTATCATTAGGGAATGTCAATGTGTCAAGGTGCAATTGCTGTAGTGCATTACAATGTTCCATTTTATATACGACGCATTCACCTGTCAACTTCTCAGTTGATGTATTTCCAATAAGTAACTCCAGTAACTCATGGCAATGTGACAAATCAAGAGGAGCTTCCATTGCAACGTGCACTAAACTTAGTTCCTGTAGCCTGCCAGAGAACTGCGACCCGGCAACAAAGGACACCTTCATGGGCGGTATTTCTTGTATCAACTCTGGTCTCATGTTAACCCAGAACTTCTCTAGTAAAGAGGGGTTTATGGTGCCGTGGGTCAAACGGGTGTCTTGTATTTGTATCTTGGAAAGATGCGTGAGACTGCCGAGATCCAGATGCGTATCATAAGGGAATCTCAATGTGTCAATGTGCAGTTGCTGTAGTGCATTACAGCGTTCCATGTTATACACCACACATTCACCTGTCAACTTCTCTGTATATGTATTTTCAATTACTAGTTTCATTAACTCCTGACATTTTGTCAAATCAAGAGGAGCTTCCATGGCAACGTGCACTAGGCTTAGTGCCTGTAGTCTGCTAGAGAACTGCGACCCGGCAACAAAGGATACCTTCATGGGCGATATTTCTTGTATCATTTCTGGCCTCACATAAACCCAGAACTTCTTTAGGGAAGAGGCGTTGATGGTGACGTGGGTCAGGCGGGTATTCTGTATTTGTACATTGGACAGATACATGAGCCTGCCGAGATCCAAATGCGTATCTGCAGGTAATGTTAATTTCTCAAGGTGAAGTTGATGTAGTGCATTACATCCTACTGTGTTATATACGACACATTCCCATGTCAACTTCTCAGGTGATGTATTTTTAATAACAATTTTTTGCAACTCCTTACAATGTGACAAATCAAGAGGAGCTTCCATGGTTACGTGCGCTAAATATAGATCCTGCAGTCTGCTAGAAAACTGCGATCCGGCAACAAAAGACACCTTCATGGGCGATATTTCTTGTATCAACTCTGGCCTCACGAACACCCAGAACTCCGCTAGGGAAGCGGCGTTTATGGTGACGTGGGACAAGCGGTTGGACAGTAATCTTATCTTGGAGAGATGCGTGAGGCTGCCGAGAACCATGTGCGTATCTGCAGGGAATGTCAATGTGTCAAGATGCAGATGATGAAGTGCATAACATCGGTCCATGTTTAACAGGATGCATTCACCTGTCAACTTCTCAGTTTCAATAACTAATTTCACTAACTCCTGAAAATTTGACAAATCAAGAAGAGCATTCATGGAAACGTGCACTAATCTTAGTTCCTGCAGTCTTCTAGAGAACTGCGACCCGGCAACAAAGGACACCTTCATAGGCGGTATTTTTAGCATCAACTCGGGCCTTACGTAAACCCAGAACTTCTCTAGAGAAGAGGGATTGATTGTGACGTGGGTCAGGCGATTGTGCTGTATAGCTATCTTGGAAAGATGCGTGAGACTGCCGAGGTCTAGGTAAGTGTCTGCAGGAAATGTCAATTTGTCAAGATGCAATTCATTTAGTGCATAACAGCGTTTTATGTTATATACGACGCACTCACCTTTCAATTTCTCAGTTGAGGTATTTTCAATTATTAATTTCAGTAACTCCTGACAATGTGACAAATCAAGAGGAGCTTCCATGGTTACGTGCGCTAAGTAAAGATCCGGCAACAAAGGACACCTTCATGGGTGGTATTTCTTGTATTAACTCTGGCCTCACGTATACCCAGAATTTCTCTAGGGAAAAGGGGTTGATGGTGAC
Source organism: Mya arenaria (assembly GCF_026914265.1). Classification (NCBI taxonomy): domain Eukaryota; kingdom Metazoa; phylum Mollusca; class Bivalvia; order Myida; family Myidae; genus Mya; species Mya arenaria. The sequence goes on along the minus strand of NC_069131.1, from coordinate 12,306,623 downwards.
GTGGGTCAAGTGGGTGTTGATTATGGCTATAATAGAGAGATGTTTACATTTCGAAAGGACGATATGGTCATCTTGGAACTTAGTCTCGTAAATCCATAAACACGTCAATGAAGTTGAGAATAGGGTTGGATTTATTGGGATGGTAAACTTATATTTGTCTATTGAAATTGTTTTCAACTCAATGTAGTTTTCTTGCAAAAGTGCATGGTCAAGTTTAATTCCTGAATTTGGTTCGAGCAGTGCGTGTTTCAAAGTAATTCGAGGCTTTTTTATTCCATTGTCGCAACATTCTTTGTGGGTCATTGTAATTGTTGATTGATAGTCTATAAGTTCAGATGTGTGAAATTTGTCTTCTCTAAAATACATCCGTTCCTTTTCATTGAACATATCTAAACACTTGCAACCTTGTTCATAGTTCATGACACATAAAAAGGACAAAATGTTGGGCGACATTGAAGTGTCGTCTTTGTCTTTAAGCAGTTGAAACATCTCACTATTGAAATTTTGAGATGAAAGAAACACACACGCGAGCATTTCCTTGTACGTTTGGTGAATAAATGTATAACACAGGGTATCTTCTGAAATCGTTTTTTGTGCATATTGTCGACAAAATTCCTGATTTAAGAAGGACTTGTTTTTCTTCGATCGTAGGCAGGTATTTTTTTACTTGGTTTTCTTCTATACCAAAAATAAGATGTTTCAACTAATGACACGTGTGGTTTCTTTCGTCAAAGCATTCGGGAAGTAAATGAGTTCGATCATTTTGCTTATATGACTGTACAAAAGTGTCTACAAGTCGATCGTCTTTCTTTTGAGCACGTCGAAGCATTAGTTCTATCATATTGGCGAATATATGCGACCTTGTCTTACCGAGGCTTGTTATTGCCTTGCTTTCAGTTATTGACGTTGTGCCGACCTTATCACTTGTATTCGAAGTTACTATGATTTTATTTTTAGGGATTTTTATATTTTCACTGCGTTTGTCGTGATAGACAGATAACAATTGCAGTGTTAACATGGGGTTTTGGAGGTTTGATTTCAAATCTTGATATTTTACAGCGGATAAGAAATCATCGGCATGATATGAGGTGCTATAATGCTTGTTCAAATAGTCATTCGTATGAACAACAAGTTTTTCGGACACTTCCCGTTGCATGATTTCGATTTGCGTATGCGTATAATTTCATTTACTAGGCATATCTATATTTGCAAGTTTCCAAGGACGTGATGTTATGAGAACGGTGTACTTTCTGTTTGCAGGAAGGGCCATAATAGAAGAAATATCACATTCATCTAACCCATCTAAAATGAACAAACCTTGTTCGTTCGATAAAAGATCATCGAAAGCCTTGTCATCCCTTGTTAGTTTTGTATTAACTGATTCTGTATGAGAGAAAATGATATCCTCTAATAATTTGTTTTTATTTCCGCGTAACTGAACGTAAAACAAATACGTAAAGTGTGCTAAATATTCAATACCGCTGAGAAAGATTTGAGGGTCACTAAACTTTGATATGAGATCGGTATTTCCCTCTTGCACAGCACACCATAAACAACTAAAAACTTACAAAACGATGTCTTTCCTACGCCGGCGTCAACAGTAAGAATAACGATTCGTTTGGAACCTAACAACTGTTGCAAACTATCGAGAGGTTCCGTATCTTGTTCATTCGAGGTCTTGTCTTTCTGTCTTGACTGGAGAATAACTCTACTGATGTTTGGCGGAACATAAAAGTCCTCAAATCCATAATCTTCCTCGAAGACGGGACCAAGCATCAACGTGCTGTTGTTTTCCGCGTGATACTTTATTAGGTTCTCCTTCAGTTCTGTAACATTAAGAGAACGGCTCGACTTGCTAAAATTGACATGCGAATGGTTTATTTTAAGAAATTAATAGGTCTAAAAACATGCTTTATCGAGATAACAGGAGAATACTGTTAGAGTTAGATATCCTGGTTTTGAAAATGTATGAAATAAGGCACTGCCTTAAACGTACAAAAACATTAGCAGACTGAGAATTGTTTGAGAATAAAAATGTACAAATGTGTACAATGTATATTCAATCCTTAATACTTCAACTTGTATGTAAAGTATGAAAACTTTTTAGAATAAGTATTTCAATAATTTTGTGTCATTTAAAAGGGTCTCATTATATATTTCAGACTTAAAAATAAAATGTGAGAAATGTGACAAAATGATTATTTCAATGATAAAACATCATCATAAGTTCAAATTAGAGCTCTGTCGTTATTGATAGTGTAAAAATGTGACAAAACTAGCTCTTTTTACTGAAAGGCGTTGCGAACGCTTTTGTAAATGGCTTTGATTAACAAAATAATGTAGGGTTGCTGTTTGGTTTTTATTCATAAATTAAAAAAAACCCAACTCAATTTGAACACAGTACAAACAAATCATTGCCAAAGTCATTGCACATTTTTTTAAAATTTTAAGAATTGTTTCCATAATGTATCTCCATCAATAGGTAAACGGTTCATAATCTCCATCAGTAGGGAAACATGTCTTGTTTCATCCAGCGATTCGTGTTCATGTTACCTGTAACAGATATGTATTATCGATGGTTATTTTGAAACAAACAGCACAATTGACAAACATTTAATAACTGAGCAGTTACAGACTGCCATATCCACCGCCGAATGAATTACAGTATGCTTGCCAGAGGAAAGTAATTGAATTAAAGGGCAATAACTCGTAATGAAACGTAAAGCAGCCAGACGGTTCAAAAACAGTACATTATTGTTGAGGATAGCTGGAATATTTTTGATTTTTTTAGAATTATATATCCGACCGTATAAAAGGCAATGGTGTATCAATTTTGTACACGAATTATTACCAACAAATGTAAATGCTCGAAGCCTAACTGTGGTTTAAAATACCAAAAGTTCCTTGCAAGGTGGAGATAAACAGTGTATACGAATGCTGTAAGCACGAACATGAAATATGATCTTTTATTGATGACGTCAGACAGACGGACGTTTACCTTGCTAAAAATATCGCTGATGGATTGAGAAATATTTACCTAGCAATTTTTAATGAAAACTTCAGCACTAGGAATTAAATCACTTTTTGTCTGTTTCAGGGGTGATTATATATTCAACGGTGTAATTGAAACATCCTTGTTTTTTTAGACGGTGACCTGAAAGGTAAAATCAGGATGTCATGGGCGCTGAAGCCTCCACATCCCCGCGCAATAATTCATGGACTACAGCCTGGCTGACATAAAAAGTGCAACAACCTTCCGGAAATTAATTTGCAGAGGTAACGGTGACCGCTTAAACTCGAACTTCCTTAGCTTGAACACAATCTCAAATGATATGCGAACCTAAATTGTGCAAAAGCAATAAAATAATTATTGCCCTTGGTAGTGTGTTTTAGTGAGCACCAGTCGCCCGAAAAGCTCAGTCGGTTAAAGTGCACTAAAAGTGTTACAGCGGTCGAGGTAGGATTGTAGTGTTAATGTTGTACCTATTAGTGCTTTCAATGCTTTGGATTTGGTTCATAAGTTTCATAAATGCTCTCCCCCTTGTAGTAATTTTGACATAGAAGAATGTGGAATGTTTGAACAAAGTGCTTGCTCAAGGGTGCTTCTTGCGCTTTACAAATGGTAGCGAAGGTTAAAAGACTAGTGTGACAATGAAACCAAAATAAGGGAGAACATCTTTGACGCAATTCGGCTTGGTGATCTAAAAACGACAATGGTTTCAACACTATTGTAGATTTTGCAGCTTGCAAAGGATGATCTGAAAGACAGTCTTAAAAAGTTTGAGGAGTTTAAAGGTTTGTTGAGGTCACGGGGACAGAAAATAGTTTAGTATGTTGCAGAATTTGACAGTAAATATAGAAAAATTAAAAAAACAACATGTACTCCCACCTTAGATTATGGCTTTCAAACCGCTAAGGAAGGCCTATATAACTAAAAAGAAAACCTGCTAGCGTTGACTGGTATGATCTTCGCAAATACATTGTATGTAGAGGTCTAACGATCTCTGAAAAAGTTCAAAGATGAATGGGAAAACACCGGCATGCCGACAACGGGTGCCAGTATAAAACTACAGGCAGTTTTTTGGGGCGGAAAACGAAGAGGCTTTTAAACGAGACACAAAGTATGGTTATTAGAGAGGAAGTAGAGGTCAAAGAAGAGGAAATTGCAGAATCTGAATCCCCTCGGTTCTGATGGAAAACCACTGACATGCAGGTCGTGCGGGTTATATCGGCACATGGTTGCAAAATTGCCGGACAGTTACGAAACCTTGTTAAAAGTAAACATCACTGGAGATGAAGAAGAGGTTGTGGTGTTTACAGGTAACCAATATAAAGAAACACAGTACTTTGGAGTTGATGCTCGCAACTGTTCCGCACAAGAGCGTGCATGCCGTAGCTCAGTTAGCGATAGGGTGGGGATGAACATTTATATTGACCTGGTAAAGATGCTATGAGAAAATCGTAAAACGTGATGGACACAAAGTATTTAAGTTTGTGGAAGGACCAAAATTAAACTCGCAAATAGAAAATGAAACCCCAGTGTGTCTTTGGGCAAAGATTTGAAAATTAAAATTGATGTCTTTGACATCCCTTTGCTTCTTTTAATTACTTGAAAGATATGAAAAAGTTAATTTGTTACGTCGACTATATTAAAGCTGCATTCTCACTCATATACTGACTGTTATAAAAACTTTCTTGTCTCAGAAAGAGAAAAATTTGGTGTGAAATATCTGCAAATAAGTAATAAAAGATTGCTGACAAAATATCATCTTGCAAATTTTCATATTTCTGTTCGAAAAATAATGGCTAAAACCGTTACTTACAGTTTAGGAAAAATACAATCAGTCTGAATCCTCAAGTATAATAGTAAAAACAAGAGCTGTTACAGGGACAGCGTGCTCGACTATTCTGCCGCTTTTCAGTGAAAGGATTGAAAAGTTTTAGAAATGGATCACTGTAAGATTAGATTTCATTTGGTTACATGGAAAATGTTAACAATTATGTTGGGTGGCTGTATACAATTGTATTAAGTCTCAATGCAATACATCACGTAGTTGCTGAGATATTATCCTGTGTGTGCTAACATGCAAGACCTTAACCGTATTTTGTGAGATATAGTTACTTCCTGACGTACAACTCCATTCACGTATTTCATTGACCTCATGACCTTGACAGACACACCTTAAGACTTATGACTGACCACTATATTTGTGGTGGATACTAGATTTTTTCTAACAAAAAACGAACAACATTTTGAGAAATACAAATACTGTATTTGAATAAGCATCTGGACAGTCAACTGAACAACATAATGCACACACATGTAAATACAATCAGAAACATACATATATTTCAAGTTATCAATATCGAATACACTAAGATATTCTACAAATTGAAACGTTTCCACAAACTATGAAAAAATATGTTGTATTTGTTATACATATCCACAATCGTGAAACATTTATAACCATGCAATACAAGGCCCATCAAAAACTGTAAATCTTTTAAAGAAAGTTAAGTCTTGTCCGTTTGACTGTCCGAAACTGAATGACCAATTCACTGACCAATACCTCGTTTTCCTCGTGCTAACTTACAACGCCACCTAGCGTTCATTTCATTTAACTAAGGAAATTAATTTACTTCTAATTCGTAAACTCAAACTAAGTAAATTACATTTCCTGACGTACAACTCCATTCACTTATTTCATTGACCTCATGACCTTGACACACACACCTTAAGACTTATGACTGACCACTATATTTGTGGTGGATACTAGTTTTTTCTAACAAAATAACGAACAACATTTTGAGAAATACAAATACTGTATTTGAATAAGCATCTGGACAGTCAACTGAATTAAAAGAACGGGCACTGAAAAAATAATAATCTGATGGACCTTATAAACTCTATACGTATGGTTAAAACAAACATTCATAAGTTTACAACAAACAGCAATCGTTACAGTCCCAAACTCAAAGACACTGATAACCGTTCATGTATATCATCTTTGATATAACCATCCTTTGCACTTTCACTAACCCACCGACCATGTCTTTTAAAGAGTCTGTCTTTAATACCATTGTTTGCAGCAACAGTAGCACCGCTCATAAAGAATGAAGGCAGTATTTACTCACATCGTTTACATGAGGCTTTAAAGCCTCTAGAAAAATTTCTCTAAGATTGGTGTAAGACATTTTCTTATTTGCACTTCTAGTTTTGTAACCGTCTTTCGTTAAACATATATTGCAAAACAAATAATCGTTATCTGACAATTTGCTCCAAAATATTAACTTTCTAACATTCTCGACTGGACACAACTTTGTATTTGTTTTGGCAATCATTACCCAAGCACCATTACGATATCTATCAGTCTTCCTCCCCTCCATAAATATAGCCATATATGAACATTGAAATACAATATCACACACATGAATGCTTAATAACTCAGAACTTCTCAAAAAACCTGCGAAAGCTACCAAAAAAGCGCAAATAATACGCTGTTTTTTAATGTTTTCTTGTGTATACAATCTGTCGTATATACCATTTAAAATATTAATATCTATCGGTTCTTTCTTCTTTTTAGGCTTAGATAATATGCGTTTTGCAGACTCCAAAATGTTTACTACTAATTTAGAATTTGTAGGAGATTCTAAACCCATTAAGTCATGAAACCATTTTATTGCGTAAAAAGCAGCAATCACAGGACTAGGTGTGTTTGCGGTTTCAATTAAAGATGCTAAATAAATAGCAACTGCAAAACTCCTAGCAGGTAAAATGTCCCTACTCCCCAACCCGTTACACAACGCCCATTTATGAAAACGCATGAAAGGACCATGGTATTTTGTGTCCGTACTGTGTGCGCGTGACTGGCGTAGCAGGTCCGGGAGCAGGTTCACTCTATCCGCCAGGACATCAGGTAGGCTATTAATATCTTCCTCATGAACCTGGAAAAATAAATGTATAACACAAAAATAAAAATAAGCATTTGTCTTGTTTCTTTTAATGGAACTTGCCTAGTTACAACGTAACATGAACAAAGACAATCGTCCTCTTCTTATAAGCATTGTAATAATCTCACAATCATCGGCATGCGCCTTATTTTTATGCATTGTGGCAATTTCTTAATCATACAATCGACCAAGCAATAAAAAGCAATTCTGCTAAGTCATCTATGCGATACCGCAATGACAAATGTTATTGTTTCGGCGATACCGCCTCTCAGCAAAGCTGCAATATTACAAAACTCGTTTATTTACCCAACCAGGGTAGGTTATTCACTGTTATACTACATATTTACAAAATCACAGTTAATTCCCCTTCCTGAAATCAAACTGTAGTGCCAGCATTCTAAATTTCAAATCAGTATTTCCGAACATCCCCTTTCCATTTTTGCATTTTACATAATAATGCTTCTCGATCTGTAAATCAAACCAATCGACAACTTCATCGATAAATACACCGTTTTTACACAAAAATGTCCAAAACAAAGACGATTTCCAACACGGACACACTAAAATACCTCTCGCTTTATCGTTAGCCATTTTCATGATGACTCTGTGAATGACAGCAATTGGAGGCACAAACAATCCTATATGACCATTCCAGTTTTCTGCGAATGCATCTATACCTGAACAATTTGGATTCCAAAATCGGGAATAAAATTTCGGTAACTTTGCATTATAATATGATGCAAATCAATCTACCTATAATTGACCAAATCTCTCAAAAATCATTTGCAAAACGACATCAGATATTCCCCAATCATCAAACTCTGATAACCTCGACAAATAATCAGCTTTTTCATTTTCCGACCTTGGAACCCACTCCATTTCAAGTGAAATAGAGTTAACCATACAACACTGGAAAATACTATACGCAACATCTTGCAATTCCCTTTTCATAGAACCCTTGACAGCAATTGATCTGACACCTTGATTATCTGTATACCATTTAACCTTTTGGTGTCTTACGAAATGTACCAAAGACAACAATACTCTGTACACTGCGACTAACTCTCTCCACGTAGACGATTTTATGCTCTCTTCCTGTGACCAAACACCTTGAGAAACACCATTTACAGTATTTACTTCATACCTTCCGTAACCAATGTCAATAGCATCTGAATATACCACCTTTGTACATGTTTCTGAATGCTCAAACATTTTGTTATTTACTAACAATAAATTTTGTTGCCAAAACAACAACTGTTGTTGGCTTTCAACACTCAGAAAAATGTACGAATTCCAATGACTAGCATTCAAAATATCTGCACTCAAATACCTAGTCATAATTTGAGAAATATTACCAATAACTACTGTCATTGAAATCAACTGTCCTACTGTACTGGCAACTTTCCTCACAAAAACACGAACCTTTTTGTTTGCAGAAACAATTAGCTCTTTGATAGCTGATTTTGCTTTGCTCAATCTACGTTTTGGTACAGAAATGGTACCTTCTAACGTATCAAGATCACAGCCCAAAAATTCCATATTTTGAACTGGGGTCCAAATACATTTTTTCGCGTTAGGAATAAAACCAGATCTCAATAAATCAGACTTAATATGACTACTCAATCTCAACGCACTTTCATATGTGCTCGAACAACCTAGGCCATCATCTAGAAACATGGTAACAAGCAAACCTTCACCACGCCATTTCTTAATCAATGGGCGGCATAACTTGGTCCATAAATAACAAGCTGACGATAATCCAAATGGCATTACTACGAATCTATAATATACAGGATTACCTCCCTTGTCATTCCATGAAAACCCTAAAAACTTTGTATGAGGCTCGTAAATCTGTACAAAATAATAAGCACTAGTAAGATCAAATTTTATCATGAAACATCCTTTCTGAATTAAAGCCAGTGCATTTTAATATCTTCATATTTAACAGATTGCTTCCATAAATGTTTGTTAACCTCTCTTAGATCTAATATCAAACGTTTTTTACCAGAACTCTGAACTGAAACAGTTAAAGGATTAACCACATATGGGGGATTACTACATTTCTCTATTAAGCATCTATCTAATAAATCTTCTATGGCCTCAGTAACAAATTCTGGCTCTAAAATAGCAGACTTATTGTTTTTACAGAAAAATTGTTCTGGCTCCGAATACAAAGGTATCATGTAACCGTTTTTAATAATGTCTAATATATAATCATTAGTACCTATGCTTTGCCAAATTTCTAAGTGATCTTTTAATCTGCCCTTAACAATCATATGTTTCTGACCCTGTTCATACTCGTAAAAATCATGAGTAAAACGTCTATAATCATACTCATCTTTTAATGTAACATCAGAATTCTCGTTTTCTGGAACCGGAAGGCTGGTCGCCTTGGGCACCTGCCCGAACGTGGGGGAAGTTCCGCCGGAAGTGGGTGGTCTCTCCACAAGCGAAGCATGGGCCGGGCGCGGGTGGTCTGCCGAAGCCTGGGACTGCGTTGTAGCCGAAAACGGAAGTGGATCCTGGACCGTAACCGGGAGCGTTGCTGAAGGACCCGTATGGACAAAAATGACCTCACCCACCTCCCGTAAGAAAGGGCTACTGCACAGGCTGACGAGTGTTAGCAAAATCACGCCCCTTACCCCTTGAAGAGCGTTTCTTCTTGAGAGCTCTGCCCTCAGCTCGGTGAATCTTGGTCTCATCTTCACTATCACTCGCTACCGGATTCGACTCGTACTGTCGTACCGTCTCCCATCCGCCCTCGGAACTATCAGCAATCCTAATTAACTTATTCCTCTTTTGCAATTTGTCCGAAAACTCGCTTAATTGTTCAATACAATATTCCCTCTTTCCATGTTCTAACGCCCAAGTTGCTTGTTTTACAGCATCCAACCATTCATTGTTAAAGTTAAACTGAACTTTGTTTCCTTCAAAACGCCACTTTATGTCTTGCTCAGTTTTTAACTTTTTCACTTCTGATGACACTGAATAACTGTTACCATGTACTTCTTGTTTCAAGCTGCTTAACTCCGCTAAAATAGTACTTAATTGCAACTGGATAGGGTTCGAATCTCCACAACTCGTATCCTCAGTACTTAGAATGGACTCCGAAGTCATAATCTACCACGTGGTCGCCCACAGTGTAATCAAAACCGATTTTCAAAAATTAACAAAGAAAAGTTAAGTCTTGTCCGTTTGACTGTCCGAAACTGAATGACCAATTCACTGACCAATACCTCGTTTTCCTCGTGCTAACTTACAACGCCACCTAGCGTTCATTTCATTTAACTAAGGAAATTAATTTACTTCTAATTCGTAAACTCAAACTAAGTAAATTACATTGTACTTGATTTGAGAAGAATGTTAAATGTTTGGGAGCCTGTGTGTAAAATTTCAATGCAATATAAGATGTATTCTCTGAAGAATTGACTTATAAGTGGCTACATGCAAAACCTTAACCAGAATTTCTATGTCCAAAAACGGGGACATTATTTGAATTTATTACAAACAAGTGTTATCTAACTGGGTTAATTTAAGTAGGTTTGATCATTGAGTACCATTGTTTAAAGTCTCAATGCAATACCTCAATTAATATCATATATGGGTGCTTTTCAAAATAATGAGTTCTTTTATCTCTCCTAACTTTTATTCCTTTCACTTTCGGGAAGTGTTTTTCAGGCACATTATGGGCCAATCAATCTTGTTAAGAAAATTCTTGAGTTTCAAATGGATGGCTTAATCAGCAAAAAAAGTTGTGTAAGAATATGTTGCTAAATTTGTCCCCTGTGCACCCAAAAAAGTGTGACATTTTACATGAAGTCCTTTATTCAAATGTGTTTTATTTTTTGAAACTGAATGATATAGTATTTTTGGTATTGTTTTTTATGTAACTGAACCCTTTCTCATTTTAAAAAACATACTTCAAATAAAAAAAAATATGTATTAACTTAACTAAATTTTAATGTCACATGGCGGACCCCCATTCATTTAAAAAAGAAGATAGAATATTCAATTCACATTGAGAACACTACCAATCCAATTAACTATATATATTAAATTACTATGTTATTCTAATAACTTTAACCTGTCAGCTTTATATAAATGACATAGTTTTATTATTTCATACATTATTTTGTCCGTAACTCAGATGCATGTCTTATTACTCCAAAATGTCCCCTGTGCACCTTTTCAGTTGTTAGTTGTCAGATTTCTATAATTTCTTCAATAAAATGATATTCTGCTGTATTTCCCAGAAAAGAAAGTTACAACAAATGCAAAAACAGTTTCCAGCCTCTCACATACAGAGATTTGAAGCATCTGCATGTTTTAAAGTAATGTCCCCTGTGCACCCTGTTTTAGCAGATTTCTGACAAATATGGTGCTATATCCACATTCTTAGAAGTGTGTATGTTATATTTAGGCATCACTTGATAGTTTTGCAACTTGATTGTAAGTGTGTTATAAATACTGTTACTTTATTATTTAATTATAAATCATTAAATGTTTACTTTTAAAGGTTTATTAAATTAATTTAAATACAGTTTCAATATTGATATTTGTTTAAATATTCTACTTTGATTTTATCATAAAAAACATTGAATCAAATTGAAATTATTCATGTAATGCTTTCATATGTGCAAGGTATTATATGCTTCAATTCAGTGCACAGGGGACATTTTTTTAATATGGAAAGCACATAAACCATATCCATTACATAAAAAAGTACTAAACATGTATAAATTCTAGTACTTCATATTACCATTGATGATATTTTCTTATTTTTGGACTCAATTTGAAGTAATAAATGTTATATATGTGACTGTTTGCTGTAAGTTGTTCTCTTTGCCATTATTTTCCATTTGCATCATAATTCATTACATACTGTTGAATTTTGAGGAAATTGTTATGAAAAATGTGATACTGAAGAAATTTTGAGGAATACACTCTAACATACACACAGAAATGTCTTAAGTTGATCACAAATAATGTTTGATTAACATAAAAGTGAATATAAATGCATATTATATTGGCTTTCAATGTGTCCCCTGTGCACCGAAAAATAGTAATGATAAATTACAATACATATATAAGGTGAAGTAAATGTAGATGTTTCCCTTATTTGATTCTTGTTTTAATTACAGCAAAAACTTTGTGAGGTAACAATTTGTTTTTGGTTTCAAATTTAGACAAAAATGTGTTGATTTTTTTTTTATTTTTCTTAAACAACTGAATTATTATGTGCACATGACTACATACAGGTACCAATTACTGATTATAAAATTACAAAAAGCATCTGATTTATGCTAGGTTCTTGTCATAAGACACTTTTATAGATCACCCTTATTGTTAGAAATGTTTGCAATATTTGGATTTAAGGTCAAAATATTTTTTATTTGTATTTCCTGATAATTTCCCGAAGTTATTTCCGTGTAATTTGAAGTATTTACTTTCATGTAAAATAGGTGACAATCATGAAAACTGGGTTTGAATTTTCAACCCCTATGTCACACTTTTGCCTCATTATTTTGAAAAGCACCCATATTATGTGTGCTTGCACACAAAACCTTAACCAGAATTTCTAAGTCGTACAATTAACTATTTAAATTAAATGCAAACAAGAGTTATCATAATTGGTTAATTAAGTAGGTTGAATTGTTGAGTACAATTGTAAGAAGTCTCAATGCAATACTTCAAGAAATTGCTGGGAAATTAAACAAGGTGTGTTGGAAAACCGGCGCTTGGGTGAGTAGTATAGCTCTCCATATTCTTCAAAGCCGAGCTAAAAATGAATGCCATCAGACAAAATTGTGTGATTCTATCAAAGTAGCTCATGTGATAATGTATGACGACATTTTTTTTCCGTACCAGACAACATTGCACGCATACATTCAGACTTCCTGCAAGACATAACACATTAATGAAAGTGAAAGTGTTTACGGAATTGAATTGCTTCTATTGATTTCATGTGGGGATAAGGAAAAGAATGAAACATTTTACCTCCTGATGTTTCTGGGATATTGGCCCCAGTCGTTGGCTCATCTGCCATGATCATTGAGGCCGGTTTCGAGGCCCGAAAAATTTGTTCAAGATCTGCAATAATAAAAATCATCTCAAAAGTTTGGCATGGCACGCTGGATTGTTATTTCATCAATGAAAAACTCGTACAATTTCTACCAGTATACATTATGTGATTTGAATTTGTATTTATTATTCAAAGTCATAACAGAGCAGGGCTTGCGGGCTTGTGCTAATTTCGACCACTGCTGTTTACTGTCGATCAATTCGACATGACTATACAGTGCATATCAAACATTAGACTGATGAAGCTTTTACAAAACATATGTGAATGAAGGATAAAACATATGTGAATGAAGGATAAATACCATCTGAATCAAATCCTCCGCCAATGCCTGCGACAACTTCGTGTGTGGCAAAATAGTCTGCCACACACGACTCTGCCACGGAAAATACAGCCGATGGGCCCCCTCCTGTTGGTGGATGCTGCAGCCCATTGACTTTGTTGATGGCTAAACGAAACAAAGATAATATGCAAGAAAATGTACTTTTCTATCATATTTTTACACCTAACTGAATTAACAATTAAAGCAACCAAACATCTAGAAATATTTCGTTTTAGTTAATGATGTACTGACACAATGAGACTTGACACAATGAGATGCATATAATCATATACATGTATACTTTCAGTAACTTCTGCAATTTTTTATTGCAAATCTTTTAGATTGTTTCTGCCTCTATGAACTAGTAGCATGGTAAACATATTTTACTTACAGCGTCCTTTTACATTTTGGATTTTTTTCCGGCACTGTTCCGAAGAACGTGGCTCTGTAAATTCACTGAAATATAACAACATGAGGTGTTTTACTTTTAATTATTTTAACTTGAGTAAATCTTACTAAGTTGAATGTCCACTGGTAATTGTTTCAATGTATATTGCATTCTTATAAAAGTCTAAATATTTTTTTTATGAATAATTTTCATTCATTTGCCCATTCAATAACAAGTGTATCACATCAATACAATGTTGATACATGTATAATTTAAATTAGTACAGTATGTTTCAGTGGAAAAAAATGAGGCAGTAATACAGCTCTGCATGGCTATGTTACGTAACTGTTTTTTAAAATTAAATTGTTGAAAGCTGTGTTTAATACCGCATGCAAAATATAAACCTTATGAACAATTACCCTTCGTGTCATGCTGTCTCAACAAGAAATAACAACAAAAACACATGTACAAATAAGGTATAAAGTCTGTTTCAACTATCAAACGTACTGGCTTACAACAGTGGCAATCTCTTGCCACTTTGCCCGGCGTTTAGTTGAATTTTTTTCAACCCCACATCCTCTCATCTCTCCGAAAATAAGATCCCAATTTTCACGTCTTACCTCTGCTGCCTCTGTCCATGGGGGACTTTTTTGTTAAGAAACCCTAAAAGAATAACAACGTTATAATATCCCGGAACAACGGGTTTTCGACCGCCTAAGGATTATTTACATTTTAATCATAAATAAGTGATAATAAAAACTAAATGTTTGTGTGTACCATTTAAAGCAATCATTCATCTTTCGAAAAATAAAATCTGTTTCAATCGTCTGTTGTTTACATTTTAAATCCAAAATGGCGGCTGTCACATGTTGTATTTGACCGATGTCGCAGGGTCATTTGTCTATGTGTTTGTCATTGTTTGTTTGTCTATATGTGTCTAATATTATTCATCATAGTAATAGTAGAACTTAACCCCTGTCACTCACTTTCACATTCAGTCTGGTCTTCATTATTCTTTCACTTTCATTTTCACTTTATTTTTCTATATCCGTTAACCTTAACCTTTCACTCGTGCACGAGGCATCCGCGCACTCGTATATTAGATTTTGGACATCACAGACGTGTTATGTTTATTTCTTATGATTATACTTTGCGTGGCTATTTCTTCAGGTAAATTCCATTTATATTTCATTCTGTATTCATTTTATGTCTTACATGCTGTATTTGTATTTAAGCACTCGTATATTAGATTTTGGACATCACAGACGTGTTTTGTTTATTTCTTATAATTATACTTTGCGTGGCTATTTCTTCAGCACGCCTGGGTTTTGAACCCTCGTACTCCGAGTATCGCGACATTTGGTGGCAAGTGTGGTCTCGGGCTTGTATTGCTGTTGGGCTTCGCAACGTATACATCTGCAGTTTCGGGCTTGGCGGTCTGTGTCGAACGTCGTGAGGGCGAATCTTCACCAGCCAATCGCTGTGGCGGGATCCATCATCACGTGGTCTGCCATGTGACACCGCTCTGTAACGTATTCTACCGGAAGAGGTATTTGTAAAGCCGGCATGGCTTTAATATTTTCACAGTTACAAGTAAATTAAAACATTGTCATGGACTACCATTGTTGGTATTGTGATCGATTTATCGTGAGTGATTGATTTATCTCGCATTTACATATTTACATTGGAATTTCGACCATATTTTGACTTCATCTTTTGTCAGCGATAGTCACCTTTACCTTTTGACAGCTCTCTATCTGTCATTTATTATAACAACTTGGACTTCATTTTAATGAAGGAATCTACAGTGATTATTTAACATTTAGTTTCTACATTCATCCAGTGAATCTATAAACATTACATGATACTTTCGTAATTAATTGTGACTCTTTGATAATTTTTAGTGAATATATACTAATATAGTGTTTTGATTTTTCATTCACTGATTTAATGTTACATTGTTATGTGATTTATTTGTGCATTCTTGTTGAATATTTTATTTAAATTCTTACCATGATAGTTCTAGAACTTGATTAGTGATTAGAATTTAATTATTAAAAAGTAGTTTGTGTATTTTACTTTCATATAAAGTGTGACTGGTGACATACTTGTGGTGAATTGCTTCATGTTAATTTAATTCTGGCACTTAAGTTGATATTAGTCTGCAGTTTATTTTTCATTCAATTTATTTAATGAAAAATAGTGAGTCTTATCAATGTAAATGGTCTTCAAATTATTTGATTTGAAGTGCATGACATTGAATTGTTAGTTTCAGCTTTATTCCTGGTGTTCTATCTACATTTTTGCTGTAATGATGCACATGTTAGATGTTGGATAGGTAAGTGTGGTGTATTTAGCATTGCAAAATTTGAAATAAAGTGAAAAACAATTGTTCTTGTATTTGTGTTTCTTTTCTATTGTATTTGTTTTTTCAGGGACCTGTTTGTCAGATCATTTTTTATGAGCCTTTCCAGTGTTCCTGAATTGTTGTTGTGGTTTTCATTATATTTTGTCCATTTTTCATCTTCTAGCTTTTGCTATTGACATTTATTTTTTATTCACAATGGCAAATTACACTGATGAAACACCTGAGCTGTCTGGATTGCAGGAGATAGAGTTAGCATACTATGCAGAGCAACTAAGGAAGTCAGGCAAATACACTGTTTTGGCTTCAACTATTACTAGCACGCCAGCTGTATCAAAGGTTGAAAACCTCACATTGTCCACACCGACACCCCTTAGGGAATACAGGATTTTGCATGACAAACCTAAACCTGTTCCCCGAGCACGTTCTTTCACATCACAGTTTGGTAGTCCCATTCACGGTGGTTCCCCAGTTCATCTGAAGTCTCCTGGTTATGATATTAAACAGTTAAGTGGTGCAACTGGGTCTTCTTCATTTAGAGGTGCTTCTACTGGCGCTGTTGGTTTCAAACCTGAGGTTGTTAGAGTGAAACCACCGGTTACATCGAGATATTCAGTCTTGCCACATGCTTCTCTTTCAGGAATGAACAGTTCAGCTGCTACTTCTATCCCAGTTTCTTCAGTTAAGGTGCCTAAACTTCCAGAGTTTTCAGGTGAGGCAGTTGTAGGTGGTGTTGAGTTTGATGTGTGGAAGTATGACCTGAAGTGTCTACTTAGAAGTCAGGTTTACCCTGCCCACACTATACTTGAGGCAATTAGACGGAGTTTGAAGGGCAAGGCTAGAATGGTGCTGTTGCCTTTGGGTGAGATAGCTACAGTTGGTGATATTTTGAGTGAGTTGGAAGGAATTTATGGTAATGTGCACTCTACGGAGAAGTTGAAGGAGCAGTTTTACAGTGCCAAACAGGAGGTAAATGAGAGTGTTGCTGATTATAGTGTTCGTTTGGAGCAGCTTCTCAGTACTTCCAATTTACAGCTTGATCCTCATAGCAAGAATGACATGCTTCATAATCGTCTGTGGTCTGGTCTTCGTAGTCTAAAATTACGTAATGTGTCACGTTACAAATTTGAAAGTGTTTCTGATTTCAATACTCTACGGAAAGAGTTGCGGGTCATTGAACAGGAATTGGGTTCAGTTGTTTCTGTTAAGCCGGTTGGGAACAAGCTGCCTACTGAGACTGTAGGTCAACATATGAGTGTTGTTGAACATAAGATGCTTCAGCAGTTACAGGAGCTGAGCACGCAGATGAAGCAGCTTAGAACCAGGATGGGGAAGCTGGAGGAGATGTCTAGTAAGTCAGGACAAGGTAGTGATGGTCCTAGGTCAGGTTCATACTCTGGTAACTCTAGTAATAGTAAACCGGGTGATTTAAACAAGAAGGGGCCCCAATTAAACGGGAGCCAGTAGGTGGCCTTTCTTGTCGTGTGACGGCTCCCCTTGTAGGTCAATCTAGTGAAACAAAGATTCTGGTAAATGGTGTCTCATGTAATGCTTTGTTGGATACTGGTTCCATGGTAACCACTATAGGTGAGAAGTTGTTTAACTCACTTGAACCTCATCCAGCGTTGCAGAGTTTGTCCGATTTCACACTCAACATTACAGATGCTGCTGGTGCGAAGGTGCCATATTTGGGTTACGGGTTGTTGGATATTGATATTCCATCATCTGCTATAGAATCTGTGACTGTTCCAGTGTTGGTTGTGCCAGACACTCAGTACTCTTGTTGTACCCCTGTCGTTGCTGGTACCAACGTTATAAATTATGTTATGTTAGCTGCTGATTGTAGTCAGATGCCCTCTGTTTGGCAAAAAGTCTTTTCGACATCTTCAGAGGCGCATGTTATGTCAGTTAGGTCGATGAGTAGGCTACCTATTGTGGTGAAACCATTTGAGACCCGTACACTTACTGGAGCTGTGAGAGATGTTGGAGGTATGACAGTTGGTGTTACAGAGACGGATGAACACTCCACTTATTTGAATGTTTGCCCTAGATTAGTACAAGTTAAGTCAGGAAGCTCATTTTGCAGGATTCCGGTCCGTATTTGCAACATGTCTGCACGGCCGCTTACACTTTTGCCGAAGTCTGTACTTTGTTCTCTGCAAGAAGTGGATGTAGTACGACAGGTTGATCCTTTTGAGGGCAAGTTAGACAAGTCCCGGAATTCTGACAAGAGTCTGGAAGAGTTGGGTATTAGTGTCCCTACTGATACACTTTCTGAGAGAAAATCATATTAAGGCCAAGGATTTTCTTTCTGATTGGAAACCTTTGTTTTCTTCTGGTTTTACAGATTTGGGGTGTACTTCTATGGTCGAACATGAGATCAATTTGACAGACCCCACTCCTTTTAAGGAACCTTATAGAAGGATCCCACCGGGAATGTTTGAGGAGGTTCGTGAACACCTGAAGGAGATGCTGGAGGCCGGCGCTATTCCTGAATCGAAGTCCCCATTTTCTTCAAACATGGTCTTGGTTCGTAAGAAGGACAACTCACTTCGGTTTTGTATAGACTTTCGTCGTTTGAACTCTAGGACTGTTAAGGACGCGTACTCACTTCCACGCATTGATGATACCATTGATTCTTTGTCCGGTTCTAGGTTTTTCAGCAAACTTGACCTTCGAAGTGGTTATTGGCAATGTGTCATGAAAGAGTCTGATAAGCCCAATACGGCTTTTTCAGTGGGCCCTCTTGGATTTTACGAGTGCCTGCGTATAGCTTTCGGGCTTACTAACGCCCCAGCGACTTTCCATAGACTCATGGAGCGCTGTATGGGTGAGCTGCATCTCAATGAATGTCTGATTTATCTAGACGACATTATCATTTTCAGCGAAAACCATTTTCAGAGGCTCAATTCCGTTTTCAGTCGACTAGAATCAGCAGGGTTGAAGTTGAAGGGCAGCAAGTGTGAGTTTTTCCAGCGGCAGGTGAAATATCTGGGTCACGTTGTTAGTGAGTCGGGTGTAGAGACTGACCCAGACAAGATTGTTGCACTTAGACAGTGGAAGGTTCCGACGAACATCAAGGAGCTGCGGAGCTTTCTTGGGTTCGCGAGCTATTACCGGCGTTTTATTCACAACTTGGCACAGCTGGCGAAACCCCTGAATGAGCTGTTAGTTGGTGTTCCAAGCAGAAGAAATCCAGAACTCAGGTTCCGTGGGAATGGGGCGAGAGAGCAACAGGCGTTTGACTCTATTATTGACAAGTTATGTTCTGCTCCGGTGTTGACGTATGCTGATTTCTCAAAACCGCTCATTTTGAACGTTGATGCCAGTAGAGACGGGCTTGGAGCCGTTTTATACCAGAAGGTGGAAGGAGTTGAGCGTGTCGTCGCGTACGCCTCCCGTGGTTTGAGACAGAGTGAGCGCAACTACCCCGCGCATAAGCTCGAGTTTTTATGTCTTAAATGGGCAGTGGTCCGTTAACGCACGCCTTCACCACGGTCAAACTCGATGCTCTTTCACATCGGTGGTTAGCTGCCTTATCTGCCTTTAACTTTTCCATCAAGTACCGGTCCGGCAAGGACAATATAGACGCGGATGCTTTGTCGAGACTACCAGGTTTTGGCACGACATCTGGTTCTGTGCATGAGTGCGTAGTGTTTCCAGATGTCATCAAGGCCATTTTTTCAGTCCCATATGGTTACAGTGGAAGAGTTCCCTCTCTTTGAATGTGTGTCGTTTGACCAGGATGTGGTTGTTGACGCAGATGATGATGTATCAAATATGGGTACACCATTGTCATCTGTTAACTGGATAGACGAGCAGTCTATTGATCCAGTGATCAACCGGGTTGTTCAGATTGTGCGTGGAGGTCATCGGCTTACACGTCGGCAAACAGCGCTGGACGAAGAGCCAGTGAAACAGTTGCTTCGTGAGTGGCCGCATTTATTTGTGCGTGATGGTGTTGTACAGACATGGTTTGGTGAGTGGGCATAAGGTTGAGCAGTTGGTAGCTCCAAGAGCATTTCACGATCTCATTTTTACAGGTTTGCATGAAGAAGCTGGACATTAAGGTCGAGACCGGACATCTTCATTGGTACGGTCTAGGTTCTATTGGTTCGACATTGATGATTACGTTGAGCGGAGAGTACGTGACTGTGAGCGGTGCATTTTGAGGAAGACACCGGAGAAGAGGGCTGCTAATTTTGTCCCTATTGTCTCAACGCATCCTCTTGATCTTGTTTGTATAGATTACCTCACTTTAGACATGTGCGCTGGAGGGTATGAGAAGGTTCTGATAATTACAGACCATTTCACGCGCTTCGCACAAGCAATTCCCACCCGCAATGAGACTGCGAGAACAACTGCAAGGGCATTGTTTGATAAGTTCATTTGTCACTATGGATTTCCGAGCCGCATCCACAGCGACCAAGGTCGTAACTTCGAAAGTCATGTTATCAGCGAGTTATGCAAAATTGCTAACGTGGAGAAAAGCCGCACCACACCTTACCATCCCCAGGGCAACGGAATGGCCGAAAGGTTCAATCAGACTCTGATGAACATGATTGGCACTTTGACCGAGGAGGAGAAGAAGAATCGGAAAGCACATATACCTACGTTGATGCACGCGTATAACGCAACTCGACACGAGAGTACGGGCTTAACGCCACACTTTCTTATGTTTGGGCAGCACCCTCGTTTGGCTCTAGATGCATTTCTAGGCATTACACCTGATACTTGTTCTTCTTCTTCTGTCGATAAGTCAACATGTATCAGAGATCTTAAGTCTCGTTTGCATTTTGCATACAAGGCTGCCAGTCGTGAATCCAAGCGACAGGGCCGGAGACATAAGCGCCGATACGACCATCGTGTGAGATCTTGTAAGGTAGAGCCAGACGATCACATTTTGGTTAGGAAGGTTGGCATAAAAGGTAGACACAAGTTGGCTGATCGCTGGGACCGTGATGTCTATGTTGTGGTTGATCAACCTAACACGGACATTCCCTTTTTCCGGGTCCGGAAGGAGTTTTGCAGGGGTCATGTGAAAACACTTCATAGGAATTTGTTGCTGCCATGTTCGGCAATTCCTTTGAGAGGTCCCGATGCTGATG
The DNA here is from genome assembly GCF_026914265.1 of Mya arenaria. NCBI lineage: Eukaryota > Metazoa > Mollusca > Bivalvia > Myida > Myidae > Mya > Mya arenaria. The sequence goes on along the minus strand of NC_069131.1, from coordinate 12,285,410 downwards.
TTGATGTTGGTGTTGGTGAAAGGCTTGATTCAACGGATGTAGGCGAGTCAGATGACGTAGTTTCACCAAGTACAACAATGGCGTCCGCGCCGGAAGCTTCTTTAATTTCAGACTCTGGTGGTTGTTCTGATGGTACTCGTGCTTTGAGGTCTAGAGAGAGTAGCAATGTGGTACCTTGCTCAGATTCCAGCCAGAAATACGTCATACCGCAGCGACGTGAAGCGAGGGTGCGTCAAAGACCCAGATGGATGGAGAAGGATTGCGTCGTTTGACACTGGTTTTAATATTCAGAGTGATTACGGTGTTTTCTGAGATAGTAGTTTTGAGATCTGAATATTTTGTTTCAATTTTTTAGTACCATGAACCATGAATTTGAAAATTGTGTTATTTTTCAATAAGTATAGAATAACATGTGTTTTTGAAAATAAAGGTTATTTATTGTGTTTGAAATGCGTTATTATTGAATATGTAAACCATAACGGTTAAAAATGCTGTGTTTTCAAATGATAAAACTGCAGACATACAATTATTTAGATGAGCCATTTATTTGCTATTGATTAAGATTATGTCTTAATTAATATTATTTCAATAATATGTTTACTGTTCAATTTGGGGCCCGTACTGGGTTTTTTTTCATAGTGACTGTCACCAGTTACAAGTAGTTTTGACAGTAATAGTGTACTTACTTAAATGTAGTACCTGTATTTAGAATTATGTAAATTACTTTAGCTGAATTTTAGTTTACAGCGTCTAGTTACTTTGCAATGTCGGGACGACATTCTCTCTAAGAGGGGGAGGATGTCGCAGGGTCATTTGTCTATGTGTTTGTCATTGTTTGTTTGTCTATATGTGTCTAATATTATTCATCATAGTAATAGTAGAACTTAACCCCTGTCACTCACTTTCACTTTCAGTTTGGTCTTCATTATTCTTTCACTTTCATTTTCACTTTATTTTTCTATATCCGTAAACCTTAACCTTTCACTTGTGCACGAGGAATCCGCGCACTCGTATATTAGATTTTGGACATCACAGACGTGTTTTGTTTATTTCTTATAATTATACTTTGCGTGGCTATTTCTTCAGGTAAATTCCATTTCTATTTCATTCTGTATTCATTTTATGTATTACATTCTGTATTTGTATTTAAGCACTCGTATATTAGATTTAAGACATCACAGACGTGTTTTGAACCCTCGTACTCCGAGTATCGCGACACCTAGATACATGCTTTCGACCATGAACTTTAACTATACTTCGCAACAAAACTTTGTGCACAATATTTTTTTTATTTTAATTTGTATAACTTGTTTAAACTGTTTAATGTATTTTATTTAATATTTACATTTTGCCATACAGTCATTTTTTAGTTACTTATCACCACAAGAGAGGCAAAGGAATGCATCATCCCTTCGAATGGCTTTCAAATGGGTACAAAATGATAAATTCACCCATCATGAACCCTGTTATCACTGGTCCAACTCTGAATGAGCCTCATATAACCTGCCTAGGCTGCAATATGTATAATTTTATGGTAACTGAGCGCCCAAATGCAATTCAATATAGTTACCTGTAGATAAATTTCATTTATTTTAGAATAAGCATCATACCATATTTTGATGCGCTTTTAATGTTGTGCACTATACTTAGAAAACAATAGGGCATAGGTTTTAGGCTTTGGTAGATATGTAAGACCTGGCAAACAAAAACAACACGATTTTAAAGAAGTATTTTACATGCGAAATCATTTTAAACGAAGGGTCTAATTTGGCATTAATTAAAAATGACAAATTGGTATTGTTTCAAGTATAACTTAAGTTTTTTTAACACTACCATTCCCATTCTTTTTCAAATGAAGTTTTCTGATAGTTCTACTGTTATGGCTAACAATTGGAGCTTATTTTTACCGGAAGTGACGCAAAATAGAAGTGTTTTACCCATTTTCAGGAGGCGGTCGAAAATAGGTTGTGGTCGAAAATCGGTTGTTCTGGGATATCTAAACTTTCAAGTCCATTGCTAAGGTACCTACGTTAAAAAGAGTTCTCAATGAGAAATTATACAGTATATGATCAGCATGTAAATTATTTTTTAACGCATGCCCGATATCAGTATCAATAATTTAATGAAAAACATGTAAACAACATACCTGTCGGGTCCATTTCCGTCTGCCAGTGATGTTACGGCGCGTGCCAGCACCTGCTGACGTAATCATGGAAAAATACCGCTTGCATCAACGACATAAAGTATTCTCAGCTGAGTCTGGGTCTAAAATCGTTAGTGAATACGAAAATCAAAATAGTCTCAGCATAGCATAAAAAATGTACGTGAATACGGGCCCAGTGGCTTGATAGTTTGACAAGTTTTGACAAGTTTTATTTACAGAATATCCAAAAGGCCATGGCCCATGTGGACAAATGCATACATGTAAATAAATACATGGATATTAGTGTTACAGTTGAATCAATGCATACAGTATACTTATACAAATTAAATAACCAATATACAAATGTTGAATGCATAAATGAATCTATGACAGAGCAACGTGTTAATGTTTTGTTAGGATATGAAAAAGCCTAATTTTAAAAATGCCATCGGTTATGCATACTTAATATACTATTATATATTTTATTTAATTCCTTAAACATATGTTTTTACATGGTATGTGATAAAAAATTTAATCGAAATTCGTAAATCTATAAGTCTATCACCGTTAATCCCTTCAATTAAATCACTTACACGAAACGAAACAACAGGGGGCCTTAGGCCACACCTAAGTGATGTTTCGTTCCGCGGATTTACAGCTCCTATTTTTTTGAAAATGTAAAAAAAATATTTATTTTTTTGTGTGCCCGCTCCTATATTTTAATCGCAATACAGATTTGTTGTTAAGTATTTTTAAAGGCTGAAAAAAATAATCAATTATAATTTTCTACGCAAGTTTTAGTGATTTTGTAAAGGGAAGTAACCGATGCGTTGTGTTTTATACTGTTTATCGATCCAATTAGCATTGGTTTTAATAAATTCAATCAAAGTGGCGGCTTCCGGTATAAACACTTTGGCTCAAATATTGGAAATTTATCTTATTTTGACAATGAATGTTTTTTTACCATTCTTGAAGTCATTTTCATCGTCTCATGCACTATCGTCGACGTCCCTAAAATCGCGACTAACCTTAATTCGCGGCCATCTTTGTTGTGGAAATGTGGATTAATAAATTATCTTTATGATAAAAGTAAGTAAACAAGGTTATTGCTTTGTTTAACTATGTTATTTTTGGTCGATTGCTTAATACCGCGAATCATGGTCTGTCGAGGATAAATGATCATTAATTAAATCCATAATTAATTATTCAAGAAAAGATCTGTATCTGATACTGGTGGCTATAATATTGCGTTATTAGTATAAGTGATTCTGTTTGGATGAAAATCGGAACGATGAACAATGACTCAATTAAGTATTATTTGATTCAAGTCATAACACAAGTGACCAGAATTTTACAATATTACTACGTTGCTGAAGAAAACACATTCACTTCTCAGGAACATGGTTCATTGTTTGGTCCAAATTGATGTATCAAAGTCATTTTCGACCAAATTCTGACAAACAACAGTTTCGAACAAATATCTTTTTACAAATAGCATAATAACACTGGTCCGGATAGACCAAAACATAGGTAAGCCTTACCAAAGTTTTAATATCACCTTAATTTCTTTTACAGCATAATCGGGGATTTTTAAAACATCTCACTGACCATAAAAGTACTTTGAACATACCCTTGTACTTTTCATTTCGAAAAGCACGTACCATTGCATTGGCTGTGATAATCAAAACGAAATGAAGTCATGAAATGTAAATGTATAGGGAGTCTGACAGTTGATGAAACAGCGTAAAAACATTTTAAACATCCGAAATCAATCCTAATAAATGTCTAAATACAGTTGCAAATGATGTTAAAGTGATTCATGCAGATTTATATTTAAGTTGTGTCAAACGTTTTCATTAAAGCAGTGTTATTTTTTATTAAGAATGATCCTCATACTTAAAACATAATTAAGTTATATTAAAAATTCGGTTTATCCATATAATGCGTGTACTTAAAACGGATGAATAAATAGTATGTATTCGGATATTTTCCCAATGTCCTTTAGAAGTTCATTTCAACTTACCTCAAGATTGAATTCAAAAGGGTTTAAGGGCAATTGTATTGAACCATCTTTCTTATTTGTATTGATTATAAGAAAAAATATTTTTCGCTCTTTACTCGCTTCAGGATTTATGAAAACTGACAAAATATTGTTTGTTTGTTTTTTTTCGCTTGCTCGCTCCATTTTTTGGCAAAAATCCGAGGAATGAAACATTAATTTGGTGTGGCCTTAGGTTATTTACTAAAACATTAACTATAGTATAAGGATAGTTCTTACCTCTCAAAGTCGACATCTTTAAGACTATGTATTCAAAAATTTACAAAATTAACGAAAGCATTTGATGAATAGTACTTATTATTTAATAACAAAAGGACAAAACAAATACGCCTTTAAAAGAGTGTTGCTGTTTCCAATCTAGTGATCACCGAAACTTGGTTAAATATCTCTAAGTCTGAGGATCTTCTTTACCACCACCACCAACAACAACAACAATAACCTTTATTTGCCATGGTAACATTTGTAACAACATATTATAAAATTGGGTAAATCATCGCTAAGCAAGATGGTGAATAAACAAAAAGATGGTACCAAAACTATATGTTACCGTACAGAAAAGACCGTCCTACTGACAGTCGCGAGGGAGTTATGGTCTATGTTAACACGGGTACTTCTGCTTTGCACCGATCTGATCTTGAGGTTATGGGTTTCGAATGCATTTGGTTAGAAGTCATTATTAGACAGAAACATTTGCTTTTCGGCTCCTTCTATCGTCCTCCGAATGCTAGTACAGCAGTTGTATCTAGTAATATTATACCTCCGTACATAAATGTGTCCCTTCTTTGTATATATTAACTCGATCGGTCCGTATATGACTGTATTTTGATAAAAATCCGTTTTATGACGTCAGCGGTCCATATTATGTTTTTGGCCGGTCCTGACCTCGCCAAAACGTAATATGGATCGCTGACGTCATACAACGGGTAAGTGCGGCTTGCTATTTTCACAATGGCGAAAATTTGTCGCAAGTAAACATTGTTTGTGTAACAAAGTCCAAGTTTCATAATTATTACATTTTATTTTTAAGTGAGTTTGATGTAATGCAAGGGATAAAACAAGCAAATCAGCTTTGATGTTATTGACAGAGTTGTCTTTCTTAGTAATTTTAAAATATAATTGCTGTGTGGTCATCTGTGACTATAATCCCTAAATTGACATTTTTGGTGGGAACACTGGATCATTCTGTTCTTTGTTTTCAAGGCAAACACATCATATTTTACTTTATCTGTAATTGTTGGAATTGGCGGGAAAAGATATTGAAGGTTAGTCAATTAGTTATACTTCTAGAACCTAGTTTTTCTTGAATATTATTTAATAAGAAGTGCAATTGTTATAATTACATTTGAGCAGTTGTATCTAAGTATTTAGTAAGTTGGAAATATGATAGTTATAATATTTCTTAAGGGTCAAGATAGTGAATCAACCTTGAATGTTAATATTATAGGTAATATTAATAGATCCACTTATTTTAGATTTGCGGCACCGGTTGAATGTATGTGTCAGGGAGAATATAAAGGCAGTTTGGCCTACAGCTGGTGAGTTAGATTATATGTAATGCGATGTGGAATGTGTTTGCACCTGTTTGTATATGATGTTTGTATTGTTTTAATTTGATTATATTATGTAATAATATGGCCGCTAGAAAATAGTATTAATTATGAGGAATATTGATTCTCAAAGTATTATAGAAAATATACTGACGTAATTGTTAACTTTTGTGTAATGTGCTTAAGTTGGTTTTTATGTACTTTCAGAGCTGTGGATTTATAATATATGTAATAAAAGCCCCTAAAGACTTCCGACGTGTTATCCAACTACACTGAACCCTAACTGCTGAGTTAGACCGTTATTATAGTTGTGGCCCTAAGAAACCACCCTATTACAACTTGGCGCCCAACAAGTCGTTTCTTAATCGTTGGAAAACAGAGGGGACCCGGAACGGGAGCCAGAACAGACCATCCTTTGAGGCCGAAAGTGGTTCGTCGCCCAGAATCAACCGTTTCGTTGGGAAACTATTTGACCCCACATATTGTGAGAGACATTTTCATTAGTGGTTGGAATCGTTGCGACCCAGGGCAGGCGTACATATCCATATATTAAGGACCGGAAACAGTTCGAACTCATGACAGGACGTGACGTCATCAGAGTAGCATCATCATCTTCATCCATCCAGCGATAAACCATGAATTCTTGACTGTAGCACTTGTTATACGTGCGTGAACATTATGGAAGTTGTTATTTTGTGATATAGGACATTTATTAATATATTCTAGTGGCCAAAGTACAACAAACTGTGAGCACCATAATTTTGTGTAAAACATAATTAATTTTTTGTTCAGTTAGAATTGTGCATTTTTCATAGCTGCAGAAGTGAAAATTTCAAATGTCATATTGTAAGATCGAAAGAGAGTGAATACATACTAATGGTCTAAAGATATAATTAAGCATCTATTTTTCATTAGATAGTCATTCAGTACAGCTATTTTGACTTCTTACGTTTCAAATGTTATTAGATCGATAATAAGATAAGCTTACCTTCTGCTCTGGTGTCAAAAAACATGTATACACGGTAGATTATTTTTAGCATCATGTAGAATTAATCTTTAGTTAGATTACGTTAGTTTGAGAAAATCCTTCATTCACACGGTTCTTTGTGATCACTATTTTCTAATTAAATATCCATAAGGCAGTAAAGTTTCTGACTGTAAACAGTATCTTTGAATGAGTTAACACTCATTTCCATATTTGGGCAGGTGTAAATCAAACGGTACTTTTGTTTCATTGAACATTCAATACGAGATACACAATTTACGGAAAACCCGTGTGTCAGTGACGTAATTTGAGCAAATTCTGATTTGATTGGCTGTTTTGGAGGGTGTGTGCAGGTCGAGCGTTTTGATTGGATGACCCTGACATTGACCTGTACGATAGGTTAAAGTGCATGACAGACATTTTTGGGTTAGGAGAATGATTTGTTCAGACATTTGACATGATTTTTTATTTGTTCACTGCAAAATTTATAATAATTTCTTGAATCATTATTAGGATATTATCATATCTTGAGTATACAATATTTAGCAACCAAATTTCACGCAATTGAATTTTAATTACACACATTGTTGCCACTTTATATTTTTGACAGAAATCAGCTGATTTGGTTATTGATTGGGGACACTGACAAAGTTGAATTTGGATTGTGATATATTTCTGCAATATTTCTATGCATGAATAGATGAAATATTTATTTAGACTTTGTATTATAATTAGATATTTAGATTATTACAGTTAGATGCAATTATTGTTTGAATTTGTGCATTTGTGGAATAGTTCATGTACTTTTGAAATTCCATTTAAAATCATTTGACCTAGTGTTTGTTGTTTCAAATTAAGTTGGTAATTAACGGCATACTCTTAAGCAGTGTTAGATACTCATGTTTGTCTGACTTAAGTACTTAGATTATAGTTCTTTACGGGTGACTTTATTGTATAGATATTTCATTTGTGAAATTTCATTTTGACTTTGAAATTGATTTTTTTTACTTAGTTCATTTATAGTATGTGTATTGTATACTTTTGACAATTGATTGCACACACTTGTTATTTTTTTTGTTTATTTTCTCACTGCTTCTGTCTAATATTTATTCTTTTACACATAGAAAAAAAATCTTTATTTAATTTGTAGATTATAATTGATTTTTGATGTGAGAATATTTGCTTATAATTTGTTTGCGGCATTTAGTATTGACGTGATAGACCATTGAACATAGGTTGGGCTGGAGATTAATATTGATTTGAACTTTGAACTTTTATGGTGATTCAAGTTTATTAAACATTAAATATGTCATTGGAATAGGATAAATTAGGAATAGCAGCTGGTGGTATGGAGAAAGATAGTAAGGCAAAGCCTGTACTGATGTCCCAGATGATGAACATGAAATTGAAGAGGCATTGAAGCTATTAAAAGCATTTCATGAATTGAAACTCGATTCAGGGGTGAGTGGCCCAGAGGATTTAAAGAAGTTTTTGACCAAGAGGAGTAAGGAAGACAGTACTACAGCCCAGCAACAACAATCAGACCCAGCATCCGGGAAATCGTACCAATTTCCAAAATTGTCATATTTCTCCGGTGAAGATAATAAGGGAGAAGTTTCGTGGGATGCATACAGATTTGAAAATGATTCCCTAGTAAGGGAGAAGACTTTTAGTGATGAACAGATACTTTTAGGTATTAGAAGGAGTGTTAGGGGTATCGCTAGTGATATTGTAAGGAGAATGGGTACAGGGGTGAAAGTGTTGGAGGTTTTAAAGAAGTTGAATGGAACTTTCGGAAACATTAATCAAATGAGTCATTGATAAGGAAATTGTACTCCTGCTCTCAAGGATTGGATCCGGTAAACATATATGCATCAAAGCTTGAGGATTTATTTGCACAAGGAGTTGAACTTGGAGCTGTACTGCAGTGGGATGACATCTTATTGAGAGAACTTTTGAATCAAGGATTAAGAATTGATCTTAAACATGTTGCCCAGTTTAAGTTTGAAACTATCAAAGATTATGATAGATTTAAAATTGAGCTGAGGAAACTTGAAGCTGAAATGAAGTGTCAGACCAATCAGACAGAAGCAAAGACGACTTGTCATGTGGCACAGAACGCTCCGTCAAAACACGAACAGGACTTACAAGAGCTCAAGGAGGACATGAGTAAGACATTTAATGACACTTTAGACATGTACAAGCAACTCAACAAAAAGATTAATTAATTGCAGCAGCAGCAACAACAACAGCGGGATAGTCCAGAACAGCAACAATATCAACCCTGCTATTATGGAAACAGGAGATATAGACGACAGTCAGAAAGCTTCCACAGAGGTAGTGGTAGAGGCAGAGGAACTTACAGACCTGGACGCCCAATAGGAGCAAACAATTACAGGGAGTGTTGTCAGATATGGTGGACATGACCATTATGTGAAGAACTGCACATCAGAATACCCTCGGACGGAGCAGACAGGGAATTATAGGGGCTGTTGTCATAGGTGTGGTGGCAATGATCATTATGTAAAGGACTGTACAGCAGCCTACTCACGGGCGGGACAGACAGAGAATTTAAACGCGTAGGTGCCTTGTTTGATGGACCGGACCAGGGCACAAAGAACATAAAAGAAGGGTCCTGTTTTAGTAAGGGAAGAGAACATAACAAAAGTTATTATAAATGAACAGGAGGTAAATGCTTTACTGGATACAGGTTCTTAACTAAGTGTTATTGCACAATCATATTTTGAAGAACATTTTAAAAATATTGAATTAAAACCAGTGACTGAAATCTTAAAAATTGAATGTGCAGGTGGATCTATGCTTCCATACTCAGGATATATTGAAGTTGAAGTAAATGATATTGGAATTCCGGAATGTAAGAAGCAATTAGCATTAATTTTGAAATCACCAGATACAAAATTTTCCAGTTCAACATCAGTCATTATTGGAATTAACATTTTGCAAGAATTTCAAGAGGATTGTAGACAGAAATTTGGAGAAAGATATTTACAAATAGCTAAGCTAACATACCCTTGGTACTCTTGTTTTAGAACTATAGTGATTAGAGAAAGAATATTGAAACAGAATAAGAATAGATTAGGAATTATCAGATGTACTTTACCACACAAGTTGACATTGAATCCGAATCACACCATGGACATTAAAGGTTACATGAACAAGAAGATTGATCATAAACCTGCAGCAGCCATTGTATGTGGGACCGATAAGGCCAGCCTACCAGATGGTTTGGAGGTTACACCAAGCATCCTACACTATTCTTACACAGATGCCAATGAAGTTGTTATTACCATTTCTAATCATTCAAGTTGTCCTATTCATATTTCACCAAAAGCAATTGTATGTGAGATACAGCCAGTAACAGTCACTGGTGAAGTTTTAAATAAGATAGAAGAAAAAGACATAGATCAGAAGAGAAGAAAGATAGTTGAAGAATTGAAGATAGATGAAGATCATGTACTTAATGAAGACCAGAAACAGAAATTGAATAACTTACTTCTCCACCATCGCGATATATTCAGCACTAGTGATAAAGACATAGGCAGATGCAATTTTTTCAAACACCGAATTGAATTGATAAATCCTATACCATTCAAGCAGAGGCACCGCCGGATACCACCTGCTATGGTAGAAAATGTCAGATCCCATTTTGAACAGTTGTTGTCATGTGGCATCATACGGCCATCAAATTCGCCATGGGCTTCACCAGTAGTCTTGGTTAGAAAATGGAAAATTACGGCTCTGTGTGGATTACGTGATGCTAAATGAATGGACAGTTAAAGATGCCTATGATCTTCCTAGGATAGAAGAGATGTTTGACTGCTTACACGGGGCACGCTTCTTCACCACAATGGACATGAAAAGTGGATACCATCAACTACCAATGGAGGAAGAACTCATAGAGAGAACGGCTTTCACAGTAGGACCACTGGGACACTTCGAAAATCAGTTTATGCCTTTTGGATTAACTAATGCCCCTGCCAGTTACAGTAGACTGATGAATGAATGCCTAGGTGAAATGAACATGTCCATCTGTATAATATATTTAGATGACCTAATTATCTTCAGTAAAACTTATGATGAACATCTGGAACGCTTGGATAAAGTTGTGGCAAGATTAAAGGAATGCAATCTGAAATAAGCCCCTGAGAAATGTAGTTTCTTCAGAGAGAGAGTCAACTTCCTTGGTCATGTAGTAAGCAAAGACGGAATTGAGACTGATCCAAGTAAGATTGAGAAAGTTAAAAACTGGCCATCACCAAACACACCAGAAGAGCTCCACAGTTTCTTGGCATTAGTAGGGTATTACAGAAGATTCATTAAAGATTTTTCAAAAATTACCCGTCCCTTAGCTGAGATGATTCCACATCCCACCTCCAAGAAAGGCCCAAAGAAGAAAGCAGAACAGAAGAATTGGAAATGGACAGAAAATGAAGAGAAGATATTTCAAGATTTGAAAGAGATACTGGCCAGCCCTCCAATATTAGCCTACACAGATTTTAGTAAGCCATTTGAATTGCACACTGATGCATGCAATACTGGACTGGGAGCAGTACTTTATCAACAACAAGAGGGTAAAAAGATAGTTATTTCATATGCAAGCAGAGCAGTTAGTAAATCTGAGAAGAATTATTCAACCTACAGATTAGAATTTTTGGCTTTGAAGTGGGCAGTAACTTCGAAACTTTCAGATTATTTAACAGGAAAAAAATGCATAGTATATACTGACAATAACCCACTGACTCATATACTGTCTTCACCCAACTTTGATGCTACAAGCCAGAGATGGGCAGCTGCACTGGCAGATTATGATTTTGAAATCAGACACAGACCTGGAACGATTAAAGGAGACGCAGATGCATTAAGTCGGTATCCATATGAGAAGATTGAGGTCATTAAACAAGATGGGAATGCAATTGAAGAACTTGTGAATTTAGATAGAGATGCGGTAAGAGCACCACCATACATACACACTCTACCAACCATGAATATGAACATAATAGAAATTACTGAAGGCACTAGTACCCTAATGGCCCAAGTAGAGTTAAGGGAGATCAGAAGGAAACAAATTGAGGATCCCCTGATAGGAAAATGGAGAATTGCAGTGATAGATAAAGTTAGATAAGAAAATGACATTACTAAAGAATGTACAGTCATGAAGAAGAACTGGAAGCATTTCAAGATCAGAAGAGGTGTGTTATACAGAGAGGTAGAGAGAGATGATGAAAAGATCGAACAATTAGTGTTACCAGAGTGTTATAGAAGAGATGTGTTGACAGATATGCACACAGATGTTGGCCATCCAGGTATAGACAGAACAACAAATCTCATACGAAGAATATTTTTTTGGCCTTGTATAACAGCGCATATAGAAGACTTTGTGAAGAATTGTGACCGTTGTTTGAGGAGGAAGTCTGCAACAAACACACGTGCACCATTAGTAAGTGTGAACACGACCTTCCCCATAGAACTTGTTTGCTTTGATTTTTTGACAATGATATGTGAGAATATTTGAATTACAATTTTGATCATGTTTATTCTTATTGTTCATAAACATACCACCCAGTAATTGGTTATTTTGTGTGGACACTTTTTGTAGAAGGGGAGGAAGATGGCATGAAATTTATTTTTGGTATGTTGTACTAACTAATTGTGGCATTTTTATTTTTTGTTTGTTTAGGGTTTTGGGATATAGTATTCATTAATTTTTGGTTTAAGTGACATGAGTGTAATTGAGATTTAATTGCCAGGAAATATTGGTTGTTATTTGATTTTTTTATTGTTTAAATTTTTTAAAATTATTTTTGTGACGATTAGACAATAACGGGACGTCATTTCAGGAGGCAGGGAAAAGTGTAACAAAGTCCAAGTTTCATAATTATTACACTTTATTTTTAAGTGAGTTTGATGTAATGTAAGGGAGAAAACAAGCAAATCAGCTTTGATGTTATTGACAGAGTTGTCTTTCTTAGTAATTTTAAAATATAATTGCTGTGTGGTCATCTGTGACTATAATCTCTAAATTGACATTTTTGGTGGGAACACTGGATCATTCTGTTCTTTGTTTTCAAGGCAAACACATCATATTTTACTTCTGTAATTGTTGGAATTGGCGGGAAAAGATATTGAAGGTTAGTCAAATAGTTATACTTCTAGAACCTAGTATTTCTAGAATATTATTTAATAAGAAGTGTAATTGTTATAATTACATTTGAGCAGTTGTATCTAAGTATTTAGTAAGTTGAAAATGTGATAGTTATAATATTTTTAAAGGGTCAAGATAGTGAATCAACCTTATATGTTAATATTATAGGTAATATTAATAGATCCACTTATTTTAGATTTGCGGCACCGGTTGAAAGTATGTGTCAGGGAGAATATAAAGACAGTTTGGCCTACAGCTGGTGAGTTAGATTATATGTTATGCGATGTGGAATGTGTTTGCACCTGTTTTGTATATGATGTTTGTATTGTTTTAATTTGATTATATTATGTAATAATATGGCCGCTAGAAAATAGTATTAATTATGAAGAATATTGATTCTCAAAGTATTATAGAAAATATACTGACTTAATTGTTAACTTTTGAGTAATATGCTTAAGTTGGTTTTAATGTACTTTCAGAGCTGTGGATTTATAATATATGTAATAAAAGCCCCTAAAGACTTCCGACGTGTTATCCAACTACACTGAACCCTAACTGCTGAGTTAGACCGTTATTATAGTTGTGGCCATAAGAAACCACCCTATTACATTAGCTTTGTTCAATTTAACACATTTAAATCGCTTTAAAATATTGAATGGTAATGGAAAATGTTCGGTATAATATAAATGATATAACACACCACTTAGGGTCATATGACATTGTAAGGACCGGTCAGTCAGCCCCCGAAGGTGAATGGACCTCGGCTAGCGCCATGGTCCATTTACACTTTCGGTGGCTGACTGGCGTGCTTTTATCTCAGATTGTAACTGGAATTCATATATATATATATATATATATATATATATATATATATATATATATATATATATATATATATATATATATATAATTTATCCATTTACACTTTCGGTGGCTGACTGGCCGGTCCTTATAATGTCTTATGGCCCGAAGTGGTGTGTAATATTTCTTAAATAATGACTCCATAGGTCTCGCAGTAGATACAGGTATAACAGCTATATTCGTTTCCAGTGATCCTAATCTCGATTGTTTCAAGCAACTCTCAAAATAATATGGTTTATCAAAACTATTTTAAACTGCCACTCACTTTATTGAACATTATCACTTATTGATGTATTTTAGTATCATCTCCTGACATAATTTCGTTCTCTGGAGTAGGCGAACCTTTCTTAGACATTTGTGTCGCTACCATTGTCCTATTAACTGCTTTCTGAAATACGAAAATATAACCAATCCTGCCTTTAAGAGGTTAATTTGAAAATACCCAGAAGGTTATGAACGCCTGCGTGCTTTTATCTCAGATTGTAACTGGAATTCATATATATATATAGACACTAGAAATGCCATATACTGACAAGTTACTTATCAACAACAAAAAAGGTAGTGTTCAACATTTTAAGGCATAAACGAACGAATGAATGAACGAACGAACGGGTGGACGGACGGACGGATGGTGGATAAATGAATGCGTATTTGTGCCTTTATTATGCCTGGACTGCCGTCGTACAGTAAATGCATCCCTGTGGTATGTTTGGTTTCTTGATATGTAGCTAAATATTTATTTAATATTATATGTTTAAAGGTACTTAAAGCAAGACAAAATAGTTATGACAAAAATGCGGGAAACGAAATGACGCCGCGTGCGTCTTGGCACGATTCAGCACGGGCGGCTATGACGTAAAGGACGATAAACAGCGTATATACAGTAACGGTTTCCTTGGTAATTGTGGCGTCCATATGATATTCGCAACTTAAATGACCCAACCTAAATAGGCCCTTGGCACTCAACGTAGGAAAGAAAAATAGACCCGAAATAGACCCTTGGCACAAAGATGGGAAACAAAAGCGAGAAATTAGGGGGTTGAAAAGTGTTCGTTTTTGAGTGGGTTGAAAAGTCGAAATGGCAAATGGGTTGGAAGTCTTTGATTTCACAAATGACCAAGGGGTTGAAAAGTCTTTGGGTTGAAAAGTCTGACAGCCCATCTTACGTTCCAAATATTTCAAAATTATTCACAAGTTTTTCTGAACACGTCATGACGTCACGGCATTATTTATTTCCCGCGTTTTTATACACTAACTCGAACCTTATTGGAAGTCCTTTAAAAATGATATAAATTTAATCTTAATATCGAAACTACTAAGTTGTAAATATTTTAAAGTGGTACCTTTCTTTCTTTTTTTGATTACCTGTATAATGATTAATGATTAATGTTCCACATTCAGTGTGATCGCTATGTTAATTTCTCGATGAACCGTATAGTGTCAAGTAAAACAAACTTAAAATAACCACAAATGATAAAGATATGGGAGCTACAAAGAGCATGAAGGCAATTGCATTTATAAATGGCTTGTGTCTTAAACAACCAATGCAACATTTTTGACAAGCCAAAGTCTTGAAGAGTTCAACTTTAATCAAAATGAATATATCTTCTAGTTTACACTGTTTCATCAAACCTTATCTTATTTTCAGTCATAAAGGCATGGTACTTAATCGAAAATGACACATAGAGTACATGTATATTCCTCTTTTAAATAATTTCTTTTATAACTGGTGAAGCCGTCGTCTCCGACTTAAAAGATACGCTTTCCTTGAGCATTTCGATTACGTTATAGTTTTTGCACTTAACCTTTCCTTTACGATCGAATTTATGTTGTTCTGCAATATAGTTGACATTAGATCCATTATTCAAGGCGCCTTCAACTATTCGCCCCATCGATGGCATATTTTCATTTCTATTCTGATTATGAGAAATTGGAACAAGTTCGTGTCCTTGGTATTGTGGTTTGACAGTCTGACAACCTTTCTCCTCTTGGTCATGTCGATGATGATTAAGATGGCAGCAGTTGTTACAAAACGAATTCTGCTTGAAATGGAAACCTTCGCAAAGCCTGAAATATTAAGGGTTTTTTTCAATTTGTTCATCGTATTTTGTGTTTGCCGAAAGTTAAGTGAGGGAAACGTTGGATGTAAAACAAAATGGCGTTTTTCGAAATGATTTTGGTGTTTTGGGAGGATATTTTGTCCTGGTAAGTAAGTTTTATCACTTTTCTCGCAATATAAATACGCCTAACCGGAGGCCACACGTGTAAGATTCTCTCATTTTTTAACCTGTGTTTCTAGAAGCCTAAACAAGAAAAAGTTATTGAATGTATAAGCTGCACGATAGCTTGTTTACAAAGTGAAAATAGAAAATCGCGTGACTTAAAACCGTTTTTTATGTTTAAACACCTTTTATGTCTTGCGAGGAAGTTTTATGCAGTTGTTGTTTTTTATGCAGAATCAGAAAAGCGTGCGTTTATAAAGTGTAATTATGACCCAAGCTGTAAGACATGTTAATATTCATAACAAAAGGCATTTTGTTACTAATTGAGAACGTACCGCGAATTTGCTATGCAAAATTACCTACCAGAAACACTTACTCTAGCAATTCATATTTGTGCTCATTAAATCATTAGTCTTCATATGTTAAGTATAAAGTATAGTCTATTATATCAATGTAAGAACTCTTGATGTAACACGAACGTCTGGCAGTACGGCAAACAAAATGAATTAAAACATAGTCAGTCTGATACTATTTTACAACCAAAATGACGCATCCAACATTTCCATCATTTAAGTTTCGGCAAACACAAAGCACGTTGGACTCCCTGGTTATAAGCTGCAGTGAAATTACAGTGGCTGAAGTCGATACTTAACGCGTAATCAACGTGACAGTGCAATTGTTTATAATTGTCTCAAGCAGTAGTATGCTTTGTTAACATTTGTAACTATGTGTTACCATTTATGTTTATGTATACAATGATAGTCTGTTTTAATGTTAGAAATTGATCAATTGAATATCATTTGTTCCAACATATACTAGTATATAAAAAGCAAACTATTGGTTATTGTATTGTATACTATTATAGTTTGATAGATATGTGATTTACTGTTCCAGTTCATCGTTAAACATAGATTGATTATAATATTGATTTAATATTTCACACTACATTGTATAATTGTTATTGTAATATATATAATATGTATATGAAACACAAAAAAAACTGTATAGTTTACGTGTAATGAATTCTGTTCTGTTCTGTTTAAATGTACGGTTTGGGTTCTTAAACAAACCTTTGCTCTATCTGTCACTAATTGAAAAATAGTCTTACTCCGTCATTTATTCAAAGAGATAGCTAACACTTGCCTCGCTTGCCGGGCCAGAGTCACAGATAAGATGCGTTTTGGCGTATATACGAAATTAAAATCATGATTGCGCAATTAACTTAAAAATAGTCAAGACACAAAAAAAGAAATACGTTAATTAAACTGACCCGTAATTAATAAAACATAGAAATTGAATGCTCAATTCGTCTAACTCGCTTGAACTCTGTTCGGTAGACTTGTATATCCACAGCTAAAAAAAACGATAATTGTTTCAGTAATTTGCCGATTATTTTCCAAATTAAATAGAAAATAAACGGATACTACGGCGTGTGAGTATAGACGCGTTTTGTTGATGCCGAGTTAGTGGCTGAATCGTCTAGAGATAACAAACTTGATGGTCAATCCTGGGGCCGAAGGTTCCGGGAGAGACGTTAAATGGGGGTCCAGTGGCACAGTGCTATACGTTAAAAAGGGTAGCTCTAACCAGTGTTACATTTCGTCTATGCCCTATGCTTCAAAAAGCTATGTGGCCTACAATCTTATCGGAGCACTCACCGAATGGGCATTGCCCGGTCGCAAGAATGGAAACGTTTACACACACACGCGCGCGCAATCAAACGCGTTGATGGACTATTTGAATCCAACATTATATGTTGGGAACATTAATAAATTAATTCTTGTTTCCTATTTAATCAATAAAGACAAATAATCATAGTTGATTCCCAATTTAAATCAAAATTATGGTGTAATAGAAACTTGAAATACTCATTGATCATATGAGAATTTAGTGTCGAGTAATGCTTTCTCTACTTAAGATTCCACATAAAATGGTCCAGATAATACATTATTATCAGTTAAACGCACTATCAAGTTTTCGAGAATGTTTTAAAATGACCTTGATTTGTCTGTTGATCCATTAGAACGTGCCGTATAAAAACGGCAAAGACTATCGCAATTGAACATTTAACGATTATGGAATTGGTACTAAGGCCTTCATTTTTAGATAAGAAAAAAATCACCACCATGCCAATGACACTTATGTCATAATTTATTTAACCAACATAAAATATTAATAACGAATACCCGAAATATAAAATACTTATGTTGAGACACATCAGCTTTGTTACACGATCAATGTTAAAATAAAAGTACCTTACTTCAATAAAAGTACACGGCAATTAAGATTTTCATGTGCATACTTCAATCTACGAATGATGAATACTGTCCCAGCTATGGCTAGACACCCAGCAAGGCTTCCAATGACGACACCAGCAGTTTCACCAACAGATAAGCCTTCATCCTTGGAACTCTTATCTAAAATTTGAAATGTGGGCATGGTCACAATGAGAATTGTTCATATTCTATCAAATGGAATATCATCATCATCATCATCATCATCATCATCATCATCATCATCATCATCATCATCATCATCATCATCATCATCATCATCATCATCATCATCATCATCATCATCATCATCATCATTCATCGTCATCGTCATCATCGTCATCGTCGTCGTCGTCAAGATAATCAATCCCATCAACCTACCTCTTTCAAGAGAATCACCCCCCATTAACCTACTTCTTTCAAGATAATCACTTCCATAAACCTACCTCTTTCAAAATAATCACTCCCATAAACCAACTTCTTTCAAGATAATCACTCCCATAAACCTACTTCTTTCAAAATAATCACTCCCATAAACCTACCTCTTTCATGATAATCCGCCCATATACGTGAATCTTTAAAGATAAATACTCACGTGGACTTACTTCTTTAACGATAACCAATCCCATAAACCTACCACTTTCAAGATAATCACTCCCATAAACCTACTTCTTTCAAGATAATGACTCCGTGTACCTACTTCTTTCAATATAATCCATCCCATAAACCTACTTCTTTCAAGATTATTACTCCAAAATACCTCCTCTTTCAAGATAATCACTCCCATAAACCTACTTCTTTGAAAATAATTACTCCAGTAATCTTACTTCTTTCAAGATAATCACTCCCATAGACCTACTTCTTTCAAGATAATCACTTACATTAACCTTCTTTTTTCAAGATAATCACTCCCTCAAACTTACTTCTTTAACAATAATCACTTCAATAAACCTACTTCTTTCAAGATAATTACTTTCATAAACCTATTTCTTTCAACATAATCACTCCCGTAAACCTACTACCTTCATGATAATCAATCCCATAAACCTACCTCTTTCAAGAGAATTAACCCCATTAACCTACTTCTTTCAAGATAATCAAATCCATAAACCTACTTCTTTTAAGATAATCAATCCCATAAACCTAATACTTTCATGATAATCAATCCCATAAACCTACCTCTTTCAAGATAATCACCCCCATTAACCTTCATCTTTCAAGATAATCTATCCCATAAACCTACTTCTTTCAAGATAATCACTCCCATAAACGTACTACTTTCAAGATAACCAATCCCATAAACCTACCTCTTTCAAGATAATCACTCCCATAAACCTACCTCTTTCAAGAGAATCACCCCCATAAACCTACTTCTTTCAAGATAATCACTCCCATAAACCTACCTCTTTCAAGATAATCACTCCCATAAACCTACCTCTTTCAAGAGAATCACCCCCATATACTTACTTCTTTCAAGATAATCACCCCCATAAACCTACCTCTTTCAAGAGAATCACCCCCATATACTTACTTCTTTCAAGATAATCACCCCCATAAACCTACCTCTTTCAAGAGGATCACCCCATATACTTACTTCTTTCAAGATTACCAATCCCATAATACTACCTCTTTCAAGAGAATCACCCCCATATACTTACTTCTTTCAAGATAATCACCCCCATAAACCTACCTCTTTCAAGAGAATCACCCCCATATACTTACTTCTTTCAAGATAATCACCCCCATAAACCTACCTCTTTCAAGAGAATCACCCCCATATACTTACTTCTTTCAAGATAATCACCCCCATAAACCTACCTCTTTCAAGAGAATCACCCCCATATACTTACTTCTTTCAAGATAACCAATCCCATAATCCTACCTCTTTCAAGAGAATCACCCCCATTAACCTACTTCTTTCAAGATAATCAATCCCATAAATCTACTTTCTAAACAATAATTACTTCCTTAAACCTACTTCTTTCAAGATAATCACTTCCATAAACCTGCTTCTTTCAAGATAATCACTTCCATAAACCTACTTCTTTCAAGATAATCACTTCCATAAACCTACTTCTTTCAAGATAATCACTTCCATAAACCTACTTCTTTCAAGATAATTACTCGTTTAAACATACTTCTTCAATGATAATCACTTCCATAAACCTTTTTTTCAAGATAATCACTCCCATAAACCTACTTCTTTCAAGATAATCCCTCCCATATGCGTGAATCTTTTAAGGATAAATACTCACGTGGGCCTACTTTTTTAACTATAACCAATCCCATAATCCTACCTCTTTCAAGATAATCACTCCCATAAACCTACTTCTTTCAAGATAATCACTCCCATACACCTACTTCTGTAAAGATAATCACTCCCTTTAACCTACCTCTTTCAAGATAATCACTCCCTTAAACCTACCTTGGTAAATACAAGCATACTCATAGACACACTTTTATGAAGATTATCGTTCTGATTTGGGCAGATAAAGAAACACATTCAGTTGTGTCATAAGATTAACTATGACTTAAAAACAAAGTGTTTGAGCCGGAATGACCAATTTTCAAACTTGAAATAGACTTCATAAAGACCATCAATTTCACTATCATTCATAAAGATCAAAAGATGAAACTGTAGCAGCTGTAGTCTACAAAGGCAATTATGCTTATTTATAACGATTGCCTTAATTGTCCCCCAAGGGTCATAAGCAAACATGACAGAGATTTTAAACATCCATCGCTTCAGAAATATCAATATTATAAAGTTCACAAGCTCATTGCGGACGGATGACGGACAGCCAAGGACCCTTATAGCTGATCATGAATATGTGTAATGAAAACGCATTGAGTGTTAACAGGCTGTAAGCTTAACAAGCGCGATTTTACTTTTACAGTTGTCTGTCATAACCTAGGAATATGTAATGTAAATTGATGAATATCTAATACAACTACATCAAGTTTCAAAACAGTAACTGATATACTTATATGAAATAGGATATATGATCATGGATATATGATTAATTAAATAAATTCTGATATTGGCTGTGGACGTTTTGACCATTTGCGGTAGGTGAAGTTGGACAGGGTCTTTTAGTCAATATATATCATTTTCGGCGTTATTATCTATAATTATCTATTCCCTTTGGTTCCTCACCAAGATTTATTAAAGATTCTTCTGCTTGCTTTCAAATTATTAATAGCGTTGCAAACTTTTGAACATATTTAAATTAAGTGGTCTTTTAATTTGCACTGTTCAAAAACGCAAGCAGATAAACTTTCCATTAAGTTACCACGACGCATTATCTTTTTAACATTTCATGTCAAAAAGATTTTCTGGCGATACCTGATTTCTATTTGTGGTACATGGGGCCTTCACCCTAAAAATGTGGTACCATCTACTATCAAATCAGTCCAAACGCAAACAATACTTATGTACCCAAATCGCACAACTTCGTTTACAGGTAATGTAGAGGTTTGAGTCGAGCATAGATGGCTTTGCACAAGTTCTTGCTATGTTTCTGCCGATATCTTAGTGGGTTCACACTGCTTCGTTTGAATCGCACTGTGAACGTTTGAACTAGCGGTTGGAAAGTCTAAGAAATGAGCCCAAACGGGATTTTGTTACAGTCACGCAAGAACATTTAACATCCGGCACACTTCAACTTTAATAAATGTTTCCTAGCGCTTGACAGTGTGTGTTAGCGCTTGGCAATATTTGAAAGCGTTGTATGTATGCAGACGAAGCGTATGTGCAGCGGTAGCCGACTTTTTCAACTAAGAGGTACGAAAATTCAGCGTCTTTAAGAAGTGGTCATATCCGCTATCCAAACGCTGGTAAACATCGTTGTATGTGCACAACATTGTTGAATGACGCACTTTAACTAGTGTATGACTACGTTTAGATACATATTATATAAGTAATATTTAAAGATGTGTGGGCACTTACCTGACCCTCCACTAGTGACATTTTCGCTTGCCTCTATGAATAATAAACAGCATACCACTACAGACACTCTTCCAAAAAAATGATATTCATCCATTGTAACGCCCCAAGCACGTCGTCAACAGTTACTGAATAAAGTTTGTAATATTAAATAGTAGAAACATTAAACTTCGTGGATGTTAAGAGCTGATAAAAAACCATGTATATTTTTCAAGTAGATCGTACAAAAAATGTGTTATCTCTTTTGAGGTGTTCCATCCATTAAGTGTTTTAGTTAAAGACAAAAAACTTAAAATTGTGTTACAAACATGTATTAATATCAATGCAATTTGAAAAGGCCACATTCACACAAAATATTTTAATCCAACTGCTGTTATCTTTCAATTGTATAATGTGCTTAATATTTAATTCATGTTTATATGCTATCCCTTTGTTCAGTGCTTTTTTTAATATGAAATGTGCTATGTTTATATGTTACCGTCGTATGAAATATGCTTGTTTATTGTTTTCGTGTAGATGTGGGGTGGGTGTTTGTTGTTGTTGTTTTTTTGTGTTTTTTTTGTTGTTGTTGTTGTTGTTTGTTGTTGTTGTTTGTTTTTGTTTCTTTTGTGTTGTTGTTTTTTTTTTGGGGGGGGGGGCTTTATGTAAATAAATCAGACAAAAATCGTATGGTAGCATCATAGTATCGAATGTGAAATGTTGCTGAAAGTTCGTTGTGTGTACGGAAAAAATATGTCCTATATGTACTCTCCTCTAGTGGAGATCAAATAGGAAATTAGCAAACAAGGTAATAATGACTTAAAGAAAAATATAGATCCAGTAAGCATTCCCGCTATGCTCGATACTTGAGAGGCTCGGAGTGTTCTGGCCGTCAATTGGATATCGAGCCAACGCGTTTCGACTGTATTCGATTTGCCACATTCGATTTGAAGTGTAATTATAACAGGGAAGAGGATGACAAATATGATGTAGCAAATCAGCATTAAAATGAAATATAATGGAGGTTTATCATCGTTTTCGTGTTTTGGCATCCGCCCGTGTAAATTCGCCCCATATCTCACAGCCTGCCTATCTATATGACGTTCATTATCTATGTACCTTCTTAGTTGTTTATTCGTCCAGCATTTGGAACATCATTTGGAGCAAAAGGTCGTTTGATTTCGGATATTGTTCCGGAATATACAGCTTACAAGCAAAATATTAATTTAAGATTTTCTTCAAAACGTTTCCTTAAATACATGCTTAAATCCTAGGTCACCAATTCGTTGTTATGTATGTTTGTTATTCATATCGGAAAAAGCTCAATGAATTAACATTTTTTGCTATCTTATACTTGACTTTAAACACAGATTCTTGTATCTTGATAGGAACGGATATAATCATTCACCAGCTGTGATACAATCTATACTGTGTTTCACAAAAATGATTAAAACATTCTATGTTTCTTCTTTTCAATTTATGGAATACGGTTTAATGTCATCGCGACAGCCGTGTTGTCCAATTGTTTTTCCTTCGTAACGAAATGACGCCGCATTTGTAGCACTCACACGTGTTCTTAGCTATGCGAAATGACAATAGGGTCTTAAAGATGAATATATTTTATGCAAACATTGAATAATATAGAAATTAATTTTTAATTGAAATAAAAACGCTGATAAGATTATTGTTTGATAGTCAAAGTACATCATCATAGTAATTGCGCTTCAATAGTTTTATTCTGCGGTCTTTTAGCCAACAATCAGGGGGTGAAGAAAGATTTCAAACTATCAAAATAGTTCGTAGTTCCCAATTAGGACAGTAGATATACTGTATTTAACATCATTTATCTGTAACATTTATTTTCAATATTTAGGGTAGTTTGATTTTATTCCTCTACGACATGAGACTGGACGTTAGCCTATAGAAGTACGTTGTTGCCCTTTTTTGTAAACAAAGAAATTGAACATGAAAGTAATATATTATTCTCTTGTACTTTACACAACGATAGCATCTATGTAAAAGTTATGCTTCTAATCCCAAAGTCATGAATCATGCTGGAAATGACAAACGAGATTAATTCTTTACAAATAGTTCCTTAACAATTTTTATTTAATCCGCAAAGGAGACAATCAGTGTTGTATAAGTACACTGAAGTCTAAAGGTGAAACATACATTGGTGTATATCTTTTAACAAATTATGAATACTTTATATAATGGTAGTTTATGTCCGCTATTGTTTATTACCAATCTGACTGGCATTGAAACTTGATATATTAGATCATTTAGTGCACCTTTGAAATTGCTTTCCGGTTTAATATAAATTAGTTTTTATCTCTTGATTTAAGTATAATTTTTATAGTCTTTTTATATTTGCCTTCTGAGGGCATTTCTCAAGCATGCAACATTTATGTTGGGGTGCGACAAGGGGACAACTATTCTCCGTTCCTCTTTTTATTTTTCTCAAACGACATTGAGTCATATCCAAATGATCATAGCATACACGCTATCAATAAAGATAGTACAATATGCGTGCTAAGAGTATATGTTTAACTTTTTATATTTTATATGTATATGACACAGTTATATTTAGTGAAAGTGCTGAAAATATTTATTTTTAATGCATAACAAGCTTACAAAATATACTGTGACACGTGGAAATTACAAATGATAATAAAGACAAACAGTTATGAAGATGAACACAAAACTATTCCTTATGCTCATCAAATTTAGAACAAGAAATCATAGAATGCCTATTGAAATAGGCAATTGGCGTAGAATACCACTAAACGAACGACTATGTACTCACTGCAATAACAAACTAGGAGACGAATCTCATTATTTGAATGTCAATACTTAGACGATGAAAGAAAACAGTTTCTAAAACCTTACTTTTATAGACACCCCAATACATTTAAATTAGAAAAACTAATGAATACAGGCAGTAAGCAAACACGGATAAATCTATATAGATTTGTTAATATTATTCTTTCAAAAATTAAGTAACTATATGCAATATAGTGAATTGATAGTTATATATAGTGAAGTGCTTGTTAATTTCCATTCATTATTTTGAGTTTTTGAATGTATGTATTACATATGTAAATATAATTATGTACTGCAGTTATATGTTAATCATTGTCGATTTGCAGATTTTTCACAAACATATATGTATGACATGTGCTGTAGTTTAAATTATTATAATTATGTAAAACATTAATATTGTCACATTGTCGTAATACTATGTTAGTAAGAAACAAACTGTGATGTATTATTAACATGTCTCATGTCAGAAAAACAAAATATTGAATTAAAAACCCTTTGACTTCCTATCATTTTATTTCGGGTAGGTTTTCTCATATATTAAGGGGTTTTCGTATGACTTTCTCTTCTTTTACAGTATTTCGATCGCCAAATTTGATTAAATATATCATTTTTCAAAACGCATGTTCAAATTAGGCACCCAATTGCTAGATAATCTTTTTCTTATGTACAAGTGATTCAAAGGTAATATTTCTACTATTGATACAACCTTATTCATTGTGAATTGCCTATAATGTTTTCTGAATTCATGTGAATGACTCTCCGATACTCGTATTGGGTATCATATGAATTGTAGTTAGAAATTTACAATGTATTTGCCGCCATGTATATATGTTTTGTATATGACCTCATTTGCAATGTCTATGGTATGAGTGAATAAACGGTGTTTGACTTTGACTTTTATGCTCATTTGTTTAAAAATGACGTGTGAAAACCCCTTGTCACGAAAATGTCAAAGCTGTTTTTTTTCAATAATTGCTATTCTTGCATATGGTACAGTCAATGTATTATTACTAGTAAATAGTTATTAAAATCAATCCACTGAAAGATTAGCGACTGATTAATTGAACAATGGCACTCTGAAATTGAAAGAGCGACATCATCTTATCTCTACAAAATTGTATACGTAAGTTTCACACAGAGTAGTTATGTAAAATTCCTGTCCATACATTTATATTTTTGTCTCTTATAAAGCAGAAATCAAAGATTACCTATCGTAATAGGTAGATGGAATAACACCCCTCATCGGTGAAAGAAAATGCATTCGATCCGTCGACATTGATGATGACTTTATTTATGTGCTTACATGTAATGCATTTGCAAATGATAGACTTAAATAAGTTAATATATATATAACTACGACAGACCTAATACTAAAAGCGAGAACTTTTTAATAGCGAAAACAAGGAACATATTCACAAAGTAAGAATATTTTGTCATCAACTAATAAAATATGTTTCAAATTACATTGGTAATTGACACAATTTTAGTATCAATGTTAAGATTATGTTAAAAATACCCTATGTTATGTTCATTGTATTGTTGTATTGTTAAACACTCAAAACATACAACAAAGCACCAATATTCACTTGCGTTTTGTTTTCGGAAAGTTATTAAAACAGATGCAATGGGATTGCATATTCGTTATCATCGGCAGATCTTTATTTTGTACATTTTATGTTTATTCGTTATAACCGGGATATCTTTATTATGCCATCAATATGCGTATTTTATGAACGTAATAAAGAGATAGTATAGTTAAATGACACCTACATTGTATAATTTGTCAAACGTACCATTTAGTGGCATTATGTTTAGGTTTGTTTGATAAAAAGATAACGAACAGGCCGTAATTTATCGAAATATCAAGCTAAAATACTATGCAAGTTGAGCATTATTCTCTCTTTTTTCTCATTTATTTTGAACATAAATATTATAGATATTATAATAACTGAATAACAAATAATAGAAATCACAGTTGTTTCATATTTTCAAAAGATAAAAAATACTCACACACGCGCACATACTCATACACGCACACACGCTCGCAGATACACATATACACACACCCACACGTCCCCTTTACTTATTTATGCTTTTACTATATATGTTTTTGTTAAAAAGAAAAGAAAATTTCTATACTATTAATATGTGTTTTGGTTCTGTATGCGTACAATCGATATTGTTATTATTTTGAAGTCGTATTTTTAATGCATTCCATTTGAGAGTGTGGGGATCATATATGTCGTTTTGTAGTGCAATATATCCTTCAATTGTTTGTTTTGGAGTTAAGTATTGTAAGTATGGTACAAAAATCACATCGTTTCGAAAATTCCTGTCCATACATTTATATTTTTGTCTCTTATAAAGCAGAAATCAAAGATTACCTATCGTAATAGGTAGATGGAATAACACCCCTCATCGGTGAAAGAAAATGCATTCGATCCGTCGACATTGATGATGACTTTATTTATGTGCTTACATGTAATGCATTTGCAAATGATAGACTTAAATAAGTTAATATATATAACTACGACAGACCTAATACTAAAAGCGAGAACTTTTTAATAGCGAAAACAAGGAACATATTCACAAAGTAAGAATATTTTGTCATCAACTAATAAAATATGTTTCAAATTACATTGGTAATTGACACAATTTTAGTATCAATGTTAAGATTATGTTAAAAATACCCTATTTTATGTTCATTGTATTGTTGTACTTTAGTGCGTTTCTTTTCAAGTCTGGCAAAATATTTCATCTAGTTTTTGTTTTTTTAGTTATGATAGTTTCGGATATTTGATCAATTTCACCTTTGTTTTTCTTATTGAGTTTTGTTTCTTGTGTTTGTATTTCATTTTATAGTTTTTTGGGGTTTTTTTTCATTATTTTTAATCTTT
Source organism: Mya arenaria (assembly GCF_026914265.1). NCBI lineage: Eukaryota > Metazoa > Mollusca > Bivalvia > Myida > Myidae > Mya > Mya arenaria. The sequence continues at coordinate 12,257,512 of NC_069131.1, read as the reverse complement.
TTAAGGTTAGTTGTAAACTTTATTGTTTCATTCCGTATTGAACCCGTTAACAGTTCCCATAGGGTATCTGCACTGCATTCTGTGTTATTACTAACCGTTTCTTTTGCAAGTAGCAATGCTGTCTTGATGAATTGGATCTAATAAGATGAAGTTATTTATTTTGAAATACCCCGGGCATTTTTTATCTTCGACCTGTTTAAACTAATTGATACCAGTAAGTGGTCCTTTTTATAGCCGGGCTTTATAGTCGTTTCTTCTAAAATGTTTATTAAATCATTGAAAACTAAGAAGTAGTCAAGTCTTCAGTGGATGTTAGGCTGGTGCTCGATTGCTCGAAAGTATTTTGTATTTTTTCTCGATGTTTTAGTCTCCAGGTTTCGCTTAAATTTGAGGAGCTTAACATTTCAAATATTTTCGCTCTGCATTTTTTATGAGTTCCAGTTTTGCCATATTTCTTGTCTAGGTTTTCGTTTAAAACTGTATTAAAGTCCCCCTATTATAAATTATTCTCTGTTCGAGCACACTGGACAGGTCTTTCTTGTAAATTTGGCCGTCATAGAAAATTCCGTTCGGCACGCCCTTAACCAGATGAGTTACTCACAAGAATGCGACACTTCTTATCTCTTATATTTTGTATAAAATAAATTATGGCTTCCGAAAAAGTATTTAACATAATGAATATAAATAATCTAATCTCTTCATTTGCGGTCGTATTTTTCATCAATACGACACACATGCTGATACTCTTTTAGACAAAGAGCTGTCATAGTATGTGACGAATGCCCCCGAATGTGACATTGACTTTTGAACTATGTCAGTACATAAAAAGAGAAGAAAATAGCAATGAAATGTCAATTATGTTTAAACGATATGGCTGGTGCATTTGCAAGACCCTATAGCATTATGTTTGACCAACATGGTTGGTGCTATTGCAATACCACATGACATTATGTCCAACCAACATGCTTTAACAAATTGCATTATGTCTAACCAATATGGCTGGTGGCCTTTCAAGACCACATGACATTATATCTAACCAATAAAGCTGGTGCATTTGCAAGACCCCATTGCATTGTGTCTAACCAACATGGCTGATGCATTTGCAAGACCACATGGCATTTTGTTTGAGCCATAGGATCGAAACTCATCTATGCTTGACAACAATACAGCGTGGGTGTTGCAAATGTATCATTGCCTTCACGTGTCAAATACATACGGCAAGTTACTTTAAAAGTGCCTCTGAAGATATAAATACCACCAATATTTGACAATCTACACTCTTATGTCCTGATATGCAAGATTCCATAGTAAACACACATCTGAGGTAGTGTCACGGATCTTGCATGCAACACGCGTCGTGATATGTCGAAAACATGCGGCAAATTATTTCAAAATATGTCCATACAAGAGAAAGTTACAGCCAGTGCACAACTAACTATACTCTATGTCCTTTAATATATACAGCACTCCATATTAAACAAACGCTAAGTGTGACCTTGGCTTTTTAGGTCAGGACACTGGTCGTGCACGCAACAAAAAATGTTTTTTTGAGATATGTCCATACATGAGAAAGTTACATCCCGGACACAACCATCTATATTTTTGTCCCTATATGCAGCATTCCATAGTATTCAAACACATAGGTGTTTAATACCTTAAATGTAGGAAAGGTAAAGTAGGAAATAAGTTACAGGACAAAGTTACACGTCCGGACACGTCGACGGCAGACGGTGCGATTTCAATATGCCCACCTTCGGGGCATAATAACATGTGATGGTAAAGCTAAGTTTGTTTGTTTTTTTTCCATATGTTAAATCAAGTCTGAGTATGCATATAATATGACTAATTGTGAAGTATGGGCAAGATCATAGATTTGATTTATAGAACGAACTTTATCTTTAACATAGACTTTGTTACTTTGATAATTTGACAGCAGAAAAATTTAAACAAACAAAACTCATTATTATTTTTTACCAACAACTTATTCTTATCTGTTAAACAGGATTGACTGACAGTTTGCTCAAATAAATTTTTGAAATGATATGCACTTGTTAGATATTCCTTCCCTCATGTCATATTATCACATGATAACCTAGCACAGTAACCGCATTTATCTAAAAATAGCATTCCACGAAAGCCGATACAAAGAAGTATAGTCTTGCTCTGTGTGCATATTTGTTTTTCAGTATTAAGGTCTCACATGATTACATAATCGCAAATATAGGTAATAGCCATGCATATTTAATTCAAATGTTAACATCTTTATAAGAAACTCACTTAAGTATTAAAAACAAATTGGAACGTTTTAATAACTCTTACAGTATCATTTTCTTTTAGGTATTATATATGACGAGATTTGCTATCGGGGGCACATTGACACCAGGGGCAAAAACATGCATATAAACATCAATACCAATGGGGGTAAATTTACTAAAAAAAATCATAGCTTTTTCATTTTCCTTTTTCATTTCCAAAACATATTGTTGGAATTTTTACTAAATTTCCATATAAACAAGTCCAAAAAACAAAGGACATAATTTGCCGAAATGGATCTAAGAACGAGGTAGCTAATCAGATTGCTTGTTATTAATAACTGAACAGAGAGTGAATGAAGTCGATGATGATTATCTTAAGTGGCATGTTGAATACCAACCCTAAGGGTTATATTTGTCTCATTGGCAATTAATGGGTATATAAACGCCATATTGGACATTTTACCACTATATCTCCCCTTACTTAAGTGTCAACAAAGCATTGATCTAAATAAATGCTTCACATATATTTTAAAAAACAAATCATCTTAACCAAACAAGTTAAAGTAATTACTGTTTACAACAGATTTGTAATAAAATCTAGAATAGGTCATTAAATCTAAAATCCATGGTAAACGTTAAGTTTAAGATACGACGTGTTCGAACTTTGCTATTTTAGTCAGAGATTTTGAAGTTGTGCATCAACTCCTCTGATATACATAGTCTATATAAAGTGTTGAGGTGTACACTATACTCTATTATTATACAAAGATTCTGGATTGCTTTAACAACTCTGTTTGTTTGTTCTTTAATCAACACCTAAATAAAGACTGAATATATTGTACAATGTTTTATCATCTTAGGGTTTTAAGGAATGAAGATTCAACACGCTATAGGACTATATATTTTAATACTTCTAAAATTACATGCTTGCTATGATGCGATCAGCAGAGAAGTGAACTCAATTATCATATTTGGAGGCGGTGCCAATATAGCAAGGCATGCTTGACAGGTTGACATTTAAATGATAATAAACAGTACATCCTCTCTCAACTCAGATTGAAATTCAAATGTATTATAAAATTATATTTGTTATTTCAAAAAGTAAATGTTTTATCAAACCTGTTTTAACATTATATGTATTGTAAATGTTTCCCTCTCGAAGTCATATTTATTTAAATGCTCTCCCCTCGTTATTTTTAGCTCTATTCGAAATACATGCCTTCTTTTGGTCTAAATATAAATATACATACTTGTGTAAGGAACCTTTTTAGTAAATATGATATTTGTTTTGAAAGTGATTAATTTACCTTCCAGCAAAGTCTTTATTTATAATATTTATTTAATTTTGGGTTTAACGGGTTATGATGAGTAACTTCATTAATATCTTCATTCTTGCGATTATTATTATTATTATTATTATTGTTATTAAATTTGCTTATTGAGTTTGAAGTGAATAACAATACTTAAAAGTAACTTTATGCAGTATACTGCTGTTTATAGTATACCGTTTATAGGTTAACATAACACGTTTGTTGTATTGTGTTTGTATTTATTTACTATTGACTTGTACATATTATTGTTACATGTTTATGTAACTACATGTTTAAATCCAAATAAAATACATTCTGATTCTTCATTCTGATTCTCCTAAATTAATTGTTCACATTTGATAAAGGTTGAATATATAAACATATATAAACATAAAACACACAGCGTTGCACGTGTGAACAACTTCAACATTATCGCAATTGTCAAGAGTTGATAGATATTAATGTCAAGCTAATCTGTGCGGCTTGAGAATCCAGGAGATAATGATTCAGTCAGTATCGTGTTTCACTTGTTTATGAATGAAATTCCATAATAATGAAAAAGTTATTTCCAATATTCTAAACTGGTGCTCAATAATTTAGTCTGGTCACTGGATTCAAAACAATACAGTTTTCATATTTACATTTTTAGGAATATAACAATGAAAATACAACAAACATTCATGTAAATATACACTAGTTTAGTAGTTTAACAATGCAATTATTTACACATAAACAGTGTACATACATCCTCCTAACTCTTCTCGAGTATTTGTATCAAAAGATGCCAGGCATGGGATGCCGCTTTTGCATTTAAATTCAACTTTGTTGTCCATGCTTGGAAAATATACATTTTCTCGTAACAACTGCTTTGACAATACCCCGATGTCCTTCGTGGACAATGTTCAGCAGTTTTCCTGTAGTGATCTCGGTAAAACCAGTTTTGAGTCATGAAGTAACACTTCACCATCTTCGAGATAGGCGACTGTAAGTGCGTTCTTCCACCGTGCAAAAGTCTCATTCACACTGTGTTGTGACTTTTTCCACGTCGAACGTTTAACATAAGACAACAACGTTTGTAGGTCGTCGTCCTTGCGTGCCCCACGAATAATTTCACTCAACTTCACTGTCTTTAGTAGAGCATGATGTGTTATGAATAACACATATTCATCGGCACGTTTTGACTGTTTGGTTGGCTTTGATTTAGCTGCATTTGAATGTCTACTCAAGTAGTCAGACATGTTTGACTCTCCTGGTCTGCATTTCACCTTGAAATCGTATGCTTGGAGCCTCATTTTCCATCGTTCAAGTCGTGGTGGTGGTTTTGACTTTGGATTTGCATAGATTTGTTCTATAACCTTTGCTTCACTTATAAAACTGAATGAGTGTCCACACAAGTAAATATGTCCTTGCTCTATGGCCCGTACAATTGCTAGATTTTCTCGATCGGTTTGCGAATACCGTGTTTCCACATCAGTTAGTATTTGCTCGCATGACATAAATATTTGTCATCCTGTAGCATTATTGCTGCTATTCCAACGGGACTTGCATCGACTTTGACTTCCGTTTCCAATTTTTAAGTAGGTCTACTTTTAGTCTTGCAACGCATCTTGCTGGTGCTGTCGCAAATCCCATGTAATGCCTTTCTTGACCAAACTTCGAAGTGGTTCAGTAATTGTGGAGTAGTTAGGAATAAACCGTGTTACGTAGTTTGTCAAGGCTAGAACAATGCTTATTTCGGATATTTTTGGTGAAGGAGCATTGTTGATGGTTTCACATGTTTTGGGTCAGTAGAAAGTCCATATTCGCCGAATATGTACTAGCAACACTGAAGCTTATGTTTGGAGAATACACATTTGTTTCTGTTCAAAGTCATGCATTTCTCCTGCAACCGTTTCAGTACGGCGTCCAACCGTTTTCCATGCTGGGCTTTTGTTTCAGCATAAACGATGATGTCATCGAAATATTACGTCCCCAAACAAGCCCTTCCATTGCTATACGCAACTTATATATTTTGAAATATTTCTGCTGCATTCCAGTTTATCCCAAACTGAGCCTTTTGTAATGTCGAATCCCATTGTGCGTCGTGAACGTGGTGACGTTGCGCGATTCTACAGACAATTCTAGATAGTATACTTGAAATAAATCAAACTTGGAAAAGAATTTCGCGCCATTCAGGTTAACAATCATGTCATCAATTCTTGGTTGATATGCCGTTGTCTCTATGGCTTGTCTGTCGCATATTAATGCAAATTCTTATTTTATTTGTCTTGGAGTTTGGCTGATGTGCGATAACTATCGGCGATACCCAATCTGTAAGACCGTCAACTCGTTGTATGATATCGAGGTCCTCCAGACCTTTCAATTCCTTCTCCACCTGCTTTCTTTGGTGAAAGGTATAGGTATGTGTGGTTGTGTAACTGGTTGTTCATTCGGATCAAGGTCTAGTCTATCTGCTTATCCTTGAAACGCCTCAGTCCAGTAATCTCAGATTTGTATTTTAGGCACAGATATGTTCCCAGTGTATTTTTTCTGTAATATATAGGACTATAGGACTATATAATACTTTTAAAATTACATGTTTACTATGATGCTAGCAGCAGAGAAGTTATCTCAAATATTTGTAGGCGGTTCCAATAGTGCTTGGCTTGCTTGACTTTTAATCATCAATACACATTACAAATGTATACTGGTATAGAATATAACAGCAGTAGATGCACTGCTTCAAAGAAATCTTTGTATTAGAAATTGAAAAAGCCCGAATTCAAAAGTACTCAAGTGTCTTAAATCACGATTCTACAAATGAACCCTAAAAAAACACTATAAATAATAAACAATGATGGCCGAAACTATTGAACACATCTAATATTGCTATAAAACCTGCTACCAAACATGAATAACAAATCCAATCACTCTGGCAGAATCATTTCTTGAGGTCACCCATTCGGTTCCTACGAGTAAACTCAGTTGGCATTTTTAAACGCATTCAGCTTTCCGACTCAATGTTATTTGTCCAATGCAAAGGTCATTTCCACAGAAGTTTTAGACAATACATACCGTGATTTAAAAGTATACATAGAATAAAACCGCGACCAATAGAATGCTTGAACCAACATTTTGTAGAGACAAGATAAAACTATGTGTGCCCCCTTGTTATAGACGTTTCTGAGGTCAACTATCGTATATCATATGCATCCTTTGTTCAACAGACAACGCAGTTTTACCAATTAACTGAACTCGAACGATTTCACGCGATCGATTTCCATGAAATAACCTTCCATGAAATCAGTTATGTAAAACCAAGTTTTTATACAAATATATTGCATTTACGAATTGATAAGTAATGGTAAGTGTTTATTTTTATTTATTTTTTTAAGCGATTTAGGGCGTTTATGTTGGTAATAAACTAGTTTTAGTTGTATATCGGTATCACGTACTGTGTTTTTGTTTGTGACAGTTTCAAATAAAATGAAAAACAGTTTTATCATTTTTTTACGAAAACCGAAACTGGTTTTGAAACTATCGAAACCCCCTACGAAGGCGGTTATGTCGGTTTGTTCCATCCAAAAACTAGCTCTATTTGAACATACGACATGACGGACAATTATCCAAAACTATTTCGTTTAAACAGGAATACGACCATCTGCGGTATCATTGTTTTGCAGAAATTTCGAAACCTAATTAGCTACATACAGAAGCTCCATCATATTGTTGAAGCTGTACAAAAAACACCTGCATTAATTTTCTTACTTCAAGCAAAGCTTACGAAACCTGTTTCCAAACCGCCGAAACCCTTTGAACCAAAACTTAAACTAGTTTTGTATTAACAAAAACGACCAGCGTCGGCAGGCAAGTCTATGCTAACTTTCTTAGCGTTCAGCGCGTAATGCCTGAAATCAAGTCCGTGCGCATGTGCGAGCTTCTAAATTACTCTATATGGAAATTCAGCTCTAAATGATCAAAAGTGATTTTGTCCGACGATCCCATTGGCGGAGGCATGAGCCAGAATTCCAAATATGAATCAGGGTCGGATATTTGTCTGGTCTCAACGAGGTGTATGTGAGACGAGGTACGCAGATCCTCAAGATTTGCCTTTAATTATACTCGGTCTTGCATAATAAAGCACCTGTTAAACAGGATTCAAGTAGAAAATGATAGAGTTGGGGTGATTTAGGTACATTTTTAATGGGAAGTGATCGTTCTTATGTTTTCGAAGAACCTAAATACATGCTTTAACAGATTCAAGAAGAATCGCTACAGCAGCACAGATGCATCTCTAGTCTTTATGCTACACGTCTCACAAAGTTGTTTCTCCACGAACAAGTTTGTGGCGTGTTTACATTACTCGCACTTCAAGAATGACAACTCTCACCGGAATAACGATTTCGCACATGCGAAGTGAAAATACTTGCCAAATCAGCTCATTGTCCTTTTTTGTGTGATAGGTCATTTGGAAAAGTGGCCTTACCACATTGTTGGTGATATTGATGGTATTTATTGACACATTGGATATTTTTTTTTCAAATGATGTGTTCACAGATGTAAAGATTATTTTCAAGATTTGCATACTCAAATTCTATATTCTTGATTTTTAAACCATGACTTACACTTATAAACTCGATTTTTTCCGATGTATGAAAATTCCAGATAAAACCTATTCATTCTTATGTGGCGAAATAATTGTTAAAATGGTCTAACAGCTATCCGTTTCAAATTAAATTAATCAAATTGACATAGTGGTCTGACTTCCCACTGCAAACGCGTCTATTATATTCAAAATACGTCATAGAATGATTGCACCACCAGAATGATGTTTGAATATAATTCTTTAAAGTTAAGAATAATGCAGCAAGATATGACCTTCTCCACATGACCTTACATGCCTATACCTGTTTGGTATACAACCAATATAAATCCAAGGCTTCGTTGTTGTGACTGCATCCTACTGACGCAGTTCGGGTTCTGGTTGACATATTTAACTTACACCGCGATTCCTGCCCGTCCGCTCCCTTTACGAACCTGACAATGTTGCGACCACTCTCAGTTGTCGCAATGAATTGTTACTATTCGTTAACGAACTGATCGGAATGATCCTACCAGGATATGAAATAGTGTTACACAAGTTCGCACAATCGTTGCCTTTTGACACAATATATATATATAGATATATAGATATATATATATATACAGTCGAACCTCGTTGGCTCGAACTCCAGGGACCGGCAAAAGTACCTCGAGCCTCAGAAAAATCGATCCACGAGGGATTGTTAACCTTCAGTATAAAGAAATCGGTCCTTTACATCTAGTTCGAGCCAACGAGGAATTCGAGCCAACGGGGTTCGACTGTAATAGTAAGTACAATTACTAAGAACTTCAGGAACAGACAACAACACTCATATAATATATACATATATTATTTAATATTTCACCAATGAATATGATACCATTTTCAGCATGTTAAATGTATGATACGTTTATCGAATTTTCATATTTCATGTTATTATAAATGCATGAATTGAACACAAAATAAAAAAAAAAATGAAGCATATCACCAAAGACAACCGTAAACTGGATTGTGCGTATAAACTTGCGCTAAAATAGCCAGTCAGTTGTAACTAGAAACTGTAAATTTGATTTCAATAACTACGCTGTTCCCGTTGTTCTTCCGGACGCATCTGGTATTGGTTTTTCATCATGGGGATAATGTTTTTGGAAATAATGAGGCTCATCCACTTCACACAGAAACTTAACAAAATCTGGAAAAAAAATCAAATCGATCATATCATGCATTATGTTTTAATGATGAACAGACAACCAAGAAAAGAAAAATCACTTCAACATATTAAAATTAAAGTACATCTAGTTATATACTCTCTTCTTTTTTAAAAATGTTCATATAATGCTTGAATAGTAGTCATAGTTGATATCAAACGTATATTACAACATTATTAATGAGGGCTAAGTGAGCAAACTAGAACTACGGAGAAAAAAAACTTGTCAGAGCAGACAATGCATTATAAGTGTCACCATCCATATCCACTCGTCCGTCCCTGTTCTTATCCATTAACGATATGAGTTCTTTCGACTGTCTGTGAGTTAAAGGCTCCCCATACTTCTTCAAAACATTTTCTAGCTCTGAAAACAAGGTAGCGTTTGTATGTTGAAGGTTTGTTACACAGTTATACTGTGTTAATATGGTTTAATATACAATGAGGTAAGTATTGAATATTAAATAAATCAATAGCCACTCATTTTCTTTCGTTTTGAATTTTTGACTTTTAAAACTTGTTTCCACTGTAAAGTTTCGCCCGGTCTACAGCTGTTCGATATTGATTGTGAGCTCAAAGGCGGTCTTTTGAAGGTCCTGTGCCCTTTTTTAACTGATGGTGTAGTAAATCTACAGTTTCTTCTGATATATGTATTACAGCTTCAACTACAAACCTAACCACGCCAAACTTTATTAGTTGTGTCGCAGCAAAACGTTCAACAAACCCCACCCCCACTTACCTTCGTTATCAATTTAACGGTTTCTGTCCTCAGAAATATGTGAAGGCGTCGTTTACCTCGGACCTGCGCCATTTATGTTAATACACAAGCCTGCTAAACAAATGTCAAACCTTTACGTAACCACGTCGGGCATACTGACCTGAAGTGTCAATGAGACCGTTTCCGTCCTTGTCAAAGATACGGAAGGCGTCCTTGAGCTCCTCCTTGACCTGCCACATCGGTTTCATGTAGGACTGCACCATCTGTTCAAACTCGTCACGCTCCAGCCGGCCGTTGTCTGAATTTCAACAAGTGATGTGAAGTAAGTGTATATGTTAACCTTATTAGGGTTAAATAATTTAACACGGATCAATGTGAAACAGATATTTTAATATCTCTGACACGGTGTTAATCGAGAAGGTTGTCTTGTGTTGTGGGAGAACATGAATACCCGGAAAAAAAACACTTGTCCGGGTTGATGGCCACCAACCAATATGTTTGATACGATTGTATGGAAAGTCGGCACCGTCATTCGTAGACCTAAAAAAATGTTTTATAACATAATGTACCAAGTGCTTTACATGTTTTGCAAACATATTTATGTTATGTCAGTTTATCGTTATATGTTGTGGTTTTGTACTTATATTATGATATTTTTCCTTATGCGGATACATATTTATACCATGAAGACACTTTATAACGTTATGTGCATACTTTATTAAATTATGTCAGTACTTTATTAAAATGTGTGCACACTTTAGAACGAAAGAGAGTGCCGGCGTTCCATACGTTAGAGCTCAATATCTAACTAGTTTGTCTTCGAATATGTCCTCCAGCATTACTATCTATGTCATGGCACAGGTCGGAGAGAATATTACTTATCAGGGTTAAGTTTAAGTTTAAACACCAATTGGAGAATATCACGGTAATGGCTCTCACAAGTGAGCGAGTATGTATGAGGTCCGGCCCAGTAAGCTAAGCTTGAAGAGCACGTGACTTGCAAGCATAGGAGAATGTCACGGTACTCACTCGCACAAGTAAGCGAGTAGGTTAGTTATCCGGACCGTGAAGCTCAGCTTGTAGAACACGAGACGTGCAAGCATGGGGGAATGCCACGGTACGGACTCGCACAAGTAAGCGAGTATGTGATTTGTCCGGGCCAGTAAGCTTATCTTGTAGAACACGTGACTTGAAATCATGGGGGATTGTCACGGTACTGAATCGCACAAGTAAGCAAGTATGTGAGTTATCTGGGTTGGTAAGCTTAGCTTGTAGAACACGTGACTCAAAAGCATGGGGGAATGTCACGGTACTGACTCGCACAAGTAATTTAAGCGAGTATGTGAGTTATCTGGGTCGGTAAGCTTACTTTGTAGAACACCTGACTTGAAATCATGGGGGATTGTCACGGTACTGACTCGCACAAGTAATTTAAGCGAGTATGTGAATTATCTGGGTCAGTAAGCTCAATTTGTAGAACAAGTGACTTGAAATCATGGGGGAATGTCACGGTACTGACTCGCACAAGTAATTTAAGCGAGTATGTGAGTTATCTGGGTCGGTACGCTTACTTTGTAGAACACGTGACTTGAAATCATGGGGGAATGTCACGGTACTGACTCGCACAAGTAATTTAAGCGAGTATGTGAGTTATCTGGGTCAGTAAGCTCAATTTGTAGAACAAGTGACATGAAATCATGGGGGAATGTCACGGTACTGACTCGCACAAGTAATTTAAGCGAGTATGTGAGTTATCTGGGTCGGTACGCTTACTTTGTAGAACAAGTGACTTGAAATCATGGAGGAATGTCACGGTACTGACTCGCACAAGTAATTTAAGCGAGTATGTGAGTTATCTGGGTCGGTTAGCTCAGTTTGTAGAACAAGTGACTTGAAATCATGGGGGAATGTCACGGTACTGACTCGCACAAGTAATTTAAGCGAGTATGTGAGTTATATGGGTCGGTACGCTTACTTTGTAGAACACGTGACTTGAAATCATGGGAGAATGTCACGGTACTGACTCGCACAAGTAATTTAAGCGAGTATGTGAGTTATCTGGGTCGGTAAGCTCAGTTTGTAGAACAAGTGACTTGAAATCATGGGGGAATGTCACGGTACTGACTCGCACAAGTAATTTAAGCGAGTATGTGAGTTATCTGGGTCGGTTAGCTCAGTTTGTAGAACAATTGACTTGAAATCATGGGGGAATGTCACGGTACTGACTCGCACAAGTAATTTAAGCGAGTATGTGAGTTATCTGGGTCGGTACGCTTACTTTGTAGAACACGTGACTTGAAATCATGGAGGAATGTCACGGTACTCACTCGCACAAGTTATTTAAGCGGTTATGTGAGTTATCTGGGTGGGTAAGCTCAGCTTGTAGAACACGTGACTTGAGAGCATGGGAGAAGGTCACGGTACTGACTCTCACAAGTAAGCGAGTATGTGAGCTATCCGGGCCGGAAAGCTCAATTTTTAAAGCACCTGACTTGGAAGCAGGCACTCCAGAGTTCGATATTTTCTAAGGATGTGAAATATATCTAGCCGAGATGTACGTACGGTTGATGTCAAACTTCTTGAGAATGTCCCTGAGCTCTGCGTCTGTGGGATTCTGCCCCAGGGCCCGGAACACCGTCGCCAGCTCGCTGATATCCAGCCCCGCGTTACCGTCCCGGTCGAACAAGTTGAAACCCTCAATGGCTTCTGTGGAGGGAGTCAAACACATTAAACGTTTTTTTATAGACAAAGAACAGTTACTTTTGATCTTGAACAGTACCTACTATAAAACGACCTTTAAAAATAGTGAAATCTGTAGTTATGGAAACCAGAATAATTCGGTCCAGTAAATATGGGATGCAAATGTTGAGTACCTACAGGATTTCGTTAAATAGAAGTGGATCAAATGTCTGAGAATACCTAGTAATGCTAACTATTATTTGACCAAATTCGTCCTTATCATTTATCTGAAACTACTGTAAGTATTTGAAAACTAAATTGTAAAGCTATGCGCACAGCTTCAGAATTATAAATATCTCTTAAACACTCATGGATTAAGTTATCTGTGCGTGTCGATGTTCTTCGAAAAGGTCATCAAAAGCCTAACTCGGGAACAACTGAACCAATTTCAATGAAACTGAGAACGTATATTGATAGCCACGCACGGATCACACGTTCCCCCCTAAAATCGTCCAAGTTTACTTTTAAATTTCAATATAGGAGAAAAAGAGGAAAGAAATGCACCATTTCGGACTAGAAATTGTTAAAATCTTCTTGATGGAGTACCCCCAACACCCCCTCCCTGTCAACACTAAGCCAAATTAAGTTTTGTTCTGGGGGGGGGGGGGGCGAAGTCAAAAGGTTACGCCCCCCCCCAAGTAACGCCCCATAAAACATCAAATCCTGGATCCGCCCCTGCAGACAATGTGTATTCATAACTTGTAACTCTTGGATCAAATATTGCGAAGGTTTCTCCGATTGTAAATGTACTTTTCTCAAACCGATATTATCTAAAAGTATTACTGTGACACAAATTAAAAAAATATATAAAATTGGAATGCGGCGCTTCAAAACAATACATGTATATCTTGTTTTATTACAGAATAAGTGTACATACCTTTCACAAGGGTAGGGCTTATGATCATGTGTCCATCATCATCCTGAAAGAAACGGTCGTAAGTTTTGTGAATGATATATATCTTAAATAAAGTAAAACCACGGTGCTGATCCCAAGACCATTTGACATTTGTGGTAATAATCATTTAAGGTGGAACGCGACTATGATATTTTTTTCGAGGTACTGTCTGAAAATTGGTATACGAATAGAAGAGCATATGCCCAATCAGGGTGTTTTTATATTTTCAATATTCAGAACAGTTTTGAAACTATGACTCCTCAAAATATACCACTGACGTCAATTTTGAGACGTCTCTCATATTTTTGCGTTCCAGCTACAATAACCGATAGTTTCACCAATTCTTCGTTTACCGCTAAGAAATTTAAACCTCAAGTGCGTCTTGTAAAAACGTTCACGCTCATATATTTTTCTTTCTCTTGTTTTACGTTATTTATTTAAAATTCGTCTTTAACGTCATTTTTCGCGGGAAAAACGGCGTCGTGTTTCACAGAAAAGAGTGCGCCTTTCTTTAATTCTTGAAAAAATTGCTCGTTTAAATTTTGATTTTTTTTAAATACATGTATTCAATGTTTTATTACAAATCACCTGATATCAAAAAAGGGTACCTCACCGATTTCGTTTTTGCGCAGTATCAAATAATCTAACCCCTATACCTGTTTTTTTTTCATTACGTATTGTTATAAAACGTTTAGCATGACGTAAATCAAACTATTATTTACGCTAATAAGAGCTTAGTTTTGAATAATAATAATAATAATAATAATAATAATAATAATAATAATAATAATAATAATAATAATAACAACTTTATTTTACGAAGGTTTAATAAACCACTGATCAATAACATATAACAGTTGTAAATTTTAGTTAAATTGATAATTCAACATTGTTTTCTTCTGTTGAATTCCGAATAGTTAACATTATTAAGTAATTAAAGCACTGATTATAAATGAACTATAGTTAAAGTGACATGCTTATCCAAAATCCATGCATACACATGTATAACAAGATCAATTTTGTCTAATAAAACATTTACTTCTTACTCAATTATGCATTTATGGAAAATATTAATTACTGGTTACAAGATTTTAACCGCGTGTTTAATAACAGAATGCACAAAAACATTAAATTATTGGTGAATGCTAAAATATTTACTGTGGTCTACTCTAATCTCATAATGTAAAAATACCATGTTTTATGCTCATTTCTTTCAAATCAACTCGGTATTTCTCATAAGAACCTTTGTTTTCGACAAGATTTTTGCATCCAAGCGTCAGATCACACACGACCTTACTATCATGGAAGTCAAATAGACTTATTTTATTTGCATGTAGAATGTAAGCTTTTTATTACATATATATAGCTATAACCTACCTATATAAATATTTTGACACCAATATGCTATAATTTTAAACTGTACTATTATTGTAAATAATATTATTTATGTTCTACGTCTATCAATGTTTGGATATATTATAAATATGTCCAGCCATGGGGAAAATTAAGATATTGAGTTGAGTTGAGATGGGAGAGTAAGTGTGCATCTTTAAATAGTTACTATAAACTTATTTTGTTAAAGGTTGTTATAGCTTACATACAAACACACGCACATAACGTACAATAAAGTCACGTACGCAAGCACACGTAAAAATGCACCCCACACACCATCCCACACTCAAGCACGCGTGCACACACATGCATATATGCGCACGCGCTCGCGCTCTCGCACACGCACGCACGCACGCACGCACGCACACACACACACACACGAACGATCATACGCACGCCCATACACATGCACACACACGCACGCGCACACACACACACACGCTCTCACACACATGTACGCTTTCACACGCAGGCATGTATGTACACACGCTCGCGCGCACACACACACACGCACGCCCGCACGCGTGAACAATACGCACGGCAGTAACATTGAGTGCGGGATAAGGTAGCTATGTTGGCTACTGTATCAGGGGCATTGAATGCATCGCCGAAAGTTGGCTCATGAATTTGCTTGTACGCACGAGAAGCTTTGATTGCGTGGTAAAGTCAGGAAAACAAAATAACTCGTTAAGGATTAAAACAAACAATGCATTTATTGACAAAATTAAACATTTTACTGCACTAAAAACATTAACTTTAAGATCATCATTTGAGCCATATGGAACATATATTTTATCATAGTGTGTGTGTGCGTGTGTGTGTGCGTGTTCGTGTGTATGGGCGTGCGTGCATGTACGAGTATGTGGGCGTATACGTGCGTTCATGGGAGTGCATTTGTGTGAACTATAACATCCCTTAATAAGATGAGATAATAGAAACAATTCAATGTGATCATTTACAATCAGTGCAAACACAAGTATTAAACACAAACACGATTTACCACAACTAATACTATTGTTTTAATATGCCTTTAAGAATAAATACATATCGAAAACAATGGTTCTTATGAAGAATACCGAGTTTAATTTGAAAGAAATATGAGACCATAGTAAATCTTTTAGCATTCACCAAAAAAATGAATCATTTTTGTGCTTTCTACTATTAAATAAACAGTTACAATCTTGTAATCAGTGAATAATATTTTGTATGAGTTTATTATTTAGTAAGAAGTAAGGGTTTATCAGTCAAAATAAATGTTTGTTATGCATGTGGAATATTAATTTGAATAAGAGTTTCACTTTAAAATTTTAGTGTGTTTTAAATTAACGCCGATTGACCCCATTATATATTGACCACATGAGTAATTTTCTTTCTGTTCAAAGAATGACCGATCATTTTTAACGTCAAGAATTGACCATCCCCCACCCCTCCCCAAACCGTTGCCTAACAAATGATCCTCGTTGAAAATGTTCAAGAGTTATATTCACTACCAAACTTAGTCAATAATATGGTTACCAATATTAGTGGAATTTATTAATTGTATATGTTTTTATTCAACGATAACCGATTGACTACATCAAACTAAGATTCAAAACACTGAACTCTATAGTCGCGTATTTTATAGATCTGTATACTATTACATTTTTCTCCGATAATGACATACAGAAGAAAACTTGGATGACTTTAAGGGGGGGGGGGCAGCCCCTCTACTGCCGGGATACGTTTGTGGTTATTACAATGCAGATTTTTGTCGATTAACATTTTTTGGTTTGTTAGTTATATTTTGTGTATGAAAAGAGTGTCACTCACTGGATTTACTATGCTTTTAGAGCCTTATAACTGCAGGTCTCTACTGATACTTATTAAAGAAATTGGTAACTAATAAAGTAGTAGAGCCGTTTATTGTTGTGTTATTACAGTAGATGTTTAATAAAAAAAAAGCACTAATCAACATAGTCACAGCTCATAGCATAGTGACTGGAACGATTATTGATGTGTATTATCAAAATATTATAATTCGGCAAATGAGATTGCTTAATAATTAAAAAAGCCTCTCATTAAAATAGCCGCCAGATTTAAGTCATTGATTTATAAAGCTGGTTATTCAGCGCCCGTCTTGTGTGGAATAAGATCATTTGTACAACAACAATAACAAATATCCCTAACATAAAACTGATCAGACACTCTAAGATTTCTAATCTTTTCATTTAATAAACAAATACAATTCGATTAACGTCATGCTAAACGTTTAAATACACTACGTATTGAAAAAAGAAACAGGTATAGGGGTTAGACTATTTGATACTGCGCAAAAACGACATCGGTGAGGTACCCTTTTCTTGATATCAGGCGATTTGTAATAAAACATTGAATACATGTATTTAAAAAAATCAAAAATTAAACGAGTAATTATTTCAAGAATTAAAGAAAGGCGCCCTTTTTTATGCGAAACACGACGCCGTTTTCCCGCGAAAAATGACGTTATAGACGAATTTAGAAACAATAACGTTCAACAAGAGAAAGAAAAATATATGTGCGTGAACGTTTTCACAAGACGCACTTGACGTTGAAATTTTATAGCTGTAAACAAAGAGTTGATGAAAATATCGGTTATTGTAGCTGGAACGCAAAAATATGACAGACGTCTCAAAATTGACGTCAGTGGCATATTTTGAAAACTCGTAGATTCAAAACTGTTCCGAATATTGAAAATGTAAAATACAGTCCCTAACTGGGCATATGCTCTTCTATTCGTATACCAATTATCAGACAGTAACTCGAAAAAAATTCATAGTCCCGTTCCACCAAACAAATGATTGTTTCGAAAATCATTATATCCTGATTCAGTTTTTGTTTACTTGCGTGTTAAGGATCGTAAATATCCATGTTCAGTTTAGTGGAACGGAGACATTGAAGTGCAACATGCACCTTTTTAATGTTATCTGACCTTCATTTATTCTTCCTTTATGATCAGTCATATACTATTCTAATCATAATCAATGATATCCAAAAATACCATATAACAAAACAAAGTTGTTTTTGTCAATATTTGTAATCAACAGGTGCAATTTTGTACGTATGTGCTGTATTATAATCAACGCGTTAAAGGCTTAAGTAAATAATACGACTACTGCATACACTTATTATAAGTTTTAATCAGCGCTTTGTTTGACTTATCATACTAATCCGTCATAACGAATATATTAGCACAACGAACACATTGTCAAAGGAGTCATATTATTATATTTGGTCTCAATGTCCTCTGCCATAGTATCAGATTTGGTCTCAATGTCCTCTGCCATAGTATCAGATTTGGTCCCAACCTCCTTTGTCAAAGTATCAGATTTGGTCCCAGCGTCCTTTACCATAGAATGAGAATTTGATCTCAACGTCCTTTACCATAGTATTAGATTAGGTCTCAACGTCCTTCACCATAGTATCAGATTGGGTCTCAACGTCCTTTACCATAGTATCAGATTAGGTCTCAACGTCCTTCACCATAGTATCAGATTAGGTCTCAACGTCCTTTACCATAGTATCAGATTAGGTCTCAACGTCCTTCACCATAGTACCAGATTAGGTCTCAACGTCCTTTACCATAGTATCAGATTAGGTCTCAACGTCCTTTACCATGGTATTAGATTAGGTCTCAACGTCCTTCATCATAGTATTAGATTAGGTCTCAACGTCCTTCACCATAGTATCAGATTGGGTCTCAACGTCCTTTACCATGGTATCAGATTAGGTCTCAACGTCCTTCACCATAGTATCAGATTGGGTCTCAACGTCCTTTACCATAGTATCAGATTAGGTCTCAACGTCCTTCACCATAGTACCAGATTAGGTCTCAACGTCCTTTACCATAGTATTATATTAGGTCTCAACGTCCTTTACCATGGTATTAGATTAGGTCTCAACGTCCTTCATCATAGTATTAGATTAGGTCTCAACGTCCTTCACCATAGTATCAGATTAGGTCTCAACGTCCTTCACCATAGTATTAGATTAGGTCTCAACGTCCTTTACCATAGTATCAGATTAGGTCTCAACGTCCTTCATCATAGTATTAGATTAGGTCTCAACGTCCTTCACCATAGTATCAGATTAGGTCTCAACGTCCTTCACCATGGTATTAGATTAGGTCTCAACGTCCTTTACCATAGTATTAGATTAGGTCTCAAGGTCCTTTACCATAGTATCAGATTGGGTCTCAACGTCCTTTACCATAGTATCAGACTGGGTCTCAACGTCCTTTACCATAGTATTAGATCAGGTCTCAACGTCCTTTACCATAGTATCAGATAAGGTCTCAACGTCCTTTACCATATTATCAGATTAGGTCTCAACGTCCTTTACCATAGTATTAGATTAGGTCTCAACGTCCTTTACCATAGTATTAGATTAGGTCTCAACGTCCTTTACCTTGGTATCAGATTAGGTCTCAACGTCCTTTACCATAGTATCAGATTAGGTCTCAACGTCCTTTACCATAGTATCAGATTGGGTCTCAACGTCCTTTACCATAGTATCAGATTGGGTCTCAACGTCCTTTACCATAGTATGAAATTTGGTCTCAACGCCCTATACCATAGAATGAAAATTTGATCTCAACGTCCATTATCATAGTATTAGAATAGGTCTCAACGTCCTTTACCATGGTATCAGATTGGGTCTCAACGTCCTTTACCATAGTATCAGATTAGGTTTCAACGTCCTTTACCATGTTATCAGATTAGGTTTCAACGTTCTTTACCATAGTATCAGATTGGGTCTCAACGTCCTTTACCATAGTATCAGATTAGGTCTCAACGTCATTTACCATAGTATCAGATTGGGTCTCAACGTCCTTTACCATAGTATCAGATTAGGTCTCAACGTTCTTTACCGTAGTATTAGATTTGATCTCAACGTCCTTTACCATAGTATTAGATTAGGTCTCAACGTCCTTTACCATAGTATTAGATTAGGTCTCAACGTCCTTTACCATAGCATTAGATTAGGTCTCAACGTCCTTTACCATAGTATTAGATTAGGTCTCAACGTCCTTTACCATAGTATTAGATTAGGTCTCAACGTCCTTTACCATAGTATCAGATTGGATCTCAACGTCCTTTACCATATTATCAGATTTGATCTCAACGTCCTTTATCATAGTATCAGATTTGATCTTAACGTCCTTTACCATAGTATCAGATTGGGTCTTAACGCCCTTTACCATAGTATCAGATTGGGTCTCAACGTCCTTTACCATAGAATCAGATTGGGTCTCAACGTCCTTCACCATAGTATCAGATTGGGTCTCAACGTCCTTTACCATAGTATCAGATTGGGTCTCAACGTCCTTTACCATAGTATCAGATTGGGTCTCAACGTCCTTTACCATAGTATCAGATTAGGTCTCAACGTCATTTACCATAGTATCAGATTGGGTCTCAACGTCCTTTACCATAGTATCAGATTAGGTCTCAACGTTCTTTACCGTAGTATTAGATTTGATCTCAACGTCCTTTACCGTAGTATTAGAATTTGTCTCAACGTCCTTTACCGTAGTATTAGATTAGGTCTCAACGTCCTTTACCATAGCATTAGATTAGGTCTCAACGTCCTTTACCATAGTATTAGATTAGGTCTCAACGTCCTTTACCATAGTATTAGATTAGGTCTCAACGTCCTTTACCATAGTATCAGATTGGATCTCAACGTCCTTTACCATAGTATCAGATTGGATCTCAACGTCCTTTATCATAGTATCAGATTTGATCTTAACGTCCTTTACCATAGTATCAGATTGGGTCTTAACGTCCTTTACCATAGTATCAGATTGGGTCTCAACGTCCTTTACCATAGTATCAGATTAGGTCTCAACGTCCTTCACCATAGTATCAGATTGGGTCTCAACGTCCTTCACCATAGTATCAGATTGGGTCTCAACGTCCTTTACCATAGTATCAGATTGGGTCTCAACGTCCTTTACCATAGTATCAGATTGGGTCTCAACGTTCTTTACCATAGTATCAGATTGGGTCTCAACGTCCTTTACCATAGTATTAGATTAGGTCTCAACGTCCTTTACCATGGTATCAGATTAGGTCTCAACGTCCTTTACCATAGTATCAGATTAGGTCTCAACGTCCTTTACCATAGTATCAGATTGGGTCTCAACGTCCTTTACCATAGTATCAGATTGGGTCTCAACGTCCTTTACCATAGTATGAAATTTGGTCTCAACGCCCTATACCATAGAATGAAAATTTGATCTCAGCGTCCATTATCATAGTATTAGAATAGGTCTCAACGTCCTTTACCATGGTATCAGATTGGGTCTCAACGTCCTTTACCATAGTATCAGATTAGGTTTCAACGTCCTTTACCATGTTATCAGATTAGGTTTCAACGTTCTTTACCATAGTATCAGATTGGGTCTCAACGTCCTTTACCATAGTATCAGATTAGGTCTCAACGTCCTTTACCGTAGTATTAGATTAGGTCTCAACGTCCTTTACCATAGCATTAGATTAGGTCTCAACGTCCTTTACCATAGTATTAGATTAGGTCTCAACGTCCTTTACCATAGTATCAGATTAGGTCTCAACGTCCTTTACCATAGTATCAGATTAGGTCTCAACGTCCTTTACCATAGTATCAGACTGGGTCTCAACGTCCTTTACCATGGTATCAGATTAGGTCTCAACGTCCTTTACCATAGTATCAGATTGGGTCTCAACGTCCTTTACCATAGTGTCAGATAAGGTCTCAACGTCCTTTACCATAGTATCAGATTAGGTCTCAACGTCTTTTACCATCGTATCAGATTAGGTCTCAACGTCCTTTACCATGGTATCAGATTAGGTCTCAACGTCCTTTACCATAGTATCAGATTGGGTCTCAACGTCCTTTACCATAGTATCAGATTAGGTCTCAACGTCCTTTACCATAGTATCAGATTGGGTCTCAACGTCCTTTACCATAGTATCAGATTGGGTCTCAACGTCCTTTACCATAGTATCAGATGGGGTCTCAACGTCCTTTACCATGGTATCAGATGGGGTCTCAACGTCCTTCACCATGGTATCAGATTGGGTCTCAACGTCCTTTACCATAGTATTAGATTAGGTCTCAACGTCCTTTACCATATTATCAGATTAGGTCTCAGCGTCCTTTACCATAGTATTAGATTAGGTCTCAACGTCCTTTACCATAGTATCAGATTGGGTCTCAACGTCCTTTACCATAGTATCAGATTGGGTCTCAACGTCCTTAACAATAGTATCAGATTGGGTCTCAACGTCCTTAACAATAGTATCAGTGCTTTATCAGAAGTGCTAGCTACTGCTAAACATATTTCTAGAACCAATTCGTACCATGCAATGTTGGTGTGGCACTGGTATGGTAATCTTCAACATTTAAATGTACGTGAAACGTGTCTCAGGCCCAAATATCATAAAGAAACTAGTAGTATTTGATTTATCACTCATGTTTTCCTCTGGAAATAATTTCCCTTGGATTATTGAGCAATATTTCTTATCAACATATTTACACGCGCTTTTTAAGAGTAAAACATTAGTAATTTTGAATCATGCCATGATGTAAATAAATGTTTAAAAATGAGTTGAGCTTGCGATTAAGAAACGAATCGAGTATTTTATGATATTGGGGCCTGTCTGTATTTACGTGTGCCCAGTTTCGATGTTTTCAAGCTACATTTCTCTTAAATTTGTATATATTAATGTGATGTCAAACCTAAATCCAAAACAATTCAGATTATGCATACCTTTGTTCTCGAGTTTCTTCGAATGTGCGCCATGTCTGTCATCTAAGAGAAGAAAAAACAGGGCAACTAAACAAAAACGTTTATGCGAACATTACATTTAGTTCGTTATGTGTATGCACAATTACTATATTTTATTTTTTATTAATTACATGTATCAATGTCTTTTTAAAACTTATAAATAATAATAAATCGAAATTAAAGAACGATGACAAGATCGGATAAACACATAAGCGACTATGGGTGACTGCGCATAAAAAGTAGTTCCCATAATTATATTATTTTAGGCTAAAATGTGGTACCTTTATCTTATATAAAAGCCGTGAATTATTGCTAAAACAAATACAAACAAAAAACCTACAATGTCAACAGCGTCTTCCAGTCTTCTTACGGCGTCTTCTGAGTTCGCCATGTCTTCCACCCAAGTTTCTTTATATGATAAACCTTTATGAAGATCGTTCGCGTGTTAATTTGTTACAATATTCAGAGCGAATCACAATTAATTTTACATCTATGCAGCTTAGAATAATAACATAACATATCACTTTCCCCGTCGAAGTTTGTTTCTTTGAATATTAATACTTTGTTTCAAATCTTCGCGATACTTTTGTGTCCATTGGACGTCATTTTATATCCATGCTAATAGTTCATACACTTTTAACACATCTCTTTTAATGTCCGTGTGCCTCAACAAGTCCTCTGCGTTCTTTTCATACAAATGACTAATGTCATTTTATAATTTAATTGTTCAGTAAATATCTCATTGTTCTATATAATCTATGTATCTTTAAACGTAATATATCTAAGTGCCTGGCTGTTTATTGTAAACGGTAATCGATCAACTGTTTACATTAATCCAATCTGTAAAATCATTTGCGAATCAGTCACATTGAATGAAGTTCAATAGTTCAGTGTTATTGTTTTAACTCGGTACTACGATAACACGTACATGTGTTGATAGTGATGGTGCTGGCTGTTGCAGCGGCGACGATGATTGTTTTAGTTCACATGGACTATAGACAATATATTACTAGCCGCTGTTTAACTGTCTTCGAATGCATTAACTATTTTCACCATCGCTCGTCTATTTTGTTGAGTGTAAAGTTAAACAGGAAGCAAACCAATAATTACAATATCTTACTCTACGACAGGTGCGTATTGTCCGTGGAAACAAGAGTACCAAGTTGAATATTTTGAACATTTTTTAGTTATGGCTAAGGATGAAGATTTTAGCACGACGCAGACGTCACAAAGGCTATCACGATACCACGACTTTTTTTGAAAACAGGTGAGCTACAATAGGCCATAGGATTCCAGTCGCCAATTATAAAGAAAACGCGCGGACAGGAAGCGGCCACAATCCACTTTAAATTTCAATGCGCGCGGTTGTCATCGCTCATTTACTTTTCATAGCCGATCAAAAGACATCACTCTGATCCAGGGACATAACTCTGATTAAATGACTTAACTCTGATCAAGAGAGATAACTCTGATCAAGGGACATATATCTGATTCAGTGTCTTAAATCTGATTAAGTGACCTATCTCTGATCAATGGATAACTCTGATCAAGTACATAACTCAAAGTCAAAAACTAATACTGTGACTTCTAACAGATGAACTTAAGTTTCATGTTAGTATCTTGAAAGGTTCAGTGTATTTATGGCAAATTACTTTTGAATGATGTCGACATCGCCGATCAAATTCCAACGACCATCCTTTGTAAAAGCCGATCAATCGGAATAATCCCACGCAAGATTTACCACAAGATATGGACCTTGCTCCAAGCGCCAATACTTTCAAATTGTATGAAGTTTCGTGACAATTACTTTGACGCTAAACAAGTTATGGCCAATGTTAAAACTTTGCAAGACATCAATGTGACAGTGAAGACAATGCCGCCGGTGGCTTCAAGTACAAGGTTTTGATATTACATTGACTTTATTCTTCGAGAAACAGATCAGCTGATAAATAAATACTAAAGACATTAAACAAACTAGATGATCCTAAAACAATCTCAACGCCTACTGCAGTCACTTCCAATACACCTACATGTTCATCTATTTAAGTGACTCAATATATTTTACAATTTCCAGACCAGGCCAAAATATCTCAATACTTAACTAAAATCTCAATAGCAATCTCAATTCATTCTTAAAACATAACAAACTTACTTAAATAATCATTTAAACCATTTGAAAAAAACATTCTTTCATAGAATATGTTGACTCAAAATAAAAGTAAATAAAAACAATTTACAGCAAAAAATGGGATTTAGTTCAACTCATTATTTATGGTCAATTCCTCAAGTGAATTTTTAGGTTAAGAATACCAGTAAGCTTTTTTGAAATAATGACAAGAGGTTTTTATCAACAAATTCTATGAGAAAATATGCTTTTAAGAGTTAAAAATATTATTGGTTTTGAGCTATTAGTATTAATCAGGTACATTTTAGGTATAGGTTAAACTTTCTTCGAAACATTGACAAAAAGGTTTATCAACACAGTCCATCAGAATAATGCTTTTAAAAAGAGTATAAAATATAATTTGTCTTGAGCTATTACTCAGTAATCTTCTTTTAGGTATATAATAAGTTTTCTTTAAAATATTGACAAACAATTTTATTAACAAATTCTATGAGAAAATATGCTTTTAAAACGAGTAAAAAGTACAAGATGTTTAACCATACTATGGTCTTGCATGGTAAAATGAACTGAGATTGAGATATTGAGGCCAGTAAACACATGTAAGTTATACTCTTCGACTTTTCTTCAAAAATAAAAGGACAAAACAACTTCTTAAAGATGTATTTTTACAATATGAAATTCATAAAACAAAATATAAAGGTAATAGATATTAGTATTAATATTCTAGCGCACATCAAGATGTGAGTACCTTACATTAATCACCCGTACATAACTACAAGAAAAATGACAAACAACACCTAGAAGATCAAGATAAATGGTCCAGACTAAAACTGAACATTTCCTGCAATATCAACTTTACCATTACCGAGCAACTTGGGTATGTACGTGCCCAAACCATCTACCATCAAACATAGTCAGCAAGCTTAAATGGGTTCCAGTCAGCCCTTATGAGACTTGGAATCATCTAAAGTTTGTGAGAATGCTAAATATGAATGAGGCGTTCACTGATGATGATGATGATGATGATGATGATGATGAGGATGATGTTAATATCTACTTTTTTCACGCAAATAATCCGGTGAAAACTTACTATACAGTTGTATTATAAAACGAAATAAAAAGCTTACAATCCTGATTTGAGGATTAATTCAGAAACATCATCTCTGTTTACAGATTAGAATAACTTTAGTGCATACACCAAATGTATAATGCACACTACACAGTTATTACGTAATCAATCTTGCGCACAGTGGTCATAAATTTGCTCAGGAAGAGCAATATTTTATAAGCACATAGAAAGCTGATTTTTCTTCGATCTGTATCCTGTGCGTAGGAGTGCTTTAGCTTTCCATACAAAACCCACCCCACACCCGGAAGGCTTTCAAATTGGACTGTTCCCCTGTACAAGTATCTTTAAACTGTATGAAGCAAAACACACGTGCCTTCTCCTGTTGAATATCTGTAAATTGCTTTCCTGTGATAGATTATTGCAAAAATGGGACTTAACCATTTCTTTTGAGCAATATAGACCATTTAAGATTATGTTCAAATAGCCGTAAAGTTGCTGTCTTAAACATCC
Source organism: Mya arenaria (assembly GCF_026914265.1). Taxonomy (NCBI): domain Eukaryota; kingdom Metazoa; phylum Mollusca; class Bivalvia; order Myida; family Myidae; genus Mya; species Mya arenaria. The sequence goes on along the minus strand of NC_069131.1, from coordinate 12,230,945 downwards.
TAAATATAAAACCATCAACAGACTAACCCCATGGACTAACTTTATTTCCTACAGTATTTAATTAACTTTTTTGCAGCTTGATTACACAAAAACATTTGAAATAAGTATCTTTTGCAATGTCTGATCTACCACATGTATTATAATCTCAGCCATTTATCATTTAACTAAATTTTGCAGATATTTTCTTAATTGGTGGCGAAACTAGGAATATTATATCAATGATAGAGTAGTTAAAAGACTATAAAAATTATTATTATTAAGTTGTATATTTTATGATATTATGAATAATGAATACATATCGAAAACCCCTATAATACTAAGATGACAATCTGGAACTGCAGTAAAGCAGAACAAAGTATATGCAACAGAAGATACATGTATTTGAGCATGGAAACAACACATTAAGAAACAGAGATAAAGAAGTAAAATGCCAACTTTCACAAAATGTCTGTCTTATTTTTAGACACTAACTTTAGTGAAAAAAAAAGTTCTTCCAAGTTACATAACGGACAACAACACCTTTTTGTAGATTAAGCAATTCAAGGACCATAACCAGTAGTCGAAATTAGCACAAGCCCGCAAGCCCTGCACTGGTAAAATGTCTTCCAGGCTTGCTCAAATTTTGAATTTTATATAGCAGGGCTTGTTCAAAACTTTTATGCCAAGCAATACAATAAGAATTTGGGCTTGTTCATCCAAAAGCCTGATTTCGATGACTGCATAACCCTTAACGGATTGGGGTGACATGGCTTGTAATTAGACTTGGCTGAGGTACTCCGCCCATACACATATTGCCCAAGTTTGGTGATGATCCAGCAAAAGCTCCTTGAGTAAGTGTGCAAAACTTAGTTGACGCCCCCTGTCAAAGATGATCCCATAATATATCCCTTTTTTTTTTTAACTGGTGTATAAAAATAAGACTTTAAAGATAGCTTAAATGCTCATACATGAACATACTTAAGTTGAATGGAGGCATCTATTCCAAAGATATTTCAAGTATTGCAACAAAAATGGGAATTTTCTCCTTCCCTCGACCAGTTTCTGTCTATTGTATATCACAAGTAGAAAATACACCAGTGTTAAAGTATTAATATTGACAAAACTCTGAAGAAATGGTCTCGTTGGTCCCTTTATCTTTAGTTGTCATTTGCTGCGGAAAAACCAGAAGACAAATTTGATCATGAAGTAGCCCATCGCCGCTCCAAAGGCAAGTTTCTCTCTATTTGCCAGTAGCTCCTGTTGTCTCTCCATGGTGTGTAAGCGTCTATTCAGTTTCATCAACTGTAACAGATACAATGTATTTTATTTACAATGTCAGATACAATGTATTTTATTTACAATGTCAGATACAATGTATTTTATTTACAATGTCAGATACAATGTATTTTATTTACAATGTCAGATACAATGTATTTTATTTACAATGTCACCTTGTCATTTATGATCGATAACAAAATAGGAATGTACTGATTACCAGTAAATCTGCACTCTCAAAGATTGACAAAAGATCACATCAAAGTGTTTCATAGTTATGTTCAAATATCAATGTTTTAAGGCTAAAAGCGTTACTAACACTAAGAAATTTAAATTTTCAGCAGTTTTCCAAATAATTGAGATATGGTCTATAGTGAGTCATCTTATTTAACTGAATTTAAAAATATTTCAAAACTGTCAATTTGTGAGAGTGCAGATTTAATGTCTTTATCACCTTTCCTTTAAGTATTAAAGTAAATTCCTTTTAATAGATCTTTGAAAATTAACTCGATAATTGTCAATGCCAGAGGCTAACAATCGATTATCAACAATACTCGATACTCATTGTTTTAACACCAATTTACAGCAAATATGAAATGAACCTGTGATCTGAGCAGAACAGAATCCTCGCCAGACAGCATAAGGGAATCTGATAGTGGTGTGGTCGGCGTCCGCAGTGCCACTGTTCTCCTGCAAGAGAAGACAAAGAGAAGAAATGAGGTTGAATACTGTATTATATATACCATTACACATGTATTGTATATCACACAGGAATACATTGATCACATTTCAAGTTAAATGCATGCCCTGTGTGTACTTAATGTGATCAGAGGCCATATTCAATATAATTCTTATCCTTATCTTTCATAACTGAAGTTCATTTCCCAGGGCATGACACTTAATTTAAAATAATGTCATTATTCACAAAATTAATGGCTGACAGTTAAATATACCATAATGACGTTGTTTTTAAAGCAGATTGTCTTCTCTGTATGTACTTTATTAACTAAAAACTGCAGAGAACGCTGACCTTGAATACACTCAATGACATCGCACCAGGCAGTGCGCATCTGATATGTACATGAAGAGATTGCATATAAGTACATGTACATATGTATATTATAAATTTATATTACATAAAGATTAGAAAATAAAGAAGTTATTATATAACTGCTGTTCATGTTTAAAAGCACTGGGAACATATGGCCACAAGATAAATACATACAAACTTGACATATAGCAGTTGAAACCTTTAATAACTTCAATTAAACACAATTTTCTGTCAAATTCATAATGTACAAAATCTTCACAGTGCGATACAATCTCCCCTTTTCTTCCTAAGCACCCTGTCCCTCCTCACACTGTTGTTTTTGAAACCAGGCTTAAACCATGAAACCAGTTTCAGGATTATTTCAGGTCACATACCCGTTTGGGACCCTGGGTTCAGCGTTTATCCCCTCCACCTCTTCATCATCGTTGCTGGATTCTAGGGAAGGGAACTGCTCGTCAAGGGTGAGTGTATGGGGTGGAGTCAGCAGCCCCACTGTCTCTGAGCTACCCCGAGGCAGGCTGTCAAAGTTCAGATGAACATCCTGCCTTCCGCCAACATGGTGCCCACCTCCTGAGAAAGAAAACAGGATTTTTCCGCTGAATATATCATGGGTCTTATCCTATGCAAAATTCTTTTAAATATGCTGTTTTTCTTAAGATACACCGAGAAATTCCAATCCCTATTCAAGATAGAGGGATAAAGACTCTTTCAAAAGCCCATAAAATTCCTTTTAAATGCATATATAAGTAATATATTTATCATTATGTACCTTAAAAGTATTAAGATAGGACAGGTCAAAGGTTTAAAAAACAAGAGGCCCAAAAGGGCCTATGCTCTACTGGCATGGCTTTTGTGGTCATATCAATCCAGAGCATGTATGTATGGGTAAAAGGCAACATACATGTTTTGTGTTTGGGTTACCTGAAAACGTAGCACTTTCAACATCTGAGCCCAGAAAGTATTGTAAGCAGATTAGTTGCGTGAACTATTTTAATATGTGCCAAGTAAAAGTCATCTGACAAAAAAAAAATGCTTTCAAAAATATACTCATAGTAAAAATTTCTGTAGTTTTAAAAATTAAAAAAAGTTGGTCAAAAGGTCAAAGTCAAGGGCATCCTAGGACAACATTGATCAATTTGAACAAACATTCACAATCAATTGTGCTGAGATGGATGCACGAACACACAAAAATATTTTCAAACCTTTCCAGATTTATGTTTACCAAACCTGTGAACTGTGGGTGTGGCCAGTAATGACACCAGGTGCTTAAACTTAAACATTCACAACCAATTTTGTTAAGATGAATGCGCAAACTACAGAACTTAAAGCTAAAAAATGGCCTTTGGGCTTTCAATAAGAACAAGGCAGAGTAATTCACAAAATCAACTGCAGAAGCAAAAAGCAAATTATCTCTCAAAATCCTAGACTTTCAAATTGTCACCCTTAACTCTAGACTTGAATTTACATGTACATGTAAACTTGGCTAAAAATAGAATTCGCTCAAGCAGACCTGGCTAAAAATAGAAAGCATTTCTTTAAAACTTTCATTGCCCATAATCTAGGCATTCATAGGCGGATCTGGCTGGTTTTCAAAAGGAACCCAGCTCTAATGGATATCTAGATACTGTACAAGTTTCATCGAGATACAATCAAAACTGAAGACTGTATCATGTTCAGAAGCAATTGTTTACAGACGCACAAACGCACGGACGCACATACTACGTACACATTACCATCGCATAAGCTCTTCTGGCCTTTGGCCAGTAGAGCTAATAAAAATTGCAATTGTATTTTCCCAAAAATCTTTATCAGTTCAGCATATTGGCCATATTCAGTTGAACAGCTGAGTTGACGTTACAAAATAAATACAGTGCCTCTAGTTAAACAGTTTAAATAATTAGAGAAAAAAAAATAAAAGTGAGTATATAACTATGATAGAGTCTCATATGATAAATTCCTGAGGTTAACACATTGCTTTATCAAAAAGGAATGGTCCACTGACTAACTATATGCTTATGAGGCAGATAAAATTTTAAGTTTTTGTAAAATGTACTTTTGTGTACGCCGAAATAAAGTGTGGCAAATCATTAGACACTCAAAGCTGGAACCCTTTCCGCAAATGTTTATATTTGCTCAAATATCATCTTTGAATACACAATTTTCATGCTTTGCTGTGGTGTGATTGGTTGATTTACATTATCACGTGATCTAATTAATGTATCGAAGTTCTCATGGCCTAGTGGTTCAGGTTTTGTTAATCTGTTTTTTCGTGACTATACCAGCGTAAAGCACCCCACCACTAAAACCAAAATATTTCTTTTACTATGACTTTTTTTCTGCAATTTTTATCAAAGAGTAAAATAATGGAGTAAAATAATGATGAAATAAGAGTGTTCAGATGCATTACCGGGAAAACTGTTTCAACCAAAAACTACTTAAAAATGCTTATCATTAGTATTTGAAGCTACATAGAATTTCAGGTATTCAGAAAGTCACATGATATGCAAATTTCATAATGATGTTGTGCGCTTTAAATTTAGATTATACTTTCGGTTTTGTTGCACTTCGTAATTGCCATTTAATTATTTATCAATCTGGGAGTTAAAAATGTCATAAAAGTAAAGAGAAGAGAATGCACAATGTACATATATACAAAAAAAAGAAAGTTTACATCACTAAAATATAATGGGACTTAAACGAGAAACGACCTATCATCTAACAAAAACACAAATATATATAATTTCAAGTGGTATAGTCATTATTATTATTATTATTATTATTATTATTATCATTATTATTATCATTAATATTATTTTATAGAGCTCTTTTCATATATACAATAAACGTTCATAAGTGCTGAACGAACTATATATCACATTAATGGATAAAGAATAGAAAAATAGTAATATATTAGCATTAAAATTACAAGATGAAGTTAACAGTAGTGTTGGGAATTGGTTCTAGTTTGACTATTGATTATTGGTTCCGCTCAAGTAACCGAGTATCCGTAGTATAGTCGGATTTTGACAATACATTAATTGTAGTTTTATTCTTGTACAATAACACATTATTTTTAACTATGCTTGTGTAATATGTGTATGTTTTAAGTTATTTAGTGTTGTTGTTGCTTTCAACCAATATATGTATTGTTAATGATAACAACTGAACACTTCAGAATGTGTATATTAAAATGAACTCAAAGTAGAAAATTGGGAGAAATTAAAAGAAGCAAATAACGAAAGGAAGGAAAAAAAATTATCGCAGATTGGATTGATGATGACCAGACACAATCGCTTGTCGCTGATTTCAGGCCCAACCAATCGAGTATTTGTTATACCCGATCAACAAAACATCACTATGTAATAGCATATAATGCATTCATATATTATAAAAACAGCAGTCTTGCTTGATCGAGACAGTTCAACAAGTTCAACGCACAGTCGCACGCTTTAACCAAAAAAGTGCTTTCTTTAAAATCTCTATCATATGGAATGTTGAATGTGGTCTGTGTAATTATATACCAACCTGCCAGCATGATTCGCTCCGGCACATTCATTGCATGTGACTTCCCTCTATCATCTGACCAGTCCATCCCCCTTCGCATGTCAAACTCTGCAACACATCCAGAAAATACATGAACTTTATGAGAAATAGTGCAAAACTGTTACTGTAAACATACAATGCTATTTTATCAATTATGAAAGTGGAACTACAACGACAGATGGAAGTGATCAAAACATTGTAATCCTGAAACATGTGGATTGAATTAACTTTAGAAAGTGGATAATGCAAAAATATGCTATACTCTAGTCTAGACAAGAAAACAATAGTATTATATACTTGCATATATATTTTTCGAACTACTTATCATCCCTTATAAAGACGACAGAGTTTGATTGTGTGTGCAAACAGTAAATGCCGCACAAGTTCAAAATTACATGCACTTAAATAATTATTCTGAAACTTGGGAAAATTTCAATCCAGGATGTTGGAAAGCAATGCTTCATTAGTTTCTTTTTAAAATTATTTACACTTTCAACTGTACTGTATCACCTGTGTCTCCTCCGTTGAGTACGGGGATTTTGTCTGGAACCTGCATCTGATTACTAATGGAAGAGATAAAGTCTGGGTCGTAGCTTTGAGGCTGAACATCACTGTAGTCAGATGGAAGGCTTGCCACAAAGCTCCTCCGGTTGTACTGCAAAATTACCTTAAATTTATTAGCTAACTTATGAAATTAGTGTATTTTAGAAGAAAAAACTTGCTAACTTTCAGTTAACAGATAATCATAATTTCTACCTTGCTTAAATAAGCGTGTTTACTTGTAAAGAACTAGATCATGCTGTGGTTCGTTATGTATGAGAGGCCTAACAAAAGCTTTGTTTTCATTGTGGCAGTGTCACAGGGAGCTGAAAATGAAGTTGTTTTAATGTTTATAAAAACATGTTTCAGCACTATCAGGAAAGCATTGCCTCTATTCCACAGACCCAACATGTATTTTAATCATTATTGGGAATAGTTGTCCCTAAAACACACATCAATTCTGCCATTTCTCTTTTGCCAGTTCCCTTACATGACCTTAAATCATTTTAAAAGAATCATGAAGTGTACATCACTTTACTTGATTTTAGCAAGACCTTTGATACTGTGCCTACTGAAGATGTTGCATTGCAGGATAAAAGGTCATATCTTGGTGTGGTTGTCATCCTTTTTGAAAGACTGGTTCATGAATGTAGTAGCAGAAGGTAAAAACTTAGAGAGCAGGTGTACCACAACAAACAGCTCTAGGACCGTTGATGTTTCTCTTTCATATAAATGACCTACATGTACAATAGAGCATCAAATAACATTTTCGAATCTTATCAGACGATTGTTTGCTGTATAGACAGATAAAAAACTCAGACCACATTAACCTTCAGTAATATTTATATGTACTTGAAATGTCAGGTTTGACATGGGGTATGAAATTCAATGCAAAAAAGTGTTATATTCTAAGTGTAGAAAGAATCATCCCACTTTAATGAAGTTGACAATATACCACACTAAAACATGTGGACTCAAACCCTTACTTTGGATTACTTATATCAACTGACTTATCATGTTAGCAAACATCTGTTAAAGGGAATCTCTACACTTGGTTTCCTTCAACTTAAGTATAAAATCACTGTACCCTTGAATGCTGGAAAACTACCTTCATCACCCTTGTAGGATCACAATTAGAGTACGGCTCAATATATGAGACTCATACTTGAAGAAAGATATTGATCAACTGGAAAAAATTCAACTACAAGACAAAGAAAAAAGATTGTGTGAAACAATGCTCTCAGTCTCCGACCTCTGTCACAGCATAAACATTCTTTTTCAATGGAAACACAAGTTGAGCCTGCATCAACAGTCGAGGGCTTCAAACAGGCTCTCTAACACAATGCTATAAGAACCCCTTCCCCGTAGATATATATGCAAGAAGTGGCTTTTCTGCGTATATGAACAGATACAGATGACTGTAGTTGACTTTTCTGATACCCCACCCACCAAAATTTTACAAGAGAAAGGAGATATTAATGGTTCCAGGTTAGGTTTCACACCTTGTCAGTATCCTCAGCCATTTCTAAGATGTCTATTTGTCTTAATCTCAAGACATCAGTGGTTGATCGCTTAAAGGTGACTTAAAATCCCATATATTATCTGTTAAATATTAACTTTCGTTTTTGCACCTTTCTGAACTTCCTGTAAAATTCGGAAGTGTTCGCTCTTTTTCCAATTTCGGTGCCGCGAAATTTTAAACATGTAAGCTCTGAAACTTTTAATTATATCTTTCAACAAAAGAATATATGTTTTCCATTTATTTGTGAAAATGATATAGCCATGATTATCTAATTGAAGATAAAAACATTTCATTTTAACAGTTAAAATACATCCATACCCTGACAATGTGGTTTCTGTGTTACTTTGTTGACATCTTCTGTACCAGACTTTGTTTCAGATACATGTAAATCGTCCTATAGAAAAACGGTTAGTAGATGGCATCACCAATCATGCTGAAAATTCAACATTCGTATTGATTCCATAACTATTTATAACATTAATAAACTTAGAGTAAACAGTCAGAGTCTTTAAATAGCTTTTCATTTAAAATCGTACTATAAACATTATAATAATTATTATAGTCGGTTCAAAAGCTCGCATGAGTTTATAGTTTTGTTTGTATCTTGCCGACTCAAAATAAAACTTATCTTAATAGGTAACTAATGCCCAATTTCGCGCATACCGCCAGCTGGCTAAACATTCTCGACTCTAGAATTGCCAAACCAAAAATCGTACAAACTGGTCCTTGTACAATCTAATTTGCGGTGGTGCCGCCGCGACGCGTGTTTGCCGTCGCTTTTAAAAAAACATGAACTAATAAAAAAGAACATTTGCATGGTTTCACAAAAGTTCGCATGAAAAAGAAAACAATTTCCAATTGATATACTAAGACAAAGCATTATATTGAGTCGTTTACATTGACAAGAAACATTGGCTACGACAGAGACTACCCGATTTAATTAAACTTATGCAGCGGGAGTTATTTATGAGACTCATAGCGTCTGAAAACCAATTCCAAGAATAATGCTTATCATATTTCGAGCAAATGATGAGAGAAGTAATAAATATATAATTCTATTTTATTGTACGTCAGTGTCATGGAGGCGGGTGAAGGTGGTAAGCGTGTCTGGATGCTGGAGAGATACGCCCGACTGACCAGTCAGATAGTGGGCCGCGAAATAATGCCAGCTAAGGACGGTTGGGAGGTACGTATTGGGATGGGAGTAGAAAGAAGGCGGTGGGGTCTGGGTGCTGAAAAAAATACGCCCTACTGTCCACCCTGATGTTGGGCTTAGAAATAATGCCGGCTAAGGAAGGCTTGGAGGTATGTAACCTGGAGGCGGGTGGGGCGGTGGGTTAGAAACAAACAAGGAGTGGTGTCAGCGTGCGCCCATGCTAGAGACATGGTACAAACCATGGGGGAAAGTGAAATTATTATAGATAGGAAAGCGGTTAAGTAGTTTGGTTTATAATTGGTATTGAGTCATTGCTATAGTGTTATGATAATTAGTTCTTTTTTTCCCCAGTATTTTGACAAGAAGGACGAGAGCCTCCAGTTGCTCGTCTCCGCCGACCAGCTCCTCGTTCACCAGGGCAAACGGCAAGTTGTATGTATCAGATGTTAAAATTACGGAATTTTGTTATTATCATTATGATTTCGTTAATTCATCATATCTTCAATAAAAAAAAATGGGGGATTCACATGACATTACAGATAAAATAAGTAAACTGTTAGACCTGTTCGGTATGGACCTACCGTAAACATGTATATATACTGATATGATTATTTTCTTAAGAATTATTCATAAATTCAGCCCAAAGGAATTTATTCTTTTCCATTTATTCATACCTTATGAGACTGTTTTATGATCTGTCATGATGTACCAAGTGCTCTGCTATTTCATCTTAGCCGAACCGTTATGCCGGTTATTCCGGGAAGAAAGTCTGCTATCGTAAAACTGCGTACCAACGTTCCTTTTACTTCCATTTTAAAGTGGCACTCTTATTTAAAATCAATACATACACATGTATAACAATCATATTTTTTAAGTGATAAACCTTTAACTAACTACTAAATAATGCATTTATGGAAAATATTTATTACTGATAACAAGATTGTAGCCGTGTTTTTATTAGCTGTAAACGCACAAAGATTAAATGACTGGCGAGTCCTGAAAGATTTTCAGTAATCAGCTATTGTCTCATAAAGTAGAAATACCGTGTTTTCTGCATCTTTCTTTCAAATTGAACACAGTATCCTTCATAAGACTCATTGTTTTCTTACTTATTAATTATTTTCTGTAAATGAAAACAATTGTATTCAATTGTAATTGTGGTGCATCTTTTTTGGGAGTAAACGTGCATCTTTAAAGGAGATCGTTTCGTATTTAGCGTGCAGTATCAAAATAAAATTGGTCTTACCATGTTTCAGGAGAGCCTGAACCTGTCGGCGGCGGGGACCTGGGTGAAGGGCGTCAATAAGGGCGACAGTCTAATGGTGGTCTGTAACCTCAAGGTAACTGTCCATTACTCATTATTTCGTGGAAACTGCTATATACTAGTATGCAGACATTGTGAAATATATTCTTACAGCTTTAGCCAGATCGCATTGTCAATCCCGTTTAGAATTGTCCAGCGTCTTACCAGACTCATTCGAATATTACCAGACTTGGCTGGTTGGTCGGGCTGGTTTCGTGAGCATGTATGTGAAGCTTACGATGGAATAGAACTATCGAATACAACTTGAAATATATAAAATTGTCACGTCTGCAAAAACACACGATAACACGTTCACAATGTCAAACATTACTATATGTATTTCAGGACACAATGAGGTCCTTTGCCAGGCAAATCATTTCGCGGTATCCGTTATTTGCTAACAAGTTTACAGTATTACTTCTGTATACAATTCTGTATTTGGAACATTTATACCGTCAAAAAGATGTCTTAATCTCCTGTATTTTGCAGAATTTCACAGGACGGCGGTTCCGGGTGAAATTCTCCCCATCCACAGAAAAGACCGCCATAAGCCAGTGTCGGGAATGTATAGATGTTCTGGCTAAATATTTCCCTATAAAACTGCCAGGCGGGAACGAAACTGGGAGTGCGCCCATGCAGGTTTGTTTAAATAGAATGGATATCTAAGGAAATTGGAAAGTTTCATTTCTCGATTTGTTTTTTATACAGCTGTATTTGTTAAAATGTGGGAAAATGTTGAAAAATATTTTTTTTATAAATATGAACTTTGTACTGTTAATATAACCTAATATAGACAGTACAAAGTATGTTTATAAAACAATATTTTTCAACATTTTTTCACATTTTTGGTATTATAATTTTTAGTTTGGAATTAAAAGATTTTTTTGGATTTAAAACAAAATGATTAAGTTTGAAAATCCGGTGCCACTGTGTTTGTGTGTTATTCGTATTTGCTTTATGTGTGCATACTATATGAATTCGTATGCAACATTCAATGGTGCGTGCGTGTATTTATCGTACTATTTATTTCCAAGGTAACGTCGCAACGCAGCCTTTCCGGAAGTATGACGTTGGCTGATGACGTCACCATCGGACAAATTGCCCAGGTGTGTACTATATAACATAAAAGTAGCAATACATACCTCTGCTTTTTAGCATCAAACCATACAAATTAAACTTAACATGTGTTGAATAAGCTGCTTTTTTGACCAGCAGATACCAGTTCTTCGCAGCTAACCTTTCACGTTTTTTTAAAGGTCCGGCTGATACACACTCTCTGCGGCAAATTTGCGTTGACAATGCATCAGCCAACGGGGTTGTATTCTAAGTCATTTAGATGACATGAAGTGAATTCTTAATGATTAAGAAGGAAACGATCGCTACGCTCACTCCGCCCATTCTTATTAATTCAAAATTTACTTCATTTCATCTAACTATTACGTACTGTTACCCTGTGTACACTATCACGCTCCGTATGAAAAGTTGTTTTGTAAAAATACATTTAATCGTATCCAATATGTTGATATGTATCATATTGGTTCTACGTGTACGTACTGTACTATGTAGACTTTAGGGGTCCTTCTGATCAACGAGTGTAAGACACAATATAGTCAGATCAAAAAGGTTCGCTTATTAAGGGACTGACTTATGTTTTTCGACTACTTTTTTCATTTTTCACGGAGACGCATCTGTTAATGCTATTTTTTATTCTTTGATACAGAAATTGCAGAAAAAAATACTATAAAAGTATACAAAAAACTGGTTGTATTGGGAGCGAACCTACGCCTGTAGTCAAGATTGTTTTTAGAAGACTGACACCATAACTGCTCGCTCACATAAAGGAAATCATACGTACCCCTGTTGGATAGTTTTAACCTTTAAGCCTTTTGTTAAATCGCGTTAATTAATAGCGTTATTCAAAATCGTGTACAAAAGACAGTATTTGAGCCAATACTATTAATATTTTAAGGGTTCTAGTCGTCAGGAACTTAGTTTTTACACTCTTTCTATGATAATTTGCCTCACTTTACTTGGAATAAAAAGGTGAATTTTACAAAACATACGCGAGTCCTTTTTAATAAAATGTCCTACACTCTTTTGCATGACTGGCATAATCATCTTTTGTTTTTGGAAATGTATGTCGTCGTACAATATGTTTGTTAATATGCTGGTGCCAATTTGCATATTTTATATATAGGTCCATGTATTTAGTGCTTATCTTTAGAGCAATTAAATAATGCCATTGGTGCACCCCAAAAAACGTTATGTGCATATTTCCGTTCAATAAAGCCATTGGTGCACTCAAAAAACGTAATGTGTATATTTCCGTTCAATAAAGCCATTGGTGCACCCAAAAACGTAATGTGCACATTTTCGTTCAATTAAAGCCATTGGTGCACACCCCCCCCCCCCCCCAAAAAAAAAAAAAAAAAAAAACAAACTGATATGCATATTTCCGTTCAATAAAGCCATTGGTGCACCCAAAAACGTAATGTGAATATTTCCGTTCCAGGCCATATCCAGCCCATCACGACCACAGATGCCGTCGCCTTACTCGCGTTTCCATGACAACAGTTACCATGGTGACCTTAACACGCAGGTTAAACTGTGCCTTACTGATCCGGAGTTCCCCGCCTTTGTTGGACAAGTAGAAAAAGAACTAGAAAAAATAAAACGAGAATCATGCTAGAGTTCACGTTAAAACATTGCTTCGTTATTGTTTCACATCCATTAGTTCATGTTAGTTCATAAGTTCCTCAAAATGACAACAGTGGTCTGTCAAATGCTACCGCTGTAAGTTAATGCTATATTCAAAAGTAGAGCTTCTGCTTTAAAATACATATGTAGCTGTAGTTTGGGCACCAAAAATAGAGCTACAGCTGTATAATTACAACAGACTGTTGTATTGTTTAGCTGTAACTGTGACTGTAGCCGGGCGAGTATACTTTAAAATACAAATGTACCTATTAATTTACAGCTGTAGCTATATGAATCTGGGAGTAGGATCATAAACACGAATAGATATTTGTTATTGGTCCACGATGTAGTGTATTACTGTTGTTGATTGAACAAGGCATTGGGCAAATGTGTACGCTGCATAGCCGCGAGCAAAAACTTAAGCTTTTCTTATCCAGTCTTACTAAAACTTGGTACATGTATACAACTTTGGCCCCCGAAAAACGGCGCTTTTATCCTGAGCACTACTGGTTGTGACTCGAAAACACTTCAGTAGGGAAATGTCAGTAATGTGAAGTACATTTAATGCGATAATATAAAACATACGCATTACTACATAAGTCATTAAAGGTAAGCAAAACACAAAAATAACTGATACATGTAAATAATATTGAAATAATCGCAGTGGATAATGCCATTGTAAAGTAAGCAATATGGAAATATACTGATCGCACAGTATGATGGGAATGAACTCATGCTTTGGTGCCAATTGACCTGTTAAACAATTAGTGTAGTTTAGCTAAAATATCTTTAAAAATCAGATTGTTTAATATGGTAACTCCTACCAATTCATATTTATGTTATGCAAGATCGTTGTTAGGAATGACCTCTTTGATAATTCTGAAGAAAAATGAACATTTTAGGTTAAATGTCACTTATTTTTACAGGTCATATGACACTAAAGCAGGATTTCATTCTCATCAAACTCCTGTGACTGATTGTTCAACATCCTGGAGATATTCTATTCCGCAAAACATGCAAACAACGTAAAAGCCTTACTATATAAAGGCATAACTGTGTTTCACAGAAACACGAAATAGATATATGCGAAAAATAGAGTATTATATTGGTGATAAACGGAGCACATTAAATTGATGTAAGTTCCACAATAACCACAATCGAGTCATTAATAAGCAACCGCTTACACAGACGTTCACAGGCGTTAAATATCAACCTTTGCGACCCCCTTAACCAAACTCGCATCATGACGACAAGGCTGGGTTAGATTCCCGGCCTGGATGCAAATTAATTTAGTTTATGGTCACCAAGCCGGAGAAGTTTGGTTTTCTACGGGTACTCTGGTTTCCCCCATTGCATTAGACCACAATAACGATAACAAAAGTAAATGTCTTCACAATTGTTTCACATGCGCTACAAGTCAGTCAGTGTGAACCTTTTCTTATTCACCATATCGATCATCCCGCCTGTTCACTTCCGGTTCCTTGAAGTCCCCTTATCTCCTCTTCCGTCAAATATCCCTTCACCTTTTCCATGGTCCACTGCCACAATGCCTCTTGCTTCCCCTTGTTGCGCGCGTCACTGTTTGGGGTCACAACCTTACTGTCACACCAATAAAGTCCCGTCAACCCCACGTACTTTGGATTTACTGCGAGGTCAATGCTACATTTGGCGCCTCGAAATGGAGATTTCGCAACTCCTGTAGCTTGCATAGCACCGTGTGCAACTTTTTTCAGCCCCGTGTTCCAGTCACGCCAAAAATTAGAATCGATCAAACCGGGATGTATGCTATTTATAGTAACATCAGAGCCCGCCAAGCGTCTACCCATTTCAGCCGCTTGCATGATCTGGTACAACTTGGAGCGCCCGTAATAGTTCAGCCTCGGGTAACTGTCAGGGTTTCCGTCGTAGTTGATGGTTTTTAGGTCAAATGTCCCGGATTTGTGAGCGGCGCTTGACATGAGCAGAATGCGACAATCGGGGCCGCTTTGTTTCATTATCCCGAAAAGTTTGCCAATTATGATAAAATGACTTAGGTAATTCACCTGCAATAGCATCTCATTTCCGTCCGATGATTTTTGAAACGGACCGAGTCCTAGACCCGCGTTACAGAAAAGAACATGGAGTTTCCGGCCACTCTTCTGAAAGTTTTCGCAAAATTCCATCACCGATGCAAATGACGCTAAATCTAGCTGCATATATTCAAGAGCAAGAGAGTCACTATCCGTAAGACCCGCTGTTCCTTTGGCTTTTTCTGCCTGAAATTCCTTGTTCATTTTCTCGATCGCTTCTTGAGTCCTGCCCTCCGATCGACAGGCCAGAATGACAGTCGCCCCCATCATAGACGTCCACTTGGCGATTTCGTATCCCAGGCCCGAGTTTGCGCCGGTGACTATGAATAGTTTGTCCCGAGTCATAGGAACCATGGGAAAAGACGGTCCAGAGCCCATTTTCGACCAGTTGTTTTTTTCCGTCAGTCTGAAACATTAGCCATCGTATATAAAGATAGGAGATATATGTCAATATATTTTACTCTGAGTAAGCCATTTTCTCTGAACATTTGAAGCTATATGGTATCGCAGACAAACCCTGCATACTCCCACTTATATAAAACACGTTTAGTTTGCCAGTAGTAGTAATCCTTGAAACTTAGTATATATAGAGGATACTTGTTTGTTTCAGTGTATGATCGTTATATATTTCATCGAGTGAGCACCAAAAGCTATATTTCACGAGTGTCGTGGCAATGAGAGAAATATTCATTTTCGGTGTTCATTGAAACAAACAAGTTTTCTTTCTATTATATGCTTAAAAGGTTTCAAATGACATTTTATTGTTGTTTTTCAGAAAAGCGCACCAAATTTTATGCGAACGAAACGTATTTCGGAAACGACGTTGTTGAATTTGTGTCCCAGCCCTGTGCGCAATTACGTTTGATTTGGAATTGAGGCCGGGCTAAAATCTCAAAACAGTGAAAAATATCAAAATGTTATTTCACTATTTGAAACAGAGGAATATCATTTTTATTCCACTGATAAATCTCTATAAACAACCGGATTTTCCTTTGTCCACTCCGACAAATGACTAAACTGTCCACTCCACAGGGGGCAGAAGGCAAACTATGTTTTCCCGTGGTCCACTCCTCACTTCAAATTGCAGTGATCTTTTTGGTGCAATTTAATGCCTTCTAAAGGCTGTTTTCCCTACCGATTTTTTTTTTCGATTTTTCCCACAAAAAAATAAAATAATTCCCAATTTGATAAATGCAGATTATGTTGATGAATAAAAAAAGCAATGAATGCCTTGAAAATTTAACAAGATCTTGACAAGACTAACTCTTTCACATCATAATGTATGCATAAAAAAGGTGGAAACATGTATATTTGCCATTATATTTGCTATTTAGCTCTGATTTTGTGTGTTTTTCCAAATCTCGACTTTTTCCCTATTTGCAAGTCACAGGCGGTAAAAATATTTCCAAAAAAATCACTGAATTGAGAGCTGCTTCAACCTGATCCGCAGTGGCACAAATTCAGGAAATATGATGATACTCTAGAGAATACATTTGTTGTAACCATGATCGAAGCCATTGTTCCTCATTTCATCCACAAATTATTCATCAAGTATGCAATATAAAAATATGTACCAGCTACATCTGTATGTCTAAAATTCGACCCATTGCGCCCTGTAACACAAATTTAACCTGTTTTGAATTCTTGAAATATGAACAATTGTTACCTCAACTTTCCAATGGACTTAGTCTACAATATAGTTCACTGAAGCATTGAGTCAACTTTGCAACGGTATGTTTTGTTAAAAATTCAGGTCGGTGGTTAAGTTATAGAGATACAGTTGGGTCTCAATTTAGTTACGTTAATTTAATACCTTAATTCGAAACCTACGTACCTTTAAAATCCTCTCGATTAAACGAACAATAGTGTTTATTATTTAAGTATCCCGTGTTCACATGATAGTTGCTTTATTTCACGTTGTTATATAAATTGTTCTAGCTTTTAACATCTAAACACACCCAACTACAGGTATTAAAGATTTGTTATACTGAATATGGATAGGCTTGAGTTTAAACTTCCTGTCTTATTCACATGATATCGATATTCACTACTATGGTATGTGCCACAAGAGCTACTGAGCTACACTTAAAGGGACTCGCTCATGTAATTTGTAATACACTTTTTATTACGAAATAAACTGTGGCAAATCATTAGAAGCGTTAAAACTAAGATACTGACGGCTGTAACTCCATGAACCCTTTAACAAGTGTTGATATATGCTCAAATATTGTCAGGCGCGTAGCTGACAGTACGCAAATACGCAGTTGAGTAATGAAATTTTGACAGGTTGATGTTTTTGTCATACCAAAAACCCCGTTGAATTTGAAATCAAAACTGAAGGGGGATAGGGGGTGAAAGGGGAAATATGCCCTGAGGCATCGAGCTGCGCAGCCCCAAATTTACCCTAGCTACGCACCTGATCGTCTTAGAAGTCCACGATTTTGAATATTGTTAGTAAGGCGATTCAACAAACGGGTTAAAGGTTAAGTTATCCTTATGTTTGTGTATAAGGCCTTGCGGGTAAATTATATCTTTGAAAACATATTTTATGTTTGCTACAAATTTGTACTTGTTTTAATTGTTGATGGTGATAAATTATAATATGATCGACCTACAGTGTCCCCGCCTTGAATCACACTGTTAAAGGCGCACGTGAGTTTGCCATAACATTAGGACATTAGCTGGAACAACTGTGAGACGTTGTCTAATCCAGTCCTATTCAGATGTTCAAAACATGATCTTTATTAAATCCATTAAGTGTCAGTGTTTTCAGTTTTCTACTTTGATAACGTTATTAGCCATAAAACATTAAATTTCGAACGTAAATATAAAAACTGCGAGCTGACCTTTTGTCAGCAGTCTTAAATCACTGGTTTACAGACATTTACAAAAAAATGGTTCATTCCAAGACAACAAAATATAAAAATAAGTTTTTAAAACGATAAATCTGCGAGAGTGCAGCTTTAAAATTTAACTCCGCATTCTATGTCAATGACTGATATAGTCTGAAAAAAACTTGTAAACCTGTTTATCGGTTGACTCGACAATGGGACTTTCATCTTCAGCCGTGGTTCAAAGTTGTCCGTATGTTAATAAATGGTTTGATTAGACGCATACATGCCAACAACCTTTAACTGTTTTAGTGGTCTACATGCTATTGTGTTAACTACCCACTCCCATTAAGTGGGCCAGTCACTGTTTATATCTACCGATTCACCTGATTTAAATCAATAACGGCTGATTAGTTATATTAACTAAAACAAAATGTATTGCCATATTTGAAGTTAACTGCCTTCTCATTGGACAAAACAATATTTTGACCACCAATCAGTGTTTGATAAACTCGTCCATCTCGTACAAGTCTTGATAAACTAGCTGTTTGTTCTTTCCGTTAAAAAACATCTTCATTTTTATCAGCATGGTAACGTTTCCGTTCACCCGGTAACGTTCCACATTCATTAATGGGTTGTATTTTACTCCAAGTGAAGACGTATGTGCCTAACATAAAACAAACAACATTATGCATGATTATACATTTATTTACAATAGTTATTATATAAGACAACAACACATATTGTATTGTGCATATTTACAATAATATCTGTTAAAATCGCAAATAGAGATGTATTTACAAAGGTTTAAGAAATAAAACTTTCCGGCTTCAGCCCTATATAATGTGCTGAAAGTCACAATACACATCATAGAATAAATCATTAAAACAGCACTGTGTGTTGTCTCCTAGATAAAGAATCATCAATAAATCTAAAACAATAAAACTTAAACAATAAAACTTAAAATTGTCTATAAAAATCACGTAAAAATACTACTGCCGCTTAAGCAACCCTCAACAGCTTACTAATTATCATTCTGACTACATGTTCGCTTTGTTTATACGCTTAAGGAGCAACATGTAATTTAAAACATATATGTGCAGAATGTTGATATGCATATAAATTAATTATTAAGATATAATCTTACGAATAAGTATGTGGATATACAATCGGGATATAAGGAAAACTTAGGATTTGACTTAGTATTTAGTTGACTATCATGATTAAAGGAAGCTTAAATAGGAAAAACGATTGAAGGGTTCAACCTGTTCTAGTTGTTCTTGTCGAAATAAAACACAAGAAACAACAGTAGGCAACCTTTAAAAATGGAAATGTGTCGCAAAATGACTAATGAAGAATTTAGGAATGAGATCATTTGCCTTGTCGAAACGAAATACAAGGCAATAGCTCTCATTATAAAAGTCAAGTATGATTTGAAATAATGAAACGATACTTTAATTACTATATCTAGTTTAAATAATTCATGTTATAGAATTTGTCAAGTAAGATTTTCCTCGTCGAAACGAAATACGAGAAAAATGCTGTAAACTCATTGATAAACTAACATTAAAACTCCGCAACATATGTTGTACCCCTTATCGAAAACGAAATATAAGGGATAAACCGTGCAGGACTACAATCATTTTGTCATTCGCAGATTTGAATACTTAAAGGCAGTTACTTTTATATACGTGTACACAACTTCCAAGCTGATACTTACATACCTATTATGTCAACATAAATACTGATTTTGAACATCGTTAATATGTTCCATATTGCATCAAATTCAGGACGCAACTTTATGGGATAAATAGTGAACATGTAGTCAGAATGATTTTTAAGCGCTAATTAAAGGTTACTTTACGTCAATAATACACAAATAATATGTTGATCCGAGTGTTAGCTGGCATACAAAGGCGTGTTCCAATGAGAAACATTGGCGGTGGACACTGTACCGTCAGTGTTCATAATCAAAATCGGGACGGAAGTGTTCAACGTAGCCGACTGGTGTGGCGTGTGGTTGAAATTTGAGGTCTGAATACTGGGCTTGGTGTCGAAAAAGTCTTGATTAACAAACTGCATATCTGCTGTATGGTCCCCAAATGTGTATGCATGTGTCCGCTGTGGTGGCACTGGAAAATCGAAGTTTTGGAACATGGACTCGCTTTTTGTCTGTGGAAGATGCACGTGCGGTGTTTGTGCCCATCGATTTCCGGTCATCGACGAGGGTGGTGAGACTCGTGACGTCTGCGGAAGTGACTGTGGATTGAACTGCATGCACGGTGTTGGGCTTAGTCGCTGCGTATGTGAATCGTCCGGGTACAGCTTCCTATCGATACATATGTTAGGACAGGCTTCCGAGAAGTCACTGAGACTGAAAGGTGACATACTGAATCTGTTGAGATCACTTAAACACTCGTCACTGAGAATGCTAGAGTTAAAGTTATCACGAGCCAGACACGGCGACGCAGCTTGGTCCGAATTTTGCATCCTGCTACAACTGTTAAGCAGCTTGTATGAACTTTCTTCCGGGCTAGAATCGCACGTGTCGAAACCACTATCATAGGCGGACCGCGGTGTGTAGGGCGGCGTCCGGCGCTGTGAGTCCACGCTGCTGAGGCTCAAATCAAGGCTGACGATCGAAAACCTCGGCATCCAGGGATCTTGTTCCACGGGTGGTGATGCGGCCTTCTCTGCTAGTCCGCTCTGGAAGCAGTGCGCATGCGCAGCTACTGGGGTAGACGAGTGTCGTTGCTGGAAATGGTTTTCGTGATACTGGAGTTGATTCCCCGCGTATCCGGTTGTCGCACCGCACTGTGAATTAAAGCTGTTGTTTTGCACCGCAAATTGATAGTTGGCCGCGTTGAGGTGACTCTCCCGTAGTGGCAGACGGCTTTTGCCATTGCAGGTGCTGTTATTCGTGTTGCCAGCAACGACATCATTCGGAAGCATGCAGACCTGCGCCTCAAGGATGAGACCGGGGTCGAAAGATTCTTGGATGAGACGCTTGAAGGACGCCATTTTGGTCGCCATGTAGTCACCGACCTCCAACCAGAACCTCTCTGCATTGGCCCTGAAGTCAAAACAAAACATATACAGTGTGTACTATCGATGTTTATTCTTAAAAGAAATAAATATCAAAAGAAACAATGTTCTTCTGGTCTAATATTGCATTTGTTGCATGATTAGATTAAAGGCTTCTGCACTTAAACTTGACATGTTTAAATGTGATGAACACGTGTACCAAGAACTTTCATAATTGTTACAGTGTGGATTCCAGATTGTGTCATGTGGTGCTTGGTTTGACCTTGACCACGATAACGTTGGATCTGGTGGCATTTGTCGTGCGCTAGAGACAGCAACGAAATGTTGTTAAGAGCTGTTCAAAGTTATTCTCGAATCTTCGAGTGTTAAAAAACATCAACAACAAAGATATGCTTTGAACTAAAAAGTGTGACCTTGACCTTAAACATGCTTGCCAGTCCATCCATTTCAAGTGTAAAATAACTACAGGACATGTGTGTCGCCGTTTTCCATAAATCTATGACATATGATAGGTTATACCGAATAAGAAAAAAAGCAGTAATGTATATACATGTAAGTGTAAAACTTACGGTTTTGAATAAAAATGATGATCGTATGTGCACTGCATGTTTTGAAACAGATACAATGACCGTTCCGTTTAAAATGTATTTCAAATTACTATTTCAAAATACACACAAATTTGACACAATGACATCAAGGCTATGGCACACAAACTATCATCGTGATTTTTTAAAAAACACACAAAAAAACAGACTAATTTAAATGCATACTGGTAGTATCCCCACTTAAGTGTCTCGGCGCTGTTGTCTCCGTCACGTGAAGGCCGGTAGTCGCCACGCGCGAAGCACGCGATGCTGCTCGGTATGACACACCACAGATACGTTGAGCGGGATAGTTTCTCGTTCTGACTGGAGCCCCGACCTATAAAAAATAAGTAACGTTCACGTCACATATACAACCATTTAAACCGTCCGCTATAAATATATACATGGGTATAACGCATCACAGATATTGCCTATGGTTGACAAATGGCATTTAAGGACCATGTCTCTATTTTAAATAGCGACTAAGGCAAGCCTGGTATAATGTTTATATAGATTATAAGCTGTATACTTTTTGTTCAGAGTTCAATGTATATATAAATATCTACATACCGACGGGTATCTTGGTAAAGCAGAGCGTCTTGGCGAGGCTGTGTCGCACGGCGTTCTTCCAGTGTTTCCGGGTCGAGTGCTTGTAGAAGAGGAAGCGAGACTGAATGTACCTGGAAGAGAAGATCGCGTTTACCGGGCGTGAAAACAAAAACAATATATAGGCAAAACAACAGATCAATCTTTGTTTTATACAAATCGGTTTTAAAAATATAAGAAGTGAGGTTTTGATGCCATGAGATCGAAAATAACGTCTAAACGTATTGTCTACTTGTTCATTCTATTTGAGTTAATTTTGCGTTGTCTTGTGTACAAATAAATATATTTGAGATGATAGTAATATATGGAAACCATTTTGGCATTAGTTTCATGAAAATCATACAAAATTAACGAACAAAGCAAACATTCATACAGCAAAATTCATTACCAATGATATTGGATTTCTTGTTAACACGGCGGAGAGACTTACTTGTATATCTCGGTGATGGGGAGTGCGAAGTTTGGCGCCCTGAGGAGTGCCAGAAACGCCAGCTCCGTGTAACTGTAGTTCGGCTTCGCGTCGGCGGCATCGGTGCGGTCCAGTTTCTCGTATACGCTTACAAAGTTGTCCACCACCCTTCGAAGCTCCTCATCCGATCTCGAGGTGCTCGTGCTCTGTCCCGTCGGCGGCATCTGGTGTTGACGTACAAAGCCATTCGACATTGGTATGTTTTCATGATTTTGACGTCGGTAGTTGTTACTGTTAGCGTAAGGTGTCGATGTGGATACTGGTCGGCTATGAACCATAGGAGACTCGCCATATTGGTTGCCGATTGAAACGTCGTTGAACATGACGCCGTCGGCACTTGTTAAAATAACTTTTGTCGGGATTCCGTCAGCATGCACGTCGTCGGCAGAGTCAAACTTCCGCTTCATGTTTCGACAACACTCGAATCACTTGTAAAATCAGATTAAGTTCCAAGCTTGCTTACGTTTTGGGAAGCAAAACTGTCCTCTTGCGTTTGTAAAATCAAGGTTTAGATAACAATATAAGCATTTGACAAAAACGCATTATAGTTTAAAACAATATTGTACATATTAATATACACATTCACACGCGCAATGTAGATGCAATTTTGTTCTCAAAAAACTCCAGAAATAGCCGTGCTTCGATCTCAAAGTCAATTGACAATGTGATCTCATTGTTGTCGTTCCAAAATTAGTATAAACCGGGAAATTTCACACATAACTGCGTAATAATTTCATAATACCATTTTAATTTTTGTTGAGAGGAAAAATGTTCTCATTTCTCGTGCCATTTTGAGCAGTTTTTGAGACGTCGACATGATGATCGCTGATTTGATGGCATCATTAACGTGTTTGGTCAAGGTGTTAATACTTTAGATTGTGATCTCAATAAACACTCTAATGGACCGTTAAAATAAAGCCTTATCGTTTCGACTGGATAATTAGATTATATTATTGTACAGTAATCTTTCACTATTTTTCGTATTTTCATTTTGACACTATGAACACATTTTCATATCTTTTTGGTTTATTTGACGTTTTCACCAAACATATATGCATGGAATAAAATTAATGATGATTACCTGGGGCTATATTCATAAATCTTCTGAAGTCATTTCCTATCTTAAGTCAATTTCTTTAATTTTTCATTGTGAAATTAAAGAAATGTTAAAGTATGTTGTTGTTTTTTAATAAGGTCAAGGAAAATAATGTATTTTGGAAATTCTTTAGTTTTTATTTCATGTTACTAAAGAGATACACAAGAGAGGAAAGTGACTTAAGTTAGGAAATGACTTATGAAATTTTATGAATACCGTCCTTGGAGTATTGCATCAAATTTGTCTTTGAGGAAATTCTTAAAAATATGTATATAATACAAAATCATTTCAAACGCGTTATAATGTAATTAAGTATGTATGTTTTTATTGATTGTGTGTTTATTCTATATTTGTATGTTATATTTGTGTAATGTTACGATGAGCAGTTTATGCTTAAGTAAAAAAATAATTCTGTTCCGTGTACTGTTTAAAACCATATATAACGCGTTTGTAATTGTGGAAAAGACGTCAGTTTCATCCCCAAGTACTGCCCTTCTAGCGCAAAATTCTTGATCCAAAATATCTCATTTAAGTTTATTTGTGCAATATACTATGTCATATACAAGTTATGATTATAAGAGAGTAATAAAATAATTTAACAATTAAAGTTTAACATCCGAGTGTAAAATGCTCAGTTACTGATTTAAGATCATCGGATTAAATAAAAAAAATACAAAAGGAAGATATTTTCACAGAATTAAAATGATTTACAATACAAATGGAAGAAACATTAAGAACAGAACAGAATATTTATTACACTTAAGCTTTGATAACAATCTGTTTCATATACAAAAACATATACATGGCATGCAGCAATTAAGATTAACGCATATATATTTTTTCAAAGGATAGCCCATACAGTTAACTTATTTCCAATTGTGTCTTTTCAAATAAAAATCGTCAAAGGTCATAATATTGGATCCATTTAAATCGAATAGTTATTACAGATACACAGAAAATTGGTAGCTAGTATTTTCTAATAAAATATAAAATCTGAGCCGCTGATTCTTTTTTTCCATGTACAGTTTGAGGTAATCTTTTACTCCATTCTTAAATGCATATTATGTTTCTGGATATTTTCAAATAGAGTGGCAGTTCGTTCAGGTCCGGAATAGCTTGCTAATAAAAAGTAGAATTATGCATATTTATTGCAGTTTGGCGAAGCAATATATTAAAGGAAGGTAAGTGTGACATAGTTGCAAATGACTGCTACTGTAATGGATTAATGCCCTTGTCCTTTAGACGGCGCCTTTGAGTTCGTTATTCGGAATACTCGGATGTTTTCGTGTGACACGCATTGGCAAGCATTTCCGCCATATTGAGAAAAAGGAAAACAAATATCCATATGAAAATTGTGTCTAGTCAAAAGAAAACCTAACATTTCTGGTTTTTTAACTGCCAGTCAAAACCAGAAACATGTTCCCTATACCACCAGGTATTAAATATGGCTTTACATGTTTAGGGATACTCGATTTTTCAACAATTTAGAACACAAGATTGGTTTCTGAATTTTAGACGGAGATCTAATTATCTTTGGAAAGAACTCGTCCTATTTTTGTTTTTTGAGAATTTCCCAAGCAGTATCGCTGACCATTGAAAAGGCTTATAATTGCGTTGTTATTTTCGTGTATTAAATGCGTTCATATTCCCTTTCAGACACAGGGGTAAAGTTGTTTCATGTATTGAAAAGTTGAGTGTGAGTCATTTGAGCATACATGTGATAACGTCCCGGACGTCCGGGATTGTCCCGGAAATCGTATCTCTGTCACGGAGTCACGGAGGGTGCATGTTTGTCCCGGAAAGTCATAAAAAAAAAAACGAAAAAAAAAATAATCTCGGAATCGGAATCGATTATCTTAATTTTACCAATGTAAGTCAGCTATTTTGCCTGTCCGGGACACTGGTCGTAAAACACAGGACATGTTGACACTAATCCGTTAATTGGTACGTGTGTCGTCGAGGTCATCGTAACCACCCGATAATTGATCTATCGGCCTATTGTTGTGCTTAACGAGTGGGGGAGGGTTCTTGTATACAAATTCATTGTTTTCATATGGATTTGTTTGGTCTTATGAATGATAGCTTTTAATTGATGAATTGATATTTTTCACACATTTTACCAACAAACGAGCATGAAGGTAAGTTCAAAGAAAGTGACAAAATGAGTAAAAAAAAAAAAAAAAATTAAAACACGGAAAACATCCCATAGTCCTTTCAAAGTCGATACGTCGTTATACTTTAAACAACTTTTAACAACTTACGCGTCCATAAGGAATTTTAGTGTTTTGACCTTTTTTCCGAACTATCGTGTGTATTTTTACGCCGAAATAAAACTGACGATATGGGGTTTACAGGTGGTTATATAGAGTGCTTTAATCACGTGACCATGGTATATGCATCTCCAAACGGAAAAAAAGCTCATCGACTGGAAAATCTTCTTTATCGTCTGAAAAATATTGTGTGTCATAAATTGCAAACGTTTTAAATGTGATGAAAAAATAAATATTTTGTAACGCATGTTCTCAAAAGCGCGGGAAAACAGGTGCCCGTATAGTTGTTTATTTCCTGTTTTGATGAAACCGAAAGTAGACTGCATATCCTCCTGGTTAGCACTTCATTTAAAGCCTGGGAAAATATCTGGTGGTTTTATTTTTTCAAGAAAATGCAGAAAAAAAAACAACCATGTCAAGTAAAAAATACGTCTTGGCAGTCAAAATAGGTACATTTTCCCGACGTAAAAAACGACTAAAATAGCCCCAGATATGATATAGAATGCACCATAGACGTTCCCCATTTAAAAAAAATTCCGGGGGGGCATGCCCCCGGACCCCCCTAGTGTGCGTTGACATTACGATGGGTGTCCCGGAATCGACCCAAGAAATTATCACATGTATGCATTTGAGACATAAAAACCACCGGCTTGGCGGTAAGCCGGTTGACTCTGGTTGTAAATAACTTCCAAGTTTTGTGACGGTCATGGCTTGTAGCCCTTCACATGCCACACTTTTCATTGTAGTTTTATTTTACTGTTTACTGTAAAAGCATTAAGTCCCCAGATGGGAATGGTCATTGAAGGGAGGCAGTCGAGTGCTGGAGTAAGAGCCAGGAAACCAAAAGCTAATTTCGTACAGTGCCATGCTAGTGGTCAAGAGTCATGGGTTCTTGCTCTGCTTTGGACACACTTCCTACAAGACTAACTTGACTGGTTGGCATGTAAGAACCAGCCACCCAGTTGCCCAATCAGTAGAGCTTTGTTCAAGTTTTAGTGGTAGTGGGTTCTAGTCCAGGAGATACCGGATTACCTGGAAGAAACTCATTTGTCCAGCTTGGTGATCATCCAAACAAATTACAAATTTTTGCCCATGTCGAGTGAACACCTTTGAGGGTACATTGTGTTGTACATACCATGCATACCTGTCTATTCTGTTATTAGTGTAACAGTTATATATAATTTTAAAGACAGAATATTTTAAGCTGTATGAATTTTGTATAAATTGTGAAATTAACAGTTTCAGGCATGTGACGGAAGGAAATATTATGCAAGCATGCTGCTCTAAATGTAGTATTTTCAGTGTAGTGAAGCAGATTTTACACATCACATTTCTGTGTTTTGTTCAGCTAACCAGCTGATATACTGCTTTTGTTTACTTGAAGGTACAACAATTGACAACGGCTTCAAAAGTACCCAACTGAATGGTACACTCGGTGGTACGTAACATTCAGGGGCTCTTGAAGGCAGCAAAAATACCAGCTAAAAATACTACAGTACATGGCAAATGATACTTTCAATGTTGTTTCCACATTTCTATACTATGAGTTAAGAAAGAAATTTATGATTTAGAATGACTGCTAGTATGGAAAAGATGATTTGTATGTGAGATTGTGCTACAATCAAAGATAGTGTTTTATAATCTTAGAAATTAGCTAAATCAGATTGAATACTGAAGTTTTAAAAGAGAATGCTTTTTCGTCTTATCCAAATATGGTAAAATGATCAAACAAGCTGCTTTTTCTGGAAAGAGATGTGGTAATGACAATAGTATCCATTTGTTGTGTCCTATATAAAATACCTGCCAACTGATTGATGATATAATTCTTAGTAATGAAGAGGCTTCTGTAGATATATAGTGTAAGACTTAACCGTCGACGGCCTTATGTGGCATGAATATTGAATTGAAATCATTACACAAGCAATTTACTTGGTAATCTAGTGTTCAGGGCTTGAGTAAGCAAACTTAATTACCTGTATCTAACTTCTATAACAAAACTATTTTCTGTATGTTATGCTTTTGTTGAGAGACTTTTGAGGTGATTTACTATATGAATGATGAATATATCAGATCTTTGCTATCCATGTCTTAGCTGGATTGGAAGAAGCTTTATTAATCTGGTCTTCAATTTTTCCCAGCATTTGCTAAAATGTGCATGGTTGCCAGCCAAATATGTTACTCTTTTGAAGTAAATTGCTTGTGTCTAGAACTCAAATGAGTTTGAATAATCAGCCTTTAATAGTCTATAGATATGCAATTATACTTAAACTGATTAAACCTAACATTTTCACGGTTGGCAGGTATATATACCAGTCTTTCAAAATATCCCGATTGCTTACTGGTGTTGAAGGAAAGTGGCTAAATTTCAGTACAAATCTTCTGAAATCTTGCCAGATTGCGCTACTGCAGCTTTAAATGTCATTTGTCATGCACTATAGCAGTGATCTTTACAGTACATACAAGTCTTTTTCAGGAATTTTTCAGGACTTTGCATAAAATCTCGTATGATGAATTTCAAGTTATCATTAGAGAGCATTTAAAGTCAGGGTGTTTTGCTGTATACTTGGAGATGTCTGAAGCCATTTTGTAAAATAGTAACTCAATATTATTATTTTTTTCAATTATATTCCAGATTTGTCTGTTAAACTAAATGCCAGAACCATTTCTCTGAGGTGTAAAATTATTTTGCAGTGCAGATTTCAAAAAACAAATTGGTGTAAAGATGCAATTTTTGTCCGCGCTTATTTGAGGCCCATCCAAAAGTCTTAGGGCAGAACCCTGAATGTTAAATGAGATAATTATGCTACATCAAACTGCAGTGCATGCATTTGCTTTTTTTGATCATTTCAGGAATATTTTTCTCATCTCATTCAAACAATGAAAGTTTCGTTTAGCACCAGTGCAAATCAAGCGTGTTCACTGACCAGTATCCATTTTGTAAGAAGAAATGTTGACGACTTACTTAAATATTCAAAATGAGTGTTGCAGGCACAACTGTAGTAACATCCATCAATTCAGATAGTTACTCTAGTATTGCAGGCAACTCTTTATATCCAAATGTAATTTCAGTGTAATGCTTATTTGTGTTTGTATCATGCTACCTGATACCCATGCCTTCTGTCTCTGATGTATTCAGATTCCTTAAAGCTCTGTCTGTGTACTTGTATACTCTGAACATTTCAAATAATTGTGAAGACCACAAGCTTAAACTTAACTATAAATGAATGTTCTTTTATACAGTCTACAGGATCAATGTTAAAACCACAGTTGCTAAATTTCGAATAGTTTCTTGCTTTCTGGCAAGTTCGTGTTTGTCTGAAGTTTTTGTTTCCCCTAACTTTCAATGATTAAAGGTCAAGGGTTTCTCCGAGATAAATGGTTACTGGTCATGAACACTGACTTAGGTCAGTTGAGGGTCCTCCTGGTGATTTCAGGGGTCATGACCTTCCAGAGCCCCCCACAAGCAGTAGATATCCCACGCACCGTCATGTACAATCCCTGTTATGTACATGTATGTACATGTCGATATCGCTCTTCCTAGCACTTGCATATAGGGATTTATGATAATAGTATTATAAGCTATTATAACATGTTTTTATGTTTGCGATGTACATGTGCCACTTAACGCAGAAAAGTATGTGGCCATTTTGGAGATCGAACCCAGGAGCTCCTGCTTGCAAGTCAGACGCTCTATCAACTGAGCCAACCATTAAAACCTGGATAACTCAATACTTTCTGATCCAGGCAGTACAAGTGACAACTGTGAAATTGACTTGTGTCAAAATTGCATCTACTAAATTTCAGACTGACATACTTGAGAAAATATGTATTTGTAGTGCCAGTCCAATGTCTCAATAATGTAAAGTTATGACAAATCTTAATTAATTGAGACTTAATTACCGTACTACCCAGGAATTATTTTGGCATGTGGTTATCAATACTAGGTAAAATGGTTCTGAAAAGTGTTGCAAGTGTTCACAATTTGACCCTGCAAGCTTGAATGTTCGGATGATATTGTTTTGCATCACCGTCTGATACCAAATTTGATGTCTGTCTTTATCTGTTGTTAGTTTTCCACTTGCAGTATGGGGACTCATTATACAACAGTCCATTATATATTCATTCTATCTTTATATGCGAGTCTTTTAGAACCAAAGCAGTGTTATATTTTACTAACTAATAAATATTCATCCTCATTCGTCATTTACAGAATTTGAAGTGAAATTTTTTGAAATCTTGTCTTGGCTTGAATTCAACAAGATTGTTTTATCTTTCATGTCAAAAAGAAGAATAAATATGGTTTATATTGATTAAATTCCATAGCATTAACATTTGAACACTATTTTCAGGGTCTTCACCATTTGCATTTCCCGTGCCGGAAGGTAAGAAAGATGTGGACATTTAGTCTAGATTATGATCGCAAAATTATTGTATTGCTTTGTTTGGATGATATCATTTTATATTACAATATTTTGATTTGAGAATGATTGTGCACATCATATACATGTAAAAAATACATTATGTTTCCTATATACCTGAGTTGTTCGGGAAGTTTGCAGAATTTTAACAAGGAGTTAAAAGAAGATATTTCGTTGAAAATGTTTGTAAATCAGTACATTGGTATTAACACTAAGGTCTTCAAACTTTCAGGAAAATATGTCGAGACATGACACTTACACCTCGTTTATGAGCAAGAAAATATCCTATCGAAATATGGTGGTGTCATATTGTAGAAATTATACCTTTTTCGAAAAGTTTGAAATAGTTCTCACCTTGGTCAAGTATGCATATGTGCAGTATCATGGATGCTTTAGATACACTTTAGATCTAGATAAAGCATTTGATGAAATGTGTAATATTTTATCTGTTTTGCATAAAATTTCATTTGTTAAACCAATTTACAAACATTTCAACAAAACAAAGGCATGTTTTTTTGTTAAAAATCCGTAAACTTCCCATCAACCCTTTTAAAAGTAAAACTATAATAGAGAATTTTGATAAAAAGAAGTGGAAACACAATGTTCATTAAACTAATAAAAGAATATTGTTTGTTAGTAAGAGTTAAATATGTACACCCAAGACCTTAAAGAAAATTCTTGCTCATGAATTTACAGGAAATGATGCACTTCTATTTAATCCCAGTGGTTATCAAAATGGTATGAAAACAAAAATAATTTCCTGTTATATTTCCCATATGTTACTGTTATTGTTTTTACCAAGGTTGTGGCTTTGACCTTGAACCTTTCAGGTGACCTTGAGTTTTTCAAGCGACCTTGATACTGTCAAGGTCAAATACGGAGTTTTATTTATAGGATCACATAAACTGTGCCAATTTGCTCTTATTTTAAACATTTTCATTTACTGTTAAATTGAAGGATTTTAAAGCAGCTATTGCATTCTCACAGATTGACCAATGTCACAACTTTTTGTTTTAATGTCTTTAATGTCTCAATGCTTTCAATTTAGTCATACAAGATCACTCACAGTAGAATAGTCTCAATTGTTTGGAAAACTGCCAAACTTTTTCTTTTTCTTAAAGCGTCACCAGTGGTCAAAATTAGCACAAGCCCGTAAGCCCTGCACTGGTAAAATGTCTTCCGGGCTTGCTCAAATTCTGAGTATTATATGGCAGGGCTTGTTTAAAAATATGATTCCATGCATTAATATTATAAGAATTCGGGCTTGTTCATTCAAAAGTCTAATTTCGATGCCTGCGTTCCATAAAACATCAATTTTTGAACGTAAAAAAAAATTTGATCTGATCTTTCATCAGCAGTCGTATATCTCCGTTATTTAAGTAATTTATGAACAATTTGGCTCATTTCAAGAGAAAAAAATCAGTTGTCAGAATGGCCAATTTGTGAGAGTGCATCTTTAAAGTCTCGTAGGCATTGTATAAACAATGAGAAATTCATTAGCCTTCCAAATTGTACAAACTTTTAATAGGTTTCACTCACCTTGGCACAAGTAATTCCTAGTTTTTGCATAGTTTATTGTACTGTTATTGGCTCTTGGGGTTTGTTGATGGGATATTTGGGATGTAAGGTACATGTATATTTCGGAGATCCGTATCAGCTGGTAATTTGTTGAAATTCTGTAACTAATATATCTTTCAGTTAATATAAGTAACAGAGCTCTGGAAATGAGTCGTTAACACATGAAACTATTGAAAATTAATGATTAATTTTTAAGAACAAATTTGTTGTAGACAAACGGGTGAGAATCTATTCTAAGTTATCTTTTATAGCAATTCGCATTTTAAAGAAAAAACAACAAGTTACAAGATTAAAATATGGACTGAGAGCTTTTAATTTCATACAATTACAATTGCGTTTGTTTAGTTTGTTTTTTTGCTGGTCATTTGCATAAGAATAGTTAGAAGTACCTTGTACTTTAAATGGCCTTTATAACACTTTCAACAGAGGTCTGGGCCCCTTGATCCAGCCTTGGGGCTGTATCCCTCCTACTCATTCCAAATTTCCGGATTTTCAGAATTGTTTTTTAGTCTGTCATTGTCCCTTGTGGTTGATAAAAAAGTTAATTTCTAATTTCATGTACTGGTATATGTCTCTTTGCGGTATCTAATAATATTGATAGACTGGTGCAGGGACAATGTTTTTACAAATATTTGTTTAAAAAACTAATGTATAATGATATCCATCCATTTTAGAAATCACGTTTCCCAATGACCACATGCCTACATGTAGTTGTAGAAAAGTACCGAAATTATTAAGATATCGGGCCGATTGTTCAGATCTTCTTTTTAAGTTAACAAATTTGTATACAGCATTATTAATAATTTTAAAAGTGAAAGTGTTTGACATGCTCATATATTCAAATAAAACCCCTACAACCAAAATTGTCATGAACATTGTTAAATTTACTGAAGATCGCAAATGCACCTTGCTCTATGAACGGTCCAGAGCAAACAAGATTTAAAAGTTTAGTTAGTAAATGATAAAGATGACAATGTTGTTTACTTTAACCAAGTTCTGAACAATCAAGCTGTTATCTAGCAAATATATGTATATTTGTATCTTATTTTAAATATTGTGATGTTCATTTAATAACAATAAATTATGACTGGTAGATCACAGGAAATCAATTACAGACCAAAGTATAAACAGAAAACCATTGTAAAACATGAAGAATTAAGCTTACTGGATTTAATATATTATTATGCAAACTAGATTGTCACCATTATTGTGGATGTTTTCTGCTACTTAATTAAAGAATTTTCACTACAGAGGTTTGTCTGAGAAACAGGGTAAATGCTATTTAACTTTTAACAGCCACTCAAACCAACCTTTGAGCATCGTTGCATATTGTTTATATATATATATAGACACTACCCTGCCCATGATGTATATGTCACCTCCCCCTGTTTCAGTGCCGCCCACCACACTGCCTTACTTGGGCCTGCCCCAACAGTTCCAGGAGCCCCCTCCCACCACACCACCCATCGATTTCCTGTGCCCACAACGCCCCAACCAGGGCACTGAGGGTCGTCCCATCGCGCTCCGGGCCAACCACTTCCAGGTCCGCATACCAAAAGGCTTCATAAACCACTATGACATCAGCATTACACCCGATAAATGTCCACGAAGAGTCAACAGGTTAGTTGAGTTTTGTGTATTTAGAAATAAGTGACTGTGAAAATTTCTTACAAATGAGATCTGCAGAATAAGGGTTGCAAGGAAAAATCATTTGTCTGTGTGATTCTAAAAATGAAAAACCTTCATTGAGTAGCTTTTGTCTAAACACAAGAAGTTCTAATTTTTCTGTTATGCATGGCTAAAGTGCAATTGGGATTGTATCTAAAAATGTCACCGACATAGTATTTCAGATATGAGAATCATTTTGTCCTTCATCCACTGCGTCATTTTCCAACTTGAGCCTGAGCAAATCTTGACCAAACTTGGTTACAAATCTCAAATGAGTTTAATCAACAATCAAATCACATAAACATAAAAACATAGCACTTTTAACTCCAGAGTTATGGCCCTTTAATTGTCAAATATGACCAAATTCAAACTCTTAATGTGCACTTCCCCATTGGTTGAACTCTTGTTAGAATCATGCTCAATCAGTCTTTCCTGCATTTTAGAGAGATCATCGAGACCATGGTGACAGCGTACAGCCAAAAGATTTTCCAGGGTGCAAAACCAGTGTTTGACGGCCGTAAAAACCTCTACAGTCGAGACCCACTCCCCATCGGCAAGGAAAAGGTAGGAAACTGCTGCTTGAAGTTAACCCAGAACAAGTCAGTTATTAAATAATAGCGTTACAAATTTTATGTAGGTACAGAAATGTTAATTTGATAATTATATATATGAAGTTTTTAAAATTGAGGAAAATTTTTAAGGGATAAGGATGTTCTTTGCTTCAACACAGTCACTAAATAATCAATATACAAAATATGTTGCCTTTTTTCCACACCATTATTATGAAGAAGAATTTATCTTTTTGGAATTGTTTTGTCTTGCAAGTATTCCATTCTTTACAGACTTGTTTCTTTTGCAGCTTTTTATTCAATAGTTTAACATGATATTTTTATTGCAGATGAAAGGTTGTTATTTCCGCATGTTTAAAAATATGTAGCAAAAACTTGCTTCTGTTTGCAATTGATGTTAGCATTTCAAGGTTTTGACGCCATTCTTTGAGTGATCATGGCTTTAACTTGTAGGCCCTAATCCACCAAGTGAAATATCATATAAAATGTAGATTTTTTATAGACTTATCAACTTTTACTTTCCACAGTAACCAATAGCTGCCAACAGTGATTTGGTGTTTACTTATATGTATCGTGTAGAACTACTTATTGAAGAAGGCAGGCTGATAAGCACACAAAGCATCAATATGATACACAGTTTGCATTGAGGAAGTCACCAAACCAATTAATATTTCCTAAAGATTGGTGCAAATAGAATTTAATAAAAAAAAAAGTGGATTTCAGCTTTTCTCTTACTTTAAACATGAATTTTATTTGTTATTCAGAATTTCTATAAAACACCAAATTGTCATGAAACATAGATGTAACACAAGTAATTTAACGCTCATGTTAGCCAAAAGTAGACTAGTAAAAATAGGAAGACATGTGTGCACATATGAGGAAAACCAATTTCTACCCCCTGTTAGATCGAGTTAGAAGTAACATTACCTGGTGAGGGCAAAGATCGTGTTTTCACCATCCAAGTGAAATGGGTGGACCAGGTGTCCCTTTACGCCCTGGAGGAGGCCTTGGAAGGAAGGGGGCGAACCATTCCCTTCGACTCTGTCCAGGCCCTCGATGTCATCATGCGGCATCTGCCTAGTCTTACGTGAGTATGGTGCCCTGAGAGATGTGCGTAGATCTCCCTGTGGGGTGCTTGTATGTGGTGTTTTGATTGGCTGGCTCTCCCCTGTACGAGACACTAACACAATACTTCCCGAGGAACGTACATTTGTGGTAGAGATGATTGGTGCGCTTTAGGGTTAGGCCTTAAGCATGTTAAATTCAGAGAGAGAGAAAAATCAAAATCTTATTAAATGCATCACCATGTTTTCAAGCGGCATTTCATGATTTGGCTTAAGTTCCAAAATGTAGCTAACAGCATAAACTTGGCAGTTATTATAAATGCAATGCGAAGAATCTAGCCCACCAATCTCTCATTGCTATTAGAAGCATGTTTTATCCTAACTCAAAAGGCTTACCGCTCATCTCTTCCTCAAGTCCGCTGCCCATCACCTGTGTGTGTGTGTACAAGATTGACATAGAGTAATGTAACGTGGGGTGTTTCTGTGTCTTGTGCTAGGTGGAGCTTGAGTTAACCCTACCGGGGGAGGGCAAGGATAGGATATTTAAAGTCTGTATACGATGGATTGGACAAGTAAGTCTAGTCGCCCTAGAGGACGCGCTCCACGGCAGGTCGAGGAGAATACCGCAGGACGCTATGCAGGCTCTCGATGTTGTCATACGACACCTACCGAGCATGAAGTAAGTCCAGGCTTCACATCAAGTCCATGCAGTGCTTAAAAAATCATAGAGATTTATAAGGCAAATTCATTGTTGTACTCTTTCTTTTGGAAAACAAATTTGTTAATTAATCTGCTTAGAATTTTGAGCTTTATTTGCTTCATTTATATTTGGTATTTTATGCTGCAAAGCCTAACTAGTAAATTCAATTTGTATTTATAAAGACTACTCCCTAGACTGTATGCATCCTATTGTATTTTTATAATGCAAATTTAATAGACTCTTTGTTTTATCCAAGGGCTTTGCTATTAAAACAAAATAAAAAAAATAAAAAATCATATCAAAATTTGATAATTAATATTTAACCCTTCACTTCTCCGATTTTTTTTTGGCAGATCAGGTAAGATTTTAACTGTTTTCTTGTTTTAACATCTTAAAAAGTATCTCAATTGTTACCAACCATGAAGAGTGCTGAAGTGAGGTAAGAATTGTAGCAAAGCCCTTGGACTTTTAGGTATGTCAACAATATTACTGTGCATGCTTAAGAAATGTAAAAATCTATTTTTCGCCAAAAAATAATAATTTTACCCCCACAAACGAAGTTTGAGGGGGAATATAGGAGTGAGCTGGTCAGTCGGTCGGTCGGTCTGTCGGTTTTCATGGTTTCCGCACGATAACTCATGAAAGGCTAGACAGATTTGAAAAAAATTTGGTACACAGGTGTAACATCAGAAGATACAGGTCAAGTTCGATATTGGGGCTGGTGGGGCCAAGGTCACTGTTACTAAAAATAGAAAAACGGTTTCCGGACGATAACTCATGAAAGGCTAGACAGATTTGAACAATTTTTGGTACACAGGTGTAACATCAGAAGATACAGGTCAAGTTCGATATTGGGGCTGGTGGGGCCAAGGTCACGGTCACTGTTACTAAAAATAGAAGAACGGTTTCTGGACGATAACTCATGAAAGGCTAGACAGATTTGAACAATTTTTGGTACGCAGGTGTAACATCAGAAGATACAGGTCAAGTTCGATATTGGGGCTGGTGGGGCCAAGGTCAAAAATGGTTTCCGGACGATAACTCATGAAAGGCTAGTTTTTCTTGTCATCAGTGTAACTTCTAAATTACTCAACAGATTTAAATAAAACAATACATGCATGATAAAAGAAGATGCAGTGTGCAGTAACCTTGGAGTTATGGCCTCTTTTCAAAGGAATGGTTTGCCATTCCTGTGTCCAGGCGGCATTTGGGGGTATTCGTCACTCCTGTGACAGCTCTAGTTAAATATTTGGACTAAAAACTCATGTCAGTCATCTCAATGTTATTATTGAAAAATATCCACCTTCCTCTCTCCTGAAAACTCAAGCTGCACCTCAAGTTGAAACTTTCTATGTTTGTTTTATGTTTTGAAACTAAAACAGTTAAAAATAATACATGTTCTTACTAACAATGTATCAATATATTATTTCTCACTGTGCACTATTAAAATCACTTTTACAGTTAAACATTTGCAGCTGTGTTTAAGATATATATATATATATATATATATATATATATATATATATATATATATATATATATATATATACTGTGCTGTTATGTTTTATGTATTATTTGTGTTTGCTGGATCTCATCTGTGATTACATAGGTCTTCAAGCCCTTTCTTGTCATGTTCCATTTCATACTTCAAAACATGGTCAAATATAGGAGGTGTGATTACTTTCTGTGCACAACTCTGTGGCCATATTCAGCCCTGTGTCACAGAGAGTTCATGCTTTAAGGGAAATATCAGTCCGGATTTTTTTACAATTTGTCATACAAAAAATCTAGAATTAGGGTTAGTGTTTGACCAAACATGTGATCAATACCAAATTAGCTCACGGTCAGTATCTAAGTGAACTGGATTAGGGCTAGGAAATGAAAGGTCAACCCATGAAAAGAAGAAAGAGGGTACATGTATATAAGGGGTTAAGGTGACATTTCAAGGGGAATACCTCTATCATCCCATTGACTCTGTAATGTGTTTTATGAATGACCTAGACAAGTCACACATGTTGCTAGGATTCTTGACCTCTACCTAGTTTAATTACGTCACCAGGAGCATTTTATTGTGAGGGCCTTTAAATGACCCAAAAAATATCATTCTTCTAAAAAATTATGTTAATTGCCTGAGTCTTAAAATCATAATGTAGGTCAAGGTCAGAACTGGTTCTGTACAAACCTTTTGAAAGTTATAATTAATAGGGATCTGTTTGAAATTGTCGTGGCAAGCCATAGAAGCTTCACCATTAGCATAATTTATGACAAGGCTTTTTTGGTTCTGAGTGAATGGCATGAGAATTGTTGTAGTAACTATAGTAACTGTGTTATACCATGCTTAATGATGTTTGGTTTTAGTCTTGTGATGTGAAGTGAAATAGCAAGCAAAAGAAGTATCTCTTCTTATTATATTCAATATACTTCAATAAGTGCATAAAGATGAGCTAAACACGAAACAGGTTATCAAAGAATTACAAGATTACTTTGTTGTTTTGGCCAATTTTATATAAATATATATAAACAGTTTTAAATATGAATGTCATGGCTTAAAAAAAATGAAATAGCATTGAGCTTTCACACAATTTAGCCAGAGTATGGTGTTAACCGTGAAATCATGTACAAGTTATAATATTACAATGAACCTGCCTGTTAACCTCCCATGCCCTGTCTTTCAGATACACACCTGTGGGACGCTCATTTTTCTCACCCCCTGAGGGTTACGACCACCCCTTGGGTGGGGGAAGGGAGGTATGGTTTGGCTTCCATCAGAGTGTGAGACCCTCACTGTGGAAAATGATGCTCAACATTGATGGTGAGTAAGAGTTGGTTTGTATTGTATTTGTAATAAACGGTTCACTTTTAAACCATGCAGTGTTAAGTTGCAGAAAAGTGAGTTAATGGAGTGTACTCTGATGTTCAAAGTGATCATTGCAAAATAAAACCAGAAAAGTTATTTCTGGAAGGCTATGGCACTAAAGAAAAACTATGAAAAAAATATTTCTTGAGTTCACTGGGAACTGAGGGAGTTCATGCCTTTCAATTCTATTGATGCGATGTTAGACGTTTATGTTTTACTATGTTATATTTATTTCCAGTGTCGGCTACTGCGTTCTACAAGCAGCAGCCGGTGATCGAGTTCATGTGTGAGGTCCTGGATATGAAGGACATGTCTGAACAGAAACGTCCCCTTACTGACTCCCAGAGGGTCAAGTTCACCAAGGAAATCAAAGGTCAGATGTCTTTGTATTAGAGTTTAGTGTTTCAAGCTGCAAGAAAACCCTCCAAAAACTTCCAACAAAGCAGTTATTTAATGAATTATTAACTTGAGACATTCTCATATATATTGCGTGTGTTTTTGAAGATAACATTCCACCACAAGTAGAAATTATCAATAAAAAAAGTAGCATCAAATGATCTTGAACCAATTCCTTTATCTCTCGCAGGTCTGAAGGTTGAGATCACCCACTGTGGGACCATGAAGAGGAAATACAGGGTGTGTAACGTCACACGCAGACCCGCACAAACACAGTCGTAAGTACAGGGTTTGTAACGTCACACGCAGACCCGCACAAACACAGTCGTAAGTACAGGGTTTGTAACGTCACACGCAGACACGCACAAACAAAGTGCAGAACTTGGTCAAATAAAAACACCAGGCAGCCCTAACTTCCACATACATTTATTAGCTCGTCTGTTTTTCGAAGAAAAAAAGTCGAGTTATTGTGATAGCCTTGGCGTCGTCGGCGTCGTCTGCGTCTGCGTCGTCGTCGTCGTCCAAAAACTTTAACCTTACCTCATAACTCAAAAACCGTTCAACATTTTCACATTAAACTTGCTACACGTGTTCCTATTAACACTATGCATGTTTATAGCAGGTCATATAATTTTGCCTTTAATTAATATTGAGTTATCCCCCCTTTTCGACTTGGAAAAAAAACAGACGAGCGTTGGCACCCACTCCGCGGTGCTCTTGTTACCATACATGATAGGCTTAATCTTAGGTGGAGAACTTGGTCAAATAAAAACACCAGGCAGCGCTAACTTCCACATACATTTATTACCATACATGATAGGCTTAATCTTAGGTGGAGAACTTGGTCAAATAAAAACACCAGGCAGTCCTAACTTCCACATACATTTATTACCATACATGAAAGGCTTAATCTTAGGTGGAGAACTTGGTCAAATAAAAACACCAGGCAGCCCTAACTTCCACATACATTTATTACCATACATGATAGGCTTAATCTTAGGTGGAGAGCTTGGTCAAATAAAAACACCAGGCAGCCCTAACTTCCACATACATTTATTACCATACATGATAGGCTTAATCTTAGGTGGAGAACTTGGTCAAATAAAAACACCAGGCAGCCCTAACTTCCACATACATTTATTACCATACATGATAGGCTTAATCTTAGGTGGAGAACTTGGTCAAATAAAAACACCAGGCAGCGCTAACTTCCACATACATTTATTACCATACATGATAGGCTTAATCTTAGGTGGAGAACTTGGTCAAATAAAAACACCAGGCAGCGCTAACTTCCACATACATTTATTACCATACATGATAGGCTTAATCTTAGGTGGAGAACTTGGTCAAATAAAAACACCAGGCAGTCCTAACTTCCACATACATTTATTACCATACATGATAGGCTTAATCTTAGGTGGAGAACTTGGTCAAATAAAAACACCAGGCAGCCCTAACTTCCACATACATTTATTACCATACATGATAGGCTTAATCTTAGGTGGAGAACTTGGTCAAATAAAAACACCAGGCAGCCCTAACTTCCACATACATTTATTACCATACATGATAGGCTTAATCTTAGGTGGAGAACTTGGTCAAATAAAAACACCAGGCAGCCCTAACTTCCACATACATTTATTACCATACATGATAGGCTTAATCTTAGGTGGAGAACTTGGTCAAATAAAAACACCAGGCAGCGCTAACTTCCACATACATTTATTACCATACATGATAGGCTTAATCTTAGGTGGAGAACTTGGTCAAATAAAAACACCAGGCAGCGCTTACTTTCCTTTGCTTTATCCAACTATGCTTGTAAGTTTGGATATTCACCCCCTTTGCATAATACAACACAATGCTTGTAAATGTTGATATTCTCCCCACAGATTCCCTCTGCAGTTGGACTCTGGCCAGACAGTAGAGTGCACAGTTGCCAGGTATTTCCTGGAGAGGTACAAGATGAAGCTCCAGCATCCCCACCTGCCCTGTCTACAAGTGGGACAGGAGCAGAAACACACATACCTGCCCCTAGAGGTGAGTACAGCATGTTAGGTTATACTGCAGAGTGCATTGTTGCATCTTGCAATGTTGCATGGTTGGCAGATATTTCCTGGAAAGCTCCAGGATTTTCACCTGCCTTATACATGGTAGACCAGGAAACACCTACCTTCATCGAGATGTAGAACAGCATAGACCTGCCAGAGTCATTCTATTCAGATATGATGGTTGTCTTAGGGTAATTGAACTATTGCTGATTCAAAAAAACATATGGTATGGTCAGTTATAGATGTATATGCAGTAGTTAAACTAAGTCAAGAGTGTCAAATCAATTAATACCGTAAATGACTGGGTATAAGGTGATAGAGGGTATAAGACGCAGGCAAAAAAATTAGTGAAAAATCTGAGGAAAAAACTTTGAATCTATGTTTGGGGTTATAGGATGCATAGAAAAAATGTCAAAATCTTCTGCCGAGTTCGGCCACCATGTTTGTTGACTGTGACCAAAAAAAAAAAATTGTGAAAATAGTGATGGTTATTTTTAAAACCATAGAATACTAATACAAAGCAAAATAAGCAAAGTACCGTGTGTGACAGTTTGTTGCTGGATGGCACTGAAAAGTACCTTTTATGACAATTTGTAAGATTTCTTTCTGACAGTATATGATAAACGATAATGAAAAGTTTTGTAAAAAAACTAATATTGTACGGGTTTGTTCTCAAAATGTCAAAACCTACAGAAAAGAAAGAACGTGGCGAAGTGTGAAAAACACAAGACCATTATCGCAACAGTTTGTAGTATTGGTATGTTAATAAAACAGCTTTAAAGGCAGTGCTAGTTTTTCACACCTTATCGTACAACTGACAAAAAATGTTTTGACAGTGCACAGCTTTGCTTATATATGCATGTTTTATTATTGTTATATTCAAAATAATATTGAATAACTTTAATCGTTCAGTATTTTTTTGTACTTATAAATATCTTACGATATACCGTATCCCGATCTTCAACTGCCGTTTTAACCCGTATGTTCTCGATCGATATGACGCGAGTTACATCCCTTTCTACATAAATCGAAACAAGCGCTCGACCTTAAATCGACCTCAGAAAAAAAAAATCCAAAAGCTTGTTGCTGGTTATAAGACGCAGGCATTTTTTACATCGCAATCTGAGGGAAAAAAGTGTGTCTAATACCCAGTCATTTACGGTAATGGACTACATTTCTGTAACATTACCCCTTCTGTAAACTTGTAGCCATTAACAGGGGTTCATAAGTTCAGGATTAATCCTAAAATCAGGATTGAGACCTTTTCAAATTTCAGACTTCTGTACAGTTAAAAATAATGTGTGTTTTCTTGCTCTGACATTATCAAAAACAGTAGGAAGTAACTTAAATATTAATGACTTTGTAAACATTAACAAAAGGGGTCTAAGCCCCTTTACCCCGCTTTGGGCATGACTCCCTTATACACAATCTGACCCTCAGATATTTTTCAGGATTGACAAATATGAGCTGTAAGAACCCCTGCATTAAAGTTGTAGGTATAAGGCACATTCAATATACTTGAGAATCATGAGTTTGGATCATGACCACTTACATGTATTTACAATCCATTTCTCTCTTCAGGTGTGCAACGTGGTTGGCGGCCAGCGGTGTATCAAGAAGCTGACGGACAACCAGACCTCTACCATGATCAAGGTTTCTCAAATAAGTTCACCTATAATCACAGCACACTCAAACCAGCTCTTTCTCTATTTGTTAAATGGTGGTTTGGAATAAGATCAGCTTTAATAACTGCACACTCTACCCTGAACTATGATGTTGGGGTCAATTGATTTTGGTAATTCATGTAATATCTCATACTGTCTATGATAAACCTGGTTCCACAAATGTGTTCATAATCACAGCATACTACTGCTCTTTCTGCCAATGTGTCTGGTGTAGTTATTATGAAACTAATAGAATGCTACCCTACTCTGTTTAACATTTAATAACAGCACCCGCTCTCCATTTCTCTCTCTTATTGTATGTCTGACCTTGTATTATTGGCTGTCTATATCGGTTGTGGCCAAATCTCAAATCAGTTGATGTATAATCGAAGGTCACTCTTCTATCCTCTGATAATATTGTTTGGATATATGAAAAGCTTGCCATTGTTAACATCTTAAATTCGTACTCATATTTGTTACTGTATGCTAACTAGAAGTAAAAAGAAACATGTTTTGAGTTGAGATAGCTTGATATTTGGAATAGGGCACAGACGCAAACTCACCATTCTTCTCTCGGTACTTTGCATGCAGTATTTCTACCGAAATACAAATGTACATGTAGTTCCCTTGAGGTGTCGGAGCTAACTTTGTTTATGGTTTCCTGGAATACTTCATTGACCATGAGGTGTTTGTGAAGTGTCTATGTCTGCATTCATACAAAGTCTATATACGTGTAAGTGTAGTCTGAGGGTTATGGGAAATTTACTTGGGCTGCCCTGATCATGTTAATTTAATAGACTCCATATCAGAGGTATAAGAGTGGCTAGTTAGAAGTTCCGGGTTTCCTTCTGCAGTTGGTTTTGGAAGTTCTAAGTTATTTCTAGTTATGTTCAGTTGGTTTGAAAGATAGATATAGTATAAAAAGGTAACTGCTAGAAACATGCTTCTCTTAAATTCTGCTTTGACCAAATGGGTGACATGGGTTTTTTTTTCAACGTTTGCTAGCAAAAAGAAGTTGTTCCACCATCTCATGTTTGTGGAAAGTATATGTAGCCAGTTTGAAATGTTTTTGTGTGCAGTGGCTTTATATTCTAGACAGTTTTTCTTGCACGATTTCAGCTAAAATTTGATAACATTTGCTTTATTGTTGCTTGGCTGTTGACTTAAAATTTTATATTTCCTTACTTTTGGTAAATTCAGTATATCAGCCAAAGGCTATTCAGGGCTATGAAATTGTCTATAACTGTGCCTTCTACCAAATGAATAATTGATTATGATTCTTTAACACAGCCATACATGAAATAACGATGTAAGCATGTTTGAATGTCATATACACTAACCATTCTGCCTATTATTCCACAGGCGACAGCGAGATCTGCCCCAGACAGGGAGAAGGAAATCAACAATCTGGTAGGTACTATAAGACTGACTGTAAAAAACCTGAGTAGAAGTTATTGTCTGTTATATTTCATCGTTATTAAACATGTAATAAAAATGCCTAAGAGTTCATGGTCCAGTTTCAATAAGATACATTTAAGAAATATGACACACAACTGAGGGCCATATGACATTATAAGGACTGGTCAGTCAGCCAACG
Organism: Mya arenaria; assembly: GCF_026914265.1. Classification (NCBI taxonomy): domain Eukaryota; kingdom Metazoa; phylum Mollusca; class Bivalvia; order Myida; family Myidae; genus Mya; species Mya arenaria. The sequence goes on along the minus strand of NC_069131.1, from coordinate 12,186,344 downwards.
AAGGTGTATATGGACCTTGGCTTAAGCCGAGGTCCATTCACCTTAGGGGCTGAGTGGCTGGTCCTTATAATGCCATATGGCCCGAAGTCGTGTGTTATATTTTTTATATTATACCGAACATTTCATATTACTATTCAATAATTTGAAAGCGCTATTAATGTTTTTCATTGAACCAAGCAATCAATGTTCAATTGCGACAATTGTTCACCGTTGTGAAAATTGCAAGTCGTTTTCACCATTTTTATGACGTCAGCGGTCCATATTATATGACGTCAGCTGTCCATATTATTTTTTGGCGAGGTCCGGACTGGCCAAAAAATATGATATGGACCGTTGACGTCATAAAACTGGGGTTTTTATTAAAATACACTGATATATGGACCGATTGACTTAATATGTACATATAAAGGACGCATTTATGTAAGGTATAATATTAGTTGTTAACATAATACTGCTTATGAGTGTTTATAGAAACTGGCAGAATCTACGGGATAAATGTTCTTTTTTGTATTGAAACGCAATTTACGCAAAAACAAGGTTACACCTGGCAATTAATGATCTTAAGACTTTAATACAATCTTTTTGAAAATGGGCCCAGAGGAACAAGTTAAAATCCATTTATTATATTTTGGCTTTCAATTTAATAACAAGGCGATTGATTTTTAACAAGAATTTTGAAAAAGCCCTGTACGAATTTTACCATTGCGAAGAATGTGCCTTTGTCATTAAGTTTTTTGTCAGCTTTGTATATCATTTTAAAGTAATATCTATAGTAGTTTTGTCATTAGTTCTTTTTGTCAGCCTTGTATATCCATTTAAATCAAAGTAATATCTAATGATGACTGTGACTTGCAAGTTGATGGCATGGTAGAACACCATGTTAATGTGTACCATAATTATATGTCACATGTATTCCCCCAGGTGCGGAAGGCAAACTTCAACTCAGACCCATACCTACAGACGTTTGGTATCAGCATCATCCCACAGATGGTTGACGTACACGGGCGTGTGCTGAACCCGCCAAAAATACAGTATGGCGGCAGGGTACGTAGGAAAGATGGGAAATGGTTGATGCTGTGAAATTACCATGTTAAGCAGTAAAATACCTTCTGATGAAAAAAACTATTTAGTCTAACATATTCCTTGATACGTTTTGATTAAGACTACATTTTTAAATCTTAAATGATACATTTTTAAATCTTAAATGATATCAGTATTGAAGTTCTTCTATGATAGTGATAATGTATTTTTTTAAATTGTATTATTATTACTTTTATTATTATTATTATTATTATTATTATTATTATTATTATTATTATTATTATGATTATTATAATTATTATTATTATTGACATTATGTACATGTATTCCATGTAATTGTGCATAAAGACAAGACATTCACCCGTAATGTATCTGGCCCACAAATATGTGAATTTTGGATGTCTTGACCACCATATTATTTACCATTCAAATGATACCAAAATTGTCGGGGGGGCAGTAGGCTCAAATGTGAACATTTAGGTTAACAAGAAGCGGTAGTCAGTCTTTTTATACAGCAGCATTTGTTTTGGGCCAATTATAATATTAGAGTTAAATTTCCATAAATTATTAAGCAGTTTTGATTTCTTCTAGAAAATGATGGGAAGAATGTCTTGCAAACAGTTTATCATGCTTTTCTTGCGTTGCAGTTATCTCATGTTTTAGGTGCGCCACATCTTTACATCACATTAATATGAATGATGGAATGCTGTAAAAGTGTTACAGAAACATATAAACATAACAAATTTTGTTTATAAGGCAACTTTAAATTTATTGCTAGATTTTCATCCCTGCCCTTTTTTTTCGCTGCTCCTTTTAATTTATTGACTCGAATAAAATTTTGAACTTGTGTCTTGTCTTTTCATATCAGTCCAGTTCTGTCTGCGAATGGCATTTATTCATTCCTATCGTGTCGATGTACAATATTCACATGTAAAAAGGATAATTGTCCCGATCGTGTTCGTGGTTCGCCTAGAAACTCATGAATATAGTCCCTAATGCAATAAGAAAGAGCATAGACACATATTCAATGGTACATATGCAACGGTGAAACAGTCATCTCAGAAGAAAAAAAAATGTCAGCCCAGTCCCATTTAAAAAAAAATGTTTGAAAATCTAGCAATTAATTTATATTGACCTAATGAAAACTTTATACATTTAAAATTTGAATACAATTATAAATATTTACATTTTGCTAATTCCTATGCAATTTCAAGATTTTAGACCATTTTAGCCTCATGTCCTACACACTATGGGTGGGTGTGGGTAGCTTTCCACGAAATAGGACCTGTATGTTGTGCAATTTCATTTTGTAAACTTCATGTAAAAAATTTAATGGTAAAGCTTGATTTTTTCATATTTATTTTATTCAGCAAACTCTTTATTGTCTGATTTGCAAAACGAAAGCAGCCTGGCCCTAATATAACAAAAGTACTTAAGTCAATTCTCAATCTGAATCTCAAGTCATTTTATCATGTTTTATAAGTTTTATATCTGATCCATGCTGTAATGTTGTAAAATGATTTGAGCTTTAGATAAAGGAATGACACAGATTATTTGTGATATTTGGGCCTGGTATTTTTATTGTAAAATTTCATTTTTTCACTACATTTTGACCTTTTTACGCAGGATGCTTTTTTCTGTATTCAAACAAAAGCAGTTATTTTTCTGTCCGAATGTTTATTTGCAGGTCAATGTCTATTCAAGAAATTAAAGTCTCAAAGATTCTATATTAAGTCAGAAAAGAAAATCACTTGGTGTCTATTTTAAGACAGGGAACACCTTGTTACTATTTTTAGACGAAAGCTCAGGCGATCCCCAATCAAGGTGTGTGGGATATGAGAGGGAAACAGTTTTACAGCGGGATAGAGATTCGGGTGTGGGCTATTGCCTGCTTCGCCCCTCAGAGAACTGTGAGAGAAGATGCCCTTAGGTTCGTACCTGTAACGGCCGTTCCACATACTAATGTTGTTCCGAGGCAGGGGGAATTTTTCTGCTCTTCCGGTTGCAGAAAATATTCCCCTGCTGTGTAAGAAGTGAGAATGGCTTGTGATACATTTGAATAAGCTGATCAAAATGTAATATTTTAAATACGTAGAAAACATGGTATGCAAATGTGTCGGATTATAAACATCTCATTTTTAAAACTTCTGAGACGGCGTTTCATCTGTATTCACGCATCATTCTCACTTTTGGGGTAGTTAATGTTAGAGAATAACACGTACAACAAACAACAGTTGGTCTAACGAGCTAACTTGTCGTTCTGTTTAGAGTAAAGCCCAGGTGGTTCCCAGCGATGGAGTCTGGGACATGCGTGGTAAACAGTTTTACAGCGGCATTGAGATACGCGTGTGGGCTATAGCGTGTTTCGCTCCTCAGCGAACGGTCCGCGAGGACGCCCTCAGGTGGGTGTGACCCGCTGTCTCGCACCACACGCATTCACGCCCCCTACCTCTTCCCCTCTTCTCCCATCATGCTGTGCGCCATTAATTCATTTTACATCCAACAATTCATTTCGCCTGTGGATATATACTTTTCCATGTTGTTTGAGCATTGATAAACATATATAATTTCCTAACCAAAAAGGGGATTAATAGAAGTGCTTAAATTTGATAAAAGTAACTTCTAGTGGAGAATTTTTTTACTTTTATGTAAAAAAAGTATAAAATCTAGAACATCCCTTTCCAAGATTTTCTGAGTATTGAAATGAATAATTTTATCACTCATTAAACTTGCAACATGGATCTGAATGTCCTCAGAGTAACTGGTTCATTTATGATCAAAAATCATCCTTGATTAATAAATCATCTGTCATTCAATGAAAATTCATCATGGTCATGCGATCAAAATAAGTCCTAGTCAAGTGGTGTAACTTCATCATGGTCATGTGATCAGGTTTAGTCCTGATCATATGCTGTAATTTCATCATGGTTATGTGATAAAAATTAAACGAGGTCATGTGATCAAAAATTCATTCTGGTCATCATTACATGGTTGTAGTGCGGTCTTAATAAGTAAATTTATTTCCGTAGTTTTTTTCTTTGAATTTAAGTGGTAGAATCGTAATTGGAAAAGTTCTATACATGTATATTAACTTTCCTGTTGCCATTTTGTCAAAGACAAAGCTATACAAGTTGAATCCCCCAAATGATTAAGGATTAAGAAAAGCACAACTCATGAATTTAAAAAGATTCATGATTAATGTGGTGCCAAATAATACAAATAGTCATATATGAAAGGGTGAATGAGAAAAGGTTCTAAGTGACATTAAATGAAGAAGAAGATGGAACCTTTTCGCTTTCACCCCTCGATATGTTAGTGTTATTTCCTGAGGACTTTGCCTGAAAGTGATAGCCACTTTGGTCTCATCTTAACTACGCATGTACTGTATGATCGAAATAGTATGATTTTCAAATTCTTGAGTTTACGATATATATTTTTTACAAGTCTGTTAATGAAATGTCCTCGAAGTTCTTAGAATGCTTTTAGGCAGAATTTACATGCAGAAATAGGTAGAATGATTGGCCGTTACCTTTCATTGACCTGCAAGCAATTATATACATGAATAGATGGTAGGTGGAATTCATATTACGAAAGTGGTCAACTTGTTTCTTGAAGCCCTTTTCATAAAGTAAACAAAAATAAGGTTATATTGATCGTGGTGATTCATACTTCCATTTATCATACATGTATTTATCATCATGTTGCTGCCTTGTGGTGTGAGTTTGCTCAACTGCTTTGAGGTGATTTATTTATAGAAAGGGGTCCCTCCAAGTATATAATATGGATGTAGCGGTGTAGTTGTTCTTATGTTCATTTTTAGCTTAAATCTTCTTTTTGTAGAAAAAGTGAAGGTATTGTCAATAGCCTTTGTGTTGTCAGTGTTAAAAGCTTAGAAAGCATTTTTTCATGTGAAACATGGTACACATGTTGCACGAGACAATACCAACATGTGTAGGAAGGCCCATAACTCTGGCTTATATGTTTGTTGCGATACGAGCCTTGTTGAACTGGGGGGAAAAACACACACAAAAACATACAAGCGTTTTCTCAACCGCTCTCTTGTCCTTAGAATGCTTGACTGTTTGGTTTACCTGACTGATTTATGATAGTTGTTAACTGTTAATGCCACTTGGTATGATAGTGGTAAAAAATATTTTGAAAGCACCCTTTTAAGGGTATGTTGGTGTGTGTATGTCTAGCACCTCTTACTAAAGAGGTTGTGGGCTCAGGCCCTACCAGTGACACTTCCTCAGATCTTTCATACTGGGAACCAGCAGCTAATTATGCAAAACTGGTAAAGACTGGTTTGGTTAAAGTGGAAAGTGACATAATATCTCACACTGATAAATGTTTTTGATAGATGTATATGATACATCATTAATGCATTCATTTCTAAAGCAGGCAGTAGTCAAAGGCTTTGTCCTAAGACAGCTGTTGTTGTCTAAAGAAATATATTTTAACTATAACAAAATAAAACCCCGATGCATGCAGACTAGGAACCAAACTTTTTCCTCCCCTTGGTGATAAGAAAACATTTCCACTAACAGGACAGCTATAGGCATATGTGATCTTTGACTTCTCCAATACATGTAGCTTGTTACTTCTCAGGAAGGTCGCCTGCATGTATGGTTAACTGTAATGGGAACATGCGGGGAATAAGTATCGCCTGTATGTTAAGCTTGTCTGTTTTGCTAAAAGAACTGTTGAGATATTGAACACTTGGGTCATCTGCTGTAGAGTCTTGCATAAACTTGAACCTTTGGCCATAACTCAACAAATGATCAAGGTATTCTTATAAAGCTTTGTAACCATGACTGTCAAAGTATACACATGGCAAAGACCATAGCTCAGGATTGAGTATTGTTTGTTGCCTTTTTGACAGAAACAAACTAGAGTTGCTTTTGTTAGATTGATTTCATGGCTGAATATTTTGTAGAAGAAAACATCAATTCTAGTCTTCAGATAAAGGATTGGAGTATTATCTCTTCATATTATCATTGATATATATTCAGTACTAACACTTCGTTTTGCCTGTTCTCCATTAACAGTTTATATTCATATTTGTAAAAACTGTTTCGTTTAGAATACTAAATAACTAATACCGGTAGTTAATTTTTTTAAATAGTAAAAGAGAAAAAAAAAACCTTTAATATTGTATCATACAAAATTTATTGTTTCTATCCATATGTCTGAAAAACAGTTTATCCATGGATGCAGATAGTATGACTCTCCGGGCAAAGTGGTTTTCCTAGATAAATAAATACCTCATAGTTTGTTTAATGATGTAGTTATCAAAATATTTGAATTTTAACATTGTTTAATAATTGACAGTTCAGAGGCTAGTTTCACATAAAAAGCTTTCAGTCTTCAACTGGGAATCATTTACAAGTTAAGAAATAAAACAGAGGATTCAAAATTCTTCTTTAGACACTAGCCCTGATCATATTTTATTACAAATGACCAATTTCTCCTCTCTTTCAAATTATTTGACTTTCCTTCCCCACAGGAACTTCACCCAGCAGCTTCAGCGGATCTCAAATGATGCAGGAATGCCGATTCTGGGCCAGCCATGCTTTTGCAAGTACGCTACAGGCCCCGACCAGGTGGAACCCATGTTCCGATATCTGAAGAACACCTACCAGGGCCTCCAAGTAATAGTTGTAGTCCTGCCTGGCAAGACGCCTGTTTATGGTAAGTTACTGGAATGAGATTCATATGTTGTACAGTGAAAAGTATGCTACAGGGCCTCCAAAAGTAGAGCCGTTGTTTTGATAAACATAGATGACCTACCAGGGCCTCAGGTAATAGTTGTAGTCCTGCTTGGCAAGAGACCTGTGTGTGATTAGTAACCTAAGTTTATAAGGTCATGCAATACATGTATAAATTTGAAACAGGTCTCTAAATAATTGAGCCTATGTTTTAATATTTGAAACACATCTATCAGGGCCTTAATTTAATAATTGTAGTCCTGCCTGGCAAGAGGCATGTGTATGGTATGTAACTGGCATGACCTCATAGGTCCTACAGAGTTTATATGCAATAATCCTTGGCAACGTTTATAACAGAAAACTTGTTTATTTGATGTAGATTCTGGTAAATTTAAGAAAACTTCCAACTTTTCTATAGATATAATCGGATTGTTTGTCTTTTTGTGTCATGACATTGAGTTACTTTTCAGCTGAGGTCAAGCGTGTGGGTGATATCATGTTTGGGCTGGCAACCCAGTGTGTTCAAGCGAAGAATGTGAACAAGACCACGCCTCAAACACTCTCCAATCTGTGCCTCAAGATCAACGTGAAACTGGGAGGCATCAACAACATCCTCCTCCCCAGTATACGGTGGGTACCAAGTATTGTAACAGGGTGTTAACTATACCAGTAGCCTAAACAGTCCTTGGCCTTAAAGGGGCTAAACACCTGGCCCCAATTTCTCGAAACTTCTAAAGCTTAACAGGCTTAAGTCGCTTATTTCAATTAGCCCAAATACATACTTAAAATGATTTTTGATAGATAAAAAATGGTTTCTTCTAATAAGCATACAGATTTTTCTTATATATTTTCTAAAACCACTTAAAGCTGTAAATATAACGCATATTATAGAACAGCAAAAATAGTGAGTTTAGCTTAATCCTGTTATAAAGGACTTAAGAAGTTTCGAGAAATCCGGGCCTGATGTTCCAAAAATCGCCAAATACAGTATTTCCTCAATTGTCAATGCGAGCTAGTCGGAGGCCGATGATATATCACTTTACATTATTAAAATAATAAACGCAACAATCATGTTGCTGCCTCACATGTGTTTCCCCGTTTAAAATAGCGCATAACGGTTTCCCAGTTGAAATCATACCTGTTTATGAGAACAGATAAACATACTGACGATTTTTTTAAACTTACTGCGATTAACCTGATAGACAACAGTAGTTAATTACAATTGGAAACATCTGCAAAAGATGCATGTGTCGTAAGCAAAGTGATACATCAGTAAGTAAGATTCACTGTGTTGTACACAACGATGTCAATTTTATGTAAGTTTTTGACAATTTTCTTTTTCTCTTGTAATTGTATCATCTGGTGTCTAGTCCCTTTAATTCATAAAGTAAATGAAAAACCATATTGACTTCTGCTTCAAGTTAAAGGTATAGCGACTATAAAATGTTTCCTGGGGAAAAATAAATCTTGTATATACTACTTTAGTCATTGGAAGAAATTTTTGTTTTGATCAACAAGCTCAACATCTTACGTGTTAGCCTTTGGCTGCACTCTCGCAGATTGACCATTTTGAACTTTTTTATTTTTTTGTCTTGGAATGGGCCAATTTTTTAGTAAATGTCTGGAAAGCAGTGATAAAAACTGCTGACAAATGATCAGGTAGCATTTTCTCATATTTATGTGAAAAAATGTATGTTTTATGGCTAAAAGCATTACTAATGCTTCCCTGCATTCTAACCCTGGTGCTAGGCATTAAACAGTTTCAAGAAACCCTGTTACATAAATCCAGAATTTGAGCAAGCCAAGAAAGCAATTCTAAATTGCCAGTGATGGGCATGCTGGCTTGTGCTGATTGACCACAATGATTAAGTTCAGTTATAAATAACTTTATCAAGTCCTTTAACAGTCCACTTGGATTGTATTATCGAGTCGTTTAACATTGTATTATCGAGTCCTTTAACAGTCCACTTGGATTGTATTATCGAGTCGTTTAACAGTCCACTTGGATTGTATTATCAAGTCGTTTAACAGTCCACTTGGATTGTATTATCGAGTCGTTTAACAGTCCACTTGGATTGTATTATCGAGTCGTTTAACAGTCCACTTGGATTGTATTATCAAGTCCTTTAACAGTCCACTTGGATTGTATTATCGAGTCCTTTAACAGTCCACTTGGATTGTATTATCAAGTCCTTTAACAGTCCACTTGGATTGTATTATCAAGTCCTTTAACAGTCCACTTGGATTGTATTATCGAGTCCTTTAACAGTCCACTTGGATTGTATTATCAAGTCCTTTAACAGTCCACTTGGATTGTATTATCAAGTCCTTTAACAGTCCACTTGGATTGTATTATCGAGTCCTTTAACAGTCCACTTGGATTGTATTATCGAGTCCTTTAACAGTCCACTTGGATTGTATTATCGAGTCCTTTAACAGTCCACTTGGATTGTATTATCGAGTCCTTTAACAGTCCACTTGGATTGTATTATCGAGTCCTTTAACAGTCCACTTGGTTTTTGTATTATCGAGTCCTTTAACAGTCCACTTGGTGGATTGTATTTGTGAATGGAAGCTACTGTGTACCAAGAGGTGTAAAAGACAGTAATCAAAAACATTTAGTGAGCTTGTAAATTTATTTCTTCAAAATCTGCACCTTATATTGTGTAAAAAATATTCCTTGTTCACTTGAAGGCCGTCAATGTTTCGCACCCCAGTGATATTTTTTGGCGGGAGTGTAACCCACCCCCCTGCAGGGGATAAAACGCGCCCCTCCATCGCAGCTGTAAGTCTGAACTTACTTCTGAACCAATGCACGGCTCTCCTCTATTGGAATGGAAATCTTTTACACTGTATGTTGGGCATGATAGCTACATCTCAGAATCTGAATGGCCCTTTCATTTTTCATATGACATTAATTGACCTTAAGTCAAGCCCTGACTGACTTTCCTGCTTAGAAATACCATGTATAAAGTAGGGATGGCGACAAGTAGTAAAATTAATACTCGAGTACTCGGATAATCGTTCGATCGAGTACTCGGTTCCTGATTACTCGGAAAAATTGATTATGTGTTCGCAAAGACAAGATTGTGTATACATGTATCGTTAATGACGTATATTGTGCGTTGGTCATATTATTGGTCATTTTCACCTTTAAAGTAAACTTTCATTACGTATTTTAAAAAAAAAATTATATAAAAAGAAAACAAATGTTGTTTCAGGCTTTTAATTTGTCTTATTCGTTTCATTTTATACAAGTTTGCACTGCAGAAATGAACAACAATCAGAATTACAATGAATGAAAATTAACAGCATACATAAAAATAGTGAACGAAATTCAATACGAAGTTCAGTTGTTCAGTTGTTTACTATACAAATTTTTTTTTTTTTAAATGATAGTTTTTCGTACTGCGTAATTCTTGTTTACCTCATCAATATTCATAATTCTTGATTTAAAATATCAACCAATCAATTGTGATAATTATTGCAAAAATAGTTAAAATACGCCCATTAAGAAATCAATTCTCGATACTCTTTCGCTCGTTAGCGTCCATTGTTTGGTGAAAGGTCTCTAATTGGTATGCAATAGGATTGTGTAGGTGAAAGTACGGCTATCAAAATTTCGCTAATTGACATCAGTGCTAATTTGAAATAGGGGTCCTTTGTTGACAGTTTGCAACTATCACAACAACTGTCAACTAATTGATTGAGGTCAATTTTGTACACAGTGGGGATTAGAGCGACCGTAAATTGTCCTCTTGGCAACTAACCAGATCTGATATTTTGTCTGTAAATCGTGTATTTGGTGATTTTTATAGATTATTTTTTTCCGAGTACTCGAGTAGTGATTTGGTACTCGAGTACTCGGACGTTCAATCGAGTACTCGGGTACTCGTTGCCATCCCTAGTATAAAGAGGTTATTTCATTGGTTTGCTTATAGTTAGCCAAAAAGAGTATCAATTGGTAAATATTTATCCAATAAATCAGAACCAATCAAATCATTTAAAATAGCAATCTAACCAGAAAACAACATGCCAGGTTTATAAATAATTAGCTGTTATATACAATTGGTTGCAATATAATTACTTGATCACCCTTGAAAAATCTCCAATTGATGCTTCAAAAACCCCATTTCATATATTCAATCTTCATGCATGAATGAATTCCTTCAGTCTCTCATCTACATTCATATCTCTTTCTCCACCCTGCTATCCAGCATGTACATGTCTACTTGCAGTCCTACCGTGTTTAGAGAGCCCGTGATTTTCCTGGGCGCGGACGTGACCCATCCGCCCGCAGGTGACGCTAGCAAACCATCCATTGCTGCTGTGAGTATATGAACAAATGTAAACAAACCTTGTTGTATGAAAGCCTGTGCATATTTTACTTTCTCATATCTGATTCTCTATATAGAAAGCATGGTATTCAAGCGCATTGTGAACCTTTACTTGAATTGAAGATGTTTAATCTTTTAAATAATAATTAAAGTGCCATTATGATCCAAATAAAAAGCTAAAATCAACAAGGTGTATATATACCTTAGATCAGAAGTGATAAAATTGAGTGGATTTTCCAACTGCATTGCTAAAGGCATACTTAAGGGATGTGATTTGTCTGTGTGTCTAATGGCTAGAGACCAAAAATAAAATAATATAAAGAATTTCACTATTTTTTTGTCATATATTTTTAACTGATTAGGGAAAGATAACTTTTGGTTGTCAGGATAGCCCTCAAACGGGCTTCGAAAAGCCAGTTTTCCTTCTACAGCAGGGTTCATCTCTACCCCTTTTGAATCCCATAAGGGGCCTATAGCGCCTCGAAAACCTTACGCCCAAATGGTTTCAGCCCTTCGTATAAAGGTCATTCACATCCCTGATACTTTATTAGGGTTAACATCCAACATTTCAATGGGATGAAAACTAATAAGGTTCTTAGTGACATGAGAAAATTTAAAAGTGAGATGAAAATTAAATGAATCCCCTACTCCAAACGCAGGTTGTAGCAAGTATGGATGCCCACCCTAGCCGGTACTCGGCGACTGTGCGAGTCCAGCAGCACCGTCAGGAGATCATCCAGGAGCTGGCATCCATGGTGAAGGAGCTGTTGATACAGTTTTACAAGGCGACACGCTTCAAGCCGACACGTATCATCTTCTACAGGGACGGTGTCTCTGAGGGACAGTTCCAGTCCGTAAGTAGGGTAAATACATGAATGTGTTGTCAAAGTCAGGGGGGATTTAGCTTGTACATATTTACCTTATTAAAATAAGATGCACATATATAAATGAATATACAGTGAAACTGCGTTCCCTCAAACAAGCGGTCGTTCGAGAACCGGCGTTCCCTCGAGGTCGGAGCTTGGTCCGAAACTTTTATCCTTCTATTTTCATATAAAATATACCCACGCTGCATCGAAACCTAATTATGTCGAGCAGTCGAGCAATATCCTCGGTTCCAAGTACACAAATCGTGCACAAAACCTTATGGCTCCCTCGAGGACATAATTTCACACTTTTTCCCGACCGCTATCCCAAAATAAACATACAATTGCTAGGTATTAAAATTTTCGCAAGTTGTAAAAATTGCAATGACAGTTGAAAGACAATTTGATAAGGTGTGAAAAAACCGTTTTTCACTGTTAACGCATGACCGATATTAGTTGATATGGGCATTTGAGATGGTCATTATGAGAAGTTTATGACGAGAAGTTAACACTTTAGATGTGGTCAGAAGGTTCTTTGAATTCACTGCCGATGCTGACCGTGATCTTCAGACGCTCTGTACGCTTTCACGTCACATTACGATTGAACAGTTTCGCAAAACCGACAAAATGCGCCAATCAACAATCCTTGATTTTGCGAAACTTAAATCTGTCTAATGCCACAATATGTACTGTCATTCAAATTTGCCTGTTACGAAAAAAAAAAAAATTGTTAAAATAAACATTTCTATTTATTCATTTATTGTTTTTTTCTTTTGCGTTTTACATTTAGTTTACGTCAACATTTGAACATATTAGCGATTTCCACAACGCAACACATAATCGTTGTCTTAGTAAACAGTCTGTTTGACGACTTCAAACTTAACATACACTGAAAGATATTTCATATCAAACTGGAAAATTGAAAATCGGGTCGTTCGAAACATCGGTTCCCTCGAGGTTTTGGCTCGGTCCCTGGCGACCTCGAGCGATCGCAGTTTTACTGTAGTTAAATTAGTTACTGCTAGAAATTGTATTCACCTGAATGTATCACATCTATTAAACTTCACCCCCTCCCATAAAAAGGGGATATTATGGTCTTCTCCCTTCCCCTGAGAAAAACTGGTGTTCATTTTTGAGACCGTATTTAATTTCCATTTCTTTGCTGTTGACGGTTGAAAGAATTTCATAATGATATTCTTTTATGGCAGGTGCTATCCCATGAACTGCGAGCAATCCGTGAAGCCTGCATGAAGCTCGAGGCCGACTACCAGCCTGGTATTACATTCATTGTAGTCCAGAAACGCCACCACACACGCCTGTTCTGCGCCGACCGCAAGGACCAGATAGGTCGCAGCGGTAACATCCCTGCCGGCACCACCGTTGATGTTGGTATCACTCACCCCACTGAGTTTGATTTCTACCTGTGTAGCCATGCTGGTATACAGGTGAGTTTATTTTGCTTACGTATTCAGAGTTTTTTCTAGGACTTCCAGTCTGAATTTAATATTTATAACTTTATATTAATCAAGTTTATTTTAGGGGTCTAAGAGATGCACAATAAATTGGAAATTAGATACACTTGCAAAAAAAATTGTAAAAAACTTCTGTTTTTCTTGTCATGGAAATGTTGAGATTTGATTTGAATTAAATTATGGCAAAATAACTGAATAAATAACACTACAACCATGCTGAAAATGTTATAATTACCATGAACTAATTATGACTCCCACTTTGTGTTCCCCCAGGGTACCAGTCGCCCCTCCCACTACCATGTTCTCTGGGACGACAACCGATTCTCTGCAGACGAGCTTCAGATGTTGACATACCAGCTGTGCCATACGTATGTGCGGTGTACGCGCAGTGTCTCAATTCCCGCTCCCGCGTACTACGCCCATCTGGTCGCCTTCCGTGCACGATACCACCTCGTAGAGAAGGAACATGACAGGTATTGAGGCTGTGTATGACTTGTGAATGTCTTAACTGCTTCTCTTACTTTTCTTTCTTCTAAGAGAAGTGAACTTTTAAGCCTAGGTGCAGTATTCAATATCATTCTTATCCTTATCCTAAGATATACCGTAGTGATTACATTCAGTTTATTGGCTAGTTAATCAAACAGTCTAAGTAAAACACTCAGTTTCTACTCTTAAAACTTAAGATAGATCTAAGTTGGTTATTGAAATCAGCCTCAGGCTTCAATATCACGAACATACTTTAAATTTCAATCTCAACTTATTTTAACATATAAGAGAATAGTATGATTCAAATATTGTTATGCTTTTACTCTTTTCAAAACAACATTTTTTAAAATATTTTCTAACAACAAGTGTACAATTTCATTCAGAGTAAGTATGTTTTGGATAAAAACAAAGTTAAAGGATTGATGTTTAAAATAGATGATTCTTTCATTTTACGGGTTTACATGTATATTTGGTCAGATTCTGGCAACAAATGTAACTTTGAGCCGGATTTTTCATCAAATATAGAATGGCGAAAATTGGGCAGGCGGGTTGTCTTTCGGGCGGGTGTTACCAATTCTGCGTTAAAGTTTTCATTTTATGTAATAAAATCAAGAGTTTTTATCCAATGGTTATCAAACTTGGTAAGACTATTTGTCGGCATGTTATCTTGAATATATATGAATATGGGTCATCTCAAGTAAAAAAACTAGGTCACGAGGTCAAATCTTAAGAAGAAATATTTCTTGGTAATAAATTCAACAATTTTTATCAGATCTTGATGAAACATGGTTAGAATGCATGTCTGCATTATATCTTGCATATTTTTTATATGGGTCAACCCGGATCAAAATCTAGGTCGCTAGGTCAAATCTTAGGAAAAATATTTCCACGTCATAAATTCAACATTTTTTTTTTCATATCTTGATGAAACTTGGTCAGAATATTTGTCTGCTTAATATCTTGCTTATTTTTATATTGGTCATCCCGGGTCAAATTCTAGGTCACTAGGTCAAATCTTAGGAAAATCTTTCCACATAAAAAATTCAACAATTTTTGTCAAATCTTTATGAAACTTGGTCAGAATATTTGTCTGCATAATATCTTGAAAGTTCTTTAATATGGGTGATCCCAGGTCACAATCTAGGTCACAGGGTCAAATCTTAGGAGAAAGAATTCCATGGTCATAAAAATTAATTTATTTTTGTCAAATCTTTATGAAACTTGGTCAGAATATTTGTCTACATGTTGTCTTAAACATTTTGTGAATATGGGTCTCCTCAGATCAAAAACTAGGTCACTAGGTCAAATGTTAGGAAATATTTTCCCGATGTCATAAAAAAATGAAATCTTAGATGATAAAGTTTGTCAAAAACTAGGTCTCTGGGACAAATCTGATTGGAAAAGCAGATTTATTTATAAAATGTTCATTTTCCTCACACAAATGGAATAGTTTCTGTTGATCAGGTTATTTGTATGCACGATATCTCGGATAATTATAAATATGTGTATTTTTCGTTAAAAATACTAGGTCACTAGCTCAAATCCTAGGTTTACAAAATTGCATCTTCAAATAAAAAATCTGGCTTTAATGTGGCGTTGCCGCATTGGCGTCTTGTTGATTTATGAAATATTTCACCTTAAATAAATATCTAAAAGAGTTCTTGCATGAAATTGTACAAACAAGTTCATGGTTGTAAATCTAAACTCTGTGCATACAACTTAATCATATTGACCTCAAATCTTGCGAAATTCTGATCAATGTCTCATTCTTCTTCAGTGCAATGTAGTCTTGTGCTCAAAGATTGAAGCATTTTCAAAAGTTCTAGTCTATCTGTTATAACAATCATCACTACATTTCTTTCACAGCGGCGAAGGCAGCAGATACTCGGACAACAGTGACGAAAGAGCTCCTTCTGTGATGGCCCGCGCCGTTACTGTGCATCCTGACACTGTTCGCTACATGTACTTTGCATGAACTCTGTGCAATACTAGAACACTCCACTGTATGACTTCCTGTCAGAAAACACAGTTTAGCTTACGACTATGGACACATGTCCATTTTTGTGATACTCCAGTATATAATCATGTGAAATTGAACTTTTTGACACCTAATGCTGGAACGATAATTTTTATCAGAACTAAATATTCATAAATAGGAAGAAAATCATGTAAATAATCAAATGACACATTGAGGGCGACTTTTCTCTGAATTTTCTTGTCCGATGTGGTTGTATTGTGAAATTAGCAGGGTTAAAAAGGTCATTGTCGAGTATGATTTTGTGAGATGATTTGTTAAACTAGTGGAATATGTGATAATCTCAAGTCAGTTTCAGTTTAATCAGGCAAAAAAGGATGCAAATCATGTCTTATTATAGATGCCTTCTTGTCATGTCTGAATCAATATTTTGTATTTGCAATATTCCAAAAATCTACTTGTGCAAGATAGTAAGTGTGAAGTCAGGGAGCAACTAGTCTCCTAATAGATAATCAAGAAAGGACAGGTCCTAAAAATTTTACTTGATTTTTTAGATTTGAGAAGCACAATAAGTTGATTTATTCATATGATAGATTATTTGATCATGTTGAAATAAGTCATTAATGCCTTTGTTTCTTTTGACTTGCTGTACTGAACAGAATCTAAGATCTTTATGATTGATTTGAAATGTTATTAGGCCAAAGTATGTGTAGATGATTTTCAAAACAAATACAATCATCTCGTTATCTGTGTAATGAAATGCCTTGTCTGACTTCATTTCCATTTCCGTACTTGATATCTTGTGTATGAATGCTCTTGTTGGACAATACCTAAAACTTCACCTGTTTGTGAAAAAAACGATGTAACATAGAAGCTCGGTGTGTGATACCAGTGGTGTTATTTTAAGAAACACAGTGATGGTATTGGCTAATGTCTTGGTTGCAATTTATTTGTGTATATGTGATAAAAGTTCAAGTGATAGCTTTGTCTGTTTCAGTTACACATTTGGCATTGAACATGTTGGAAAAAATACTTGAATGTGCTTGTTATTTTCATGACTTGCTTAATATACAGGAACTAATTTTTGAGTTTTTGAGAGTTACAAGCTTAAGTTGCTTATTTTATTAAGCCAAATCTGGCATTTAAACTCGATTTTATGAAATGAAAATTAGTAAGCGTGCTTATTATAAAAATAATTCCATTTTTAAGTCCAAAAAATATGACCATTTCAAAAAAAAAGTTTATACCAGAATTATGTAATTGAAACGGACAAGGGTTTTTGACAATGGTGAGGATCTAATTCTAGTATTAAATGGCATAGATGTTGATTTTAGTCTGTCAGGTGCAGCTATTAGTGTAGTTTATAAGCTACAGAATATATCATGTTTTTGTATAGAGTTTATAGGCAATATTTTTGCAAGTCATATCTGCATTATATTATTATATTTCTTCACAGTTGTTGCTCTAGACTCAAAATATTTTAGGGATATGAATATTGAAAAGAAAGTATTTTTGCTCATAAGAAATAAAGATAACTTTCATAAGTAACCAAATTCATCTGGATGGTCATATCAACATGAGAGTGTGGATGAATTTTGAACATTTTACATACATAGCTAGGTTTGATTTATTACGAAGACTGGTGATTTGCAGTAGCGAGGGCGGGAGCAGTCGTAACTCGTCCGACCATGGGGACGACCGATCCACGGGTATTATGGCTCGCACAGTCACGCTACACCCCGACACCGTCAACGTCATGTACTTTGCCTAGTTTACTCTTCAGGGACCCGTTTCGATAAAGATCTAGGTCGATCTTAGTCAAAAATTGAAGTTCTCTGCATCATAGATTCATTATAAGTTAGTATTAAAAATGAACACAAGGTTGAGGAAATCAATGTGTTGCCATGTCTGATGTTTGTACAGATTTAAGTTATGACTGAAATCCTTTATTGAAATGAGGCCCTGGGGATTTGGTTGAGGAATAAAAAATATAGAAATAAGGATTTATTACTTCATGATGATAATTTTAAGAATGATATTTTTCTCTCTTCTAAATTGTCTCAATTTTGGTAATAACAATATTCAGCTAGCTGAACTCTTCAAATTTAAAAAGAAAATACTTTTATCTATATAGTTTTTCAAGCAATATGTTGGAATGTCAAGTCTTTCCCTTAAATTAAAAACGTTGCATCTCCTATTTTAAAATTCCTTGCATGGTTTCCAAAAAAATCATTTGATACAGAACTTTTAAAAGATAAAATCTAGTTTTAAACATTCTTATAAGATTCAAAAAATAATACAGATATGTGGTAGTATGATAGTTATACATAGTTCAACATTTATGTCCGCTCATATCACTACATGTTTACGAAGCCCCAGCAGATTTTATCATTATAATTAATCCCATATGAATCCCAAGTTTAAATGTATGCTGTGATGTATTAGGTATATCTTGCCGTATTGATATGCTTGTGCTAGGTTGAACGCGTAAATGAATTTTCATTATTTCAAAGATGTTTTAACTATTGTATTTTACTGTTTATTATTATGTACATGTATTTAATGACCATAAAGGCGGGATCTTTTAATTTGATAAATTTGTCTATTTATAAACTTTGTTCTGTTTTGCAAAAGTGGTATAAAATTTTGTAATGTGTAATGAAATTCTATTGGTTAAGCTTAGAAATGATCAGCCAATAGCAACTTTTCATTGAAATTTGTCCATGTTTGCTATTGGTTGATTTAAATGAGGCGCAGACCAATGGAAATGTAGATTAGAAATGTGTTTATCATGTTAAGCAATATTGGTTGCCACTTGAATCATGTTTAATAAACAATAGTATTTATTTTTTGATGCATTTGTTTGCCATTGTTATTTGCACTGATACCAAAATCATTTCTGACATTCTGATTCAAAAATCATGACAATATTGATCATGATTGGAATCTTTTTATTTTGTCATTCATCGTTTTGCCAAAATCATAAAAAAAAAGTTAATACTAGGAAATAAGAAGTTGATCAAAGACTCGATCAAAAAAGACAATTTTAGGGATCAAAGCTGACAAAGAGCATGTTTTAAAATAGATCAAAGTAAGGTTTATGCTGTATTCATACATCGAACAAAATGTTCATTATAGAAAAAAATGGGTGAAAAATTCTTTGTTTTGAAAATGGGTAACTGATGTTAGATTTGAAGACTACAGTCGTAGCCATTTAATCATGTTTAGTAAATTGTTTTATATCTAAATGGTATCAATATTCCTTTAACAAATAATTACTTGTACATTATAATAAAGTCAAATTATATATCATTTCTTTAAATCTTTTTTTGTTATTCAGTAAGAGGTTTTTTGTGTTTTTGTTGTGTTTTTTGGAATATTCATAACAAGTCACCGGTATGCCCACCAAATGAGTATATACCATTTTCTAACGGAAAAATCAATACCACCAATACAGGATAATAAGCCGACATTGAACCCATCTGATTGATATTTTAGTTTCATACAAACGTTATGTAGATAAAAAACCATTAAACCATTCACACAACCGAACGTTACCAACTGAGAAGTTGCCATGACAATATGATTATCTTTATCATGGGCTTTATTGAGTACAAACTAAACCCTTTTATGGAAAAAAATGTCGGAAATATATAAGATTTTCTAGTCTCTAAATGTGCAAAAACAGTTTGTTTCACATTTTTCTCAGGATATGAGCGCTCCAGACCATTTCAAGATTCACACTTTTTCATCTAAATGAAGATTTCTTAGATATATTACTTTTAAGATATAAATAAATCAAATGAAAGATATGAAACTGTATTAACATGATTTGCATTTATAATAAAATCTCTATAATTATGTAGTTCTGAAATATATTTCTGAGATCTGTGATTATGATCTGTTTAAAGAAATAAAATAAGAATTAGGACCCATTTTTAAGGGCTTGAATGATATTGTAACATCAATAAATTCTATATGTTCAAATAAGATAACAAAAAAAAAGATGTTTTGTGTATTTAAACTATTTTTACATCAAAATGTGACAATATTGTTTTCTTTTCGTCCACGACACTGAGTTTTGACGATAGAGAGGTTGCGGAACTTTTCTTGTACATGTATGTGTAGTGGCTTGTACAAGTTGATGTAGCAGTTGGCCATTAAGACTTTTCAATTGAACAAGTAGGCTGGCCGACTCGCACATAAAATGCTGTACTTCCGATTTTTGAAGATATCATCATTGTCTATCTTGCGCGAGCCTGTATGAGGCAGATCACAAGTTGTACATTTGTCCTAGATAGCGACAATATGCTGTCAACTTATACAAAGTACACATACCTCGATGAGGTAGCACTCAACAAGTACCAGTAGATTACACATACATGTTCGCGTATAAGAAGCGTTTCTTGACCTCTCTAATATAAGCTTAGGCAATAGGTTTGATAGGATTTGCGACTTGCAATAATCAATTCACTGTAAAAATTCCATAGTACTCAAACCATTTGGACTTGTGTCTTACTAGATATAATGTCATGTTATCTGAAAGCAGAAGTAGTATAAGTGGACATTTGTGAAAAATATATATTTTATTGAACCTTTTATGTTGTTTTTAAATGCTAATAATTATCATGTGAAATAAAATTGTATATATATAATGTGTTATTTTGGTTTCAGCTTTATACATGATGGTCAGGAGACAATGACCATTAAAAAATATGATGACACTGAACGAAATACATTTAATTGAGGTAATAAATATTTATACATGTATGTATCAGGGGAATCGTCTGAATTGTTTTTTCTGAGTTGAACAATATTATTCATGATGATATTTAAAACAGGTGAGTTAGAGCAAGACAGTTCAACTCAATGATGTCATTATTTTTCATATGAGCAAAAAGGAATTTTAGTACTCCGTAAAAGCTGTCCAATACAACCATAGTACAGCTCCTTTTAATGTTTTTCAGCATGATTTCATATAAAGCTGCATTGTTTGTCTGTGAGGATTTTTTCTGTCGTGAACTAAATCTTGATAGGGATTGGTGGAATAACATGGTAGGAATTATTCCCTTGATCAGATCTCAACTGCAGGTAGAAGTAGGTCACATGGGGTCACAAACTAGGTCACTGTCAAATGTAAGGAAAAAAGGTTCACTCAAGACATGAGAATTTGTCAAATATTCATGAAAGTTAATGAGAATATTTTCCTTGATGAAGTCATGAATTTGTTTGAGACTAGGTTATGTGGGGTCAAAAACTAGGTCACTGTCAAATCTTGACTTGTCTGAAACCATATATATTATCATCTGAACCCTATCTTGGTAGGGATTGGTTAGATTATGTTCAAACTTGGTCCGAATGATTCCCTTTATCAAGTCTCAATTGCTTCATATCGGGCCAGATGGGGTAAAAAAACTAGGTCACAAGGTCAAATGTTAGTAAAATCTTTGAATCACTTGGCATAAAGTTTGTTCCACTATTCTTATCAGAATTTCCCCCCTTATTATATGAACTCAAAAACAAATTAAAACTAGGTCACATGCGTTAAAATTTAGGTTCAGGTAAAATCTTAGATTTTTATCTTGAACCGTATCATTATAATGAGTTGTCAGATAATGATGAAACTTGGACAAGATGTTTCCCTTGAAGAAATTGCATCTCTTTGTAAAGTGGGTTAATGAGGTAAAAAACTAGGTCAAATCTTAGTTAAAACTTGCGAACATACTAGTGGCCATCTTGGACAAGTTATATAACCCATCATATCTCTCTTGTCACTTGAGAGTAACTGCCCTTTAATTATAGAAATTACCTGCAACTTCAGAGGTAGGTCAGTAAGTATGCACAATAACTGATGCCTTGATGATGCTTTGATCAAGGACCATAAAACTTCAGTGGTAGGCTGCTGTTGACCAGTAGATGATTACCCCCATTGAATTTACATCAGTAGGTCAAAGGTTATGGTCACAGCCAATGTTGTTTTGACTACTTTGTACAATAGCTCGAAAATCCCATGACCTAGTTTTTAATGAGGATTAAAGACAAAATTAAATATTGGTAGTTTATTTTTATTTTTTTTGCAATACATAAATACAATTTAAAAACAAACTACAGTGACATAACAATTAATAAAGACATTAATTACTTGTATGCATAGTAGAAATACCAACAAAATAAAACAAAAAATATATTCTTCAAAACAGATGCTTACCAAACACAGACTTCTTTCGTTAATCATAAAATTGTTTCAATATATACAAAACTGTTAATATAACAACATTTGTAATAGAAATGTCTTCCAGTCTTATTACAGAATCATCTATAATACCACAACAACAACAAACAACTGCACAAGGGCCTGCATTTGCACATGCCCGACAGGTCTTGAGACCCTGTCAGAGAAATGAATGAAAATATATCCCATACATTTTCCTCCCATGTAAATATATCTTTATTAAAGCAGCTGCTGTTAATTCAATTTGAGGTATCTAACCCAACAATAAGCTAGTAACTAAATGTTTCCAGTAACCCTAGTCTTAAAATGAGATGCCTGTGACCCCCACTTAATATTGGTGTAAATCAATAGGATTTTTCTGGCTGATCGAGAATATTTATAATTATCGGTGCGTTGTGATTTTGCAAAAGATTTAGGACAGCAGTTGTGATTTTTATTTCTCCAACAATGAAAATCCACTAACATGTACCCATGAAATTGACCTTTTTCGAAAAACCATGAAATTTCAAGCCCACAAATATAAATGATTTCACAGCATGTCAAATACTGTCACAAAATACATCGCAGGAAACTAATTTTGTACTTTATATTAGACACAAGAGCATGTGACAAACCTATTTTTCAATATTAAAAGACCAAAAAAAGAAGTGCAGTAAAAATGGGGGTACAAAGTATAATATGTTAATAAAGCATTATGGGTTGAATACCTTCATGTCAAACAAGTGAATAATTGTTACACTTTTGGGTTCCTCAGTTCAAGACAAGTTCCAGAAGCTCACAAATTCAGTTGAATTGTTCTGATGTTTATGTATTTAAGAGACAAACAAATCAATCATTGTTGAATGCAATTTAACATAAAATGAACAAATAAATTATGTAAATAAAAGCAAAAAATATGGTGAAAATATGTAACAAGTTATGATAGTCATGTGAATATAAATGCAATGTAATGGCAGTAAAGTTTTATCTAATATTCCAGCGCTAAAAAATGACGAATATGAACTTTCAAAATCAATGCATGAAATGTTACTTTTAAGTACATCATAATATGTAAATGGTACCCATAATTTAGCATCATAGTTTGACAGTTAATTAATTACCTTAAAATCTTATTGAGGTAAATTTACATAGTCTTTATGATATTTAAGCAATATACATATACTGGTACATGTTATAGATCTAACGAAATTGAAGCTTTTTTGTTACCATCCGTGACTTCAAAAATAAAGTATCAGAAATATGGTTTCTTGTGTGAAGAGCTAATAAAAACATAGAGACTAGGAGTGGTTGGGGTATGTGGGTACCATCAGTTGATTCTGTTGATAAGCAAGCCTTTATTGTCTTCTAGAAGGGCTTCAATTCTCTCACGCTGAAAAGTACAAAATGTAAATGTTTATCATTTAACAATCATTTTCATCCTATAATCCATACATTTTTTTTAATTTTGAGTCTCTTATAAGTCATAAAACAAAATATTATATAACTAAAAAAAGAAATGAAGAAAAGCAAGTGTGATTATTCCTAATAAATACTATGAAGAAAAGTATGTATCAATATTTAAGTCAAATAGAAGACCCAGTCACTGACAGTCTAATGTTAGAAATTTGTCAGGTCCATGGACATAGTATCAGTACTCAATCTCATTAAAATCAGATCTTTAATACACGATTCACGACGTTACACTATGTTACGCTTTGTTGTATACAATGCAATGAAATGAAGTGATCACAATATGATTTTAATGAGATTGATCAGTACTGTGATTTAAAGTTGCTAGTAGATAAAGCCTAAGAGTACTCAGATTAACTTAGGTCTACTTTTCATACTTGTAAAAATTTGTGGTGAGTAACTGGAAAAATGCCCTGTTAAACTTACATCAAGTTTTTCGAGGGAATCTCCGCGGTCCTTCTCGTTAGGGTATGAGGGGACAAGTGCCTGAAGCCTCACCGCTTTCAAGGCCGTCGGCTGGCAGGCAATCAGGTGACCAATCTCCTGCGCCTATGGAGAAAATGAATGGATATTAGGACTAAAATTGGAGACGGAGAAGGTTTGAGTGTTGAAAGAAATGTTTGCTGTATTCGCTTGCCCCGCCATTTGTAATCATTAAGATTTAACACAAAATGTTCTCACTGACCTAGTGTATTATTATCATAGTTTTCACCATGCAGGGAACCAAATAATGATCTCATGTCTGTTGGGTTGTAAAACAACACTTCTTAATGAATAAGCACCGTACTCATTGAAGCATATCATTATACAGTAAAACCCCTCTATTCAGACCACCTATGGGACTTTGAAAAAAATGGTCTTAATAGTGGGTTGGTGTCGAGTTTGTGCTGATTAGGATTGTGAACGGTCAACTGGTAGAATGCAACAGATTCTTACTTTGTATTGCTGGGTATTGTATATTCATAGGATTTGGGCCTTGATATATCAATCTTAACTCTTTAAGAACATTCCCTGGAATCTCTACTCCCAACACAGATGTTACCTCCAGAAAAAGCAAGCCATTCTCGACCAGATTTGTTTAATCATAATAAGAATCATATCTAGTAAATGAATAAGATAATTACTGGTAGCTTCCATTTCCAAAGGTTAGATCATTTACAGCAAATCCATGTAACATTTCATTTGATACAAAAACCTAAATTTTAGGCTACAATCTCTTTCTCTGATGAAACACAAATATCTATAATCTACACTTTGAAAAGACATCCTTTAATAGTTATTTGAATAACCAAAATATCATGTCTGGTATATATAGTGAAATTAAAATTCTTACTCTGCTGGACTGGTAACGCAGACGCATAATTCTTAATCTGTTTCTAGCCTCTGCAGCTCTGAAAACAACAAAAGCAGGGTAAGACCCATAATAATAAATTTACAGATTACTAAATTTAATTAATAAAAATATTGAACAAGAGCAGAGTGCCGCCAATAATAAGCCTTGTCCATTCAGTTCAGTTCAAAAGAGGCCATGGATGAGACCTTCTGTAACCAGGTATTTGATATGTATATAGCAGCACTTACACTGTCTTTCTATTGAGCTAGCTTCAGTAGCGACGTAGTAGAGCTCTGTCTGCAGAGCAAGAAGTCGGAAGTTTAATCCTTACGATATACCCATACCTGATACCAATGCATGTACTATGTAACATTTGGCACACAACTTGGTTTCACAAATTCTGTAAGCCCCAAGGTCATTGCAATTTGATCTTGTCTCCAAAATCCGTGGACCAATTGATTTAATTTCAAAATAGACTGGGGAAGTGTAACCTGGTATATGGAGCTAGTTTTTATAGCCCGGATTTTCTCCTGCATATCAAAAGGTTTGATCCCCATTAAATGCACATAGCAATGTGTGCAATCTTTAACATTTCTACACAAACAAATCATAAGATACCAAAGTAAAAGTGGCAAGATATTAAACAGGCTGTACTGATGCTTGTGATGATAAGAGATACACCGTTCATACTTACTTCAGCTGACCAATAAGTTTTTCATGCTTTTCCCTCTCAACAATTTGTTCATCTGATGGTGGAGCATTATCTCTGAAATGCAAAGTTGGGAAAACATTATTAGCATTTTTGTTACATTAGTACATAAAGTGAAAGTCAGCTTGGGAAAAACTACATTTAATAATGATGAACTCTAAGAAACATGTAAGTTTAACAGTCTGAAAAAGAGATTTTTTGTAAATAGTGTAGAGTATTACACATGCATTTAGACCAAAAAACTGAGCTGTTTAAATCGGGAGTTTCATTATCTGGTGTTGTTAATAACATTTAAATATTGTAGAAAACACTTATCTCATCCTTTTTACTGATCTTTTGTTAAGTAATACATCAAGATTCCTTACTTTTGGTATTGCTTCTTTTGCTCAATTAAACGTTTGGCTGCATTAATTTGGTTTTCAACAATTTCCTTTGGTGGGTCTTCATACTGAAAAAAGACAACATATAAATAAATCAGTTCAGGGACCATCAGATACTACCAGGGGTAATTTCTCATGGCCTCTCAAAATAAATACCAGTACTGGTTTCTATTCTACCTAGGAAACACACTTAAGTGATTCTATAAGCTTCAGCTTTCGTCACAATCGAGCAGGAAAGTAGTATAAACTAATCAGATACTAACACAAATACAAAACAAACCTTAAAACTAAACTCATCTTTTCTAATGGTAAACCACAACAATTTCTGACTAATTCGATACTAAGCTTTACCGGTAATAAGGTTGATAACAATTTCATGAGTGTTAAAATGTCACATTTTTTTGTGACCTAACAACAAACACTAAAATTTTGATTTTAATTTACTCACAGCCATGTACTTGCTTCTCTGTTGTGGGGCCATCTTTTTCAAGTCCCGCTCTGTTATTTTCTTTTTGTTTCTTACTTTAAACTTTCCACCATCATCGTCCTGTTAAAGACATAATATCACATCAATATATTCATACCAACAAAGTATGTAATTTGTACTTGTGCATATATTTTTGTGACATCATGATGCACAGTGATTTAAATATAATGTTTTTATTCAAATAATTTCACAAAATGATTTATCTGTTTTTATAAGAAACATTTGTTATGTTTCTAAAAAGGGAAACAAAATCTCAAAAACATAAACAGGAAATCTACCAAATTATTGTTAAGTTTTTAGTGGTTAGGCCTTAGCCTTAAGCATTTGGTTTTTCATTAGTACATATGGATATTGCAATTACTCGTAGATTACTTACAGCCATATCTTTCAAATTTAAACACGAAAATAAATATATGTGTTTTCAAGAAATTAAGTTCGACACTAAAAAAACTATAAGGGCGCCGCCATTAATGTAAACAGTAACTATGTGAGCAGACTGGGTTTTCTTTTTAGGAGCCGAAACCCTTACTTGATTGAAAGTTTTCAGTGAAGCAGTCTAAGATGCATAATATCGCGAGAGCCGACGTTATTTTACATCATAACAACTTTTTGCCAACCTGTCGACGAATTTCAACAGTGTGCATGCTCAAATTTCAATGTATGGCATTTTAATAATTTACATACAAATTGTGATAGCATTCCGGTTTGATAACCGAGAAGTGACAAAAGTTTCAATCCTTTAAAGACACGAAAATTGAAATAAAGTTTAACACGATCTCCACCCATTTTATATACGTGTGGTTACGCACAACTATTACTTATGTTTGTTCAATTCTTACTAATTTGGGAGTTAAATTTGACCATTTAAATAATGTATATGCACTGTTGACCAATAATACAATGTAACGTAATCCTACTCACGATATGCAGATGTTTTGATGATTCATTGCATACATGTTTACTAGTCATTCTAAAATGCCGTCCAGGCTTTTTTTTAATGATGGTTAGTCCAGGCTAACCATCATTAAAAAAAAAGCCTGGACGGCATTTTAGAATGACTAACATGTTTACAAAATGAAAGCAGGTAGTTAATATGTACATAATCTTATTGACAAGAGGTGGAACACACAGTTTGTCTTTCTCCAAAAAAAGACATTAACAATGTTGAACAGTTAAACTGAAATTATTTTTTTATTTATAAAAATGACTAATAAAATGTCTTGAAAAACCAAAATCAAAAGAGTTATCTATCAAAATAAATTAATTGTTGCATTTGGACATGTGTTCGGAAAAAATTAAAGTACGAATTAACATTACTAAATT
This sequence comes from Mya arenaria, assembly GCF_026914265.1. Lineage (NCBI taxonomy): Eukaryota > Metazoa > Mollusca > Bivalvia > Myida > Myidae > Mya > Mya arenaria. The sequence goes on along the minus strand of NC_069131.1, from coordinate 12,158,546 downwards.
CATGTTGTGTGCAAAGCTGTACGCAATGAAATATGCAGTTCAATGAAGAGTCCTAAGTGTTGACTCTGATGACCACATTATACATTGTATATGAATGAAATTCACCTCTTAATTTACCAAGGTTTGTTTCCAGATTTTTTTTAGCCATTTTGATTTCCAAGCACATCGAGCAATTTCAATGGCGGATGACTGACCTCTCACTTAAAATGTCGACTTTTGATGAATTAAAAGTGCTTTGTGAAATATTGATATGATGCTCTTGTTAAAAAAATACAAAAGTAAGAAATGCGCATGCAATGTAAATATTATATGTTATTTAAATGATTTACATCATGCAATATCTGTCTTTTGGTTTATAGTTACCTTTACATACAGAATAGAAACTGTGTCAGGATTGTGCAATCTGTGCTCTATCTCTTGTCAATAGATAATATATAGCGTAAAAAATTTAGAGGAACCTCTGTGGAACTAATACTGCATAATTGACTTCTTTGCTATCTCAAACTTACAAATGTCTGTATTTCCAGATGATCAAGGTGGTTTGGAATGTTGTCAAGAAAATCTTTAGTGTCATTTTTCTCCTGCTGTCACCTCTTAAGCGCCTATGGTGTCGGCGTAAAAGGCGGACGTCAGACACAATTCTGCCTTTGACCAACCATTATCCATCTGTAGAAAACCTGAATGCAAATTACTCAGCTTTGAATGGAACTAGTCAGGTTAGTTGGGTAGTGAGTTTTTTGTGAGAAATGATTCTACATCTGATTTTAGCCTTATCCAGGGATGTCAGTTTTGAATTGGCAATGTGGAAATGTTTTGTAGATTTTTATCAACCTCACTAGTATAAGCTTGCTGTGAATCCAGTTAACATAATTATAACTATAAAGATATACAATAAAACTGAAAACTACTACCTCAACAGTTACTGGTATGTTGAGGTATTGCAGTAGCCATGGTGTCATCATCAGCTTGGTCATGCTAAAATTTTCAGACTTTCATATTTCATTTGGTATACACGTTAAAAGAGACCTTGTGAACATATGTGGGAAGGCACATTAACAACTCTGCCTTTAATAATTGTTAAGTAATGCCCCTGTTTGAAAAATAGATCCGTTGTGGTGCTCTTGATGATGCTTCTCAATTTTTATTTGAAATATGAATCACTGTGTGCGATACAAATCTGAGCGTTGGCAAGCCTTTCTGCTTGCACATACATGCTGTAGATGCAGTGTTTTACTATAAAATGTGCGTAGTGAAAGCTTAGATTCTAGGCTTAAGACCTTGTTGGTTCCACTCTTCAAAATGTCCTCTCCTTGCTCAGGGTGGAGAAGATTTGACTGCCTGGGACCAGTGGGATGACCAGCAACAGCAGCAGTACAACGAGCGTGTGAGGTCTGTGGAGGAATATCGTCAACGGCAACTGTTGCAACAGCAACAATCCCAAGAGGAGATGCCGGAACCGGACTACTTTCAAGACATGATCCCAGATTATAAAAAGCAGAAAAAGGTGCCATTACTGATAAAAGAGTATAATTTATTGTATGAATAAAAATATCTGAGTTAGTCTATCAGTGAGTATGTTCTTTGGTGTTTTTGTTTGTATGTTTCCGATTTCTTTGCCCATAAAAGGAAGGTCAGTAGGTCAGAATTCTTTTTTTAGGTATAGTTATGTAAGAATATCATTTTCACAATTGAAACTGTTGTCATTTTGTCTTTGCCAATCTTATCAAGAGTGCTCAATAAAATCATACATTTCTGCAATAAAAAATATAAAAAGATATACCCAAATAAAAAAAGAGGTAAACATGTAAAAAAAGGCCTGGCACAATATGATGAGGGTCAGTCTGGAAAACGCAAACAAACGGAACATAACACTTTGAAGTAAAGTTCGCTAAAGATTTTGTGTTTTATGCAATATGATGGTCAACATTCACAAACTGTTCTTTGATTCAAATTGCTGAATTATTGAAAAATTATGTTTGAGTTAGTGGAGCATCAGTTTATCATTGCATCTTCTTTGTCAGGTATTAATCAAGAAGAGAGAGGAAAACAGTGTGAATACAGGATCAATATCCAGCAAACTGGCCATGTCAACAGATGTTCCTTTAATGCAGGTAGGAATTTCTCATTTGATAAAACTTGAAGTAGGCCTCACTAAAAGAGAAAATGTTTGGTATACTGCTTAAATTATGCCATGTTTAACATTTTAACAGTCTATATTTTTTCCCCATATAATGTGGTTGGTGCTTGGGCCTTCTGAATTAGAAGTACGAGTCACTTTGATTGGATATTGCAAAAACAAGGACAAGAAAAAAGTCCATGGACACTAAATTCTGTTTGCAAAATTAGGTAGGATAAAAAGTTTGTTAAAACATTCAGAGGGGCAGCCCTGTTGTTAAGGAGCATTATTTTAAATTGAATTTTATTTTTCAAATGTTACTGCATTCAATAGCTCATGAAAGGCTTCATTAGCTTGTCAGTTTTTAAAATGAAACAGGCTGTTGTGTGCAAAACTACAATATTTTGCCCTTACTCAAATATTGTTCAAGATGAACAGACTGAATACGATACCATTAATTGACAGTAAGACCTATGACTCTGACACAAATAACAGGACTAGTCAGAAAAATCAGACTTTTTTTTTTATAAACAAACATGAATTCTTTACGCTAGTGCTTGTCATCAACAATTTTAAACAAGACTGGCTGTATAAAATTCTGAATTAGTCCAAGCCTGGATAGCATTTTAAAAGTGAAGGGCTTAGGGCTTGTGCTAAATTGGCCACTGATATACAAAGTAATGCCCACCACTTTTGCCAACTGAGATTAACCGACAAGCCCAAGCATCCAATTTTTGTGTTCTTTTCATACAAAATGAATTTTTGTTGCAGTCATCAGAGCTGGCCAGCTGGGAGGAGCAGGACAATGCTTGGGATGAGGACAATGATACCGAGCTAGGCTGGGAGGCTGACAATGTGATCCGGGAGAAACGGAAACAGGACAGACAACAGCGGCAATTAGAGAACCAGAAGCGAAACAGGGAGCGGGAACAGCAGAGGCAGGCAAAATCACATTCCAATTTAGCGGCTGTGAGACTATCGTGATAAAGGCTTGAAGTGGTGAAATCTCGGTTAAATGTGCATCTACATGACTGTATGCTGAGATTGTATGATTTATATAATTTATAATGTTGAGTGTAGGATAAAATAAGTAATTTTGTATAAAGAAGATAATTATGTGCTGGGTAAAGGGGCAGTAAATGTGTTGTATGGTAGGTTATCAAATCATTGTCCATTTACATTTTTTGTACAGATTGTTGGTCATTAACATGATTACATTTATTTATATTGTGTGCAGTCATGATGAACCTGTATATACATTATATGTTATGCAATCTTAGAAAACAAGGTCACAGGCGAGATTGATGTTACAAGAGAAATCACGTCTTTTAATACACTGATTTTGAAGTGTGACATTGGCTTTCTTTTACTGTATCATTGTTAATTGACAGTAAAAAACCCCAACACAATCGCATTTAAAAATTCAGAGTGTTGAAAAGAAACATGTTTTCTCACATCACAGTGTGGCTGGGTTTTCACGGATTGTGATATTCTGAAAAGTTTGTCAAAACTGAAAATGTGTTTATCTGGACACATTTTAGATTCTTACTATTGTGTTTACCTTTTTGGCATCGTTTTACATGTTCTTTACAATGGTACTATGTAAGCATCAAAGTAAGAATGTTTTTTATTTATGTGTATTGAAACTATGGATGTTTTCCATACAATGGACACTTCTGTACATGCTGTGGGATGTTATGATGACTAGCAAGTCAATATGTTTCATTCAATTATATGGTATTTATATGTTATTCTTGATCATTATTATCTACATGAATACATATATGTTTATGTTTAAAACATGCCCTTTCCGTTAAACATATTTGTGTAGACATATTCGAGATCAGTTTACCTCAGGATTAGTTATGTGGTAATAAAAATATAATAGCTTTCTTGATAACATGATACAAGTATGTGAGTGTGGTTTATAGATAGGTCAAACATTTGTTTAAGTTGTTGTACAATGAACATCATTTGATTAACAAATTAAAAATATTAGGGCAATTTGTAAATAAAGAACTCTGTTTGACTTAAAATAATGGCTAAAATCCGTGATTTTACTTCTTATAATTGGGCCTTTATGTTTCTGAAACTTAACTTCAGTCAATATGCGCTCTATGTACCGAAATCAGATCAGACACGCTTGACATATTGTCTGACATCTTTTAAGTCTACGCAGGACATTTTCGTGTTACCTAGGTTATTTTTCAGTAAACATACAAATTAAATTATATTATAAATTATTATATAATATAAATGTATAATAGGATATGACTTCAACACTTTTTTTTATTGACATACAAAATTTAACTGTGTATTACACTGCTGCAGTTCTGTAGTAAAATTTTGGTACCGTCTTAAACAGACAATTAATTTCTTTAAAACAAAAGTGGTTTATTTAACTAATATATTTTAACATATATTCATTATCTTGACCTGATATCTATGAGTGTCAGAGTTTTAAATGGATTTGACAATGCTTGTTAAAGATGCAGATCACCTCAAAATGGCGTCTTTTGAGGAAATATCGGGAAGCCGCATTTTAGGCTGATCTGTGCGGGTAGGCACACCACACAGATATGGAATATAAACATTCAGTGAAATGACATTTATAAAAAGGCTTTATACACAGTTAATAGTACACATATCAGTTTTACCCTGACTAAATCATCGGGCAATTCTGTCCTCCATTCTTTGAACATAGGACAGACAGTTTTAACATATACCAGCAATGTCCAACGTGTTTTCCAGTTCACTGATGTGCTTCACATGCTACTAGAAGTAAGAATTAGAAGCGCCTTTTGGTCCAGGTGATTTTCATTTTACTTCAAAAGTCGTAGGAAATTTTGTTTATGTCTTAAATTTGGCATGACTTAACATGATGTCGCCTTTAACTAACGTAATGCAGGGATTGTGATTTTTAGCGATAAGCATCGATATTTAACATTTGATCAAAGATAAAACCAGACACAACATGATAATTATGTGTATGACCCCACAATTCAAATACTTTAAAACTGCATTTTTAACATGAAATGAATTTACTGGTATGACAAATGCAACTGTGAACCTAAGAAAGTTTTTTGAGTGAGAGATGTTGTCCTTGAAGGTTTGGTAAACAAATATCATATGATGATCACCAAGGATGATGAAGTTCAGGATAAATCCTGAAGTCAGGATTGAGTTGTATAAATTTGGCCTAAACCCAATATACTCAAAATAATTAGGATTTTCAGTTACTTATCATTGTTATATATGTGCATGCATGTGCATGTATATTCCTAGTGCTCTTCTGTTGTTGATTCGTTACAGATTAACATTATTTCAAACAAAAGTTAATTTCTTATTGTGTTCAATAAAGCGGTATTGACCACATGTGTAATATCGCACATTTGTGGTTGATATTGTAAATGTTTTTTGTTGTCATAACATTCTGGTCAACTACTTGAATAAACAACAAAAGATATGTTCTTGTCCTTTTTATGTGCTCTTTTCAAACATATGTCCACATTTATTTCTAAAAGGTACATGCATGCATCTTACGTGGGCATCTGTTGCTAGCACATAAGTACAAATACAATCTAGAGCTATCACTGAATGTGATAAATACCCTGTCAATAACACCTCGTAGTGAGTGATAAAAGCTACATGATTGATCGACGAGACGGCATGAATAAGATAATAATGGTCCTTATGTTTCTATTTTACAGTCTACGTCCATACCTCGAAAACATATTTTGTTATGGAGAGAAATATAAAAAAATGAGTATAACAAATAATCAAAGGGCAATAACTTAAAAATAGCATGCACAAAAAATGTCTTGTACAGCACTTCACCTCAACACAGTCAATATGTGTGCCATACATGTTTGAAGTCAATACCTCAAAGCATAAGAAGTAATAGAGAAAGTAGAATCACGACGAACGGACAGGCAGATGGACGGGACAAGTTGATTCCACCACGTGGTTGGGGTATAATCATGTTCTTGTTCCCTGACAGTTTTAAGTCCTGGCCTCAATATTACAAAAATCTCAATCTCAATTCATTTTACTACATCAGACCATAGTATGATTAAAAATCTTTTATGTTTTTACTCTTTCTAAAAGCCAATTTTCTTCTGGAATGTGTCTGTCGATATTTCAAAGGCAATGCATTCTAGAGAAAAACATGTACTTGGGTAATTGCTCTTTTGATATCAGGTTTTAAATGAGATGAAATTGAGAGTATTTTGGATGATATTGTAGTCCAGACCCGTATTTGTTTTCATGTAAACCCTGTTATTATATTAATTGTACAAGGAAAAACGGTTTACATCTATTGCGTTGCTTTCGTTGCAGCATGAATGTCAACATGTGTATGTATGATAACAATACAACAATATAATTTCAAAAATTCTTTATATTTGTATTTACAACTTTGCCTCTACTTTGTCAGCATGCTGCAAGAACCCACAGCATTAGTTTTGTGTAGCCTGATTAATTATTGCTGCAGCTAACTTGACTGATTATTTGTATAGCCTCATTACTGCTTCAAGGCAAACTAATATAATATAATATATATAATGTAATATAAATGATTTGATTATTGCTTAGAAAACCAATGCACACTTCAAAGATGAGGTAACGTAAAAAAAACAAAGGCATAAAAAGCAAAAAAAAAATGCCAGGTAATCTTGCAAACATAGGGTGTATGATTTCTTCTGTTATTTTCAATGCATGCGCTCAATACAACTGGAGCAAAGAGCAAGTCATTTAAAAGGAAAAAACGGGTGTGATTCAGGCTGATAGCAACATTGGTTTACATGACAACATAGATTTAAATGCAAGTCTTCAAGAATTTGATTGGAAGCTAGAAGCTTAAAAGGACCTGTTGGTTGTAAATATATAATGTTGACAATTAAGTTTTCAGTGTAAAATAAGTTTAAAAATATATATTCTATTTTTAAAAGAGTTTTGATTCGAAAAATATCTGGAAACTTTTAAAAACATGGCAATATTGGTAGGTATTCGCTAAAAGCCCTTTAAGGCAATGTAAAAATTACATACAAAGCACACTTCCTTTTGCGAAGTATAAAACTTTATAGTCAAGATTGGACGGATTTTCAGTAGTTTGATTTCACAGTTCTAACATGTATTTTGATATAACACGCTATCCTTCTCCCGTGCCATAACCACCATATGATCGTGGAGGATATGCTGGGTTAGTTGGTGCCGTTGGTCCCCCATGCGCGTTACCGGAACTCATATCATTTGGATTGTTCATGGACGGTGGGGCGTATGCGGGCTGGGTGCCTGCGGTGTAAGGCGGGGGTGCGACGCTACCCGGTGTGGAGTAGATGTTTTGTGGCGGATACGCGGCATATTGGTAGGCCGGCGGCGCCGCTGTAAATAAATAATGCTTGTTAGGATTTTGAACTTCTTAACCAGTATCATTTTAAATTTATTTATTGTGAAACAAGTTATTACAACATTATATTATTCCCTTTCGTTGGCACGATTTTATGCGGTAGTGTGATCTTGTGGGGGAACACGGGTTACCCGGAGGAAAACCACTTATCCGACTTGGTGGCCACTACCAATATATACCATTGCATAAAAGGTAGGCTTAGTCCTTTTATGTTATTTATTCAGTAAATTACATCCGCTAAAATCACAAAATCATCAAATAAACTCGGGCATTTTGTAAACTTATAATTGCGTCGTCTGCCAATAACAACGACTAATGGAAATGGCCATACATGTTGTCGAATTAAACCAAAACCATGCATATACCACCAGGTCCCAATGTCTGGAGACATATATGAAGTCTCTTGTAACTGGATAAGTAAAGGTCACTAGTTTTGGTTTGGTATAATTTGAGCAATATTTACTGTTTTAAGAGATTTTGGACTGTAAAAGGGTATTATTTTATGAGTATCACGATGAACTAATTTTGTTTTAGTAAAATCACGGACCTATAAACCATGGGTTATAGGTCCGTGGTAAAATCCATATTAACTAAGAAATTTGGCTAAGAAATAAAAGCTATTTCAGCCTGTAAGATTAAGAACTTTTGAAAATTGGGCAGTATCAAAGCTCTTTTGGTCTACTCACACGTATAGACGAATGTATTGTTCTGTGGGTAGGGGGTGGCATGGGCACAACCAGTTCCGGCCGGATGGACGACAGAGCCGATGCGACCCCGCTTCTTCATCTGCTGACAGCAAATCACCAGAAATATCACCACTGCGATAAACCCCACACAGGCGAACCCGATCCCCAGGATGACCCCGACAGACCTGTCAACAGAAATCTGCGACCATGAGCTAGTTTCAATAAAGGATTTACAGGCCACCTTATCACCAAGCGTTCCACCAAATATCATAAGATCAAACATTTCAATTAAATACGAATGTCACAAAACGAATTGTTTTTCTTTTACAAACTTCGAAAAATCTGTTATCAATAAAGCTATTAGTTTCAAAATGCAGTCGAACCCCGTTGGCTCGAAGTCCCAGGGAGTGGCGAAATTTTCGACTAAAATAGACTGAATCAATTTTGAAACGGCACCAATTCGACGAGTAAATATTTTGTTGTTGTTTTCGCACAGACTCAATTCTACATAATTTGTGTACCTAACCTTAGCAGCATGGATTTCATATTTGTATTAACATGTTTAAAAGTCGCCGAGTAAATTAAATGAATCTGCTCGGGCAATATTTCAAGTACTTCAAGTAGATATTTAGTAAGTTTTACAATTTGAATTGCAATTTATACCGTTGCGTGATCAATAAACTCATTAAACTGGGGTGGTATTCAATATTCAACTTAAGTCAATCTTAAGGTCATACATCATTGACTTCATTCACTGTATTGGTCCGTTATTTATATCACGCGATCCGATTAGCTACATCGTTCTTAGATCCAATTAAGACCAGTATTGAATACTAACCCTGCCCAAAAAAATCTATTCGTTTTGAAACAGGTAATGAAACAACTACTGTGTTGATAGGACGGCTGTGGTATTGTTCCGTTGTATAAACGGTCTAAAAAATACGCGTCCAGTTCGATTCCCTGATTTGCTTGTTTGCGGTGGATGTTCGAATAGGGATGCATAGTCATGGATGCATTTCGACTATTTCTAATTAAGAACATTTAATGGTAGACGCACCAGTGGAAGCAGCATATCTCGTCATCATCGCCGTAGTCTCGACAACAGCCGCTCTCGCAGTAGATTTGCCGAAAGGTGTAGTAATCCTCGTGCAGGAAATAGCAAAATTGACCCGCCCGGCACACGTCTGCGGAAACCAATCGTTAATCAAATTATTAATCTATACTACTTGATTGTATCTCGACTGGAAGACAGCTGTAAGTTTATATGAGTCACTCTCGAGTCCAGTTCCATGGTAGAAACCAGTACCAGTCTCAAGTCTGAGGACCTGTATTGCTCAAACCCACAACCTAATGGACGAAAGGCGGACTGACAACTTTACCACTAGACCGCTACACGGTATAAATGCTTGTACAGTAGTGTGCAGGACACTCGACGTTATATGCCCTAAGATAGACTTGTAATAAATAATAATAACAATAATAATAATAATAATAATAGCAATAATAATAATAATAATAATAATAATAATAATAATAATAATAATAATAATAATAATAATAATAATATGCTAGGGCTGTTACTACAACCACTACTACTACTACTACTACTACTACTACTACTACTACAACTACAACTACAACTACTACTACTACTACTACTACTACTACTACTACTTATAATAATAATAATAATAATAATAATAAAAATACTACTAATAATAATAATAATAATAATAAAAAATAAAAATAAAAAAATAAAAAAATAAAAAAAAAAAAAATAAAAAAAAAAATATTATATGAGTGCAATGGTTATGTGGTTTACATTGCATGCTAGAATACATTTACATCCCACCTGTTATCAAAGTCAATATAACAACTTCCAGATACCAAACCACTCTCTGACAGCTCATATCTGGATGTTTACACGGTGTATCCCTGGAACGCAATCGATCTCAGAAATAAATGAATAATTGATACATTAAATGGCATCCTTTGTTAAACATATATAAATATGTTGCATTTAAACAGTAAAATGAATTTGTTTATGTCCGTTTAGTCGATTGAAAAACATGTTTCAAATCCCTCACCACAGAGATACCTAGCTAACACTTGAAAATCAGTCTACCTCCTATGTACGTTATAAATTTCTCGGTTCTTATTTATTTTGTCAGCAATGACATCATTTATAATGAAATATACGTACAATGATAATTAACTTACTAAGAAGATTATTATTCCAATTTTATACAACGAAATCATGGCTGTTACGGGTAAGAAAGCTGATTAGTATCGTTCATTTCCCGGTAAATCAATAACACCCTTACTAGAGACGGGACAATATTGCTGGATCGATACCCGTTGCTATATATATAACACTTCATTTTAAAGCTATTTATCCGGAATGAATTAATGTCACCAAGCCAGCAGAAAAAAAAATGTTTCTAGAACCCAGGGGCCCGTTTCATAAAAAATATATTTTAAAACTATTCATACGGAATGAATAAATGTCACAAGGCCAGCAGAAAAAAATGTTTCTAGAACCCAGGGGCCCGTTTCATAAAAAAATGCGATGCGATAGTACTCGCTCACCAATTTTATGTTGGCAAAAGAATTTTAATTACCTTAATAATAATAATAATAATAATAATAATAATAATAATAACTTTATTTAACGAAGGTTACATACTAAGTGTACAACCATTACAGACATACTACTTATGCGGGGAAAACGCATCAATAATCTTGTTCGAAAAAGAGTACAGTCTAAAGACAATATAGTTACACCAATATATTGCACACCATTTTAAAGGTAATTGACTCTTCTTTCCATGTCACTTATTTAGAAATGGATTGTTTATATGTTGATTGAGAAATTTGCATAAAACTGGACTCTATCGTGAAATCGGGTAAGTTTGAGTTACATACCTTGTTTCTTTTTTGTATATCAAAGACACTAAATATCTTCAGATGTGTTGTTTATCTCATTGTTTGTACCCAAAATGGTTTTAAACAACATTTAAGTGACAAACAATGGTTCAGATGCCTGTGGGAATGTTCAGGACGTATTATATAAATAGTCTATAAATGGCCCAAAGCATTACAAACATTTATTTACGCACCAATACATATTCCTAGATTAATACTTTTTAGGGTTTATAAATTTCTTCATCACAAATTAGATAAAACGCACTTGCTGTATAAACGATAGGAAAACGAAAGAACCATTGCTTAAACGAGCTGTTCAAACAATTTATCACCAGCTAGTCAACATTCTCATAGCTCATTTTCAACAACAAATCGCGCATCCACTACCGCAACCAACAACCAAACATTGCCTTAATGCCAGTAAACATTAAATTTTGACCCCGTTGAATATTGCCCCAGGGGTCATTTTCAGGGATATTTTTTTACGTTGAAAAATGACCTTGACCGTTAATTAATGACACTTGGTCAAGTGAAAAGTTGACTCTCGTTCAAAACTGATCAAGGCAAGTTTTTATCTTAAACTAACTCTATTCTATGGTCATACTTGGTTTGATGTTTTAATTGAATATATATGTAGGTTACCGGGGTATTTATATCAGGAAATCCGATAAGCTACATCCATCTTAGATCGAAATTAAGAACAATATTGAGAACCATCCCAACTGTAGTCGTGTCCTTTTTAAACATTGAAAACTAACCCATTGTCGCATACAATTTACCTTTTTGGATTGTAAGTTATATGCCATTAACTGAAAATACGTAATGTTTTTCATTCAATAGTTATATCTTTCCTGATAATAGTCCCTAAATATGCTTTTTTAATATAGTAATAGCGATATTACTATATTTTTTGCTGTAGCTGAATTATGAATAGATAAATAAAAAGCATGCAGTTTTAAACATTACTCTTTGATAACTTGAATTATCGTGACCGCAAACATTGCTGCTGTGTATTGTATTTGTTCAGCAATTGTAAGATTGAATCAGTCTATTGTTCGACTAAAATAACTACTGCCCACATACAATAGTGCCTCACAATGTAAAAACGATTCTTTTATGAATACGAATACCTGGTACCATAGCTTGACTTCATGGAACACATCAACAAAGAGGAACTGAATTTAAATTTTCATAATTTTTCATATTTCTGCTTCCACTATTAACATTATTTCTACTACATCTGTGTGTAATACACTTATCTTCAGACCGGGAGGGGGGGTGGGGGTGAAAATAATATACCTGAGGGGTCATCTTTTCTTCGCACCTTAAAGGCTCTTTGACAACAATTTTGGCTTAATTATTGTTTATTGTATTCAGTATTCAAATTTATTACTTTGTCGTTTAAGTTAACTCACCAAGTGCTATACGGGGTAAATGTCTTTCGGTAGCCAAATTCAACTTTAAGTCGTACGGAGTGATATAGTATATATTTATATGACTATACCCCCACAGAGCTATTAAAAAGTGTCTTCTTACGGTTGTACAAGTCTGTTGTACTGTATCTATTACATAATTTTGATATTTTGATATCTGTACATACACGGCTGGCTGTCAAATACTGCAAAAAGTACCATGATTTTCGGTATGCATTTCTTCTTAATAAGTGGTATGAAGTAAACATTACAATTGAATGATAACGCTGGATTAGGCTCCTTATAGAAGTCATTCGCAAAGAAAACTCGTAATTGCTTTAAAACCATTATTCAATTATGGAAATCATGATTTCCTCTAATTATTACATGTCAATGTATATTTTCATTAAGAGCTCCTCGGCCATTTTTGTCAAAAATAACCTCGGATGTTTGTCGGTACATCAGCAAAAGTAGTTCGTAAAATTTGGAATCATATCATTATTTAAATTTAGTGTTTTAACTTGTATTGTTGATTTGTGTTTAAAGTGGTTGTCAGTGAAGTATATTATTGCAAACATAATTAAGATTCCCAAGAGTTGGGTCATTAAGTTTAACTGCTAAATTAAATAAGTACGCGATCCGCTTGCAGCGGACTTAAAAAAGACCCGATTTCTAACATTATAAACCGTCTATATACATCCGAGATTGTTTTCGATGAAAATAGCCGAGGAGTTCCGGATGTATATTTTTTCTTTCTTTATGACATAGAGCGGCGAAGTATGGCCAATGAAGCCAAAGATACAGACGATTGGGAGAAATATGGAGCCAGACCGAAGAAAAGATTTTCACAAGAATTTCAGCGGAATGAATCAAATCACCCAGAAACATCATCTATTGATCATTCAGCAAACTCAGGGGACAAATATATGTTGTATGATAATGATGAGCTAACGTGTGCTTTTCCAGACAAAACGGAATTAAGTCTGGAAGATTCTGAGAAATCTGCCATTGACGGATACCAATCGCATGTGTCGTATATGGACAATGCTGATAGTGCAGTAACAAATTTGTTCCATAACATCTCTGAAGATCAAGCAAACGTGTATGTTAGAAATAAAAATAAAAATGAGGAATATTTAAATGTGACAACACTACACTACTCACAGGTACATATAGAAAAACACATCAGAGACATTAATGATAAGCAAGACCAGGAATTAAACGTCGTCGCACGATGGGTAACTGACTTAAACCAAGATAACAAAGAAAAGATGAAGCGGATGGAACAAACTACCCACACATGTTTGCAAGTACTCGAAGATTCCTTTGAAAATAACACTGATGCTTTCAAACAGGAACTGCGTGTACATTTCCAGAAAAGTGTAGGACATTTTCAAGAACAGCTCGAAGAAACATCCCAACGATTGATGCAGCAAATGCGTCATGAGATTCACAGACAAACAGATGATACAGAATTTCTGCGTACATTTTGTGGTATGTATGTTTATATCAAAGACATAAGGTATATATCATGAATTTCTTAAGATGATTACTTCTATACTTTTCCCATGAATGAAATTCTTATCTCATCGAACATTTGTATGTTTTAATGATGCAAATATATTCTTTCTAAATGTTTAAAGCTGACGTGGTTGAACTGAGCATCGAACGCTACAATAGCCTGCCATTTTCGCCTATCGGAAAAGAAAAGACGGTGCATTTTTTTGAACTTTATGTAATTCCTAGTTTATTTCGAAAGATATCACTTTCCAACAGAAACCAGGAAAAGAGAAAGGAAAGTGAGAAATTGAAGACTTTGCAAGAGATTTTCGAAATGAGTTCCACGAAAACAAAAAAAGTATTTATCAGTGGAAAATCGGGATATGGCAAATCTTCCTTCTGTCAATTTCTCCTTTTGTCTTGGTGTTTGGAACAGCCTCATACAGGGGTTGATGAAATGGATAGCCCACTTCTTGAATTGAAACGTGCGGCCGAAACCCGACAGGACTTAACCCAATTTTCCGTCGCGTCATATCTGAAAGATCGCTTCGAAGTAGTGTTTCTTGTAAATATCAGAAGTTTGCAAAGGCCTGTTTGTTATATAGAAGAAATGATAACGATTCAGGTTACTGAAAGACTAAGCGAAGTATATTCAGAGGAGTTTTTTGAAAAGGTAATGCGATATCATACAACGTTAGTAATTGTCGATGGTCTTGATGAATGGTCCCACGATCCATCTTGCAAAGAAGACCATGCGTTACCACAAACGCGAAAAATTCGAAGAAACTGCACGGTATTGTTTACTTCAAAGCCCTGGAAACTGAGAGAGTTGAACGTTTACGAGAATGAAGCTAATATCATTGATTTGGAAGGTCTTTGTGTTGCAGCAAATGAAAGTCTCGTTAGTAATTTCACAACGTGCCTGAACTATAGATACAGAAGAAATAAAAATTATAAAAACTTTAACTTTTTTGGAAGGTTCAGCACAAAAACTGTTCCAGCATTTCAGAGGCCAAAGAGTGTTTTCTGTTCCAATCATTCTTTCATACCTGATTTGCATCTGGCATGACAATGATGAGAATACGGATTTGTTAAGTATTTTAAAGTCCAGAAGTGAGGTGTATTGCAAAATCATAAAACTAATGATTGTGCGTTCACAATGCACCGATTGCAACCTTTCACCGGATTTTGAGACCTGTTTACCAGAATGTTTTCGTAAAGCCAATTGTTGGTTCTGCAATGATTGTCAGAAGATAATTGCCGCGCTTGGGGAACTATCCTTTAACTCTTATGCTATTGAAGGACAGAAGTTATTAATCAATACCCAAACCGTACACAGATACCTTTCACACAAACAAAAAGAAGTTGTTCTGAAAATAGGGTTTTTGACTGGGACATCAGAACCACTAAAGGCCGTGGAAAACGACGAACTGTTCTGTTTCGAACACGATTCATTGAAGGAAATGTTCTGTGCGGTCTTTTTATCTTCCGTCAGCGAAAAGATATGGCAAGAATGCTTACACACAATTGAAGATTCTATTGATAGAAACGATATGGCATTTACTCTTTCAGATGCGTTCGTGTTTTTGTGCACAATGCATTTTGAAAGAGCTTGTGAACTATCCATATTGATATCCACATGTAAGGTATGGGACCTTCCGGATGAAGCTACGGTTGAAAATGTTTTCAAAAAAAGAGCCATGGTCGCATCGATTCAGGAAATCGTTCTCAAAGGATACGAGGAGGCATTTGGTGGAAACGAAGATCAATTCAAGATCCAATTTCGGCACGTGAGCATACGATCGATAGGTGGAGTGAAATAAGAGAAAACATGGGAAAATTTATATCGATTTACAACGCGATGAATTGTGATACAGATATCAACGATGTTCTCCGGCGGAATGATTCGTCCCTGAAACATCTGCTTTTTGACAACGCCTGTGTTTTAAAAGCGAAATCGTTAGATAAGTTGCAAAATCTTACACATCTGTTCATTATTAGGTGTACCGTGTCAGAGAAACTTTGCTTTGCGAGACCAAACTCAGTTCGTGTTCTTTGTTTAATGGATGCCCAATGCAATGATGGGGTTGACTTTTCAGGGGGATTGAATTTACGCACTGTTATAGTAGAACTCACTGATTTAGAAACAGGCATTGATCTGTCAATGGCCAGAAGATTGCGGAGACTTGAGGTAACAAAGTCCAACTGTAACCGAATCCACGTGAGACCAGACGTCTTGTCAAGTTGCTCAATCGTTGGAAAATTAACCTCCAAAAAGACAGATTTGCATATTCAATCAGGGTTAAAAAAAATTGAAGGTATAAAGCTAACAAATGTTGCAGTGAATGGCGAGATAAACTTTGCGACGTGTGAAAACCTACGCGAAGTATATTTTTCCAATATTGACTTGCCTCATCTCCTTCTTGAAAACAAAGATCACGTTTTGGATGTTACCCTGGAAAACGTTAATGTAATGGGACGCATTAAACTTACCAAGTGCTTGAACATGTCTTCGTTAAGTATTTCAGGGGCATCTAATTTAAGAAACATCATTGTACAAGAATGTCCAAAGCTTTTGGAGGTCAGTATTTACAAGACAAATATAAAAGAATCTTTAGATTTATCAGATTGTCCAGGAATTAAAATACTCAAACTGCATTGTGTCAAGATCCGTAGTGAACTTGACATGTCCAGATGTTCAGTCATCAAACGTTTGGATGTATGTGGGTGTAAAATTAACCGAATTCTTTGTGCAACCAATTTGTTTGATGTCAAGTCAGTGTGTCTTAGAGATTCAAATCATGAGATATATGCGCCTTTTTTAGAAGCCATAACATACTCTGACATATCCGACTTGAAGGTAGAAGGATTGGATAAGAAATTAACTAATCAGCTTATGAATGCAATACTAAATATGCCGACTTTAAGAAAGTTGGAGCTAGCAGCTGTAGAACTAGGTCAGCTCTCTGATGATGTAAGACAAAAGCTGAAAAAGTTACAGAAAATTGAGTTTAATAATATGACTTTTGAAAGGGATACATATTTGTGGATAATGGAAGATTTAGCTCGCAAAATTCCTGGCGATGATTTTATAATGGACGATTGCACAGTCAAGGAAGTCCGCAATAAAAGAACTGAACAGAACAGAACAGAACATAATTTTATTAGACGTACACCATCACAGTACATAGTCAAATAATATCAAACACATTTACAAATATGAATTCAACAAGTCACATAATACAGAATCGATGTAGGTTGAATACAAATAGAAATCAAAGGTAGCAATAAAAGAGAAACATGGATATATTCCAATCCAAAGTTTGTGCAAATGAAAACAACACCGATTACCTGAAGAAACAAATTGCGAACAATTCGTATCGTCACAGAGGTATTAATTTTACTGTTCACATTCATATTGAAATGAATGATAGGTTAACAATGTGGTGATTTTGAAAAAAGGCTGCCAGCAAAAAACAAAACACCATCAGTTGCCGATATAAGTAAATTATAGGAACACAGGCAAAACCACATTTACCTGGTATTTAAACTGCAGTATTGGCCAGTCAAGCTATCCAAATCAAGCTGAAAGATATACTTGGTTAAGGTAACCGTGACCCTGAATGTGTGATATTTGATAGAGCTCATTTACATGTAACATTAGCAAAGCAGTCATATTTGCGTTATTGTTCGGAATCAACTTGATTGCTAAATGGCAGTTGTTCACTTATGAACTAGATTCATATATGTATATAAGATTTGTAATCGTGGTCTCATAATTGTGATATAGGTACAGATGGTGACTTGTTCTCAATATATGATTGATGTATTTATTATCAACGCATAAACTGTTTGTATATATTTTGATTAGTTTTACAATTTATGCCATTTCTACATGTATTTTTGTACCAGTGAGCAAAAGTGTTGACAGTTTGTTTAACCAAATCATGTTTTTAAAACTATATTGAAGTAGTATTGTTAGACCATGAAACATGAAATAAAGTATGCAATATTTCCTCCGTTTTTTTTGCACAGGGTTGTTTTCAACTACTAGTATATAAATTGCAAGCTATGTTTCCAATAACCGAGCTAGATTTGACAAAGCAAGAAGCATTCATTTAATTTGTTAAACTTAAATAAAGATAATATTCAATTAGCATCCCTGCGCCCTAAAAGGAATGAACAGCGAAACGTAAACAAAGAATAACTATCCACTCAAAGCGCATCACGTGACACAATGATTTCAATGATCACAGTTTCCCCGCCTAAAACATCCCGTAATAGCCCACGTGGGAATGACAGCACCTTATTAACACACACATGAACGTCAATCATACTGGTGAAAACCCGTATAAAACCCTGTCTATGCAGCGCTATCAGCGCTTTGATTAACGACTGCCACAGAAACAACTCATCATTTATGTCGTGGCCTATCCAAACGTGTTCATGTAAGGCCAAAATTTCTAGGTAGGGTAGGTAGGGATTTTTTTTTATTATTATTATTTTCAAAATCTGTCGTAAGTTCAGAGTGTTTTCTTGCACATGGCAGTCTTTCCTACATTACTGTCATTGCCTGACTTTGTTTTATCATATAAACAATGATTCTGATTAAAATATGCATTTATCCGCCCTTCGTAACTCTCTATTCGCTAACGAATATTTTTTTTGCTCAGAAACGGAAAAAAATAGTTAGGGTCGGTGCATTTTTATAGGTAGGGTCGGGTTACCCGAAACAGACATATTGTTTAGGCCTAATTGATAACGAGTATAATAGAAATTGAGTAATAAAATCGCGAATGCCGAGTGTTTGGATAAGTGTGGGCGTGGTTTGGAATTAAACTGAAGCAAATTCAATTTTTGATCCTCTGACCCCGCCCCTATCGATTCAGTCGCAGCGCTATCAGCGCTTTGATTAACGACTGCCACAGAAACAACTCATCATTTATGTCGTGGCCTATCCAAACGTGTTCATGTAAGGCCAAAATTTCTAGGTAGGGTAGGTAGGGATTTTTTTTTATTATTATTATTTTCAAAATCTGTCGTAAGTTCAGAGTGTTTTCTTGCACATGGCAGTCTTTCCTACATTACTGTCATTGCCTGACTTTGTTTTATCATATAAACAATGATTCTGATTAAAATATGCATTTATCCGCCCTTCGTAACTCTCTATTCGCTAACGAATATTTTTTTTTGCTCAGAAACGGAAAAAAATAGTTAGGGTCGGTGCATTTTTATAGGTAGGGTCGGGTTACCCGAAACAGACATATTTTTTAGGCCTAATTGATAACGAGTATAATAGAAATTGAGTAATAAAATCGCGAATGCCGAGTGTTTGGATAAGTGTGGGCGTGGTTTGGAATTAAACTGAAGCAAATTCAATTTTTGATCCTCTGACCCCGCCCCTATCGATTCAGTCTGTGTGTTGTCGAGGGATATTTTACTTGCAAATCAAACCGCCCAGCCACTTTCTTCGTAAGTCAGACCGCAGAATTTTGTGAAAAAAAAACACAAGAATATTTTGAGACTTGAGCCTCAAACATAGACTTATGATATTAGTGAATATTGGCCCTAGACAAGGCATAACGCGAGATCGACGATACCGAGCTCGTGCTGGAGACTGATAACGTGATCCGGGGGAAACGGAAACAGGACTGACAAAAGTGGCAACTAGAGACTCAGAAGCGCAACAAGGAACATGAACAGCAGGGAAAAAATTACCCATTTCAATTTAACGACAGTGATACTATGATAAAGGCTTCAACTGGTGGAATCTAGCTTGAATGCCCATATATGCTTAGATTGAAATGTTGATTTCAATTATCGGTTCATGTCTCATCATGTGTTTATATATCATTACTCATTTTAAATATTCAGCATCTGTGCTTCGATTGAAAGTCTGAACTCAATTACATATCTATGTATTAAAAGAGAAAGGAATGGGTCATTTGTTTAACAGTTTGATGTGCTGGGTAAAGGGGGCCAGGGAATATACCATGATATAATTAAAGAGCATTTACATTTTTGTAATTTACATGTTGACACTTGTTTTGAACATATGTATTCGCATTGTCAGTATTTACTTTTGCCTTACAGCTGTACCGTGCAAGCAAAGTTAAAAATGAATATTGATTGTTTTGTATTAAAATTGGATGTTTTTAAAATATTAACATGCTGTGTGACCTTATGATGTTTGGTTTGAGAAAATATCTAATTTATTCACAAGTTACTCAAATAAAAAGTTGCAATCTTGAATGTCAAACAGCACTTTCCACATATTAACTCGTGTATGAATATATGTTTCACAAAATGTTTTCTGTATATAAACATTCTAGATTTTCCTTTTATGGCTAATATTTCACTACTACTATTTAACTATCATTCATCTTGTGTTCACATTTTATTATTATAATTCTCGTTCATTTTACCTGTTTGCTCCAAAATGGGGTGTATGCTATATGCGTAATTGCTTTTTAAAGCTGCACTCTCACAGAATTACCATTTTTAACAACTTTTTTTTTTTTTTTTTGTCTTGGAAAGAGCAATATTTTGCGTAAATATCTGCAAACCAATGATATAAGATTGCTGAGAAAAATCAGACCGAAGATATTCATATTTCCGTCCGAAAATTAATGTTTAATAACCGTTACTAATTGTTTAAGAAAAATGCATAAAACATCAATTTTTGAACTTAAATATAAAAATCTGCGATTTGATTTTTTGTCAGCAGTCTTATATAACTGGTTTCCATGGATTTTCGTGAAAATCAGCTCGTTCTAAGACAAAAAATAAAAAAAAAGTTGTCAAAACGTTCAATCTGTGAGAGTGCAGCTTTAATTGCCGTGACTTTACATGGCATGTACTAACGTGACGCGGCAATTGTCATTATTTGCAAAAAAAACATCACGTTATATGCGTTGTATATAACAGCTGATCTTACGTGTATCGACCATAAAGTTTATATATTAAAAGTACTTATGAATGAATATATATGGTTATAAGAGCAATTACAAGAGGGTTGTGAACCACTTTACTCTGCATTGGGCCTAAATCCATTATACTTAAAAACAATTATTAAGGATTAGGGTATTTAGTCTCTTGCCATTCTTGTTACATATAATATGAGCATGTATGTGCATATATATTCCTAGTGTTTTTATCTTGTTTATTAATATATTTTTTTAAATTATTTCAAGCAAAGTTAATTCTGAAAAGTTCTAATCGTGTTCAATGAGACAGTATTGAGCACATGTTTAATATCGCACATTTGTGGTTGATATTGTAAATGTTTCTGTTGTCATAACATTCTGGCCAACAACTTGAATAAACAACAAAAGATATGTTCTTGTCCTTTAGATTTCTCTTTTCAAACATATGTCCAATTTTTTTTTCTGTCCTTATGTTTCTATTTTACAGTCTACGTCCATACCTCGAAAATATATTAAGTTATGGAGAGAAGTATAAAAAATGAGTATAACAAATAATCAAAGGGCAATTACTTAAAAATAACATGCACAAAAAAATGTCTTTTGTACAGCACTTCACCTCAACACAGTCAATATGTGTGCAATACACGTTTGAAGTCAATACCTCAAAGCATAAGAAGTAATAGAGAAAGTAGACGCACGACGAACGGACAGGCAGATTGACGGGACAAGTAGATTCCCATATAGCCCTTTCCACCACTTGGTTGGGGTATAATCATGTTCTTGTTCCCTGACAGTTTTAAGTCCTGGCCTCAATATTACAAAAAATTCAATCTCAATTTATTTTACCACATCAGACCATATATAGTATGATTAAAAATCTTTTATGTTTTCTCTCTTTATAAAAGCCTATTTTCTCCTGGAATGTGTTCATAAAAACAGTGTGTCTATATTTAACAGGCGCATTCTAGAGAAAAACATGTACTTGGGTAGTTGCTCTTTTGATATCAGGTTTTAAATGAGATGAAATTGAGAGTATTTTGGATGATATTGTAGTCCAGACCCGTATTTGTTTTCATTTAAACCCTGTTATTATATTAATTGTACAAGGGAAAACGGTTTACATCTATTGCGTTGCTTACGTTGCAACATGAATGTCAACATGTGTATGTATGATAACAATACAATATAATTTCAAAAATTATTATTTGTATTTAAAACTTTGCCTCTACTTTGTCCGCATGCTGCAAGAACCCACAGCATTAGTTTTGTGTAGCCTGATTAATTATTGCTACAGCTGACTTGACTGATTATTTGTATAGCCTCATTTCTGCTTCAAGGCAAACTAATTTGCTAATATTGTTTCTTTTTTGCTATGAACACAATTAACCTACATATGTGTTAATTGTTTTAAATTTATAAGGAAGATTGGATTTAGAGTTGTGAAAAGACAACATGTTTTTGTTGTTCTGTTTATTAATAGAGAAATATAAATGATTTGATTATTGCTTAGAAAACCAATGCACACTTCAAAGATGAGGTAACCTTAAAAAAACTAAAGACATAAAAAGCAAAAAAAATGGCATAAGTAATCTTGCAAACATAGGGTGTATGATTTCTTCTGTTATTATCAATGCATGCGCTCAATAAAACTGGAGCAAAGAGCAAGTCATTTTAAAGAAAAAAGCGGTGTGGTTCAGGCACTACCTTAATCACGTAACATTGGTTTACATGACAACAGATTTCAACACAAGTCTTTAAGAATTTGATTGGAAGCTAGAAGCTTAAAAGGACTTGTTGGTTGTAAATATATACTGTCGACAATTAAGTTTTCAGTGTAAAAGAAATTTAAAAATATATATTCTATTCGAAAAATATCTGGAAACATTTAAAGACATGGCAATATTGGTAGGTTTGCGCTAAAAGCCCTTTAAGGCAATGAAAAAAATACATACAGAGCAGACTTCCTTTTGCGAAGTATATAACTTTATAGTCAAGATTGGACGGATAATCAGTAGTTTGATTTCACAGTTCACTCTTGAATGTATTTTGATATAACACGCTATCCTTCTCCCGTGCCATAACCACCATATGATCGTGGGGGATATGCTGGGTTAGTTGGTGCCGTTGGCCCCCCATGCGCGTTACCGGAACTCATATCATTTGGATTGTTCATGGACGGTGGGGCGTATGCGGGCTGGGTGCCTGCGGTGTAAGGCGGGGGTGCGACGCTACCCGGTGTGGAGTAGATGTTTTGTGGAGGATACGCCGCATATTGGTAGGCCGGCGGCGCCGCTGTAAATAAGTTTTAAACCATCTTTGTTAGGATTTTGAACTTTTTGACCAGTATTACTTTAAATTTATTTATTGTGAAACAAACTTTTACAATACTATATTAATCGCTTTCGTTGGTACGATTTTATGTAAGAGTTGGTCTTGTGTTGTTGGGGAATCCGGGGGAACCCCACTTGTCCGGCTTGTTAAAAACAAACCAATATGTGTACAATTGCATAAAAAGTAGTCCTTTTATTTTATTTATTCAGTAATCAGCATACGCTAGAATCACAAAATCATCAAATAAACTCGGGCATTTTGTAAACTTATACTCGTAAATGCGTCGTCTGCCAATGACAGCGACTAATGAAGGAAATGCCCATATATTTTGTCGATTTAAAGCTGCATTCTCACAGATGTACAGCTTTTACTCTTCATTTATCATTTATTATTCATATATATTTATTTTTATTTTCAGCAGTCTTATATCACTGGGTTGCAGACATTTACGAAAAAATTGGCTCATTCCAAAACCAAAAAATATGTCAAAACGGTCAATCCTTGAGAGTGCAGCATTAAACCAAAATCATATACCATCAGGCCCCACCCCAATTTCTCGAAATATCGTAAGTCCCTGTTATAACTGCAGCATTAGGCATGGCTTACTATTTTTGTTTTGGTATCATTTGAGTAATATATACATTCTTATTTTGGACATTTAAGGGATATTATCTTATGATTATCACGATGAAATAATTTTGATTTAGTAAAATCTCGAAAAAAATCACGTGGCAAAATACATATTAACTTTGACTTTGCCGAAGAAATTTGGCTTAATTAAATACACGTAAGCTTCTTAATGTTGTTGCATTCAAGAGCTTTCGAGAAATTTAGGCTGGTACGGCACTAGTATCTTCGTATGGCTCTTTTGTTCTACTCACACGCATAGACGAATGTATTGTTCTGTGGGTAGGGGGTGCCATGGGCACCACCAGTTCCGGCCGGATGGACGACAGAGCCGAGGCGACCTCGCTTCTTCATATGCTGACAGCAAATCACCAGAAATATCACCACTGCGATAAACCCCACACAGGCGAACCCGATCCCCAGGATGACCCCGACAGACCTGTCAACAGAAATCTGCGACCATGGGCTAGTTTCAATAAAGGATTTACAGGCCACCTTATCACCAAGCGTTCCACCAAATATCATAAGAGCATACATTTCAATTAAATAGTTAGTGAATGTCACAAAACGAATTGTTTTTCTTTTACAAACTTCGCCAAATCTGATACCAATTAAGCTACACGTATTAGTTTCAAAATGCAGTCGAACCCCGTTGGCTCGAAGTCCCAGGGACCGGCGAAAATACCTTTAGCCTCGGCAAATTCGAGCCAAGCGGGAATGTTTACCTTCAAAGTAAAGAAATCGTTCCTTTACATGGCCAACTAAGAATTCGAGCGTAGCAAGTTCGAGCCAACGGGTTTTGACTGTAGATATAATTATAACTTTTCAGAGTGATCGAACCATTGGTAAGATACCCTTTAGTCGTAACTGAAATATATTTATACAATATGTTTCTTTCTTTATTTTCTAGACTTTTTGTTAATTTTTGATACTGACTTAAGTTCAATTCATTCAATTATGTAGACAAAGTAAACAAATGCAACAATAAATTCAAGAACAAAATCAATTTTCGAATAAAATCGTGACGAAATCAATTCGATGAGTAAATATTGTGTTATTGTTTTCGCACAGACTCAGTTATACATTATATGTGAGCCTAACCTCATCAGCATGGATTTCATATTTGTTTTAACATGTTTAAAAATCGCCGAGTAAATTAAATAAATTTGATCGGGCCATATAATAAAAGACGTATTACAACACAACGTAAAATCAAGAATTCCAATTTAATATAAAGCGAGTTTCACAAATTGAATTGAAATTTATACTTGCGAAATCAATAAACTCATTAAACTGGCCAAGAAATGGTTTAGTTTTGAAATAGATATAGTAGCTACTACTATCAAAGGACGGTTCTCTTATTGTTCCGTTGTATAAATGAACTTAAAGTTACGCGTCCAATTCGATTCCCGTTTGCTGGTTTGCGGTGGATGTTCGGGATGGTCATGGAAGCATTTCGACTATTTCTAATTAAGGACGTTTAATGAAAGACTCACCAGGTGAAGCAGCATATCTCGTCATCATCGCCGTAGTCTCGACAACAGCCGCTCTCGCAGTAGATTTGCCGCAAGGTGTAGTAATCCTCGTGCAGGAAGTAACAAAACTGCCCCGCCTGGCACACGTCTGGGGAAATCAATCGTGTTAATTATTAATTTATTATTCTACTTCATTGTTTCTCGATTGTGAAAACAGCTATAACTCGCTCGAGTTATTTCCAAGCTAAATAACAACATAACATAACATTTATTCAGCATTAAACGTTTACAATATTCATAGCTAACATAAATTATCCCATTGTCGTAAAAAGCAGACATGGTCAAAAGAGAGATTTGGCACAATTCCATACATATTTGTATATCACTTTCTTGTTAGGTTCGTGATCGTTGTATAGATGCACAGTATATAAATTTACTAATATTTCGATTTTTTTTCTACAATATTATGACATTTGATTTCCTGGGTAAATACTAGTACCAGCGGTCCTGCTCAAACCCACAACCTATTGGACAGAAGGCGGACTGACAACTTTACCACTACACCGCTCAACTGTGTAAATGCTTGTACAATAGTGAACAGGACACTCGGTGTTATATGCCCTATGGTAGACCTGCCGCTCGGGATAAAACGTTGGACTTCTCAAAATTTGTTTAATAATTATTTTTTTAAACACGGTTTCCGCAAAAGTGTTTGTGCGTCCAAGCTGCTAAAAGCAAATTCCGGTATGTGCCCCATCAACTGTGTGTCTTATTACTTGCAAATATCAGGGTTATTGGGCAAGGAAAACTGTTTTGGAGACCTTCGTATAATATATATCATTATACCAAACAATTTCTTTTTACCATCTCCGACTGTCAGCTATGGATGTTTTAGTTATCTTGAAAAAAATATGTGTTTTAACATCTGTCAAGCCTTTGGCACAACCCCAGCCCCAAATACTACTACTACTAATAATAATGATAATAATATACTACGACGACGACGACGACTCCGACTACTACTTCTACTACTACTACTACTAAAATAATAATAATAATAATAATAATAATAATAATAATAATAATAATAATAATAATAATAATAATAATAAAATAAAAAAATAAAAAAAATAAAAAAAAATAAATAAAAAATAAATATGAATGAATGAATGAATGAATGAATGAATGAATGAATGAATGAATGAATGAATGAATGAATGAATGAATGAATGAATGAATGAATGAATGAATGAATGAATGGATGGATGAATGGATGAATGGATTAATGAATGAATGAATGAACGAACGAACGAACGAACGAACGAACGAATAATAATAATAATAATAATAATAATAATAATAATAATAATAATAATAATAATAAAATAAAAAAATAAAAAAATAAAAAATAAATAAATAAATAAATAAATATGAATGAATGAATGAATGAATGAATGAATGAATGGATGGATGGATGGATGAATGGATGAATGGATTAATGAATGAATGAATGAACGAACGAACGAACGAACGAATAATAATAATAATAATAATAATAATAATAATAATAATAATAATAATAATAATAATAATAATAATAATAAAATAAATGAATAATAATAATAATAATAATAATAATAATAATAATAATAATAATAATAATTATAATAATTATAAATAAAAATAAAAATAATAATAATAATAATAATAATAATAATAATAATAATAATAATATAAAATCTTATTTCATTGGTTATGTGGTAAACATTGCATATTCGAATTTCTAGAATACATTCAGATAATAAACACATTATTTGCACTCACCTGTTATAAAAGTCAATAAAACGACCACCAGAGACCAAACCACTCTTTGACAGCTCATATCTGGATGTTTACACGGTGTATCCCTGAAACACAATCGATCTCAGAAATAAATGAATAATTGATACATTAAATGGCATCCTTTGTTTAACACATACCAATATGTCGCATTTAAACAGTAAAATGAATTCGTTTATGTCCGTTTAGTCGATTGAAAAACATGTAAATCCCTCACCCCAGAGATACCTAGTCAACACTCGAAAATCAGCCTACCTCTTATATACGTTATGAATTTCTCGGTTCTTATTTATTTTGTCAGCAATGACATCATTTATAATGAAATATACGTACAATGATAATTAACTTTCTGAGAAGATTATTAATCCAATTTTCTACAACGAAATCATGGCTGTTACGGGTAAAAAAGCTGATTAGTATCGCTCATTTCCCGGTAAATCAATAACAGCCTTACTAGAGACGGGACAATATTGCTGGATCGATACCCGTTGCTATATAAGTATACAACACTTCATTTTAAAGCTATTTATACGGAACGAATTAATGTCACAAGGCCAGCAGAAATAAAAAGATGTTTCTAGAACAAAAATAGATGCAATAGTACATAGATTAAATATTGGCAAACGATTTTGATAGTAAGACTTTGTTGAACAGCATAGTTTTGTTTTTACTTTTTCAATAAACAGCATAAAGAAGGTACTCATTTGAGCGAATTTTCTAAACCAATGCTAGGAGTAACAATAATTTTCAATAGCGTTTCAAACGCTTTTTGCAGCATGTAGCATTTCTTTCGCATATTTATAGTTATTTATAATGAAGCTCTAATTCGAACTGTTGATCGTGAAAAATGAATTAATTTAACGATGTCTGCCCCTACAAAACGTGAAGACTACCTAGATGTTTTCGAGTCGAGTGGCAATAGAAAAACATAAAGGTACTTTCAGTGGGTCACTCGGTATTGAAACAACCTAGAGGGGGTTAATACGAGTCTGTCGGAAATGAAACAAACTAGATGTGATTTCATAGGGTCGTTCGGTAAAGAAAACGCGTAGATGTGGTTAGGTAGAGTAGGTCAGAAATAAAAACAATCCAGAGGTGTTTTCAGTGTTTCAGTCGGTAAAAACGACCTAGAGAAGTTTTCAGTGTTTCAGTCGGTAAAAACGACCTAGAGAAGTTTAAGGTGAGTCGGTCGGAAATAAAACAACCTAGAGGAGATATCTACGGGTCGGTCCGAAATTCATCAACCTAGAGGTTGGTCGAACGGTCATGAAACAACCTAGTTTTTTTGCAGTGTGTCGGTCGGAAACGGAAATACCTAAACGTGTTTTCAGTGGGTCGGTCGGTATTGAAACAACCAAGAGGTGTTTGATGTGAGTCGGTTGGAAATGAAATAAACTAGAGGTGTTTTCATAGAGTTGTTCGGTTATGAAACAACCTGTATGTGTTTAGGTTGAAAAGATCGGAAATAAAACAAACTAGAGGTGTTTTCAGTGGGTCGGTCGGAAATAACAACCTAGCGATGTTTTCAGTGAGTCGGTCGGTAATAACAACATAGAGGTGTTTTCAGTGAGTCGTTCGGTAATTACAACTTAGAGGTGTTTTCAGTGGGTCGCTCGATAATACCAACATAGAGGTGTTTTCAGTGAGTCGTTCGGTAATTAAAACTTAGAGGTGTTTTCAGTTGGTCGGTCGGAAATGAAACAACCTAGAGGTGTTTTCAGTGGGTTGTTCGGAAATGAAACAACCTAGAGGTGTTTTCAGTTGGTCGGTCGGAAATGAAACAACCTAGAGGTGTTTTCAGTGGGTTGTTCGGAAATTAAACAACCTAGTGGTGTTTTCAGTGGGTTGTTCGGAAATGAAACAACCTAGAGGTGTTTTCAGTTGGTCGGTCGGAAATGAAACAACCTAGAGGTGTTTTCAGTGGGTTGTTCGGTTATGAATACCTAGAGGTGTTTTCATGAAGTCGGTCGGTAATGAAATAACCTAGAGGTGTTTTTTGAGGGTCGGTTGACAAAATATATGTGTTTTCAGTAGGTCGTTAGGTAATGAATGATACAACCTAGTGCATCGTATTGCTATAAAGTGCTGTGAATGCTTCAGGGGAATTCAATAGTCGGATGATTGCAAAGAATAGAATTAAATACAATTCAATATTCAATAGTTTTCAAGTAAAATTTCGCTTTGACTGATTACTAATCACACTTAAAATTGAACAAATATATCATGTTAGCCGTTTTCCATTGTTCATACGATTGATATTTGGTTTGTTTTCTCTGCTTATTTTTCTTACATTACAGTACTTTGCCTTATTTGAATGGAAAATTAAAAAAAAACCAGACCGAGCAGTCTCCTTAACGTCATCATAGTATTTTGTTCTGTCTGTATATATGCTTCTGGGAATAATTTTAAGGACTTTGCACTTTCATTTTACAACAGTCTCCTTATATATGCTCTTATCAAAACAAATGTACACAACTATTAAATAAGTAATGAACGGCTTCATTGTGTGTTTTTACGGCTTACTATACTGGCACATGAACTAAGCAGAACAGAACATACATTTTATTACGACTTGTACATTCAACGCCTACAATACATAAACAGTTTTCATAAGTGTTATCATGTGTAGATTCGGATAAATAATATTACATACAAATGCTCATCTATGATAAAGTCATACAAAAGTGTTCCTATAATTAAAAACAACATAGATAAAAATGTACCTTTTTTCATACATATACAAATAGATTGTAACCAGTATAATTACACATTTTTGATTGGAATAAAGTGAATAGTAAATTGTAGTGAATTATAAAGTTTACAAAACAAAACAAATATTAAAACAGAGGATTCCAAAAGAACCGAAAAAAACACATACTATAGATATCGTATAGAGGAGATGAAAAGGGTAGATATTTATTTATTTATAAACGAGAACAGGTTACTACATTTTAGTATCATTTAATTTCATTAAAATCCCCTTGAATGAAACATGATATGTGCGTGAAATTAATTTTGATTGCTTAAAAATAGATAAGCATACGTTAAGACTTGCTTTTAATCCTTTCTTGTGAGAACAATAGATCTGCTCTTACAAAGAAATATATCTTTTTCACTTCTTATAAAAGAGAATATTTAACCCATTTCTATTGCAATCGATATAACCTAAGATTAAATCTTGTTTACTTAATGGCGACTCCGCCGAACTTAGACTTTCTTTTTAATATTCTAAAAACAGTTTGACACGTGGGCAGTTTCATAAAAGATGGTTTAACATTTCAATTTCGGTTTTACAAAATTAACATAAGTCAACTATCTTCATTTTCTTCAGTAAGGAAGTAGTAGATAGGATTCTGTGTATAATACAAGATTGTAGCCACTGCTTAAATAAAAAGTTTGAAATAATGCTTGAAATTTATACACAGAAAGGTGCAAATAGTAACAATTAACGTCCTAAAATGGATTTCATCTTCATTATTTGTAGCGTTACAATCTAAACGATTTCTATCTTCTCACAATACCTTATGAACATAATTTGTAAATATTATATACATGTATTTAACACACGTCTATTTGTTTTTAATATAACTTTTATATAATATTACTTAGGTATAATTTCGTAATGAAAGTAATTTTTAAAAATCACTGATTAATTTTCTAATGTCAACGTAACCCCGTTGACGTTTGAAGATAATGATCTTATATGGTGATTTATGAGGAAATGTTTATGAAATATTACTTTAAGTCATCCCCTAAGGGCGGGATGGAACGTAATTTGACATTTTAATAATAGTATTCAAACGCTGTCCGGATGAAATAAGTGTCCAGTGGTTTACTCGACAGTTATACGCGTTTAGTAGTCTATAAGGTAAACGGAATTCCCCATAATAAATGATAGTATTGACAACTGTATATGTCCCTGAAAAATACAACAATGATTTACTTTATTAAATGTAACAATATTGTGTGGAAATTAAATATGTAAGAAGTCATCAACAATCCAGAACGGATACCGAATCCAGCGTATTAGTCACAAAAATATTCATATGCATTTCCATAGATCTACGGTATTTCTTTAATTTACATGTACACAGATTACATCATTGTAAATTTATACAGCCCATAAGCCATGCAGTGAAACCCAAAACAAAGTTTAGTAAGCTGTTGATATGTATTCGTAACTTGTCTTTGGTCACATCATGAACAGGTCAATAAGTACTGCAACTTCTAAAATTGAATTACCACATGAACCTTGCAAATTAAGCTTAAAATCAGTTACCGATAATCCCCAGCTGGCACTGACAAAGAATATGAAAACGTACGTAGAGCAGTAGTATATGGTTCAACCGACCTTGCTGCAATGGTCACAGTATTCGGAAACTGGTGATACTTTAAAATTAAAGCTAAAATAACAGACAAAACATGCATAAACTCAAACAGTAAACTCAAACAGTTTTAAGAAATACCACTACAGTAACAGAAAAGTCCACGCAGCATTCACATTTTCAGACCAGGGATTTTGGCACATGGCTTTTTGAAAAGTCATACTCAAAGTTCATATTACACTTATATACGACACATTTTTCCCTGATAAATTGTATGACATAATGTAGCCATTAGAAACGAACGAAAACACCCCCTGCCAATGTCAGCTGGGAAAGACATTACGCATTTTGTGAGCAACTAAATTTACATGCCGTGTTTGGGGTACAATATAAAATAAAAATAAAATAAATCGCAAGAAATGTTTAGTTAAAAGATAAATTTCTGAAATAAATACATCTTAAGTTACGCATTTTTCCTAGGAACTTTGTACAACTCTTATTTTATACTCAAACATATCCCGTCCTACAAGAACTATTTTTTGTGGCGGATGCATATCTATGTCAACGGGCTATAAAGACTTCGAGTGCAGTTATTCGGTCCCTCTTCTCGATCGCGCCGCCGATATTTTACACGTGTTGTCGTTGTTTATAAGCAACACCACAACACTAAAAATTGCGAAAAAGGACTATAAAAATTAAAAAATATATTTAAAAAATCACAAAAAAATCTGAAAAATCATTTAAAAATACCAAAAAGACGCGAAACGGTTGGTTTTAGTCGAGCAAAGTGACAGCTTGAGAAAACGAAGAAACACGATCGCCATATTGTTGAGCAATCACGATTTTTCTAAGTAAATTTTAAACCGTACGAAACAAAAGAATCGAAGATGCAGAACGCAGGAGGACCCCAGAGCTACCCCATGGCCTCCCTCTACGTGGGAGACCTCCACCCAGACGTTACAGAAGCTATGCTGTTCGAGAAGTTCTCTACCGCCGGACCTGTCCTGTCAATCCGAGTCTGCAGGGATATGATTACACGAAGATCCCTTGGATATGCCTATGTCAACTTCCAACAGCCTGCTGATGGTATGTTTAATAAAATCTGTAAGATGTTTGTTTCATCTGTGTAAAATAGGTTGTAAATACGATAACCTGACAAGGGGGTGTGGCATAATTGAAGCAATATCTCTTTCGTGTAACTATATTTATGTTGTAACAGTACGTACAGTGATTTGTAGCCTACAACTTTTAACCTTTCGGCTTCTGAGGATATTCTTTTTAGTCTAAACTTACTGATTTACGGAGTGGCATTGTCCATTTAACAACATTTGCTGCATTGTCATAATACGCTGTATGATTGGAATTTCAGCTGAAAGAGCTCTCGACACCATGAACTTTGATACAATCAAAGGCCGTCCCATCAGAATCATGTGGTCACAGCGCGACCCCTCACTGAGAAAATCCGGTGTTGGCAATGTGTTCATCAAGAATCTGGACAAGGGCATTGACAACAAGGCCCTTTATGACACTTTCTCTGCCTTCGGAAACATTTTGTCTTGCAAGGTGATTCCCTTTTGAAAACTAACATCTAATGCAAGGAGCTAATATTTATAATGTCATGGTTAATCCAGTCGCTTATTAAATTTAAAATAAGTTTTTCATGTGATTTGTCAATTGGTTGCGAAAATGTATTGGCACATCTTTATTATTCAAAAGTAACGTTAATTGTAAACTTACAGTTTCCATATGAAATTAGTTTGTGTAAACTGTTCATGAATCACGAACAAATTTCAGCAACCATTATCATTTTTCAGATTGTTTCTGATGAGCACGGATCTCGTGGTTATGGCTTTGTCCATTTTGAGACCGAAGAAGCAGCTAGAAACGCCATAGAGAAAGTCAACGGCATGTTGCTGAACCAGAAGAAAGTGTGAGTAATCAATTTCTGATATGTATCATGTGCATGTCTTTCATATATTTGAACACATAAGGTAAGACATACATATGGAAACATTTAAGCCCTGTTGGTGTAACTCTAATTTCTTTCTTAATTTCTGGCAAAATTATTTTCATAACGCCTGAAAATATTCCCACTTTTTAGGTTTGTGGGTCGATTTATGAACCGACGTGAGCGCTTGGAACAAATGGGTGACAAAATGAAGAAGTTCAACAACGTGTACATCAAGAACTTCAGTGAGGACATTGACGATGAAGGACTAAAGACTTGGTTCGAGCCTTTTGGCAAAATCATCAGTGCCAAGGTATTTGCTAAGTATTAAGGAAATATTTAACAGGGATGGTTACGTAGTATTGATCATTAAATCAGGATTTTGTTTTAATTAAGTATAGTAATAAGTAGATTGAAATGTATATTAATGGCTTTTGAAACAAGCCCTTTTACCCTGTTTTGTACCTGAATCCCTGTGTATAAACTTTGAGAATTGTGCTCACATTACTCATTCAGATCTTTCAATAGACTTCTTGAGCTTCAGGTTGTTTTGAGAAATTGTTACATGAATATAACTTTCTTAAATTCTTCTTATACCTACTATGGTTAAAAAAACCCTCAGTTTTATAATTATCCTTCTATTAAAGGGAAAACCTTGGTTTATGATGTTTTAATAACTGATTGTTCAATGTTTTTGTTTTGTTTTAAAGGTAATGATTGGTTATGATGGAAAGAGACGCGGATTTGGATTTGTCAGCTATGAGGAGCCTGAAGCTGCAGAGAAGGTAAGCAATTCAACACCAATTAAAGAGATAACATCCCATTGCCTCTGTTCTTGACTATTGTTCGATTCTATTTTCTTGTTGCAAAAAAAAGTTTGCTTTATGAAATTGAATTGTGTGATATGTCAAAGAAAGCTATTGTGAAGCTAACGTAAGAAATTACCCAAGCACATTAATAACCGAAAACAAGAGAAGCAAAAAGTTTGAAATTACATCAAGCACTTCCAACATACTTATAACTGGTTGTTATTTATTTTCTAGGCAGTCACCGAGATGAACAATAAAGACTTGACAGAGGGTAAAATCCTGTATGTTGGTCGAGCACAAAAGCGTGCAGAACGACAGGCAGAGCTCAAGGACAAGTTTGATCGACTTAAACAGGAGCGCATGAACAGATACCAGGGAGTGAACCTGTACGTGAAGAACCTGGACGATACCATCGATGATGAGAGGCTGAGGAAGGAATTCTCACAGTTTGGAACCATCACCAGTGCTAGGGTGAGAACTGGTTTTGGTGTTGATGTAAATGTGCATGTATGTACAGTTGTTATATTGGAACCATCACTACTGGTAGTGCTAGGGTGCGAACTGGCCTTAAGTTGCTTTTATGAGGACACTGCTAGGTGTTTATGTAAATGTCCATGTATGCGAAAGTTCAGTTGATATATTGGAACCATCACTAGTGCTAGCGTGAGAGCTGGCTTTAAGTTGCTCTTATGAGGACTGCTAGATGTTGAGGTAAATGTCTATGTTTGTCATTGTGAAACTACAGTTAATTGATTTGAACCATCATAAGTGCTAGGGTGAGAACTGGCTTGAAGTTGTTGAGGTTAATGGCCATGTATGTCATTGAAAAGTACAGTTGATTGATTGAAACCATCATAAGTGCGAAGGTGAGAGCTAGCTTTTATTGTCTGTTCAGCAATGTTGGGAGTTTTTAGGCCCTGATGGATGGTTAAATAAAGGGTTGATGTGATCATTGTTCATATGATAAGAATCAATTAGGACCTACAGCTAATCAAACTCACTATAAATAGAAGGTACACCTTCTGTAAAGAGATAGATACACATGAAACCCTGCATGAACTAACCCCAACCACCCTGGAGGTTGACCTGTTGTTCTCTCTCCTCCCACGTTGGGCAGATCAAACTGGCCATCACACACACCCTTGATTCGTCAGGGGGGACTGTGTGTGACAGCAGGACCCTACAGAACCGTGGTATGGTGTAAGGCAAGCCAACCACTTGTAGGCCTGCTACACTTTTAGATAATATACAATGCATGCATGCCATAATAGACTAGTGCAAATGACTCTCTCTCTCTCTCTTGAGTTTCTTTCAGGAAATTTAAGTAAACATTTTCACCATAAATTGAATTTCAAAGAGCTGCGGAAAGAGAAATTTTACATGTTACAGATTATTTTTTGAATATTACTTTTTATGTCGCATGCAAAGTAGGGCAGACAGGGATAACTTGGTTAGTTGGTGTCACACTTTTGTTTCCAATCAGTTTTGAACACCTTGTTCAGTACACAATACAGGTGCTTTAAGTTCTGATGATATTTTTTGAACAACTTGGTGTAGAGTCTTCAAACTTGGTATGCACATTGGTCATTATCAGTGGGCAACGTACAGTTTGAGGAATTCATTTTAACAAAACACATGACAAATTTGTAAAACAAGTATGATGCAGCATATATACAGCTAAACACACCAATCATTGCTCATAAAATTGCAGTGCTATATTAAAATTACAATTTTCAGTTACATGTCTGGAGTTTAATGTAGGCTAAGTGCACTTTGTTGTTGAAGTCTTTAATTTGTATAAAAAGAATACTAAAAGAGAATAAGTGAATGTTAGTGGTTCAATTGGTAATCTATACTTGATGTTGTGACATTCAAATTTTGAATGAATGAACTACCTACCATACCCAACAGCACAGGCGTGTGATAGTATGTTGGTCTCCATGGTAATTACAATGTATCACTATTTCCACTAAGTAGTTCTAACGTTGACATTGAGCGTGGACTTGTTGTATGATTCTTCTGCCTTGTTGTTTTCTTGTAGCAAGAAAGGATCATACTGAGGTCTAATGGGGAAGTTCTGTAGTCCATTGCCGTTTAAAATTGACATTTATATTATACATGCACCAGTTTAAGAAATTACATTCATTTTTTTTTCAGAGATAATAACAAGACATTTGCCCTTATCCAAAAGTTCTCTATATTTCCATATTCAGGTGATGTCTGAGGGTGGCCGCTCAAAGGGGTTCGGTTTTGTGTGCTTCAGCTCGCCGGAGGAGGCAACAAAGGCTGTTACAGAAATGAATGGGCGTATCATTGTAGCCAAGCCCCTTTATGTGGCTCTTGCCCAGCGTAAGGAGGATCGTAAAGCTCACCTTGCCTCACAGTACATGCAGCGCCTTGCCAGTATGAGGATGCAGGTCTGTTCATACACTAGTATTTATTAAGAATACCATATAGCGAGTTTTGCCAGTATGTATCATAAATGCTGATAAACCAGTCAAACCATGGAGCAGTCTTTTTCATGCTCATGATATGAATATATGTTCTATTTATGGACAGCAACAAATTTCAAAATATTTGTAAGACTATGTTTGCAGATAAATCAGTATTTGGTGCAAATCCTCGAAATACCACATTACAATTTTTTAATGTACACAAAACATGATCACTTTATTGTACATTCTCTCCCCCATAGACTCAGCAGATGGGCCAGGTGTTCCAGCCAGGTGGTGGGGCAGGCTACTTCATGCCCACAATGAACCCTGGGGCAGCCCGGGGAAACTTCTTCACCCCCCAGCAGATCCCACAGATGCGGGCAGGACCTCGCTGGCAGACAGTCAGACCATCCGGACAGCCAGGAGGATGTAAGTCATGGCATGCTATCAATGCTTGTTTTAACAATTTACAGTTAATTTAAAACAAATAAATATGTTAAGAATGTTAAAATGTCCAGCTTGCTTTTTAACTTTTTAAGATTTTGGTAGATATAGACCATCATTTCAATATAAATTGGATTTGATATGCATAGAATTAAAATACATTTTCAATATATATATATATGTAAATAAATAATTAATGATTACTAGTAGCAAAATGAAGTGAAATGTCCCAAATTTTGGTTTTAGGTTTAATTAACTTCCTGCTTGTCCAGATTATACAAGACATTATCTTGTCAGTTGTTGCTATCATATTGACATCCACAATGATTGATGTGTTTCTGAGACTTTACCTTTTATTCCAGCAACATTCCAGCCAATGACTGGAGGAGCCAGCATGCGACAGCCCCGCCCGACAGCAGCTGCAGGAGGTGCCAACCAGGCAAACGCCCCAGGATCCCAGCAGAATGTGCGCCCATCCTCTATGAATGCCCGCCCAATCATCGGGCAGTCGACAGCCCAGGCACGCCCCGGTATGACGATGCCTCAGTCCAGTATGCCCGGCAGACCTCAACAACAGGGAGGTCCCACCATGCCCCAGGCACGCCCGACCTACAGGCCACAAGAGGTAAGCGAAGGAAGATCATCTGCTGCTTGATGAATTTGTGCATTTAGATAGCGCAAAGGAATACATTCCCAATATCATTAAACCATAATAAAATAACATTCCATTTTTGGGTCCAGAATGGTAAAGTTATAGTTGTAAGATATTGTTTCATGCCCTTCTTATTGTCCTAGATAAAGTCAGAAGGAAAATCTTATTGCATTGAGATAATATAAAAAAAAAGCATTCATCCTCAAGCATTCATTTTGTGTTGACTTAACAATATTTACCTGGTATTGAGTAGTATTGGTTGACTGGTTGCTATAGTAACTATAACATATAGCATTTCATTTTCAGAATTGGCATTTAAGGTCTGTTATTGTGCCTGTATTAACAAATATGATTCTTTCCTGCAGCAACCAAGCCAGGCCATTGTGGTCCCAGGCCAGGACGCTCTGACAGCCTCCATGTTGGCTGCTGCCCCACCCCAGGAGCAGAAGCAGATGTTGGGCGAGCGTCTTTTCCCTCTCATCTCCCGCATGTACCCAGATCTCGCGGGTAAAATCACTGGCATGCTGCTTGAGATTGACAACTCTGAGCTGCTCCACATGCTCGAGTCGGTCACTTCTCTGAAGGCCAAGGTAAGATGAGCTGTCAAATAGTCCAGAGTAAAGGCACCATTTCCCAATCATAAAAGACACTATTTCCAAATCATAAAAAGTATATTTATTCCTGCTTGTCTAATACAAACTTCCCAGCATAAGAACAAACATTGATATCAATCAGTACACAATATACCAATATTTATTCTATACTTGAATGTACCAAAGCTTGAAGGGACTTATCAAAAGCTTCCTAAAATTAATTAGCAAATATAATAACACTTTTGTTAAATTTACTGGACTGCAAAGAAGCAAAGAAGAGAAGCAGAGAAGTGACTGCAATGTAAGACAAATTCTTTTCCACACAATCTGAATTCAAGATCTGAAAGCTGCTTCATTCTAGCCCTTATTTCATACATCAAATTGTATGCCCATTTTTTCCAGGTTGAGGAAGCGGTGGCCGTGTTGCAGGCCCACCAGGCCAAGGAAGCTGCTGCCACCCAAGCTGCTGCCAACTCCGGCTCAATCAAGAAGGATTAGACACGCGTGGACGTACGGTACATAGCAGCCGTGTTACACCAAGGCTGAACTCCACAGAACATCTTCACAGAATATGTTTCATTTTAAAGACTGTTCTTGTTAAAATTGAAGCCATTTTATTTTGAAGTTAAAGAAAAAATGTATGATAACTGTTTTATTCTGATTATTGTTGAGGAATCTTGCGAGGAAAGATAAAAATGCTGTAAATGCCATTTAAATATGTCATTAGTTTAAACTGCTTAAACATCGAGAAATTTGTTTGAGAATGATAACGTGATTGATTGGGTTATAAGAAAATATGATCCATTGTATTTTTTGCTTGTGCTATATGAACATAAGTAATAATTAATGACTGTAGAATGATGACTTTGCTGGTTTTGTACGAATTGTTACAAGAGATTGAACGTGTTCGTCATATTACCATTGTTCATATAGCTAACTGCCATTCGCGATCTATTATGTATATTAGAAAAAACGCGTGTGAATATTTTTGAACAATTGTCTTTACCTCATAAAAAGGCTGAAAACACATTTTTCTACCAAAGGTAAATGTTCAAAAATAAGCAACCAAAAAAATCCAAGCTCGTTACATGTATAAACTAAGTTTTGTATTGATTTCTTTCCCTTTTATATATAAAATGTGAAAAAAATACACTAAAAAAATTGAAAAACCATGTACAATGTATGATAATAAAAATACCTTGTTACGTAACTGTATATGACTGTAGTGAAGCTGTAGGTGTTATATTTTAACAGTTGTGTTATGTTGATGTTCAAGTAAGCTAACTTAAGAACTTGAGAAGAGGGGACAAGCTTGATTAGGCTATATCTGGAAGATATTTGTTTTTGGGAAAGTGATCTTTACAAGACATTTTGTTTTTAACATGCATTTCAGTTCTGAAAATGTTTCCTTCATTCATTTTCTTGCAAATAAACATTTGGGTTAGAATAGAAATGTTTCTTTGTTTTTATTTGTTGTTCTTGGCAGAATTTTACTGAGGTATAAAACTGGTCGTATATCAGAGATTCCCTCCTGCAAGTATATTAAAATAATTGGCTAAAAAATAAAATATTAATAAAGAGGAGTCTGACATGATTGAAAATAAAGTTGGCTGATTTACATTGAGTGTTGTTCAGCTGTTGAGAACAGGGGTTTAACATTGCAATTAGAATTCAAGTTATTTTAATGATGGCAGTTTATAGATGCTGAAATTGGAAATAAGTGAAGAAACCTTTGTAAATACAGAAGAGTTAATAGTTTAAAGTTGGTTGTGTATTTTGATAAAGTGATAACTTGCCTCATGAATTGCTTCAACTTGGCCAGATTTTTAGCTCTTAATTGAAGAATAAGGAGGCTTTACTACTCACTTTGACGTCCGGTTAGGGTTTTAGGTCAAGTTGGCATTTTCACTACTCCAATACCATTCACTTAATTGTTCAGAAACATAACACAATGGGGTTACATAACTCCACATTATCTCAAATACAAATTATGGCCCCTGTATGACTTGTCCGGTAAAATTTTGGGGCAAGTTGGGATTTTTACTAATAACTTCTATACCCTTCATTCAGTTTTATTTTTCACACAATTATTGATAACCATCATACAATTAGGTTACACAACACCATTTCACCCTAAATACAAATTTTGGCCGCTGATTGACTTAAAGTGTAGGGGCACATTGTGTCCAGCTCAAGTTGGAATTTTTACTAATTCTATATCCTTCATTTAAATTACTTATAACTTCACAGTAGTTACCACACAATAAGTTACATAACTCCATATTAATCCAAATTATGGCCCTAGATTGCCCCATATTTTTACAGACACATCATAATTTCAAGCAGGTTTTCACAAAGTGTTACCTGGTCATAAGAATGGTGTACATCGTTGTTCGGGCGGGCCGGCCAGAGATCAGTATCAAACTTACCTATGGTATCAAATAATTTTAGTTAGGTTTGACATACAGTGACTTGGTATAGAAAGTGTTTGAGCACTTCTATGGGATTGCATTAGGGGCCTCTAGTGTCAAGGTCAAGGTCACCATTATTAGAAAGAGAAAAAATCCCAGGAGAAACTGAATCTCACAACGAAGGTTGCAGTTCTTCTGTCAATCATTGAAAACCTGGTTTCATCATATTGCTGGGTTTCTTGTAGTTTTTTATTTGACTTTTTTATTGCTTTTGACAGGCACATAAAACATAATTATCAAGTTCATTTTCTAAGACAAAGTGGCAGATAGTCGAGTGCATTGCTCTTTGACAGCTCTAGTTCATGAAGTGCTTGAGGGTGAGCTGTTGTGATAGGGGACAGTCCTTTGTCAATAGTAAGCTACAGTCGAAACTCGATGGCTCGATATTCTAGGGACCGGCCAAAGTACTTCGAGCCTCGAGAATATCGAGCCAAGCGGGATTGCTTACAGAATGTTATTTTTTTCATTTGTTACATAAAGTCTTATTTACCTCGTTTGTTATTGGCTACGCTATCTCCGCAAGAGAAGGAAGATTATTTATTGGGCATAGTTACGCACCCTAAATTTCGTAATATGACTTATTTGATTATTAGAAAATATCATTTTATTTTTTATTTATAATAAAAATACATTTATGCCAAAACAAGCAATTGTAAACAGTGGGTAACACAAACATAGCTTAAAAGTTATATCAAAATGCATAGTAATTTAGGGATGGATAACAATTAGAGACATAACTAATAGTGATGGCATGTTTATTCAAACTGTTAAACCATTTAAATTCGATAATAATTATGTCTCCCCCTCTCTGGGGGAGACATATTGTTTTTGCCCTGTCCGTCAGTCCAGTAGTCCGTCAGTCCGTCCGTACGTCACACTTCGTTTCCGATCGATAACTGGAAAACCGCATGACCTAGGATCACCAAACTTGGTAGGGAGGTTGGTCGTGAGGTGTAGAGGATCCCTATTGATTTTGGGGTCACTAGGTCAAAGGTCAAGGTCGCGGCGACCCCCAATGTAAAAAACATTTCCGCTCAATATCTTGAGAATGGTTTGACCTAGGTTCACCAAACTTGGTAGGGAGGTTGATCATGAGGTTTAGAAAACTCCTATATTTTGGGGGGTCACAAGGTCAAAGGTCAACGTCGCTGTGACCTCTAATGTAAAAAAATATTTCCGTGCAATATCAGGAGAATGCTTTGATCTAGGTTCACCAAACTTTGAAGTGAGGTTGGTCATGATGTCTAGATGATCCCAATTGTTTTGGGGGTAACAAGGTCAATAGTCAAGGTCGTGGTGACCTTCCATGTAAAAATCATTTGCGTGTAATATCTTTATGTCTCCCCCATTCATGGGGAGACATATTGTTTTTGCCCTGTCCGTCAGTCAGTCCATCAGTCTGTCAGTCAGTCAGTCGGTACGTCACACTTCGTTTCCGCCCAATAACTATAGAACTCTTAGACCCAGGAACTTCATACTTGGTATGCTAGTTGGTCATGACTAGTAGATGACCCCTATTGAATTTGGGGTCACAAGGTCAAAGATCAGGGTCAACGTGACCTTGAGGTGAAGAAACGGTTTCCACTCAATAACTAAAGATCCTTTGGGTCCAGGAACTTCATACTTGGTATGCTAGTTGTTCATGACTATTAGATGACTCCTATTGATTTTGAGATCAAAAGGTCAAAGGTCAAGGTTACCTTCAGGTAAAAAATGTTATGTTGGCAGTGACCTTAAGCTTAAAAATGGTTTCTGCTCAATAACTAAAGAAAGCTTGTACCCAGGAACTTCATAGTTGTTCATGACTAGTAGATGACTCCTATTGATTTTGAGATCAGTAGGTCAATGGTCAAGGTCACCGTGACCTTGAGGTGAAGAAACTGTTTCCGCTCAATAACTAGAGAACGCTTGCAACCAGGAATTTCATACTTGGTATGCTAGTTGGTCATGACTAGAAGATGACCCATATTGATTTTGAGATCACTAGGTCAAAGGTCAAGGTTGCCATGACCTTGAAGTGAAGAAAAAGTTTCCGCTCAATAACTAAAGATCCTTTGGTTTCAGGAACTTCATACTTGGTAAGCTAGTTGTTCATGACTAGAAGATGACCCCTATTGATTTTCAGATCAAAAGGTCAAAGGTCAAGGTTACCTTCAGGTAAAAAATGATACGTTGGCGGTGACCTTAAGCTTAAAAATGGTTTCTGCTCAATAACTTAAGAACGCTTGTACCCAGGAACTTCATTCTTGGTACGCTAGTCGGTCATGACTAGTAGATGACCCCTATTGATTTTGAGATCAGTAGGTCAAAGGTCAAGGTTGCCATGACCTTGAGTTGAAGAAATGGTTACTGCTCAGTAACTAAAGAACACTTGCACCCAAGAACTTAATACTTGGTATGCAAGTTGGTTATGTAGATGATCCCTATTGATGTTGTGATCAGTAGGTAAAAGGTCATGGTCACGATGACTGTGAGCTGAAAAATGGTTTCCGATCAATAATTGAATAACGCTTGCGCCCAGGAACTTCATACAATGCAAACTTCGTTTACATTTTCCATGATTAATCAACAACACTTTCTTCTCTTCACTATTTAATATAATCGAATAAACCAAACTTCACTGTTGGTTTGTCTCCAGTCCAAAGTTACAAATTTCATGT
Source organism: Mya arenaria (assembly GCF_026914265.1). Lineage (NCBI taxonomy): Eukaryota > Metazoa > Mollusca > Bivalvia > Myida > Myidae > Mya > Mya arenaria. The sequence goes on along the minus strand of NC_069131.1, from coordinate 12,114,965 downwards.
CCATCATTTATTTTTTCTCAGCTACGACCACACAATAGGGGAGACAAGCGCTTTTTCAAAAAAGCAATCTCTAGTTATAATATCAGTCAAGCAATTTTAATCGATTAGCGCCTTATGCTAAATGAAGCCAATCAAACAAATCAAGGCATGAGATTCTTAACTGAACCCGCGAAAATGACATCGACCCAAGCAACCAAATCAAAGTGTGAAATTCTTGTTTGGGACCGCGAAAACGACTTCGAGCGTGGAGAAATATCGACCCTCAAGATATCGAGCCATCCGATCGAAATTTATATGAACAAAGAGTAAATAAAAATCGGTCTTTTTAATTTGGTTCGAGCCAACGAGGATATCGAGCCATGAGATATCGAGCCAACGAGTTTCGACTGTATTTCCTTTAAACAACAACTAAACCAGTAGGCCAATTGAACCAAATTTCACAAGAATGATCCTTGAATGATACACTTCAAGATTCCTTAAAAATACAGGTTCCATGTAGAAATCTGGTTGCCATGCGAACCAAAGGGAAATCTTTAAAAATCTCCACAAACTGTTGGCAAGATTTTAAAATAATAGTCTTTGATCAAATTTCTTCAAGTCATGCTGTTTCATTAAAAACTTTGCAAACAGGGGATCTTGCAAGTTTGATATGGGTAATATCTTCTGCAAATTACCTTTGACATCTAAATATGACCATGATTGTGTATATAGGGCCTTGGTTTGTGCATATAATAGTCAGCTGTCCTTGATATATATGTATATGGTGTACACAGAACTGTTGCCTGTTGTACTGTTGTAAGAGAAAAATCAACATTTGACCTTTAACCTATGACCTTGGACTGGAATATACTATTAGTATACTTAAACATTCCGCTTATTGTTGTTGAAACCCTTCAAATGGTTTACAAATCCGATATGCCACAAAGTGATGGACATATAATGTAGTCTCTGTGGCCTAGTGGCTAAGGCATCTGCCTACGGAGTGGGTGGTCGAATGTTCGAGTCTCACACATGGCTTGCCATGACATGGCCGGCTGCCGGCCCAGCAGCTAGTTATATTGAGGGGTACCAATTGCCTTCCTGCCAGGTGCCTGGCATTTGGGATAGGAATTGGGGTAAAGATGTTTAAGAATGTAGGTGTCTTATAAGCCCAACAGGCTGGCCCTTAACTAAGAGTGGTGACGCAATTATTAACAAACAAACACTTTTAGTGGACCAAGCGTAACTGATGGAGGAACAGATAAAGCAGTGGATTCAGCGAAACTATGTCTTCTGATGGAGGGAAACTTAAGGCAGTGGACGCAGTGTAACTATGTCTTCTGCTGGAGGAACAGATAAAGCAGTGGACGCAGCGTAACTATGTCTTCTGATGGAGGGAAACTAAAAGCGAGGACACAGTGTAACTATATCTTCTGATGGAGGGAAACTTAAGGCTGTGGACACAGTGTAACTATGTCTTCTGATGGAGGGAAATTTTAGGCAATGGACACAGACTATGTCTTCTGATGGAGGGAAACTTTAGGCAGCGGACGCAGACTATGTCTTCTGATGGAGGGAAACTTAAGGCGGTTAACACAGCGTAACTATGTCTTCTGATGGAGGGAAACTTGAGGCAGTGGATGCAGTGTAACTATGTCTTCTGAAGGAGGGAAACTTAAGGCGGTTGACACAGCGTAACTATGTCTTGTGATGGAGGGAAACTGAAGGCGGTGGACACAGTGTACCGTAACTATGTCTTCTGATGGAGGGAAACTTAAGGAAGTGGAAGCAGTGTAACTATCTCTTCTGATGGAGGAACAGATAAAGCAGTGGACACAGCGTAACTATGTCTTCTGATGGAGGGAAACTGAAGCTGTTGGACACAGTGTAACTAACTATGTCTTCTGATGGAGGGAAAATGAAGGTGGTGGACACAGTGTAACTATGTCTTGGTTGACACAGTGTAAGTATGTCTTCTGACGGAGGGAAACTTAAGGCGGTGGACACAGTGTAATTATGTTTTCTGACAGAGGGAAACTTAAGGCGGTGGACACAGTGTAACTATGTCTTGGTTGACACAGCGTAACTATGTCTTCTGACGGAGGGAAACTTAAGGCGGTGGACAAAGCTAACTATGTCTTGTGAAGCAGCATAGTTGTCTGCTGACTTTCATGTTTCTTTAAGAAAAATGATAAAAAATAAATACAACATAAATCTTGTTGATCAAATTAGTTTATTAATACAATAACTAGGGTAATAAACTATATCAATTAACCAAATTACATAACAACGTCAAAACTATCACTTTCGTCAACTTCTTGTTGTAACATTGTAAAGTAAAACTTGTAAACTTTTAACATTTCCTGCTGTAACATAGCAACTAAATAAAATAAACATGCTATAAACATTATCAAACAATAACTATTTTGTTCAGTTGTTTAATATACTAAACTATGTTCTCAAGAAATTATCAATATTACTGAATGGAACTACTTTTCTGGTAATTTTCTGGTAATTTTAATCCTGTCAACAATCTTTTTCAGAGGGTATATGTATATGGTGAAAAATGATTAGAAAAAAACATAAAACAGACGAGTTATTAAAGCCCATATACACACAGGAGTGAACATGTTTACATTGCAAGATTGATTATATTTGTCACATTATTTTCGAAAATGTAAATGAAAATAACATATATATGATGGTATTTCTTGTATAATACATAAATGTGGAATTTGATGAAAATATGAGGTGATTAGGCGTACAACAGCAAATAACACAGGATGTAACATGATTTCTGTGCATGGACCGATTAAAGTTGAACGAAGACTTCATGTATTGTTTAAGATGTGCAGGTATTTGACATAAATTATTTATAATTAAAAAAATGTCATTGAAACTGATTTGTTTTTGCCGAATATTGAACATGCGAATGATTTTATAGATCATTAACAGGGATTTAAACAAGAATACATCCGAAACATCAATTATAATAAATTAACAAGCTTAAGTTGCTTTGTTTTTACATTTTACGACATAAATTTTATAAATCGTCAAATTTAAAGATTGCTTATTGAATAATTTAAGTTCCAATTTAATCTCGTCCATGCACATTATAACACAAAGAAGGAAAACAAAATCACATGCAATGCTATAAAGATTTTTTTCTTCAAATAAATATATCCCTGTACATCTTTGATCAAAAAACGATCAATTAACACCATAACATTTCCTTTCTCATTGTCTGAAATTATTTTTCTTTCCAGATGTTTTTCAAATAACTGAAAATTTCATGTTTAAATTTGTACTTCGAACCTTTATATCACTTTATTTTACTGTACTTTTAAACTACAATACATTTTACCATTACATAATGATTTGGAATGAGCGAAAATATTTTTTGAAGTTTGTAAAATTAGAGTCTTAAGAATCATATCCTGATTGGCATAATGAACAAATTATAAAGAAATAACCATAACATTTGCCCCCCAAAAAACATGTACATTTCTGCAAATGATCCAGTTTATTTTGATAGTTAAATGTTTAATCATTTGCTGGGCATTTAAATACCACTGGAACTCCCCTCCCACCTTTTTCATTGTGGGCATATATATCGTACCGTTAAATTTTCACATATTTCTGAGAATTTACCGTAAAATATCTATTGAAATTAAACAACAGCTTGATTAGTCATTTATGGCAATATTTATTTACTTTTGCAAGTACAACTATCATCTTAGTTTGTGACACTCGCAACACCTTGAACTGCAATTTTTGATTTATGATATTTTGTGGTACACTCAAAAAATAATGTGTACACATTCATTGATAAGATCATTCCAGTCTTCATTACTGGATCATAATCATGAATTTACTTTTGCATTGAAAAATCATTAAAAATACCTTTATTTCCCCAAAACAATAAACACACCCAAACTATATAAATAATAATGCTATGAATCTAATCACAATACAAATTATATGAAATTCTTTTTTTCTAAGCACTACAATAAATAAGACAAAGAACGTAACATATCAATAATATATATTTAACATTTGAGTAACATGAATTAAGGCTTTTTGATAAATATTGATTAAACATATATACATCTATTAAAACATCGAATGTTTTAGACAAAAAGCTAACACGGTAAACAGTTAAACAAAACTTTGAAAGGCAAAACTCATATTAGTATAATGTAACCATAAGTTTGAAACATGAACAACTATAACCTCAAATGTTGAACAAAGCCAAATCATAACTGGAAACAATCTGAATCATTAACATGTAACGATTAGACGAGACCGAATTTTAAAACAGATAGTATGCAGTTCTCCTTATATTCTATAAATGGTATTTATGGACTTTGAAGAAATTATTTTGCCCAATTTATTTCTTGCTACTAAACAAAGTATTAACAGTTTTTACCCAATTTTCCTTACTATTTTTGGCCTATTTATTATCAATCCAAGCGTTTCATCTACAGTAAAATTCGGTACCCAATATTTTGACCTTCCATGAAGTCATTTCCATCATCAATATAACATATTCCTCTTGATTTTTTTTGTTTACAGTTGCATAAATAAACTGGCAACAGTTGACTAATATTTGATTCATAAATAAATATTTGTTTGTTGTTATAACACCAAAACACATAAAACAAATCACAGATGGAAAATAAACCGCAAAATAGGGCGTGGCAAGCAAAATTGGAATTTTATCCAACTCTAGAAGGAAATGCGCAAATTAACATATACTCATGTGCGAGTTAAGTTGGCATTCACCAAGTAGGACAAATGGGATCTACCCTGGTTTTTCCCCAAAAAACAGAAGACCAAATTTTGAGGTTACAGTGTGCCAATGAACATGATTTATATACCATAACATTGCTGTAACTTGTTTTACAAATATTTATAAGGACAGAAATAAGTTTTTCAGTTCCTTGCTTTCATTGTACTCTATTATTTAATTTTGCTCGGCAAACCCTATCTTGTGGTTTAAAAAATCAACATGTATGTAGTAAGTTTTTCTTTTCACTCTAACATTGCACATCAAACAAAAACGGCGTCAGAAATAAAACCATGACTAAATATTTCCAATAAATACACAGACATTTCTTCTCATTCTAATTCTGTCATTCCAGGCATGGGATCTCTGTTGTAATTCTAACATACATATGTAAAAAAAACATAAAATGTAAATAAAATCCAAAGCATATATTAATAAAATCTTTATAAGAAGTTCCCTCGCTTTAATTACGAATTAAAACGAACATATCCCTCCATTCTAAACATCCCAGTACAAGTAACTTTTTCAAGGGAATTACGAATCAGTTTTCGAGATTACAAGTAGTAAAATGATAATGATGAAAACAATATGTAAATGCTTTACGCAGAAGTGAGTATTTTTTAAAAGCACAGAAGGGGCAGGAAAAAGAATATAATTATTGATCTAGTAGTATCTCAAGAATAAAGAATTGTTCAAACTTGAAAGAGAAAGATTAAAATGTATGATTATTTTTTTAAACTTTTTTTTTCCACAAAGAAAGAAAAGTTGTCTTGCATCTCCAAGAAAAGAAAAACAAATATTAATAAGAATATTGCACACATATACATGCATAATCAAGTACTTTATGATAGACTCTTAAATTTTTGCTATCTATAAAAAAAATAAAGAATTTTGCTACATGTACAATATATTGTATCTTTTTGAAAAAGCCATGAATATGACAAACGATTGGATGACTTTATAACATCCTGTAAAATGAACCTTAAATGATGGCATTATAGTCCTGTACACAAATTAACATTGAAAATATAAGGCAACAATTTTTGATCTTTGGACCGTATATACAATGATACGATAATGATATTCTTCCCAATTGATCCAGTATTTTTAAGTTTGAAAATAAAAGCAGTACTAACAATACAGTAATACTGTCTCTAATACATAAAAATAGCACATCTAAGATCTCATCAGCATTTTTAAATTGTTTGTTCGAAAAAAATTCTTGTTCAACTTGACAAACTTTAACAATAATGAATCATAATACAAATTATGTATACCTTAAAATTCAAAAACAGTAACAAAAGTCCCTAAGATTCTTAACATAGATCCATGTTGGGTTCTAAGTGCCATATAAGATGGGCCATGAACTCAAGTCGGTTTCCGAGTTTCTTGTAACATTTCCGGCAGGTGAAAGGATCTGCAGTGTCTGCCGAATGTAAGGTGTTATGAAGCATGCTCATTGCATTGTCTTCAAAGTAAATACAGCAGTGTTCACATTTTATGAGTTTTGGTAGCCCCTCTGTTTTCTTAGGGGTCATCTGTGCCGACATAGAAGCAGCAACAGCAGCGAGTGTTGCTGAGCTTGAGATACTGCTGATAGGAGCTGGCAGTATCGTCTGAAAGGACGTCATAGGGTTTGGTGGCGGAGTGAGTTTGCTGAAATTTGGTATAAGTGTGAGCTTTGGTAGCTGAGGGTTCATCTGTGAGTTGAGTGATGGGTTGGTGACGATGAAAGTCGGAACAGACGAATGGACAGCCTGGCTCTGGCTGCTCAGGTTTTGGTTGCTCATATTTTGTTCCACTTTCGCCTTGATCAGTTCGTTAATTCTAGGATTGAGTATTGATAACATTGGTTTAGGAGCAATAAGTGTTGGCTCATTCGCAGCTGTAGACACCAAACTAGGCGAGCCATACCTGGTTTCCTCTGTACTAGCCTCCACGGGAGGCATGTATCCCGGTTTCTTTGACCTTGGGCAGGGTCTGGAGAAGGCCTCAGGGCGTGGTGAGATTTTCCCCTCCGACCCTTCCCCTTCACCAATACCACTATCATCCATCTTCTCACTAGCATCACCCTCGCTTCTGTCATCGTCACCTTCACGATTAATAGCGGACGAATCTTTGGACGAATTCTGTTCACTGTCCTCTGTTTCCATATCTGATTCATCTTCATCAGCTTTTGACCCTGCAGGTTTACCGTTCTTTAAAAGTGAGGGCAGTATGAACATGGACATACCGTCTCCATTAACCATGTGTGTGGTTTCCTGACCTTCAACAATCTCCAAACCTGAGTCATGGCCTGCGTCGCCATTTTCCACATTTCCAAGCTCTTTTTTTATCTCAATAACATTTCCTGCTTTGATTGTGAAAGCTTGAGCAATCTTTCTCCTCTCCTCTTCTGTTTTTCTTTGCACATCTAACTGGTCCTGAAACTTCATTGCATCGTTAGTTAGTTGCATCATTTCGTCTTGATACTTCCTTTGAGCTTCAGCTTCTGCAGTTTCTTTTGCTAATTTCTCCATACCTTCAACTGCAAGCTTGCTACTCAATGCAGAAACATTGTCCATGTTAGCGGGAATATAAAAAGCAGCAGGGATCTTCAAAACTGAAGTCAAAGTAGGCTTGGTGTCTTCGGCAGTGGATGCCATTGTAGTGGCATACGATGTCTGAGGCTTCACTGTGATGAAATCATACTTGTTCATCGAAGATGTCTGCTCTGTTTTCTGCGGACCGAGGGAGAATTTTGCGATGCCGTCAGGTGGAGCAGCTGCCGTAGAGCCATCCTTAAGGCTGTTGAGGACAGTGTCGTGACAGAGTTTGTGGGTCTGCATCTCCTCCAGTGATTCAAACGCCTCGCCGCAACGATGGCAGGTAAACACCTGAAGTATTTAATGTAATCATTTGAAGAGCATGACAAAATTAGCTTTTATTTAAATCTGTACTGCAAGATACTAAAAGGCACCATAATACTGTACATAATACAATATTAATCACTTAGGCTGTTAAAAAAATGCTTTTAAAAACAGATCAACATATCTTCTATAAAACTCACATGTAAATGAAAAATAAATAACATTATCTTAACTTTCAGTTATCATTTTATTTTAACTGTATAGGAAATTTTGATTCTTTTATCATTTCATAATAAAATACCCATTATACTCACATTTGATTTCAAAATATAGCAATTAGCTCTCATAACATAAAAAAGTTGTTGTTTTTGTTTTTGTATACTTTAGGTCAAGATCATTTTCTTGCAAAAAGTGCTATTTTTTGCAAAAGTCACTCAAGTATTGCTGTTATTATAGAGCTTTATTCTGTAAAAATATTATGACAGTCATGTCATGGTATAGGAAAAAAAATTTTTTTTATCCAAATCTTGAATGAAATACAAAAATTTAAAAAAAAATGTGTTTATGGTGGGAAGACCGTTGTATTGTTGTTAATTTACAAATTGTTATTGCTCTGGAAGTTAAATGGATACACTCGTGATCTGCTGCATGTATTTGTAAAAGGATTTGAGAAAACTTTCACAGTTGTACTTGTTTTGTGCAAATAACAGCACATCATAAAATATTTACCGGTAACCTTTTACCGTTGACAACATTGTTCACTTTAACAATCGACTCTGAATGCCTCACCTGTGACAGCATGTGTTGCTGTTGGAGATGCGCGTGTAACGCCTGACGACGGTTGAACTTCATATCATTACACAGGTGACACACGTTTGCGTCTTTCGGCTGTTGAGAGATAAAATAATACATTAACATGGGTAAAAGGTATTTTCCTACTACTTTTTAGAAGATTTTACATAGTTTAACTAAGCAGCAATTGAAATCAAGGTAACTATATCAGACTACAATATCTGCAGATCAAAAGTGTGTATATTGCACATTGCATTCAGACTTAAAGAGCATTACATGTGTAGATTTTTGGAGCATAAATTTATTTTCTGTAAAACTAAAATATTACAATCAACCTTAGTCTAAGAACTGAACAAGTGCAAATATATCATTTGGAGGCACTTATTGAGTTTGCGTTTTCATTTGATTGTTTTATTTCTTATCAGAAACAGCAGAAATCATTACTGATGATACACAGAGATTTTAAATTTATTAGTATTTAGTTTACCTGCATGTGGACTTTCATGTGTTGTTTCACATGATCGCTGCGTGTGAATCTCCGCCCACAGACGGAACAAGCGTAAGGACGTTCCCCGCTGTGTACTCGCACATGACGCTGCAGTTTTGATGGTGTACGGTATGTCTTTCCACAGACAGAGCACTCGTGTGGTGTCTTTCCCTCAACGTGTTCCTGTATATGTTTCTGCATCTGTTCGGTGTTCTCAAATTGCTGGCCGCAGTAGCGACACATGTACTGAGTAATGACCTGCATCCCAGACGATGAACTTGTGGACGGCTTTGCAAGTTGTTTCGTTAGGGTCGGTGACTGCTTCAGCGATAACGCCTCAGTCATTTTCGCTACAATAGGATTGTTTGATATACTCTCTGTGGAATCGGCCTTTTCGATATTGTTGTTATTGTTGTTTCCGTTTACTACATTGGCAGCTGTTGGTGCTGCTATGAGTATTGTAGGAGGTGCTGCAATATTTAAAGCTTTGCTATTTGCCAACTGAGCAGCTATTTCATTAATTGACAAAGCTTTCTGGGGTGAATTTGATGACGAAATTGATCCTGCCTCAAATTTGAATGGAATTGTCTCCATAATTTAAAGAAAGTGATTTGAGGCTAGGCTGACTTCTACTAACTGCGGATGATGGGAGTATGGTTGATGGATGATGGGTGTTTTTTAATGTAGTTCCTCTGCCTACGGGGTGAAAGGTGATTATGTTTCATTCATCCATTTGTTCACAGGCTGATTTGGGAGTTACGTTGGGACCTGAAAATAGAGAAAAATGTTTAAATGATGTTTCATTAGGTGTGCATGGGGTGGGGGGAAATTCCTAGTGTGAGGTGGTGGGGGGATTCTGGGCAGTTATAGACAGATTCTGCCTGGTTATACCCTTACCTCCCCCTCAAATTGTTTGTTTTAAACTTTACCTACTGATTAAATCATTAAAAAATACCTCATGCAAAGAGAACACTCTTATATATAATTTAATCCATCCTAAGAAACCTGATGGGAATAGTGTTAGACACAGAAAGGCTGCCCTATATGTAACTTTATATCAGACCATGGGTATGAAATGTGGTTTAAAATGCAATTTCATACAGTAAAAAAAACCCCCATCTCTTTTCCCTTTCGTTTCGGCTGGCTAAAGGCAGATAAGTAATAGGTCTATTGCTATTGTACACAGTTTAATACAGTTAAGATATGCAGTACTCATGCATGTGTTGACTGACAGGGATGTTAAAATTCCCAGGTATAAGGCCTTTGCTATTTGCTGATAAGCTGTTTTAAGGGAAAGACGATTAGCATGAAACTGAGATTTTATTTCCTTGTCAGATGCAGTAAATAAAACCCACTCACACGATGTTGCAGTGTATGATTTGACGGTTTTATACAAACTCATTAATGGACTAAAACAAAGGGATAGTTCACTTCTAAACTATCCAATCAAATCATGTGACATTATAGGGCCAGTCATTCTTAAGTTGTTAAATTCAGTATCTTTATATTTGTATCCTACAATCTTGAATATTTTTACATATTCTGAATGAAATGTTAGCAAACAAGATACTAGGAAAATTTCTGTGGGGTTTTAATACCCTTTTTTGGTCTAAACTTGAAAGTTTTTCCCATTTATACATTTTGTATACCATGAAATATGCCCAAGCATGTCCCAAGTCTAAACTATTGAAATACAAGGACCTCATAGAGAAATAATAATGCGTAATCCCTAAACTACAAGACCATAGTAAATAAATTGTAAAGGTTGGATTACGTTTATCGACCAAAATCTTAAAAAGCCCCTTAGGGCTAGAGCCATTGTTACCAGTTTTATGGCAGTTATAGATCGGTGGTCGAGGACCCGTGCAAATATGGGCTGATAAAATCATACATGTTTTATTACAAAACAAGACCAGCCTTCCCAATAAAACAAAAGCCCTCAATACACAAGGAAGGTCAACCAATATTGTAATTTTCTGAAAATAAGTTTCATGTAAATTCAATTATTAAAATAAAGCAATTAACCATAAACTAATTGACATATCAAATTGTAAAGAAATTTTGTTTGTATTCCAAAAACAACTACTTCAATGTCATGTGCCATTTGGCACTGATATTAAAGTTTTTCACAAAAATATTAAACAGTCCATTATTGTAAAAATAAGTATGAGAAAACACATTAATCATAAAAACTAGCCATAATTCTATTCATATACTATACCTTAATATTCAACAAGGTTAACTGAGTTTGGTTTTTAAGGATCCAACTATGAATGAATAGTACATAAGCACTGCTGAATAATAACTGTTCGGATCAACATCACAATGACTAATAAATATACACCATTTACATCCTCCCTCTATCTATCTCCTACTCCTAGCCCCTAATTTGAATACCATTTAACCAGCTGACCATTACAGTTATAGATCCAGGCATTAATTGAGTTGACCAGACAAAAGCCTGCCCAATCAATACAACTAGAACCAGATGCTATAGATAAAACCCCATATGGAGATCAGGGCCCTTTCAGGCTTTATTATTGGTCTACGCTGCGTTACTAACAACTACAGGGTGTTTAGGTAAAGCTGTTTATTGAACTTCACTAACAAGTCCAAACTTGGGCCCTATAAACAAACGCCTTGTCAATAAATCAATGGGCCCTTACACAGAGTCCTTGACAAAAGAATGCAAATTAGGGGTATAAAACTGTGTATTGAATGTAGATATCAATAGACAAATGGTCCCTGGTATAGATTTTCTCACAAGATCTCGGTCTGCTTTATAGCTTTACAGCCTAGCCATTTAGTAAGAGCTTTAGTCATAGATAATTTATAATGTGAAAATAAACACTACCCTTTTCATGAAGATATCAAATTGGAATTAATTTTGCAGCTTTAACAAAATATTCTCTTTTTTTTTCAAGATTGTGGCAGTGGCCCTTGATATAATGATAATTAGAGTTTTTTTAATTAACCATTATGTATATATGATATGATATATAAAGATATCATGAGTCTAACAAATTGTGCAACTAAAATAATTAAGTTGCCATTATAAATGTTAATGACATATCATACATGTAGGAAGTTATGATTTCCTGGCAGTAATCTAAATAATGTTAGGCTGATTTTCCATCAACGCCTTAGTTTGTGTAAATCATTTACCAACTGAACAGAAACATATATTTCATCCATAGTTGGATTTTCAATTCTCAAAGGGCCTCTATACATGCTATATCTCCCTCCACCTGCCCCTTGAGCAGATGAAACACTCCACAGATCTCATGCAAATGAATATATTTCTGATAAATGTAGACCCCAGGTGGATTTCCAAAATTCCTTGAAGGTAAGTAATGCATACATACAGGATCTGCTGAGGGAGTAGCAGATACTTATCAGCCATTAGGCTTCCAAACTGGCCAAAGGCCAGCCAGGTGCTATGTTAACCTGATAAGCTGAGCCTAATGGAAACAGACCCCTGTAGCCATGGAAACATTCATTTAAAGTACACCTTGATCAGAACATGTTAATTAGCATCCCTGGTTTATAATTAGGCATATTACATACATGAGTTTTATGAAAGAACTGACTTTATTATGTTAATATTAAAATATGTGAATATTTTTCATATAACAAAGATCATTCAAAACAATTCTTAAATAACATGGTGTAAGTAAGATTATTATGATTACATGACACCACTACAACCTAGCTTTTAATAAAAATAACATTCTTTAAAGTAAACATGTGTGCCAACCAATATGCATTACATAGTATAAATTTCGCTGTTTAAGAAAGTATTTACAAAAATTATCAACCCCCCCCCCCCAAAAAAAAAATGTATATAATTACATCCTCATAGGGATGATATATACCAGTGTGAATTTTGTTAACCAGGATGTGGAAGTCAATGGACATTCTATGATATCTATACTGTACCTAACAAAGGCTATTTACAATAATCAATAAAACATTTTTTGAATATAATAAATCAAAATTTATTCATAACAAAAAAACACAAACCATCTAAGTCCTCCACATTTAAGATTAACAAAAATCCCTACAACCCTCAAAGGGCCTCCGATAACCAATCTTCAATACACAACTCCACATGTATATTATTACCCAGTCAATATACCTGGTAGACCTTTTGACCCACATACGTCAATACACTAGATCACGTGACGCACTTAACCATGTGTATCCTATAGCGTCACGTGACCTGTCAAAACCCGATAGGGAATTCCTTCTTAAAAACGGAGTTAATCCCAATGTATACGAATGTATTATGTCATCTCCTACTTTCTGTTTTAATTTACATCGCTATGATTTGAATTAGTATCTAAATTCAACTATTTGAGTCCTATTAAACACGATTTATCAACGTTATTCTACCCTAAGGGCTAAACAAATCGAGGCGCCACCTTCAGTGAGTGTAACAGCAAGTGCCCTGTCAAATCCCTTTTCCGTATCAAATACACAAAAAATACTCACAGCTCAAACAGTGAACTTTGTAAACATTGATTTCCGATAGCTTACAAACAACGTACTATCTATAAATAAACTAAATAATGAAAATGTATGCGAATATCTAAATCTGGGAACTTGCCAATCGATACGCTAGGGCCGACATATTTACCGTCGACTGACCTTTTTAGGGTAGTGAAATAGGGTACAGAAAAATTGATCGTCTTAGTTTAAAATTAATTCATTTCTTCAACAAATGGTACACAATGATAGTTAAATGAATAATCCTACCTTTGGTTGAAAAAATTGGTCCCTCAACCACTTATAACTCCCCGAAATCCAGGTTTAACACACCGAAACTCCCTGGCTCTTGTAAGGGATATTTTGCCTGTTTCAGCCTGCAGGGATTTACGAAGGGAGGTAATTTAACCCTTAGTAAGCAAACATTCTTGTCAGAGGCCCTGCCGGGGTTGTAACTGTTTAGATTTACGCTAATTAAAAAGGGTTTGAGAAAATTATATTATAAGTAGATTTGTTTTCATTGGTAAGAGTTGAAATAGTTACTGATGAGTTTTTGCTTTATCTATTATTTTGACGGTTTAATACACATTTCTTACGCATATTGTATACATGTTAGTGAATAAATAAAGCACAATGGGTGTATACATGTACTGTATGCATGTTTATAAAAAAATAAATAGAACAATAACCTGTACGTTTTGTGTTTGTGTGTTTGTGTTTACAATGATACTTGTAATAGATCCACATGTTTGTCACAAATTATATTAAACACTGTGAAAAAACGTAATTCCGGGAACAGACGGAAATTACCATGTTGAGTTCATTGCGAGAGTCAAAATATGCATGATTTTGTAAAAATATGAACAGTCATTACAAATACGTCATTAATTTCTATACATGTCTCAAATAGTTTGTTAAGACCCATCCCGGGTGGGACTCGATCCCACGTCCCATCATGACAGTCACACAGTCTTCTGGGGTTTTTTCAAACCCGACTAGCTGCCGTTGTTCACGGTGACATGATACGACAACGGCTGAATCAGACTTATCACAGAGCAGCCCACATGCATAAAAAATACCAATACGCGAGAGTTGAGTAATCTTATTTTGTTTGGGAAACTGGAGAGAAATCTCACTTTTTCCGTCTTACGGGTGACCACGGATCCAAATTCAAAGCCGACCTTAGTGACTTGCATGTATATGACCCAGTGTCCGGTGCCGACAGCAGGCATCTGTCTACCGTTATAACTTTCCGTGGATCGTTTATAAAATAAAAAAAGTATTATATTTGGGACCAAGTGGGACCAACGGGAATACGAGGAGGGCGTGGAATCACGGGAGCACGGGAAGGGGCTGGGAAAAACGGAACACGGGCTCTGAGGGTGTGGGAATAACGGCCCTGCACGGGGCCTGAGGGCGTGGTACCAACGTGAGTACGGGGGCCTGAGGGCGTGGTACCAACATGAGTACGGGGCCTGAGTGCGTGGGACCAACGTGAGAACGGGGCCTTAGGGCGTGGGACCAACATGAGAACGGGGCTTGAGGGCGTGGTACCAACGTGAGTACGGGGCCTGGGGGCGTGGTTAATGGAACCAACGTGAAAACGGGGCCTAAGAGCGTGGTACCAACGTGAGTAAGGGGCCTGAGGGCATGGTACCAGGCCTGAGGGCGTGGTACCAACGTGAGTACGGGGGCTGATGGCGTGGGACTTACGTGAGTACGGTGCCTGAGTGCGTGAGACCAACGTGAGTATGGGCCCTGAGGGCGTGGGACCAACGTGAGAACGTGGCCTGGGGGCGTGGGACCAACGTGAGTACGGGACTTGAGGGCGTGGGACCAACGTGAGTACGGGGCCTGAGAGCGTGGGACCCACCTGAGTACGGGGCCTGAGGGCGTGGGACCAACGTGAGTACGGTGCCTGAGGGCGTGGGACCAACGTGACTACGGGGCCTGAGGGGGTGGGAACAACTGGATCATAGGATGGTTGTTGTACAAACGACAGCACGTGGAGGGCGTGGAACCAACGGGAGCTCGTAGAGGGCGTGGGACCAACGAGAACACGTAGAGGGCGTGGAACCAAAGGGAGCACGGGGAGGGCGTGGGACCAACGGGAGCACGTAGAGGGCGTGGGACCAACGGGAGCACGGGGAGGGCGTGGGACCAACGGAAGCAGGGAGAGGGCATGGGACCAACGGAAGCACGGAGAGGGCTTGGGACCAACGGGAGCACGTAAAGGGCGTGGGAACAACGGGAGCACGGAGAGGGCGAGGGACCAACGGGAGCTCGGAGATGGCGTGGGACCAACAGAAGCACGGGAGGGCGAGGGACCAACGGCAGCGCGAGAGTGGCTGGGACCAACGGCAGCACGGGGTGGCGTGGGACCAACGGCAGCACCGGAGGGCGTGTGACCAACGCCAGCACGTAAGGGTGCGGGACCAACGGGAGAACGGGAGGGCGTGGGACCAACGGCAGCACGGGAGGGCGTAGTACCATCGGGAGCACGGGGAGAGCGTATTACCAACGGCAGCACGGAGAGGGCTAGGGATCAACGGCACCACGGATAGTGCGTTGCACTAACGGGAGCACGGGGAGGGCATATAACCAACGGGAGCACGGGGAATGCGTGGAACCAACTGGAGTTCGTACAGGGCGTGGGACCAACGGGGGCACCTGGAGGGCGTGGGACCAACGGGGGCACGTGGAGGGCTTGGGACCAACGGCAGCACGCAGAGGGCGTGGGACCAACGGTAGCACGTAGAGGGCATTGGACCAACGGGAGCACGTGGAGGGCTTGGGACCAACGGCAGCACGCAGAGGGCGTGGGACCAACGGTAGCACGTAGAGGGCGTGGGACCAACGGGAGCACGTGGAGGGTGTTTGGCCAGTGGGAGCATGGGGAGGGCGCTGGGTCAGCGGGAGCACGAGGATGGGTCGCACTGGACCGACGGGAGCACGGGGAGCGGTCGGGACAAACGGAAGCACGGGGAGGGCGTTGCGTAGAACCAACGGGAGCACGGCGATGACATGTGGACCAACGGGTGCACGACGATGGCGTTGGACAAGCGGGAGCACGCTGATGGCGTTAGACCAGCGGGAACACGGTGATGGCGCTGGACCAGCGGGAGCACGGCGATGGCATGTGGACCAACGGGAGCACGGCGATGACATGTGGACCAGCGGGAGCACGGGGATGACATGTGGACCAACGGGAGCACGGGGATGACATGTGGACCAGCGGGAGCACGGGGATGACATGTGGACCAACGGGAGCATGGGAATGGCGTTGGACCAGCGGGAGCACGGGGATGACATGTGGACCAACGGGAGCACGGGGATGACATGTGGACCAACGGGAGCACGGGGATGACATGTGGACCAGCGGGAGCACGGGGATGACATGTGGACCAGCGGGAGCACGGCGATGACATGTGGATCAGCGGGAACACTGTGATGACATGTGGATCAGCGAGAACACGGTGATGGCGCCGGACCAGCGGGAGTGTGTGATGATATGTTTTCATATCTCATTGTGTCCTTTTGGGGTCGATGGTCGAAAAAAAAATTGAGCCGGGATGAGGATACATTGCACCAAACGTTTACGGGGCACCGACGATAACTTAGTAAAGACCCGCCGTCGGATCGTGGAAAACAACGCCTGCGAGAAACGCCGGTTACTGACGTTTTTTTTTTTTTACTTTCACTAACTGGCGATTATGCAACACAATTCGAATACGGGCACTACATCGTCGAATGCATTTGAATTGTGGACTGATATTTAAGTTCCAAGAAAAATGTCAGTTGTGGATATGGTATGGGGTATAATGCATAATGCGATGGGTAAGCATGTTTCCAAACTTGACCGAACTATGCCAAACATGTAGCACGCAAAAATACCAGCGTCGGAAATGGGTGAAATGTCGAGGGGTCGCCAAACACGACCGCGGGAACACTTTTTAATCGTCATATATATTTTGGAGGCCAAAAAATCACTTCGGGACACCAGACTCCCACAAAGGTGGCGTGCAATGCACGAAGTCACTTAGTAATGCGACAATAACTTAAGGGACCGGAGATGAGCCGGTAAAAAAATGACCCGCCGAAACGGGGATAATGATGGCGACATCAATGGATAGTTTTGACCAAAATAAGGAACACGTCAGGAAAGAAACGTTTATTAATTTTAATAACAACGGGCCTAAACTTAGGAATAATTCAAACCAAGGACACATTTAACGATGGAGGATATATGTCGGAAACTAGCTCATTGAGCTAACGATTCTTGTTAGCATATACCCGACTTTTGAATAAAGATGATTGTATCTTAATTGTATCTTGTATGTAGGAGATAGTATACAACAACTGACTACGTTATGAAAGTTGTAACCATGCATAATATATCAAAAAGCTCAATTGTGGCATACATAATTGGGTTAATAATGATCGAGAGGCCAATATACGTGACGTGACCGGCGGCGTATCTTAGATTTGAATTTGGCCGTTATTGAAGGGTCGAAGAACTGGGAACATGTGCCCCTTTCCATGGGCCAAACGTCAAAGTTTAAATGAGGTACTTGGGGTTTGGGGGCTCTCGCGCGAGAAAAAGTCCACCGTGATGTATTCCTCTTAAAAGTTGCCAAATTGACGATTTATTTGTATATGAAAGACATTATATTACTTTCATTTTTGGTAGCTTGTTTTCTTATGGTACCTGAAACCAGTTTGCCTTGCCATGCGTACTTAACCCCGGCCTCAAAAACGGGAATAAATAACGTTGAGAACACGGTGTCAATTTGGGGTTCGAACGGCGTCAGTATTTTTGTGACGGAGGCGACACTTATACCGATGAACCAAATCTTTTTTTTTCAAACCGTTAAACTAAACTGAAAAAAGATAATGTGCTTCTTTTTATTAGTATCATGACAAACAATTAGAACATGCGGAAATAACCTTGGCAGGTTGCTAGCTGATTATTATATTAATCGCGACACTATCATAATTTTAACTCAGCTAGGGGCAGTGACATTCACATACGAACCAATGCACCAAGAGCTAGTTTTATAAGAATTTACCTCATTGTTTGGACAGAAATGATATTAAAGTAATTTTGGGACCAATTACTTAAGAAATATACCCGCAAATATTTGTCATGCGCATAAAAAATGAAACGGCTCGCAAACAGTGAATCCCCGGTACTTTTTATGACTCGTTATCGGCCAAACAATGATTGAGTCAATTTCCTGGGGTCCCCTTTTCAGTTCGTATACTGAAATACTAAAATTGAAAAAAAATCCTAAACTTGCAAAATTGTATGAACAGATACGATTTGAAATGTGTTTTTAACCATTTTTATGTCATGCGTAAAGGGAAGAAACTGTTGTACCTTTAATTGACAGGTGCCTCAATTAATCGTGTTACCTCCCATAGAGGAAGAATAATGCATTGTGGTATTGTTTATGACGTCACACGCTATATACAGTATTCGAATTTTAGTTATGTAGCCTCTTATTTCTTGTAAAAAGTGACGATTTCCCCTCTTTGTGTTGATATATTAATTGATTTAATTTAGTCACATGTTGCCCGCAGTGACCTAGTGGAATTTTAGTGCCATGTTTAAGTGTATTCCTATTTTTAAGGCGTGTAATCGCCAAGTGGAGTGGATAGATAGACGACATTGCAATTTACAATCTGTACCCGACGATGTAATGCGCTATACAAGATCGCTAGAGGAGTTATTTCTTGATGCAAACAGTATCAGAGAATTGCCGAAGGTTTGAAATTTTTAACGGTATATAGTTTTAATGGCATTCATTCGCATTTCATCACAACTTTGCTGAAATTTCTCGGGTACCATTTTCTATTTTCAGAATTTCTTTCGTCTCGTTCAACTGCGAACTGTGACTCTTAGCGACAATGAAATTTCCAAACTGCCCCCTGACGTCGCTCAGCTGGTCAACATGGTCGAACTTGACATCAGCAGAAATGGTATGAAACCTTGGATAAGTGTATGCTCTTCTAGTAAACACCGGCACTTTATTGACCTACATTTTATGGTCTCCGCCATATTGGATTTTCCTAGAGTGTGTCATTATCCAGGTGTAAAAGGAAGCTGGGTACAAACCAGCACAGGTGGTTCTTGTTAAGGTGTTCATATCAGAAAATGGACATTGTGGTCATTTTATGGTGAAAATATGTTATGCTTGCATTATCATGCTGTAATTATCAAGTTATATAATTGAATGTATATAAAACAAAAGTTAATTCACCTTGATCATAAGGTTTCATATATATTACCTGAGGTCGGGTTCGGAAGCTGAAAAGATGCTTGCCGAGTAGTCCAAATAATTGTACGTTGACGGATTTTTTTTAGATTTTTGATATGGCAAATCCTTCACGTACAAATTGTTTAGTATCAAAAGTGGGTAGTTGTTCCGATCAGGATTCCGGGTTAAAGCATATAGCGTCTATAAAATATCATAAAAACAAGAAATATTACCAGATAATGTTATTTTATATTAGTTCCGTACACAAAAAAATAAATATCCAACTTATAATTATGAGTTTGACGGCTTTTTTTCATTTCATTCTGTCAAAACATAACGATATATACATGAAGGGCACCTGCAAGGCTTTAGGGCACAGTTTTAAATCGCTCGGAACATTTCGGCCATGGCCGAGTTGTTACGATTGTATAACGAGGTCTATCTCGAAGCTTTGTCGGAGGAGGCCGAGTTGTTACGATTGTATCGAGTTGTTCCCCTTCGCATAATTGTTTTCTGTGTCAGTCAACTTTCGTTTTATTGGAAAGGTAAACAACTTGTTTTAATGCATTAAATGCTTGTTTAGTGCAAAATAACATTTCACTTACATGGTAAAATATGAATATAACTCTTTATGATCAATTTCAACCATAAAATTCTTCACTTAAAACAATTTCAATATTTTTTAAAACACCCCCGTTTTTTGCACATTCCCGTTTAGACGTTAGGGATTGGAAGAATCCCGTATAACACGTCTATTATTTTAGACTACTTGCCGAGTTGCCATCTTTTCAATTAGCCCAAGGCCCGGTAGTCCACCTAAATGGCCGTCAACAAGTCTTTTGACGATTTTTTTAATATGGCAGACTCGTGACGTCCACCATCCCAGCAAAAAGTAGCAAGCGGTCCTTGCGCAGAGAATCCTCGCGCAGAGAATCCTCGCGGCCACAATTTTGAAATTATCTCCGTTATAAATTCAAATTTCTACGAAAATATTATTGCCTACTATTAAACACATATTAAGTTATGTCAGTATGCCCAAAAAACATGTTAAGTTATCATAAAACACTTACAAGTGTCGATTGTTTATAAGTATCCAGATATTGGTAAATCTGGGACAAATCTGACTGGTTGTGTACATGTATAACGGTATTTGTGACCCATAATATATTAATGTGAAAATAACAACTCTAATGATAAATTTAATCCAGTTCAGATCACTGTCGGATAAAAATTGAACAACTTTGTCATTATTTTTCAACATCAATGCATATTATTTCAGTATATCATTTCGCCCGTTGTTAAATGGTAGAGAGTTGTAGCGTTACAGGGATACATAAGAAATGTCAAAGTAATAAAAAAGTATCCCTGATCGCTCATTATTGTAGCTAAAGGCCCGGATACTTTTATTGGATCTCATACACATGATTTTCTGTTTCTTGCAAACCTTAAACTTTAAGTTAACCGTGATTGAGGTTACTCAGGCAGATAAGACGTTCTTTCTTGAATTTAGCCATGCATTTTAATAAAGTGCAAAATAAGTATTCAAAACTTTTTATTGAAATGAAAATAAATAATTGTCAAAATTTGTTTAAATATTGATGTCAAAAGTGATCTAAAATTTCTGCGCTTCATGACATCACACACTTTTTGATGATATGCCAAAATGCATTTTTTACATCAACTCTTCCTCAACTTGATAATTTAAGGTATGCGAGAAAATATCGCGGGCTTAGCGCAAAACGGTTGTAACTGACATTTTGAAAATTGTTCAGGAGAGCATAAAAACTGATTTATTTCCCTAGTTCATATCATTTTCACTTTGTTTTTTAATTATAGTTTTAATTTTGTGTACTTTTCATGAATAAATCACAATAACACCTTGCATTCAATTTCTAAAAGAGATATTTGTAAAACAGTCAGTTACAACCCTTTTACACAAAAAATTGAGGAATTTTCTAAATTTATTTTTGCGCAAAAGGGTTGTAACAGTCAGTTACAACTGTTTTGCCTGAAAAATTAAAGATATTTCTGAATACATTTTGCGCAAAAGGGTTGTAACTGAAACTTTTTTATTAAAGTTTCTTTGATAGCTTTAAAATATTTGACTTTTAAGCACCATTTATTACTTGCAATGTAAATTATACTTAAAGACATCAACTGAGGATAAAAGGTATGATTTTTTCTACTATTTTTTGAAAATTGAGTTGTGTATGGAACATCTTATATGCTATGTATATTTTTGTTAATATACTTATATCAAACAGGGGTTTGGGTAAAATTTTAGTTTAATACCACAATTATTATATATGAAAAACAATTAAATTATTATATATGAAAGACAATTAAACAATTAATTTATTTAAACAACAACAATATAAACTGCAATCATCTTGAACATCATATTTTAAGTTTATAATCAGCTTAATTTAAACTGTTAATGATGAATAACAGCATTTTGTTAATACAATTGTGAAGTGAATAGCAATTTCATTAAATAATTAAGATATGCATGTATATTTCTTATTTCTAGTTTTTAAGTTAAAATGATATCAAGAAACATTTTTACAAATCACCATAGCATACTAATGACATCAGCTCTTATAATGACCATCATTGTGTACAAAATATACAAGAACTTGAAATTTATATAATCATGTAGCAAAATCATAGATAATAAATGAAAGCTATTTTAAAATTGACAATGACCAAATCCGGTACCAAAACATCATATCACGATGAAATCATTGAAGGGGTAAGATATTTCTAAAGCTCATAAATACCAGGCTTTCATATTCCAGTATGGCTTTACTCAGCACAAATTCCATCTCCTTCCCCCATGAATATCAGAAACTTTCCATCTACTCTTAACAAATCCTTAACCCTAGCATGATTTCCATCTACTTGCATGGCTCATGAATACTTTCCATCTACACTAAACCTCATTAACCCAAGCAAAATTTCCATCTACTTGGCTCATGAATATCTGAATACAATCCATCTACGGTACACTAAACATCACTAACCTGCATGATTTCTATCTACTTGGGTTCTAAATATCAGAATACATGCCATCTTCACTAAACAACATTAACCAGCATGATTTCCATCTACTTGCATGGCTCATGAATATCAGAATATTTTCCATCTACACTAAACATCATTAACCTGCATGATTTCCATCTGTTTGGTTCATGATAATCAGAATGACTTCAATCTACTTTAAACAAACCATTAACACCAGCATGAATTCCATCTACTTGGCTTATGAATATCAGAATACTTTCCATCCACTCTTTTAAACAAATCATCAACCCCAGCACAATTTCCATGTTAGCTCATGAATATCAGAATGACTTCAATCTACTTTAAACAAACCATTAACACCAGCATGATTTCCATCGACATGGCTCATGAATATCTGAGAATTACTTCCATCTACTCGAAAGAAATTGTTAACCCCACCATGATTTCCATCTTCGTTACTTATGAATATCAGAATACTTTCCATCTACTTTTAAACATATCATCAACCCCAGCACAATTTCCATGTTAGCTCATGAATATCAGAATTACTTCCATCTGGTACTCTAAACAAAGCAAAAACACTAGCACAATTTCCATGTTAGCTCATGAATATAAGAATTACTTCCATCTGGTACTCTAAACAAAGCATTAACACTAGCACAATTTCCATGTTAGCTCATGAATATAAGAATTACTTCCATCTGGTACTCTTAACAAAGCATTAACCCTAGCACAATTTCCATCATCTTGGCTCATGATAATCAGAAAGCCTTTCATGTCCTCTAATTAAGTCATTAACCCCAGTTTGATTTACATCTACTCTAAACAAATTATAAACCTTAGCATGATTTCATCTACTTGGCTCATTGATATCAGAATAACTTCCATCTACTCTTAAACAAATCATTAAACCCAACACAATTTCATTTTACCTGGCTCATGAATATAAAAAATGTCTTCTGTCTTCTCAAAACAAATCAATAACCCCAGCATGATTTCCATCTACTTGGCTCATGGATATCAGAATAATTTCCTTCTACTTGGCTCATGAATATCAGAATGTCTTCAATCTTCTCAAATAATTAACCCCAGCATGATTTTAATCAACTTGGCTCATGAATATCAGATCAACTTCTATCTACTCTTAAACAAATCATTAACCCCAGCATGATTTCCATCTACTTGGCTTATGAATATCAGAATACTTTCCATCTACTCTTAAACAAATCATAAACCCGAGTACAAAATTTCCATCTACTTGGCTCATGAATATCAGAATGTTTTCCATCTACTCTTATATAAATCATTAACCCCAGCATGTTTTCATCTAATTGGCTCATGAATTTCAAAATAACCTCCATCCACTCAAAAAAAAAAAATCATTAACCCCAGCATGATTTCCATTTACGTAGTTCATGAATATAAGAACGATTTCCATCTTATCTGTTTCTATCTATTTCTTATCCAGTAGTTACTTGTAGTAGTGACCAGTAGTAACCATCATGACAATGATGACACCAACTACCAGGGCTCTCACTAGGCTGAAAATTTTGGGAGAAGTGACTTCTCCCTTCAGTCAATTTAGGGAGAAGTGGGGAGACTTTAGGGAGAAGTGATACTTTTTATAACACCTGATACAAAAACTATGCCATACCACACACCTCAGTTTATATTCACATTCAAATTGATTGCTATAACTATATAAAATGTTCATAAAATAATGTATCATTTTTGGCTCAGCAAAAGTGTATTTGTCAATGTCACATAGTTTATCTCCAAATAGCATCGAAAAAGAACCAAAAAATACATCTAAGGATTTGAAATAATCATAATGACCTCATAAATGAACTGTCAATAAAGCAGGGGGACGAATCTTGTTTTGGTACGTTCGGGATGGGTACGAATGTCACATTCAGCTGTGCTGTTATTTACTTGTTTCTGGCTAAATAATTTTAAATATGCTGACATTTAAGAACCAAATGACATTTAAATCAGTGTCCTCGATGAAAAATTTACCAATACATAATGGGAAGTTGAAAAATTTACTCGGAAAATTGTTCTGATAAAATGGCGATCTCGCCGATTTTTTTTTTTGACATCGTAACTGTGACAGGAGAAAATTACTGTAAGTAAACTCTACATTAAGCATTTTTTGTGTGTGTGTGTTTACAAATCATTTTTCATCATGAACATTTCACTAAAACCAATCAAATATTTGGTGATACTTCATGTTATTGATTTTCTTAGCGCCTACTTGCCGATGGCCCGAGATGGCTATGACCCGTCTGCTTCAAAAGCAACAATGTTTAAATGTCTTGCATTGTTTGTTCAATACATATATTAATTACTTTTTAACTTAAATTAATGCTTGACACGATATTTCATAATTATGTCTCCAATTCTATCTCATTTTAACGAACTTATATCATTTGATCAGGGTCTTCTGAATGTACATTCTGATTGGTTAACTTTCAATAGCTCCGCCTACTGGCGATGTTTTGGTAATTGGATGACACGGCCCAATTATCGGATTAGGAGATTACCAATTTGTATGAATGGCTTATTGTGATGGTTTGATTAATGGGACATTGGCCAAATACTCGCTGATTGACAGATTTACAATGTGCTAAAATTTTCGGCGAAGACAATGTCGCTTTGATGATACAAATGGGCGAAGTCTGGGAATTTTAGGCGACCACTTCGCCCAAGTCGCCCCCTCGCGAGAGCCCTGACTACCTACTATTTTACAACTATTCATACTGCTTACCCAGTCAGTTAGAAACACCAGCATGGCTTATGAATACCAAAATGACTTTAATTGAGTTACTTCTGCGCTAGTCATAAACACACCAGCATGACTTTAAACTGTATAGCTCATGAATATCAGAATTACTTTACATAGGTACTTCTCGAAATTTATAAACACCAGCATGAACTTGACTACAGAGTTCATGAATATTCAAATGATCAATAGATCTACTTCTTCCTAGTCAAAATCATCAGCATGACTTCAAACACCAGAGTTCATGAATATCAAAATGACTTCCCTAGATCTTCGCTAGTCATAAACACCACAATGACTTAAAACTATATAGTTCATGAATATCAGAATTTTATCCATAAGATTTAGTTCATATCAGCATGAATTCAAACTCACCAATGTCAAAATGACTTCAATAGATATACTTTTTTGCTATTGAAGATCATTCAATCAAGCGAAAGCCCATGAATATCACATCAACATTTTTTACTCTGAGAGCAATAAATCGGTTGCAACATACATGTAACTTCCATTGGATAAAGTTTTCTGCTGGAAATAAGGGTGTTATAGGATACGAAATATTCAGTAAAAGTATACAGCATTCTTCTAGAATTGGTAGGGGAATTAATTTGTGTTTTCATCAATTATGATGTACCTTAATCATTAGATCAATTGCCTTTGTTTTTCATTAGTTTATAAAAGTTATGATTCTGTGTACAAAACTTGTCAATATTGCCAAAATATTAAATTTTAACATACAAACTCATTTTACCATGAAAAGCCCACAAAATATAAATAAATAATAAATGTTTACAAATAAAAACTACTAAGAGAAACAATATTCTTGTAAAAAACACACATTCTTTTATCATGTCCGAACTTAACACAGAAAACTAAATTCTAAAAAGGGATATTTAATTTTAAACTTAAATTTACTTTCCTAATCATATTTTAAACAAGAGCCTAAAAATACTATCAAATTTTTCAATTCTTTTTCCTAAATATATGACTTTTTTATCTTATAAACAATATATCATACACATTATTAATATAAATCAAAAATTAGGACTAATGGAATAAAACATGAGATACTGTTCGTAACTGTGATGTTTAAACATGCATTTTTTCATTTTATTGGGAGTTCATTTTAAAAAAAATCATTTTTTATCAATATGACTGTCTCTCCTCGAAAACAATGTTAAATAATCATGATGTAATCAATGATGTCATCATGATATTGGAGTTACATACCATCCTAATGGTTTATTGATTCAAAGTTTTCTGTGCAAAACGGTTGTAAGTGCAGTTACAACCGTTTTGCACAAAAATAAATTGCCATTTTCTGATACAACCTTTTGACTAATATGGCTTTATTTACATTTATCCTTAGATTACAGAGCTAATGTTTTGGGATAATATGGAGGCTTATTAAATAGGTTAAAAAATGTGAAAATATCACTTTTGGAAAAAAAGTCAGTTACAACCGTTTTGCGCTAAGCCCGCGATATATCAATTATGTTTTACCGGTCCATATTGAAAAATCTGACCCTTGGACAGGCTGTGTTGCGGCTAACATGCATGTTCTCAGGTCAGATTTTTATATCCTGACCAGAAACACATGATAAATTGTATTCAAATATATACCCATTTTTACCAGAAATGTATGTTTAGTGTGCATGAAGGTATGTTTTATTAAAATATTACCATCAATATCCCACACATGTTTACAGTGCGGAAAATATTCAGTGATTTATACTATTTTTTTAACAATTGACTCAATTTGAAACCACCGCGCATGTTATCAATGAGGTGTTCAACTTCACGTATATTCATGTGTGTAAAATGAGGTACATCTTATGATATGCGACCTTTGATGGAAAGTCATTGTTTTAATGCAAATGAAAGAATTCTAATTCAAACTTATTGCTTGAAAAAATAATAAAGAAAAGGTGCCATTAATAGTCTTTAATTTCTTTTAAAGGTTTCAAAATGACCAAGGGGAGACCACACACTCACCAGCATGATAGCTCTTCTGCCTTATTAGAATTGAATGCTTTAGATAATCAACTAGTTTTATGATTTTGTTTAAAAAGACTATTATAAGATTATAAATACACAATAATTATACGCTTAGTATGTCTGGTTGTTGAAACAAAGAACTATTCCAATTAAACTCATTTCTAACTTGTTTTTGTCAAATGTATAATAATTAGATTCTAATAGCCTGAAACAAAGTGCTCTTCAACCTTAACAATGCATTATATTAAAAAAACAAATGCCAAGTATGGTTATTCATAGCATGAAAAATGAAAGAATTTTGTGACTTCTTTATAAGCATTATGTTTTGGTATTGGAATGATGTGATTCAGATTGTGGTCTTTAATCATTGTAGCTGCTGGTTAAGGAAGGAATAATCATTAATATTTGCATACTGTTTCCAGCAGTTAGAAAACAATTAGTTTATTGCTCCATAGGGAATATGCCAAGTATTTTTTTAGGATAAAAGATGGAGATTTATCCCAGCATTTTGACACAAGCTTGTTCTTAAGTATTCCTGTGTCTGACCTCCATCAGAGATATTATTGTCCATGAATTGCAGTGGATGTGAAGGTTTTTTTAAAAATAATTTTGATGTTATTTTGAAATTGGAAGAAAGGACAGCCCCAAAAATGGCTACTAAAAAGCTTGGTGCCACCCCAAAGCCCTTGCCATAATGGTTTCAGCCATTCAACTTTCAGGTCAATCACATCCCTGTCCATTCTTATGAAATGAGTTAATGTCATGGGTAAATAATACCTATAATACACTGCCTTGGTGCCTGACACACTGCATGTTACACACATGATCAATTGTCATGATTATAGAGTATGAGGCACAATGATTTCTTTCTTGAATTGAATAATCTGCTTATTTATATCTATCATTCAGATGTGAGGGTGGGAAATAAGCTCAACTTTGCAAATTTTGAATTTCATAACAATGTTAGAATTTTGGCTTGTTAATCCACAAGTCGGATTGCAATGACTGTGATGTTAGGGTTTTTAGCGAATGAGTTATATAAGGGTACTTCTCCCTGTCCTTTTTCGGTGGCACCCTTCAGCTCTCATGGAGACGAGCATGGACACCCTTCTGCCTTCATAGAATTTAATGCAGAAGACAATGAAATATTTCTTTGTTTTGAGTATGACTTAAAATACTATTATTTTATAAAATCATACAAACTTTATGAATTTTACATATTTGGCAGTTCAGACCTTTGATTCAAGCTTCAATTAAGCAGAATTCCAAACATTTTCTGTGAAATTGATAATGTTCAAATTTTTCACAGCTAGACACTATGTGCCCTTTTCTCCCTGTGTCTCTTCTGCAGCCACCTGCCCTTTTTAAAACCTGGCTAAAATTCTACAGATGTGCTTAATATATATCATTCTGATTGAGAGATTCTGAATAACATTTGTTTTTTGCGTTTATTCTGTCTCCAAATTGTAATTTAAAATATTGGCACAACTGAAATTTCTTAGTTCTTGAAAGCCAATGTCTGAAATAGATGTTTATTTTTAGATTTAAGAATTTCTGAAGAGATCTAATTCTAATTTGGTACATCAAGTTATTATCGTGGATGGCCAGAGAATTGGCATCATAATGTGACAGTTCACCAAAATACAGCTGAAAGAAAACCTGGGGCCCATTTCAATAAAGGATTTAAGGGCTAACTTTATTCATCTTAAAACTGTATCTTGTTATAAACAGTCATAAATAATAACATATTGATTTTTTTATCTCTTTACAGTGGTCGAAATTAAAGCAAGCGCACCAGCCCTGCACTGGTAAAATGTCTTCCGGGCTTGCTCTTTAATTAAATAATGCAGGGCTTGTTAAAAAATTTGATGCCAAGCAAGAGTATAAGAATTCGAGGTTGTTCATCCACAAGTCTAATTTCAATGATTGTCTTTATGTTTATTTTTAATAATAAATGAATAAATTTCAATTCACTCAAATAATTATGAAGTAGAAAAATGAAACTATGAATATGATACTATCATAAGATAATTTCAATTAACAAAGTTCTGAAATCAAGATTTTTTTGTGCCAATTCAAACCATTACACACTTGGTCGTAAGACAAGTTTTCCAAATTAAACAGTTCTCAATGAGTCCGTATACAATGTAACCCTGCTTCAACTGGTCAAAGTATTAAATCAGCTTCAACAATTAGATCGCTGTGTAAGATGTGTATATTTCAGACATGTTTTAAAATGAGCTGTATAATTATGTCGTTAGACTGTAAAGTTTGTGAATGTGTTATAAATCCCTGTATTTTCAGACAGCATTCAGACATTCAGATTCAGACATAATGTGTTGTATATTTCAGACATTGGAGAAATTCCAGAGAACATCAAGTTCTGCAAGAACCTTCAGGTCCTTGACATCAGCAGCAACCCACTTGTTGCCCCGTAAGTACATGTATGCATATAATGAGGTCTTACGGTATAGTGGTTTTCTTAGTGATGTTCCGATGATCGATTATAATAAAAAAATGATTGGTTGGGCCTCACATTGGGGACAATCGATTATTTGGTCAAAGCCGATCATCAATTCAAGTTTTCAACCTGAGTGTTGTTTTACTTCTTTCCTTTCATTATTTGCGTTCAGTTAATTCCTGCCAATTTTCTCGTTTTAGTTAGTTTATTCATTTGGAAGTGTTCAGTTGTTATCATTAACAATATGGCCGAAAGCGACAAAAACACTAAATAAATTCAACATAAACATAGGCATAACATAAGCATAGTCGAGGATTACGAGTTATTGTAAAATTGTACTAGAATTAAGATAATGTCAAAAACCGATTGTACTTTCGATAATCTGTTACTTGAGTGGAACCGATTATCGATAGTCAAACTGGAACCGATTCCCAACACTAGGTTTTCTGTTAATGCCTTTATATATGCTAATATAGACATGCTTCAAATGGGTGTTTTTGCGGCTGTGTTTATTTTTCTCTCCATTTATAGTATGGGCCTGGGGTCTTTCTGGTAGGGCAAAAGGCGCCATTTTGACTAAAGTGGAAACTACAATTCTACTTTGAAACAAACAAGAATATAAATAAAAGGCAGAAAATAATAAGGAAAACAACAACTTTTCCATACGAAAGTGGTTTGGGGGTCGAATTTTTTTATTAAAACAAAAAAACATTAAACTATATAACAAAAATATATATCTGTTAGCTGTTAACAGTTATAAAAAAAGTATGTTTTAAATTTGGGAATGGGGCTAAAATCTGGCTCCAATGTAGTCTGAAAACCCCCTGTAAGTTGGAGATTTATTACAATTGTACCCCACTATTAATACTTTAAAGGGATTTGTTCATGTTTTTGGACCAAAAATTAGCTTTCCCGGTTGAATGCATCAGAAAACACTTATTTTATCATTATTTTACTCTATGATATCGGAGTTGCTGAAAAAAATACAGTTAAAGCATTAAAAAAGTATTTTGGTTTTAGTGGGGTTCAAACCTTTGCCGGTATAGTCAAGAAATAATTAGAAAACAGCTGGCTAGTCCACATGGCCACTGGGGCTTTAAAGAAAGTGGTGGATATGTTGACCTGTTAAGGATACATTGACAACATCACATGATAATGTCAATCAACCATGCAACACCACAGACATAATTAATTTTCAATCACGTTATAAACGCAAATGTGGTCTTCAAAGACTATACTTGAGCAAACATCAAACTTTACTGAAGGGTTCCAGCTTTTGGTATTTTTGTTTTAACACTCCTTAGGATTTGCCTCACTTTATTTCGTAATTAAAAAGAGAGTGCACCTTTAAACCCAAAAATAAAAGTCTTCTATATTTAACACTAATAACAAATGCACTCAGAAGAAGATGGACCTGGATGAGATTCATTATAGATGAAAAAAATGTCTGGATCCATTATCTTAATGTATATTAAAATAGTTAATCTGATTTCAAACCTTAAGTGTATGAAGTTAAATTCAATTTTGGACATTATACAGGATTAGACTATAACATTATCCAGTGTTCTGCCATGGATTGAAAAAGATTGGGCCGAATGGCCCAGTAGTCATGAAAATTAGGGGCCGTTTTCAAAAGTGAAGGGCCATGACCTTTCCAGGGGAAAAATGAAAGTGTTTTATTTACCCATTATATACATGGTGTAACATCCACATGACATCAGTATGCTCAAATATTGGACAGAACCATTTAACATTTAGAACAAAATTAAACATGGCACAAATGAGACACAATGTTATATGTTAATAAACAGTTTCACATGTCAATGTGTTGTATAACCCTCCCCACCCACGAACATTTTCCTCTGTTTTGCATTCCTCCAATGCACCAAGGCCTCATTGAAATTGAATTTGTTCATATCTCCCACCTCTAATTTCATGACAAGCAGGTCATCCACAACCTCTGGTGATAGCCTATTCCTCTGTGAGGCTTTTACTCTGTTTTGGGCACTAAAACCCCTTTCACAGTCTGCTGTGTGTACTGGCGCAGACAGAGCTAGTTCAGCAAGGGTCAGTAGGTTTGGGAATGTATCTTTATAATGTTTATTCAGAAGAAACCACAATAATTTACAATTTAGTAAAAAAAATATACTATCCCTTGCAATTGGATAGTTACACGTATACGGACCAATGAAAATCGTTGTTTTATCGAATGAACGCTGTGCTGTAAAACTTCTAAAAAAGAAATCAATTAAGTCAAAACGGCTCTTCGAAAATTCTATTAAGTCAAAACAGCTTTTCGAAAAACAGGCGGGTCTACAGGTATTTTGTTGCGCCATCCTGATTTTTTCTGCGCCAATGGCGCAAAGGCGTGTCCTTGGCAGAACACTGATTATCTGAGAAAAGTTCACTGTAAGACAGAAATATCGAATAGGAAGATTGTCTCCTTCTTGTCCTCTCTCCTAATATACTTTATAAGTCTTCTCTTGTAGGTTTTCAAGAGTGCTAAAACTCTTATTACATTCAGATCGTGTATAGATTGGGCTAATTGTGTGTTATATTGGTTTTGACATGAGATGGGCTGTTCAATTTCACATTTCCCGGAGTCCTTGTAATGCCATGTTATGGAGTATAAAGTGCATACTTTTCTCTCTTTGTTAGGATTAAGAACTATGACCCGAACCACTGGCAAACCTGCACAGAGGCGTGTAAGTCAGTGTCAGCACATAATACTTAAGGCCACTCCTCTTTTTACATTTTTTTTTGGCAGAAATGTAGACTGGGTGGTCGAAAAAAGAAAAATGGAACTGTTTAAAATGGTAGAGGTTTTTCTCATAAATAGTAATCATTTTGAATATTCTTTGATCATAGCCAATAAGTTTATGTTTGATAGATATTATTTTAAAGTTTAAATTATTATTTAAAGACATCATGTACCTGTTTTGCAAATAATGCAGAAAATTATAGTTATAAATTCATCATGACAGGCACATACCGCACACAGCCATAGAATCAAATTTCCCTATGTCCCCAATATGTCATAACCCTCAAATTTGACCTTTATTTAAAGATGATTTTCCCCTGTTGCAGGTTACCAGCAGGGATTACGCAGTTACGGAACTTGACAAGACTTGGACTCAATGATGTCTCATTGTCTTGGCTGCCAAAGGACATTGGAAGGTATGTTATATTACACCTTGCCATGTTGCACTGGCCCCAAATTAAGCTTAGGTCCCTTATAGCAGGATTAAGCTAAGCTCACTATTTTTGTTCTGGTAAAATGTCATTTGTGTTAAAAAAACAGTCATGCTTACATTAAGAAAAATTATCTTTATAAATGATAATCACAACTAACTAATATTTTATATTAAGGTAAGAATTTGGCTTAATGAAATGAGCTATTTTAAGTTCTAGTCCTAGTGACCACCCTTATTGTACTGGATAATCATGGACTAAAATTTGACCGATCGGGATCATGTTGATCCTCGGAGACTTAGCATGTTGTGTAGGACATGGATCACTCGAGGGTGGTCTGTGTTAGGTCAGTGACAGTTTGTAGTTGATCCGGGTTGGTCTGGTACTATCCGGGTTATCATCTGTATTGACACTGTGTTGGTCTGGGATGGTCAAGTCATTCCTGGCCGGTTTGTGGCACTGCCGTGGTGGTAATCCGTGTTAGCTTGATGTCCATCCCTTTGAAGTGCCTTGTTGGGTTCGGGCTGTTCTGATATTTTGAGACTTTCGAGGGACCATCGACTCAATTTCATTCAGGACAATCCCGGACCACCCCAGATCAATATATCTCTTAATTAAGGGTGTTCTGTTTTAATCTGGGGTGGTATGTGTTGGGTCTAGCTTTGGTGTGACTGTAGCTTGGGGAAATTAGGGCAAGGAATTAAATTTGAACATTTGGTTTCAATTGCGCTTTCCACATTACCCTTTTTGCTTGATGCGTTGCTGTCCCATATTGTCTTTTTATCCCTTGGCCTTTTTAAGGTGGTCTTGCTAAACCAACTGGTCTTAAATTTTTATTTTATATGCTTAAAAAGGTACAAATGTGCAAAGTATTTACAGTGATTTCTGAAAGAATGCTCTAAAAATGTATTCTTCAATTGTATTAAATAGTCATCAAATTTGGACAAGCTAGAATTCTTCCACAAGAGTGATCATCAAAAATTGTCAACAAGCCCGGCTATATAAAATGCAAAATAAGTAAGCCTGAAAAGCATATAACGATTGCAGGTCTTGAGGCTTGTGCTTAATTGTGCACTGTTGAAATCTCAATCTTGATTTGCATTGAGATATATATGCTCAATAATGTATTGAAACTCATTATGGGAAGAAAGCATTTAATTGGAAATGTTTAAGAATTGATATTTTTCTGACTGAGCTTGGCGAAGGTCAGAGTATATAAGCCAGGAGGCATATTTAGTGCGAAAGGCTTATTATTATCATAAATATAAAGTGTATATACGTTTACAAGTTAACCATCAGTGCACTGTTATTAGATTGTATAAACATATGAACCATCTTGAAAACATTCCTAAAATTCTCATCAGGTAAATGGTGAAACAATAAGATCTTCCTATAAAATTACCCCCAAAAAATCCCATCTTTTTTAGATTTTCAGAAGCAAGAGTGGTTAGTTACTGCTAGTAGTAATAAACCTGCTTGGATTTTTTAAACTGCTACCTCATTTACGGTTAAGTTAAGAACGTACGAACATGTAGGTTGTCTTGAGGAAGGCATATGCATTATCCTGAGAAATAAAATAGTATAATTTTCTTAACAGTGCTGTTCATTTAATTAGGCCTAAAAAATCCAACATTTGGTTCAGGTAAACTGACCCTACCTACGAAATAGGCGCTGACCCTACCCTTTTTAGTCAGTTGGTAAATTCAAAAAAATAAAATAATAATTTAAGTGTGTATATAAAGCCCTATAAAAAAGAAGAAAAAAGCTTTCTTTCCCATAGTATCTGTTTTTGAAATGGATGTAACCTTGTCAAAACCACTTTATATTTTTTGGCCTTAGAACATTAACAAATGATAGAAGACTTTTAGTGATGAGCTGCAAAAACACCAGTTAACTTATTGAATGGTAGTCTACCACTTCAACAGTTGTTAGCCTGTAACAATGCCTTACTCTTACTTTTGCACTTCATAGAACAAACTAGACTACAGTAGAGTATGTATTGATGTGTGGAAATCATAAATCGTATCAACACAAAACAACTGCCATCCCAGGGGACAAATCAGGAGTCTCCGTCTTAATTATGGTGTATTCCCAGTCTACAGGGTGCCCAGTTTTGTCTTGATCATGGAAGAAATTACTTTCTGTAATTAGTGTTAATATTTTTTGCACAGAAAACTGTTGGGCTGTATTTTGTAGTGCTTGGTTTAAGGCCATGCAAAATAAATTGTTTGCTTTGTATCGTCAGACACATTGAAAATTCCCGAAGTGAGTTTTCCTCCGTGATTTCTTTACCTTAAATATTCTCAATACTATGGTAGTGGTGAGCATATCAATAACATCAAAAACAATGATTGAAATTATAGGTTTGCTGTTCTTTGGTTCAATACAAATCATAACTTAATTGCTAAAAAAATCCCTACCAACTGAGTTACTGCTATTAAGTTTAATACTGCAAACATTAATTTGGTAAGGATGGCCATAATATGTATATTGCTCTGATTTATATTCCTCTTATAAGAAAACCAGAAAATTTTCAGATCATGATATGTTCTTAAAAGTAATCAACCCAAAGTTATTGCATTATCAGGGTTTGTTTTTGTGTCTAACATCATTTAAGGTATCTGATGAACAAGTAAGCTTGTTACTTCATCAATTACTGTTGGCAATAATGTTCTTTCAAGGCCCCATAAGGATATGATTTGTCTGGGGATTCTCGGATTTCCAAGGATCTCCCCCCCCCCCCCCCCCCCCCCCCCCACCTCACCAAACAATATGAAAACCACTCAAAAGAGGTTCTTAAAGCTGGTTTTGCCTCTGGACATGCTGCTTTTATCCCATTGGAGGCCTGAAGCGGCCCGAAAACCTTCCCTTCAACGGACAGGTCAATCACATCCCTGACAGAATTATTGGCCATAGGATTTCTTAATGTAAAAGGAATGTAAACATATTATTTCGCTGGTATTTAACAGAGGTTGAAAGAACTCTATTCAAAAAAGAAGGAAAACCATTTGCTTCCTCGGAAAACGTTTAGAAATGTCTTAAACTGATCTTATTAAAATATGATTGAGCATGCAATTATAACATGAGCTATAGTTTGCAAGAACACGGAGAAAAAACAAGTCATTGATATCAGCAAGGTGTCTCATTTTCAGAACATCTGGTTTTTAAATTTTCTGCAACATCACTGATTGAGATTCATATAAATAGAAAGTTGATGAGCCTAAAAATGTATTGTGTTTGCACAAAACTCAGGCTGTTCATCTTGCAATTTCATTAAATATTTGTGATGATGTTTACAAGAATTTAGCAGGGGAAACAGTCAAGAATTGTTATGATGACTTTGAGGTCATTTTCCAAATATATTTTGGGTTATTATGGGTTATTTTGATGAACATGTATACAGAGAAGTTGTTTCACTGTTGTGTTATAGAGTGTATACACACTGCTGTGTTATAGAGTGTATACACACTGCTGTGTTATAGAGTGTATACACACTGCTGTGTTATAGAGTGTATACACACTGTTGTGTTATAAAGTGTATACACACAGTTGTTTTATATATACTGTTTTTATAATCTATACACACTTTTGTGTTATAGAATGTATATATGCACACTGACACAGTTGTGTTATAGAGTTTACATTATATTGTGTTATAGAGAGTTTACATACTGTTGTGTTTTATGTTATAGTGTATATACACACTGTTGTCTTTTATATTCCAGCCTTAGTAGCCTGGCCCACCTGGAGCTACGGGAAAACATGCTACGCCAGCTTCCAGCGTCCATGTCCTTCCTCGTGAAGCTGGAAAGTCTAGACCTGGGGAGCAACGAGATTGATGAACTGGTATGTAGAAACCCCTTAGACATGAAATGATACCTAGTAGCAGGGGTATATTGCTAAATGCATATCTTGGTGGGTCAGTCAGTTGATCGATCAACCATTTACTGTTTGATGTTCTAGAAAGGGGTCACAGTCTTGGTGACCTTTTGCACAATAAGCTCTTTTGATTTATAACTGGAGTATGTTTACATGTATGGTCTTCAACTTTGATAGAGTGGTTGGTCATGATTTTGAGGTCAGTTGGTCAAAGGTCACAATCATGGTGACCTTGAACACAAAAAAATGTCCAATTGATAACTAGAGTTGGTGTGGGCCAAAGGTCCTCGAAGTTGGAGGAGCGATTGACCTGCAGATGAGGCTTTTGATTTTGAGGTTTACATGTCAAAGATCAAGCTCACATTGACCTTGAACCTGAAGATCTTGTCCAATCAATATGAAGAGAATACTTGGACCAACGGTTGTTTGACTTTGTCGGGTGGTTGTCATGACATGAAGTGTCCAATTGTAGATCCCTATTAATTTTTACTTCTACATATCACTGGTCAAGTTCACAAGATTGACCACAATCATGGTCATCTTCAAAGCAGGTATTTAAAAAACAACAACAATGATTATTAATAAGTCCAATGTTTTGCTCGAAAGTAATTGACCATTGCCATATTATTATAAACAAATTGGTTACCACTTTAAACCATTAAGCAGCTATGTGTATATCTGTATAATTTGCATTGCCTGTATTCTTAACCTTATACTATCAATTTTTAATAGCAAATTCACTGCTATCGCGAAAACACATACATGTTTTACTGGAAACATTTAGAACTGATCGAACCATAACTAAACATACTATCATTAAACTTGGAAGGGATGTCGGTCATGACCTTAAATTGCCCTACAGACAATTTATGCGGAATGAATAAGTTACTGCCATTCATATGGGGGCATACATGTTTTACAAACATACTGTGAAATCATTAATGTTCGTGGGACATTAATGTTCGTGGTTTTCGTGGGTGGGGTGATCCACGAATCAAGATCCCACGAAATATAATTATTTTATTCACCTTTTTAATTGCCTTGTTATGACCATACTATGTTATGTACGTACATAGTATTTTCTTTAGTGAGGTCACTGTATACAGCGGTATACAGCGGTTTACAGCGTAAATATCGAACTAACAGTATATCTTACTATTATTGTTTTGTTAATATATTATAATTGCCTTTAACAAATAACAAACTAAATCAATTCATTGTTTTTTTTTATGAACCAAATGACAGAAACAGCTGCTGTAACGTGTGCTATTCATGAAAATCACCAGGTACAAGATGCGCATGTTGAATGTCGGTACTCATTTTTTTTCAATCGATTACATTGATTGTTTACTCAAATATACGCACCTTCTCGGTGTTTTCACAGTTTACAAAATTCTTAATTAGTATTCAATGGCTTCGCTGATCAGGGTGCATCTTCTTTTATGACCTTAATTTTCAATTAAATTTATAATTGACATGGGTATATGCACTAATTGGCATGTTGTACCACTATTGCGAGTGTCATAAACCGTATGACGTAAAAGAGGGAAATCATGTGCCCGAGCGCATGGAGATAATGCAGACGATTTAGGATGATCGCAGTTTCGGATTTTTTTTCAGGAATGAAAAACCACGAATTTAAGTACCCACGAAAATATAAAATTTGGGAAAACCACGAAATTTCATGCCAACGAATATAAATGATTTCACAGTAGCTTATTATACACAGTCCTAATGGTGATAGTATTCACTCACCAAGGTGGCTTGGGCAGAGCTTCTGCCACTATGAATGAAAACTGCAATACTAGAATGGACTGTAGAAAAACATGTTTGAAGTCCAGCCATCCTTCATGAAAGGTAAACTACTGTCAAAGTTCCAAAAAAGTCTATATTGCTTTGCACATGTCAGCCGGTCGGTATGTCGGTAGACCAAAGCTTGTCCAAGTGATAACTCAACAATTCCTGGACGTATGGTCATCAGACTTGACATGAAGGTTGGGCCTGACCAGTACATGACCCCTATTGAGTTAAGGGCTCATTGGGTCAAAGGTCAAGGTCACAGTGACCTTTAATGGTAAATAATTTTAAAGCTTGTCCTAGTGATAACTCAACAATGCCTAGACCTATGGTCATCAAACTTGATATGGAAGTTGGGCCTGACAAGTAGATGAACCTTATTGATTTTAGGAGTTATCGAGTCAAAGGTCAAGATTACAGTGACCTTGAATGAGAAAATGTTTCAGAGATAACTCGACAATGCCTGCACCCATGGCTCCCAAACTTGATTTGATGTTGCGTCTGATCTGTAGATGACCCCTTATGATTTTAGGGGTCACGTGGTCAAAGGTCAAGGTCACAGTGACCTTGAACGAAAAAATCTTGTCTGTGTGATAACTTGTGAATGCCTGCATCCATGGCCCTCAAACTTGACATTTAGATTTTTTGTGACCAGCTGATGACTCGTATGGATTTTGAGGTCAAAGGTCATGGTCATAACACACTCTTTCCTCACACTTTGAATGGTCATAATCTTAAAACTGACTCAACGGCATCCAATGACAAACCAGCTGTCATTTCGGTCCATGCATATTTCATTCAATTGTCCATATAATCCTGACAACATGGCGCTCAGGGGGGCATAATGTTTGACAAACATGTCTTGTTTTTTATCTATTACATAATGGCTGCTGTATATTGGATTTGACATTTAAGGATGTTTTGTGTTTACAAAATAAATAGTTCTTGTAAAATTGTGCCTTTCCCCATGCTTAGCCAAAAAATAATCTGGGCTTCTAACCACTAGTGCATACAATTAAAAACATTTGGCGGACACTGAAAACATTTTGAATGAGATAAGTTTATGTTCAGTGGCCTGTTTCAATCAAGATATTAGACTGAAAAAATTGTAGTTTCATATTTTCATTATTTTGCATATTTTGCTACATATTTGTGCAAATTAAACAATAGTGGTAATAAAAATTAACACCAAAACAAAGGAAATGAACACAATCAACATGCTGTATTGGTGACATTTGAGACTGTCGACGTTACGGGTAAAAATCCTTTATTAAAATGGGCCTCGGAGGTTATATTCTTTACCTAGGGTCACTTTGGAAAAATATGAGTTTCCTAGAAAGGAATTGGTGGTTTACATGGAGCTTAAAAACCTTTGACTGAAGTGGATTAGAAATGTTGCAAGCTATCATAATACATAATTATATATCAGCGAATTTTCTCTTTATATCTTCTTATAATTACTGTCTGTTTTGTACTTTAATCTTCAACAGAGATTATTTTTGGCATCATCTTAGCCTTGAAATGCTCTCTCAGTTTCTATATTAACGCCAGGAAAGGCATTGCTAATTGGGTTGTTTCGTTCCATCAACCTGACAAGTGGGCGTGGGTGTACTCAAGTTCCCTGCAGTTCCACTTACCGGAATAAGGAACCACTCCGCTGATTTATCTCCGTTTACAGCAGATATTAAGTTAAAGGCATACTCACACATTTCTATTATAGTTGGTTGAACTATATAGTGTTCAAAATTATATGTTGTCCAATGGAGGATGTCAGTATTTTTTCTGTACATGTATTTAAGAAAATCAGCATCAACTTGCTATCATGATATTATTTTTATAGATGGATGATTATAACTTTAGACATTCATTATTTAATAGTAACAAGGAGGTGCACTTTAAGAGGAGTGGCTCTTCAGGTCTGGTTTCTTATGTCCTTGTATGATTTTTTTTTGAATGTCTTGTTGAACTCCCTGCCCTGCTGCACCACTGAAAATATACTAATCGTCTTCTGGGGAGGGCCATTAAATGGGGGGTCCTGTCTGACAGTACTTTAATACACTGGTGCATGTTAAAGAACAGGGGTAGCTCTAACCAGGGTGCACTTTGCTCCAAAAACATAATATGACTAATTTTCTTATCAGAGCACCTCCCATAATATTATGGGGCTTGCCCAAGTGGAGTGTGATAATAAATGAACTGAAAAACACAGACACTGCTCATAGTGGTGTTATCAATAGGTTCTATTGGTTTGACATTTAAAATAATCTTCGTGGTTTTCTTGAATGCAGTGATTGGTTTAGCAGTTGAACTGAAAGCTATTTATCCAAATGCAGACTTGGATAAAAAATATTAATCTAAAGGCAAGCAAGGTCTATTTTTACTGTTTCTACCTCCTCATTTCTGCGGTCGTTCTTGTAAGCTTATCTGTCCATGCTTGATTTCATGTGCTTATTGTTTTGTGCATGATTTTGTCTCTTTCTTTTTTCCTTTCTGTGAAATGAGAGAAATGTACGGACCAGCAAATCTAGCAAAATGTATAGACCAGCAAATCTAGGAAACATTGAGTTTGACATCTCAGTTATTATGTGTTGTCTGGAGGTATTTGACTGTCAATGCGGTTTGTATGTACCGTATTTGGCCTATTATGTGAACAGGGTGCGTGTAAAATTGAACTTTCCAGCATGATTACTTCTATTATAAACAACTTTTGTTTTCACTATTTATCATAAGTGTTAGTAAAAAGTGTTGTTTATAATATTAGTTTTGAAAGAACTGTTCTACACTGAGGTAGTGGGTTACATGCAGATAGTGATCAGATGTGCTAGAATACCAATATTGGCTGCCATTTCAATGTTTATGGCAGAATATGCCATCCTTTTAGTTTTGAGTCTGGTTTAACACTGCTCAAGTCTCATGATTAGGCAAGTAGAAACAAAGCCCCCCATACTGCAGGTGTATAAGGGCATGTATGTCTTTAAGGACAAGTACTGTCCACACTGTACAAATATTAGGGCATGTACGTCTTTAAGGACAAGTACTGTCCTCACTGTACATGTATAAGGGCATGTACGTCTTTAAGGACAAGTACTGTCCTCACTGTACATGTATTAGGGCATGTACGTCTTTAAGGACGAGTACTGTCCACACTGCACATGTATTAGGGCATGTACGTCTTTAAGGACGAGTACTGTCCACACTGCACATGTATTAGGGCATGTACGTCTTTAAGGACGAGTACTGTCCTCACTGTACATGTATAAGGTCATGTACGTCTTTAAGGACAAGTACTGTCCACACTGTACGTGTATTAGAGCATGTACGTCTTTAAGGACAAGTACTGTCCACACTGTACGTGTTTTAGGGCATGTATGTCTTTTAAGGACAAGTGTACTTATGTCTAGAGACATCGCTTGAAAGACATTCTCCACTATCAAATTTGGCCATGCACTTAACGCCTTTTCATTAATGTTGGTCTTAAGTTGTAATTAATGCTTGTCTATCATCATTTGTGGTAACAGTTAGGTGATGCTTGTTTCCATGAAAAGAATTATTAGTGAGATATCTTTGCTTAATGTGTTTGATCTATATCACTATATCTACATTTTGTTTTGTTTTTTTTCTTTCGTTAAACATAAATAGAAAGTTTGTTGTGATAGACGATTGACATTAAATGATATTATATTCTTGTATGCTTTTGTATTAAAATGAAATTATTCATACGATTGTATGAGCTTTTAGCCTTTTATTCATACCAATATATAGGTCTGTTTTAACTGTTCCAAATTTGCTGTCAGTCCTTGTAACATTGAATATTATTGATTTTAAAAGGATACTTTCAAAATTGACCATGAAACCAAGGGGTGCCTGCCAGACTACAGTTAGTCCTTCTGTAAATTCAGGCAGTTACTGCAGTCTTGCAGGCACTTCTCAAAAATGCTCTATCAAATATTTCCCATCTCTGCATTACTTCAAACCAAAATGAATCCACCAGATCAAATAAAGAGCCCTGAGTCTTGTTGAAAATTGAATTTGTCGTCCTGTTGAAGCAATGCATATGCTCCAGGACTTGTGTGATACTCTGGCTCTCCGTCTCTCTGGGATCTTATCCTCTCAAGACAATCATGCTAATGCTTTTTAACAGAAGTGCCAATAGTTCCCGGTCAATTTTGTATGATAATATTTTCCACAACCATATTCTTTATGGGATACACTTTGATTTAGCTAAAAGTTCACAGTGTTCTCAATAAGATCAGGCTGCCTGCCAAAAGAAGGGTTCAAATGACAATTGGGCCAGTTCAAATGGCTATTTGACCTGTT
This sequence comes from Mya arenaria, assembly GCF_026914265.1. Taxonomy (NCBI): domain Eukaryota; kingdom Metazoa; phylum Mollusca; class Bivalvia; order Myida; family Myidae; genus Mya; species Mya arenaria. Next base: position 12,071,871 of record NC_069131.1, on the reverse strand, counting down.
CAAACATGAAAAAATAAGTGAACATTAAGTCTGAGCGGGTCAGTTACTTAACTATTTGAGAGAGTTCAACAGAAATTTATTGACAACCCAGAGTTCAAGAGTTTTTTGGTTTATGCTTTTAAAAGGATTATAACTTCTTTATGCTCATGTTATGTTGCCTCTGTAATATTATTATAATGGTTTAAAGAACCATGCTAGACAAACCAAAGAATTTTTAGCTCGACTATTCGAAGAATAGGTGGGCTATACTACTCGCCCCAGCGTTGGCGTCGGCGTCCGGTTAAAGTTTTAGGGCAAGTTGGGATTTTCACTTATAAGTCCAATACCATTCATTCAATTGACTTAATACTTCACACAGATGTTCAGAGCTATCACATAATGAGGTTAGATTACTCCATATTATCTTTTATACAAATTATGGCCCCTGATTGACTATGGAACTTAGGTTAAAGTTTTAGGGCAGGTTGGGATATTGTTTAATAACTTCTATACCCTTCATTCAATTGACTTAATACTTCACACAATTGTTCAGGACCATCACCCAATGAGATTACATAACTCCATATCCTTAATACAAGTTATGGCCCCTGATTGACTTAGGTTAAAGTTTTAGGCAAGTTAATGGCAAGTTGGGATTTTAATAAAAAAAACTTCTATACCGTTCATTAAATGCATTTAATAAAATTCAAAATTATTTACGACCATCCTACAACAAGAAACATAACTCCTTTTTAAGCCTAAATACAAGTTATGGCCCTTGATTTTTTTATTTTTTTATTTCCTTTGAAAGGCATATTTGTATATTCTTAACCACATTTTCATAATGGGAAATCAAGTTATTTGATTTTTTTTTTTTTTTTTTGTTTTGATTTTTTTTTAATTTCCTTTGAAAGGCATATTTGTATATTCTTAACCACATTTTCATAATGGGAAATCAAGTTATTTGAATGGCTTGCGTCATTGTTTGGGCGGGCTGGTGGGAGGGCAGCATCAAAGTCACCTTATGTATCAAATAATTTTAGTTAGGTTTGACATAAAGAGACCAAACTTGGTATTATTACATTGTTATTGTATTGTAAGTCAAAGCGGCGTAGTCGAGCGCGCTGTCTTCTGACGGCTCTTGTTATGTCAACTGTCAGGGGCTGCCCTCCCTCAGAAGCAAACTTATTATACCACCACAAACGAAGTTTGAGGGGGTATATAGGAGTGAGCTTGTCGGTCGGTCGGTCGGTCGGTCGGTCGGTCGGTCGGTCGGTCGGTCGGTCGGTCGGTTTTCATGGTTTCCGGACGATAACTCATGAAAGGCTAGACAGATTTGGTACACAGGTTTAACATCAGAAGATACAGGTCAAGTTCGATATTGGGGCTGGTGGGGCCATGGTCAAGGTCACTGTTGCTAAAAATAGAAAAACGGTTTCCGGACGATAACTCATGAAAGGCTTGACAGATTTGAAAATTTTTTGGTACACAGGTGTAACATCAGAAGATACAGGTCAAGTTTGATATTGGGGCTGGTGGGGTCAAGGTCAAGGTCACTGTTACTAAAAATAGAAAAACGGTTTCCGGACGGCAACTCATGAAAGGCTTGACAGATTTGAAAAAATTTTGGTACACAGGTGTAACATCAGAAGATACAGGTCAAGTTCGATATTGGGGCTGGTGGGGCCAAGGTCAAGGTCACTGTTACTAAAAATAGAAAAACGGTTTCCGGACGATAACTCAAGAAAGGCTTGACAGATTTGAAATTTTTTTGGTACACAGGTGTAACATCAGAAGATACAGGTCAAGTTCGATTTTGGGGCTGGTGGGGCCAAGGTCAAGGTCACTGTTACTAAAAAAGAAAAACAGTTTCCGGACGAAAACTCATGAAAGGGTAAACGGATTTGAACAATTTTTGGTACACAGGTGTAACATCAGAAGATACAGATCAAGTTCGATATTGGGGCTGGTGGGGTCAAGGTCACTGTTACTAAAAATAGATAAATGGTTTCCGGACCATAACTCATGAAAGGCTTGACAGATTTGAACATTTTTTGGTACACAGGTGTAACATCAGAAGATACAGGTCAAGTTCGATATTGGGGCTGGTGGGGCCAAGGTCATGGTCACTGTTACTAAAAATAGAAAAATGGTTTCTGCTTCATAACTTTAATTTGGCATGAGATATTGTGATGAAACTTGCTGTATAGGCAGCCTCTGTGAAGACAATGCTTGTGATTGAAAATGGGGCCAGTGGAGTAAAGGTTTTGTGCACTGTTACGAAAATAGAAAAACGGTTTCCGGACAAACAATACATGCATGATAAAAGAAGATGCAGTGTGCAGTAACCTTGGAGTTATGGCCTCTTTTCAAAGGAATGGTTTGCCATTCCTGTGTCCAGGCGGCATTTGGGGGTATTCATCACTCTTGTGACAGCTCTAGTTTGGTTTGCTTAGAAAGAGGTTCTGGGCTCATTTTCCAGTCAGGGCACAACTCTCTCTTGTTAAATTTGTTTATAAGAAGGATTAGAATCAATTGTAACATTGTTAATTGAGTAATGGACTAGATACAAATCGTTTTGTGTGTCTAGTGGGGGTTGAACACATGACCCCCTCGCTACACAAGCTGATGCTCTAAGGCATGATCTCGATTGTTAGACAGTATTAGTGCTGCTATATTATATCAAATACCTGGTTACACTTTAGGATATTTTCTCATGTTGATCTATAACATGTCCTAAAGGCCTTGTACCCTCCCCCATAACCGTTGCAGCCCTTTTCCTCTGAAGATAGTCTAAAAGCCAAAAAGCCAAAGAACAATACTCAGGAAGTTTGCATGGTACCATGCTCTGACATCAGGGCAATAAACAGGGGATGCAAAGCTTAGGATTTATCAGCCAGACATCCCCAAAACCAGGCCTTTGAGCATGAAGAAGCGTATATTAACGATATTGTATAAATTGCAGGCCGAGTGTGTGGGCTCGCTACCAAGTCTTCAAGAACTCTGGCTGGACTGTAATGACCTTCAACAACTACCTCCTGTAAGTTATACATTCAGCATCATTCACTAGTGTTCTGGCTGTTGCCTCCTCCAATTCATACATGCCATATCCCCCGGCGGGGGGAAAAATCCCCCGGAATTTCAACCCATCCCCTGGTCCCCCGCCGGGGGATCCATATCCCCTGGAATTAAAAAAAATTGCTTAAGGTTGACAGTGGAAAGCATCAATTATATTATGAGTGTGAAATTCCATGAAGGACCATGATGACTAAGTCCAAAAATTATTGTAATTTGAGTGTATTTCTGTATTAATTATTATATTATAAATGCAGATATTGCTCAAGTTTTCCCCGCGTAAAAATCCCCTGGTGTAATATCAAAATCCCCTGGAATTCAGACCAAAATCCCCTGGGAAGCCTCCCAGAAATATGGCATGTATGCAATTGGATCACTGAACATTATATAATTCTCATTTAATCATTTAAAAGAGCTCTGACAACCAAAAATTCATTGAGCAGATTTCAAATGTCAAATTTCCATTTTGAACCAAAAACATCTGCTAAATTTCTATTTAGTATTAAAATAGTCATCAATTGTGTATTTTCACTTATTTAAAGGCATCAAATGAGGAAATTGAGTCCCGAAATTAAACCTGAAAGTAGGGTCGTCTTGTGAGGCTATAAGAAATTAAGAAATAATCAAGTCAGAATAAGGATTCTTCATCATGCGGTATTTGACTGACCTATTTATTGTCTGTTGTTGACATCCCAATAAAAGTGACAATAACACGACCATCGGATTAAGGCGACCATCTGCTTTGTTTCGCTTTGATGAACACTTGATGTCTTCTTTATAAGCAGATTGGCAAATGCTTGTTATCGGTCCAAACACTTTGTCGCATGATCACAGGAGACACATTTTGCTGACTAATTTGTAAATATTTAGAATATTGGTCATCAGGTTATTTTTTCTATGTTGGAAATAAAACTTCTTTTTATCTTACGATTAGGCTTTGCGTATATCATGCAGGCTAAATGGCAGGTTTCAAAACACATTTCATTAATCATTACATTAATTTATCCGCAATTATCGATGGTTCTTTATTTTGCCAAATGTAAGTCCCATCAACTGCAATCCAAACAAACACCTGTGAAAGTTGAACTTATTTACACATGTATTGATATGTGTCAGCTGCAGATCAAATGGTACACTTTGTGAGGCGGATGGCAATGTATTGTATATAAATCTGTCAGTCGAAAACCTTATGATCCCATTTTATAACCATGTTTTCGTCTAGGTTGGTTAGAAATTACCATATGATGAGAAAAATTATAATCATAGTTGTTGAGAACCTTCAAATTGTGGCCGAAATGTTTGAATTCACTACAAATATGAAGGGGCCTTTGGGTGTACAAAAATAAGTAATTGCAAAACAAATCCTGCCACCTTAACCGCGTTACCTTGTTCTTATTATTTATTTACCTCGACATAATTTAGAGAGCTCAAAGTTGACAAAAATCAGTGATTTTCTTCAAGCAAATCAACAAATTTAGTTGATAATTGACAGCTAAGCTTGAACATTATCACAGACTTGGAGAATTTAAAGTGCTTGATTTGCTTTAAAAATTTACCCAGTCTAATATACGAGTAAGACAAAAACACAAGATTTCAAGGGCAAAGTAAGGGGTTGTCTTATAAGCAGATCGCCTTAAAGGTGGGCAAATACGGTATGTGTGGCATTTCACACTAAACACTAAGAAAGCATTTATATTTGGTCTTCTAAACAATTAGTCCAGTTTGTCTGTGCCTGCTTGTTGACCTAATAATTTAGAAAACCTGAAATATTCACTAACTCTTAGTTAGGTGTGATACTGTTATAGTGCAACAGCACTTTTAAGGGCAAAAGATGCTAAGATTTTTTTTCTGCGTCTATCCCACTAAACCTGCTGTAAAAGCAACGTGTATGAAACTGCTTTGGTTAGGAAATGAATGTTTTAATCACGAACGTACTGTTTAAACAGAAAATAAAACGTTCTAATGGCCCAAAAAATGAGTATGGGAGAAAATTGTGACATTGCAATGACAAGTTCCACTCCATAATTCTTTCTCTCTTGGATAACGAGTAATTTCCTGTAAATTATTGAAACATGCTCAAGAGAGGTTTGTCATTTCAGCTTGACAAAGCCCACAGATTGTGGGTTTAATGTTTGTATTGCTGTGGCGGGGTTTTATTGCAATAAGTCTGCAAGAAAACAGATGACGTGATTGCTATGCAAATATTAGAAATTGTAGCTATTCATGATCTTATGCACTGATGAAACTCTGAAGGTTACATTTAAACTATGGCGCTGCATTGGTAACTTCTTTTTTCTAAAGATATTGGGTTAATATGATGTTATCCTGGCGCACTACCAGGTTGCAAACAAGAAGAGTGCCAATAGTATTCTGAAAAATAATGTTTACTATATATCTGTTAACTAGAGCACATTTGTATATATATCTGTACTTCATGGGGGGATTGGGTCGGTCGGGGTGGGGGTTCTTAAGCTGTTAGCTCTCAAGTGCTCCAAGAATATACTCTATAACAAGACACTGGTTTTTGGTGATAAAGGCCTAAAGCCCCTGACACAAGAATAAGGATGCACAATGTACAGCCGTGCTCTATTTCCCAGAATGAGAATGCTTTATTCAATGATCACAAATGACAAGATTATAAAAAGCAGCCACCAGATAACACTCTACACATCAGCTGTTATAATAGATTGACAATACGAAAATTGGGAGAGTGATCATTAGGAAGCACTTAGTACATTAAAAGTTTGAAATTAGCATTATTTGTTGGATTGAGCCTCTTCAGTCAGGTGATTAAATATTTGCCGAAAGTTGCGTGCCAAATCATTGCAAGAATCCATCTACCATGGAGTACAATATTTGTGTACAATACACTAACGTCAGCTGATTGTTAAAGTTAACAACATTAATTACGTCATTGTTGTTAACTTTCAAAATGGTACAGCTCTGGAAGTCTAATGTTTACTCTTGTGATCTGAAGTAATTCTATCAAAATTACAGACAGCTGTTTCAGCTGTACTTGTTTCTATTTAATTATGTAAGCATGTATGTGATCACATAAAAAAAATCATGTTTAAAAGTTAACAATGATGTCATTTATCGCGTTGTAAACTTTAACAAACTTCAGAACAATCCACCCATTGTGTTTATTATCTGTGTCTCCAGGAGCTCGGTAACCTGAAGAAGCTTACACAGCTTGATGTGTCCGAGAACGAACTCGAGTATCTGCCGGAGGAGATAGCTGGCCTGTCCAACCTCACGGACTTGTGTCTCTCCCAGAACAAGCTGGAGAGGCTCCCAGAGGGCATAGGTAACATTTGGGGCCTCATGTTTTATTCAGTATCTCCCATAAACAGACAGTGTTATTAATCAATCAATCAAATGTGTTGATAAATAGTTTGTAATGTTATATAGCATATAGAGGATGATTGATTGTTTAAGAGTAAATTTGCAATATATTTCACTGCGTGAGCACCAAAAGGTATATTTCATGAGTTTTGTAGTCATGAGTGAAATATTTCCTTCTGGTGTTCACTACATAAAGCAAAAATACTTTTCCGTGAAGGTTTAAAAAAAATACTATTCAACCAAAAATCTGGTAGTCTCAGACAACCAAATTAAGCGTCATACCATGAGTGATTTTTTTTTTGGTTAAAAAGATCATGACAAAACATCGTCATTGAATCACTGATATTTTCTTGACAATTGTCTTGATCTTTATTGATTCACATGGTCTTGATTTCAGGTCAGTTGAAGAAACTTGGCATCCTGAAGGTGGACTGTAATCAGTTGATCGAGCTCACTCCACAAATAGGATAGTAAGTACACTCAACGGTGCAGTTACCAGCTGTCCACTTGAATACTTAATGTTGTACCAATCACCATAGGAAACGCATTTTCTTAGTCAAGGAATGAAGTAAACATGATCAGCTTGCTTTGCGGTCTTATAACAGCTTCTGTATATATATATATATATATATATATATATATATATATATATATATATCAGCAACTGCCTTTTAAATAGTATTTTAAAATGACTGCTAAAAAAAGGCCCAATCAGTCCTGTACAATGCTTAGGAATTTGAAAGATGACAACACGGCTTTGGGTCAATTTTACTATATATGGCAATTTTCATTTTTTTTCTATACAAAAATGATGTAAGAATGGACATAGAATGTAAAAGATGGTTTGAAGGCTTCTTTTTAAAAAAAAACAGTGGTCAGAAATTGGCTCATATTGAGCATTATTTGATAAGCATATAGAGAGCTGAATTTTCTACCTTCTGTACCCTGTGCGTAGGAGTGAAAAAGGATGTTCAGTTAGCTGCTGAAATTATTTTTCAGCTATATATTTTTTTTGAAAATATCATCTTTAATATTTTCATTTGATGGTGAACTTTTTGGCTATGGAAATGGGAGTGGAATTATGCCCTTAATCAGTGGTCGAAATTAGCACAGCCCACAAGCCCTGCCCTGATAAAAGCTTGCCGGGCTTGCACAATTTCTAAATTTTATATAGCTGGTTGATGCCAAGAACTAGTGTCGGAATTCGGGTTTGTTCATCCAAAATCTAATATTGATTGCATAATTGGTAAAAAAAAAATATATATCTAAAATTAATGTGATATGTAGGAAATGAAAACTGTCTGGTATCTTGTTACATTTGTTCCAAATTTATCTCTTTCAGCTGTGAAAGCCTAGAAGAGCTCATCTTAACAGAAAACCTACTCTCTGTACGTATTGGTATTTATGTGTGTTATAATCTATTAAAATTTGCGGTTATATAATACATTTTGCACTGTATTAAATGTCAGAATTTTGATGTAATCATCATTTCAGGGAATATATTGGTTTTATAAGAGTTTACTTTTTGCAGGATATTAACTAGAGAAAGTTTCGATTTTGACATTTTCAGAAATTAGGAATTTTGCATTGAATGCTTCCTGTTAAATAACAAGCAATACATTTTGAAGTATTTTGATTTCATTAAAAAGCCCAATGATTAAGTTTGAATGTCAGGCTGGATAAGTGGATAAACTTATTATGCTGATGTATTGAATTATAATGGAGTTAGAGATGAAAACAATTACCATTAAATAAGAAGAACCATAAAGCCTAGATTTGTAAAATGCTATTGATTATACTGTCTCTGGCAGTGCATAATGAGGATTTCTTCATTGACTTTGTAAAATGTAATATTCTGTATTAAGAACGTAAATAATGATCTGCTTGGGTATCTAAGAATGTTTATAATGATCTGCTTGGGTTTCTAAGAACATTTATAATGATCTGCTTGGGTATCTAAGAACATTTATAATGATCTGCTTGGATTTCTAAGAACGTTTATAATGATCTGCTTGGGTATCTAAGAACGTAAATAATGATCTGCTTGGGTATCTAAGAACGTTTATAATGATCTGCTTGGGTATCTAAGAGCTTTTATAATGATCTGCTTGGTTTCTAAGAACATTTATAATGATCTGCTTGGGTATCTAAGAACGTTTATAATGATCTGCTTGGGTATCTAAGAATGTTTATAATGATCTGCTTGGGTATCTAAGAACGTAAATAATGATCTGCTTGGGTATTTAAGAACGTTTATAATGATCTGCTTGGGTATCTAAGAACGTTTATAATGATCTGCTTGGGTATCTAAGAACGTAAATAATGATCTGCTTGGGTATCTAAGAACGTAAATAATGATCTGCTTGGGTATCTAAGAACGTTTATAATGATCTGCTTGGGTATCTAAGAACGTAAATAATGATCTGCTTGGGTATCTAAGAACGTTTATAATGATCTGCTTGGGTATCTAAGAACATTTATAATGATCTGCTTGGGTATCTAAGAACTTTTATAAAGATCTGCTTGAGTATCTGAGAACTTTTATAATGATCTGCTTGGGTATCTAAGAACGTTTATAATGATCTGCTTGGGTTTCTAAGAACATTTATAATGATCTGCTTGGGTTTCTAAGAACATTTATAATGATCTGCTTGTGTATCTAAGAATGTTTATAATGATCTGTTTGGGTATCTAAGAACATTTATAATGATCTGCTTGGGTATCTAAGAACTTTTATAAAGATCTGCTTGAGTATCTGAGAACTTTTATAAAGATCTGCTTGGGTATCTAAGAATGTTCTGCTTGGGTATCTGAGAATGTTCTGCTTGGGTATCTGAGAATGTTCTGCTTGGGTATCTGAGAATGTTCTGCTTGGGTATTTGAGAATGTTCTGCTTGGGTATCTGAGAATGTTCTGCTTGGGTATCTGAGAATGTTCTGCTTGGGTATTTGAGAATGTTCTGCTAGGGTATTTGAGAATGTTCTGCTTGGGTATCTGTGAATGTTTGTTATGATGTTGGTAACTGTTGCCCTTACATTGATAGCTTGTTACATGTGTATGCTTTGTTTCCCTTCAGGAGCTGCCCCACACAATCGGGGAGCTGCGGAAATTAACCAACTTCAATGTGGATAGAAACCGGCTCACAGAGATTCCCACAGATGTATGTTAACCATTCAGTATACTCCATATTAACTAAATATTTAATGTGGTGTACAACTGTTCATAGTGCAATGCTAACTTAGTAATATTGCACACCTTTGAAGGTCACAGTGACCTTGAACGCAAAAATATTGTCTGTGATAACTTGACAATGCCTGCACCCATGGCCCTCAAACCCTAAGGTCTTAATGTCAAAGGTCAAGGTCACAACTCATAGTTATTAAAATTTCTTCATATTTACATATTCCTTGCTCCTAAGAGGATACATGTTTATCTGCAAATATCAGCTATCATCTGAAAATGATTAAAAAGTACCTACTATCCTCACACTTTCATTGGTCATAATCTTAAAACTGCCCCAAAGGCATCCAATGACAAATCGGCTGTCATTTCAGTCCATGCAAATTTCATTCAATTGCACAAATATTCTTGACAACATGGGGCTCAGGGGAGGGGGGGCATAATGTTTGACAATCATCTCTTGTTATAACTAAAATTGAAATGAAGGGTCTTAAGTGTGACATTGCACTTTAATAAGTGAAATGTTTAAAGCTGACTAAACTTTAGCCTGTTAGCAGATTTAATGTTGGCAACAATTTTCTATTTGAAGTTGTTAAAATTGAGCTATATTATTTACCTTGGTGAACAAAGACCAAACTGCAACTGTCAGTTACTCATTTCAACTGAAATTTAGTTAACCCAAGTCTAAACTGATTCCATTTACAATGGCTTTACTATCGCTGTTCGCCAAAGTAAAGCATCTACTAGTGTTTGAAAATCGGACTCCATTTGCTATCGATAATCAAATCAAATCGGACCAAGCATTTGAAGAAGGTTTTATGAAATATATAAACAAATAAAAACAATTTGTGATTTTGGGAGAGTTTGTAAGTTTTTAAGCAAAAGTGTTTACATTCACCACATTTGTTTAAGAGAGTGACCTTCCATGTTAAAATGACTTTAAGGAGAATTTACCGGAAACAAATATTGACATTTACTGAACTTTTACCACAACAAAAAAATTGAGTTACTGGAAGTAACATTAGGGACATCGATTTTGGACAACCACTATTGATTGTCGCCGACAAAGCATTGTCAGCGACGATTTATCGATTGTACTCAATTATCGTTTCATCACTAGCATCTACTGTCACATTTTTAAATAATTATAAACAATATAGCTAATTTTAACTTTTGTAGATGTTTTATCATTGTTACAAACATTATGTTCGCATGACATGAAATAAGAATAAGAATAATTGTTATATGACCTTTTAATCCAGCTATAAGGCAATGCAATATATTCGAAGTGATGCTGTATGCTTAAAACTAGAAAATGTCATTGCATTGTTATTATTTTCCCCAGATTGGTCGATGTAAGAAACTCGACATCCTGTCAATGCGGGACAACCTCCTCCTCCGTCTGCCACAGGAACTTGGCTACCTGAAAGAGTTACATGTCCTTGATGTCTCCGGAAACAGGTAACTAGTCTGGTCTCTGGGTAATCCAGCTTTATCTCGAATGTATGTTGTAGTATTCGGACTAGCAGAGTTACAGATTAGGGTTAAAGTTTGGAATAAAATAATGTGTGTCATTTTCTATATAAAATCAAACATGATACTAAAATTGTTGTCAGTGCATGCCATTACAAAGATGATTTTACGACCATTGTGGGTACAACTGTTTTGACCTAATCAAAGATATGGTATAGAATCACTTCAATTTCTATGCAGTGATTTCCCTTGTCAAGCATTGTGTTTAATACAAAGGAAGGAAGCACTATGCAGTGTTTTTAATCAGTTAAGCTCTGCTTTTAGGATCAAGCCTATTGTGTATGTAAAATATACATGTGTGTTTGCACTTTAATGTGTCATTACATTTTAACAATCGCCATAACATTTTATTGAGTGAAGCTAAGGTGTACCTTACACATGAATATTTACACAAGGGCTTACAATACACTTGTACAGAATATCTATAGTTCTGGGCTAAGCTATTGGAATTCCTTACCTTCACTTCCCAAAGCAAGCAAAAATGGTCAAAACCAGGAAATGGCATTTCGATCAGCTTAAACAAGACAAATGCATTTAAAAGTCATAATGTAACTGAACTAGTATAATTAAATAGCTTCTTGACAAAAATGACACTTTTCGAATACTTTAAAACAAATCAGTTTGTTCTCTAAATTAATCTACATGTCCTGTAAGTATCTGAGAACCATGTGCAGCCATTTTTAGTTTGCGCTAAACTATAACAAATTAGTATAATGTAACCTACCATTCCAGACTGGAGTACCTTCCTATCACTGTCACCAACCTGAATCTGCGTGCCCTGTGGTTATCAGAGAACCAGGCCCAGCCCATGTTGAAGTTCCAGACAGACTTTGATGAGCGGACGGGCCAGAAGGTCCTCACCTGCTTCCTTCTACCACAACAGGCCTTCCACACCGAGAGCATGGGTGGGTAACACTGTAGGACATGGAGTTTGTGTGTATATGATCGGGTGGGGAGGGCATATTAGGGGGGTGGGATGGGCCAGAAGGTCCTCACCTGCTTCCTTCTGCCTCTACAGGCCTTCCACACCGAGAGCATGGGTGGGTAACACTGTAGAACATGGCATTTGTGTGTTTGTTGGGGTGGGGGCGGGCATATTATGGGGTGGGATGGGCTGGAAGGTCCTCACTTGTACCTCCTGCCACAACAGGCCTTTTACACCAAGAGCATGGGCGGGTATCACTGTAGGAGATGGTGTGTGAGGGTCGAGGTGGGGATCAGGGCAGACCAGATGGTGTGTTAATAATGGGGTAGGGGTATAAGGGAGGGGAGTATGCTGTAGTTGATTGTGTGTATATGCTTTACTGGGGTGGGGAGGGATGTGGGGATAAATAATTTAAAAATAGGCAGGGAGTTTTTCAAAATTCTATAACTTTTGTTCTAGTGTATGTCTCCAAGATATCAGCTTTGTTAAGAAGCATGAAAAGTTGGTAGGATTATGTTAAGATGCATTTTTTTCAACAAGTGCAGTCACAAATGAGAACAAAAATGCAGTCTCTTGCTGTAGTCATATTATTTACAAAATGTATTATGAAAAGGCCAAATTGTTATTTTTATGGTTGTTAATCAGAAACCCCAGCCCAATTTTTCGAAAGTTCTGAAGCGTAACAGGCTAAGTAGCTTATTTCATTAAGCCAAATTTCTTACCTAATGTTAGTTTTACTATAACAAAATTAGTCCAAATATTCTAAAGGATGTAAATATAACACAAACTATACCAAAACAAAAAGAATGAGCTCATCTTAATCCTGTTATAAGTGACTTAAGATGTTTCGAGAAAGGGGGTCAGTGCTTTATATCTTGTCATTAGTGTAAACACCTTGTAAATAAGAAATTGGTGTAATGTTTAACTCTCCAACCCCAAAATTCTGACAGTTGATGAGGTGGATACAATGGACCCTATTGTGCGGATGGAGCTTGCCAACAGGGCTCGATTTGGGGCAAGAGGGGCCCTTATTTTGGGAAAAGGGCCAGCGGGTATGTGGTGGAATGGCCCCGACTGGTTTTATGTAGCCCTGTTCTGATAACACTGCATTTAGCCCATATATGAGGATTAATATTCATGAGTTATAATTTTGTAGTCTTTGATTGAAGGATGCTAGACCACAGTTGGACATGTAGCTCTAAATACTGGGGAGTTTACGGTGAAACAGTTCAAATGCTACATGTAATTCTTGCGTTGATAGTGTTCTAAAGTTATGAACCCTATATTACAATCAACTATGTAATCGGAAATCAGAAGTTTTAACATTCGAACTGTTTCATTGATATTGATGGTAACACATTTATGCACATGTATGATAAATGTATATGTTTAAAAGATAAGACTTCCAGACTAGGAGCAATAGTTTAAGCTGAGCCAACATAGGGAAATTTTGAAATTGTTTTGCCAATATTTTAAAAGGCTTTTAAATTCACCATACATCATGCTAATGTCAGAGTAATAAATAAGTTATTTATTCTCTGTTATAAGGAAACAGTTTTCACCAAAGAGAACTATTGCTTCTAGTTTTACATTTATATTCTATATGTATTGTTGTGATGTTCCTTGTCCATTGTTGCAATAGAGTGATGTCCCTTGTCTGTGTTGCAAAAGAGTGCTGTCCCTTGTCTGTTGTTGCAAAAGAGTGATGTCCCTTGTCTGTTGTTGCAAAAGAGTTATGTCCCTTGTCTGTTGTTGCAAAAGAGTGTTGTCCCTTGTCTATTGTTGCAAAAGAGTGATGTCCCTTGTCTGTTGTTGCAAAAGAGTTATGTCCCTTGTCTGTTGTTGCGTGGAACTGATTGTCCTTGTCTTTTGTTGCGTGGGAGAGAGGAACAAGTGTACCCGATACTTGCAGACATAATTATAGCATTATCGAGACATGAGATGTTATTTATGGCATGCAGCCATGTTTAGAAATTTTCCTACAACCTATAGCAAATAAAACATCTTAACAATTCTGAACTGCTAATGAGTTGTGTTTTACTGACTGGATTCTGTCGAGTCAGTTAATTAGAGGAAAGCAAGGTAGATCTTTATCATGGTGAGGATATTTGTCTAGTTCAGGAAACATTATAAATCAAGTATATGATATTATTCCTGTATGTCGTAAAAGCATTACATGGATAACAACTAAATGGCAGATAGAATTCATTTATTTGTATCTTGTTTGTAAGAGTAATTTGTAGTCTGAGTGAATAGACTAGGCTTAGTGTTTCATGGACAAATTGTATGTTATCATTGTTGTGTTGCCTGCGAAGCCTAGTAGGCAAATAGGGATTTTTTTGTCAGGCATTGTCCTTGTCTGCAGCGTCACTTTTTATTTCTTATCAATTTCTTTTGAACAAATTTGTTGTGATGTCCACAAACATGGTATGCACATTAGTAATGGTCAGTAGATGTCCCCTTTTAAATTTGCGGGGAATAGGTCAAAGGTCAGTCTATAGACTAGGCTTTAAGGCAAGTGATTTGTCCAAGGATTTGCAGATTACTGCAGATCTAATGACTCCACATAAGGCATGGTGGACTTTCAACAAATAAAACCTGAAAAATTTACTAATAGCATAATGTTTTACGTAAAGGAGTTTTAATTTGTTTAGTTTACCAGATATTTTTTAGTGCAGTCTTAACATTGTATCACTTAGCATATTTGCATTTTGTTAATGTCATTCATAAATCCCGTATGTTTCACTTATTCCTGCATATAACATACATGTACATATATGAGGGTTGCTAGGGAAGTTTTGAGACTGAGCATGGGTCTTTATACAAACTACCGTAATAATAATAAGAGACAATCAAGTAAGTGGTTCTTATACCAACCCTGCTATGAACCGATATATGATCACACGAGTACCCGGCCCCAATATCACAAAAATACTTCAGTCGAATCTTGATCTGAATATTCACTTATTTTACCACATAAAAGCATATTAGTATGTTTTAAAATTTTAAATGTTATTACTATTTTTAAAATGTTTTTTTCACGTCAAGTATGTTGATGGAAAACATTTGTCAACATTTCATTGAAAGATAGTGCTAGAGGAAAAAGTCACTTACTTTTAAAGTGTACTTGAGAAATGATAAGATGAGTGGAGATTGAGACTGAGATTTGACTTTAAAAGTATTTTTGTGATAATGCGGCCTGTCAACATAAAACACAGTCACAAAACTCTGAACAACCCTCGTATATCATAGAATCATGGATATGGTTTTCTAAAGCGTTAAATGTATGGATTTGTCTCCATGTTTTTTAGTTACAATTGTTTAAGGGTTACAAATCCATTAAGCATCATTATTTTTCAGCTTCTAAATATATCTGTGTTTCTGTATGAATTTTAGGTTTTTATTGGCAAGAACATTTCTTCACATCTTTTGTTTGTATGTTATTTTGACCGGCAATATAACAGTCCAACTGTTGACTGTTGCCTTTTCCTGTTTTCCTTATGCCTTTAACGCTTTTTCCTTTATACATGAAAATGAGTTTAAGCATTTCGTTTTTACACATGAATAGAGTTAATGCATTTCCTTCTTACATGTATAGAGTTGATGCATTTCCTTCTTACATGAATAGAGTTAATGCATTTCCTTCTTACATGAATAGAGTTAATGCATTTCCTTCTTACATGTATAGAGTTGATGCATTTCCTTCTTACATGAATAGAGTTAATGCATTTCCTTCTTACATGTATAGAGTTGATGCATTTCCTTCTTACATGTATAGAGTTAATGCATTTCCTTCTTACATGTATAGAGTTGATGCATTTCCTTCTTACATGTATAGAGTTAATGCATTTCCTTCTTACATGTATAGAGTTGATGCATTTCCTTCTTACATGTATAGAGTTGATGCATTTCCTTTTTAAATGAATAGAGTTGATGCATTTCCTTCTTACATGAAAAGAGTTGATGCATTTCCTTTTTAAATGAATAGAGTTGATGCATTTCCTTTTTACACATGAATAAGAGTTAATGTATTTCCTTCTTACATGAAAAAAGTTAATGCATTTCCTTCTTACATGAATAGAGTTAATGCATTTCCTTCTTACATGACATGAATAGAGTTGATGCATTTCCTTCTTACATGAATAGAGTTAATGCATTTCCTTCTGACATGAATAGAGTTGATGCATTTCCTTCTTACATGAAAAGAGTTAATGCATTTCCTTCTGACATGAATAGAGTTGATGCATTTCCTTCTTACATGAATAGAGTTAATGCATTTCCTTCTTACATGAATAGAGTTGATGCATTTCCTTCTTACATGAATAGAGTTGATGCATTTCCTTCTTACATGAATAGAGTTTATGCATTTCCTTCTTACATGAATAGAGTTGATGCATTTCCTTCTTACATGAATAGAGTTAATGCATTTCCTTCTTACATGAATAGAGTTGATGCATTTCCTTCTTACATGAATAGAGTTAATGCATTTCCTTCTTACATGAATAGAGTTGATGCATTTCCTTCTTACACGAATAGAGTTTATGCATTTCCTTTTTACATGAATAGAGTTGTTGCGTTTCCTTTATATATAAAATAAGTTAAAGCATAGGTAAAGGGTTTCAATGAATGGAAGTTTTTGGAATCATTTTAAGTAGTTTAACATGACTTCTTATTTTTAAAATGATAAAAAAAAGATGACAATTTTTATTTCCATACAAAATCAATATTCCTAAGCATTTGAAACTGTGCTGTCTGTGTTTTCTATGGTTAACATTAAATGGAAACACACGAGTAATACTGGATTATTAAAAATACTGCATTTTCTATCAATTTATAAAAAAAAATGTTTCTCACACTTCCAGAAAGTATGAAATTAAATTTAATCACGTAGAAGATGGCCTTATTTTGCTTACATGAACATTACTGAAAGTGTCTCTTATCGATGGTGTGACAGGAGGTGTTATTATGTGTATTCAGGATGCAAGTTTGCCAGATCACATTTAGTTGGTACTTTTGGGGAAAATGCTCATTAGTTCTTTGAAATAAAGATCAATTTATTTTGTTTAATTAAGGTCTTCATTCATAGGAATCCCCTTAAATACTTAGAAGATTTCCTTAATCAATTGATTTTTTCTTACTCCTGGAATATGGAGATTTCAGTTTTTTGAGCGAGGAGTGATATCAGAATTATGATAAAAAGGAAGCTTTATAAGAGGTTCTAAATGACAACTGTTCATAGATGTAAAAGAACAATGTTTTTTCATCGAACTGTAGTGTTTGTATTAGCGGATAAAAATAGTATAGGTATTGCATGGACACTGACCAATGCACATTTCTCTATTCTGTAGGCATAATTTAGTAAAATTAGAGTCTTTTTCCAGCTGCCTGACCTACTTATTACAAAAGTAATTTTTCTACAGTATTTTAATATCGTACATTGTACAGAGATGACCAAATGCAATCAGAATTGGAAGCATTCAAATTCAGACTATCCTACAACTATCCTACAACTTGTTAATTAAGTCTGATAATGCTGGGTATTGGCATCAAAAATAGTAAAAAGTACCTTCGAATGGATGTAAATGACTTTTGAGACAATTTCAGCAATGGTGTAAGGTATTCCTGCATTGGGCCTGAATCCTTCATGCTTAAACATAATTTTCTGGCCCCAATTTCTCCAAACTTCCTAAGTCCCTTATAGCAGGATTAAGCTAAACTCGCTATTTTTGTTTTTAAATAATTTGTATAATATTTACTTCTTTAAGAGTTTTTTAACTTTCAAAAGGAATTGACTATATGTTAATTACATTAAACCATTTTTCATTTATCAAAATTTAATTTAAGTATTATTTTGGCTAATTGAAATAAGCTACTTAAGCCTGTTAAGAAGTTTCGAGAAATTGGGGCCAGGATTTTCAGAATTGGGATACTTTGGTCTGTTAAATCACTTAACAAATTGTTGACAATGATTTTATGAGTGAACTCCCCTGTATTTACAGAGAATCTGCTGCAGGGCTCTATAGCTACTGATAAGGACAGCCGACTGAGCTGGAAGGATGACAGGCCTGAGAAAGTACGGGAAAGTGTCATCAGGTTTGCCGAGACCAACGATGATGAAGAGGAGAGTGATGATAGTGACTTTGACAAGGTGACATTGGTTTTGGATTATGGAAGAAATATTCTACTCATGTTTTGTAAAGGATCAGCTTTTATTCTTTTTGTTTTGAAATATATAATTTTTAAAGAAAAATAAAGTGCAAGTTTATTTTTTTATAAAAAGGAATTAGACAATCATTCTTACTTAAAATAGTCAGAATCAAGCAAACTGGTGTCCAAAATTCACATCAGGATAAATATCCTAAAGATAATAAAAAAGACAGCATTTATTTTTTATTATAATTAGTAAGAATAAAAAGCTTATCATTGAAGTTTCATAACTCTGCTGTAAGTTATACTGTGGTTAATGCCTGCTATTACAAACTATGACTTGTATCAGAATTACTGTCGGTCATTTCTACAAAGATAAAAGCCTATATGAGGAGATGTTATTTAAAACCGAAGACCGTTCTTAACAAAATAATGTTCAGTAGCAGCTTAGTTTTGAATGAACTTCTGGAGTTGTAGACAATTTTCTCAAACAAAAGCTCAGGTTTTAATGGTGTTCACACAAGTATGTATGATTGGGCATTGATGAATATCAATCTGAAGTTCGTATTTACATATTTAAACCAGAATAGTTTTTTAGGATCCTTCATTTATTTACCTTATTGATTAACTTATCAAATTGATTTGAGTTGAACAGATGTTGAATATGTTGTTAACTAGTATTTAATCAGTTGACCTTTCAGCCATTTTATGACTTGAAAGTAAAGTGACCAGTATTTCATTTTATTCATTTGTTAACTTGAAATTGAAGTGACCAGTATTTTGTTTTCAGCCGTTCGTCCGCCATGACACGCCCCATCCAAAGGAGCTGAAGGGCAAGCATCCCAAGTTCAAGGCCACCAAGGGCATTGACGGGCATGTGATCCCACATCATGAAGATGCCAAACAGGTAGGCGCAATAAGCTGGCATTTTTGTTAGTCTAAGCTCACTTACGTTTTCAGGTTTTAGGAGGTTTATAGAAGGAATATATGGGAGGGTGCTGCACCCTGTTGTTTTTGGAAGCACCCTTCGGCCCCTTGGAGACCAGAATGTGCACCCTCCTGCCTTCAAGGAATTAAATGCTTAAGATAATCAAATATATTTCTTTTCTTTTGATTAAAACTTGAAATATGATTATGAATTCAAACACACTACATATTTAGTAGTTGAAACCTAATGTTTAAATATGCACACTTTATAACATTTTTCTATGAATTTCATAATGCTTTAATTATTCACTGCCCAATACAATGTGCCTTTTTGTCCCTCAGCATACTGTCCCGTTCCTGCAGCCTCCTGTCCTTTTTAAAACCTGGCCAAAGCCCTACATTTAGTATTTATTATAATCTACAGCTATGAAGGCAGCAGTGAGCATATTGTCTTAGTTACCATGGCATGATCATGACAATATGAAACTGGTATGAAATATAATTGTAAATTATACAGCCACGATCTAAAAATGTTGTGCCATTATGTCAAATTGTCATGGTGAACGAGTTTATTGCCAATTAAGGGGCCATCTTATCAAATGGAAATGTTAAACTAGGTTTATTTGAATTTACAAGTTAAAATCATAAACCAATTTTAGGCTGGGGCTGAATTTCCTGATCTTAGGATATTTTTGCATTGGTGTACACTAAAAAAAAGCTACAATGAGTGGTCTAGTGATATAATTGTCCATCTCGATATAATTGTCCATCTCTAGCTAAAAAGTCCAGGGTTTGAGACTCAGCAGGGTACATTCTCCTGGCCTAAACTATAATATACCAACTTAGCTTATGTTTCATGTTTCACTGTTATTTACCACTCCAGGTGAGCTCATTCGTCCCCCAGCGTGAGAGTTACGCCCTAGCTGACATGACGATGGAGATTCCACCACCAAAACGGGAGAGACCTCACCCACCAGAGAGAAAATCCTCCATCCGGGAAGAACCTGTCGTTGTCAGAGGTTTGTGAAGCTTACAGTGTGTAATTTGCTTGTCAATGAATTTATCCTCTCAAATATGTATAAGTTTAGATGCTCAGAAAAGACTTGTAGCTTGAAGTTGACCTTAAATCTGCCATTTGACTTATATCTGTTTTTCAATTTGAAATTTGTCTGGAGATTGTCTGAATTGATGTTAAAATTACTGGTATTATGGGAGCACTGGTCAGAAAACGATATTCAAAAATAGGCTTCAATCTTTCATAACATTTAAGTAAGATTTATACCTGTAATTGTACCAGATTTAACTGCAACTCCTGAACTGGAAACTTAGAGCCACAAATTTAGGCAAAGTAGATCTCCTTGTATGTATACATTTTAAGTCTGTAACAATTCATGTATACTTCAGCTCCAGAACTGGAGACAAAACGACTGGATTCAGAACCCCGCAGTAAATACATCGAAGAGAAAACACCAGCAGACGATTATGAAAGTGAAGAGGAGGACCCACCAAAAGAATCCCAGCCGTTGCTACGTGAGGTAACCATAGTGACAACCACAATGACGATTCCTCAGCCCGCCGCCTTGGAGGAGGATCGTGATGCGGATGAGGAGGAAAATGAGGATTCAGATGAGGATGAAGAGGAAGATGAGAAAGATGAGGATGAGGATGATCGAGACGATCAGCATGACGATGAGGTGGTAAGTGTTGAAGATATTGTAGTGACACGGCTAGTAAGGAATATGCCCACTATTTGGCTTCATACCAAAGTATCGCATGTTGCCAAGGTTTCAGTGTTTGGTTTTCATTTAGTAATGGTTAAATGTAACCTAAAATGTTACTTCCTGTGAGGACGATTTATAATTGACATTCTTATGAATTGTTGATTTTTAAAAACTCATTTTAAGAAAGTGTTATCACTGTTTCCGTTACATCTTATGCATTGTTATTTGTCCGGAACTTGGTTTTTCATTCAGGTTTTGAGTTTTGATCTGTTTATAAGTGGCCTGAAGCATGTACCCACTCTGTTTCACAGGAAACTTTGAAGTGGTCAGAAGCTGAAGATAGTACAGGAAGTTAATCAAGGATATCTTTCTTGAGTGATCATGTATTTTATATCAAACAATTAATAGTTATAATTACAACTGCATGAACAACTAATTTGAAGTCTATTTATAATGACGAAATACATGCGAACAGCAAAGTGAAAACAAATATTTATTAACTGAATTTAAAGGAAGGGATTTCCTTAATCATTCAAAGCTTCATGGATCATTATGTGAAAATTTAAGTCAGGGTTGCCTTGATAGGAACGTTTGGAAAATGTATAAATTAAATCAAGAATTCTGGAGGATGAAACATGTAAGCTGTATTGCTTAAATTATATTTCTGTATAAGTTGTTATCAAATACTTTGATATTTCTTGTGATGAAATTTTATTGTTTTGCAGCTATTTATTACTTCGTGATATTACTGATGTTATATGTTTATGCACTTATGAGTATGAAAGTAATGTTACTTGAACGGGAATATTCTTTAATTCTACTTGAATGGGGATAATCTATAAATCCTTTATAAGATAATAATAAATATATAAATAATTTTCTCAGTATCCGCATTGAATGTCTTTGCATAATGAATGTTTTTCATATCCATATTTAGGGTTTTATATATCCATATTTCTGCCCCCAGGACGATGAAGAAGACAGTGATGACTTGTACCAGGAGAAGCGTGTCGGCTTCGCATCTGATCTTGACTTCGAAGAGGACGATCGTAAGACGCCGCTACGTCGACGAGACACACCACATCACAAGAAGGGGAAGAGAATCGTCATTACTGATGACGCCAAGGACAAGGTCCTTGAAATACTGGCACAAAAGAAACAGGATAATGTAAGTGACTGGCCAGTATCAGACTTTGCAACCATAGCTGAAAGTGGATCTTATATAGTCAATTTGTCTCTGGTTCTGTCAAGTTTTTGTTTCCGTAAATACATGTTAATGATGCTCATTTGTAATCACTGTTAGTAATTGATATTAAGGAAGTTGTGCATTAAAAGTATACAATGTACCATTGGTCTGCAGTGAATTTATTTGTATGTATTTTTATGCCCCAAGGGGCATATAGATTTGCCATTTATGTCTGTTCGCCTGTGCATGATTCTGTCCATAAGTGTGAACTTGTGTCATTCAAAACTCCAAAAACATTTGACCAAGAGTCTTGAAACATTAGGGGAAAGTTGTTGAGATGAAGATTTTCTGAATCAAATGCACATGTATGGTTCATGTAAAGGTTTTGTTCACATTTTTTCCATTTACTTATAGGAGACAGAGGTAGTTGAGGAAGAAATCCGTGTGTCCATTCACAGACAACCTGGCATGGGGCTGGGTATATCTATAGCTGGGGGCAAGGGATCCACACCCTTCAGAGGCATGGACGAGGTAGGCAATACTTGATATGTACAGGGTTGTAGTCAGGATAACATTTTCATCAAAGCAAGAGGGTAGCTTTACTTAGAATATTTTCTTTTGTTGAATGATTCTTCATGAATGAGCAAGCATTGTCTTTGCATAGGTCAACTGAATCACAAACACACTTTGGTAAAACTGGAATGGTTCTGGTAAAAAGATCTCTTACAATTTATTTTGAAAGTAAAGAGTTCAGTAAAAGCAGTCACTTTTGGTCTCTGCTCATAGGCTTATAGTTTGTTTATCTAATCTAATATCATAGCTAAGCTGTCTTAATTGGGTACCTTTAACTTGTTTAATCCTTATCTATTGTATGAAGGGTAAAACAGAAGAGCTTCATTTTGTGTATTTGTAGAGCATCTTCATTTCGCGGGTGACGGAAGATGGACCAGCCGGCCAGGCGGGCATTCGGGTCGGGGATAAACTACTTTCTGTGAGTACTTAAAGCATTAGTTGGTGGTCGAGTCATTTTCATTGGTTAAACACTTGAGCTTGATTGCTTATTTTTCATTTCTGGGGTTCTAAAGTTTAGGATTAATCCTGAAGGTGAGACTTCAGACTTAATTGTACAGTCACTTTTGAATCACACTTGAGATACTTCAAAGACAATTGTCACTTACTATGACAGCACTTGTTAATGTTTTTTAAGTATCTTGCAGTTATATTGAAATCTGCCTAACTTAACAAAATAAAAAATATTGATTATCACAATGATAAGTCCGTTTAAAATCAAATTATTCCACAAATTATATCAAAACAAAGAGTGATATAAACTTGATCCTGTTTTAAGGGACTTGAAGAAACTTGGGCCAGGGGAAAACAAAAGTTCTCGAAGAATGCCCACATGTTCAGCTTGGTGACCACAAACCAAAAGTTAAAACTTTTCCAGTGGTTGAAAATAGCATGAGCCCACAAGCCCTGCGCTAGTTAAATGCTAAATTTTTATTTAGCAGGGTTTGTTGTAAAAAATTATTCCAAGTACTACTGTAAACATTTGGACTTGTCCTTCCAAAAGTTTAATTTTGAAGACCGCTATTCTGCTTACATCATACAATTTTCCAAACCTGTTACCCCTCTTTTAGGTTAATGGTGTCACCCTCCATGACTCTGACCACTATGAAGCTGTTGATGTGTTGAAGAGCAGCGGTAATGACATCACCATGGTGGTTGGACGGGAATCCATTGTTCCTAAAAAATCTGAAGTGGAGGAAGAAGAAGAAGAGGAAGAGGAGGAAACTGAAGAAATAGAGGTGGGGTCAATAGAGAGATTGTTCTTGAACATGATGTATGGGAGGACATGACAGACATAATCTTGATCCTAATTGTTCAACATTTTGAGAATTAGGTGCTTTTTTACAGGAATCCTTAATGCTTTGATTTTATTATTTGGGTTAATCATCACTAATCAATAGTGAAAAAATCACTTTTCTAAAGTAAAATGTGCTGTTCTTTGATCAACTTATTGTTCAGGGGCTGTATTTAATAAGCATCTTAGTAACAATTTTCAACTTAGTGAAAAAATGCCTTTTTTCTAATTTGAATTTTAAGGAAACTAACAATGCTTATACACCATTTTAGTGACCAAAAATATGTAATTAAGCAAGAAAATGTTCTAAACAATATATGCATATGAATAAATCTGATGAAAAGTAGCGTGTATTTAAAATAATTGTTGTCAAAAATTACGAAATTCTCACTTAGTTGAAAATTTTCACTAAGATGCTTATTGAATACCGCCCCAGATTAATTTTGCCGATAATCTTAAAACTTAAACAAAATCTCTGTCTTAATGGTTTGACGACAAATCCAGTTACTGAAATTTGTTCACTCTTTACAATTTAAATCTGATGACTCTGGTTCCAGGCTAACAAGGAAGAAGAGGAGCGTGAGGCCATCTCGGAGCCGGTTCCCCCGGCAAGTTTCGCAACTGTGACTTTCGAGCCGGAGCCAGGAACCGAGGTGTACGGAGAACAGGTGGAGACAACCCTGTACAGGAACGAGGGCGGGCTGGGTTTCAGCATCGCTGGAGGTCGGGGATCTGTGCCGTACAAAGGGAATGATAACGTGAGTTGTGATTGCGTGGTTAGAATCATACAGGTGGTTTAATCTAGATTTGTATTTTGGGGAACTTTAAGGAATTTGGGTTGTTGTATAGAAAACTACATGTATGTAGAAAATATTTAAGAAAAGGTATATGTACAAGATACAAGAATCTATTTTAAGTCGGGTATATGCAAACTAGAAGCATTAGCTCAATGAGCTATTTTCCGATAGTAAGAGATTCAAGTATTTGTTTTTGAAAGGTGACAGACATACATATAGAGAATTGTACCTATATTTTCAATACAAATCACATTTGTTTTCCTCTTTACAGCGATTTTATTCATTTCTTGAGGTTTGTATAAGATGCAAGAATAAAATTGCTCGAGAATGCATTATTTTATTTTTATTTTCAGTTATTATTTCTTTTATTTTGATTTTGCCATCTAAGTTTTTGAACAGGGATGCCTTTAAGCCCTGTAACCTGATTGACTAGGTATGATTTGTCCCCATTGTTTGACATTAAATGTAAATGGCTTATGAAATACTAACTCATAACGTGCAGTTAAAGCCTTGGTTAGTTTAACAGTTTATAAAATAAAAGAATTTTTGCTTGACATAAAAAATAACAAGCTCTGCTTCCTAAATGCTCGAATTTATGCTAGCCCGGAGAGCATTTTACTAGTGCAGAGTTTGGGGGCTTGACCTTATTTTGACCACTGAATTACATTTGAAGACAGAAAAGAAAAGAAAAAACATCAGAAAGAAGTTTACCTTAACCATAACACTTGAAGTTATGATGATAACTTTATGATTAAAAAATGCATGGCAAATAAAGTCAAAGCATGTGTTAGAGGTTTTATCAGATGCATGAAAGAATGCATGACATTCAGATATTAAAAATTGTAATAAACAGAAGAATGATTTCAAGCGAGTGTTTGACCTCAGGAAAAAATGAAACCCAAAACAAACTGTTTTATTAACCAAGTGAGATAATCTCTTATAAAAAAAAGTAGTATTTGAGTTTACTTTCATCAAAGTTCTAAGGCAGGCAGTGGGAACTTGCATATACAAGTTACACATCGCTTAAGAGTATTAATGTCACTGTCTCGGAAAAAGTGTGGCGCCAGTCCCTGGATTGAAACTGGTACACTGATTGCAAGTCAGGTGCTCTACCAACTGAGCTAACAGGCCCAGATTATGTTCAATATTTCTAAGTCAGACCTGTGTCAGTTACTGCCTTTAAATGAAATGTAAATTCAGCAATTCATCTCCGTTTCAGGCGATCTATATATCTCGTATTGTGGAGAGTGGACAGGCAGACAGGGACAGTAAACTGCTGGTCGGTGACAAGATTATATCAGTAAGTTGCCTCCCTTTGTACAGTGGTATTGTTATATTAACTGGCTTACCTATTGAAGAAAAATAATATATTGTTTTTGAAGCTTGGTGCTGGTAGATTCATTGCCTGTACTATCTTCGTGCTAAAACTTGTATGTTAGCAAGACATCAAATATAAATATTTACTCCAAGAAAGGGATGAGATTTCCACAAATTTCTTGTTTCCTACAAATCCAATGGCTCAAGAGTCCAACAGGAAAATCACTCCCAAATTTATCGCCAGGAAACCCTCAGAATACTTTAAGTCAGGAGAGCCCTCAACATGCTTCTATGAAAAATATATATCTTTGTAGGTTATCCTGGATAATGTATCCATGCACACTTTGTTACAGATCAATGGTGTGGACCTAACTGATGCCCGCCATGACCAAGCAGTGAATCTCCTGACCGGCCCAGACAAGGAGATTAGGCTTGTTGTTTATCGGGAAAACATTGTTAAAAAGGAGGAGGCAGAAAAGCATCCGCCCAAGGGTGAAAAAGTTGTGAACTTCACCCAACCCAGGATCATCTGGAATAAAACTGTTGCTACAACAATTCCTGCTGAAACGATCACGTTTAGCTCTGCTCCTCCAGCATACAATGAAGTAGTGGATGTGGACGTTTTTGAAAACAATCAAAACTATCCACCATCAAAAGTATCCCCAGTGTCACCACCACCACCATTGCAACAACTGCAGCAGCAGCGGCCCCCATCACCACCCTCACCGTCCCCACCCCCTCTCCCCTCCGTACCAGTTCCAACCCTCTCCCCTGCCCCAAAACAACAACACCACTCCCCCTCCCCCTATACCCATGCGATACCGGCCTCGTACAACTACCCCTCTCAGTCATCTCCCCCTGCACAGACATTGCAGCAGGCCTCATCCCCCTCGCTCAGTCCGCGTACATTGTCATCCGACTGGAGTTCTCCACCTGCCGCCATCCAGCCCCCGAAATTCCAATATCCCGGAATCAAACGACCCGGGTCACGATCATCAGCCACGGAACAAAACAGAGACTCTACTGGTGCAACTAAAAGAGACTCAAGTCCTAATGTCGGCTCTAGTGTTAGTGGTACTCCAAAACCTGCTGGGGATTATAGTGTATTAAACTCGAGTGTACATAGCGAATCTAGGGATGTAACTGACAGTAACAAATTTAGTGATAGGGAAACCCATTCTGGGCATAGAACTGTGACAGTAGAACGGCAGAGTTTAACAATGCTGGCAAAACCGGAACCTGTAGCCAATCATGTAGAAAAAGACTCTAGTAATAATAACGAGGAAAAGTACCCATTAGAAGACTGTGTGATAGTGAAAGCAGGCGGGCCGCTAGGGCTGAGCATAGTGGGTGGCAGTGATCATTCTAGTTCACCATTCGGGGAGGAAGAACCTGGAATATTTGTTTCCAAGGTAACCTAATACATTCTAGAATTTAAGATAATTGAAATGTCATGATGTTTTATAGTGAATGATTTTTTTTTATACAGAAGTAGATAAAAAGCTATCAAAAATCAAATTGGCTTTTGAATTGTTTTAGTTTGAAATTAAGTGATGTTTTCAAGTGTTTTTCAATTTCTGTCCTGATGTACTAGAATCAATTCATGAAGTACTTGAGATTGAAGGTTGACTTATGAATGGTGATGCAGTGGGTTTTTTTTATCAGCGAAAAATTTGGCTGAAATTTGGTTCCATTCACAATCTCGAAAAGTTAAGTTTTCCACAATATTAGATTCAAAATTCACAATCCAATTAAAGCTAAAAAAACAAATAAATATTTTTTTTTACACTGAACAAGTAAAACTGGCACATATACGTTTAAAAGCAGTTTTATTATCTTTAAATTCTTCAGATCCATGGTCTTAGCGCTTTACTTAGCTTCCTTGTTTGAAATAAACTGTGATAAATCCACCATTTTTGGCATTTTCAAGTGAATTTAAAAAAAAATATTTTACAATGGATATATTGAATACCCACAATTTTTCATCCTTTTAATCAATTGATTTATTGGGAGGGGGGGGGGGAGGGGGGGGGGGTCTTCATATTTCTGGTATAAGAACAGTGTTAGTTTTCTTAAAATTCAGCTCAGAATATAAGCACTTTATCACTAAGTTGAAAATTTTCACTTATATGTTTTATAAATACGGCCCCTGGTCCCATTTACAAAATGATGGAGAACACAGTGTAGATTTAGATTTAATATTAATGTTCTGTTTTTCCTAGATTATACCAGACGGGGCGGCCTCCAAGACAAACCTTCATATAGGAGACCGCATTCTGGAGGTTAACGGTCGAAACATGACGAGTGCTACCCATCAAGAGGCTGTTATGGCCCTAATAGCACCTACATATGAAATCAGAGTGAAAGTCCGGCATGACCCACCACCCAAGGGACTTCAGGTAAAGGCTGATAAAGCTGTAATTGCAAGCTTTTCTTTCAGTAATCGATATTTGTTCAAGATCGCAAACCCTTCACTGGTAAAATGCTTTTCTTACCTACTCAAATTTTGTATTTCATATAGCAAGGCTTGTTAAAAATATTGATGCCAAGCATTAGAATAAGCATCCTCGGCACCCCAGCGTATCATAACCTATATGATACCCTGGGCAAATTGGCTAGGGAAACTTCGTAAATATTGAATGTTCATAAGCATTTTCCCACCAATGAAATAGCTGATAACAAAAAGGAAAGAATCTCCTTTGTGAAGAGCTATCGGCATATTTAACAATATCCTGCCTAAAACGATTTGTAAGTCGTGATCTCATTGGATTATTTCAAACTGAGATTACATCTTCTCGGTCATTTCTGCACCGCATGAGGTGTGTCTCATGCGACCAATGAAGTGGCTGGATTTCACCTTATTAATTATTCAGTACGAGTACGAGATTTTTACAGCTGATTTACCCAGGGTATCATATAGGTTACGATACGCTGGGACCGAGGATGTAGAATAAGAATTTTGGCTGAAATATCCCAACTGTACTGTACAAACAATTTGATAAAAGAACAGTTAGGCTCTTGACATGATATACAATTGAAGAAACTTTCAATGTTTTACTTAAACAAGTTCTTTAATTTGTTAAAATTTCAAATCAGAATTTACTCAAATTCTTGATCTGTTAATTTTTCGGAAAATGTAAAATATAAAGAGTAATGCTTTGTTATTGTTATTGAAAGTAGATCTGCTACTACATTAGGTTTTGTCATTCTGGTAAATGATTTATCTACATATCATAATGAAGTGTTCAGGATGATCCACAATTGATCATAAAATCAGGCTATGAATTTTTTTCATTGACAGAATATGACTGTAAGTATTCTATATGTGATGTAACCAGTTATATACAATGGACAATTAAAGCCAGTCATAGCTATGAATGGACCTTTATGTTCATATACTCAGTATAAATTTAAAGTATATCAAGTCCATTACAAGGCACACATTCATAGCTTGCCCAATGTAACGAACCATGACAGCTATGCAATCCAACCTAAAGCACTGGAAAATATGCAAACCAATCCGAAGTACAATACCATGAAAAATTTACAATACAATCTAAAGTATTTTTAACCATTAAAAATATGCAATTCAACCCATTTAAAAGATGCACAGCTCCACCCAAAGTATCACAGAATGAAAAATATGCCAACTAACCCCAAAAAATTGTATACAAACCTTAAGCACTGTACCATGAAATATATGCAGCCTTACAGATTCACATGAACATGTATATCTTGCATATTTAGCCTGTAAAATTGCCTATTGGCAGTATCTCGCTTTTATTGTTAAGAATTGTAGTTTGACATTGCAGACAGACACACATGACATCACAATTTGCTTCGCTGCCTGCTGAAAAACAGCTTACTATCCAAGTCATTGTGAACATATTAGGTCAAATCTTAATGATTTAAAAGGGCTCGATTGCTCCACCCTTCTTTATCATTAAGATTTAGCCTAGTATGTTCTTACTATTAATAATCAAGGAACTGTAGACCGGCAGACAGTTCATATAATTGCAAAACACTTTATAGTAAATATAATATAGTAAACTGTTAAGAAAGAGATGTATAATTCACATGTTAACTGTGGTCAAACAAATGCATGTGGACTTGGATTCAGTATATTCCTTTAAAAAAAAAGGTTTACAGTATGTTACTTGCTGACTTTAACAGTAATATTATAACAAAGAGGTCCCTGATGGAACATAACAATAACTTGCTGTGGTGTTCTTTGTTTGTATTTGATTGTAAAATTTCTGGATGGCGGTTAGGCTTAACAGGCTTTTCTCAGACTTTGCTTATTGTGTTTTTCATCTCTTGATTAAATGGGCTTACTATTACAGGAGGTGTCTATAAACAAGCGTCCTGGGGAGAAACTGGGTATGTCCATCAAGGGCGGGATGAAGAATTTCCCCGGGGATGAAAACAGTGACGAGGGGATCTACATCTCAAGGGTAAGTTGTTGTGTTATACAGTCTATTCTTCTTCAGTTATGCTGCTGGTACAGGTGAGGGGATAGCATTTTCAAGGCTTTGGTCTTGAATTGCTACCATTTTGGGGAGTTTTTTTCTTTTTGGTTTCGTCTACAGATTAACTCCCATTGTCCATATTTTTTGGATTAATTTTTTAATAATAACTAGAATCATGCTTGTCGTGCCAACAGCCTTACAACATTTCATTTTTTTCATTTTTTTAATGTAAGCTAACATAACTGCAAATAATACCTCTCCTTTTCTATCTATAGATAACGGATGATGGAGCAGTTGCACGTGACAGCAGATTGAAGGTCGGACAGCGGATACTGGAGGTGAATGGCCAGAGTCTGCTGGGAGCCTCACACCAGGTGAGTAGGGATTGTGATGCCTACTGTCACAGGAGTGTGTGAAGTTTTATCTGTCTGGGTGCGATAATGGGCATTTGTTTAATGATGTAAGCTCAGGGCATGTGATTTAAAAACTGTATCAGATAAAATGCAGTAATTCTAAGGGGAAGTAATTATTTCGCTCGTATGGTAAAGTTTCAATTGTCATTCTTTTGATGGAGACTTTTGAGACTTTAAATTATTAACTTACGTTTAAAATGTTATCCTAACAGGAGGCAGTGCGAGCCCTTAGAAGTGTGGGAGACCGCCTTGTGATCATGATATGTGAGGGCTTTGACCCAGCCACCTTGGACGAGCCCTCCCCAGACACCCCGAGCTCACCCCTGGGCTACATACCCCAGATGAGGAAGGCCTCCGTCTCCAGTATTGACAAAGAGGATGCTGAACATCTACTTATCATGAAGGTACGGTGACTGTGTGGTTTGGTGAGGTGTATAGGTTGATGGCTTCCAGTGTTTCAGGAATGTCCAGATTTGCAGGAAATGCTCTTATTTTGATGAATTAGCTCTCAGAAAGAGGTTAAAATATACAATTAACATGTTCAGAATTACTGTCAGAATCACTGTGCAAAATGATGCTTGTCTCAAGTCATTTCTTTGTTCTTTGTTTGGTAAATTTTGTATTTGATAAGCTTAGTAAAAACAGAAACTAGTTATACGTCCACTTATATAATGGTTATACAATTTCTATGACAATTGATTGTTCAGAACCTTGAGTTAACAACATTGTTCACTTTTAATGCTCTGGAATTAAAACAGATATATTTGTGATCTGCGGTGTTTCTAAAAGGCTGACTGAGGTTCAAGACACCTGTTTTAGATGTAAATGTTTTGCTTTAAATATATGAGCACATCAAAAATATTTAACCTTTAAAAGTTTAAAATGTTGTTGTTAATTATATTGTTAACTTAAACAAAGTTTAGAACGATCGGGCAAATGATCGTCTGAGAGCTGATTCTGTAAAGCATTGTTTAACTGCACTGTTTGCATGCATGATATTGAAACAGTAGTTCAAGCCGCTAGGAACAAGCCTTGTTTAATGTTATTAACTAAGTTAATACAATAATAACTTTATTTTGCTTTGTTACTTCTCCTGATTTTATTGTTTTCCCTTATATCAAATCAATATTAAATCAAGTAATCATACTCATGATATCAGCTTGAAAACAATTATGTTTTCTTTTAAATTGTAATAAACATTGTCATAACGAGTTATTCACCACATTTTCTGTTAACATTTCAAGCAGTAAGGCATTATTCTGTGCAACTACAAGACCCATTCTCTATCAGAAGCTTAACAAGATA
Source organism: Mya arenaria (assembly GCF_026914265.1). NCBI lineage: Eukaryota > Metazoa > Mollusca > Bivalvia > Myida > Myidae > Mya > Mya arenaria. The sequence goes on along the minus strand of NC_069131.1, from coordinate 12,039,688 downwards.
CATAGACATAAAATACACAGAAGCAATTTCTAGACTGGGATTATTTATGGGGTACGGTGAAACATCTTTATCTTTTCGGAGCATTTCTATTTTCAATTATTTTTTTTTAATCCCATAATTGGGAAGGAGGATTCAAACTTTTTAAACAAAGCTGAGTCACTGAAGTTTAAGCACAAGCGTAAGCACGGTGACTGATATTAAAGCACAAATGTAAGCACAATGACTGAGATGAAAGCACTGACAAACGCGTGGTGATTGAAATTCTGCCTTATTGTTTGCACTGATGTTCCTCTTGCTTACTGACCTGGCATGATGACTTGAAATTAACTGTTCTAACCAAGTTTTTTTGAAATGTTGCTTTGAAGTTTGTAGTGTTTGTTTGTAGTGTTTGTTTGCAGAATTAACTTGGAAAAGGGCAACACTGCTCCAAGTCCGTCTTGAAAGTAGAAAAAATAAATGAAAGTGTACAAAGTGTGAATCTATCCATGCCAAGTCAGTAGTGAGTTATGTACCCTGCTACTACCTTGTACTAATATGTAAACCAATCTGTACCCACCTTGCTAACTGTAGGAGAAAGAGATGGTACAAGAAACCAAGCAGTGGGAGAGGGAGGAGTTGGCTAAACTGGTAGGTGTTGCCTCCCTTTGGAAATGGATCAGTTACTTCCCTTGTCTTCACTTGTTACCTCCCTTTGGAAATGCATAAAACACTTCATTTGTCTTCATTTATTACCTCCCTTTGAAAATGGATAAATTAGTGTCTTTTCTGGTTACCTCCCTTTGAAAATAGATATATCACTTTCCTTATCTTCACTTGCTACCTCCCTTTGAAAATGGATGAATTGCTCCCCATCTCTTCACTTGTTACACCTCCCTTTGGAAATGAATAAAACACTTCATTTGTCTTCATTTATTACCTCCCTTTGAAAATGGATAAATTAGTGTCTTTTCTGGTTACCTCCCTTTGAAAATAGATATATCACTTTCCTTGTCTTCACTTGTTACCTCACTTTGAAAATGGATGAATTGCTCCCCATCTCTTCACTTGTTACACCTCCCTTTGGAAATGCATAAAACACTTCATTTGTCTTCATTTATTACCTCCCTTTGAAAATGGATAAATTAGTGTCTTTTCTGGTTACCTCCCTTTGAAAATAGCTATATCACTTTCATTGTCTTCACTTGTTACCTTTTTTTGAAAATGGATAACTTACTTAACGGTGTCTTTTCTGGTTACCTCCCTTTGAAAATCGATGAATCTTTTCCCTTGTCTTCACTTGTTACCTCCCTTTGAAAATGAATAAATTGCTTCCCTTGTCTTCACTTGTTACCTCCCTTTGAAATTGGATAAATAACTTCAATTTTACCTCCCTCTGAAAATGGATGACTTACTTAACTTGTAACTTCCCTTCAAAAATGGAAAAATGACTTCACTTTTTACCTCCCTTTGAAAATGGATAAATTTCCTATCTTCTTCCCTTTGAAAATGGATGTTGCTTAATAGTTGTAACATCCCTTTTAAGGTGAGTACATAACTTCCATCATCTTACATTGCTTCCTCCCTTAAAAGATTAATGATAACCTCCCTTGTCCATGGAAGAATAATTGCCATATAATTAACATTTAATCAGATAGAATAAATGCTGCTTTTTGGAGTACCAATTCCTACACACATGTAGTTTCTTACAACTGAGTACAAGTAAATGTTGCTGAATTGCTGTATAAAGTAAGTATATGCTGCTTTGAAGATACATAAATATTTTGTCTACTGAAGAGTTAATTTCCACTTTCATATGATAATGATGAATATTCTTGCCTGTCGTTAGAATATAGTTATTTCCATTCATCTAAAAGAATAAGGTCGCCACTGCCAGTTTTCTTTGACTTGATTTGACATTTATGATGTCTGATTTGTTTACCTGACATGTATTTATAATTGGTTGCAGGAGAAGATGAGAGAGGAGCGGGAGGAGGCAGCAAGGAGATTGGAGGAGGAGAGAGGCAACACAAACAATGATAACCAGGTACATCCACGATACAGCAGATAACTCTGCACTTGTAGTACTAGTAAGAGAGGCAATAAAACACTATTTGTACAAATAGTTGTATGTGGGGACTACTTTTTGTGTACTATGTCATCCAGGCATGTGCACATTTTACCAGATTAGAATTTCATTTGTGATAGCACATAGAAAGTGATAGTTGTAAGTTGGGACTCCTTTTTGTGTACTATGTCATACAGACACGTGTACATTGTACCAGTTGTGAGATAGTACGTAGAAAGTGATAGTTGGAAGTTGGGACTCCTTTTTGTGTACTATGTCATCCAGGCACGTGTACATTGTACTAGTTGTGTAGATGTAAGAATGTGTGTTCATATATTTGAGTTTCTATGGAAAAAAGGCCAAAAAACCTTGGTCTCGGAGACTATTCACTCCTTATTCATTAATCTTATTATGTAAGAGCTTTTTGCATGAGCAATGCAAATTTCTGTATGTCTTTAGGAATGCCAAAAAATAGTATTTTGAATGTTATTGTTGAATGCTTTCTCAGTTCTTTGTTTAATCATTTGAGCATGTGGTGGCTTATTATAACCTTGAAAAATTCAGGGATATTTTTATCATATTGTGGAATAATCATTTTCAATTGATTTATTTGTCTGGAAATTCTGAAAGGCTTGTAATTGTTTCAATAAGTGTAAGGCTATCTATTCAGGATTTTGTCATCTTTTATAGCTTCCAAAAAATATGGTTATGAAAAGCCATTTGCATGTGTTTTCTTTGTTAACGTTTTTGAATGACAATTTGATTTCTTTTTCTCATTAACTGCATGTGGATTTTCAGCTAAGTTCTGTCATAGTACCCCAAGTGCCTGTGGTAGCTCCACCCCATTATGTGGCTGCTCCACCCATCACTGAGCAGGCCCGGCCTGCAGTATCTCCACAAGCGACGTCCATCCCACACCAAGCCACACCCTCAATGACCTATAAGTCAGAAGCTCCATCATCAAAGGGCCGGCCATCATTCACTCCCCCTCCCCCTCCATCAAGGATGGACAAGATGGAAGCCCCACCCACTGCTTCAGTAACCCTGCCAACAAAGACAGTAGCAGCACCTCCCCCTGTGGAAGTGCTACCCCAGCCTACTGCGACTATCACTGCACCCCCAGTAGTTCGGGCCCCGCCCTCAGCAGCCAAGATTGCCCATGACCTAGCCCATGCCAAGGTCACACCCACTAAACCTGCAGCTCCGGTAAGTTATAGGAAAGCGTGCTTACAGTTTTCAAATACTTTGGATAATGGAATATTCAAACTAAAAGAATCGAGAGAGGAAAATATCAAGGTAAGGAAAATATACTCTGAAAATATAAAATTTATTCCATCTTTTATGTAGCACCATACTGCTGGGTTGTTTTCCATGTATATAATAAAATGTTTTTACTTTCTAAGTTATTATTTTGAAATCTAAAATTATTAAGTATACAGCTTTTCAAACTGAAGGAGTATTCAGCTTTCAAACAATAAATATCCATTCCAAGTTAGTTTGATTGGAAACAGGCTATTTTTGCATGGTAGAATGTTTATCGTGTTTGGTTGACTTTATATAAGGGATGTGCATTTTTTTCTTTTAATATGAAGGTGGTGATATTAGAGTTAATGTTCCTTTTATTTTTAATATTTATATATTTTTCATGAAAAATGCAAAAAGCATGAACAGTTTTCAGCATGTATATCTAGCCTTGAGTCTTACACTCTCATTCACCAGTCTCCGAGTTCAAAACCGGTCATCACTAAACCAAAGCCTACCCCTCCGGTTCCCCCGAAGCCTACTACAAAACCAGCACCGGACAACCATGACGGACCTAAAATGTCAGATTCACCAAAGCTGACACCAAAATCAAACAAGCCACCAACGTTACCGCCAAAGCCAGGCAGCATTACCCCGAGGTCGGGCATTGACAATTTACTGCGACAGTCACGCGTACCTAGTGCAAAAATAGACGAAGGCGTGGTGGTAGAAAAGCCAAAAATGCCAGAGAAACCGGTAAAGTTAGCTGTGTAATTCACGAGATAATAAGTTGTCTAGTTCTTGTTCTGATTCTGACATGATCAGTCTGGTTGAAGTAATGCATCGTGAGGCATGAACTAAATTGCACAGAATGTGTGTCCTTATTCTTTCTTTGGCATGTAATTATTGGCTTTTTATAGTTTCTTTTATTTACTTAAACAGCCTTAGGTTTTATAAAGTGAATTGAAAGGCTCCCGTATTGCCTTGACAGTTAAACTTAATTGTATTGTAGGTTTTTATAGGTTGTTCAAACGGTTTAAGTCATTAGGTCTAATAATAAATACTTCTGGTTCTGGGCACCTGAGCAGCCCTATCTATGAAATAGGTGCTTAAGTATGTGAGATTAAAAAAACAACTTGTCTTAAAAAAACAACAACAAAAAAAAACATTGTGTGTTTGAATATGTAGTTTCAACAGCTTTATACTGAATATTACTTTTATGCCATTCCCCAATGACAACAATATCACTCTGACAAAAAGCCTAATAATAAAATCCCCCAAAAAAACTCACTTTGCATGCATATTAAGGTAATGTAAAGAGAATGTGTGATAAGGAAATACTGGATGACATTCTGAAACATTGCAGTTATGGTTGCAGTGTGAGGCGAGGTGGTATTCATAGTTGAAGGGTGTTGATTGCAATTGTCTCCTTTGTTTTAATATTTCGGTTGACTTTAGGAAAACATTTAAAGGAGTCAGTCCGATTGTTTTAATATTTCAGTTGACTTCAGGAAAACATTTAAAGAAGTCAGTCCGATTGTTTTAATATTGCGGTTGACTTTAGAAAAAACTTTTAAAGGACTCGGTCCGATTGTTTTAATATTTCGGTTGACTTTATGGAAACATTTAAAGGAGTCAGTCCGATTGTTTTAATATTTCGGTTGACTTTAGGAAAACATTTAAAGGACTCAGTCCGATAGTTTTAATATTTCGGTTGACTTCAGGAAAACATTTAAAGAAGTCAGTCCGATTGTTTTAATATTTCGGTTGACTTTAGGAAAACATTTAAAGGACTCAGTCCGATTGTTTTAATATTTCGGTTGACTTTAGGAAAACATTTAAAGGACTCAGTCCGATTGTTTTAATATTTCAGTTGACTTTATGAAAACATTTAGAGGTGTCTGTCTGTTTGTTAAACATTTCGGTTGACTTTATGGAAACATTTAAAGGTGTCTGTCTGGTTGTTTTAATATTTCAGTTGACTTTATGAAAACATTTAAAGGTGTCTGTCTGTTTGTTAAACATTTCGGTTGACTTTATGGAAACATTTAAAGGTGTCTGTCTGGTTGTTTTAATATTTTGGTTGACTTTATGAAAACATTTAAAGGTGTCTGTCCGGTTGTTTAATATTTCGGTTTACTTTATGGAAACATTTAAAGGTGTATGTCCGGTTGTTTTAATATTTCGGTTTACTTTATGAAAACATTTAAAGGTGTCTGACCGTTTGTTTGTATATTTGGGTTGGCTTTAAGAAATTTTTTAAAGGTGTCTGTCCATTTGTTTTAATATTTCGGTTGACTTCATAAAAACATTCAGGTGTCTGTCTGTTTTAATATTTCGGTTGACTTCATTAAAACATTCAGGTGTCTGTCCGTTTGTTTTAATATTTCGGTTGACTTCATAAAAACATTCAGGTGTCTGTCCGTTTGTTTTAATATTTCGGTTGACTTTATGAAAGCATAAGTGTGAGTATCATGTGTAAATAAAAAAAATCTTATCTTCGACTAGCAAATATTCAGTGTATTTGTATTAATTGTAAGTTTCATATCAGGCCATATGGTTCATTGTAATAATAATTTTACATAATTAGATTGCTGTTGCATTTCTCGACTAAGCCTCTTTATTAACTTTCAAAGGAAAGTAAGTGTAGCGTATTATTCATTATGAAGAAAAGTGCAATATTTTATGACAAGGCCTGCTTTGAAATGATTTCCCTGGGCATTTATTGACCAAAAAGTCATGCTAGAGGAGTTATGTATGAGCAAAGAAAAGTCCATTTATGTCCCAAGAAACTTTTCAGCCTGATAATTTTGGGAGAAAGGAGGGTCGGTCTTGTATTGGAATTATATCTGTTTCTGACTCATTGGAATATTGGAGAAGTTTCTGCTCTAGAATGGGACTGAAAAGTTGACTGTGCGCCGCAAGCCTTCCCAATTTGGCCAAAGATATTGGAATATTTTATGAAAAGATATGCTCGTTTTTTTCTGGGAGTTTTTATGTAAGGCAATTTCGGAACTGTGTTAACCATTTAAGATTCAGTATATTTAGAGGACTTCAAAAAATGGCTGACTTCAAAGCAGAGGTACATTTGTGTTTGTGTGCTAGGGTTGGGTGTCAACAGTTTGTGTGGTGGAAGGCGATATGTATGATCATTCCGTCTGAATTGAGCAGATTCAGTTTTTTTATTGATCAGGAAAAACATTCTTTATTTGATTTTGTTTTTACATGAAAGAATTGATTTCATAAGTTTCATATGATGGTGTTGGGTAATCATTTCTATAATAATGTTCTTGACATTTTGCCTGCCGCAGATATTTCTTTTATATATATATATATATATCACATTAAATCCTAAGCGGGTTGACAGGAATATTATTCACATTGGTACTAACATAATTTCAGCTTGTTAAGATTTGAAACCATTTATTTGTATGTATTTATAGGTGTATGGCAGCGGATCAAAACCAATTGCTCATGGTGCGTCGTTCAACACCAAGAAACGCTTCTTCGAGCACGAGATTGTTGAGCAATCGAAAGAAGCTGAAAAAACTCAGGGTAAGTTGGGCTTGTATGTCTGGATTCAGTAAGAAGTGAGGGGGTGGGGCGAGTGTGTGAACAAACAGGTCCAACGTTGTATGTCTGGATTCAGTAAGAAGTGAGGGGGTGGGGCGAGTGTGTGAACAAACAGGTCCAACGTTGTAAGTCTGGATTCAGTAAGAAGTGAGGGGGTGGGGCGAGTGTGTGAACAAACAGGTCCAACGTTGTATGTCTGGATTCAGTAAGAAGTGAGGGGGTGGGGCGAGTGTGTGAACAAACAGGTCCAACGTTGTATGTCTGGATTCAGTAAGAAGTGAGGGGGTGGGGCGAGTGTGTGAACAAACAGGTCCAACGTTGTATGTCTGGATTCAGTAAGAAGTGAGGGGGTGGGGCGAGTGTGTGAACAAACAGGTCCAACGTTGTATGTCTGGATTCAGTAAGAAGTGAGGGGGTGGGGCGAGTGTGTGAACAAACAGGTCCAACGTTGTATGTCTGGATTCAGTAAGAAGTGAGGGGGTGGGGCGAGTGTGTGAACAAACAGGTCCAACGTTGTATGTCTGGATTCAGTTAGAAGTGAGGGGGTGGGGCGAGTGTGTGAACAAACAGGTCCAACGTTGTAAGTCTGGATTCAGTAAGAAGTGAGGGGGTGGGGCGAGTGTGTGAACAAACAGGTCCAACGTTGTATGTCTGGATTCAGTAAGAAGTGAGGGGGTGGGGCGAGTGTGTGAACAAACAGGTCCAACGTTGTAAGTCTGGATTCAGTAAGAAGTGAGGGGGTGGGGCGAGTGTGTGAACAAACAGGTCCAACGTTGTATGTCTGGATTCAGTAAGAAGTGAGGGGGTGGGGCGAGTGTGTGAACAAACAGGTCCAATGTTGTATGTCTGGATTCAGTAAGAAGTGAGGGGGTGGGGCGAGTGTGTGAACAAACAGGTCAAACGTTGTATGTCTGGATTTTGTAAGAAGTGAGGGGGTGGGGCGAGTGTGTGAACAAACAGGTCAAATGTTGTATGTCTGGATTTTGTAAGAAGTGAGGGGGTGGGGCGAGTGTGTGAACAAACAGGTCCAACGTTGTATGTCTGGATTTTGTAAGAAGTGAGGGGGTGGGGCGAGTGTGTGAACAAACAGGTCCAACGTTGTTTGTCTGGATTTTGTAATAATTAAGGGCGTAGGGCCGGTGTGTGGAGATCAGGTACTGACCAAACCGTTATCTTCCGTCGATTTGTAGTAGTATTGTTTAGCTCAGTTTTTATATGGAATGACAAAGATACGGTCGAACCCCTTTGGCTCAAACTCCAAGGGACCTAGGAAAATACCTTTAGCCTCTGGAAATTAGAGCCAAGCAGAAATGCTTACCTTAGTAGAATGAGATCGGTCCTTTACATCCAGTTCGAGCATTAAGAACATTAAGCCATCAGGATTCGACTGTAAAACCTAATTTATTTTTAAGCATCAGAAATCATCTTTTTTTATAGTTAATAAATTAGGTTAACAATCTTTCATATATTAAATGAAAAATTTAAGAATATTCAATATTGACAAACAGAAAAAGCACTATTTTTATTTAATAATTGATTAATGTCATATGCCACAGTCAATGTTTTAATTGTTCATTTTATGAATCTTTCTCGCATGCAGCAAAACCGTTCAGATTTTTTTCGGAACATGAGCTGGCAAATATGAGACGAGAGGAAGGTCTGCATCTATTGTAAACTTGAATTTTAATTTTATGTCCAGTCTTACAAAGTATTTTGGTAATTGACTGTATTTTTTTGAAATTAGCATGTTAGTTTTCTTGATTTGAAAACATACTTGCTTTGAATATTTCTATTGGATGCATGAGATATTTGCATTTTGACGTCATTCAACATTACTTATTATGTCTCCCCCTCTGTGGGGGAGACATATTGTTTTTGCCCTGTCCGTCAGTCCGGTAGTCCGTCAGTCCGTCAGTCCGTACGTCACACTTCGTTTCCGATCGATAACTGGAAAACCGCATGACCTAGGATCACCAAACTTGGTAGGGAGGTTGGTCGTGAGGTGTAGAGGATCCCTATTGTTTTTGGGGTCACTAGGTCAAAGGTCAAGGTCGCGGCGACCCCCAATATAAAAAACATTTCTGCTCAAAATCTTGAGAACGGTTTGACCTAGGTTCACCAAACTTGGTAGGGAGGTTGGTCGTGAGGTGTAGAGGATCCCTATTGTTTTTGGGGTCACTAGGTCAAAGGTCAAGGTCGCGGCGACCCCCAATATAAAAAACATTTCTGCTCAAAATCTTGAGAACGGTTTGACCTAGGTTCACCAAACTTGGTAGGGAGGTTGGTCATGAGGTGTAGAAGATCCCTATTGTTTTTGGGGTCACTAGGTCAAAGGTCAAGGTCGCGGCGACCCCCAATGTAAAAAACATTTCCGCTCAATATCTTGAGAATGGTTTGACCTAGGTTCACCAAACTTGGTAGGGAGGTTGATCATGAGGTTTAGAAAACTCCTATATTTTGGGGGGTCACAAGGTCAAAGGTCAACGTCGCTGTGACCTCTAATGTAAAAAAATATTTCCGTGCAATATCAGGAGAATGCTTTGATCTAGGTTCACCAAACTTTGAAGTGAGGTTGGTCATGATGTCTAGTTGATTTTGCGATCAGTTGGTCAAAGGTCAAGGTCACTGACCTTGAGGTGAAGAACCGGTTTCTGCTCAATAACTCAAGAACGTTTACACCCAGGAACTTCATACTTGGTATGCCAGTTAGTCATGACTAGTTGATGGCCCCTATTGATTTTGGGATCAGAAGGTCAAAGATATTGATTATTTCTCACCTACGACCACACAATGGGGGAGACATGCGCTTTTTCAAAAAAGCAATCTCTAGTTTAATTTATCAATAGATTTCTGAACTTTAATGAGTAGAGCTAATGTCAAATGGAATTAATGCATGTTCCTTCAAATAGTTTTGATAAAATTAAGTAAAGAATACCTTGATTTACACTGTCAATACTTACAAAAATATTTTATGGCAGAAATACTACAATGATGTTAACCTTTTGTGCTGTGTAATTTGTATGTTGTTTTATTATATCCCCCACAAACAAAGTTTGTCGGATGGATATATTGGAGTCACTATCAGTCAGTTGGTATGTCAGTCTGTTGGCAAAAGTTTATGGAGAAAACTCCTCTAACAATTTAAGATTTACCACTTTTTAATTAAGAGTTATCACTGAGATGTATTTTTTCATGACCCACGTCCATTTTGTCTTTTGGTGAAGTGCCCTTGAATTTGATTTTCACACTTTGGCTATATTGGAGTTAATTAAGCCAAGTTTTCCCACATTTTAACAGGTACCACCAAGGGTAAGTGCCTGGCATATTTTTCGTGACCTACGGCCATTTTGTCTTAGATTAATGTGACCTTGAAAGCTTACCTCGTTTCAATTGACCCTGGTCAACTCCCAAGTTATATGCCTTTGAAACATCAGTTAAACACTTTGGCTGTATTGAACATTTTAGATTGATCTTGATTAGGCATATAAGAATTAGTCACAGTGGAATAATTTTTAAACATCTATTGTTAACTTTTATTCAATGTTTATCTGATTCAATCAACAACATCATGATCCAAGGCGGTGTGCGGGGGTAGTGATGACTACTGTGGTAGTTCTAGCAAATGCTTTATAGCCATACCAGTATTAAACCCTTATTGACTACATTTGACTTAATTTGATAACAAATAAATGATAACCATTTCAAAAAAGATCAATACAGAATGGCTCAGTGAAGTTTGCTCCTCTAAATTTGAGCTTATCTTGGCGCAAAGTGCCTAGAGGGAGCTATTAGGATCACTCTGCGTTTATCATCATAGTTCAACATTTTATCTTAATGGACATCTCTTTAACCGGTGGGTAGATTTCAATCAAACTTTACCAGAATAATCTTTGGATGGTCTCCATTGAAAATTACTGTAATAATTAAATTCAATGCAGATTGAAGTCTGGTTGCCATGGCAATGAAAAACTTCTTGTTTTTCCTTGGATGCTCATGGAAACTAATCAAGAGTGTTTCTCAGTTTTTTTGAGTACCCAATGACAACTCATTAGTGAAATTAAGCCAAATTGGCATGGTACTCCTTTGAGCGATAAAGGGCCATCTTGTTGCTTTTTTCCTTATTTAAAAATATTTCAAAAACAACTGTAGTCAAAAAGATACATTTGGTATGGCTATTATTGCAGACTTATTTTATAAGTCTTGTATCATGTCTGTTTACAGCGTTTTCACATAACAAACGGAATGTGAAAGGTAATTTGTTGTCTTGTGTTTTAAGGGCTAAATTAGGCTTTCCTGGCTTTAATGTTAAGTATGTCACAATGTTAAGATATTGTGATCATTTTTAGACTTTACATAGTGGATAAACACATGGAAATCATACTTATAGCCGAATTGGTTTCAGTAGATTTATACTGCATTATAATGTCTCTGTGATATCAATTTCTTTTTGGGGGTTATATTTTGTCTGCGAGACAGTTTTATATGCAGCTGTAATGTTATTTGCTACTAGAGTCTGCCTGTCTATCCTGCTATAATGTGAATTGGTCTCCCAGGATTAAATTGGTAACCATGGATACCAATTTAAAATAAGCCTGATTTAGCCCATTTATAAAAAGAGACAGTGGAATAAACAACCTTGAAAAATCCCCAACAGAACATTTTGTCTGAAAGATAATTACTTACACGGAAAGGTTGTAACAAAAATCTTAAAATTGAAATTAAATCCATTTTTATTAAAGATGTGTTCAGTCTGATTAATTCCATATTGGTGCATTATTTCAAACAAAATGTTCTTTTACCAGAGCCATGTTTGTATTTATACAATATATAAGTGTGGTGAAAGTGATCTAGATGTTTTAAAAGGGCAGAGAAACATTGCTTTGACCAGACTGGGTGAGGCTAGGTTTAGACATTAAACTGTACATGGGTTTGGGTATGACCTGGTTAATTATAATGGTGATTGCATATGATATTAATTAATTTAATTGGTATTATAATAATCATTGAAATGATGAAGGTTAGAGCAGTATTGTTATGTCCGAAATGCTTCTGACTGGTCAAAGTAAATTCTATTTCAGCGGTGTGTTTTGCGCATGTGTAGAAGTTACTGGTCTAAAGGAATGTCATGGACTTCATTTATGGCACAGCATTTAATGTTTTATAATATTTGAAACAACAGTTAGAAAATGAATATCATAGTCTTGGTGTCATTCTTGGCTTTGTCGCCATGCAAAAACTTAAACCATTGAATATACTCAAATAAAACTTGGTACATATGTTGCCAGAGACCATACATACATGAACAGCAAGACTCATAACTCTGGCTTTAATAATTGAGTCATGCTACTTCTTTAATATTTTTTTATATCAGACGAGTGTTGGGCTGTTGGCGCTCATTCCACCGTGATGCTCTCTACTGTTACAGATTTGAACTACACCCACATTATTATATGTTGTATAAAATAAGCACAATGTACATTCCTTAAGAGTATTTTTTGCCCTTTCACTATTGAGCAGATTGTTTTTCATTTCACATTGCTTGAGCCCAAACCACAAAACCTTACACTATAATGCAGCCTCCAGTTTTAAGCTTGTCTGTTTTTCAGAGGTTTTGTGATAGCCTTGTTGTCAACTGAAAAAAAACGTTTATTAAAAAAACAAACCTTGATACACGTGTTTCCAAAGGCTATTCATGTGATAAGCAAATGCCATAACTCTGGCTTCTATAAGTATTGAGTAATGCCCCTTTTTGACTGAAAATCAACAGATGGGCATTGGCGTTCACTCTGCAGCATTCTTGTATTCAGAAATACTACTGTATATCCTAGATTTCTTAATGAAGTAAATTACTGCTTTATTTAAGGATATGAGTATCATGATTTATTCAAAAAAATGAGTGTAAATTGATTGTTCAAGCAACATAAGAAAATATGTAATTGGACAGAAAAGTTACAGAAATCAGACATTTTTTTTTAAGCCAGATATTAGATATCCTCCCTCAGCTCATATTCTGTGATGAAAACTGTGTATTTATTGTCATAGCCTTGGTCTTGTTTAAGCTTTCATTAAAATCTTATCAGGCATTACACGTTGAACATCAATCTGAAATGTCCAATTTTTTCAAATACAGCTTGTTACAATTGTTGAAAATACCCAATATATGTGTGCAGCAATATATCTGCTTTCTATGATGCTTGTTAAATGTTTTTTCCTTATAGCAAGGCCGACTGAAATTCTTGTTAAGCAAGAGAAATATGTTGAGGAGTAGGGTCAGATCAAAATACCAAATGGAACATAAGTGATATTTTTTCTCAATTCTCTTTTTTCAGTGGTCACCATTTGCCCAAGGTAAAAAGTCTGGTAAATAAGTTTTAGGGCTTGTGAAAAAATCAAAAGATTATGATTAATGAAGATTTTGACAGATATTTTCTATATAGAAAGTGCTTGAAAAACTGTATTTCAAGAATGTTTCTTATCATTTCTCATTTTCCTCTCCAGCTGAGAAAGCCCTTAACCTGAGCCAGGAAGAACTGCTGTCTAATGCGAGTACCGGCGATGAGGAGTACAACAAGGTTCTCTCCAGGTGAGTACTCCCTCGAACGTGGACTGTGTTATCTGGCCCGATCGTGACCCGACCCTGGTTGCCCAAAGCCTTCACAAAGAGTGACATTTTTTCCTGGAAATGAATAGAAGTATTGCCCAACAACATCAAGACAAGATATTGACCTTAATTTTGATATTAAACAGGAAAAGAAATCAAATCTATAAAATGTCAGGGCATGCATACTCCATTATCGGTCGAAGTTAACTGGTTTGGGGGGCAGGGGATAGGCATGTGACCTGAACACAGGGCTTTTATTTAGTCCTGTTACTGGACTGGCCAAAATAATGAGAACAGTCTTGCTTTAAAATTTTTAAATATAGCGCTAATGAATAAATGCAGCACAATGCAAGCAGTTTTCTAGTGTGAAAAGTCTAATGTCACAATCGGAGCAACTTGGTCATTTTCCTTTGAAATCAACCTTGGATGTATATGGACGGTTTAAAATGAATTTAGAATTCTTTATATTTAACTACATTGCAAGTAGATTGCTTAGTAAGTACAATTTAGGAGTAAAACGCTTCATTGTGAATCAATTCAAACTTTGTAGTGCATAGTTCTCGTTAAAACACTACAATTGATTAAAAATATTATTATTAACTTCACAAAATACTTCTAATTATGTACCAGCATACATCCAAGGTTGTTTCAGATGGAAAATGGCCGAGGTGTTGCAATTTTTAATATCTGCATCATTCTGAGGTCAATGAAAGCCCTGTATACTGGGATCAAGCTAAATGTCAGCATGGACATAGATTGGGCAATTCAAGGGCTCTTTATCTTCTGAAGTCTTATATATGTCAGCACAAAATAAATTGAGAAAAAATAAATTGAGACCTTATTGTCTTAATGAAGTTTAGCTTGATCCCTGACATGACTGATCCCTGACATACATGACTGATCCCTGACATGACTGATCCCTGACATACATGACTGATCCCTGACATGACTGATTACTCCAGCAAACTTGATAATGGTTGTGTTCTATATAGTCACTCTGTGATATTGTTAGTTCTGTTGTGAATGTTTGTGTTTGTGAAGTTTATTGTTGGAAAAAGCTAACAATCTCCGTTGAAAATGATTATCCATATATGTAACTAATTTATTGTTTCGTTTGTGCCCGATTTATTATTTCTTTGTATCAATTTTAGTTTGATAGATATAAGATTTTAAAATGTTAGCTGAATTTTAAGAATAAAAATCTAGCAGAAAAAGTATTAAAAACCCTTTCCTTAAATACTAGGCCAGTCAAGCATTTTACATGAAAAACTGGATTGAGCTAGTCTTTTTATTCAGTGTTCATCTTGTTTTAGAATCTCTTAGAATATATTTCCAAATATTTTAATAATCTTACCTTCACAATTCCCGACATGACAAATACTAATATCGTTCACCGTTGTAGTAGAAAAAGTAGTGTCTGTAACCAAGAAAAGATAACTCTATATTTTACTAACATTCACTGTTTTACCTCCCTTTTCAACTCTTCGTGCAGTCTGGGAATAAGGTAACGCAGAAGTTTGGCGCTCTGTTGCCGTATATTTCACAGTCACATTTATGCATGCTTTCCTTTTTGATTTTCCAGCATATTAATTCTGTTCCTGTCTCATTATGTACATGTATGTGCAGCCGTGTTGACTTGAAATTGCATGATCTACATTTATTACTTACTTGTGGTCTAGAATGGGTACCAAAATCATTATAAGCCAAATCCATTCAAACTTTGAACTTTACATTAAAGCTATAATGCTTATTCAATCGATCTACATCGTCTTGCTCCAAAATGGACATGGCTTTAAAATTATCTGCCATAAGCATTCTCTTTAAAGAAAAATCAATAACAAAAAGTGAGAATATTGGAATGTTTTACCCGAAATATAACATCTCCAGCAGACTTCGCTCTCACCCAGTTTGGTTTCCTTTCCCTGGTATATTCCATACCAGCTCGCTTACTAACCCCGCAACATCTGATACTGTACTAACTTATTCAACCATGTTTGATATAGGCGTGAACAGAGTTCATGTTCTATTTCTTTTTTATGGAAGTTGATCAATTTATGATCTTAAATGTATTACTTCAAAGACCACAGACTTGGTGAATAACCATCATGCCATAATGGATAAAAAATGTTGAAATTAGTTTATTTTTTTTCGTCAAATAAAATGAATCTAATATAACATAAGGAATATCCTTAGATAGAATCGACTGCCAAAGTTAAGTCTTGGGTTTGGTTAAAGTTGGCCAAAATATTTATTGAATGGTCAATATTTATCCAAAGGACAAATCAAATTGCTTTTATGTGCAAACTAGTCGAAAGTTATCCAGTTTTATACAAATGCATGCAGACAGTCATGCATTTAATTGTCATATGAGTTTTGGATAGAATACATTTATTTTTTTTGCATGAACTTCATCTGACATTTTCATTTTTTTCAGTAGGAAATATTAGAGCTTGTATAGACATGTAGATGAAGATCCTTATTTTGTAGATATAGACTTACTAAAGATTTTCGGAGCTTATAAAGTGCATGAAAAAGAATCGTATAAGAATTCAGTACAAAAGGCATTGCACTTCCCTGCATGCTATTTACACTAATGTCATCAGGGGTCGACACTAACCATTTTCCCAAGGGATCCCGAAGGGACACCAACATCTGAAATCAGGTGTCCCTTCCTGAAATTAAGAGTCCCTTCCATTTTTTTCATTTTTTTTCATTAATGTTTTAATATTAAATTGAACATACAAATCCAGTGCCTTTTACTTTTCAATTTGTAATTCAAGTATACACCATATTACACATGTTTTCAACAGCATGCAATGACAAGTTAGTTATAGCACAATGTCACCCATGTGAACCTCTGGCAATGGCAGAGAGGAAGATTTGGGTCTTAAGTCGGTAGATTGGGTTCAAAAGTGGTAGAATGTCTAAGTCACGCAACGGGTACAATGTAAACAAAAACTTGATGTTGTTACTATTTTTAGATATTTGGAAAATACGCATTAAAAATGCCATGGTTCAGGGTATTGTCAAATGTCATTGCTTTTGATTGAAAAACAGTAGGAATATTACATCTGGCTTGTGAATCAATCAGACTGCCCAACAAGTGTAGTGCATGCTGGAAGAGCAGACAACTGGAAAATAGTGTATGTTTATTTTCGCGCCAAAATGTCATAATTTTTTTATCTATTGATTGAAGATAAATAATAAAACTTTGGGAATTTTATTTCTTTAATGTTTTGATCAAGGCATAAAACAAAGAATGCTGAATAGTAGGATGGCTTCCCAGTAAACAAGTTCCGTTGGATGCCAGTCTTTTGTGCCGTAAATGTTACTGTAACAACTCGATGGTCGCATCATTAAGGCATCAAAGTCAGCAGTTTTGGCATCTTTTTGGGCGGTTCTGACACATGAGCAAACTAGTTCACCATAATTATTGTACCGATTATAAAAGTCCGTCACCTCTGACACCATTATTATTGTACCGATTATTAAAGTCTGTCACCTCTGACCTTGTTGATAATGTAAACAACAAAGCGGAAGCGTTAAACCGCATGCGCTCTGTGAAATGACCTGTTTATTTATAGATTGATGACGTAATTATAGTGAAAAGGTCAGCCATACTTTCGCTTTAGTGTGTGCGACATGCACTGTCAAGAAAGTTAGGGGGACCCAAATTTAGGTAATTAATTCATGAAACGCTATTTATTTATTGATATTTAGCTTTTATCGGTCAAAATTTAAGTGTCCTGACGGAATACCGGACTTTGAAGTTCAGGTGTTCCTCCCGAAATATTGGTGTCCTTGGGATCCCGGGACCCCGTTAGTGTCGAACACTGGTCATTGTAGTCCACCAAAACGCACTGTCATCCACATTCATGGCTAGTCATGTTGTTTTTACATACGCTTTGATGCTGTTTTTATTTTGCATATTTGTTTAGATGACTTTCACTAAATCTTGTTATTTGTTGGAACAATAAACTTATTTAAGGATTTGCTTTGCTAAATCAGAAAGAAAAAATTGGCTATTTCAATTTGCACAATGCAAAAACTGTTAGTTTAGGAACGGACTTGCTTTGGTAAATCAGAATTATTTTTTTTCAATTTGCACAATGTAAAAACTGTTAGTTCAGGAGCAGATATAGGAATGGTTATTAAAGTAATTATACTACAATGAGATGTCAGTTGGTACAATTTTGTAGAATATTATTAGAATGTTTTCATCTGCATCTTTATCTTATTGACAATTGTATAGCTATTTATAACTTTTGCATGAGTTTTACAAAACTTGACAATGTGTTCTATAGTGTAGCATTATTCTTCCGTTTTGTGATGTATTTTTCTGTTTTTTGCCTGCCTTAGTCCCCTGAACGTGATGCGCACATTGGGCCCAAGCACATATACACCTGCAAATAACACACAGGAGTCTTTGTCCGCGGGTACTAACCCGGATTATAAATTGTCGCCTTCAGAAGAACGTGCACGGTTAGCGGAAATGCGGTCCGCATCTAGGCAGGCCAGGTCTGTGTGCTATTTATAGATTTGAGTTTGAGTTTCTCTTTGTAGAGATTTAAAATATTTAGCTCGTCTTATATTATAGGGGAAAGAAAATGACAAGCTTTTGCGACTTTTTATTGCTGGCATTGTCACCCTAGGCAATATACGTTGTGTGATTAGGTAGTTTCCTAGAAATATCATACAGACCATTTCTAGGAAGCAGTGAGAAAAAATGTCAGACTAGCATTAAGCACCATAAATGGGTGATAATGTAGAATTCAGGGATGTGATTTGTCCACAGATCTAATAGCTCCAGGGTCCCTGGATTTAAAAAAAAAAAAACTGATTTAAAAAAAAAGTGAACTGGTTGTTTTTGGTTGTTTCTTTATTTGTTGAACACCCCATTTTTATAAATTTGAAGTGGAGGGGGAGGGGGACTTATAAGGGCTTCTAAAAAGCCAGTTTTGCTTCTGCGGCAAGGTGCTTCACCCCCTTTGAATCCAATAGGGGGCCTAAAGCCCCCCAAAACCCATTGCCAAAATGGTTTTAGCCCTTCAGCTGCCAGGTCAATCACATCCCTGGAATTGTAAGATGTTATTTTCCAGTTATTTTAAAAAGCAAGTCAATGGCCGAAATGGAAGAATTTTGTAAAATATGTTCATAATTATGTAATTCCAGTTTTAGCATCATTGCTATAGATGGGTAACATAGGAACTTTTGATGGAAATATAGATTAATAGTTGATTGTAACTCTGTATTTTTGCCTACTAATGTATTCAATGTTTGCAGTGTGAATGGGTAATACAACTGGTGCATGATATAACTAGCAATGCCATGTCAGTACAGATGTTGTATGGATGTTGTCTGATTGTTGTACTACAACTGTCTCCCTGTTTTTTGCTGTTTTTGCCCCTGTCCTGTATGTCTTTGTGTTCCCAACTGTGTATTATTGTCTGTGCCCGTTGTCAGCTTATTCAGAAATATGAATATATATATTACTTTGTATACAGATAGTTATCATACAGAATATTTTTTTTGTGTTTGATTTTACTGAATGACATTTTTTGTTAGCTTTTTGTTTAGATAAAATGGCAATTCTAAAGCATAAACTAGGAAAATAAGTGTTCCACAATGGGAATTTAAGAGTTGCTTAAATAGTATCACAAACCTTTGTCCTTACTTTAGATGATAAAAGTATCAGCAGAAGAGTTCACAAACAATACAATTTTATTAATGTGAAATATTGGTACAAAAACTGGTAAAATATCGGCATAAAAATGACAAAAATATTAACATCCAATTCATGTATTGATCTCAAACAATGATGCAAGTATTTTACCATAATAAAAGTATTTATAAGTCAAGGTATAGTCTTTAAAGGTCAAGGTCTCATCTTTAAAGGTCAAGGTCTAGTCTTTGAAGGTCAAGGTCTCATCTTTGAAGTTCATGGTTTCATCTTTCAGAATGAAGGACCTTGAGGATGATGCTATAAGAGCACAGGCTGTCATCGCGAAAGCTCAGGAACTTCAGAATGATAGCTCCAAGTCCACCACCAATCAGAATGGCGAGTCAAATGTGAGTATAAGCACAGCGGTTAAAGTCTCACATGATTGTTATAAACCAGCAGCCAATTGTATAAAACGCTTGGATAAGATGTTCACAGATAATCTAATGGCTTGTTGACTCATTTAATCGAGTTGATTGGTTAGTAGGTATTATTTTATAACAGGTATTATACCATTGGCTGGAGGTAGTTGTGTATATTTAATGTCTATAACGTGTTTCCAAAGATATAAATTTACATCGTGCAGTTAGCATGCCACCAATCCTCCGTTCTGGCTGTGCAAAGTCATTGTACATACTGTGAGAACCTTGTATGCTTTCTTATGATTGCAAGTTACAAATTATATCTATCTTTCATATCATCTCTTTTTTTTTGTATGTAAAATTTATCTAGCATGTTGTGTTCTGAGAACTCCATCTTGATGTTTTAACATACAATAACCTTATTGAATAAAACTGCACAAAACATTCATGGAGATAAAAAATGCTCGTTGCTGCACAGATTTTAAGAATGAATAGAAATCAGTTAAATCTTTACACAATATCTGATGCCTTTTCTCACAACCTATTTAACCATTATAACAATTATAATATCACAAGAGCTAGACGTGTATTTTTTATGTGTATTTCTTCGCATGCCAACACTAACCCCAGGCCAGTAACAAGGTAACTTGCATGAGCACCCCTGGCGACTCCCCTAAGCTTGTAATAACCCGACGCACGGGAGACACCTCTGTCCGGGAATCTTCCCGTGTCCTCGACGAGAAAGTCTCGCATAAAACTGTCGAGGTTATGGACGAAAAGACTGGCAGACCTACCATACAGACTCTGCAACTTGTGCAGAAAGTTATAGAAACTGAGGTGTGAATTTTGATGGAAAACAGGGGGCTTCGGGTTGTTAATCCTCATCATTTGTTTCCCAATGTTCGGGTCAGCATGGGACCTCTCAGTCAAGCTTTGCTGTAATGTAAATAAATCTTTTGTGCTTCATGGTTTTCAGATGTTTAATTCATTTGTCTTTTGTACAGCTTTTTACTGTTAAAGGTAGCATTTGACCTTGTTTGCTGCAGAAACTCGAAATATCCTTTTCAGTATCTGTGTTTGTTGTGGCCAATGTTTCCTTTATATATATCTCTTCACAGCCTTGTGCTTGTTTTTGGTGTAAGATGATTGAAAAAAAGTTGAAATATAAGAAAGCGTATTTGTTGTATATGCTGGCTTAAAGATTTCTTTTATAAGGTTCATGTTTGGTTTCACACACAATGTCATGACAAATATCAGCAAGTATCTTATTTACAAAAAAATCACGCACAAAATATCTGATCATTCTTTAACCCTTTTTTTTTTGGACAGAATAAAAAACCAGTGCACTTTTCTAAGCTAAAAATTTGTTTCAATTTGAAGATGCTAACTAGACCAATGCAAATGAACTTAAACAAGTAATATTTCTGTATGTAATGCTTTCATTATGAAGCCATTTTCAGTGTGATCTAGTATCTGTCCATCAAATCAGCATGCATGTGGAGTGTGGCTTTAGTGTAGATCTTATGGTGATTTGTTTTGTAATGGTGCTTATATTTCGAAAGAAAATTATTGCAAGTTTAAGACATTTTCAAACGCAACTTACGATTAATCCTACTTTATATATTGCAGCTTACACATATTTCTTGTATCAGAATGTTAAAATGGCACACTATGGGTGCATGCTTGCCTATTTTACACAACATGTATCCCTCACATATCTATTTCCAGGTAGAGGTCACCAAAAGACAAATTATTGAGCTCAATTTAGATGATTCAAACAATCCTAGTGAAAATAGGTAAGAGTACACCTGTACTGGAATCTTTGACAAACATAAAGGCTTAGAGCAGTCGAAACATGAGACTGTAGCATGCATATTACTTTAAACTTTCTTAATTATGGTTACTTGTATAAACAATTGTTGCTAATGGTGATAAACACAATGATGATGATGATGATGATGATGATGATGATGATGATGATGATGATGATATGATGATGATGATGATGATGATGATGATGATGATGATGATATTCATCTTCATCAACATCATCATCGTCAAGATTATTATAAAATGAATTATGTTAATTGAGACTATGATCAAATGATGATGATGATGATAATGATCATCATCAAATGATGATGATGATGATGCATTTATCTTGACAGTCTTTTACCTTTCAGGTAGTAACAGCTGTATATATTGGTATGAATGTTGATTTTCTACATTGAGTGAATGCCAGCCAAATGGTTCATAAGCAGTTGTTCACCAAGAAGGCATATCAGCTGCTGCAAGTCTACAAGAGAGTGTTTCGAAAAGGGACGTTTGCAATAAGAAGAATTTCGTAGGGTTTTATTTGCATTCATGAATATGTGAAATTTGAAATTTCACTAAAAAATACAACAGGACTAGGTTGATTAATGTTTGGTGTTCAAATATATTCCACTTGTTGTTTTTGGTTGAAGCAGATTTGTTAGACAAAGAGGTTTTGGGGCGATTTTAAAGCTATTTTAGAGTTGGATGGAAAGTTATGTTGTGGCCTACTTCATGCTACGTTGAATGGTGTGCAGTTGTTATTCTTTAAACATCCTGTGCTTGCTGGGGCCATTTTCACTGATGTCTTGAAGCTAAGTTTGAGACAAACAAATTCTTAAATATTTCAAAATATTTTTATATGCTTTATTTTGTCATAAAATATTCAAACAGCCTTAGAACATGTTCTGTTAAACAAGTTAATGTTCTTCCAATCAAATGTTATGAAGAATATCAGTTTTGAGTCTTCAGTCTCAAGCTTAGACTTAAGATTTTAATGAATATGGACCCAGAAAATAGTTTTATATGGAAAAATAAACTGTGTTAAGTAAGCTTTTAAGCTTATATGTTATATCTTGTAGTTATCATGTCAACTGCAGTTATTTTTGTATTGAATCTTACTTAAATTGAGCTCCATATACTGGTCAGCACAAGCATATGATGGAAAAGACTTAAATATGACAGTGTTTTTTGTGTTCAAAGGTGATGAAAGGATTATGATGTATAAATATTACATTTATGTGATATTTTTGGACATATTTTATACCCCTATTTATATCTACTATTCATTTAGACTTTTGTGATCTGTTTTTCAAGGTTTTTGCAATGTTTGAGTTTGTGTTTTGTTTGACTAAGGAATTTGGTTCCTAAATATCATAGTTACTTATGTTATTACCTTTCAGAAAGATGATGTAACTTCATATTTACACATTTAATGAATTTCCTGTAATCTGATTGGTTGATGTTGATGATTTTGAACATAGTAATGAAATTTCTGCAATCTGATTGGCTGATGTCTTTCATTTTTGAACACATTTGATGAATTTCCTGCAATCTGATTGGCTGATGTCTTTCATTTGAACACATTTGATGAATTTCCTGCAATTTAATCGACTGAAGTCATTTTATTTTTGATGGTAAAAATTTAATTTTGTAGACATATTTTTGCATTAACCACATAGTTTTATGAATATGAATTTGTGGCAGTCAGTATTTTAACTGTATTTAAGATATACCTATTTAAGAAAAGATATAACAACACTTTTTTTTTCAAATTAAAAAATGTAAAAATACACATGAAATGAGAAATGTAATCGACAATGTTCTTAGGTTCAGCTGTGTTAGGTAATAGCCAAAGACATATGGCCAAAGGCATGTCTATTAAGAAAATTCAAAATGTTAGTGTAAGATTTCACATTCACTTCATATACTTTCTGCAATATTTTAATTGTATGCTTAAAAGCCTGATCCTTACTTCAAGTTATATAAACCCTAGCCATATACTGCTGGCCTAAAACAACCATATATTTCAGTCTAGTCCACAAAATCATGCGGAAATCGTGTCCACTAACTGATTCACAGATGGCGTTCATTCTTTTATTCATATGTTACAAATTATTTACAGTTATATAATGCAAAAGTTATTTATTTAACAACTTCTTTATTTTAAATTGTATTTTAATTTTATTTTTTTATGATTTAGTTGTTTTATTCTATTATCATATATGGTTGATAATCATGGTGAAGATTTTACCCCGATTTTTACTCCCATTTCAAGTCAAGAATAAACAGAAAGAATTTTCATTTCTTAGCTGTAAGAGTCAATATGATTTTCATGATTGTTGTAGGTTTTATTTTGTGTAGGAGATAGCAACTTAAAATATCTGACACAATCTTGAGGAAAAGGCACAAATCAGTCATGAACAAAAAAACATATCAAATTATCAGAAAGTATTGCATATTTTGCTTGTGTATAGAGAGCTCTTTATTTCTGTATTTGCATTTAGTTTATGTCCTTTAATTGTTTTAGAAACCACCCTGTAGAATTGGTTTACTGGCTCATTTTCAGCAGAATTTTAGATAAGAGTATATGTGAAGTAATCTAGATTGTTTATTATTCTGTTTAATATGTGGTTTCACTTTTTGTCAGAAATCCTAATAAGCTGCATTTACATTTTGGTGTTGGAACATATTGTACTAAAGTAGTAATATAGGTTGAAAAACAACATAACTAATGGTATGTTCTGCATTTTGATTGAAATTTAAAGGCTGGAAATTTCTACAGCGTTTAAGATCAATTGAATGGGTCAGAATTTCTTCATACTGTTAAAATTACAATATAATGCAATCAAGATCTATTGTACTTATTTTGCATATATTTTTATGAGATTTTTACATTGTTAAACAATTATTTTGTTTTCTTTTGCTTTTAGTTGTATTTAGCATCATGACTTTTCTTAATTTCCATTTTTCGAAAATGTGAAAAAAAGAACTTCTTTTGGCTTTTATGCTAGGCAAGGGGTCCATCATGAAGATTCCAATGCAGGATCTCTTTTCTAGGAGAGATTTTCAAGAGTAAATGTTGTACTGCACTGTTGAAAATATCTTCTAGGCCAGAATTCTCAGCTTGTAGTCTTGATGAAGCTGCAGTCTGGGCCCATTTTCTTGACACATCTAAAGCGTAACAAGCGTAGTATCTTGTTCAATTAAGCCAATTTACTAAATTCAGCATGACTTTAAAAAATAAAAAAATTATCTTGAATATGATTATTTTTTAAAAATATCTCAGAACTCTTCAAAATGAGAATATTACACAAATAAATAAAAACAAAAAAGGAACACTGTTACAAGGCAGTTAAGATGTTTCGAAAATTTGGGGTCAGATTATTTTGCTACTATAGAGATTGGTAATCAGTTATTTGTAATGGTTGTGTCCTTCATCGTGCTTTCTTGTTTTAACCCTCGCAAAACAAAATTACATATGACCTGGAATACATTATATGTCTTCTTAACATTCTGGCTTTTCTCAATTATTAATCAGTTATCTCCTGTGGCCCGTTACGGATCATCATCTTGATTAACAGAAGAAAAAGCATTGATTCGTTTTCCATTTCCCTGACTTGTTTTGAATTTGCAAAATAGTGATCAGAGGACACTTAAATACCTGTATGATGATCTTTAATGGAACAGGCCCAAAGTTTTTCTGTTTGGTACATGTTCATGATTATAAGCCTTTTTTGTTGTTTAAAAATGAATAAAAGATTTGTAACGTAACATGCCGTGTAAGAGTATCCATGTGATGGAATGGACTATGTTTGTGTGATTCAATCTTATAAGGAATATAGGATCTTTTGTAAGAAATTATACTTTTGTATGACACAGACAGTACTAGTTTATTCCATAAGCACTGCCATGTCTGTTTTCTAACCTCTACAACTGCCTGTTCAGATTGTACCTTTTTTTGACATTGTTACCAGAAAGTACAGGCAAAGACTTAAGATCTGAGAGATCATGTGTTATTTCATTATAAGGTTTGTAGAATTGAGAAAATCAATGAAGATCCATAGAGCATATAAGGTGAATTTCTGTGTAAGATTGAAGTTTATTTCACTGAGTGATCATAGCACATAACATATAAATTTATGTGGTCCCGAGTGAAATCAGTTTTGATTTTGCACCGAAATTCAGCAACTTCCCTGTATACTTAACATTATAAAAATATGTCACATTTAATTGGCATTTATTAAAAAATCATATGATATACATCAATTCGTTTCATCATTTCAGTAATCATATTGTTTTTAAACAGAATAGAAAAAAAAAATACATAACATTTCTTATTATTTAAATCATGTTTTTTTCTGAAAAAGATTATAAAATTCAAAGCTCTGAAGATGCAATATTTTACCCATATATAAATCATGTTTTACTTTGTAATGAGGATTATATAATTCAGAAAAAATATACTTAAAATACAATGTCTGATCCATGTACATCATGAGTGCATGTTCTGTGCCCTAAAAACATGTAGCATGTCGGAACATTTCCATGTGTTACTTCAATCTGGTCTTGGGCTGATTTCTCGAATAATCTTAAATCTGTTATAGTACTGTTAGATGGCTTGGTTAAACTAATCCCAAAATGTTTTTAACATGTACCTTTAAGCCATTTTACTGTTAAGATAATTGCAGCCAACTTAATTATGTTCAGAGAAATTGGGTTTAAAATAGAATTTTTGAAAGGGTTTAAACTGGTCGTATTCAAGATTTTTAGAGGATTTAACCCCTGACCCCAATTTCTCGAAACTTCCTAAGCTTAAAAAACTTAAGTATCTTTGTTCAATTGTTCAATTAGCTAAATGCATTTGATTCTGATAATAAAAATGGTTTATAATCCCAAAACTCTTAAACAAGTAAATATTACACAAATAATAGAAACCCAAAATAGTGAGCCTAGCTTAATCCTGTTATAAGGGACTTGAGAAGTTTCGATAAACTGGGGCCTGTTCTTGTTTGTCATTGACATGCTCGGGTGTGGCCATATGTTATGCTCTATTATCATGATGATTACTATTATAATACATGTAGATCTGTACAGTTAAAATCAATAAAATATTATGATCCAAGCATGTTGTTGTATATATGGTCCTGGCTTTGTATCTAGAAAGAAACCATTCTAATTTCATCTCTCCTTGACACTTTAAAAAATGGCTTCAGAGGACACTTAACGGAAAGGAAGACGTTCTTACATGCTATAGAACAAATAACATGCCTAGCCATTGTTCATCAATTGTTAAGAAGTAAAAGCTCTTGAAAACAAGAGCTGTCAAAGGAATTCGACATATAGCCATTATTTGGGCCTATACTATAAGTGGGTACTAAATATGGGTTTAGTAAGTGACTCGATATGAGATATATGGGGCATTTTAAATATGGTTTCCTGTGCCAGTATGTCCCATATCGTCTCACCTACTAACCGTGTAACACGATATAGAACACATCAAATTGGAAAAGAGATGCCATTTTGGTACCATTTAGGTTTGATGACCCAATATGGAAAAATATTGGGTCACCGTGTAACCAGTCCTTGACCAATTGCGCTGTGTCATTTATGATGGAGGCGTGAGTTAGATAGCCTTTAGTATATAACATTTTCTTAATTTGGCTAGTTACTGAACTCTTCTGAGGTTTTATGCCCATATATGTTCTGACCAAATTTTGGAGATGATTGGAAAAATGCTTATAAAGTGATTGTTCGCATAAGACCAATTTTAGGTCATTTCTATACAGTCTAAACTTGATATGTTCATGTCGTCAGGACCTAGGAAAAAAGTTCGAGATAACGAATATTCGACACATCCAAAGTACAAAAAATAGCACCAAACACATTTGATTCTGGTTAATGTCTAATGTTTCGTCTGCAATTCAATGGTCTTTTTATTTAAAAAAATGAATTATTTGTGTTGTATACCGGTAACTTCTATGAAAAGGTCGACCGGTACAGTGGAACTTTCTGTGTCTATTTCGGATTGTTATCAAATCAATTAAATCTATGTTTTATACAAGAATGAAAAACACACAAGCTGGCAATAAATGTCTCTTTAATAAAAACCTGAACAAACAACTTTCAATATTCACACTTGCCAACTATCCTCCAATTATGACAGTTCGTTATTTTGACATGCACAGTAATTTAGTGCCATGCAGCAAACCGTCAGAATTGTTTTATATAGAATCAAAAGGAATAAATTCAGGACCAGGGAAAAAGTTTGACACAACTGGAAAATAGAGATATCAGATGTTGACATAGCGAGTGGACTGTAATTAAAGGGCACTAACTATGGAGAAACTCGAGCGATATGGCTGGTTATTGAACTTGTCAAATATATTATGCCCATATAATTTGGTCATGATTGGACAAAGGGTTATAAGGTTATTTATCAGACAACATACTGGATGCTGAATTTGGCAAGAGGACCACCTTAGGAACACTAAGAAGTTCTATATAAGGACTTTTAGTGAAAAGTAGCCCAGCCCCTGGCGGCCATGTTCCACAAATCAACATGGGTGAGGAATTTGATAGGTCACCTAAGGAACATGCTGTAAAATTATTTTAAAATTGGAACTGCCTATTCTGAGGAGAAGATTTTCAAAGTTTTCCACATATATACATACATATAGTGAAAAGAAGCCACACCCCCTGGAGGCCATGTTTTTTATAAGTCAACATGGGGTTGAAATTTGATAGAGGGTCACCTAAGGATCTTTTTTGTGATTTTTTTTTAAAATTAGCCCAGCAGATTCTGAGAAGATTTTGAAAGCTTTCCAAATTCTAGATATATTTAGTGAAAAGTAGCTCTGCTCCCTTGGCGGCCAGATTGTTTATTTTCAAATCAACATAAAGAAATTTGATAGAGGGTCACCATAGAATCATTTATGTGAAATAATTTCGAAAACAGATCAGCAGTTTCGGAGATTTTCTTTTTGGTTGCCAGACTTCTGCTTGGAATCATTTTAATTGAAGGAATCAGGAAGAGAAGTTTTTCAAAGTTTTCTATGAAGACATAAAACGTGAAAAGTAACCCTATTTTATAATTGGGCCCGCAGTTTCTGAGAAGAGTTTTCTTTCTTGTTTTCCAAACCAAAATAAATTAAAGGAATTTGATACAGGGTCACTTAAGGAACATTATGAGAAATAATTTTGAAATCAGGGCAGCAGTTTCTGAGAAAAATATTTTTCCTTTCTTTGTCATGGCAACCAGATTTCCGCATGGAAACAAAATCTGGAAGGCCCACTTTGTGTTCAGGTGACCTAGCAATATGTTATATGACCTTGTAGTTATTCCTGTTCACCAAGCATACAACAGAAAACAATTCAAGAACACTTTGGGAGTATTTATTGTTGGCGCACATTAAAAAGATAAAGACAGGGGTAACTGGAATTATTGTGCCGATTATTCTATTTTTAACAATGGATTAAAAACATCATATTTAAGGCTCTTTGACATACAACATTGCTATTTAAGCCATGTTTTCTGTTGTTCCAGGTCCTTTATTATAAACAGCCACAAGTCTGATTCTAGATTAAGACACAGAAAAGCACTTATTTAAATTACAAAGAATCATTTTTACTCCATTTGTTTAATTACATCACTAGAAATTA
Source organism: Mya arenaria (assembly GCF_026914265.1). Taxonomy (NCBI): domain Eukaryota; kingdom Metazoa; phylum Mollusca; class Bivalvia; order Myida; family Myidae; genus Mya; species Mya arenaria. The sequence goes on along the minus strand of NC_069131.1, from coordinate 12,010,673 downwards.
AATTCAGCAAATTTCAACATCAATACCCATCTAGAAGCAAAGTTACAATAAAATGAAGATCTGCAGTTTTGCTGCTTGAATCTGAACTCAGACATGAGATTGTTCATAATCATGGCCCCTGTAGTCTAGATTGTGAAATATTTGGAACACCAAATAACAGAAAATACCCCGAGCACAAAACTAAGAACTAAAAATAAACCACAATACAACAACATAGTTTATTATACAGCCAAAAAATACATAGAGAACACATATATCACATTTTTTTATTACTTTTCACATGCAAAAACCCCTTTGAAACAGAGTTAAAAAAACAAATGTGTTTAAAATAAAGTTACAAATTAATTCACTAAGAATCAATGAATAAAAAACGAAGTGATCCTGGCCAGTGGTTACTGAGATGGTACAACAGAAAAAAAGGAGATCATTCATGATCAATTGGTGGCAAAATGTGAATGCTAAAAAGTGTGTGAAATATGACTTGCGTAATGTAAGAAATGATGAATATTTCTTTTTGTTTTGTTTTTTTAAGCAAAAATAAGAGAAAATCCAATATGGCTGCCAGTCAGCCATTTTGAATCCGATTGGAAAATTATTAATGTCAAGCACCACAAGTGCTCATGACTATTAGTGCCAAATAGTGTAAAGATGCAACACAAACTCCAAAAAAATGAACAGTCTAGGGTTTATTAACTGTTATGTGAGTGAGGCAAGGTAAAAGAAAGCAATGCAATTATGTTCTGGTGACTGCATTCAGACAAGAATCTCTATGTGCACTGCATGTTAAAAAAATATAAAAGGTCTGTAACTCTGAAAAACAGATATAAAAGTTTTTAATTTTTTTACCCCATAGAAGTCTGACCAACGAATTGTTGATGTGTTGCTAAGGGCATCCCATTAACCATAATGTCATATTTTTATTATGTGCAGTCCTATTGTGATATCAATATCATTTCAAAGTGTGATTTGTATTTAAATAAATTATAAAACAAACCATAATTTTAAACATTCAAAAATTAGAACAACCCAAATCATAATTCAGATATTTAACATTAGAGATTATCACATTTGTATTCATTCTCTTGTTTTTTAAGCATTTATTTGCTTTGGCAGTAGGGCCACCGGCCCATAACAATGTACACAGAGGCACAATATAAATAATATACAACATTAAACACACAACTTTACAATAAAACCGTGTTTATAACAAACATTCCCACTTTAACATGAAAAATACGCATTTGAGAGTTCAATAACATATTTGAATATGTATCAGGGTATACGTTCATACATAATCAATAAGACTAACCTAAAAATGTTTCCAAGCTCAGGCCATAAATAATTGTTTTCGTGTTTAGCATCAACACTTTATGAAACCCTATCTAGCTATCCCAAAAATACAAACAAACCCCTGAAATACTAAATGAGTGGCATCCTATTAAAACCATATACACCAGAGCCTCCTTATTCCATTCTGGACCATTCTCATTTGTTATATAGATTTCCACTGCAAAGTGAGTTCAAATAAAACTTGTACTCAAGTGTGTTGATCATGGGAATCAGACAGAGTGAATCATTTTCTGATATCAAAATGCCAAGAATACAAGTTCAAAGTATTAAACATGTTCCTTACACTAGTGTTTTGTAGTTGAAATCATAGTTAAAGGAAATAAAAAATATTCCTTAAAAGCGTTTATCATATAAAATGTTGGTGTTTTTTCCCCAAATATGAAGCCCAACACCTATCCGTCCGGGGATGCCTAACATAGAAACGATTTGGTAAGGCATAATCTGACACAAGAACATTTTTTTCAGAGCAGCGACATGCCTCTCAATACACTTTATTATAAAACACATCATGATAAGGCACATAGCTCTATGAGGAGATGGTCATTTCTTATGAAAAGTATGTCAGGCATTACAAACATCATGGTGCTAATGTGTACCAAGGGCAGGTAACTCTAAGATGTGTAATCCATTGGTCACATTAAGTATGTCAGGCACTACAACACATGATGGTGATAATGTGTACCAAGGGCAGGTAACTCTAAGATGTGTAATCCATTGGTGTCCAAGTGTAGTCTCTAAAATTGTGGGAGAAGTTTGTGCCACAAAGTCCAATATAGGTAAAGTAAAATTGAAGTATGGGGGCACACAACACTAACAATTATGAATATGTCGCTGAACAAAAAAAAATATGACAAGCATTGGTAAACTTTATGGTGACAATAAGAATAAAGTTTCAAAACAATCCCTATTAACTTCAATACACCAACAGAGTAGATCTTAGTTAAAGGGCTCATAATTCTTGAAGCACATTGCTCTAACTGATGACAAATACATTAGTCACTAGTTCTCTTATTCTGATCATACCTGTTCAGTTTCAGATCATTCTCTCATAAACTGTGGAAGGCGTCCACATACATACCCAATGTACTTTTGTAGTAAAAGGGCCATAACTCTTGAAAAACTGATAAAACATGTTCAAATCACGTCAAGGTGATAATGTGTACCAAGTTTCAGAATAATCCGTCAAAATCAGTAGTAGAAATAAGCTCCAAAAACATTTTGTAACTGTATGGTGACTCCAATACACCTGCCTTCAAATTTTGTTGTGTGTGTGTGGGGGGGGGGGGGTATAAATATTGAAATACAAAGGGTGTTACTATATACATGTAAAAGCTGCCATGCAATAAAAAATGAGACACTCCACAACACAACCTGTGTGAATCAATCATCATTCTATTGGAAAACTAGTGATTTAAAATGACATAATAAACATGTGACCTATACATGATTCAGTTGACAGTTGATATGTATAGCATAGTATATGTGATATCCCCAGCAAAAGGCCATAATGAGTCCAATAGAGGTCAAAGTGGAGAATTCTTTCATTCTTTGCCATGTTTTCTGCTTCATAAACAGCATGTTTATGAATTAAGATCACTTGTTACTACAAACCTTGTTTTATAAGAAGTGGTTTTTCATCTTCCATTCTAACTTCTAACTTGATATTTCCTTGTTCAGTGCATCAAAAATACAAAATAGTACTCTTCCAAATTGCAAAATGGAACCTTTATACATAAGACTGATAAAGAGTTTTAAAACTAGACACCAAATGCTACAAATGCAAGAAAAAAAGAAAATTGTCAAAAACGTAAATAAAATTGATAATGTTGTGCCCAATGCATTTAATCTTACTTACTGATTCATCACGTCTTAAGACTTTTGTATCTTTCACAGATTTTGCAAATTTTTCCAACTCGAAATTTACTGGGTTGTCTACCACGTATAAATATAGCAGTAAATTCAGAACTAGCATGATGGTATAAGTAACTGTACTTATCACTTGACTTATACATGTTAAGAATAAACACTATGAACTGGAAAACCATTATGCATCATTTCAAAATGGGTCAACTGAAACAGCAACAAAACATTCTTTTTATCATGTAAAATGGTGTAGTATCGGCCTCATGCTAGCTCATATTGACAGCTCTATGCTTGTTTTGAGGAAATACTGATTTTGCCGCTTTGGCTTCTGGTGTCTAGTCCCTTTAAGATAAAATGATAAAAACAGAATGAGAGGTTAAAACACCGTGGTAACACATACACAGCGAGGGACAATTTTATCGTATTACGCTTGAAAATTGACAGTATTTTAAAACATAATCTGGAAAAAAACTTGAAAATAAGATTTATCCTGACTGGTGAATTTTGGTATCATTTTGAAAATTGAAATAAATATAACCGGTATCCTTGTTTCTTCAAAAGCATTAATGACATTTATTTTTAGTTCTACTTTATTACACAAAAGTAATGCCATTCAAAATGAAAGACAAAAAGCATGTAGCCACTAAATACAAACTGCACAAAGTCCAAGACAAAATAATGACTAAATCACAAGAACTCTTTCACAAGGTCATAGTTGGAAATTTCTGGCCACTTCATAAAAATGTTTTTAACTTCATTCATATCAATTTCTGTGACATCTCGCAGAGCAATAAGGATGTCAACAAGATGTCCTAATCTTTTCAAACAGCCAGGGGTATCTCTGTTTATCACATAGACCAGACAGGAAACCAACTTGTTATGTATTCGCTCCACTGCTTCAGGGTCTTTGAGAGTACACCGATCTGAAAACAAATAAAAACAATAAGGCCACAAAATAATAAAATCTGACCATGAATGAGAAAGGTATGGACTGGACACAAATAGGACAGACCGGCAAACACATTTTGATAGATGGGTAGGTACATGTAGGAAGGGTGAGTTGGTTTTTGATGGATGGGCATGTAGAGAGGGTGAGTGGGTATTTGATAGATGGGCATGTAGGAAGGGTGAGTGGGTATTTGATAGATGGGCATGTAGGAAGGGTGAGTGGGTTCTGGTAGAAAGGGTGAGTGGGGATTTGACAGATGGGCATGTAGAGAGGGTGAGTGGGTATTTGATAGATGGGCATGTAGGAAGGGTGAGTGGGTTCTGGTAGAAAGGGTGAGTGGGGATTTGATAGATGAGCATGTTGGGAGAGTGAGTGGGTTTTTGATGGATTGGCATGTAGGAAGGGTGAGCGCGGATTTGATTGATGGGCATGGAGGAAGAGTGAGTGGGTTTTTGATAGATGGACATGTAGGAAGAGTGAGTGGGGTTTTAAATGATTGGCATGTTGGGAAAGTAAGCGGGGATTTGATAGATGAGCATGTAGGGAGGGTGAGTGGGTTTTTGATAGATGGGCATGTAAGGAGAGTGAGTGGGTTTTGGTAGGGAGGGTGAGTGGGGTTTTGAATGATTGGCATGTTGGGAGAGTGAGCAGGGATTTGATAGATGGGCATGTAGGGAGGGTGAGTGGGTTTTTGATGGATGGGCATGTAGTGAGAGTGAGGGGATTTGATTGATGGGCATGTAGGGAGAGTGAGGGGATTTGACTGATGGGCATGTAGGAAGGGTGAGTGGGTTTTTGATTGATGGGCATGTAGAGAGAGTGAGGGGATTTGATTGATGGGCATGTAGGGAGGGTAAGTGGGGGTTTTGATGGATGGGCATGTAGGGAGAGTGAGGGGTTTGATTGATGGTCATGTAGGGAGGGTAAGTGGGGTTTTGATGGATGGGCATGTAGGGAGAGTGAGGGGTTTGATAGATGAGCATGTAGGGAGGGTGAGTGGGTTTTTGATAGATGGGCATGTAGGGAGAGTGGGGGGATTTGATTGATTGGCATGTAGGGAGGGTGAGTGGGTTTTTGATGGATGGGCATGTAGGGAGGGTGAGTGGGTTTTTGATAGATGGGCATGTTGGGAGAGTGAGGGGATTTGATTGATGGGCATGTAGGGAGGGTGAGTGGGTTTTTGATGGATGGGCATGTACGAAGGTTGAGTGGGTTTTTGATGGATGGGCATGTTGGGAGAGTGAGAGTTTTTGATGGATGGGCATGTTGGGAGAGTGAGAGTTTTTGATAGATGGGCATGTTGGGAGAGTGAGGGGATTTGATATATGGGCATGTACGAAGGGTGAGTGGGTTTTTGATGGATGGGCATGTTGGGAGAGTGAGAGTTTTTGATGGATGGGCATGTTGAGAGAGTGAGGGGATTTGATATATGGGCATGTAGGAAGGGTGAGTTGTGAATTGATGGATGGACATGTAGGAAGGGTGAATGGGTTTTTGATAGATGGGCATGTAGGGAGGGTGAGTGGGTTTATGATTGATGGGCATGTAGGGAGGGTGAGTAGGGTTTTGATAGATGCGCATGTAGGGAGGGTGAGTGGGGTTTTGATAGATGTGCATGTAGGGAGGGTGAGTGGGTTTTCGATAGATGGGCATGAAGGGAGAGTGGGGGGATTTGATTGATTGGCATGTAGGGAGGGTGAGTGGGTTTTTGATGGATGGGCATGTAGGGAGGGTGAGTGGGTTTTTGATTGATGGGCATGTACGAAGGGTGAGTGGGTTTTTGATAGATGGGCATGTTGGGAGAGTGAGGGGATTTATTTGATGGGCATGTACGAAGGGTGAGTGGGTTTTTGATGGATGGGCATGTTGGGAAATTGAGAGTTTTTTATGGATGGGCATGTTGAGAGAGTGAGGGGATTTGATATATGGGCATGTAGGAAGGGTGAGTTGTGAATTGATGGATGGACATGTAGGAAGGGTGAATGGGTTTTTGATAGATGGGCATGTAGGGAGGGTGAGTGGGTTTATGATTGATGGGCATGTAGGGAGGGTGAGTGGGGTTTTGATAGATGCGCAAGTAGGGAGGGTGAGTGGGGTTTTGACAGATGTGCATGTAGGGAGGGTGAGTGGGTTTTTGATAGATGGGCATGTAGGGAGTGTGAGTTGGTTTTTGATAGATGGGAATGTAAGGAAGGTGAGTGGTTTTTGATAGATGGGCATGTAGGGAGGGTGAGTGGGTTTTTGATAGATGGGCATGTAGGGAGTGTGAGTTGGTTTTTGATAGATGGGAATGTAAGGAAGGTGAGTGGTTTTTGATAGATGGGCATGTAGGGAGGGTGAGTGGGTTTATGACTGATGGGCATGTAGGGAGGGTGAGTGGGGTTTTGATAGATGTGCATGTAGGGAGGGTGAGTGGGGTTTTGATAGATGTGCATGTAGGGAGGGTGAGTGGGTTTTTGATAGATGGGCATGTAGGGAGTGTGAGTTGGTTTTGATAGATGGGAATGTAAGGAAGGTGAGTGGTTTTTGATAGATGGGCATGTGGGACGGGTGATTGGATTTTTGATAGATGGGCATGTAGGGAGTGTGATTGGGTTTTTGATAGATGGGCATGTAGGGAGGGTGATTGGGTTTTTGATAGATGGGCATGTAGGAAGGGTGATTGGGTTTTTGATAGATGGGCATGTAGGGAGGGTGATTGGGTTTTTGATGAATGGGCATGTAGCGAGGGTAAGTGGGTTGTTGATAGATGGACATGAAGGGAGGGTGTGTGGGATTTTGATAGATGGGCATGTACGAAGGGTGAGTGGGGTTTTTGATAGATGGGCATGTAGGGAGGGTGAGTGGGGTTTTTGATAGATGGGCATGTACGAAGGGTGAGTGGGGTTTTTGATAGATGGGCATGTAGGGAGGGTGAGTGGGTTTTTGATAGATGGGCATGTAGGGAGGGTGTGTTTTTTTTTGATAGATGGACATGTATGAAGGGTAAGTGGGTTTTTGAATGATGTGCATGTAGGGAGGGTGAGTGGGGTTTTGATGGATTGGCATGTAGGGAGGGTGAGTTGGTATTTGATAGATGGGCATGTAGGGAGGGTGAGTGTTTTTTTAGGGAGGGTGAGTGGGTTTATGATTGATGGGCATATAAGGACAGTGAGTGTGTTTTTGATAGATGGGCATGTTAGGAGAGTGAGCGGGGATTTAATAGATGGGCATGTAGGAAGGGTGATTGGGTTTTTGATGGATGGGCATGTAGGGAGGGTGAGTGGGGTTTTGATGGAATAGCATGTAGGGAGGGTGAGTGGGTTTTTGATGGAATAGCATGTAGGAAGGGTGATTGGGTTTTTGATGGATGGGCATGTAGGAAGGGTGATTGGGTTTTTGATGGATGGGCATGTAGGGAGGGTGAGTGGGGTTTTGATGGAATAGCATGTAGGAAGGGTGAGTGGGTTTTTGATAGACAAATAGGTAGGGACAAAGTTAAAAAGGTGGTATGTTTGTGTGTCAGTCAAGTAAAAGGCTAAACAAACTATGAGTTGTAATCTTCAACTGTTTTGTTATACATAATGCCTACTTTTTGAAGGCAGGGCAGGGCAGGGTAGGACGGGACAGACAGACAGAACAACTTGGACAAAAAAAACAATATGTCTGCATTTATAGGTGAGGAGATTTTCATATAAAAATATTTTGAACCTTAAATAAGTAATTATAAAAAGTATAAATGCTTCACAAAAACAATTAAATTTCAAGAAATTTATATGAAAACTATCAATCCTTTAAATATAACACCTACCAGGGGAAATTATTGCAATAGCCCGGAGTAACGCTTCCTCACATTTGCTCAATTTCAGTGTGAGTATTTTCTTTGACAGCTTAAATTTGGACATAAGCAAATCTTCACTGTAGACTAGCCGCATGGCTTGAAAGTTGATGCTTTGTTTGGAATCTCGCAGCGTGAATGTCTTAGCTCCGTGGTTAAGACTCCGCATTCCTCCGATAAGACCAGTCTCAGTTCGTGATTCTGCAATTCACACACAATTTTCTATAATTTATGTAATATTTAGAAGTGAAATAAAATCTGTTACAGAGACGGCATACTCTACTATTTCACCACTTTTAACCCAAATTCGTAAGTCAAATAAAATGGGCAATCATTTTTATTGCATGCAAGATAATTATCTGACTTGATAAGTTAGGTACCATAGTTTGAATCGTTTGGAGCTCTTGTATGAAGTTTCAATACAATACATCAAGTTGTTGCTGTGATATTGAATTATGCAAGCTTACATATAAAACCTTAACAAGAATCTCTAAGTCATAGAATAAAGGGCCATCATTTGCATTATATTCAAAATCGAGTTATCTTTGATTTAATAAGAAGGTTGGGTAGTTGGAACACATGTCTAAAGTTTCATTGTAATACATGAATTATTTGCTGGGATATTGATTTAAATGTGGTAACATGTAAAACCTTAAAAATAATTTCCAAATCAAAATGAAGGGTAATAACTTGCCTTAAATGCAAAATAAAGTAAGCTAACTTGATTATTTAAGTAGGTTAGATGACTGAGTAGTGTAATATTGACACTTGTCAAAGATATTTACTTTTGTGTGCTTCATGCAAAATCCTTATCAGAATTTTCAAGTCAAATAATAAAAGGCCATAATTTGCATATTTTAGAGTTATCTAACTCAATTAAATAGGTTGGATGATTGGAATACTTGCCTTAAGTTCCAATGCAATACATCAAGCATTAGCTGAGATTTTTACTTAAATGTGCTTACATGCAAAACCTTAACCAATGTGTGACGCTCGCTAGGGCGAGTAGTATAGCTCTCCTTATTCTTCAAGCTAAAAACTGTCAACAGAAGCCAAATAAATGAACACACAGCCAAGTGATGAAGCCAGAGATATGGGATATAAAATTACCTCAACATTTTCCTACAGTTTAGGTTATACGATTTCTATTGCCTTGACTGTGAGGAAAGCTGATACATGTACAAGCCCGCTTCCTGGCCCCGATTTCTTGAAACTTCTTAAGTCCCTTATAACAGGATTAAGCTAATTAAGCTCACTATTTTTGGTTTACTATAAATTGCCTAATATTAACTTCTTTAAGAGTTTTTATACTTTGGATAGGAATTATCATTACGAAAATCACGTTAAACCGTTTTTCATTTATCAAGATTCAATTCAAGTGTATTTTGGCTAATTGCAATAAGCTACTTAAGCCTGTTAAGCTTAGATCTCTAGAAATTGGGGCCTGGGTAGAAACCAGTACTATGTCCATTTTAGAGGTCGTGAGGAAGTATCCCTAGTGGAGATCAAACCCACAAATTCTTGGGTGAGAGGGGGGACACCTAAAGCCAGACTGGTCTCACTCTGGTGGGGATCAAACCCACAAATTCTTGGGTGAGAGGGGGGACACCTATAGCCAGACTGGTCTCACTCTGGTGGGGATCAAACCCACAAATTCTTGGGTGAGAGGGGGGACACCTAAAGCCAGACTGGTCTCACTCTGGTGGGGATCAAACCCACAAATTCTTGGGTGAGAGGGGGGACACCTAAAGCCAGACTGGTCTCACTCTGGTGGGGATCAAACCCACAAATTCTTGGGTGAGAGGGGGGACACCTATAGCCATACTGGTCTCACTCTGGTGGGGATCAAACCTATAAATTCTTGGGTGAGAGGTGGACACTTATACCACAAAACTGCTGCCATCCTAGTGGGGATCAAACTCACAACATCTTGCATGAGAGGTGGACACCTATACCACAAAACTGCTGCCATTCTAATGGGGATCAAACCAACAACATCTTGGGTGAGAGGGGGGACACCTATAGCCAGATTGGTCTCACTCCGGTGGGGATCAAACCAACAACATATTGCGTGAGAGGTGGACACCTATAGCCAGACTGGTCTCACTCTGGTGGGGATCAAACCAACAACATCTTGCGTGAGAGGTGGACACCTATAGCCAGACTGGTCTCACTCCGGTGGGGATCAAACCAACAACATATTGCGTGAGAGGTGGACACCTATAGCCAGACTGGTCTCACTCTGGTGGGGATCAAACCCACAAATTCTTGGGTGAGAGGGGGGACACCTATAGCCAGACTGGTCTCACTCTGGTGGGGATCAAACCAACAAATTCTTGGGTGAGAGGTGGACACTTATACCACAAAACTGCTGCCATCCTAGTGGGGATCAAACTCACAAATTCTTGGGTGAGAGGGGGGACACCTATACCACAAAACTGCTGCCATTCTAATGGGGATCAAACCAACAACATCTTGGGTGAGAGGGGGGACACCTATAGCCAGACTGGTCTCACTCCGGTGGGGATCAAACCAACAACATATTGCGTGAGAGGTGGACACCTATAGCCAGACTGGTCTCACTCTGGTGGGGATCAAACCAACAACATCTTGCGTGAGAGGTGGACACCTATAGCCAGACTGGTCTCACTCCGGTGGGGATCAAACCAACAACATATTGCGTGAGAGGTGGACACCTATAGCCAGACTGGTCTCACTCTGGTGGGGATCAAACCAATAACATCTTGCGTGAGAGGTGGACACCTATACCCAGACTGGTCTCACTCTGGTGGGGATCAAACCAATAACATCTTGTGTGAGAGGTGGACACCTATAGCCAGACTGGTCTCACTCCGGGGGGATCAAACCAACAACATATTGCGTGAGAGGTGGACACCTAAAGCCAGACTGGTCTCACTCTGGTGGGGATCAAACCCACAAATTCTTGGGTGAGAGGTGGACACCTAAAGCCAGACTTGTCTCACTCCGGTGGGGATCAAACCCACAACATCTTGCATGAGAGGTGGACACCTAAAGTCAGACTAGTCTCACTCTGGTGGGGATCAAACCCACAAATTCTTGGGTGAAAGGGGGGACACCTATAGCCAGACTGGTCTCACTCCGGTGGGGATCAAACCAACCTCATCTTGCATGAGAGGTGGACACCTATCCCATGAGACCACTCTAACCATGCATACGTTTTTGTTTGAAAGACTAACTGATAAATCAAACTAAAATAAACATGAACATGATAATTTCTTTTCTCCAAAAGTTATTTTGCTAAAAAACAATAGTCTAGTATGACAGTCAATGGTTTCAGTTCAAAAATTTATTATACATGTTTAAATTCAAGAATTAAAAAGCTAAAATTGCAATTTGTCTTGGGACCATACCAAATTGCAGGTAAACTTGCCTCGAATCAAGGTTGACTGGTCATCAATTTCAAGATCTCGAAATCCTGGAATATGTTTTGAGAATTTCACAGTCTCCACAATTTTCAAGTGAATGTATCCAACACTTTTTTCAAGGATCTGTCGCCGCATTTCATTGACGTCCATTTCGAAGTTTGGCTGTAATGAAAATTATATTTTAATACACACATGTATGTCTATGAGTAAAAAAATCATTTTCATAATTTTTGGATGTTTAATGCTATATAGGCTTTTAGTTAAAAGAGTTATGGAAGTGTGCTGCATAATGTCCTATTTTGGTAACAACCTTCTGCCCTCGTGGAGACTAGAATGTGCACCCTCCTGCCTTCAAAGAGTTAAATGCTTACGATAATCAAATATTTCTTTTGCTTTGATTGAAGCTTTAAATTTTATTATAAATTCATACAAACAGACTCTTTTGGTAGTATAGACTTGCTATTACTGTCATTAGGCATGATTTCTACAATTTTTTTATGAAATTAATAATGTTCTATTTTTTCACTGACAGACACAAATGTGCTCTTTTTTCCCTTAGCATCCTGTCCTTTTTCTGCAGCACCCTGTCCTTTTGAAAACCTGGTAAAACCCTATATTATTATATATAATATTAATGACATAACAATTTATGTGATGTCATATGTATGACCTAATTTGAAAGAAAAAGTGACAATATACTCTGCTCAAAATACATGACAAGAGTTGTTGAATTAAATATAATATTATGGGGGTCATTATTAATATAATTATCATTTAACAGGAAATAGGGCATTTGAAAAATCTTCTTATGTATTAAAGTGGTAAAATTAAGAAAAAATCATTGCTTTCATTCTTGTATCCTTGCATTTTTTAAAATTCTATTTAGACCACATAAAATGAAATCCTAATACTTTCCATCATCTTTTCAACAAATAAGCTCAATTTTGAGGAGAAAATTTGGAAATATTGTGATGATTGGATTCTAATTTTGGAGGTGAAAAAAAACACAACAAAGTTGTAAGCTGAAATTGAACTGAAGTATCACCTCTCCCGACGCATTGGTCATGGATGTTGAACCCTCTGGCGTTCCACTCGACTGTTTCTGGAATGGAAATTCTGTGTAGATATCATTCGCTTGAGTAAGACTGTGAACAATCTTCTCCAATTCGTCTGGATCCCCTGAAAGAGACAAAAACATGGATCTGCATTATCATACATTGATTCTTACTTAGCTACCACTGTATCAGACCATTTTAATATAATGGCTGATTTCTTTCCTCATCGCAGGCTCGTGTCTCCGACTTTGAATGAGAATATGTTTCATAAGCACAATTGTCAACCGGTTTGTTGGAAAGGTAAATTGCCTTATTCATAAGACCAATGTAAATTACCTTAATGATATGACCAATGTAAATTGCCATATTCATATGGCCAATGTAAATTGCCTTATTCATAAGACCAATGTAAATTGCCTTATTCATATGGCCAATGTTAATTACCTTAATGATATGACCAATGTAAATTGCCATATTCATAAGACCAATGTTAATTACCTTAATGATATGACCAATGTAAATTTCCTTATTCATAAGACCAATGTTAATTGCCTTAATGATATGACCAATGTAAATTTAGGCCAATGTAAATTGCCTTATTCATACGGCCAATGTAAATTGCCTTATTCATACGGCCAATGTAAATTGCCTTATTCATAAGACCAATGTAAATTGCCTTATTCATACGGCCAATGTAAATTGCCTTATTCATAAGGCCAATGTAAATTGCCATATTCATACGGCCAATGTAAATTGCCTTATTCATCTGACCAATGTAAATTGCCTTATTCATAAGGCCAATGTAAATTGCCTTATTCATAAGACCAATGTAAATTGCCATATTCATATGGCCAATGTAAATTGCCTTATTCATCTGACCAAAGTAAATTGCCTTATTCATCTGACCAATGTAAATTGCCTTATTCATCTGACCAAAGTAAATTGCCTTATTCATCTGACCAATGTAAATTGCCTTATTCATATGACCAATGTTAATTGCCTTATTCATATGACCTATGTAAATTGCCATATTCATATGACCAATGTAAATTGCCTTATTCATCTGACCAATGTAAATTGCCTTATTCATATGACCAATGTAAATTGCCTTATTCATATGACCAATGTTAATTGCCTTATTCATATGACCTATGTAAATTGCCTTATTCATATGACCTATGTAAATTGCCTTATTCATATGACCTATGTAAATTGCCTTATTCATCTGACCAATGTCAATTTTGTACAAGGAGATTGGATTCCTTTATTGAGAAAGGACTAAAAAAAGGTTTAAAACCAAAAAATCTGTAAAGAAACCAGCCATATAACAGTGTTACAGTGGTAGTTGTCGTGAAAAAATACATTGCTTATTAATAGTCTGATAAAACCTCTAAAATCATGTACCAATGTCAACAATATGAACATTTCACACTTTTTATACGTACACAACATGAATAGCTTATTACTTTAAAATACTTGTTCACATGTACGTATTAAGAAAATTTTCTTACCATATACAGGCTGAGTTCGGCGGACATTTTTTGCCTCTGAGCACATGTCTGTATCAAGAGATGAGTGTCCATGTTCACTTTGATCCTCCCTTTGAAGAGGACGTTTTGATATGACAATGTTTGTGTCCTTGCAAGAAGCCGGTCCTACATGATATCTAGTATCCTGGCTCACACCTTTCTGAGCATGTTCTTTCCTGTTTGTCTCAGCACTAACATGAGTCGTTGTCTTAGCATCAACATTAGTCATTGTCTTAACACCAACATTAGTCATTATCTTAGCAACAGCATTAGTCATTTTTTCAGCCCGATTGTTAGTCATTGTCTCAGCACCAGCATGTTTAAATGTTGTTAAATCAGCTTCTCCTTGAAAAGAACTAGTACTCTGGAAATTATTTGTTTTAACATCATCACTTTGAATATGTCCAGATAGTTCATTATTATCAATATGCAGGTGTTGTTTCTCTTTCTTTCTCTCAGTGTCCTGCTGTATCTCAGGGTTTTTACTACACTGCCTTATTTCAGATGGGCTCGTTGAAAGCAATTTAAGTAATTTTTCACTTTTCAAACCTCGCGTATGAGGTTTTGATGGATTGACCCCAGCCAAGGAGGAAGAGGGATAGTGGGCTGATGAGGAAGTGAAGTATTTTTTATCGTTTTGTCCATGCAGATTCTCTTGAAGTGAATGTTCTTTCAATGTACCAGTATATTTCGGTCCCCCATACAGTAACGTGTTCAAGGCATCGCCAGTATGGCTACCGCTCATTTTTTTTATGACTTTGATGTCGTGACTTCAGTAATTTTTGGTCAGACACATTTGAAATGTTACATGATGCTTCCAGTGTACCATTTGCGTGCATGGATGAAGTTCCATGCATTTGATCATTGTTATCAAAGCCATTAGTCTCATGTTTGATAGAAGCTTTGGTAAAAGTTCCAGTGTTAGGATCAAGGGAGCTAGTGTTTCCTTCCATAGAAAGCTTATTACAAAAGTTTCTTGGACCTTGTGAAAATGTAGCCTCTTTGGACTCTTGAAAGCTACTCCGACCTGGTTGTCCTCCACTTCTGTTGGGAACATCATCATATTGAGTGACACCAGACTTGTTCTTTCCTACGAGTGATTCACTATGCTTTGACTGGTTAATTGACATCTGTCTATTTTTTATTTCAAACTGATTCTGTGGGCTAGGAAGAAAACATCTGTCCATCATACTGGTGAATGTTCGAGAGTGTGGAACATTGTCTTTTATGAGACGATCAAGAATTATTCTGTCCAAATCTACTTCTTCGTCCACAAAAATCCGCCTAGAATTTAGCAATATGAAAAAATCCGAGTATTCCATTTTCTTTATAGAAATATTGTCTCTGACAGAGACTTTTGATTTCAGTTGTCAACTGCGAACTAAACTGGCTTGCTTTTGAATAGAAAATTGTCTTGTCCGCGACATTCAAATGCAACTGAGCCAATTAAAACTGGCATTACTTTTACTTGAAAGATCTCTACATATTCAGTTGATTGTTTTACTTTCTTATATTTTTGTATAGAATCTGGTCTCTGTGAGTCTATCACCAACTGTCACCTGGAATGGCAACTATGGCTCTGAAATAGAAAGATATATATCACATTAACGTCCAACATCCATATTTTATGTAACTTCATATATAAGGGAGGTTCATACCTACATTCTTATCAAGCTATTGCTATCAACAGACTTGCTGACAGTAAATGAACTTTTGATCAATAACCAGACAGTAAAATGTTATTGTTTCTAAGCAAGGAGTCACATTTTCAAGAGTTTCTGTAATTCTAAAAAAAATGATTAAAGTTTATTGATGTTATTTTAGTACCGGTAATTGTATTTAATTACTTTTAAGTACATGTTCAATACGCAAGTCCATTTAATACAAGTAGTTAAATGTCTCTTGCTCGAAAACACAATACTATGTCTTTTTCACAGAAGTTCTAGCAGCTGATAATTGTTGCTAATGAAAAAAAGTTGGGGTATGCTTGAGGATGAGGGATCCAATTGTTTCCAAAGTCATTTATATTTTCATTTCAAGTTGGTTCATACAGTTTTTTTTAATGCAAATGTCTAAGAGAAAAAACAACAATCGTTACAACTGTACAATAGTCTGAAGTTAAAAGCTCTCAATCCTGGTTTAAGGATTAGTCCTGAACTTTAGATCCCCTGTTTACACTAAGAATTTACAGTTTTTACAATGGCTTCCAATATGCAACTTTCTAAGCAAAAGCACACTTGATTCAACCATGGTTTGGATAATTCTTCACTCTATCATGTAATGCTTATTTGTGTTACACATCAAATTCCAACTAACATACTATTAATTCTTTTTAAGACATATATCACTCTATGATGTAATGCTTATTTGTGTTACACATCAAATTCCAACTCACACACTATTAATTCTTTTTAAGACATATATCACTCTATCATGTAATGCTTATTTGTGTTACACATCAAATTCCAACTCACATACTATTAATTCTTTTTAAGACATATATCACTCTATGATGTAATGCTTATTTGTGTTACACATCAAATTCCAACTCACATACTATTAATTCTTTTTAAGACATATATCACTCTATCATGTAATGCTTATTTGTGTTACACATCAAATTCCAACTCACATACTATTAATTCTTTTTAAGACATATATCACTCTATCATGTAATGCTTATTTGTGTTACACATCAAATTCCAACTCACATACTATTAATTCTTTTTAAGACATATATCACTCTATCATGTAATGCTTATTTGTGTTACACATCAAATTTCAACTCACATACTATTAATTCTTTTTAAGTCATATATCACTCTATGATGTAATGCTTATTTGTGTTACACATCAAATTCCAACTCACATACTATTAATTATTTTTAAGACATATATCACTCTATTATGTAATGCTTATTTGTGTTACACATCAAATTCCAACTCACATACTATTAATTCTTTTTAAGACATATATCACTCTATCATGTAATGCTTATTTGTGTTACACATCAAATTCCAACTCACATACTATTAATTCTTTTAAGACATATATCGCTCTATGATGTAATGCTTATTTGTGTTACACATCAAATTCCAACTAACATACTATTAATTCTTTTTAAGACATATATCACTCTATCATGTAATGCTTATTTGTGTTACACATCAAATTCCAACTCACATACTATTAATTCTTTTTAAGACATATATCACTCTATGATGTAATGCTTATTTGTGTTACACATCAAATTCCAACTCACATACTATTAATTCTTTTTAAGACATATATCACTCTATCATGTAATGCTTATTTGTGTTACACATCAAATTCCAACTCACATACTATTAATTCTTTTTAAGACATATATCACTCTACCATGTAATGCTTATTTGTGTTACACATCAAATTCCAACTCACATACTATTAATTATTTTTAAGACATATATCACTCTATTATGTAATGCTTATTTGTGTTACACATCAAATTCCAACTCACATACTATTAATTCTTTTTAAGACATATATCACTCTATCATGTAATGCTTATTTGTGTTACACATCAAATTCCAACTCACATACTATTAATTCTTTTAAGACATATATCGCTCTATGATGTAATGCTTATTTGTGTTACACATCAAATTCCAACTAACATACTATTAATTCTTTTTAAGACATATATCACTCTATCATGTAATGCTTATTTGTGTTACACATCAAATTCCAACTCACATACTATTAATTCTTTTTAAGACATATATCACTCTATGATGTAATGCTTATTTGTGTTACACATCAAATTCCAACTCACATACTATTAATTCTTTTTAAGACATATATCACTCTATGATGTAATGCTTATTTGTGTTACACATCAAATTCCAACTCACATACTATTAATTCTTTTTAAGACATATATCACTCTATCATGTAATGCTTATTTGTGTTACACATCAAATTCCAACTCACATACTATTAATTCTTTTTAAGACATATATCACTCTATGATGTAATGCTTATTTGTGTTACACATCAAATTCCAACTCACATACTATTAATTCTTTTAAGACATATATCACTCTATCATGTACTGCTTATTTGTATTACTCATCAAATTCCAACTCACATACTATTAATTCTTTTTAAGACATATATCACTCTATGATGTAATGCTTATTTGTATTACTCATCAAATTCCAACTCACATACTATTAATTCTTTTAAAACATATATCACTCTATGATGTAATGCTTATTTGTGTTACACATCAAATTCCAACTCACATACTATTAATTCTTTTAAGACATATATCACTCTATGATGTAATGCTTATTTGTGTTACACATCAAATTCGAACTCACATACTATTAATTCTTTTAAGACATATATCACTCTATGATGTAATGCTTATTTGTGTTACACATCAAATTCCAACTCACATACTATTAATTCTTTTTAAGACATATATCACTCTATGATGTAATGCTTATTTGTGTTACACATCAAATTCCAACTCACATACTATTAATTCTTTTTAAGACATATATCACTCTATCATGTAATGCTTATTTGTGTTACACATCAAATTCCAACTCACATACTATTAATTCTTTTTAAGACATATATCACTCTATGATGTAATGCTTATTTGTGTTACACATCAAATTCCAACTCACATACTATTAATTCTTTTTAAGACATATATCACTCTTTGATGTAATGCTTATTTGTATTACACATCAAATTCCAACTCACATACTATTAATTCTTTTTAAGACATATATCACTCTATGATGTAATGCTTATTTGTGTTACACATCAAATTCCAACTCACATACTATTAATTCTTTTTAAGACATATATCACTCTATTATGTAATGCTTATTTGTGTTACACATCAAATTCCAACTCACATACTATTAATTCTTTTTAAGACATATATCACTCTATGATGTAATGCTTATTTGTGTTACACATCAAATTCCAACTCACATACTATTAATTCTTTTTAAGACATATATCACTCTATGATGTAATGCTTATTTGTGTTACACATCAAATTCCAACTCACATACTATTAATTCTTTTTAAGACATATATCACTATATTATGTAATGCTTATTTGTGTTACACATCAAATTCCAACTCACATACTATTAATTCTTTTAAGACATATATCACTCTATTATGTAATGCTTATTTGTGTTACACATCCAAATTACAACTCACATACTATTAATTCTTTTAAGACATATATCACTCTATGATGTAATGCTTATTTGTGTTACACATCAAATTCCAACTCACATACTATTAATTCTTTTAAGACATATATCACTCTATGATGTAATGCTTATTTGTGTTACACATCAAATTCCAACTCACATACTATTAATTCTTTTTAAGACATATATCACTCTAGGATGTAATGTTTATTTGTGTTACACATCAAATTCCAACTCACATACCGGGGGTACTATTAATTCTTTTTAAGACATATATCACTCTATTATGTAATGCTTATTTGTATTACACATCAAATTCCAACTCACATACTATTAATTCTTTTTAAGACATATATCACTCTTTGATGTAATGCTTATTTGTATTACACAACAAATTTCAACTCACATACTATTAATTCTTTTTAAGACATATATCACTCTTTGATGTAATGCTTATTTGTATTACACATCAAATTCCAACTCACATACTATTAATTCTTTTTAAGACATATATCACTCTATGATGTAATGCTTATTTGTGTTACACATCAAATTCCAACTCACATACTATTAATTCTTTTTAAGACATATATCACTCTATTATGTAATGCTTATTTGTGTTACACATCAAATTCCAACTCACATACTATTAATTCTTTTTAAGACATATATCACTCTATGATGTAATGCTTATTTGTGTTACACATCAAATTCCAACTCACATACTATTAATTCTTTTTAAGACATATATCACTCTATGATGTAATGCTTATTTGTGTTACACATCAAATTCCAACTCACATACTATTAATTCTTTTTAAGACATATATCACTCTATTATGTAATGCTTATTTGTGTTACACATCAAATTCCAACTCACATACTATTAATTCTTTTTAAGACATATATCACTCTATTATGTAATGCTTATTTGTGTTACACATCAAATTCCAACTCACATACTATTAATTCTTTTTAAGACATATATCACTCTATCATGTAATGCTTATTTGTGTTACACATCCAAATTTCAACTCACATACTATTAATTCTTTTTAAGTCATATATCACTCTATGATGTAATGCTTATTTGTGTTACACATCCAAATTTCAACTCACATACTATTAATTCTTTTTAAGACATATATCACTCTTTGATGTAATGCTTATTTGTATTACACATCAAATTCCAACTCACATACTATTAATTATTTTTAAGACATATATATCACTCTAAGATGTAATGCTTATTTGTATTACAGATCAAATTCCAACTCACATACTATTAATTCTTTTTAAGACATATATCACTACATGATGTAATGCTTATTTGTGTTACACATCAAATTACAACTCACATACTATTAATTATTTTAAGAAATATATCACTCTATGATGTAATGCTTATTTGTGTTACACATCAAATTCCAACTCACATACTATTAATTCTTTTAAGACATACTATATCATTTATTACCGATGCAGGCTAAAGTTTCAAATCGTTCAGATTCTGTTCAAGGAACTCAACCATTCAGGACTTCAGGTCTGAAAATACAACAAAACAGTTACGGGTAATTAGGTACTGTTATACATCTTCCAGAAAATGGAATTCTAATATGTGTAAACTGTATAGGTCCATGTTTTATGGAATTAATTGCTAAGACCTTTTGAAAACAAAACATGGGAAACACAAAGGTAAAATGACTAAGTTGTGATACCAGACATGTAGTCTGAAAGCAAGAATTAGTCGTCACGTGTGATAAACAAAAAAGTCATGTGACTACAAATGCAAAAGCCAGTTGTATTTTTGCCCGATTGATTGTCAACTCATGTAAGTTTCTTACCAATTTTGATATATATACACGAGAATTTACTAATGTGACACAAAAAGGAATGCATTGCTTAGTCTTTCGATCGCTGTATTGATCACCATTCATGTTTTTCATAGTTTCCGAGAACACTTCGAGATGAATATCCAGGAATGCAAACGCACGTAGATAGTACTACAATGTCACATATTTATATAAAAAGCAGCCATATTTTTCAAATACATGCCTTCCAATTGTTCAGTAATGGTTTTCATTTGTTATACAAGTATTTTGTGTGATGCAATTTGTACAAAAATGCATTTAGGGATGTAGAGTGTCAGCCACATTCACAGTTTGGTACACTGAACTATGTATTGTGAAAAACACTGCCGCTCATCAGTCCATAAACATTAATGACCAGCCACAGTTTTCGGTATTTAGTCATTTCCATTCACAGTTTGGTACATTGAACTAAGTATTGTAAAAAAAACTGCCTCTCATCAGTCCAGAAATAATATTGACCAGCCACTGTTTTCGGAATTGAGTTATTTCCATTCACAGTCTGGTACATTGAACTACATGTAAGTATTGTAAAAAATACTGCCTCTCATCAGTCCAGAAAAAATATTGACCATCATGTGTTTTTGATATTAAGTCATTTCCATTCACAGTTTGGTACACTGAACTAAGTATTGTAAAAAATACTGCCTCTGATCCGTCCAGAAATAATATCATCAGTTTTTGATATTAAGTCATCCCCATTCACTGTTTGTTACACTGAGAGAAGTAATGTGAAGATAGCTGATGCGATCTTATTTGTCCAGAAATAATATTGATCATCTTCAGCTTTTGGTATCAGGCTAAATATGTTTAACAAAAAGGAAATGTAAAATGTTTCATATCATCTTAATAAGATGACTTAGTAGTTCATTTTTATGTAACCAACAGACATTAACAAACATTTAGTTTCTTTCTTTACAATTTTCTGGTCATGTTTCAAAAATTGTCATCAATAAACTTTAACAAATATAATGTACAATTAATTAAATAAATTTCTACAAAATTTATTAATGAACCGGCCTCCTATATCCAGCGCGTAAAAGGTCTTAAATAGAGGTCGCCCCTTTCCAGGGAGTGCCAATAAGCTAATTCTCTGGTAGGTCCATTAACCATTATGTTAAAATTTGATACCTGTAGACCCACTGTTAATTTGTTATCATTTGAAGGGGTGATGTTGGCAAGTATGTTAAATAAATGACTGGATTCCAACGTGCAAAATGTCCATTTTAAAATAGCTGGTTTTTAGTATAAATTGATTTTTTTTTATTTATTTTGATCAATCCTTTAGAAAGAATGACAACTTTAAAGCATGATCAAAGGTTTTACTGTGGTAATTCTACGTGAAAACTAGACAAGTGGTAATAATAAACAAAACAAACAGAATTGAGAAGGAAGCCTGGCAGCTTAAACTCTGTCTCACATCTATATATGCTCAAATATTGTCAACAACTTCAAAATATGTAACAAACACTTCTCAACAATAGGCTGTAGGTTAATTGGTTGATTGACATTATCACATGATGCTACCAATGATTATCATGTGATGTACCAATGATTATCATGTGATGCTACCAATGATTATCACGTGATACTACCAATGATTATCACGTGATACTACCAATGATTATCACATGATGCTAGCAATGATTATCACGTGATGCTACCAATAATTATCACGTGATGCTACCAATGATTATCATGTGATACTACCAATGATTATCACGTGATGCTATCAATGATTATCACGTGATGCTACCAATGATTATCACATGATGCTAGCAATGATTATCACGTGATGCTACCAATAATTATCACATGGTACTACCAATGATTATCACGTGATGCTACCAATGATTAACACATGGTACTACCAATGATTATCACGTGATACTACCAATGATTATCACATGATGCTACCAATGATAATCACGTGATACTACCAATGATTATCACATGATGCTACCAATGATTATCATGTGATACTACCAATGATTATCACATGATGCTACCAATGATTATCATGTGATACTACCAATGATTATCACATGATGCTACCAATGATTATCACGTGATACTACCAATGATTATCACATGATACTATCAATGATTATCATGTGATACTACCAATGATTATCATGTGATACTACCAATGATTATCATGTGATGCTACCAATGATTTCAATAAAGGTTTAAAATATCCGTCTGCTTAGTACCAGTCCCTGTCGGCGAGTGGATCAGTTTTCTAAAAGAAATATTGACTGTACCGGCCTGAGATCACAACCCACTACAACCAGGTTGTTGTTTTTTATACTTGACTGTATTTTTTTCTGCAATTTCGGTATCAAAGTAAAATTATTATAATATACAGATGCATTACCAGGAAAATTGTTTTCGGTGCGAACACATGAGGGATTCCCTTTAACTGAAAATGTTTGCTTTAATACAGCTTTTTTGTTTGAATGTTGATTGTGCTGAAAAACAATGTGGTCAAATGATGTTTTTGCAGGTACAAGACAAGAAGTCTTTTCAAACAAGAGGAATTAAGTACCAACCTTTATTGTATAAGAACTTGAATATATAAGTTTAAGCAATATAAAAATTAGTCTTTCTAACTGTACATGGAAGAAATTTAAATTATGAATATTTTTTATGGCAAATCGTCTATTATTTTAGACTGTATAAAAATGTGTACCAAACATAAATATATACATGCCTTAGTGTGGAAAAAAGCCTTTCCAAGACCCATAGTTAGCATATTGTGTGAACACTTAATTCTGCACATAACATGTTGCATCGATTTTATTGATGTAAAGAAGTTCAGCGAAATAATGGTTAATGTTATGATAAATTTGAGAGAGAATCTTCTACCTAAAATGTAAACACATAAAAGAGTCATGCAAGATTTTAAGAAGAGTCATACACCACGAGTATGTGGGATGCAACATACATGTACACCATTCTGGTATCGACTTAACCAGAAATGATTTATCTTAACAATGGCATGTAACAAGTACTTACTTCCTTTCATCCTTCAATATGTAAATGAATGTGCAAACATAATTTGATCTAAGACTAAGAAAGGTCACCAGTAAGATTAAAGAGAAATTGACATAACAAAGCAATGAACACCACAATGTATAATTATAAATTCACTATAAATGTATTCATTAATGATGTGTAAATGTGGAAACATGACCTTAAAAGAATTTTAGAGATGTAAACAATGATGTTTGGTGCAAAATAATTAGATGATACTACAAATAAATACTAATCAATGATTCATTTTGTCACAGACCTACATTTGTATAAACCAATTCAAGGTTGGTGATTTTGTCACAATATTTAAACCACTAGAAATGATTACCGATTGCATATGGTTAATATAACAAATGAAACATAAAAACTCATATAGCATGCCGGTATAAATCAAAATCAAGAGGTATTTAATTTCAATTATAAAGATCCATATTTTTCATGACTGAAATGGTCAAATTTTCAGAGTGTTTGCGATCCGTATTGGAGGAAAACTATTTTCTGGTGAAAGGGTAGTCTATATAAAAAGCTGCTTCAGAGTCTTGGACAATTTTTTGTTTTAGTTTAGGAGGTAACATAATGAATGTCTGAATGTTAAAAAAGTTCCTTTAACGAGCATATTAGGGTAAAAAGAGTATGCATTCTGTTCATACCCAGTGATCGAAATTAGCACAAGCCCTTCACTGGTAAAATGTCTTGCGGGCTTGCTCAAATTCTGAATTTTATATAGCAGGGCTTGTTCAAAAAATATGATTCCATGCAATAGTATAAGAATTCGGGCTTGTTCATCTAAAAGTCTAATTTCGATGACTGCATACCTGGCACATAGTCCAAATAATTGTACGTTGACAGATTTTTTTAGATTTTTGATATGGCAAATCCTTCACATACAAATTGTTTAGTATCAAAAGTGGGTAGTTGTTCCGATCAGGATTCCGGGTTAAAGCATATAGCGTCTATAAAATATCATAAAAACAAGAAATATTACCAGATAATGTTATTTTATATTAGTTCCGTACACAA
The DNA here is from genome assembly GCF_026914265.1 of Mya arenaria. NCBI lineage: Eukaryota > Metazoa > Mollusca > Bivalvia > Myida > Myidae > Mya > Mya arenaria. The sequence goes on along the minus strand of NC_069131.1, from coordinate 11,985,550 downwards.
AAAAATAAATATCCAACTTATAATTATGAGTTTGACGGCTTTTTTTCATTTCATTTTGTCAAAACATAACGATATATACATGAAGGGTACCTGCAAGGCTTTAGGGCACAGTTTTAAATCGCTCGAAACATTTCGGCCATGGCCGAGTTGTTATGATTGTATAACGAGGTCTATGTTAAAGCTTTGTCGGAGGAGGCCGAGCTATTACGATTGTATCGAGTTGTTCCCCTTCGCATAATTGTTGTCTGTGTCAGTCAACTTTCGTTTTATTGGAAAGGTAAACAACTTGTTTTAATGCACTAAATGCTTGTTTAGTGCAAAATAACATTTCACTTACATAGTAAAATATGAATATAACTCTTTATGATCAATTTCAACCATAAAATACTTCACTTAAAACAATTTCAATATTTTTAAAACACCCCCATTTTTTGCACATTCCCGTTTAGACGTTAGGGATTGGAAGAATCCCGTATAACACGTCTATTATTTTAGACTAACCTGGCACATACATTTTGATATTGCATAAATACTCATTTATTTGTTGATGAAATGGTGAAAAATTACTTCGATCATGGTTACACCACATTTATAGACAATAATATTATTTTATTTACATAAATCGAGCCACTGTCATAAATGCACAGATACCTGTTATCAATGTGGCTTGTGCAAGCATGTAAATTGTACTACATAATTGAAGATAACTTTTAAATTTAAGATAGACATGTTCTGTGACATACCATGTTTTTGTTTAAAGTTCCATCGCAGTATCACAGTCCGTGGCAGTATCATTCAAAAGGTTTAAATATTGGAAATTTACATAAATATTTGTCGATGTTTACCTTTCGAGTGTCGTAAAAATTAAATACAGTATGGATTTTGATAAACGACAGTGTGGATTTAGGCAGGTGCGTGTTTACACAATTACGTCATTGATATCTGTGTAAAACACATGAGTACACCACAGCGAACAAAATTGCTGGTTTGTAAAACCTTGGAAGAGGCTTTAAGGAAAATCCAGGAGCTGGAAATGCAAGATAATTTGTGCCTGACTCTAGTACGAAGAATTTTGGGAAGACGGTATTAAATATTTCCATAATTTTATGCATTATTTAACTATTGATGCTTGCAAATCATTTTTTTCAGCAAAGCACACAGTGATTTGGTGGGAATGAGCTGAATTTTGACCTTTACAAAATTTATTGACATTTAACCTAAACTAACCTAAACAAGTTAAACAAATGACAATTGGCTTTATAATGGTAGTCCTAGTTGGGCCTCATGTTCTACAGCACTGTAGTTTATCAAATGACCATATATCTTTATACTGGTAGTCATAGCTGGGGGACACGTTCTAAAGCACTGTAGTTTATCAAATGACCATATATCTTTATACTGGTAGTCATAGCTGGGGGACACGTTCTAAAGCACTGTAGTTTATCAAATCACCATATATCTTTACACAGGTGGTAATAGCTTTGGGACACGTTCTAAAGCACTGTAGTTTATCAAATGACCATATATCTTTTAACAGGTAGTCATAGCTCGGGGACACGTTCTAAAGCACTGTAGTTTATCAAATGACCATATATCTTTATACAGGTAGTCATAGCTCGGGGACACGTTCTAAAGCACTGTAGTTTATCAAATGACCATATATCTTTATACTGGTAGTAATAGTATTGGGACACATTCTAAAGCACTGTAGTTTATCAAATGACCATATATCTTTATATAGGAAGTCATAGCTCGAGGACACGTTCTAAAGCACTGTAGTTTATCAAATGATCATATATCGTTATACTGGTAGTAATAGCTTTGGGACACGTTCTAAAGCACTGTAGTTTATCAAATGACAATATATCTTTATACTGGTGATCATAGGTGGGGGACACATTCTAAAGCACTGTAGATTATCAAATCACCATATATCTTTATACTGGTAGTAATAGCTTTGGGATACGTTCTAAAGCACTGTAGTTTATCAAATGACCATATATCTTTATACTGGTAGTCATAGCTGGGGGACACGTTCTAAAGCACTGTAGTTTATCAAATGACCATATATCTTTATACAGGTATTCATAGCTGTGGGACACGTTCTAAAGCACTGTAGTTTATCAAATGACCATATATCTTTATACAGGTAGTAATAGCTTTGGGACACGTTCTAAAGCACTGTAGTTTATCAAATGACCATATATCTTTATACAGGTAGTCATAGCTGGGGGACACGTTCTAAAGCACTGTAGTTTATAAAATGACCATATATCTTTACACAGGTAGTCATAGCTCGGGGACACTTTCTAAAGCACTGTAGTTTATCAAATGACCATATATCTTTATACTGGTATTCATAGCTGGGGAACACGTTCTAAAGCACTGTAGTTTATCAAATGACCATATATCTTTATACAGGTAGTCATAGCTGGGGGACACGTTCTAAAGCACTGTAGTTTATCAAATGACCATATATCTTTATACTGGTAGTCATAGCTCGGGAACACGTTCTAAAGCACTGTAGTTTATCAAATGACCATATATCTTTATACTGGTAGTAAAAGCTTTGGGACACGTTCTAAAGCACTGTAGTTTATCAAATCACCATATATCTTTATACGGGTAGACATAGCTGGAGGACACGTTCTAAAGCACTGTAGTTTATCAAATGACCATATATCTTTATACGGGTAGTCATAGCTGGGGGACACGTTCTAAAGCACTGTAGTTTATCAAGTGACCATATATCTTTATACTGGTAGTCATAGCTTTGGGACACGTTCTAAAGCACTGTAGTTTATCAAATGACCATATATCTTTATACAGGTAGTCATAGCTGGGGGACACGTTCTAAAGCACTGTAGTTTATCAAATCACCATATATCTTTATACTGGTAGTCATAGCTGGGGGACACGTTCTAAAGCACTGTAGTTTATCAAATCACCATATATCGTTATACTGGTAGTCATAGCTGGGGGACACGTTCTAAAGCACTGTAGTTTATCAAATGACCATATATCTCTATGCTGGTGGTCATAGCTGGGGGACACGTTCTAAAGCACTGTAGTTTATCAAATGACCATATATCTTTATACTGGTAGTCATAGCTTTGGGACACGTTCTAAAGCACTGTAGTTTATCAAATGACCATATATCTTTATACTGGTAGTCATAGCTGGGGGACACGTTCTAAAGCACTGTAGTTTATCAAATGACCATATATCGTTATACTGGTAGTCATAGCTTTGGGACACGTTCTAAAGCACTGTAGTTTATCAAATGACCATATATCTTTATACTGGTAGTCATAGCTGGGAGACACGTTCTAAAGCACTGTAGTTTATCAAATGACCATATATCTTTATACTGGTAGTCATAGCTGGAGAACATGTTCTAAAGCACTGTAGTTTATCAAATGACCATATATCTTTATACAGGTAGTCATAGCTGGGGGACACGTTCTAAAGCACTGTAGTTTATCAAATCACCATATATCTTTATACAGGTAGTCATAGCTGGGAGACACATTCTAAAGCACTGTAGTTTATCAAATCACCATATATCTTTATACAGGTAGTCATAGCTGGGGGACACGTTCTAAAGCACTGTAGTTTATCAAATGACCATATATCTTTATACTGGTAGTCATAGCTGGGGTACACGTTCTAAAGCACTGTAGTTTATCAAATGACCATATATCTTTATACAGGTAGTCATAGCTGGGGGACACGTTCTAAAGCACTGTAGTTTATCAAATGACCATATATCTTTATACTGGTAGTAATAGCTTTGGGACATGTTCTAAAGCACTGTAGTTTGTCAAATGACCATATATCTTTATACAGGTAGTCATAGCTGGAGGACACGTTCTAAAGCACTGTAGTTTATCAAATGACCATATATCGTTATACTGATAGTAATAGCTTTGGGACACATTCTAAAGCACTGTAGTTTGTCAAATGACCATATATCTTTATACAGGTAGTCATAGCTGGAGGACACGTTCTAAAGCACTGTAGTTTATCAAATCACCATATATCTTTATACTGGTAGTCATAGCTGGGGGACACGTTCTAAAGCACTGTAGTTTATCAAATGACCATATATCTTTATACAGGTAGTCATAGCTGGGGGACACGTTTTCTAAAGCACTGTAGTTTATCAAATGACCATATATCTCTATACTAGTTATCATAGCTTTGGGACACGTTCTAAAGCACTGTAGTTTATCAAATGACCATATATCTCTATACTAGTTATCATATAGCTTTGGGACACGTTCTAAAGCACTGTAGTTTAACAGATGACTGTATATACTCCGGTACATATCTATACCTAACACTGGTTTATATGGTGGGAAGTATATTGTCTTCAGCTGTGTTCTTATTCCACTGACCATACACATTTATATTAGAGATTTTGACTGGACTTTACCTTAAAAGCTCTGTTTTTTTATTAAATTCTCTTACCATATAACTCTATAAAGGTGACTTTCTCATGCACTGTAGGTCAATTGACAGATGTTCATTTTTTTTAGATTTGGCCTAAAAAGACCTGTAGCAGTTAACAAGCTATTAGATGCACAATAGCACAAAATGACCACCACCACTATCACCCTAAAGTGTGTGCTTGGTGTCTGTCTACACGTGCTTGCTTCTGGAATGTTGAAGAACAAACTGTGTTGAAACGCCAACTGGTAAGACTGTGCTTTGTGTTTGTAATTTTGTATGATAAGACATTTATTGTTTCCGCCAGGCCTAAAGGAAATGTCTATGAACAAGTACAGGTCTATACACAAGTACAGGATTGAAATATAAACAACGATTTAAAGAGTATTGAGTTGATGAGTGAGAACAAAAATGATATACCCATGTACATTTACATGTTCAATAAATAGTGCATCTCATACTCTGAATAATAATTCATTTTGCTATTAGGAGTTGGTTATGGACCTTTGCCGCCCTTCATCCAGAGCCTTCCACAGAGATGGCAGATATATCGCTGCCTGGACCAACAGTTGACCATGCCGTTGAGTCCATGATATCAGTAGCAGCCATGAAAACATCTACAGAATTACATCTGCGGCCGTGGCTATTAATGGATACATTCTGCACCACTTCCATGTGTAAGAATAGAACTTTCCAAGTCCTCAGCATAAGCATTTCTGTATTTAAAACAAAAAATAATTAAAAATAAATAAATATAGTTTTAAATAATTATATACAGGCAAAGTAAATTATATAATTTGTTTCATGAATGTGTTGTTTTTTTAATTGCTGTTAAAGCAACAGTGTGCACCAGATGATCAAATTGCAAGTTTATTAAGTTTAGCAGTTATTTCATATTTTTCCATTCAAAAAGATTACTGGGTATGTCTACCTAGTAGAATTAATTTCTTATGCGTGATTGGCTAGTCGATGTTATCACATGATATAACCAAGTTAGGTGTATAGCTTTAATATACCACTTGATTGAAGTAAGCCTTCGTAGCATAGTTGATACAACACTGGACTTCAATTTCGGTGACACATTTTTTTTTACATGTTTGTACTTTTTTTACAATTATGACATAAAAGCGTAACACATTCTATTAAATAATTGTCCTGAGATATGTTACAGAAAAAAAACTTTTTTAGTTCCAATCTGGTGTACAGTCCCTTTAAGGCCTTATACCGTACTTGTAGACTTATTGTTTATGATAGTCTGTTTAATCATTTTATTGTATATGGGCAACATTTTATGTAACATCACTTTATGTAAAAAGTAAGCCTTCGTAGTACAGTTGATACAACACTGGACTTCAATTTTGGTGACACATTTTTTTTTACATGTTTGTACTTTTTTTACAATTATGACATAAAAGCGTAACACATTCTATTAAATAATTGTCCTGAGATATGTTACAGAAAAAAAACTTTTTTAGTGCCAGTCTGGTGTACAGTCCCTTTAAGGCCTTATACCGTACTTGTAGACTTATTGTTTATGATAGTCTGTTTAATCATTTTATTGTATATGGGCAACATTTTATGTAACATCACTTTATGTATTTTTTTTTATAAAAAGTCACTGTGAATATAAACAGTTTTCAAATATGTACATTAAAATTGCAGGCTGTCAGTTTGAAACGTCTCTACTCTGACAGAAGGAAGGGAATGAATACCCAGGATTGTTCCTCAGGAAAATCTCTTCAACAGGCTGTTGTCAGTTTGCATGCTCTTTGGATGGAATTACTCTACCTTGGCTTGCAGAGAATCTGTGATATAAAAGACCTCTTTTGTGCTGCATTGTGTCATTGATTTATTGTATTTTATATGTATTATGCCACTATTGTAAAAACAAATGGGCATATGTTTTAGCGTATGTTTTCAAACAGACACATTTATATTTCAAACAGACACATTTATATTTTTGAATAATTTGAAAATACATTTTGTAGGTTGACTTCAATCCATGAAACATTAATGGTAGGTTATATTTGACCAGAACATGACAAGTATTGTTTTCGGAGTTTTTTGGTTGAAGGTGAAGGTAATGGCTAACAGTGGTTATTCTGCACAATGAACCTTGAATTCTTTGACCTAGGACCATTAATATTTAGTGATTGATATATCAGTCCAACTCATATGTGAAAGGGACATGATGAAATTGAGCAAGAGCTTATTAGCATTGCAAATTATTATTTGTTCATTTTTAGCTCGACTATTCGAAGAATAGGTGGGCTATACTATCATTAACAATTCTGCGTTAAAGTTTTCATTTTATGTAATAAAATCAAGAGTTTTTATCCAATGGTAATCAAACTTGGTCAGACTATTTGTCGGCATGTTATCTTGAAGATGTATGAATATGGGTCATCCCTGGTCAAATTCTAGGTCACTAGGTCACATCTTAGAGAAAATATTTCCATGTCATAAATTCAACATTTTTTTCATATCTTTATGAAACTTGGTCAGAATATTTGTCTGCATACTATCTTGAAAGTTTTTTAATATGGGTCATCCCGGGTCAAATTCTAGGTCACTAGGTCAAATCTTAGGAAAATCATTCCACATCATAAATTGAACAATTTTTGTCAAATCTTTATGAAACTTGGTCAGAATATTTGTCTGCATAATATCTTAAAAGTTCTATAATATGGGTCATCCCCGGTCAAAACCTAGGTCACAAGGTCAAATTTTAGAAGAAAGAATCCCACAGTCATAAAAATTCATTAATTTTAGTCAAATCTTTTTTAAACTTGGTCAGAATATTTGTCTACATGTTGTCTTAATCATTTGTGAATATAGGTCACCTCAGATCAAAAACTAGGTCACTAGGTCAAATCTTAGGAAATACTTTCCTGATGTCATAAAAAAAATCCATGCTTACCAAAGCTATCCATATCAGTTAATAACTAAATTCAATTGTTATTTTATAAACACACATCCCAATCATGAATTTCAGATCTAACCATATTTTTCAAAAATTTAAATTTTAATTAACTTTAAAAATATTTGTGTACATGAAATCTTAGATGATAAAGTGTGTCATCTAGGGTCAAAAACTAGGTCTCTGGGACAGATCTTTTTGGAAAAGCTGATGTATTTACAAAATGTTCGTTTTTCCTCACACAAATGGAATAGTTTCTGTTGATCAGGTTATTTGTATGAATGATATCTCCGATAAATATAAATATGGGTCTTTTTGGTTAAAAATACTAGGTCATTAGCTCAAATCCTAGGTTTGCAAAATTGCATTGTCAAATAGAAAATCAAGCTTTGCCGCGTTGGCGTCTTGTTATTTTTTTTATTTTGACAGGCACATTTTTATAATCTTAACCAAATCAAACCTTGTTTTGTCACATTGTGATTCTTATTCACTTTTTTTATTTAATTGTTTTATTGCTTTTTACAGGCACATCACACTATTATTGTATTTACGTCCAATTCCAAGAGGCGTAGTAGAGCGCACTGTTTTACGACAGCTCTTGTTAACCTGTAAAGTGAAACCTGGTTATAAAAATGACATGACTGTGTCATTGTGTTGGCAGGCCAGGAGGAGGGCAGCATCAAATACATCTACAAACTTAGTATACAAAGTATTATAGAATTGCTTTCGGGGCCCATAGGATCAAGGTCACTAAAACAAAAAAATATTGAAACTTAATCGCACAACAAAGGCTTAATTAATTAGGTTTGTCTGTCAATCATTGAAAACTTGTTGTTTTTTTTGCATTGCAGCATTTCATGCTTAATTTTTATTTTGTCTCTTTATTGCATATTACCTTTATCATTATTGTATTCATTTCTAAGACAAAGCAGCATATAGTTGAGGGCACTGCCCCATGACAGCTCTTGTATATCCTAAAAAGAATACAATAGTGATATACCCTGATATAGGTAGTTTTGGTACATTATCACGGTTTTAATTTTAGCTTTACTGGCCAAAGATCAGAATATCTGATGTGATGGTAATGTGTACGTAGTATGTGCTTCCTAGCGCCTGTAAACAATTGCTTGTGAACACCATACAGTCTTTAGTTATGATTGTATCTCAATAAAACAGTATTTAGATATCCAATAGAGCTCGGTTCCTTTCGAAAACCAGTCAGATCTGCCCATGCATGCCTAGATTATAGGCCTTGAACGTCTGTGCGACTGTAAACAATTGCTTGTGAACATGGTACAGTCTTCAGTTTTAATTGTATATAGATGAAACTTGTACAGTATTAAGATATCAATTAGAGCTTGGTTCCTTTCGAAAACCAGATCTGCCCATGCATACCTAGATTATGGGCCTCAAAAGTAAAAAAAAAATGCTATTTTTAGCCAAGTCTACATGAGCGAAGTCTATTTTTAGACAAGTTTACATGTAAAGTCACAAATTCATGTGAAAAATTGTTCAAATTAGGCCCCTGGGGTCATTATTGGCCACGCCACTGGGTTCACCGGTTTGGTATACTAAATTGGGAAATGTTTGAAAATCTTTATGTCTGAAACAACTATGCAGACCCTTGTTATTTTGAATAAGGATTATTTTATTGGTCTGCTACCATGGTTGTTCAAATTATGCCCCTAGGGTCAAAACTGGCACTGCCCCCAGGGGTCACAAGTTTTTTAAGAAATATTTTCAAAATCTTCTTGTTTCAAACCACAAGGCTCATATCTTTGATATTTGTTGTGGAGCATTATATGTAGACCGTCTAGCAAAACAGTTGAAATTATGTGCCCTGGGCCGGGCCACCATCCATTTTGTCCTTTTAAAGCTACAAAAATGAAAATTTGACCAATAGTACAGTTTTGTAGCAAATTTTATTCTCCTCAGATGACCTTTACTTGGCACATATTAGAATACTAGTAGTTCATGCAACTAATCTGCTTACAACACTTTCTGTTCTCAGATGTTAAATGTGCAACGTTTTAAGCTAACTCAAACACAAAACGTGAACAATATGTTTGTTGGCTATTACTCATACATACATGCTCTGGATAAAAAATAACCACATGAGCCATGCCACTAGAGCATAGGCACTCATGGGCCTCTTGTTTTTTTTAGAAAAAAAGCATACTGATCAACCCTATTTATTTTAGAAGTTAGCTGAAACTAAGAACTTTTTTTACCTTACTTTTATATTAGATTGTGTATTGCTAAGATTTTTGCTTAAAGCTCCATTTAAGGTAACTGTTCATCTCAAATGTAACAGCTTTTGCCTTCAAACTTTTAAAATTTCATTGAACCAGTGGGTTCATCATGATGCACATCTGTAAATGTTTCTCCCTAATATGGGCTTTTATGTTTGCAAACAGAACATTGAACAATTGGCTTTCTGTGTAAAGTAAACCCTGTCCAGAACATTTGTCAAATTGCTGTGTCAGCACTTGTTTGAATGGATTTATTTTATTTTCATATTATGATTTCAAATAAAGTATTTAAAAATGTTGATTTCTTGCATGAAGTGATTACTATAATCCTTATAAGGTCAACAGGAAGCTTGAAAAAGTATCTGTTACATGTATTAAGGCATGATTAAAATCATTTTTCCATTTTGCAAAAAGCAGATGGTTAATTTATACCACCTTCAGGTAGTCATGATGAACTCTTCAAAGATATCCCAGGTAAAGGTAGTCACGATAAACTCTTTCAAGTTATCCCAGGTATGCATGGTCACCTCTTAAAAGATATCCCAGGTATTCATGATCACCTCTTCAAAGATGTCCCAGTTATTCATGATCACCTCTTCAAAGATATCCCAGTTATTCATGATAACCTCTTCAAAGATATCTATCCCAGGTAGTCATGATCACCTCTTCAAAGATATCTATCCCAGATAGTCATGATCACCTCTTTAAAGATATCCTAGGTAGTCATGATCAACTCTTTAAAAATATCCCAGATATTCATGATCATCACCTCTTCAAAAATATCTCAGGTATTCATGATCACCTCTTCAAAGATATCCTAGGTAGTCATGATCAACTCTTTAAAAATATCCCAGGTAGTCATGATCAACTATTAAAAGATATCCCAGATATTCATGATCACCTCTAAAAGATATCCCAGGTAGTCATGATCCCCTCTTCACAGATATCCCAGGTAGTCATGATCAACTCTTAAAAAATATCCCAGATATTCATGATCCCCTCTTCAAAGATATCCCAGGTAGTACGGTAATGATCAACTCTTAAAAGATAACCCAGGTAGTCATGATCAACTCTTTAAAGATTTCCCTTTGTAACCATGCAGTTGTTGCAAGCATACTTTAAAGCCCTGGTGAAGGGGAGATCAATGCAAACTGAACATGGATGGTTTGTGTGGAAATGAGCCCACTTTTTTGGTAGAAAGTTCTATGTGATTAGTTAAACAACAGGTCAAATTGCAGATGATGTTAGCAAAATGATGCATGAAGTTAAATGACAGGCCATAGCTGTCAGACTTGAAAGGAAATTCACTTGGTGGTTTAAGCGTGAACAAAAGCCAAGATCAATCAATGCTTCAGACCCTTGATCTATGTATTCCAGGGTGATTTGCAAACGAAAGTGTATAATAGTTACTGTGTACTTTCAGGAGAATTAATTTGTGGCACAGTTCACATAAGTTCCGCTTATGTTGATTTTTCCATGCAGATAAGTAACCATACTTGTATGAAAAATTATTTCTCAATTTCACCAAGCATAGAAAACTACCAACAATGGAAGTGTTTTTTGTCACAGACTCAATCATGTCATCTAAAATCCACACAATTCTTTCATATTTTTTCAATCTTTTCTTCAACTTTGGCCCATTTCAGATGAACTTTTTTCAAAGCACAGTAAAAAAGACCTTTATCATATAGTTTCTTGTAATTCCTCAGGTGAATCCAAATCTGTTTAACTAGTAGTTGCTTCACATAATCCAACCTATTTTTGTATATCTTCTTAATCCAATGTTCTTGAAACTCCTCAGGTGAATCCAATTAATGAGCTAGTAGTTTTCTTCACATAAACCTATTCTTGTAGATCACTTTCTTAATCCAATGTGACCTTTTTTCTCTAATTCCATGTCTTCATTAAACCAAAAGTTACCTATTTCTTAACACATCCAGTGAAGACTTTCTTTTAAGTCTTTACTGATTCTAACCACATTTCTTACACTTGTATAGATCCTGAGTTTTATCTGTAGACTTCAAATCAAACAACTTTTTTTTCATAGTTTTCCAAACATAACATGACCTCTTTGCTCCTCAAGTGTATCCAGGTGAACATCCAATTTCAAGTCATGATTCCAGGTGATCAGTTGATAAACTGCATTGCTTAAGATTTAGAACTTCACATCAGCTGTCACCGCCATAACTACTCATATGAAGCATTGAAGGCTGGGGCGTAGCCAGCATTATGCACTTACGCATGTGTGTAACATCAATTTGAAAAATGAAAAAATAAATATGGGAAAAAATGGCATCAAATTCAAGGGCTAAGCTAAATATTGATATCAGAATAAAGGGAAGATCAGCTATAGTAAGCATTTTTTCTCTGTGTTGGATAGCTTACTGAGCCTAAATCAATCACTTGGTTACTACAAGGTCGGCGGCCCCGAACCTATATATCCCTCCAATTACACATCAGTGCCCAACATGTTAGTTCTATATTTCATTTTTTTTCCTTGGGGAGCCCCCCTACAGCTACAGGGATATTCCTCCTTCAACACCATCCCCCTTTCGTGCGTAACATTCAGTAAAGCCTGACTACGCATCTGGAAGGCATATACCAAGTAAACTGAATGCAGTACTTAAAAGTGACTCGCTTTTGTTTTTGGACCAAATATTAGTTTTCACGGTAATGCATCTGAAAAAAACTATTTTTATCATTTTTTTATGTTATGAATAATGCAGAAAAAATTCCAGTGCATAAAAATTTATTTTGGTTTTTGTGGGGTTCAAACCCACGCCAGGAAAAACCAAAGTGAACAGTAAAAAAAAACAGCCGGCTAGTCAACACAGCCACCGGGACTTTAACAAAAATGGTGGATATGTTGGCCCCTTATGGAAACATTCATTATATCACATGATACATTGTCAATCAACCAATCAAACAACACATCAGCCGTAATTAATTTTGAATACACGTTTGAAATTGTGGTCTTCAACATTATTTTGCTAAAGGGTTCCAGCTTTTGCTATTTTTGTTTTAACACTCCTTTCCTTATGATTTAACACTTAACAAATTACGTGTCCCCCAGCTATGACTACCAGTATAAAGATATATGGTCATTTGATAAACTACAGTGCTTTAGAACGTGTCCCCCAGCTATGACCACCAGCATAGAGATATATGGTCATTTGATAAACTACAGTGCTTTAGAACGTGTCCCCCAGCTATGATCACCTGTATAGAGATATATGGTCATTTGATAAACTACAGTGCTTAAGAACGTGTCCCCCAGCTATGACCACCTGTATAAAGATATATGGTCATTTGATAAACTACAGTGCTTTAGAACGTGTCCCCCAGCTATGACCACCTGTATAAAGATATATGGTCATTTGATAAACTACAGTGCTTTAGAACGTGTCCCCGAGCTATGACTACCTGTATAAAGATATATGGTCATTTGATAAACTACAGTGCTTTAGAACGTGTCCCCCAGCTATGATCACCAGCATAAAGATATATGGTCATTTGATAAACTACAGTGCTTTAGAACGTGTAACCCAGCTATGATCACCAGCATAAAGATATATGGTTATTTGATAAACTACAGTGCTTTAGAACGTGTCCCCCAGCTATGACCACCAGCATAGAGATATATGGTCATTTGATAAACTACAGTGCTTTAGGATGTGTCCCCCAGCTATGACTACCAGTATAAAGATATATGGTCATTTGATAAACTACAGTGCTTTAGAACGTGTCCCCCAGCTATGACCACCAGCATAGAGATATATGGTCATTTGATAAACTACAGTGCTTTAGAACGTGTCCCAAAGCTATTACTACCAGTATAAAGATATATGGTCATTTGATAAACTACAGTGCTTTAGAACGTGTTCCCCAGCTATGATCACCAGTATAGAGATATATGGTCATTTGATAAACTACAGTGCTTTAGAACGTGTCCCCGAGCTATTACTACCAGTATAAAGATATATGGTCATTTGATAAACTACAGTGCTTTAGAATGTGTCCCCCAGCTATGATCACCAGTATAAAGATATATGGTCATTTGATAAACTACAGTGCTTTAGAATGTGTCCCCGAGCTATGACTACCTGTATAAAGATATATGGTCATTTGATAAACTACAGTGCTTTAGAACGTGTCCCCCAGCTATGATCACCTGTATAAAGATATATGGTCATTTGATAAACTACAGTGCTTTAGAACGTGTCCCAAAGCTATATGATAACTAGTATAGAGATATATGGTCATTTGATAAACTACAGTGCTTTAGAACGTGTCCCCCAGCTATGACCACCAGTATAAAGATATATGGTCAACTGTTAAACTACAGTGCTTTAGAACGTGTCCCCCAGCTATGACCACCAGCATAGAGATATATGGTCATTTGATAAACTACAGTGCTTTTGAACGTGTTCCAAAGCAATGATTGCTACAGTCATATGATTTACAGTCAAAATACTTCAAAACGTAATGGATGTCTTAAATTTCAGTGTCAAAGTTGGATGCTTTTCATGATGAACATAAATAAAGGATTGATAGGTATTAAAATTAAAGGCATGGACCTTTGTTTACACCTTCTAAAATACTAGGCACAATAATGCGATTATAGGGAACTTTCGCCTATTCAAAAACCGTTAAAGACTCAGAAGCAGCTGTTTATATGGAGTACTAAAATACTAAATTATACTGTATTAGCTAAATCTAAATCAAAGATAAAGTACAGTGTAGATCTTCCTTTATTTCTTAATTGTTTGATTTACCCAAATTATTTCATAAAATAATCATGGGAAAATGTGGCAACTACTTACATTATTATTTTATATAAACACAATCAAAATTGAGTTCATTTTGACAAGAGAAATTTATGATAAACATTGTCAACCTTAATACTTTGCTGCAAAGGCAAATTTTTCTATTTACACAAATATCTATGACGTAAATAGACCATCCAAGCACCTGCTGAAATCCGTACTGTCGTTTATCTGGCAATACTACAATCCGTACTGTACCTTAGGCTAACCTTCGAGTGTGACATGTATTTTTGATATAGTCAAAACGGACACTTTACAGACGGCGTGTCTCATTTTCTTTATCCCCAAACTCGAATACGACGCAGGCCGAGCTTAGAAAACAAACATGTGCAAGAATTCAAATTATCCCAGAAATTTTGTAAAAGGAAATTTAAGAAAGTTGAAATGAATTACACTTACCGTGCCATACAAATGCCATTCTTATTAGGCCATTGAACTTCAAATCGTCCCACCAGGGAGTAGGATAAATTGGTGGTCGTAAATTGGTCCCAGGTCGCACTAGTTAACATAACTTGTGTGAACATGATATTGAAAGAATCCAGATCTAGAAATAAACATTTCCCAAGATCCCAAATAGCCATCTTATATCAATTAATTCATCCAAAGGGTTAATTTGACCATGTTTTTAGAAGGAAGACTTGCCTATTCGACTGCATGAAGACAGCATATATACCTCTAGGTAGATCATTCTTGGGCAGTATATCCATCACCTGGGACCCATATCTAGGCAAACCCTGAATGTGTCCAGAGACAAGCCGTAATATTCATAACTTAGCACGACAGAAGTATGAAACCTATGATGAATGAAAATGGGAGCCGGGCGGGGAAACAAAGATGCTTGCCAAACTGAAACTGCCTCGACTCCAAAACTAGCGTAGACAGAAACATACTGATCTTGTTCATAAAGGTGGTCGAGGGACTGGTGCTATCTTGGATCAATAACAAATACTCCTACTCCTACAAATGTAGGTGCCATCTATATATTTATGCATCATCAAACATTCTGAGCCGATAACCGTATTTATCTTGATCATACAAATGGTTAAGAAAGACCGTAATTTCCGACTTGAAAGTCTTCAACACCATATAAATTATAATATATATTATATGAAATAGTTCAAGTGTATGTGCATTGTATTAAGTGGCCACCTGCGGGAGAAGGTCGAAGTGGCTCCTTAAGACAGGTGACCACTTAGTCCAGGTGGGAATTTTCCGCCACCGAGGCTTTGTTTTAACACTGGAGGTCGATCAGATATCTTAACAACCACCCCACACCACCATCTGATGATCATTATCATGATAGCTGTTTAAATCCAACATTTATGTGAACAAATACAGAAACAAACTCAGTAGCCAAATGTTTAAACATAAACCCCATTTAATGCCACCGGGTAAACGCCAAAGACATAGAACACAAGAACAAAAATAATCACAAACAAGAAACATGGAACAAAAGCACAAAACTCCACAAACAACACAGTGCATATATATTATATTAAAAAAACTAGGTATGTTTATTAAAGAGTTGAGGTGCCGCCTTGGAGCGGTCAATAAAATGTAAACCAAGTCAAATGTAGATAAAAATAACTTTAGTCCAAAATTATAAAAGTAGGATGTAGTAGATAAATGTTTATACGCAATTGATAACAAAAAAATCACTAATTAAGCCCACGAATACAAGCACAACTACATCAACAAGTTCACTTTTTAAAGTATTCCGTCATTTTCATTTGCTTCAAACCAGTCCCTAATCTAAAGTGCATGAATTTAACAGAGCCTATGCCGACATTATCGTTTTCAGCATTTCACTCTGAGAGCGTTGTAAGGCAAATGTTTTAAGTAGTGACCATAAAATAAAATAAAATGTCCTGCCGTCTTCTAATAATTGAATACACTCGATACGTTCTTTCACAGTCAGACACTAACGATTTGTTGTATTATCACCCATAATCAAAATTAAAAAAATCACGCACAATGAAATGTCAATATTTGTTCGCAAAAAAATATGAAGAATTAAAATGAATACAATTCGTAACTTTATTCATCCCTTCAAGTGGCAATGCAAACTATCGAGTGTATTTAATAATTGGTTAAACGTTATGATTTTAATTTTTAATAATTAATTACCCTTCTTTAGATGAAGATGTTCCTAGTTCACCATCATATGGTGTTTTTATTGCACAGTTGATAACATTCGCTAGATCAGTAAACTTATGTCGAAATAACTTTCTAGAGCAGGGTTTCAGATATCATAAATAGTTTCTTCTTTCTACTATCAAAATACTTGAACTTGGAAACCCACACATTTTAAAAAGGCACCTTTAAGTGACAATACCCGAGCAATAAACGGTAGCGGCCTCTTTTAAAAGAGATGACAGACACGCCTGACAACAGTAGCCAATAGACAGCGGCGGAACAGTTTCATAATTATTAATCATAGTCTCGGATGACATCATTTATTTAATAAATTCGTCTTATTCTTAGGTAAATTTTGAAGCGCTTCACCATTTTTACATGTATTCCTATATGTATGCAAAACATTTTTTTGCGCATTGTATCTATTTTTTTTCTCAATATCTTATTTTCACTAAAAAAAGCTTAAAACGTTTTATTTTCTTGATACCAATGATCACATTATAGAGTGTTAATCCAGTTTCATCAGTGTATTGAATAACAATTATAAACATGAACTCAGGTCACTTCTTTTATTTCTTGAATATTTCGCGTAATAAGTAATGCAAATTTTAAAACTTGCTATATAACTTTTATAAATGGAAAATGCTAACCTTATTTTCGCCGACGATACAGGGCAAACTTTGTACGGAACATACTGTTAAAACTGAATGCTTAAATGTAAGTATTCACTAAAAAATCAAACCTTATTTATTTATCAATCTTCAACTTGACTCTCTTTCAAGATGAATTTTTTAAATACATGAGACATGTTTTAGCTTATTTTCGCTCAAAATACCCTCATTTTCACTAAAATAGTCTTTAAAATAGCTGTCTTTATAAAGCTTAATAATTATCATCTTTATATCGACTAATTTCGAAAATGATATATTTCAATTTTTACTATTATTAAAAGAAAAATAGACTGTCAATAATACCAAACATCGGCAACAAAATCCTTTGCCTGAAGCTATAAGTTATTTCATTACCTAGGGACCGGGAATTAGGAGACCGGAAGAGACCGGATAATACGGTGGGAGATCGGGAAATAGTATCGCCCGCATTCGAGACCATGCGGTGGCGTATTTTAGAATAAGTTAAGCACGCGCGATCATTCGAGTTATGTAAACAAACAAAACTTTACACTTTAGTATTTATCGAAATTACAATGTGACCAGATAATACCTGCCGTCGCAGGTTAAAAATGTGTACTATTAATGAAATTTAGTCTGGGGTGATGTGCTGATACCGCCTACTGGCTATTCTCTAGTTCAGGTGATTGTATCAGGTCAGGGTGCTACTATAAAAAAGGCCATATCACATGATATGTTTATGGAGTATGGACTATGGGCAGATACATTTGACACAATATTCACACCACCAGCATTCAACACTAGAAATCTCGCGATTTATTTTTTTTGCCATTTTTTTCAATGAATATTCAAACAGCTTTTTTAACATCATTGAAAGTTATGACTTGTGTATCTTTTGGACCATTCCTTATTTGTTTGCAATCTCATTAGGCTGTAACGATTCATCGTTGCATCGTGAAATCACGATTCAGTACCCGACGATATACTGTTGTATCGCATTGTAAAAAATCATGTGTATCACGTATCATTAGATTCGTTACCTCGACTTAAGATTTGTATGCTAACAACACTTTCGCTGTTTTGACAGTTTTCAGTCGTCTGCAAAGTCAAGAATGGCGGAAGGAAATACTACCTGAGTAAAGAGAACAAAAGACAAATAAATAATACTCATTTAATAACAATAATAGGCTCAACAATTAACATTTAACAAAGAGGCAAAACTAAATGAACAATTTTCATTTAATAAAAATATGATCAATGGCAAACATTAACAAATAATATTCATTTAATAATATAGCAAACAATTTACAAAATAATAAAAAACATTAAAAAAATAGTTTTGGTAAGGATATGCTCAAAAATTTACAAAATAAGCAAACATTAAAGTCCTACATAATATATATATATTTATAAGCGTATCGTGATATATCGTGAATCGCGTACTCCGTATCGTGATACGTATCGTATCGTGAGTTGAGTGACGATACACAGCCCTAATTAGTAGATACTGGTACCACTAAAAAATATTATAACAGACTGTGTAATGGTTTAACTGAAAGAATTGCTGAGTATAATTTTTATTTAAACATGAATATTGAATAATATTCAACTGTTATAAATTTCAAATGTTTAACTTGTTTCAAGTCCCTTTCAATAATGAAATATTAGGTACAGTTAAAGTAGACAACAGGAATATTCCTTGTGGGCCCTCTTTCAGATTGCTTCAATAAAATTGGTTTCATGCAGAAGTTTGATTGCAATGGCAACCAAAAGGAAATATTTTCAAAATCTTCTCAAAGGCCACCAGCCTAATTTTCAAAAAATTAAACAAAAATGTTTCTTAGGTGATCATTAGCCAAAATAATGCACATTTAGGGAACTTTATTTAACATTTGGATATTCATTTTGTTCCCTAAATGCCACAAGTCGACTGATCCATACCAATGTAAAATATATTCTTCAATTGTAACTCCACAATATTTAACATTGCATTGTTTAATAAAAACACAAAAGTTACCGTACACATTATTTATTTTAAGCCAATACCTTTCTCTTATTACACTTCGTTGATTCATGAAATACAAATTCAGTTCATTATCTTTGCGCTCAATATACTTAGCACTGGGATCTGTCATTCTTGGCTAGGAAAACAACAAGTGGAAAATGGACGCGTAGACTCGCCAAAACAATTAAATCAAAGTCTGTATGAAATTCCTTCTACCCACGTTGATTCATAAAAAAAAACATGGCTGCCAGGAGTGCTGCTTCTTTTCACTACAAGTCTATTTAAGTAAAAGTTTGAAAATCTTTTCATCAGAAACTATGTGCTAGATTCAAAATAATTTCAGTGACCCTCTGTCAAATTTCTTCACCCCATTGTGATTCATAAAGAAAACGTGGCCGGGGAAGCTAGTTTTCACTATACGTCTATAATTTATGGAAAACTTTGAAAATCATTTCTACAGAAACAATTGGTCCGATTTCAAAAAAACAACACAGAAATGTCCAATTTTTAAAGTTATCAACTATAAACTTCATGAACTTATTCACAGTAATAGTAGTAATAATGTGCTCATTTGTGACAAGTAATATAACTCCAACTTAAATATTGTAAGAGTTATGAGTTATGGCCCTTTGTATCATTTAGACAAAAATATTTTTAATGTAATTATACGCCCATTTAAAGAATGGGACATACTTATAGTTTTACGTGCGGTGTACAGAAGGGTGGTGTCCAGTATGTTGACCGATTTATAACTTTAGGACCCTTTATCCAATCAAGTGAGCAATAGTGGGTAATCTTGGCCCTCTTGCTAAACTTTTGCAATGTGTGGACTGGCATATTATGCATACGTTTGATGAATTAAGATGAACAATCTACTTAAGCGCATAAAAAGTCTACTGCCTTGCATGATAAAAACCCCAGATCTATATTTAAAAATTTCATGGACCAAATACTGTTTGATTGTTTATGAAAACATATTGATATCTTATGAGCTGCTGAATACCTACATACATGTATATCAATGCTGTGTAAATAAGATGTTGATTCTTTATTACAAATAATGTGCGAGGTCATGGAACATTATGTGAGTGGCAGGACTTTGTGGTAAAATAGTTGTTGCAATCTTACTCTGAATGCCTGTAATTCATTAAAAATGATACTTGATTGACATTAAATTGGAAAACAGCACCATAATTTAGGTAAATGAAGTCATTGCTGAAATGATGACATTGATTTAATTTCTCGCCTGGTTGTAAAAGTCTAAAGGGCTAAAATGTTAAAACCAAGAAATTGTATTATGATAAACTGATTCAAATGATATTAAAAAAAGAGAGAAAACATTGTAATAACTGTTTCTAATTTTAGATAATCAAGGGCAGACCAGTACCACTATGTCTCAATTTGATGTGCTGGATGTGGCATTAAAGCGACTTAGTCATGTGCCAAGCATTTTTTCAAACCATCAAAAATTGGCTGCTTGGACTGACATAAAAGAAGTGTTCCTTTGGTGCCCATACTCCAAGTGTAAGGTCGTCCTGACAGCTCTAAAATGTCTCCTGAGGTTTCCTGACTCAGAGAGGTGCATGCATGCCTGTACACAGTTGGAACACGTCTTGTTTCTGAGACAGTACATGATTGTCCCAACTGGCACGCTCCTAGTTGATGTAAATGCTCTGAAGAATCTCGAAGTCGTTGCTACCTTGCATGAAATGGTGCGACGGAAACATGCAGCCTCGTCTAACTCTGTGATTGTCACTTGTGGCAAGCAGAGAAAAGACATGGTGTCAAGATATGCACATACAAGTTTCAAAGTGCCAGTAGATGATGTGTTGAAGAAGTCTTTGCTACCTGCAGTGCAACAACAAATACCAAGCCATGACTTAGATGTGAGTAATGCTAATGTTTCTAGAATATAACAAACCATGGCTTTGCTTAATTTAACTAAAATACTTTTTTATTTCTAACTTTAAAAAAAAAAAAAAAATGATAACAAGCAATAAGAGCATCATTTTCCCAATTCCCTGACATTTGAGGCCCTGTGAGTAAAAGATTTTATCCAGATTTATGTTATTAGTGCATTGATGAATGCTATAAATAATTTGGATTTAGATAATTTATCGACATCTAGACATTTCATTGTGGCCTCATGAAGTGTGCCATAGGTCGGCACGTGGACCTTGTGCTTTAAGCAGTAAAAACTATGCATTATCTCATTAGATATAGAAGGAAAACAACTCTAAGAGATAAAAACTTTTGAAAAGTAATTTTTTAATAGAAGACAACTTTGTGATCAATGGTTTCCTATTGCTAGTCTAAGAGTTTATTTTCAACTTTTTTCAGTCCTCTGACCTAGGAGAAAATGATTCACAGAAAAAGCAGATGTCAAATGTTCTTGTTCCATTAGCAGTTTTACAGGTGGGTAGGATTTCAAATCAAAGTACAAAATATATCTTTGTCAGAGATTCTTTTTACAGATTCACTAATTATGAAGATGTTTAGTGTATGGTTCGTCTTGATTAGACATGTCTGTATTTTAACAAATGCAACTTTAATTTTATACCTGTTTTACCATCAAATTTAAATTCTTTAACATGAGGAAGAAGAATGAACCATTAGTTACTCACCTGAGCACAAAGTGCTCAGAATGCTCAGAAGGAGAGCTCTATTAGGATCTCCCTGTGTCAGGCGTAATGCAACTTTCATTCATGAACACTTTGTTTCAAATGAAATTCCCCTTTTAAACCACTGGATGGATTTAATTTTGATGGATTTCAACCAAAATTAACATTAATCCTTGGATGGTCTCCATTTTAAAATAGCGAAAATAATTGAATTTCATGCAAAACTCTGGAAAACAGGAAAATCTGTGAGAATCTTTTTGCCCAATATCATTAGACCAAGAGCTTAGATATTCCGTATGTAGCATCTAGACAAGTGGTCCTCTATCAGGTTTGCTCCTAATGTACCCAAGGCGTCATAAATTTGCTGAAAACATGCTTGTACAGGGAAAAAAAAAATGTCCAAACCTACTAGGCATAGAGCTTAGATTTTGGTATGTAGCATTGACTAGTGGTCCATTTGTGTTTGCTCATATCCTGCCCCAAAGGTCAAAACTGGCCACATCCTGGGGGTCACTTATTAAGTTGTTTTCCAAAGTCTTTTTAGGGAAAAAACGTATACATTGCCTAGAGATTAAATATGAGCGATGCCTAACTATCAGAAAAATATACAATAAATATCCAATTTAACATGCAGGCCTGATAGATTTTGTGGGTCTATTTTTCAAATCTCCGACTTTAATGTTTCAGACAGTGGTTCCGGGTTGTGCAGGATTCCTGTCCGAGTTGACTGAACAATACATGCTGGGACGAGCAACACCAGGCTGTCCGTCCGTGTTTCTGTGTGCAGTGATAGAGGGACTACAGCTTACCAGGTTTCTCGCCAGCCAGTATGGTTATGGTATGGAACAAGAGAAAAAATTAAGTTATTTCTCAAAAAAACATTATGTAGCCTTAGTATCAGGGTCAGTGATGTTGTGCAATTGTTTACACCTTGGCCATTCATTTAAATGAAATATATTACACATATTAATTATGGCTGCACAAAAATATGTACAGCAAGGCCAGTAACTCTAGCTTTGATAATTGTCGAGTTATGCCCCGTGATGAGCAAAGTAATTAAAGTTGTGGTGCTTTCGTTATAACATTGTTTGTGGTTTTAGATTGATAATTTATACATGATATCTAAATGGGAATTTTCTCATTTACTTTGTAATGTAATTTCATGATATGCGTTTAGCATAGATACCAAGTTTCAATATCAATTAATGAAAAAATATTTTCAATATCAATTAATGAAAAAATATTATTAAAGGGTACTGGTACTGGCATAAGTCTCTGGTCAGTGAATGGTTAGATCCATGTAAATTTCCACTAGTTTACAAAACAAGGATTTAAAGCAGTTGTATATTTATTGTTTTGATATTGAAGCTGATCAGTGGCGTTGTGTCACATCAAGCTGCCTGCTGGTGGAGTGGGGCGGGTTTTGGCTGGCTTTCCAGGAGAAACACGGCCTAGTAGAGTCACCTGACTTCTCCATTGTCACACTCGACTGTCAGGTATGGTACATGCTTCAGGTGATCACTTACAAGTACAGCTTTGTTGTTTGTGGTTACCTAGGACGACAAGTGGGTTTCCTCCTGGTACTCCTGTTATCCTTCAATACACATGACCACACCCTGGCTTAAAAACAAGAGTGATTTATATAATGTTGTAATGAGTTGTTTCACTATCATTGTAAAATAAATAATTTTAAACTAAACTATGTGGTCAGTAAGTGTCTTTGCTGAATGGAATATCGTGTGCATTTAAATGTATCTGAGGGTGTATGGGATATACACCTTCAGTGGTTTCATACCATGTGAGATGGAACCTTTTATTTCAAGAATGTCATAGAAAGAAATATTTTCACAAGTGTGGAAAAATATTGTTTTTCTTTTATATCATGATTCTTATTTTTGGAGATGTATTGGTAGTTTTATCTGTTTTCTAAATACTTTCTTTATTGTATACCCCCTTGCTACCCAGCTACGCACTGGACATGAATCATGCACAGTTTTGATTGCTGATGACCAAGATTTATTCGTACGCCAGCTTGTAAAAAAATACTTCTCCTAGAATCTTTATTTAATGCATGTTGATTTGTGGCTGCCCATTTAGCAACTGTGTGATTTTGAATTAGAAAATGCAACGTTAAATATGGTAACCCTTTGCTCAGATGTTGATATTTTTTTTTTAAATCATTCAATATTTTAGACAGAAATTTAACATCTATGAAAAATAAAGTATTAATATTCAAACAGGTGCACGATGTTAAACAAGTTCCAGCAGGAAAGTCAATGTCTGCGGAGATGAAAAAAGACATCAGTCTAGCTAGTCTGGAGATCAAACAAGAACCAAGTGAGACAAGGAAACATGAAAAAGAGATTTTGGTAAGAGGTGGAAAACAAGCAGAAAAGGCCAAATCTGATAGTAAGGTAACTGTCACTTTTGATAAGACTATGAAGAGAGACATCAACACCCATAAGATTAAAGAGACAATTAAACCATTGAAAAGAAACATAGTAAGCAAACCATCCAAAATTTCTGTGCAAAGTAAGCCACTAGAAACTGAGAAGAAACAAGTTGGAGGCAAAGTACCAAAGTCAAAGACAGAATGTACAGAAACAAAAACGACACTTGAGACAAAAAATGTTTCCAAAACATCTGCTACTTATAGCAAAAAAGATGGAACCAAGAAGCAATCAAGCAAAATTGTTAAAAGTGCTAATGGTTGTCCAAGTGGTGACAGTTCAAAAAGGAAAACACTGAAACAAAAGACCAAAGTGAAAGACAATGATCAGGAAATAAGTACAAACAAGCCAGAACATGTGAATGAGACAAACACAATAACACAAGCTAATAAAACTAATAATGCTAGTGAACAGGACAGTTCTAAGGCTACCAATACTAAAAGGGATTCCAAAAATTCAGCTGTTTTGGTTGACAGTGTCAAGTCTGCATCAGAGGACTGTACTGTTTTGGGCAAAGTTGAGGAGAAACTAAAGGGGACAAGAAGTATTCCAACAAAGAATCATTTGCCAGATGTCAGTGGTGTAATATGTATTGGCGTGTCTAGTAGGCAAACAGGGGATAGATATAATAAAAATATTAATGATGTTCACTCGACAAACAAATACCAATCCGTTGATGTGCCTGAACAATTACCACAGAATCAATTGATGGAATCATTTAGACATGAAGGTATTGAGGTTTCTATGACGTCAAAACATTTGGAAAAAACACAAATGGTCAAGGAGCCAGATCACAGTGTTGAAAATCCCATTTCACATAAAAGAACAAATCTGAATGCAGTAAATAGCAGTGAAAGACAGGTTTTAAAGCTGAATTATCCTCAAATAAATGATGGCATACCTCATGCACTCAAAAATAATGAACTCTTGAAACAGCAAACTAAACAATTTGTGAAGAAAATAAAACCAAAGAAAGAAATGGTGCAAGTTTTTCATGGAAAAAATATTGAATCAAACAATAAGATTGTTTTCTCGGCAGATAATGAATCAGAAGAGACCGAAAGCATTGGTAAAAACACTGAGAATGGTGCTAATTATGCCAAAGTTGTTCCTATTCAACTAGATTTAGATGAACCATCTTCAATATTGCCAGCAGTTTATAGGAAAGAACATGATGTTTTCCCTTACAAGGCAATGAGAAACCTAAACACACATGCACTTAGTAGTTATAGTAATTTATCTCCATTAAGCCCAAGAAAAAGTGCAAAACCATCAGTGTCAAGTGATAGTGACTACCCTGTAGTTGAAGGTAGCTCCATTCCTAATAAACAAAATCCAGAGAAGGTTTGGAGTCCAGCACAATCCACACAGATTCCAAGCAAGAATGCCAAAGTGTTTGTTTCCCCGAAATCAACATCACCAAATAAGTCAGGATCTGTAACCCAGATAAGTGGATTAACGGAAGAAATCGTTACAAACCAAAATGAAAGAGCTGCCAACTCCATCAACAATATACAGGGTAACTCAGACATGACAGTGGTCAAGGATATTTCAGTCAGAGGTAAATTGTTCACAGCTAAGAGAGAGAGTGATGAAGCCTCCACAGAGTTCCTTAATGAGAGAATCACAATGTGGAAAGAGAGAACAGTGCAGACACCAGGTCCGGAAAGACAGGCAAAGTCAGCAGATATAAGCAGGAGAAAAGAAAAACGGACAGAGTACATACCAAAGTCAAGTATTTACACCTTGAACAGGCTAGATTATGAGAACAGATTTAACAGTCCAACTTTCAATGCAGCAATTGCGGCAATCTATTCAAGAGACAAATCTTGTCAAAAATCAACTGAATTTGTGACTGAAAGTCCTTGCAGACCATTGTCATTAACACCAAAATATTTGCCCTCAATCCTGAATGTACAGAGTTATGGTTCATCATCGTCAACCACACCTGACATTTATGATGAGTTTGCTAGAAAGAGGAAACCAAAGCAACCAAAGACTGAAACTTCTCCAAATTCTAAATCATTAACCAAGCCAGTAGCACCGAACCTTCACCAGACCAGGAAGACAGTTCAAAGTCCCCTCACAGTGGTTTTTAAACCAGTATCTCCAAATTTTCATAATGTTGGATACTCATCAACAACAAAGCAATGGTATCCGGATGAACAGGTTGTAAAGTTATGTAACCCAGAGCGGAAGGTGAAACAAATATATCAACATTCAACTAAACCTTCAAAGAACAATTTGCCTTCATGTTCAATACTTGACACAGTAAATCAGACTTCCCAGAAATTGTCTGCATGTGTAGACACACATTCAAACAAAAATGCCTCATCATCATGTCCTATGTGTGTAGACCAAGTTGGAACACAAGCCCACTATCTACTCCAAAGGCCAGGAAGTACAAACAATGAGAGAAAATCATTTGTGCCAGAATTTCCTCAATTTGCAGCTGCTCGGAAAGTAAAACATTTGATAAGTGCATCACCTTGTGAAACAGAATCTTCCTCATCCCTTTCTTCAGGAGTATCCAATATTCCAGCTGCCAGGCCAGAAACAACCTATCCAGAGAGTCAGAACCAATTAGTTAGTTCAACTGATAATTCAAAAGATGGTGACAAGAAGATTTCATTGCTTGACAAAATGACAAAGTTTGCTGAAGGTGTTGTAGAACCAAGGCAATCAGATTCACTTGACAGTGTTGATAATATAAGAAAGATTCTCCAAACAGATCCTCTACAGACTGCAACGTATGTACAAACCATTGGCCCCTATCAAACTGTGAGGAACAGAGGAAGGTCTGCTGAATATCCAAACAGAAGTACTAATGCAAAGAATGTTGAAAAACAAAGACCAATTTCTCAAACTTTGTCACGTATTAACTCTCAGATGTACTTCCAGCTTCCTGGAAGTAACAGCTTGTACCCTGTATTTGGCAATATGTTGATTCCAGGGAATGCCCAGTTCTTTATGCCAACTGATGATCATGGCATTAAAAACCAGCATATGACACACACTGTAACAGAGGCAAGTAATCTCAGTGGAATACAAACAAGTACAAGCTATAATGGCTCAATTGTAAACAGACCTCAAGAAAACTTACCTGAGGAGAATGTGCATGAAGGAAAATCCACATGTAATGTGCAGTCTGAACATAACACAGAAGATATAGCTCTTGATGATCTTTTGAAAGCAAAAGCCAACTATCTTGATATGTATAAGGTTGTAAGAAAACTTGACAGTCATCATGATATTTTTCTGCAAACAACAAAACTAAAAGAACTAGCAATTAATTATCTTGAAAGAAAACAACAAGAAGGCACAGAAAGGTTTTCTGAAGAATTTGTTGATAGAAGCAGTTTACAAGTTGCTGATGAGAAGGTTGAGTCATATTGTGTTTTGAAACCATCACAATATGTTATAAATGCCAGTAAGTGTACAAGTCCTAGGAAGTGTTTTAAAGAAGTTGTTGAGGAGAAAAGAGCACTTAATAGAAGAGAAGAAAAAGAAGCCTCAGACAAGACATTTTGGGAATCTGCACAGAAAAATAGTTTGACACAAGCCAGAGGATCTTTCTCAGATGTGGATGGAGCTTCTGTGAGAAAGAAAAACCAAGTTGCTGAGTATCTGATTGAAACAGGAGAATCAAAGATTGCGGAAAGTAGAGACAACACTAAGGGTAAAATACAAAATGTTGACAGAACAAGACCAAAAACAACTGGAAGTGTCATACCTCGAAAGCCATCAACCACAAGGAAAACTGGGAGACCAAAAACTAGTGTTTGCAAAAATTTGGTTAAAGAACAAAATGAAGGTGTGAAAAATCTACCAAATAAAAGAGGATGCTCAAAAGCATTAAGGGTTAGGGGTAATCGAAAAATATCAAATCTTAGTAACAAAGAAAGCATGTTTCCAAAACAGCATATCAGACAAGCCGAGAGCAATGACTGCAGCTACAAAATAATCTCTGCATTGAGAAGACTTGCAATTGAAAAACCCGAACAGAACATATCTCATTCTGAAAGAAGTTGTTCAAGACAAAGGCTTCTTCGATCTCATGTCAGTAGGAACACTTCTACGAATACAAGGTTAGCAGAAATGTGTTTAGAAGGTACATGTATTAGAAAACCAGAGGAAGAAGTAAATGAAGCAATGAACATACAACATGGTAAGATTCATCAGAAGGTTGAGAGTAGTAAAGACATTCAAGCAATTGAAGAAACTAATGACGGAGATGCTTCAAAGTTTGAGTCAGGAACTGAAGTGGTCATTGAAGAAACATTAATCCCACCTTCTGATTGTTATGTTCTTCTTGAGAAACTTGATGAACAGGGCACTGATGTTGATTATACAGATTGTGAAGATGAAAATACAAATGGGGAGCAGCAAGGTGGTGAGAATAGCAAAGAGAAGAAAAAAATAAATGATGATGAAAATTCCCAGAATGATTCAGAAGGGTCAAAACATTCATATTGCAATGATTATAAACAGAGAACATTTATTACCCAGACAAGCAGTCAGCTGCTGAAAGAAGTTTCCAATGAATTTGAAAGTGTTAGGTCCCTGCATGAGAATGTATTGGAGGTTATAGCAAGGCTGAAGCAGCAGATATTGATTGACCATCCGGATGAAAACTTTAATATGAATAACCAAGGTTCAGTGAGAAGATGTCAAGAAAAAGTAAAAGGTCATAATATATTTGAGTTTGCTTTAGGAATGCTGGAGAACTTAGCTGTGAATGGCATACCAGAGCATATGTATAGCAATGTACTAAATCTTCTGGAATTGCTTGAAGAAGTTTTAGCTGGAAAACCAATCACAGTGAACCTTGAACAGATGTTAGGAAATGTTTTAAATCAGAGCATTGACCAACAAAGTCAGATAGAGAATAGCAAGGATGGTTCTATAGTAAGAGAAGAGTATCCATTGGGTGGTGACATTAATGAGCTTGCTCCATCCACTGATGTTGAAACTGAAACTGATGAAAATCAGATAGCTGTAGTATCAATAGCATGCCTTGCATTAGATAATTCAGAAGAGGGTCAGATCATGGACATAACAGATGAGAAGGGTCAAACATATAATGTACATGAAAGTGATCCTTTGTTTCCAACATTGCTGACATTGTATCAAAGCTCTGTTGAGACTGAGGAGGATAAATCAGATTTCTCCCTTGAACCACACTCTCAGGAATATGGAACTGAAGAAGTGAGTCAAAAAGAAATGGACAAAGTTCCATTTGAATGCCCCAGGATAAGCGATGATACTGGAGGAAGTTCTAAAAAGGAAATTACTTTTGTAAATGTTTTAAATGAAGATGGGTATGACTTAGATGAAAAGACTCTAGTCATTGATGAATCGAGTGGAAACAAAGAAATTGCCACTGAAAGAATTGTTCCAAACGAGCCATGTCATAGTACACTAAAAGATATTGAACAACTAAAGACAAAGGCTACCAAAACAAAGTCACAGAAACCTGGTAAAATATTAAAGTCCTCAACAAAAAGATCAGGAAAAACAACAAAAGTTAACACAACAAAACTGAAGAAAAGTGAAAGTTCATATAAAACTGTGAGTTCTAATCTGAACTCTTCAGGTTTGATTGAAAATAAGAAAAAAGAGGATAGTCACAAGAAAAACAAAGCTGAAGAACTGCAGGTGAAGGTTGATGACAAGGAAATTAAACAGAGCCAAGTTCCATCAGTAGCTATGAACTTTTACAGGGAGACATTAAATTCAGAAAATGTTTTGTCCAAAAAAAAGTCACATGAACATAATTCTGTTGACATTGTAGCTTCCAATGAAATGCTGTGTGGAACAAGTGATGATGGAAAGAAGACATTGAGTGCAAATGAAAGCTTACAAATCAAAAACTCTAAAAATATTGAGAAATTGATGGAAACAGATTTAGCTGAACCGAGTGAGCCGAACAAAAAGGAAATTAACAAAATGATTGATTCCCTTTTAGTTATGTTGCCAAAAGAACAAACACTTACAAATACTGTGGCATCAATGCTTCAAGATTACAAATCTGTTTTGTCTAACCTGTCATCAATGGATACAAAAGCTTGCTTTGAAAACATCAAGAATCAGAATGATAGTAGCAAAACAGGTGTTGACAATGAAAAAACTGAAAAAATACACACAAAACCCAAGAAACTTGGTAAGTCTGGAAAAATGAAATGGAATGATGGCAAAGTTTGCAAACTGACTTGCAAACCAATAAATGATGATATTATCATGAAAGGCAAAACACAAACAATTGTCAATTGTCAATTATCTGATATTGAAGACAGTGAGGCTCCAGTCTCTTCAGGTTCTAGTTATAGTCAAAGTTCAGATGAAGATTATAAACCTTCCGATGAAGAAGGACCTGAATCTGATACAACTGACACAGAAGGTGAAGTGGAGACAGAGTTTGATATTGGTGGCATATATGATGATGTTGCAAAAATAAGAGAATCCCTAGGATTACCAGTCCAAAAGAAGTTGACCAAGACAAAGCGGAACAATTCCACTTCATTGAACAACAATTCCACTTCATTGGGGAAATTACGGAGGCAGCTACAAAAGAAATATGATGTTAGAAATACAAGTACAGTAAAACAAAGACACAAGATATTTAGTGGACATATTTCAGATGTGAAAAATTTAAACAAAAATGAACAAAGAAGACTAGTAGTTAGTCAACATGCCAAAAGTCACAACAAAATAGTCAATAAAGAAATCAAAGATGGGCAGGACCGGGTTAGAACTAAAATATGTTCAGAGAAGGCAATATGCCACAAAGGAAAGACCTCTTTAAAAAGTGACATGAGAAAAGAAATGAAAAGCGAATCAAATACTAACATGCAAAAAAGAATCATTGGTCTTGATTTAAAAAGTGTTCCAGAAGAGGCAAAAGAGAAGAAAATTGATGATCCGTTGAGACAGAATAGCAGCAGAAGCTTGAGTAATATCATTGCAGAAGAAAAGTCAGTTGATTTAAACAACAACCAATTAAAAGAACATGACTGGGAACAAAGAAAACAAAGGACTGGTGGTCTTAAGAATAATGCCTCAAAAGTAAAATCCAATGAAAGTGTGTATATTAACTCTAGTGAGAATGAAGGTAATGGTGAATGGAGTGATGGCTCACTAAGATTTGAAAATAACAGATTGATAACTAAACGAAAAAAGCCAAAGAAAAAGAAGTCTGTCAAGATTACAAAGAAAGATGGCAATGAATCTGATGAAGATAAGAATGGAAAGGAAGAAAGTGTAGCTGCAGAAGGTTTTATTAAAACACAGATGAAGTACTATGACATAATAAGAAGCGCTTCGAAAGTGGTAACTAAGCCTAATGATACCAATGCACTGGAAGAAATCCACAGGAGGTATTTGATTTGTTAATTGATTCTTTTATGCTATAGCCTGATTTCACCCATTGAGCCGTGAATATACTTTTCTATTTATAGATATTCGTGGGTTTCCATAGAATGGGTTATTTGCTTATTTCAATCATTGCTCATGATGGTAAAATTAAACCTATCAGGCACAAGGTGTCATAGCTGTGGCAATAGCGCGCTGGATTTCCAATTATATGTTATGTATAAGGGTTGTGAGTTTGAAATTCAGTTGTTTCTTCCATTTTTTAATGTCCTATTTTCATATGTACATGTAGACATATTACAAAATGCCTGTGAAAGGTGTGTAAAGTTGCCAGTTAGTTTTTATCAAACATAGAGACCATTTGAAGTTCAAGTCATTAGTGCTAAAATATCGCTAGGGATGCTTATTTAAAAATATTATTTTATAATTCATTAAATTCATAGATTTACATTACTATGATAAATGGATGAAGATGGAAAAATAAATAGCATTTTAAAAAAGGAAGAAAAATTGTTTTGAATAAAAAAGCATTTGTTTTAAACTAAATTGAAATTATGAAAATCAAAGAAACGAAAAAAAAAAACATGATTAAAATGTTACCCTAAACAGATTCTACCTCACAACCTTTCGTATAACAGCGTGACATGTTACCTCCTGCACTATTTGTCCTATCTAAGTAACTACTGCGTTAAGCAGTGTAATAATGTAGCTGTATACTATAAGGAAAGTAACTCTGAAAAGGTAACTCTTAATTGACACACACTACCTATTAAGGAAAATGTGGACTTACAAGGCCAAAAGGTCACGGGTCAAAATCGGACTATACTTTGTTTCTTGAATAAACTGTTGGTTTAGCAAGCTTAAGCTTTTCAATATTTTGCTTCATTTTGCTTTTGATGTTACTTGATGGTTTATTTAATCTAATATTTGGTTAATTTCACATACTGCATATCTTATCATTACAAATATCGATCTAATGTAGTTTGTTAGTAATGTTGTAATTGATGATTTATTAAGTAATTCATAAATTGCGCATGATTCAAAGACTTTATTAAACATTTACAGTAACAAAAGAAGAGACAGTAACAATTTTGAAAACTGTATGTGGTTCTCTGATTTGATTTTAGATAAAATATTTTGTTATACAGTCATCGAAATTAGACTTTTGGATGAACAAGCCCGAATTCTTATACTATTGCTTGGCATCAATTTATTTAACAAGCCCTGCTATATAAAATTCAGAATTTGAGCAAGCCCTGAAGACATTTTACCAGTGCAGGGCTTGCGGGCTTGTGCTAATTTCGTCCACTGGTTATACAATGCTAGAAAATATAAATTTAGTCTTCTTAGCTTGTCTGATTTTCTTTAATGAAAAAAGTAATGTTATTTCTTTGTCAACTTAATAGTACGAAACTTGGCCATGTCTAAAGTAATAATCAAGAAACTTGGTACATACATTACCAACTTGAAAATACTCACATGTGTAGCAAGGCCCATCACTCTCTCTGGCTTAATAGTTATCAAGTTATCCTTAATAGCTGAAAAGATTCTGGTCCATAATAATTAACTCAAAAACTATCAAAGGATATTTAAACTTATAACACATTTTATACTTTTCCAATACCCACATGCATATCAAGGCCTACAACTCTGGCTTTCCTAATTTTCTTTTGTGGCCCTTTACCAACAGAGAGTAATGGACATGCATTGCATAGATGGATATGGTTATCTTGTTCTGGTAAAGTTTTAAGTTGAATTCTACAGGCCACCATCCCTGAATCTTGGCGAGGTTCCTACCGGTGTGCCTGTGCGTGGGGAGCGATTGATTACAAGGGCCTTAGCTGATGCTGAGAAGGCACTGGAGGGTACTGGTGGAAAGACTGGAGATGGAAGTGATGACAACCATGATGATAATGATGATGATGATGAAGATGATGGTGTGGTAATTGAGGACCTCATCAACAGCTGCACGTAGGTGTATAGACAGTATAATAATACAAAAATAAATCTTTTTACTTATATTTATGACCTTTTGTATGATGAAATGATCAGGTACTCAGGTAGAGAAGACCAAATAATAAATGATTTTATTTTTTTCCCTTAAATTTGGACAGTAATTATTTCAGTAAAAAATTTATATTATAATTGTTTTCCACACAGCAATGTGCTGAATGTATGGTCAAAGTATTTTGAAAGCATATAAAATGAGGAGGAGTTACAACAGTCCTGCTTTTCCATTTGTTTTCTTCTTTAGAGTTCCTTAATATAAAGGCCTTAGATTGCTTTCGAAGGATCATCCTTCCAGAATCTATTTACATCAGAATTGTTCATATTATTGGGTTGTTCAATTGACATGATGCGTTACTACCCTGATATGACAATTACAACCATTTAGTTGTTATAAGGCTTACGGCTATTAAAACCAGTGGTGAGATTTACTAGTCACATGAACATGAGCACAATCATGGACTTATCAATTGGCAGGTACAAGCTGATAGAAGATGAAGACAAATTGCAGCTGGGTGGTATTGCCTACTTCAAGGAGTTTGTTCTGCCGTTTGTGTACATCAACGGATACAAGTACACTCCCCTGAAGGATGTTCTCCCCATGTTCCAACCAGAGTACTGTAGCAAGCAGTGCACAATTCCCAGGAGTGTTCTTCAAAAGCACAAACCTCTGGTGAAAACTTTCAGTACATGGGAACAGGTACAATACAGCTTTGGTTATGTTCAATGAAAGTGATGTTTTGTTGGCAGTGGTTTTATTATATTGTCTGTTTTTCTAAGGTACTGTCATTGTATGGCAGTGTTCACATGCAAAAAAATAAGTTTCACATGAAACTTGGTACACAAGTCCACTATGACTCTATGCACAATTATGTATTATAAGAAAGTGCTGTAACTCTGAAGCGTTTGTTCAGTTATGTCCCTTGATAGACTGAGGAAGAAAGATAAGCCCATTTGTCTCTGTTTCAAGTCCTCTGGCCCCAATTTCTCGAAACTTCTTAAGTCTCTTATAACAGGATTAAGCTAATCTCACTATTTTTGTTGCTCTATAAAATGCGTATTATTTACTTTTTAAAGAGTTTTTGGAAATTATGTAGGAATATTCTAAATAATAATGACAATAAGATAGTTCTCATTTATCAAAATTCATTTTTAGTATGTATTTTGGCTCATTGAAATAAGCTACTTAAGCCTGTTAAGCTTAAGAAGTTTCGAGAAATTGGGGCCTGTTCTGTATCCTCTTCAGGCCATTATAAATTAATTGCTAGATTTTCATCCATTTCTTTTTTTAAATGGGAGCAGGAGGTAGCATTTTATTTTTTTAAGATTACTGTTGAAAATGTGTTCATGCTCTTTCTGATTGCATAAGGGATCATACACATGTGTTTCTAGATGAACCACGATCACGATTGTAACAATTCACCTTTCTTACGTGTGAATGTTATACATCGACACCGTATGAAGGTGTGAATAAACGCCGCTCCCGGACAGTACCAGCTTGATATGCGAATACAGATCCCAGTTCGTTATTCTTATTTGAGTCAGTATTCTTTAAGGGGCAAACCACAAATAAGATTTTGTAACAATTCACCTTTTTAACATGTGAATGTTATACATTGACACCGTATGAAGGTGTGAATAAACGCAGCCCCCGGACAGTACTGGCTTGATATGCAAATACAGATCCCAGTTTGACATTTTTATTTGGGTCAGTATTATTTAAGGGACAGGGATGAAAATCTAGCAATTAATTTGGGGGGTCGCCTTAGCATCTCCATTCAGAGTATAAATGTTTTCACTTTTAACAATATCTGATAGTTATTCAATAACTTAACATCTTATATAATGTTTTCTAGGTGTACAAGATTGAGCTGATCAAGATGAAGAAAGGTCCACCAATCACAACTGGGGACACACTCCTGAAGCTGGACTCTGTGATTGGAGAGTTACACGAGCTCATTGACAATATAGTTGAACTGCACAAAAATACCAAGCTCAAACGCAGTCAACAGTGTAATGTTAAAGCATATAAACTGTTAAAAGAAAAACTGACCTGAGCTTAGTGGTGCCAAGCATTTCAGACAATGAATTAAAACCTAAGAAGTGCATGGTTTATTCCTTATTTAGGAAAATTTAGCATGCAAAAACTAGTTATGATGTTATCAATACTATGTACATAGAAGTTATAAATTGTTTAACACACAGTGATAGCTTTCTGTGATGTGTTTAAGTTTTTATTGTATCAATATTTTGCTAAATCCTTTTCAAAGATCTGTGATAATTTCATGTTATATGTACGGTATGTGTCACACTATGTGCTTTGTTTAAATATTTTATTGTTCCATTATAAAATATGTTTGTTAATTATACTTATGATTGAAATTTGTATTAATGTGCTATTATCCTGTGAACCAATTGTATTTACTTTCTAGTCAATAACTATATGACTGTG
Organism: Mya arenaria; assembly: GCF_026914265.1. Lineage (NCBI taxonomy): Eukaryota > Metazoa > Mollusca > Bivalvia > Myida > Myidae > Mya > Mya arenaria. The sequence goes on along the minus strand of NC_069131.1, from coordinate 11,949,429 downwards.
AAAAATATATATGTTATGTTTTAAATATGGCTTCAGTCCTTGTTTCTAGTTAATGCAAGCTGTTCTACTCACCAGAGCATAGACATTATCGTCTGGATTGTTATGGAACAGCCCCTTGTAATGTTCATTCCTTTCAGCTATTTTGTTTTTCTAAGACAAAATGTCAGGATAATGTGACAGCCTTGGTCTCCTTGGCATTAGTGTCATCAATGTAATGCAAAATCATTAAACTTGGCCTAAACTCAAGAATATCAAAACATACAAAAAAATAAATGTGTTTCCAGCGACAACACACATTATGTAAGTGTTCTCTCCACTGTGCTCGAAGTACTGTCAACGAAATTTCAATTCAAGCGAGCCTGCTGTTCTCATACTTTGGACAGAGTTTGTGCTTTCTCACAATCTCTCCTCCCTGACCAATTTAAAACTATATACTCTGTGCTCTTGTATTTTGTAACACAAATTCAAATCAAATTCATTTTTCAAAATAATTTCACAGAACTGTTCCTTAGGTGACCATATATCAAATTTCTTTACTCTATAGTGATTCATAAAACTTCATAAACTAATTCACAGTAACAATGTGCTCTTTAGTGACAAGTTATATAACTCCAACTTAAATATTGTAAGAGCTTTGGCCCTTTGTAACATTTTAAACAAATGCGTATTTTTCATGTTTATATAAGCCTGTCTCATAGTTTCAACTGCGGCATACGAACGGGAGGCGTCAAGTATGTTTTTCGATCAATAACTGTCGAGTCCTTTGTCCAATCAGGTGAGCAATATAGTTCCATCTTGGCCCTCTTGTTTGATAATAACAACAACAAAGAATGAAATTTATCTAAACGTTTTATTTGTTTTATAATAAATAAGGCATATATGGTAAAACAAATATAAAATCATTGTATATAAATAAATTCAAAAACTGATGGCAATGTCAATGCATGGTTTATACTATTAAATAGTATAAGTTAACCTCATATCACAATCAATTATCACAATCAACAGATTCATTCATTAATAAATAGACTGTCATACCACATAAGCAATATGGGCTACCTAGTGGTAGACAAACAATCAGCAACACTGTACGAGGAAAATATACAAAACATATATATATATATCGGCAATATAATACAAAAATTGTTCCATACACATACCATACCATATATTATATGTGGATTTAAATCAAATCAAACTTCCGCAAATTTGTTAAATGCACTAACTGATAATTACAATACATGTATATGTATCACAAGAATGAATGAACAAATGTACCGACGGAAGAAGAATAGCAATAAACAATGACAACCTTGTATGAAAATACCCCTGCACATTGTGTAGTTACCAAAGACAAAGATACAAAGTCAGTTTAAAATTACAATGATACATAAATGTACCACATGATGTGCTGCATTTTGGAGGGAAGAGGGGGAGGGGGGAGATACAGTCATACTTTATTACAGCTAAAATGCAGCTTTAAATTGGTTTTCAAATAAAACAGTTTTACCAATAACAGCACAGGGAAGCATCAAGCTTGTCTTAAATTAACAAAATTGACACCCTACATCTCTCTACATATTTGTTAAACATCAATCATGAAATTGAAAAAATAGTCATCAACATAAAGTCATTCTGCATTTAATTTTTATTGATTGTATTTAATTAACACCTTTTTAATTAATTTGCTACATTTAAGAAATAGTATGCCTAAATCAAATGAGACAGGGTTGGATGAATATAGAATAACAGTCCAATAATCATAAATTATTTTTATATATAACTGAAAAATATAAAGGCTAAACTCAGCATTTTATATTGGAAGATCAAGTGTCCAGAGAAAAAAAGCTGTATGTGAAAGAATTGTGATCATCTGGAATAGTCTTGACAGCTGCAGTCAATTGTATAAAACTTTGATAAGTTGTCCTCAGGTTATCTTTTGACTAATTGACTGATAACACTATTTGATTGGTTAGTAATAATTCTTAGATAATAACTGACCAATCATTAAACAATTTGGATAACTTTGACCAAACAGAAAACTTAATCGGTACTATACAATTGGATGCCAAGTTTAAAAAAAAGGCTACACCAATAAGCACTAATATTGTGTAAATTTACATTACTGTATGTTTCATCATTATAACAATTGCATAGTTTTATCATGAACTATCATTATTAAGTTTCCATGCATTTTAGATTCATGAAATCACTGGGTATAAGACCTTTCTTTTCAATGTTCAGAGTTATAGACTCCATTATAGCCAGTCAGCTCTCAAGGAAAGCAGCTTTTAGGCCTTCAAGGAAAGCAGATGGTCAAAATAGTCCATTTAATCATGTATGAAGTCTGCTGAAACCCAGAGAATATCCCATACGTCCATGGCTAGAATGTTCCATATTTCCATGGCTAGAGTGGTCCATACATCCATGGCTAGAATGTTCCATATTTCCATGGCTAGAATGTTCCATACATCTATGGCTAGAATGTTCCATACATCCATGGCTAAAATGTTCCATATTTCCATGGCTAGAATGTTCCATGGCTAGAATGTTCCATACATCCATGGCTAAAATGTTCCATATTTCCATGGCTAGAATGTTCCATGGCTAGAATGTTCCATACATCCAAGGCTAGAATGTTCCATATTTCCATGGCTAGAATGTTCCATACATCCATGGCTAGAATGTTCCATGGCTAGAATGTTCCATACATCCATGGCTAGAATGTTCCATACATCCAAGGCTAGAATGTTCCATGGCTAGAATGTTCCATACATCCATGGCTAGAATGTTCCATGGCTAGAATGTTCCATACATCCATGGCTAAAATGTTCCATATTTCCATGGCTAAAATGTTCCATATTTCCATGGCTAGAATGTTCCAAGGCTAGAATGTTCCATATTTCCATGGCTAGAATGTTCCATACATCCATGGCTAGAATGTTCCCTACGTCCACGGTTAGAATGTTCCCTACGTCCACGGTTAGAATGTTCAAAACATCCATGGCTAAAATGTTCCATTCCAATTCTTTATAAATGAAGTTGTTTGAATCTCAAGGTCAGAAGAAGGTCATTCCCCGTGTCCAGGCACTTTGAGTCCTCTTATCTGGAACATGTCAAACCTTTTATAACAAACAGTGACTTAAGCTACAAATTATGATAATCTTATATCTAATAAATAACACTTACTAACAAACATGAAAATCATGACATCTCTTTAGTTAGTTATACTCAATATTTTAATTTGGAACGCTAAGAATGTTCTAAATCTACTGAGGTACTGCAAGTAAGTCCTTTGATAATCCTGATTGTAGTATTTAATTAACAATCCATGAATTAACATGATTTTATATTGAAGTTATATCCGCATTTCGAAAATAAAAGTAGGATGTCTTATAGAATGGGTCATCAAAATCATGGATGCCAACACCACAAGTTGACCATTCGTGAACAATCTGCCACACCACAGCAAAAAAACAACAATCTCCACAACACAAGGCTTAAGTTAAACATTTACATCATATTAATGATAAGTCTACATGTAATGTATAAATATTTCTTATTGAAATTTATGCATTTATATACTTATATTGACACTTTATGAGCCAAACACTTTTTGATTGGACAAAGGCATTGACTTTAAGGCAGAGTGGCTTTAAAAAAACACCAAGCCAACCATCACCGCGAGTGCTTTGATTTTTCAACACCAGTGCAATATTTGCTTGTGCAGTTTTTTACGTTATATCATTGGGTTGTTCTTTATTCGCTCAAGGAGGATTTTCATGTAATCTTTGGAAAGGTTCAGGTCCGACCTTGACCTCTGGATTCTTGGAAAAGGGGAGGGTGAGGTCAACTTTATCTCCTCCTTGGGTGGGGTGAAAAACTGGTGGCAAATGGAAAGAACTTGTTATCCTTTCGTAACTCAGCAGAAATCGTACTTATCTTAACTTTAAATTATGATGAAAGACATGATAAAACAACGCCAGTATTTGGGTAACTTTGAATTATAATGAAAAACAACATAACGTTTTAAATCATAATTATATATACATGTTTGTACACATTTACATGATCTTATACGACATTTATTTGAAATGAAGACTGAAGATTGAGTGCAAGATAGAGAAGTTAATCTGTAATAAAGTCATTGAAAATATTATTATAAATACAGCATTTAAAAGGAAAATGAAATATGAATAGTTCCAGGTTACATAGCTTTGACAGAAACAATGCATTGTTACGATGGATGCATCATACATTTTGAGGGTTCTTCAAAAAATATGTTATAAGGGCTATAACATGCTTAAATTCAACACATCCTCAAAACTTCTATGACAACATATTGGTCAAGCCTGTTTATACAAAAAAACATTTTATAAAAATTGAGTGAGAAATGATTTTTTTTAGATTTTTTTACATACCCTTGCGAATATTTGGACTTTGTTCTGATGTGCCAGTAAGCACTTGTAGTTAAATCAAAAATCAAATTGCAAAGCTATGCATATATGGAAGGTGTACTAGTGTTGTTTCAATGATATTGACACTATAACAGACTATTTTGAAGGACCCTCCTTCGTGGATAACTATGAATTGACCTAAGCCACTCAAGTAATTTATCCTATTACTCAATTTAAATCTTTTATTACACTATACTATATTGCTGTTATAATAAATGCATCTTATAATATATAATTAAAGAATTTTTTTTTTAATAAAATTGCTATGATAATTGTTCAATCTAATATTACCAAACCATGAGCTATGAGTGGTCACATATTATGTATTTTAGTATGCATTACTCAAACATTTTAGGTGAAGTGATAACATATTGCTACTATGTACTACTAAATTAAGAAGTATTTATAGTAGGGATGGCACCGAGTAGTAAAATTGGTACTCAAGTACTCGGACTATCTTCCGATCGAGTACTCGGGTACTCGATTACTCGGATAACTTGAATTGGTTTTTGGGAAAGAAAAGTTCATGTATAAATGTATAGTTCATGTATATTGTGTGTTGGTCGTAATATTGGCCCTTTTCATCTTTTAATAAGACTGTCATTATGTACCTTAACAGAGAATCAATAAAAAGGAAACAAATGTTGTTTCATGCTTTTAATTTGTCCTTTTCATTTCGTATTATACATACACATGTACTTCAATATAAATGGAAAGGGAAACATATTCAAGCGTCAAAATGATCAGGAATAACTCAATAATGAACAACAAACAGAATTACAATGAATGAAAATTATTTATAAATTTGTTAAAGTTGTTTTCTCTACAAAATAATATTTCAAAATGACAGTTTTTCATACTGAAATATTGTTGTTCGCTTCATTAATACGCATCATTCCTGAATCAAGATATCCAACAATCAATTGTGATAAGCATTGCAAAAATATGCCCATTCAGGAATCATTGCTCATAACGGTCGTTACTAATTGCCTCGTCAACATCCATTGTTTGGTGAAAACACAATTGTGTAGGAGAGGTACCTTTTATCAAAACTGCATTATTTGACATCAGTGCTATTTGAAAATAAGGGCTGTTTGTTTGCAACTCTCACAACAACTGTCAATTAATTTATTAGGGTCAATTAAGTACACAGTAAGGAATAAGTGGGACCGTCAATTGTCGTCTTGGAAACACACCAGATCTGATACTTACATCTGTAAATCGTGTATTTTTATTTTTTTCGAGTACTCGAGTAGTCATTTGCTACTCCGGTACTCGGTCGATTGATCGTGTACTCGGGTACTCGTTGCCATCCCTAATTTATAGTGACAAGTGTAACCAAATATTAGTATGAGGTGAAGTGGTAACATATAACATATTACCAAACTACTACAAGTTGTAGGTGACATGGTCAAATCCATACATTGTAAAACCCATACTGTAGGTGAATACATGATATAACCCGTATTTTATTACATAGTAAAACCCATACTGTATGTGATAACATGGTAAAACCCATACTGTATAACATGGTAAAACCCATACTGTATAACATGGTAAACCCATACTGTAGGTTAATACATGGAATAACCTGTATTGTATATGAAATTAAACATGGTAAAACCCAAACAATAGGACTGGTAAATACAAGGAATAACCCATATTGTATTGTAAAACCCATACTTAAATACATTGTAAAACCCATGCTGTATTACATTGTTAAACCCATATTGTATTTCATTGTAAAACCCATACTTAAATACATTGTAAAACGCATACTGTTACCACATGGTAAAACCCATACTGAAGGTGATAACATGGTGAAACCCATACTGAAGGTGATTACATGGTAAAACCCATACTTAGGTGATAACATGGTAAAACCCATACTTAGGTGATAACATGGTAAAACCCATACTGAAGGTGATTACATGGTGAAACCCATACATAGGTGATTACGTGGTAAAGCCTATACTGCAGGTGAATATGGTGGTAGAACATTGAAGCAAAAAGTCTCAAACATGTAAACCATACTCTATACATTTTTAATCTTAATGTATCAATTAAGACATATACATTATCTATATTACAAATTTATAAATCAGTACATGGAAATGAATATCCTTTGCAAAATTAGAAGCTTTTGAAATCACTTATACAGTGGCAGTACTTTTTGACATTCATATATTTATATTAGGGATGCAAACAAATATTTGAGTTTTGTTGGTGAATAAAAAGAATAATAAAAATTCTGCCCACAACTCTGTTTTTGTATATACAGTTAGTTTGACTTGTTTTTACAACGATTGGTCCATAATTCCAGAGGTGTGAATATGATGACAGTAAACTAAACACGCGTCGTATGTCATTTAGGGACATATCGTCTGGCCATTCTTATTTTACAATATTTGGCTATTAGACAAGTAACATAAAAAATTTCAATCATTTTCGGTAAATTTAAATGCCTTTGCCAAATAAGGATTCTAGGAATCGGCCTTCACATCAATGTGTTGTCGTCTGTGCAACATTGCTCAAATTGCATTTCAGTGGCCTTTCCATAGTTATATTTAGTATATAGAGGTCAATCTGAGAAGGAGGCTGCTCGTCCTACCGAAAGACCTTCTATTGCCGCATACCGCCATTTGGCTACGACGAAGTAGGGTTAAAATGTCTCGGCTATTAACTTTAGCAAATGAAAATGATAGTTTACTATAACTTCTAAAATATGTATTTTGGTAATTGAATATTCGATCAAAACAATTACCGAATATTCGAATATCAGTTTTGCCATTCATTTGCATCCCTAATTTATATATAGAGAGATCAGGGGGGTATTATCACCATACACCTACAGTCATTATGTTGAATTTGTTTGTGGAATATTCTATGTTATGCATACTACTTGATACACAATGTTGCCAAACATTTTACCTTAAATTTGTTAAAAAGTGATAGTGGCTGAAAAGTGGTAAAAATCAAAAACAAAATATTAGTATGAGAAAAATAATTGCTGAAAAAATGGAAAAAATCAAAACATTAGTATCAGAAATAATTAATAATTATTCACAACAAAGAAAGAGGGGCAGATCCAGGAAGGGCTGTTTATAAAGGGGGGAGGGCTGACAGGGGTCTGGGAGTGGTGCCGTCTTTAGTTGGACAACAAAAACTCTATGTAACAGTACAGGTTCCTGTTCCTGTCTAATATGGGAAAAAATGTATGGGAATTTTAGGGCTCAGCCCTTAAAAAAAGAAAAGTACCAGCCCCGCCCTGTAAAGTGACTCTAGGCTTTGTTTGGGGCACTGCATACCTGAAGCCCCGGTCTGGATCCGCCACTGGAAAAACAATGACACAAAAACACTTGCTAGACATCTATTTCTGACTTGCCCTCAATTAAGAAGGTAAAGTGAAAGCCATTAAAGTTGACTAAACACCAAATAAAACTACAAAGTCAGAAACTGTGAACCATATAGTTTCACTAAAACCTCTTCCATTTATAAATATTATATGCTCATATACCTGTCCTGTTTTCGAAATGTTTTCACAATCATAGATCATTTGTCCTGCCAGGAGACCATAGTTTTATTGGATGGCCCCTATTGGTTGAGAAAGACCCGGGATTTGACTTTCCGCCAAATTTGGCACTTAATAGTTGCCTTTCCACAACGTCTTCGTTACCATTGGTACAATTAATTTCGGTCCTTACAGCTAATTGGTCTGATTTGATATGTGAAATTTCATTTTTCAAACTTATGGTCTTGCTTTCTTGTCCGGGAGCTTTTGCCAGTAATGTACTAGTCTCCCTTGGAAGCAATAACCGTTCAGTATTTGATAAGCCAAAATCAGGCTGAGACCTTAAAGGTTGAACTCCAATGTTTGATTTGGGCAACCAAAACTTAGTCAAGTTAGTATTTATCACTGTTTGTTCGCTTTTTCTTGAATCGTTCAAAACAATGATTTTCTGGCTCCATGTATCTGCTGTCGAACCTAGACACCATTTTGTTTCCCCTAATTTTTGACCATGTTTTTGCTGCAACCAAAATTTTAACTCCTGTTAATGTCACACAAACATGTTACGGTACTCAAACTGTTAAATATCCAGTTAGTATTGTGAACAACGCAGAATAAAGAAGTAGTTTTTATCCAAAGTTGTGTTAAATGGGGTGTGCATGTTTTTCATAAGATACCTTTGGAATCGGGTCATGATCACCAAAAAGGGTCTGAAATTTAGAAATGCTTTTTTTGTATTCTAATTCCTTTTTTATCATTTCATTTTACTTTGATTTGAAAGTAGAAACACACTTTCTTTACATTTTGTTATACTTTGGGGCATCATTAATAATAATAATAATAATAATAATAATAATAATAATAATAATCATTATAATAATTAAATTGATAATAATAATAATAATAATAATAATAATAATTATAATAAAAATAATTATAATAATAAAATCCCCTATTTCTTCTTCCCCCCCCCCTTATAAAGGGCAAAATCCCCTGGTTTTCTTTGAAAATCCTCCCAATGATATGGCATATAATGATTTTGATCATGTCCAAATCCCCTGGTGTTCTGAACAAAATCCCTTGGTGTTCAGAACAAAATCCCCTGGCATTCTGAACAAAATCCCCTGGTGTTCTGAACAAAATCCCCTGGTGTTCTGAACAAAATCCTGTGGTGTTCTGAACAAAATCCCTCGGTGTTCTGAACAAAATCCTCTGGTGTTCTGAACACTGTGTTCTGAACAAAATTCCTTGGTGTTCTGAACAAAATCCTGTGGTGTTCTGAACAAAATCCCTCGGTGTTCTGAACGAAATCCTCTGGTGTTCTGAACACTGTGTTCTGAACAAAATACCCTGGTGTTCTGAACAAAATTCCTTGGGTGTTCTGAACAAAATCTTCTGGGGAGATCTCCAGAAATATCACATGTATGCAACAATAAATTTGATTATGCAGCAAAAAGTTATTTTTACAAAAGCCATGCAAGCGAACACACATATTTGTATGAATCCACAGCAATTTCAGCATACTGTATTCAAATAGTTAAGTAAAAGCTGTCTCCTTGTTCAAAAAAGTGTAAAAAGAGACATTTCTGGTCTACGATTATCTTTATTTTTTGTAATATCTTATTCATTGAATAACATTGAAGCAGAATTAGTGTTGTGCAACGATACATGATCTTTAAACATTTAGCAGAACTTAAACACGGCAAAATGACATAACACAAATTGTACAACATTTCATCTAAAACTGACGCTGACTACATTTGAACAAGGACATTTTCATACTAACAGAAGCATGCACATGCCACAATATCAAACACTCCATATTCAATCTTACCCTTCGGACTTATATCAATTTGTGACTGATCGACCGACAGATTCTGTCTAGGCATTTGATACTAAAATATAGTGTAGTACACATTACTTCCTGTTACTTTCTAATTTGCATTCTATTGCTGCAAATTCATATGTAATTTTTAAACTTGTCAATTATTGTCGAAATATGCTCAACTCCACTCTGAATACATGTTCAAAACTAAAAAGCAAGAATTATTCATAACTGATAACTGAATATCATATACTCGGTCACATCACAAGATATCTGGCTCAGAGTCAAAGCTTGACTTGGATTTTTTTTTAGACACTGAATTTTCACTCATAACAAATTTTGGGCCAAACACCTTGTTATGTGACACTATAGAGATGCACGTAAGCCGTCCTTTACCTTTCCAAAATTAACAGGACATGATATGCTCAGAAGATGTGTAATCATAAAGTAACAAAAAACAAATCAATCAATATCATACCAGGGGTCCGGGTGCACGTTTTTTGTCCTCATATTTCCGCTGGGAGTCATTTGCCGGGGACATGTCACTTCTCGTAAGCTGTGTGGCTGCATGGTGGCCGTAGTTTAAGCTTCCCTGGGCGCTGTTGGTTACCTGACGACCCATTGATGATTTCATGGACGGCCCTCGTAAACTGAACATACATGTTTTAATTATTATAGAACAAATTATTTACAGTCCTGTTCAGCGTTATTCTTGTAATCAGCTGCAAATCATCTCCATTTTTGAATGATTGGTTTTATAGGCTTTGGGCTCAAGTAACAAGCCAACAATATTTAAATAGCTTGGCAACAGCAGAAGCATTTAGTCAGTTAGTGTCTCTGTAAAATATTAGCAGAATCAAAACAAAACAACAGGAATAAGCAAAAGAAACAGACAATATGATGTCAACAAAACACTTGAATAATCTAACATTCTGTTGTCAATAGTAACTGAATTTATTTTTGGATATGGCATAAAGTCCAAGACATCTTGATCACCGCCATTTTTTACTAATATATTTGTCTTATTATTAATTTACCTAAGATGCTTTTTGAATATATGGTGAGCGTGTGTGGACGTAGTATGTTGGAAAGGGTGAGTTGAGGCAATCATGGTAGCATTCTCGTGTTGGAAAGGCGTGGCCCGCGCGCTCACCGGTATGGAGTTATGTACCAGGTTTTCGTTTTCACTATCGCTAGGCTCTGAGCTGCTGTTAGAAAAGTTAGAGCAACATGTCAAGCGCAACATCATGTCAATACAGCAGAAAAGCAATGTTAATCTAGTTCGTCAATTTCAGCACTGTTAGTAGAGCCAAATTATATGTTATATACTACAAAACACTGCCTGGCAATACTACAATGTAAGTAACTTTAATCCACATCACTCAAATAATATCCACAGTAAAATCCATCACCATTAAAAGAATACTCTTGTAATATCTGAAACTATTCACTATTTATTGGGACAAACTTGAGGTTATAAAATCAAACCTTTTTGAACAACTATTACAAGAGTAACCTTATGCTACAAACTAATTAAAGTCTTAGTAAAATTAAAGTCTTAGTATTTAAGACAACGAAGGTCAGTATCAAATGCTGCAATGTCATTTTTGTTAAGCATCAATCATTTTATGATCATAATGAAAATAACAGAAGATTGTAACTAATATTGTTTTAAATAAATTAACAAATTCAAACAAACCAACAACACAATATAAAGAATTTACATGCAACAAGGACAAAATTAAAAATATGATATTTGAAATTTTACTTGTTTATTTAAAGTAGATTTACCTCTATATTGAAGATTTTCCTCTGTATTGTGGATTTATCTCTGTATTGTAGATTTACCTCTGTATTGTAGATTTACCACTGTATTGTGGATTTATCTCTGTATTGTAGATTTATCTCTGTATTGTAGATTTAACTCTATTGTGGAATAATCTCTGTACTGTGGATTTACCTCCCTATTGTTGACTCACCTCCCTATTGTTGTGTTGATTTAATTCCATATTGTGGACTCACCTCCATATTGTGGACTCACCTCCCTATTGTGGACTCACCTCCCTATTGTTGACTCACCTCCCTATTGTTGTGTTGATTTAATTCCATATTGTGGATTTAATTCCATATTGTGGATTTAATTCCATATTGTGGATTTAATTCCATATTGTGGATTTAATTCCATATTGTGAATTTAATTCCATATTGTGAATTTAATTCCATATTGTGGATTCACCTCCATATTGTGGATTTACCTCCGTATTATGGATTCACCTCCATATTGTGGATTTACCTCTGTATTGTGGATTTACTTCTGTATTGTGGATTTACCTCTGTATTGTCGATTTCTCTGTTATTTACCTGACTATATGTTAGTTTTGTATAATGATAATGTTTCATGTGCTGTGTGGCCTTACCTGTTATTATTATTTTGTGGGGCAGTGGCTGGCAAGACAGCGGGGGCTAAGTCTCGGAACGAATCTGGAAGACAAGATAATATATAAAATCATGTTTTTTCTCATGAAACATGTCCAATAATAGCATACCGTTCATGCAAATAACTGTGTCAGGGTAATTGTGTTTCATGGTAGCTGTGTGTCAGGGTAATTGTGTATTGGTTATTTTGTGTCAAGGTAATTAATTGTCAGGGTTATTGTTTGTCATGGTAACTGTGTGTCCTGGTACTGTACGTGTGCTTGGGTAACTGTCTGTCATTGTAATAGTGTGTCAGGGTAACTTTGTATCAGGGTAACAGTGTGTCAGGGTAACCCTTTGTTTGGGTTGTCAGGGAAATTGTGTGTCAGGGTAACTTTGTGTCAGGGTAACAGTGTGTCAGGGTAACCCTTTGTCTGGGTTGTCAGGAAAATTATGTGTCAGGGTAAGTGTGTGTCAGGGTAACTGTGTCAGGATGATTGTGTGTCAGGGTAACTGTGTGTCAGGACAACTGTGTTTCAGGGTAACTTTGTGTCGGGGAAACTGTGTGTTTCAGGGTTACTTTGTGTCAGGGTAACAGTGTGTGTCAGGACAACTGTGTTCAGGGTAACTTTGTGTCAGGGTAACTGTGTGTTTTAGGGTTACTTTGTGTCAGGGTAACAGTGTGTCAGGGTAACCGTTTGTCCGGTTAACTGTGTGTCAGGGTAACGGTGTTTCAGGGTAACTTTGTGTAAGAGTAATTGTCATCAAGGCAACTGTATGTCAGGGAAATATCCTGGCCCAAGTTTCTCGAAAACACTTAAGATGACATTTAAAATGTTTTTACTCCATTAGAAACATATTCTCTCATTGATTATATCAATATAGATTTTGAGCCTATTCTTGTTTTAAAGTAAGGAATGTACAAGAGTTATTCAATGCTTAAAATATATTTAATAACAGTATAAACAAGGGGCCGATTGTTCAGAACTTTGTAAAAGTTAATGTTGTTAACGTCATTGTTGTTCTTTATAAATTGTTACTGCTCTGGAATTTTAATGGATACCCTTTGACCTGCTGTATTTCTAACAAGATTTGAGACAACCATTTCAGTCGTACTTGTTTATATTTAAATATGTCAGCGCACCATCAAATTGTTCACATTTGAAAGTTAACAACAATGTTGCTAATCATGCTGTTAACTTTAACAAAGTTCTGAACAATCAGCCCAAGGTAAGATAAAATTAGGTTAAAATATAAATAAAACAATAATCAAAATATTAATGCACCAGAATGAATTTTCTTTTTATTTAATATGTAAACAGGATTTGAATAGTGTCCCCAGTTGAGTAAGAACTTTTATTGATTTTTGAGAAATTGGGGCCAGGTTTTTAAACAGTAAGTCCCATTATATTTTATTTTTATATCGTACAATATTTATAATTATATTTTGGCCTCTGTATTGTTTGCTTTTTAATAGCATGTTGATCAGGAAAAGTTACTAACATACATGTATATACAATTTTAGTATGTTATGATCAACATTAAAGATTTCCCATAATGCAACTGCAACAACAAAAACAAAACACAAAGCATACTCGCCAAAAAAGATAGAGTTAAAATTAAATGTAGAGCAATTATCTGCAGAAAAATAAACATATTTACTGAATGGCATCACAATTATACAAAAGGCATACTCAAAATACATAAAAGGAAGGTTTTTGTCACTAAATCTTAGTAACCATAAAATATTGTTCATTATAACTCTAATTACTTGTACTGGTAAATGTTGGTAGCAAATTATAATGAAGTTCTTTTAAACTGAATTTATACGGTAATCACACATTTTTTTAAAGCCACAACAGAACTTTACTTCAGCTACATTAAACAGCACAATCATCACTTTAAAACACAAAGCATGCATGTTATAATCTATGACTTGCAAAGACAGAATAGGCAAATAGAAATGTTTTATTGTCTTTCAATCAATTAACTTCCGTGGGAAAACATGCAAATTATCTATTAAAACACAACATTAAATAAACAACATTCAAACTTAACATCCTTAAATCATGGTTTTAGCAAAGGTATAGCATCAACCAGAGCATCGCTGAATGAAAGCATAACGCTTGTTTGGTAGGAGCAGTCAAACATGGGGGATAACTATATTAAAACCAGAGTTATGGGCCTTGATACATGTGAGCACATTTTTTCTTCAACATTTGTTCCATTGTAAGTAACTTCTATTTTGGCCAAGGTTAAAAACTTTCCACATCAATGGCACCATTTCAGCTATGACAATACCTCTACTTTCTTCATTCAAACCAGATAAGCTAAAAAAATGGCGAGTCTTTTCTTAAAATGAGCAAGAAATGCATTTTGTTATCTAAAAAACAAAGTTGTTCTTAAAATACCGGAACTATATAGTCCTATACATTATGTATTTTTACAACCTTTTTTATTCTCTTTTTTATTCTATGCTCTTTTATCACTAAGAATAAAAATATTTCATCTTTAGTATTTAAAAATGTAAAGTGTGACAATCATACACTTTAAAGTAAAACAAGTTGTCATAGCAACAGAAATAATATGTTTACAGCAATGACTCTGTAGCAATCTATGCCAAAACAAGGAAACAGAATATATCTTATTTTACGATAGCTCCTTTTTACCGAAGAATTTTCCAAATATTGGAATCTTATCCGGATGAAACGGTAACCCTGAAATATATTTATTTTATTTACTGAAGAAAATTTTATTTTCATATTATTTGCAAAATATAACAGAAAACAAAGTTCTGATTTTGTTGATCAATATTTTCATATCAAAAGTAGACAAATAGACATAAGCAAATTAGCTTGCAATGAAATTCTTTTTATACCATTATATATCCAGAAGTTATATCAACACCTTGCAGATTTAAACAATATTTAAAAATTGGTTTTATTTCCATAAACATTGAGCTTACCATATAATTATGACTAAATATTTCAAGCTACAACATTAATCACAAATTCTGTATTCTATGTGAATCATTCATTGTTAAATAATTGCTAGATTTTCATCCATTTTTTGTTTTTAAATGGGGGAGGCTGAGCTGACTTTTTTTCTTAGATGACTGTTTCACTGTTAAATATTTACACCTCAACTTCCATTCCTTAAATGAACTGCCTTTCGGCAATTGCGTTCATCAATCGATGAACGCAACATCTTCGGATATGTTCGGATAGCAATTCATCGCATAACAATATACATGAAAATTATTGATCTTGTTATTGTTTATATTTTGTCAGCAGATCCCGTAAAATATAAATCAACATTTTAGAAAGTGCTAAGTTATTATATTTTAAACATTTTGTTGCCAAAAGTGTTTCAATTTTACGTTTAAAAGTGATTCCAAGTGGTTGATCTTTTCCCGCGTTATTGTGACGTCATTTGAAAAAAAATGTTTCCGGTAACAGTCGGGTCGTCCTATTTAAAGAATGGTTAAGAAAGGAATACTAAAAGGTAATCCGAAATGAAATTAAGTATTTTTTAGCATTTCTTGAATAAAATAATGAACCATTGGTGTAAATATAAGGAATGAATTGCGGGGGTTAATGTCGGGATATGAACGCAATTGGGCTGGTCAAAGTACGCGTGGAGTCCGAAGGACCAACCCAATTGCGTTCATACCCCAATAATGACATCAACGCCGCAATTCATTCCTTAAATATATGTTCTTGCCCTTATTGCATAAGGGGCCATATACGTGTGTTAAGATGAATCACAAACACCATCTAACAATTCTCCTTTTTTATAGGTGAATGTTTACATTGTCACCAGCTGGTTTGAATAAACCCTTTTCCTGGACAGCACCGAACTGATACCCAAATAAAGAGCCAAGTTCAACATTTTTTTTATTTGAGTCAATAAAATTTCAGGGGTGGCCAAAAAACGAGGGGGCAGGAGGGATGAACTTCAGCAATTAATTTTAAAAAGGAAAACAACATGCAGAAAATAGTTTTCATGCGATTGAAGTTTAAATGTTTACGAGTGTTTAGATCATTAAATCTGAACTACTTTCAATCTTTTTACTACAAAAGTCTTATTAATAACAGTTATTTTTTACATTCTTACCAATGTGATCAATATCTATAGGTCCGAAGTCTAAAATAGGCATTAACATAGTGTTTTATCATTTGTTCACTTCTTAAGTTGTAGAAAATTTATATTTTCTTTTACAAACATCACAAACTACTTGCGGTTGCATTGTATATTATTATATGTTATAAAATTCAAACACAAAAATAACAATATCTGGCAGAATATAACTACATGCATTATATATTTTTCTTAAATTGAACTGTTATGATTCAATTAAAATCAACATGTAAAATAAAAATACAATTAAATTGTAGTGAAAATGAAAAATTGTTAAATTTCCTGAGATAACCAGTTGTAATTAACTCCTGGAAAATTGAAATAAGAATATATCACACCTCCAACATGAATGACGTGACTCAATTGGTCAAGGACTAGTCATGCGGTGACCATGACTGCATATTTTTGCATATTGGGTCTCTAATCTTGAAGTCGTACCAAAATGGCATTTTTCTCCGATTCCGATGAATAAATCAAACATTTACCAATTTAAAGAGGTTGTCGATGTGATATATACATTATGGGGTTAGTAGGTGACCCTAAATGAAATATATGGTGCGCAGGAAAACATATGGATTCCTTTGCCTTATATATCCCATATTGTCTCACCTTCTAACCCCTTAACTTATGCACCAGTCAATTGTAACCACGACCCCCCCAGGTCCGGGGGTATACTGGGGAAAGGGGCCATGTTTTTACCTTCCAGGTGGCCCCGCAGTGCCGGGTGAATGTGGTGGTTTTGTCTTCGCGCCAAATATAGCAGGGAATTTGCCTTACTTAGGGTCCATGGGGTGCGGGGGCATTTGGCGGGGTTTTACCACCAGTTTGTCCCCGCAGGGCGGGGATTTTGCCCGGGCTTTGCTGGACCGAAAGTCAAAGTCCCCGCTTTTCCCTGGAACTGGGGGGCTGTGGTTACAATTGACTGGTGCATTATAATATAAAGGCCATGACTTTTATACTGTACAATCCACCTTTTACCTACAAGCCAGCCATATTATCAACAATCATATCATACGATCAATTTTTCAAGTTGTAATTGCGACATATTTTAAAACAAATTCTTTGGTCGAAATAATGACTTTCGACTTATTTAGACAAACAAGTAAAAATTTCAAATTTGCTTTCAGACACTTATTCTATTAAAATTCACAATCTTAAGATATTTCGATGGACGATAATTAAATAAGATGGCCCCAGTGAGTGTGGATAAACCTATACAAACAGTCATCAATAAAACAAAGCAGTTTCTGTTTTTCTTTATTTTCTTTATCATCAAAATAGCACACTTACTCTAAACAAATACACATACATTTCAGGGAATCTGAACAGACTTCTAAAAAATATCTTGTCTTGAAGACTTAATGATAAAGTTTCCTACAGAAGCTGGAGATGAAATGTGGTTATGCAAACAAATAACTGATACAGAAAACATTGAGCAAGTACATCATAACTCAATAAACACTTACAAGAAAGAATAACATTGTTTTGTTAACACAGTAGCTAGGTTATAGCTTTTGAAACATTTTCAGTACAGCTTATTAGTCAAAACTCACTGGCATATTGTTATATCTGTTCTATCCTATCTATAATTTGGTTAATATATCTATGGGCTGAATTTCATTTGTTTACTTTATTAATTAGCGACTAAGACCCTTACAAGAATAGTAAGTACAGGTTTTCTAGTTTCTTTACTTACGAGGAATTCTAACGTTTGGCACATAACATGTCCCTAGAATAAATATATCATCATTTCAGAAAAGCTAAAACTTCTGCTGAGGACTACATTAATCATTCTCTTTTAGGTTAATTGATTAGCAACCATAGATTTGAAATATTCATCATGATTTAATAATAGTAATCATAGAAACAATGAAACATGAATTTCTAAATTAAGTTTCCAAGGTCTTATAATGCAACTTAATCATTCACTTCTAAAACATCAAGCAGCTGCTGAAAAATTAATAAAGCAAAACAATCAAAATTAGTCATTGCAAAATATTAATTTTCCAGCATCCAGCTAACAATAACACATATAAATCCATTTAAAATTGTGTCCATGGAAACACTTTTAAGAACACCTATGGTAACCTATGTTTCCATGTCAACATAACTTACAAGCATTCCCCAGTGTCACAGAATGGTATGCCCTAGGCTTCATTTTTGCCAAAGTTTCAACAATTGTTGGCATGCGCATACTTTCACCATACGACTTTGGCAATGGCCTGGAGGGAAGCTCATTTCGAATAATAGGGGAGACAGACTTTGGTAGATCAAGTGGTTCGATTGGTTGAGGAGTGACACAACCCTGGACAGACACAACTCCTCGCACAGTCCTACAGCCCTCCATAAAGAATTCTTCATCTTCGTCCGTCTGTGTTTCAGAATGAAGTTGTTAGATTTACTTTGTGTTATTAACTGGCTTTTATTTGACGTGGAATAGTCATGTCATTCCTGAAACCATCTAGCAGCTCCTGTACACAAAACTTACCTTTAAGCTGGAAGTTAAGAGATAATTAATACATGAACTAAAGTACAAAGAATATAAGCAAAAGATAGAGGGAAATGAAATCATAAAAATATTTCCCTATTACCATAAAAGTTTAAGTCATATTCTTTGTACCTTTATCAAGCAAGTGTAACCATGGTGATGGTAGTGACATTTAAGACAATGGTTACACACAATACGTTCCATGATCCACAAGGGTACACACACATATATAAATATATCTATATATATATATACATGCATTTTTTTTTGATGCATTATGATGTTAACAAGCTTTTTTGAAAACAAATACTCAGCTCAAATTTAAATTGCAGTCGATTGTATAAAACCCATTTTCACTTTGGTCATCATCCAAAGTTTTCATTGATTGGTCATTATTTATCCAATCATAACTACTAACCAATTAAATTGTTTTAATGAGTCAACATGTCAAAAGATAACCTGTGAATAACGTATCAAAGTTTTATACAATAGGCTGCCGAGCGGTACACATGACTGAAAATGAATGAAGATGACTCGTAACTTCTTGTCCCTACAATTATTCATATATGTAACTGTATGCCCCCTGTGGGTCAGGGATACTAATATCTAGCTATTCTACCCTGTACATTGTGTACATACCAGCATGGGTGTATCCAGTTCTAACATTAAGACCAACGAGCGTCTGAGCTATATTTGACGTGCCTTCATTGAGCGCAACCTGCAGACGACGTTGCAATTCATCATTGGTTAGTGAGCGTCTCAGGGTGGGCATGCCGGCGGGTCGGTTCGGCCCACATTGACATATGCCCGCCTCCTCAACACACTGCAAGCCCCAGCAGGACAGAAAAACAAACAAGCTCCGGTTATACAGCGGTCTAATTAGCAACAGCAAACAATTCAAGCAAACTAATAAACATACAATATAATAATGTTTTATCTGGAATATTTGAATTTTGTGGCATTAACCATGCAGAGCACTTTTAACATTAGATTTTTGTCAGGGATATGATCTTTTTCAAAGTGCATTTAAATAAATATTTACTTAAAAATTAACACCATTGGAGCATAAATAAAATTACAGGGACATGCCCAGAAAAAGGTTGAAAACCAAACAAATATACTTAACCATATAAAATATAATTTATTAAAGAATATTTATTAACAGTTTTCAAATATCAAGTCTTCAAAAAATGCTCTGATAAAAAAGCCACAAATTTATAACCACAAAGTTGTTGTTGGTGTTTTTTCTTCAAATTTACTTTTTGTGGCAGTTTTATATTCAATTTATACTTTATTATTATCACTTGGTTGATTTTTTTGTTTTTGAAACAAGTACATAAATGTCAAATATTTGTTTATCACTGATTTTATCAGAAATACGTCCAATCACAGAGTAATTTATTGTCCAAGAGCATTGTCCAATCAGGTGGCTGGATTTCCAAGAAATAAAAATAGATAACTATATGTGCCCTGTCAAGCTGATATTATAGAACTTTTTCTTTTCTCTGCCTATGTAAAATCAATATTTTTGGTTAACATCTAAATGGGTTAGAACTCACATAGAAAATATCAGAATGAGTTCTGATCTGTATGTGGACTAGATTTGTTAAATATTAATAGAAATTACCCATTAATACAAGTGGTGTTATTCATTTCAGACAACCAGGGTACAACATAGATTATTAAGTGGCAAACAGTTAATTATGATAGTGATAGAATCAGCAGTATTGTAACAATTCTTAGTATTCAACACGCTATGTATTCATTTAAAAGCAACTTAAACAAAATATAGCGAACACTGAATGTAAACACAATTAATGGCTTTTAAACTGCAACTCAGAGCAAAGGTACTAGCTATCAAAAAGCTTAAGATTTTAAGAATGTTACATCTTCTGCAATGAACAAAACATTTTACCCTACATGGTACTTATTAATCCAACATCAAAATCATGATTTTTTTGTGTACTATATAAAACACTGCGTGAATAATAAAATGTGACCAAAACTTTGCATAAAAGTTTGGATGAATGAGTTTGCTTTCAAAAGAAAATTCTTAAGTTCAGACTTAAATAATTCTGAAAATTATTCAAAACTTACATATCAAAATACATGATTCTTTAAAAGCCATTTGTAAAACTACATTTACTAATTAATGAAACAGGTATAATTCATTTCAAACAAACCAACACTATTTTAACATTTATTAAACAATTAACATAAAACTACATTATCCATAAGTTATCAAAGTAATTCACAGACATACAATTCAATTCTATAACAGTTAAACATAAATGAAAATCTGCCAAGCTAAGGTCACAATTTTTTTTCTACGATTGTTACAAACGAATACCTTTTCATAACTTCTTAACCTATGCAAATCAGGCAGGTCCAGAAAGTCTTCCAAATTGCAGTAGGACTAGAAGATATTTAAATGATAGGCGTGCAATAAGTTAACATGTTAATCTGAAGCAGCTTTTGTATTAGAACTGGATACAATTTCAATAAAATATCATTTTTACGTAATAGCTTTTCTGTTGATATAGGTCTTCATTTGCTATATTGAACATCACCTACTGACTTATAAGTATGATGTTTTGAGCCATCCCTACTGTTTCAAAACTAAAAAATTCTTAAAAAATTATGCACATTTTTTTTTTAATGAAAGCTATGTCATACATTTTAAGTGTGAAACAGGAAGTTATGTTCATAGTTGTGAATTCATATGGTATAACATTCAACCAGTGTGTGATTTTAATCCACATATAATTGTATTTTTCACATCACATTTTACCAACCGGAAATAAATCACAACTAGGATTTGAGCTAGAAAGTTTTCTTCCAGGAAAACGGTCAAATTCATAACAGCTTTTGGATGTCTGGGAAAACAGAAACAGTTAGAGTCAAATTAAGGTAAAGTTTAACAAAACATTTCTCTCAGTATTTTCTGCCAAAGAAAACAAGAACTCTGTTATGAGTGCCAACACTCATCCTTTGTTTGTTATGGGGCGTAACTCAAGTTATATTTTAAACAGAGTTGTGGAACTTGCTACAAATCTACGCATTGGCATTGATAACACATGCACCAAGTTTAACTTGAATATCTGCATAAACTTCTTAGTAATGTCATAGTCAATATTAAAGCGTATGCATGATGCTAACAGCCATGACAACATTTTGCCACCATTGGTCAGACACCAAATCTATGATAATACATCAACTTTCTTCAAAAAACAAAGAGGCTAAGTATAACTTTAAGAAAAAATACTATTTTCAATAATAATTTGACATTGATTCAATAATATCGTAATATCTGAAATTTGTACGGCAATACAAAATGTGCATTATGAGAGAAAGGTTTAGAAATCCATATTGCTTTTGTAAGGCAACTTCACAATGGTTTATTTTCTTGTTGGGTGATTACATCTGTAGGAAAGATGAAAGCTCTAGGAAAGTTTAGTTATTATAATATTCCATGCTGTAAGATGAAGATGAAGAGACCAAACAAACAACATGTAAGTATGATCAATATAGTTTTATTGATTTGGCAAATGTACAGATCTAGCCATTTTTATATTTAGCATTATTTGTTTTAAAATGCACATACATGAACTGACAATTTATATAAACAAGAGCCCTCGTAAGACAGCGCGCTCGACTATGACACTTTGACTTAGAATACAATAACGATGTAATAATACCAAGTTTGGTCTATTTATGTCAAACCTAACTAAAATTATTGGATACATAATGCTGCCCTCCCACCAGCCCGCCCAAACAATGATGCAAGTCATTCAAATAACTTGATTTCCCATTCTGAAAATGTGGTTAAGAATATACAAATATGCCTTTCAAAGGATATTAAAAAAAATAAATCAAGGGCCATAATTTGTATTTAGACTTAAAACGGAGTTATGTTTCTTGTTGTAAGATGGTCATGCAGATGTAAGTGCATTTATTAAATGGTATAGAAGTTTTTTTATTAAAATCCCAACTTGCCCTTAACTTTTACTTGCCTAAAACTTTAACCTAAGTCAATCAGGGGCCATACCTTGTATGAAGGATATGGTGTTATGTAACCTCATTGGGTGATGGTCCTGAACAATTGTGTGAAGTATTAAGTCAATTGAATGAAGGGTATAGAAGTTATTAAACAATATCCCAACCTGCCCTAAAACTTTAACCTAAGTTCAATAGTCAATCAGGGGCCATAATTTGTATAAAAGATAATATGGAGTTATCTAACCTCATTAAGTGATGGCTCTGAACATCTGTGTGAAGTATTAAGTCAATTGAATGAATGGTATTGGAGTTTTAAGTGAAAATCCCAACTTGCCCTAAAACTTTTACCTGCCCTAAAATTTTAACCTAAGTCAATCAGGGGCCATAACTTGTATTTAGGATAATATGGAGTTATGTAACCTCATTGTGTGATGGTCCTGAACAACTGTGTGAAGTATTAAGTCAATTGAACAAAGGATATAGAAGTTATTAATAAATATTCCAACTTGCCCTAAAACTTTAACCTAAGTTCCATAGTCAATCAAGGGCCAAAATCTGTGTAAAGAATAATTTGGAGTTATCTAACCTCATCATGTGATGGCCCTGAACAACTGTGTGAAGTATTAAGTCAATTGAATGTAGGGTACTGGATTTATAAGTGAAAATCCCAACATTCCCTAAAACTTTAACCAGACGCCGACGCTGGGGCGAGTAGTATAGCCCACCTATTCTTCCAATAGTCTAGCTAATAATGGTTATTTTAAACAAACCATTTGCCAAATAAATGGGTCTATTGAAAATAAGTTAATTTATTAATCCATTCATGAAATACAGAAATGATACATTTTGATATGTTGCAGGCCAAAACATTGTTTTGAACACAGACATATTGTTATTGTTACAAAAGGTAGAAATATAGAATAATTTTAGAGTTTTTTTAACTAAAATAAGTTATATATAATTAATGTATAATCATTCACATTATAACCCCTCTCAAAGTATTAATAAAAAGAGTTGTGCATATTCTCAATTTAGTCTACATTTCATCTACCCCAGAGTTCACATCCATAATTCAGTCAAAAATGGATTAATTAAACACCATGTATCGATAAAATATCATTTCCACACTAGGTGCCATCATGCAGGAGATTGCATTAGGAGTTGAGCATTTTAACCAAACATGGTACATGCACATACACAATGACCATGTCTGGTTTGTAGATTATACCTTAACGTGTACTTGTGGCATTGCAATTTGGGCAGTAGAACTTGGAATCTCTATTTCCATTTTTGTATCATTCAGATATTCCTTCATCTGTATCAGGTACCAAATTCCAAATTTAGAAATACATCTAATTATATAAATTAAGTTTTGCTATTATGTTTCTTAAGCAGAGGAAAAAAAACAGCATTGTTCTATATATAATGTACATATATTGATTAAACACATCTATAAAATCTAATAATATACATACTGGCCAAAGAATTGATATGTTAAACAGTTGTGTGCATTCTACTTGGCATATTTGTTTTGTTCACATAATTATCAGGCAGTAAAACATCTGCGAAGTTGAAACTATTGGACTGGAGCCTAATAAAATGCACACTCTACCATATCATAAATAATTATTACAAAAAACATAAAATATATATGAGAACAAATAATGTAAAAATATATCATAGGATGAAAAAAGGCAGAAAAGCTGAAATTTTATTTATGTATACAAAGGTCTTAAAATATTCACTTGAGAAATATTTTAACTCTATATTTACTTAAATCGAACTCTCATAAATAGCTTGCAATCACCAACTTTATTAAATAAGTTCAAAGAAGAAAAAAGATGAACAGAGTAAATAGCATAAAATAAGAACTATATATTCAACCTTTAATATACTAAAAAAACAAAAACATTTCTTAATACAAATGTATACTTACGAAGAAAGCCATTTCTCGTTGCTTTTCTTCTTCTCCCCTTTTCTTCATTTCAGCCATTCTCTGTTAAAAAGAAGAAAATATAATACAGAGAAATGATATACCAATGAAGATGTTATTTATCTTATTAGGCAAATACCAAATATATGCATAACATAAGGCTTGTGTACACATCAGCATTGACTGTCACATATTTCCATGTACTTTGAACAAGATACCATGAGGAGTGTTGCAACCTCTTTCTATGAGCATCTGAAGAGCCAAACAATAAATCATGAACTATTATGTGAAGCCAAGAATGTGTTCTACCTTAGCTGCACGTTCTACACTCCTCTCCTCCGCAAAGCAAGGAATTCCGCCATTTTTCCTTCCCACATACTTGCTTACAAAATGTGCGTTGTCCTTTTTCTCTTTCAAATATCTGTCTTTGCTGCTACCCTGCAATGTGTTGAATGTTCAACATGAAAAAATGTTCACTTGTAACAGTTTAAATGAGTACAGTATTGTTAGACCAAACTTGACACCTTTGTGCACTTGTAGTGCACTTCCAGTGCACTACTAGTACCATAGTACATGCTACCATGTAACATTTCTTTCTTGACTTGCAAAAAGGCAACATAGAAGCTGTTGCCTTGTATATTGTAAAGATGGCAATGTAGATCATGTTTAATATTGTCTAAAATTGAAAAAAGGGCAAGATGAAACAGGGTTTCCCCCATTATTTATGACAACATTTTTTTCTGTTTATTTTATGTAAATTGTACAATTTCCTGTTTTTTAGCAATTTTTAAGCAAGGTTTTCAGATTTCAGATAGACAGCATGTAACATTGTGTCACAGCTTGTAGATCAGTATATACGCATATATTTTGGGCGACAAATGAAACAGTCAAGTATCAATGTCTTTAATACTCAACTGACAGATTGTTAAATTTAGTTCAGAAAGTTCTATCTATAAAAATATTTGTAAAAAACAGCTATTCTTTTGGTTAAAATCATTTTGAAATCTAGTTTTAACTTATGTTAGTTAAACAGATTGTAACTGTAAAATAAAAAAAGTAGTAGCAAGTCTTGTAAATAAATGTTAGGATAGGAAATAAAAACGTAAGAAGATAAAAGAAATTTATCTGAGAAAACAGTTTTTAAACAAAAGATCAAAAAAATAAAATATGACTGACAAAAAAGATGTTAATTATTACCTCTGCAAAAACATCATCACACTTGGTTTAAAGGTTCATTAATATGATGAGAAAGTTTTATGACTCATTTAATTCACTCAATATTAATACGATCTTCTACATTAAACACAATAAGGGCACAATCCATAATAACACTTCACAAAAAATGTTGAGATCGTTGCAAAACTGTTCTACCAATAGATGTCTCCAATAGCTCATACTATACTAACTGAAATATAAATGAGTTTTGCACCAATCCCAATATTTAGAGATACAACATTACAACATGTGAACGCACCTGTCCCCTACTGTTTGCGCCATCATTACGAGGGTCCATCCCCTGATTGGCCGAAATTGTGGGTAGAGCCTAGGAGACAGAGGGACACACAGTAAGGAATAAATCCAGTCTAGATCCGAGACTAATTTCTGAGACACAACATCAAACAGGAAAGATCAAAAATTATAAAAAATATTTCAGTCAGTCAAATTTTAATAATGCTGTCACTTTAAAAAGAAATCGCCATGTAAACTGTAAGAGCCTTATGTATTTTGTTACCGTGATTGTTGTGTATTCTTACATCGTTAGCATTATAAATTATTTTCATATTACAGTTACCACTTTTGTAGCCTAACATTCATAAATAACAACTTTGAAATGCTACAGTGTTTTCTTATTAATAATTTGATGATGCTTTCTAACACTAGTTGCTGGTGAATCGCTGGTGCACACTATAAGCTAATGGTATGTGGAGTGTTTGCTTCTGAGCTAAATAGACAATGATGTACATGTACTTCTTCCATGAACAATAACAGGCAAATGTTTAACATGGTTATTTAATATAAAATATAAAATGTACAATTATAATTTGTACAAAAATGTATAGATGAGCAGCACATGTATTTCTTTAAGTATCTAGCATTACATATAAGACTAGCTGACAAACAAATGAGTCTCACCGTGAGTTGGATTGCATGGTAACACAGACACAGGACACATACAAAGCGAGACATACTCAGTTGCAACAAGGTATAAGAAACAATGACGGGAACTAAGCAGGATTCTCTTTCTTTTAAACCATTCCAATAAAATGAATCATTTGAATGTTCATGATTTTTTTTAATCTTCAAAAATAGCATATTAATGAAAATTGTTATTAATACCAGGGCTGTCACTAGGCTGAATTTTTTTAAGAAGTGACTTCTCCCTCCAGTCAAATTAAGGAGAAGTGGCGATACTTTTAGGAGAAGTGGCGATACTTTTAGGAGAAGTGATACTTTTCATATTATACTATCATCTGAATATCATTTTTGTTTCAAAGTCAACTACTGTATGTTCCTGATTTATTTACTGTGTATGTGGAGGTGTTTTTCGAATTTTGTTTCATTCTAAAACCTGAACGTTTTGGAATCATGTCAATGCATCAATAGCTGTATGTTCATGATTATGTCAATGTATCAATAACAGTATGTTCATGATTTATGTCAATGTATCAACTTATTGTATGTTCATGAATTATGTCAATGTATCAATTAATTGTATGTTCATGAATTATGTCAATGGTTTAACACCTATAAGTTCATGAGTTGTGTTACTGTACCAATACCTGCATGATAATGAATTGTGTTTTTAACCAATATCTGTATGTTCATGAATTGCGTTACTGTACAAATACTTGTAAGTTCATGAATTATGTTATTTTAACAGTAACAGTATGTTGCTGAATTGTGTAACTGTATCAATTATGTTCATCCATTGTGATACTATACCAAAACCAATATGTAGAGGAATAATGTTCATGTATCTGTTACTATTATGTTCATGAATTGTGCAACTACAACAATACCTGCATGTTCGCAAATTCTGTTAATGTATCTGTCATTTCTAAGTTCATGCATTATGTTTACACATTAGTAACTGTATGTTCATGAGTTGCCTGTAGCAAAGCCTGTATGTTCATGAATTATGTTGATGTTCTGACATCCACATGTTTATGAGCTTTGATCCTACTTCGATACAATGTTAATGATACTGTCAGATGCAATTTCATATCTGCTGAAATATTATGTGATCATAAATGTTGCTTTAGTAAAGAATCTCTTTACTGATTTAGAATGTTTTACTGTTTTAATGACATAATCTTGTTATTTCTTTTGGAATTTCCATTCTCCTTGAACCTACCATTAATGCTTTATTCATTTGCCCCTTCTAAGACTAGCCAGGGAAGGATTTTATGCCTAACAAAGTGTTTGGTTGGTTGGCTTGTAGAATAAATATCTAAATAATTAATACTTTCTTAATTCCATTCTAAAGTATTACCTTAAGAAAAGAGTTGCAATAAAATGCAAAGCAGAACAAAACGCCAAACAACCTTACTTTTTACACCAGTTAACTTTGTTAAGAATAAAACCACAAAATTGACAGGGACCCCTTCCTGATTAAAAACTTACCGAATGACACTTGGATGTGGTGCATTGGAAACAATTTGTCTAGTTTAAAGAACAAGAATTGAGATAGAATTTAGTAATCTAGCAAAATAATAATAATAATAATATATAAGTAATTGTGTCATAAATAAATGTCCCTACAGAGAACTAGTATTTGAGAGTTGATATATTATATGTTTCTGAGAAAATATCCTAGGACAGAGTTGCGAAATGTTATTTATCTAGAGAAGTATACAGGCTGTTAATTGCAAACAGTGAAAGCTTCTACTGCAGATAAACATGCAAAACAAATGTAAGAATATGTAATAAAATGTAAAAAAAAGAGTAAAAAAATCAATAAATTCAGAAAAATCCAAGTCTTTACCAGGGGCCATATCCAATAAGCATCTTCGTGAGAATTTCGTAATTTTTGACATCAATTATTTTAAATACTTTTCATCAGATTTATTCATATGCATATGTTGTTTAGCTTAATTTCATATTTTTAGGGTACAAAACATTGTTCCTTTTCTTAAAATTCAAATTAGAAAAAATTTTTTTTTTTAACTTAGCTGAAAATTGTTACTAAGATGCTTATTGAATACGGACGGCCCCAGAAAGACAACAAATATAATATCAACATGTAAGTAAAAGATGTAATCGGTTAAGTATTTTGTATGTGAGTTAAAGTGAAACATTTCTTAAAGAATACTGTAAAAGATACACTGAGGGCTGATTGTTTAGAACTAACAACATTGTTTACTTCATTATTGTTAACTTTCAAATCATTACTGCTCTGGAAACATTGTTAACTTAAACCTTGTTCTGAACAATCAGCCAATTGAAAGTGACAAAATACAAGGTGTATAAGGTTAAAAAAAAAAATATGTTTGTTTCAGGGTTTTTTCGTCCAAAATAAAGGGTAGGTATGCTGGAATATATATATATATATTTATTTTTAATCAATTTATTAGGCAAATTGTTTCTTGAGATTTTTCAGTTAAATACTAAAAACTTTAATTATATGCTTAAGTGTTTTGATTACAATCAGTATAAGCACCACTGGTATTGTAAAGCCCAAAACATTGAACAATTGATAAAAAAAATATTTCTCAAGGCAATAAAATTGTCGTGGTTCAAGGCCAAAAAATTGGTTAGGTCTGGAAACCTTAAACAAACATTTTTTATGCCTAAGGTAAAAAATAGTTCTATCACACCATGTATTAAAACTTACGCTCATTCTCCGCTCCTCTTTCTTATCGGAACCTCCTGACCCCCCTTTTCGATCCTGCTGCTCTTTGTCACGTTGCTTCTTTGATTTACGTTTCTTCTTTTTCTGTTTCGGTTCTGGCGGTGGTTTCAGTTCAGGCTCAGATTCTGAGTCCGAGTCACTTGAGCTGGAATGGGATCATGTTCTAGGATTATATATGTGGATAAAGCTAATCTAAAAGGAAAACAAGGATTGCTACTTCAGGAGACAATTGAAGAACTTAAGTATTACAGCTACCATTGGCAACCCTTGTGCTAGTTATAAAAATACATGCCTTCTTAATTAACATAATGCTAGAATGACATACATTTTTCAAATCTAGAACAGGATTATAATCTAAATTTTAAAGATATCCACTAAAAATGATATAAATAGACACAATTCTGTTGTAAAAAAGGGGTATGATTAAAATGTAAAATAACAAATTGGTCATAAATTGAGCACAGATTATTAACATCCATTAAATGATGAGAAAAAAATAATTACTACCTCTTAAAGCAGTTATTTCCCTTTCATACTTTAATGACAGAGACTACTAAATAAATGTTCTATATATTCTATCGACAATAATTATTGACAAATTTGCATTTCAAATAATACTGATTTCATGTGCTTCACAACCTCCAACACCATAAAAAAATTTTTATATGGGGAGGAAGTTCCACATTTGCACTAAACATTAAAAAAACGTTACATTTCTTATAATAAAAATAAAATTGGCTTAACATCACCACCTTGTAGTTGACAAAGTAACCAAATCCGGAGTAGGAGTACAAATGGAGTACGAACAATATGGTAAAAATTAAAAAAGAAAAAGATCAAGAAGATCAAGCATGTTCAGTCGGTTCTTTGAAATCACAAACCATTCAGCTACAAAACCTATTAAGATGGTAGGTAGCCAAGTCTGTGATGGTATAACCATGAATTGATTCACTGTCTTGTATTTATTAAAAGAAATAAGGCATGAAACAATGAGTAGTCACTTCAGAATTAGTGTTATTTGCCCTTGAGCCGTTCTTTATTTTTAAATTTAAAGCAACTATTTCCCTTTAATTATTAAAGCAGTTATTTCCCTTTAATTCTTAAAACAGTTATTTCCCTTTAATTCCTAAATCAATTATTTCCCTTAAATTCTTAAAGCAGTAATTTCCCTTTAATTCCTAAGACAATTATTTCCCTAAAATTCTTAAAGCAGTTATTTCCCTTTAATTCCTAAAGCTGTTATTTCTGTTCAATTCTTAAAGCAGTTATTTCTCTTTATTTCACTTACTCTGATTCCTCTAAGGCTTCTGACACATTCAACTGAGCTAGAATTTTCAAACAACCATCCATTGTCTTCATATTCTCCGTATCTAACAAGTTTTCTACATCTAATTTGCTGAGATTATTAACACCATTGTTTGTATTGCGACTTTCAACTCTCCTGTCTCGTCTTTTAACTTTTTCGTCTCGATCACTCAACACAGGATCTACAGTTTCCATGGCAACAATAGAATTGTCTTCATTTGGAACACTTCTACTCCTCTCTTCATCCATCGCCTGATCTTGACTAGATGTATTCTTGTCTGGAAATATAATCACATTTTCTTTTTCTTAAAGAGACTTAAACATTATACAAATGTTTTTCATCCTTTTAGATGAAGTATTACTGTATGATTTAAACTCAATAATAATAGCATTTTCAAAAGAAACTTGAGACATTTTTCCACTTGTATGAAGGCTTTCAGATGCAACATTTTTACCTGGGCCATAATTCATAGTTTGTTTGGAATTTCCTGATCAACTCACATAAATTACCATGACCCTTTCTTTTTCATTGTCTTCAGTAGTCAAAGTTATGTTTTTTCCATTTTTCAATGGTAAACAACAAACAATTTTACCTATTAAAACATCTTTGAAATGCTAGCCAAACTGTTTATTAGTTTTGTCTGTGCTAACTTACAATTATCTTTAAGTTGATCATACTAACCTTCCTGTATACAAACCTTCAAGAGCTCTGTCAGCTGTATCAAGAACACATTTAAGTTCAACATCTCGTACAAGACCCCTTGCTTTACCTTGTTATGTTTAATTTAGTATTGGACATGAACCTCAAGAGTATCTACAAACCTTCTTCTATTGCCTTCCTGTTGTTAGCTTCCTGCTGCTTGAAGAAGTCTTTTAGGTTTGGGATATTCAATGAGACACCTTGCTTTACCTTGTTTTGTTTAAACTCATATTGGACAAAAATTCAGGAGTATCTACCAACCTTCCTCTAATGCCCTGTTAGCCTTCTGCTGCTTGATGTAGGCCTTCAGGTTCGGCATCATGTACAACTTTGTTTAGTTCAATTCCATATTGGACAAGACCTTCAAGAGTATCTACTTACCTTCCTCTATTGCCCTGGTAGCCTCCTGCTGCTTGATGAAGGCCTTCAGGTTCGGCATCTTATACGAGACCCCTCTCCTTCTTTCCAGCACCTGGCAAGTCAGGTATCGAGTCATCTCCAAAACAATCTCCGTCTGACGCCTGCAAAAACACATGGACATGCAGTGAAGTTATTTCAGCCAATGGATTTTTTAGTAATTTATATACACATAATAGTAAATGCATCATATTGACTGCAGATGGATATATGGGTAACTCTAATTGTCAGTAAATGTCTAGCAACATTAACAAACATTAAGCAAAGTGGTGAATCTTGCTTCTGTATCAATCAATAAATTTGAACATCTGTATTTCATCAATCAACCTCTTACAGGATAGCAACCTGGGCCTGTTGTAAATTGATTTACAAGTACATCAGTTAAAATTGCATTCAACAAACTCATGATAAAATGAGCATTAATATGAACATATCATGCATACAAAGGCATGGAAAAATATGACTTGCAACTAAAGCTCCTCATAAATAAGTGCTGTTCAAAAAAGTAGTATATATATTAAATAAATTTGTAGGCTGGCAAACTAACATTTAAGATAATGAACAGTATGTGATACCATATGCTGGCAAAATCTTTCTCCACTTTCACTTGTCAGAACCTACGGACTTCTACTTGTCAGAACCATGCGGCTTACACCTTGTCAAAAACTAGTGACTTGTGCCTTGTCATAAGCTAGTGACTTCTACTGGCTGTATACTAGTGACGTATACATATCATGAACTAGTGACTTCTTCTTGTCAAAAACTAGTGACTTCTACCTGTCAAAAACTAGTGACTAATGCCCCTTGTTAGGAACTAATGACTTACACCTTGTACAACACTAGTGATTCACTCCTTGTCAGAAACAAGTGACTTGTGCCTTTTCAGAAACTAGTGATTTCTTCTTGTTAGAAACTAGTGACATCTAATTGTAAGAAACTAGCGACTTATGGCTTGTCAGAAAGTAGTGACTTCTACTTGTCATAAACTAGTGACTTCTACTTGTCATAAACTAGTGACTTCTACCTGTCATAAACTAGCGACATCTCCTTATCATAAACTAGTGATTTCTCCTTGTCATAAACTAGTGATCTCTACCTGTCAGAACCTGTGACTTCTACTTATAAACTAGTGATATATGGCTTATTAAAAACTAGTGACTTACGCCTTGTTTTCCTGAGTATTATGGTATTCTAGCACACACTGACAGAGTATATGGCCCATCTCCATGTAGTCTGATATGTTGAAGTGCCTACACTCATCCCTGGAAAAAGACATATAAGTTATTTCATTTAGCATTGAAGAGACATCAGTCTATTTAGGATTAAATGGTTATAATGGAATACAATACATTTGGTATATATAATTGGTTTAAGGTTGTTTATCTAAATTGTTAACATTTTTTATAAATATGAAATTATACAGAAACTGTATAACAAATATCATTTTGTATTGAGATAGACATAAAAGGGTCACATGCATAAATAGCCGCATCGCATAATTTTGGGAAGAGAAGTTAAATTATTCTTTTTTTTGCATTTTTAAACAACCGGGCCATTAAGCATGCAGTCAATTAACTTATTGGGACAAAATTTGTTGCTAGTAAGGAAAAACATGAGTAAATTAATTGTCATATTAATCGTCAAGAAAATGATGAGCCAATGACAATCCATAAGAAAGAAGTATTTTAAACATATTTTTTTTGTTGACTTAAGACCCCAAAATCATGCAAATGTGGCTTGTTTTATACACCATAATCCTTATTCACACAAAGGAAAGGAGTGACCAAATAATGAATTTAAAAAAAACAATGAGATGGTATATCATTTTACAATGTACATTAAATTTTACACGTATAGATCATGCCGGTGAAAAATGAAACATAGCCTAGTAATTAAGAACCCATAGAACTTTAGGTTAATTAGTCTTTAAGCATTCAAAATTAGTCAAGCAAACATAAAGATAAAACCTGTATCTTAACCCAACAAGCACTATAGTTTAGGGAAAGCATGTTTTAAAGGCACTAAAATGAAATCGAAGATTAACTTAAAACAGATATTCAATTTAAAATCACAGGCATTCAAATTAAATAAAGATTATCAAAATTAAAAACCAGAAACACTTATTGTTAACAATATGTGAAAAACAATCATAAAGTATTTTATTTGCAAAGCATTGATTACAAAGCATAGGATATAAAAATTATGCCATTCATATGAAAAAGCATAAGGACCATAAATAAAAACATACAATAGTAACATGTATATTATGCAGGGATCAAACAGTTATAAATGAGGAATACAACTAGCTTAACCCTTTGCATGCTGGGTAAATTGTCGTCTGCTCAAAAATGTCGTCTGGTTTATTCTAAATTTCTTTCAATTTACTTAAAACTTTGGGGATATATTGACTGAGTGGCAAACAGCTTGGAACCTGACCAGGCGCCGAGTTACTTGGTGTCTGGTCTGGTTCCAAGCTGTTTGCAAAGCCTTTAAAATTGCCATCAGCAGCTTAAGGGTTAAGATGTTTTAGTTTTATCGTTATAAGCAAACCATGGACACATACATTCATTCATGAATTTAGCATTGTTACCATGGAGATTAAACTTTTATCTCAGACGATACATTGGGCAGATTGTTCAGAACTATGTTTAAGTTAACAACATCGTTGTTAACATTCAATTGTGAACTATTTGATGATGTGCTCAAATATTTAAATAAAAGCAGTACAGCTGAAACAATGATGGCAATTTTAAAGGCTTTGCAAACAGCTTGGAACCAGACCAGACACCAAGTAACTCGGCGCCTGGTCAGGTTCCAAGCTGTTTGCCACTCAGTCAATATATCCCCAAAGTTTTAAGTCAATTGAAAGAAATTTAGAATAAACCAGACGACATTTTTGAGCAGACGACAATTTACCCAGCATGCAAAGGGTTAAGTTAACAACATCGTTGTTAACATTTAATTGTGAACTAGTTGATGATATGCTCATGTATTTAATAAAAGCAGTACAGCTGAAACAGTTGTGTCAACTCTTGTTAGGAATATTGCAGATCATAAGACTAAGTGTATCAGTGAAACTTATTTATGAATAATGATTTGAAAGTTAACAATGATGACGTTAACAACGTTGTAAACTTAAACAAAGTTCCAAACAACCGGCCTCATAATGGTCTACACACAAAAGTATATAGCGTACATGCACAGTCATTCACTTACGCATCTAAATTTCTGCCATGTAAATTAAAAAGCAAAAGAGATTTATTATAGATTGTTTCTACAAACTATAAAGTGCAAATTAACAAACTAAATGTAAAGGAAATCATAACAGTTCATTGAAGATTGCCTTACAATGGAATTCTTCGACAGCTACAAAAATGAAGAATTGAAAATTGTACATGGTCTGATTCAATATTTCAACATCTTAATTAAATAAGTAGACTACAGCTTTATACCGCATACTTTTTTAAAACATATCTTTATAAGCAATCGACTCAAGCTCTGTTTTGAATCAAAGAAACATCTTTCATATCTTGTTCTTTTCATTTTGATAATTACAGAAATGAACTAGATTAAGCACCAATAATTTTACAGAAATCCTGTTTTTTACCAACAAATACATTTATCAACTCATTATCAGTGAACAAAGGACTGACCACTTACCCCCCCCCCCCCCTTAACCCCCCGACCCCTAAGGGTGACACAAATGTCTTCCCTAAAATAAAATAATAAACTCATCCATTTTAGCTTTGGACTGAACCATTTATCCTAATATGGGGGATACCTACTTGTTCATGGCAGTTCCACTGAATGTGGCCTCAAGCGT
The DNA here is from genome assembly GCF_026914265.1 of Mya arenaria. Lineage (NCBI taxonomy): Eukaryota > Metazoa > Mollusca > Bivalvia > Myida > Myidae > Mya > Mya arenaria. The sequence goes on along the minus strand of NC_069131.1, from coordinate 11,913,567 downwards.
GAAGCTGTTGAGGATTCTCATCTGACGCCACATGACAACACGACCTGTCGCCTCCTTGCAGCGCTTGATGTTGAACTTACAGAATGGGAATGAGAACTTCTCTGGCGACTGCAGTATAAGAATATTTTAATGTGAAACAGGCATAAACTCTGGTAAAACTGGGCTGATTCAGCTCCCGATAGAACTTGTCAACATTTTACCCGCAAACCATTGTCGCCAAGTTTCATCGGGATTGGGTAAGAAATATTTAAGTTAAGGTCTCCTCAAAATATAAACAAACAATATTTAGATAAAAATTAGGGGATTTATCTCCCTATCAAAATAAAAAGTCAATATGTCCAGGAACATTGTCACCAAATTTCATCGTAATTGGGTTAACAAATACTGAAGTTGTTGTCTGAACAAGGATCAATTCAGACTCCCTGCTGCAAGAAGCTATCTAAATGCCGTGTACAAAGTGTACAAAAAAAACACAAAAAAACAAACCTTTTGAGCCATAAGCCAGGGAAACAGCCTCTCGTTGAGGAACCCTCGAGCACCAACAACACCATTGCCGTTTGTGTTGTTGTCTGGGTCGTCCGTCGACGTGTTGTTGCCATACATAAACACATTGTGTTTTCGACTGTGCCCGTGGAGGTCACAATACAATGCAACCTGGAAATTATTAAAAATGTAACTAACAGACATACCAGGGAAATGAACAGCACTGAAGCTTGAAATTTCATTTTTTTTTGCAATAACTACCTGAATACACAAAGTTACAAGGAGTTATTGAGGACTTTCTAATGTTTCAAAGGAGTGCAATAACATTTTTTTAAAATATCATCCGATTTGTTGTCCTTATCAAATGTCAGTGCGCACATAGATGGGACCAAACGACAATGATATCATGTCCCAAGTTGATTTTGCTCCCTTCAGATTAAATATTATCTATGTTATTTTATATGTTTCTGCATATAATAAAAAGAAATTTTGTTTACTTTAGTGGGAAAGAAGATACATTTCATCTTGTGAAGACCAAAAGTTGATATTTTAGAATGTATGTACCACATTTAAATGTTAGATTATAAATCATTTGTTACAATGAGTTACATAATGAAGTATATCTCTCATTCCTTTTCATACGTTCTTTCAACTTTCAGAAATTCCGAATAAAGTGGACTAGTGGTAAAGAAGTCTGCCCCTCAGGTACCACTATGGGTCCTTTCTCACAGTCTCAAAATGGACACATTAGTAATGATCTCTACCCAGGAACCAGACAGGAGAGTGGTACATATCAACCTTCAGCTGTCTTCATAATGGGGCTAGAATGATTTAGTACGAACTAATGATATTCCATTATTAAGAGACTTTAATCACATCTCTATGTAAGTCTTTAGCGTAACTGTACAAACCTCATGTTTTTCCATCACTTTCTCTATCATATCCTTCGTACTCCATACCGTCGGAAAACTTTCTTTTCTCGGACGTCGATAATTCCGATTTAAATCCCTAGCGGCGAGAGAGCACCGGTAATTCCCCACAATTACACCATCAGGGTTCAACATAGGCACAATTTTAAATATAAACTTGTCTCTGAGTTCCTGTGCGGCCAGGGATGGCCCTGTGATATAGTCTAACACGCCACGCATCATCCATGAGGCTTGTGATTCCCCAGGATGTACACGCCCAGTTATCACAACAGCCTTTTTCTCTTCCTGTATAGACTCTGGTTGGTCTGAAATGGCAGATAATGGAATAACTTGAGGTTATTAAAAGTGCAAATTTTATTACTAAATAACATATAATGTCTTATTCTTATACAATCATGTTGTTGTATTGGTGTCATCATTGTCATCATCATCATCATCATCATCAATCATCATCATCATCATCATCATCATCATCATCATCATCATCATCATCATCATCATCTTCGGCGTCATCAATATCATCCATCGTCATTGTCTGCATCATCATCATCATCATCATCATCATCATCATCATCATCATCATCATCATCATCATCATCATCATCATCATCATCGTCATTACCTTTTAACCCCTCCAATGAACATTAAAATAATCAATATAAAACGCTGCAATGTAACGAAACCAGGTTTTTGGTGATTGACAGAAGAACTTCAGCATGTGTTGCGAGGGTGCATAAAGGATATTTGTTTGTTTAATTTGTTTTATAAGATTTCAATATATTTCCCCTCATGAACTCCAAAGTCAGTATTTCTATAATTGCTACAACACTCGTAAAATATAGGGTGTTGTGAAGGGTGCCAAATGGTCTTCTGGCTACATAAATGTATTGAAGCATACACTTATTGAAGATTTTGCAATCAATTAACATTAGTGTTCGAAAATCGGACTCCATTTGCTATCGATAATCGAATCGAATCGGACCAAGCATTTCGATTTACTATCGCAAAATAATCGAAAGTTAATAATATCAGTAAGGAATACATTCGTTATACATCATCATCATCATCATCATCATCATCATCATCATCATCATCATCATCATCATTTAATTGGTTAAACCTGGAATCAGTACATGTGATACTATAGTCCTGCTTTTATCAACAGTAAGTAAATTTCCAAAACCCTGTCAATAATAACTCAATGAAAAAACATAGCAACACAACACATACTTCATAATTGCACATCGATTGCAAAATGATGAACACCGCATCAAATAAGTTTTTTTCGCATTTTATCCATATAAAAGCATATTAAATATTTGTGAACTTGCTTAACATTTAATAACCTGTTATATTGAACATTTCATTAGAATATCTTAATTTCATAAAACTTTCACAAAAAAAGTAAATTAGTTGAATACAAACGATACCAAAAGAGGTTTCAAAAACAGAATGCATCGACCCGGGATCCCCGGTATTTGCAGGTAGGAACGAACCCACTACACCATAGAGACAGGTTATTGAGGATGGTGTTATGAAATATATTAACAATTAAAATTAATTTGTAATTTTGGGAAAGTTGGGAAGCAAAAAGGTTTACATTTACCGCATTTGTGTAAGAGAGTGACCTACTTTGTTTAAATGAACTCAACGAGAATTTACTGATATGAAAAATTGACATTTACTTGACTTTTACCACAAAACGAAAAAATATTTAGTTACCGGAAGTAACATTACCGACATCGATTTTGGACAACCACTATCGATTGTCGCCGACATTGCATTGACTCGATATTCGTTTCATCACTAATTAACATTATGTCGTCAATCATCAATACTGCAAGGCCACCTCAACATAAGGAAAATGCTTTTGTAAAATCTCAAACAACTGACAGTCAAAACATTCGCTTACCAAAATTCGTAACTGTGACTAGAAAACAACTATTGCCTGCCCTCGTCTCACACAGCACCTCCCTCTGCATGTAGTGCTGGCGTGCAGAGTCATTCAGGAGGTTTTCAAGGTCGTCCTTTAGGTCAGTGAACGTGTAAGGGTAGCAGTGGGCGAGGTAGTAGGTGTCATCTGCATTCGGGAAGTCCTGAAAACACAGCCACACAATAATACTAATCATTTGTTTGTATTTTATGTTACACAAAAATTTGATTATTATGGCACATTATATTTTTATTTCAGTAATCCCCCACATATAATTGCTCTTCATGTAACAGTCATACTAGGAATCTTAATGCCTCTTAATGATAATTATGCAACACATATGTTTTAAAATTTCCATATTTGTTATCAAGTCCTTATTTATTGCCTTGTATTACATACTCATGTATCTTACACTAGCACGCCCCCTCCCCCCTCCCCCCTCCCTAAAATCATCAAAGTTTACTTTTTATTTCAATGTGGGAGAAAAAAGTTATACAGTAATGCCCAAAATGCCCGATTTCAGACTAGAAATTGATAAAATTTTGTGGTGGAGTAACCCACATGCCCCCTGCAAAAACTATTAAACAAATAGATTTTGTTCTGAGGGAGGGGCGCAAGTCAAAAGGTTACGCTCCTAAGTTATGTCCCCTCTAATGTCAAATCCTGGATCCACCCCTGTCTTACCATTTGGAACTCCAGCTCGTAGAAGGGCACACCTCTCATTAGTAATGGGCAGTGTAAATGCATGATATTGCGCGAGTAACTGGAATAGAGAACAATGTAACAATGTAACAGAGGGTGGGAGTTGTGTGATGGTTAATTTGTCCACCTCTCACGCAAGAAGTTGTGGGTTCGAGCCCCACCAGGGGATACTTTCTCATGGCCTCTGAAAATGGACGCCAGTACTGGTTTCTACCCTGGAAACAGACTTAGGGTCACAATTGGGCTAAAGGGAATTAGTATAAACTAATGTAACTTCAACAGTCATTTAATTTATGTAGATACATGGATTATTATCAAATATTTTCGGTGTACAAAGCTTTGAAATAAACCCTTTCTCTTTGTCTCCTGTATCTCGTTATAATCTGTGGTGATTGCATGGTTAGGGTACCAACTCTGGATCAGAGGGTCTGTGGTTCAATCCACAAGTGTCATCAGTTCTCTCTAGTTATTCATTACATGTATATGGCAGATTGAAACACTATGACAGTTGTAAAGTTGCTGTTAAAGTGTATGTTACTTGTCTGAAGCATTGCAACATTACGACCATATTACCTTTACCTTTGGCAGAGTCAAAAAGCCACAAGAAAATAAATGTAACTCAGACCTGGAACATTTAAAGTACAAGATTACATGTATATGTTCAGCTAATGCTAATTTTTAGTCTCATTGTGCAAGGGATTGCTTTCAATGATCATTCATATCATTCGGAACACCTGGACCATTTTCCATCGAAAACAACCTTAGATGTATGCCGGTACATCAGAAGAAGTAGTTTGTGAAATTTTAAATAACAGTATTAATAAATTGAAGTGTTTTAACATGTATTCTGTATTATTAAATTTAAATTGATTGCCAATGAAGTATACTATTGCATAAATTAAGATTCCCAAGAGTAATGTCGTTCAAAGTTTGACTTAACTGCAATTACTAAGCGATCTTTTTGCAGTGTATAGTTAAGTATAAAGATTTCTGAAATTGTAAACCGCCCATATACATCCGAGGTTGTTTTCGATAAAAAAATGGCAGAGGTGCTGCAAAAGCATTCATCTAGAGTTTTGAAGGATAACGTTACCTTATATGGTGTCCTGTGCGTCCCCATCCCACACCCTTATTTTTGGCATCAAGTTCTGAGTACAGTAGAGGTCGCATACCTGGAATGAAAGGTTTCCTTTTTTTAAAAATGTGAAAAGTATCAAATATATATTTTCACAGCTTCAAACAGTGAAATATTACTTTTATTTCACTGATAAATCTCTACAAACAACCGGAAAGCAAATAATTAAATTATTTATATGTAAAATCAAAGGAAAGAATAAATTAACTCATCTCACCATAGTTGTACAGACTGTCCCTCTTGAGTAGATTAACAATTCTGAATCTGTATGTGACGCCCGGCACAGCGTTCTGGACCCGGAAGTAGTACCATTGGGTGTGTCTGTTCGTGTACAGGTCCGTCTTCAGGACAAGCTCATACTCAAACTGACCCCTGGAATATACACAAAAAACGAATGAATCATTCATATTTTAAATTTGGTATTGCATTAAAATTTAAAACATAACTGTGCCCTTGGACAAAATCTCCCCAGCATTTTAGCAATATTGGACAAATTCCCCCTACCCCCGTTTTTTGCAAAACAGACAAATTCCCCCTACCCCCGTTTTTTTGCAAAACAGACAAAAAAACCTATGATAATTAAACTACCCTTTATGTTGTTTTTTTTCTGAGTAAAAATCTTGATTAATTTAGAAAAGAAAAACTATTTGACATAAACTATATGCATACATGGTAAATAACTGACAAAAAAAGAGAAAAATTGAATATCATATCGGGAGGAAATTTTTCCATCTATTCAAAAATTGCCTATTATAACATAACAACCATTATTCATTTAAGGTCATCTCTATGAAAATCAAGTTACATGATTTTGACTTAAAGTCTGAAAATATTGATCAATAAAAAAATATTCGCTGTTTAAATTAGTTTTAGATGATCTATACAAGTGCATTAAGAAAATCCTGTCATCCACATAGTCATTTGATTGCAAAAGGCCGACCATGTCTTTGATTTGTTGATATTTCTGTTGATTTCCCATTGACTGAGATGACTTTAATTATAGAGTCTTAACTGCTTTTCATTAATAAATTCTAACGTTTTGAAAATCTTTGAATCTCAAATCATTATTTTTATAAGCCTGACTCAACTTTCTTCCTCTTATTTTGTATTTTCATTCTCATGTCACATTGCTAAGTTTATTTATTTATTCAGGTGCTGCATTGTACCACACACACACTTGGCCTATACAATGAGGCATTAGAAATTATACATTTTAAATATGTTTCTAATGAAGAGCAATAATTAAAGTTCCTGGTGCTTAATCAGTAGACAAACCAATCTAAAATATATTTTTTTATAAAGAACTCATTTTGAAATAAAAAAATCTGATTAAAGATTGAAAGTCAATCACATTTCAAAGATGTTATTTTTACTTTTCAATTATGTTTCCTTACTTTTAACTTTTCAAAATAAATCGATCTCCATGGGGTCTCATTACATCATGATGAATGCAATTTATATTTAATAGATCATCAATTAAATCGGAAAATAATAAATTTGATTTTTTTTTTCCAATCTCCAAAATCTTTCCAGCTGCCAAATGACTCCATATAACAATGGATTTCAAGCTTTTGTTAAATTGTCAAAGAAAAGTGAGAGCAGAAATTTTAAGTGGATTTTCATTTAAATTAATACTACCAGCAAACAATGCAACAACTTCAATTGGTATATAAATTAATAAAATAATTGCAAATTTAAATACATAAAATAATTGCAAATTAAAATACAATAAATTATTGCAAATTCAAATAAAGAAAGTGATTCCTTTAACTAAGTCATTGCAAAAACCCATATTTACTTTTTTTACAATGTCATGAAGACCTTTAACTGCACTGCAGATATTAAGAGATTTATGAAATGAACAGCGGTGTAGCTTCTGTTAGGCCATTATAAAGGCCTAGGCATTTTTTAAGCCTTTTTTCCCTCTTGTTACACGGCAAAATGCACCAGTTGCAAGCTACGCTTTCAAAGTTTTCAGGGGGGGGGGGGGCAAATTTTCTGGGGGCCATGCCTATGACCATGACACCCCTACTTTTGTGCCTGCCCATCAAACTGGCTCTTCCTACGCTACTGATAAATATCTAAATTTCGGAAAAAAATACTGACTTTAAATTTCAACTTTTTTCTGGCAGTTTTCATTTCAACATTAATTCTATAAGATTTTTTTTAAATTTATACTCTATAATGTAATCTTCATTAAATAAACTGCTATCTTATATGTTTGAACATGGATCAAATATGCATTTTCACTTCTATATATTACTTAATTTTTAATGTATTCTTCAATATCTTTTTTCAGTTTTTTCATCTTCTCCATAAAATTAACGGATTAAACTCACTTGCCCCATCTCCTGTGCAAAGAAAGTTGAGAATCAATGGAGTTATTGCCGGGTATCGATTTCGAAGCTCAATCTTAAACAAATAAGAATGAGAATAATACCCTGGTCTTTCGCTTTCATCCACCTTTATCAACCAGAAAAGGACGATATCATTTCATAAATCAGCGGATTGAATGCAGTTATTGAGTTTGAAACAGAATACAATTCTCGAGTGTTGGTGCCATTATATTAAGACAAATGATCTTTGCAGGGATTCGCCATATTGTACGAGAAATTGTGATAACTATTCATAGCCATGTTCCAAATCCCGTCACATGCGTTTGTTAATCCGCACAATTTAATAGCAATGTCAATATTTATTTATAAGATAATAAATGATTCGATTTTATTAGCCCTTGAAAATGAAAGTATTATACTCTTGAGGAACATTTATTTATTTCTTAAATTGATTGCATTGTTGTAAGGATTTTATTTCCATTTGTTTTGCCATTAGTCTTGTTATTTTTCAACCAGTGTCTAAATAAACAGTTTCATTACTAGGTGACTAGTGAAAGAAAAATGAACAATAAAACAGATTGAAGTAGATTGTATTAACTTGTTACATTGAACCATCAGTATATATATATCTATTCAGAATACAATCTATATTTTCAGCCAATGAAATTGCAGATAGGCAATCCTTTAGTACTAGGCTTAATAATTAAGAATTTAAACTTTCGCGGATGTTAAAAGGTGCGCCTACTGCCTGGACTCATGCGATACACATTCCCTGCTTTATAGGCAATGTGTCAGCTAGCAAATGAGGTTGTATTCCAAGTCAATTAGATGACCTGAAGTAGTATCTAAATGATTAAGAAGTGCTAGTTTACTACAATCACTCTGCCCATTCTTAATCATTAAGATACTGCTTCTTGTCTTCTTACTATAATATATATATATAGAGATAGATTTACTTTCATTGGTTGAAACTGTTTGATATAAAAGACGAATCCGATCCAGACAACAACATTTTTCCATTTAGTCTTTATTCATGGCATATGACGACATTCATGACAAACACATTCAATTGCCAACAACAATTTTGATAGAAGATTAATTCAACCACAAAATATAAATAGTCTTTTACAAACAGTGGTCATTTTAATCAAAATATTTATGATTTTATGACATCATGATTTTTAACTTACTTTAATCTTATGATAATCTTTTAAAAGATTAATCGTCTGAAATAAGGAGTGGAACCCAAGGACTCTTAGTGTGATTTTGACCTTTGAAGTACAGACTTTTCACCACCCATGGGATGATATTAATTTCCTTCTTTATGGGTAGAATACATTTGAGCGAAGCTACCATAAAATACCCCCACCCCCTCCCCAAACACACAAACTGATGCAGGACAGAGATACGTTAATCATAAAATACCCCCACCCCCACCCCAAACACACAAACTGATGCAGGACAGAGATATGTTAACATGAAATACCCCCACCCCCACCCCAAACCAATGCAGGACAGAGATATGTTACCATAAAATACCCCCACCCCCTCCTCAAACACACAAACCGATGCAGGACAGAGATATGTTACCATAAAATACCCCCACCCCCACCCCAAACACACAAACCAATGCAGAACAGAGATATGTTACCATAAAATCCCTCCACCCCCTCCCCAAACACACAAACCGATGCAGGACAGAGATATGTTAGCATAAAATACCCCCACCCCCTTCCCAAACACACAAACCGATGCAGGACAGAGATATGTTAGCATAAAATACCCCCACCCCCTCCCCAAACACACAAACCGATGCAGGACAGAGATATGTTAGCATAAAATACCCCCACCCCCTTCCCAAACACACAAACCGATGCAGGATGGAGATAAAATGATGACATTATGACACTTAGCATGTTTGCACCATTGCATGGTGATTTTCCTTGTAATAAGAGATATGGCTCCTTCCCATGCCAACACTTCTGGCTAAAATCTGATGCCAAGGTCACATATTAAGGCATCCCCACACAAGGAATCTTCCAAACTCCTAAATGCATGCACGCCCTTCTGAGCTGTGATGAAACATTACCACAATGGACATGAGCATGTAGGCTCAAATGCCTTCAAGAACCAAATGGTTTATCAGTGGAAAAAAACCCACCTTCATCCACATTAACCATGAGACATGTCAGGTACATGTTTTCTAATAAATTATTCTCTGGTTAAATACTTCATGTACATACATTTTTTCTTTTGATCTACGAAGACACTGGGAGAAAATAGTTCACAGACATGATTTATGCCAACAGCCCAAGAGACATGCAGGACATTTTTTTTATAGAATTTATGATTGTTGTTTTTTTATTGTTTTTTTTATAGTTAAGATCTGCCTCAATTCCATTATGACCAAACAAAATAGAATCCAATGCAAGGGAATGGTGATGCTTACTTCCGTCAAGGCATATAACTCAACAACAGTTAACATTAAAACAGGAGTTATGGGCCTTGCGAAATATGTGTGCACAGTTATCATACCCTGGCAATGATAATACCTCAATATATAGTTTTTATAAAAAAAAAAACTCAAGATGAAAATGTAAAACCAGGGAATGTATGTGTGAAGTGTTGCATTCATTGCGCTTAACCCCATTGGCGTTCTTCTATGCCATTCTCCTAAGAAAACATTGAATTTAATATTCATAAACAAATTCAGAATTCAATAAACTGAATTCACTTTCATCTTAAAAAAAATGTGTTTATCTAGCCCACTATTCATGTTTGTTCACAATAATAACGACAAACAAACGTTGTGGAAATACATTATTAGGTATTAATAACTACTTTTACCTACAGTCTTTGTATATCTCCTATCATTTGACTTGATTGCTCTACTCTCTGGGTTCAGTATAAATGTTTCAAAGTGCAGGGAGGCAATATGATTTATGTTTATTTAACCCACTCTGTGACATTCGGTGAATAATTACATCCCACCACATTGCATAACATGTCTTTGAATGCATTAAAGGTATTTAAAGATAAATAAATTTTCATTGCATGTCCAATTCACACGGCTTAAATACAGTTGAGAAAGTCTGTGGACTCGTTAAAGCTATTTATTCATTCCTCACAACTAAAGAAGTACTTTATTACAAATATAATCAAAGATGAAATCTTTTTTTGGAAAAGTGAAAATAAGTAAATCTTGTATACGATTGATTTTCATGAAACTGTTCATAATAGAAAAGATTGCATTTGAATTTTATTAAAAAGAATGTATCAGGAGGTTTGAAATTTAAATCCACTATGATAAAAACTTCAAGAGCATGTTAAGTGATTTATGAGTGATAGCTTCACTTCATAATCCAAGGTATTACTTATTATTTATCCAGCCTTAAGCCCAAGTTTTGTGTGTATAGAAACACAAATTGCGGTAGGTTTTGCCTAGGACAATACCTGAAACAAGAGCTGTAACCGCGGACCAAATATCAATGATTTCAATGGGAAAAGAGCAAAACTTTAACTATTAAGGCAGAGTTATGGTCCTTGGTGTACATTTTCCAATGCCCAAAATTCCAAATATATCTGGTAACATCTGTATTAAATTTCAATTGAATTTTTTGAAATTTTTTTAGTTATCTTTTTGCATGCCGACAGGCCGCCAAACTATTTGACAGCAATGCAACCAAGGTTGTTGAGCTATGAATAAGCTTAGCATTTCAAATTAGAATTATAGTCCATTTAAAAAACAACACCTTTTAAATATTAAAATATTTTTCCATCATTACAATAGATACATACACTCTACGAGCCTGTCGAAGGTTCCCACACTCAAATCGAGACTCGAACAGCAGACTAGGACAACAGCCCTGGGGGACCGGATTCGGAAAGTGGTCTCGGCTGCTCCGCTCCGAGTCGAACACGATCAACACGCCTCTCCATTTTGACGTGTACGAGGTGACTTGACTCTCCACGGTTGGGTAGTTTTGGTCTAAAAAGTGAAATGAAATGGAGCATATTATGCAATTGTTGATAAATAATATGTATGGTCCAAACTTGGGGACAAATAGCCATCAAAGATGATTCTCCTTTGCTGAAGTCACTAAGTTTCTGAATCAAATAGTTTATAATAATTCCATTTCATGTCTTTTTAATTGCTATACATTTTTTACACTTAATATACATTAATTGCAGATCAAAACATTATTTTTGAGCAAAATGAACACTTTGATCTTTTTTCTGAAAAAGACAAGACAAGTTGATTTTTTAACAGAGCAGAGCAACCTTTTTTGTGTCTTATCCTGAAGAAACCATTAAATGCATGGAACTATCTGAATATATACATTTTCTAAATAATCTGCGCTGCAAAAAAGAAACTTGATCAGTGCCCAAATAACAAAGGGTTCAATTAATCGTAAAGTGTGAAATGCGTTAGTGATTGATTTATTAACGAGCATTAAGTAAATGTCAATAATTGTAAATAAAACACCTTTGACAGACATACCCATACAAAATATTTGAACAATGATATCTTGAAAACAATGCATCTAAAATCTGAGGTAGCTGCATTTATTTCACAACAGAATCAAGATAAATAGTCTGAAAAATATACCATTCGTCTGCTCAATAAGAAATGTAGTTCAATAAGGAATATTGGATGATGATTTTAAAGGAGAAAGCATATACCGGTGTCTCTGAAATAGGAGTAGCTATTCAAACGACAAGAAGTCATTTCTCAGCCAACTGAGGAAGTTGACAAGTGGTTGAAAGAATACCAGATTTTCTTTTCACTTTCTTGTTAAGTCGTCAAATGTGAATGTTTCTTTCGTATGCTTCTTTTCAAAATGCAAATAATGGATGCAATATGAATGGCTATTTTTTATGCTTATACAAATTGTTCCCCACTTTTCAACACCTGCCGATAATGTTACACAAAAAATAACTGGATGATATTATTTCCCTAAATAAGTATGGTACTAAAAAGTACACAAATACAATATACCCTTGTGAATTTAAACTACGGTAAGTTTTTGGCCATTTTCAATCATCATTTGCATTACCATTTTGGTTTCTATTGACAACATATTTTGTCCTTGAAAATTACATCAGCTAGGAAATGTAAAATCAAAAAGATATAATTATTCTAAATTTTCATCACTTACCATTGAACCTAAAGTGGAATTTTTCCTTTTCATCTGGGCAAGTATTAATTAATTTTGGTGTTTCTAGAATCTCACTTTCGAAATATTGCGGCCAATATGGCCCATACGGCCAGAATTTAATATCCCTCGGCCTCGTCTTGTACTTTGTAATAAATTCCTCGAGCTGTTTTGAGTAGTTTATAAAGCTCGTGAGAGATCGTTGTGGTCGTTGCTGTATGTCCAATGATGGAAACCGCAATTTCAAAGTTTGCGTTGCCATGGTTTCTGATATTGCTGTTGTCAAGGCAACCTTTCATTTTCATACTTCACATTTTTCTGCATGGAGATCATTTACCAAAACGTTTATCCACTTACAATGTGATCACCAAGTGCTTCTACTATGTCTTTAAATTCTTACAAATATCCAGTATTTTGCGATCATAATTAAAATAATCGTCGATTTATTTTTTATTTATGTCATTCAATCAAATACTAAAAATCCTACAAAACTCCAATCTCAGCTAGAACAAATCTTTTATTCCTCAATGTTTATTCCCAGTCATCACAATGCACAATCAGCTCACATGCTCTAATTCTTCTGCAAATATGAATATTTAATACCAGTTTCCCATTATCACCGCAATTTCATAGTAGAATTTTCAATTTCCTTTCAACAGAGCTTTCTCAATATAGCAAAAGGGTGCCTTAAACCTAACGAGAAATAAATACTCTCTACATAGGTTAACATGATCTCCAAATGTATCACCATATTTAGCACTATACATTACAATAAAACTTTCTAAAACATTTTCATTCTAGACGTTTTTAAATATCTATGTTAGTTTACTTGATCAAACATTGATTGTTAGCGTTCAAATATTTGCTTTTAGCGTCGGTTCATTCCTTTACTAACAGAATCTTTCTATCATACGGTCCAAAAATCGTTGTTTCTACTATACTCTGTGCAGTATCTGTACAAACTGTAGATATATCCGTTATTAACAAAAGATTTTCTTTATCTCTTTTTGTAACCTACGAAAGTAAAATTAAATTCTACCGAGTAACACATGTCAAACACACGAACGCCTTTGTTTGGCGACAAAACAGCGCTGTCAAAAGAAAGTGTGTAACATTATCTGAATGTCTTGGGCCATTAATTTCAAACCATTGTTTTCCACTGCCAAATTGTTACTTTTGAGTAAATACTACAAACAGCTTGAGATATTGCTTTTACAAAGCAAATCAGAGAGAAGTAAGGAATTATCTTCTGGTAGAACAAGCTTCATATAGGTCTGTTATGCATTAGCTGTTATTGCAACGATAATAGCAATAATATTAGTATTACCTATCACATTTATGTTTACATTATTTACTCTTCAATTACAGTAATTGCAATTAATATAATAAATATCTCATTCTTTGCAATAATTAAAAATATAAATTCATTAAAATTACTATGGTAACCATGGAATTCTTAGGGAGATTCATATTTAAGCAACAAATGGACTTGATTTCTTCTTAACACATATTTTGTTTATAAACAATAACAAATTTAAAAGTCAGTACAACCTTAGGTAAATTATGCAAAAGAGAGCTTTTAACAAGTTGTGATCCTTAATTAGTTTTCAAAGAAGCCTTACCTCCCATGCACCTACCCCAGGGTGGAGTTGTTATCCCCACATGCAAAGATCATTATTGCCACATTCTTTAAACACAGTAAGAGATCATTAACCCCATACACCTACCCTGGAGACCTTGCTGATTCTCCTCTCCCACATGCCTTCCTAGGTGACCTTGCTGACCCTCTTCCACTACATATTTACCCTGGTGACCTTGCTGACCCTCTTCCACTACATATTTACCCTGGTGACATTGCTGACCCTCTTCCACTACATATTTACCCTGGTGACCTTGCTGACCCTCTTCCACTACATATTTACCCTGGTGACCTTGCTGACCCTCTTCCACTACATATTTACCCTGGTGACATTGCTGACCCTCTTCCACTACATATTTACCCTGGTGACCTTGCTGACCCTCTTCCACTACATATTTACCCTGGTGACCTTTCTGACCCTCATCCACTACATATTTACCCTCGTGACCTTTCTGACCCACTTCCACTACATATTTACCCTGGATACCTTTCTGACCCTCTTCCATTACATATTTACCCTTGTGACCTTTCTGACTTAGATTGAATGGTGTAAGACTGAGATTGAATGGTGTAAAACTGAGATTGAATGGTGTAAGACTTAGATTGAATGGTGTAAGACTAAGACTGGATGGTGTAAGACTGAGATTGAATGGTGTAAGACTAAGACTGAATGGTGTAAGACTAAGATTGAATGGTGTAAGACTTAGATTTAATGGTGTAAGACTAAGACTGAATGGTGTAATACTGAGATTGAATGGTGTAAGACTGAGACTGAATGGTGTAAGACTGAGATTGAATGGTGTAAGACTAAGATTGAATGGTGTAAGACTTAGATTGAATGGTGTAAGACTAAGACTGAATGGTGTAAGACTGAGATTGAATGGTGTAAGACTAAGACTGAACAGTGTAAGACTGAGATTGAATGGTGTAAGACTTAGATTGAATGGTGTAAGACTAAGACTGAATGGTGTAAGACTGAGATTGAATGGGGTAAGACTAAGAATGAATGGTGTAAGACTGAGACTGAATGGTGTAAGGCTTTGATATTCCAATTGCGAGAGTATACTTTATATATATTTATATATATGCAATACTCTGCAATAATTATTTGTGATCAAAACAATGTCAAAGTAAGACAATTATACCATGCATCCATGATCAAATGGAATTTTATAATGTTTTCAAAAACAGTAATTTCAGAAGAATGACGAATGAAGTCTTTACAAATCTTGAAATTGCTGATGATAATGGCCGGTGCTAATATCACTTTCAAAGCTGCAATAATTACAACAAATAGCTGGCATATAAAAGACAAGACATAATTTATGCAGAACAATTATTTTGAAATTAACCATACTTTAGATTTAATTTTTTACCAAAACACTAACTAGCCCGTTTATTTCTTTTGACGTATGTTTTTGATAATTATGACTAATTATGAAATAACTTGCGTCATACTGATCAGTATATATTTATTTGAGGGCCAAAAAGTCACCAGTCAAAATTAAAGTTGACTGTCTTATGCATTAATGTCTTTCGAAATGCCGTCTGTTGGGATTTAATAGCTAGTCCCTTTTACGCCCTGCCCAAAGACACAAAAAATAGTAGTTACTGAATTGTGTTTATTTAACAGATTCCTAGTTCAGAATAACTGGGAAATAAACGGCAAGAAGTCAGATTGTATAGTATAACGGCATTCACAAAATCATGATATAAGTCTGATGTGACAATCATGAAATCAAATGAAAAATGTAACGAGAAAGTACAACAATCATTTTCTTTAATCCTCGTTTCATTAAGGGTCGTTACGCTCGTTCCTTGAGCAAATATTTATGTTTGATATCAATGATGAATATTTGACTTTGGTTTTAATGTATCATTTGAATATTTATTGTTCAGATCAACTATGTCATAATGATTAAACGTCAACCTTTTAACTAACAATGTATCCGCTAAAATTTAGTTTGAAGTAGACTGATTAAATATGAAAGTCACTTTTACGATGCACTTAGAGTCTATTGTAAATTTTGAAACTCTATTCAAATCTGTGTACCTACAGGACTTGAGATTTACAAACATGGCTCCTGTTTCTGGACATTAGTAACTGTTGTCAATTGGATATTATTTTTGTTTGTCTTCAAAATACCCTCAATGAGACTGAATTGTTATCCCCTTGTTGGTATGCATTATGAAGAATTATAAAGGGATGTTTGTTAAGCAAGAGTTTAGTACAAGGTTCACACAGGAACTATACAAGAGCGGAACGCTGACTCTAGTTTGTTTTAATTTCAGTTAGAAAATTTCAATAAGGCCACAGTTAGTTCCCTTGTCATTTATGTGTATTTCATCTCTGGTAATGTGTGTACCATACAAATTTCATCAACAAAAAAATTGAACATTTTTTTGTGTGTGTTATATTGGCATGATAAAAAAAATATGTAAAAATTGGGCAGTATTTGATATGCAAACTATTTTTTTTCAGAATTACGGTATTCAGATGGACTTATGGAGAAACTCTTTAACCAGAGAGAGAGAGAGAGGGGATTTACACAGTGTGTGAACCAAAATGAAAAATTTGCAATTAAAGGCTTATTAAGGTTGATTTTCAAAACTAATTTTGAATTTTAATGTATTTTCATGTAAAACTCAATTGACTTTAATGATAAAAACAAGAGGCACATCAGTGCCTGTGCTCCACTGGCCAAAAGGTTCAAGCAAAGACCACCTAACGAACATTTTCGTCAAGTTTCATAGAAATACAATCATCAATTTTTAAGGAGAAGTTATTAAAAATTTTTTTTTACTTTAATAGCTCTGGCTGCCATGTTGTGCAGTGGACCGAAATGATTTGGGCAATTTGAGTAAAGGAGCACCAAACAAACATTTCTGTCAAGTTTTATCGAAAAAAGGTCATCGGTTTCGACGACAAGTCGTATAAAGTTTTTTTTATTTTTTAGCTCTGGCAGCCATGGTGTGCAGTGGACTGGAACCATTTAACAAATTTTGGTTAATGACCATCCAAGGAACATTTCTGTTAAGTTTATCAAAATCTGATCATCGGTTTCTGAGAAGATGTTCTTTAAAGGTTTTTCTATTTTTTTGCCCTGGCAGCCATGTTGTGCAGCGGACCGGAACCATTTGAGCAATTTTGGTTAAGGACCACCCAAGGAACAATTCTGTCAAGTTTCATCAAAATCTGCCTATCCGTTTCAGAGGAGATGTCGTTTAAAGATTTTGCTATTTTTAGCTCTGGCGGCCATATTGTGCAATGGACCGGAACCATTTGAGCAATTTTGGTAAAGGACCATCCAAGGAACATTTCTGTTAAGTTTCATCAAAATCTGATCATCGGTTTCTATGAAGATGTTCTTTAAAGGTTTTTCTATTTTTTTGCCCTGGCAGCCATGTTGTGCAGCTGACCGGAACCATTTGAGCAATTTTGGTTAAGGACCACCCAAGGAACAATTCTGTCAAGTTTCATCAAAATCTGCCTATCCGTTTCAGAGGAGATGTCGTTTAAAGATTTTGCTATTTTTAGCTGTGGCGGCCATATTGTGCAATGGACCAGAACCATTTGAGCAATTTTAATAAAGGACCACCCAAGGAACATTACTGTCAAGTTTCATCAAAATCTGCCGAACCGTTTCAGAGGAGATGTCGTTTAAAGATTTTGCTATTTTTAGCTCTGGCGGCCATATTGTGCAATGGACCGGAACCATTTGAGCAATTTTGGTAAAGGACCATCCAAGGAACATTTCTGTTAAGTTTCATCAAAATCTGATCATCGGTTTCTGAGAAGATGTTCTTTAAAGGTTTTTCTATTTTTTTGCCCTGGCAGCCATGTTGTGCAGCGGACCGGAACCATTTGAGCAATTTTGGTTAAGGACCACCCAAGGAACAATTCTGTCAAGTTTCATCAAAATCTGCCTATCCGTTTCAGAGGAGATGTCGTTTAAAGATTTTGCTATTTTTAGCTGTGGCGGCCATATTGTGCAATGGACCAGAACCATTTGAGCAATTTTAATAAAGGACCACCCAAGGAACATTACTGTCAAGTTTCATCAAAATCTGCCGAACCGTTTCAGAGGAGATGTCGTTTAAAGATTTTGCTATTTTTAGCTCTGGCGGCCATATTGTGCAATGGACCGGAACCATTTGAGCAATTTTGGTAAAGGACCACCAAAGGAACATTCCTGTGAAGTTTTGTCAAAATCCGCTTATCAGTTTCAGAGGAGATGTCGTTTAAAGTAAAAGTTCACGCACGCACGCACGCATGCACGCACGCACGCACGCACGCACGTACTCACGACGGACAATCTGTGACGACATAAGCTCCATGGCCTTTGGCCAGTGGAGCTAACAATACAGCATACCATTCTGGTACAGATGAACAAATAGTAACCTTTATAAATGTTTCCTTTTGTTAATGAATAGCTATGTGGCCACAAAATACCCAGTAAAAAAAGCGCCAAAGCATATAAAAACATGGATTAAAGAATAATGTAAATATAAGAATTGTTTCTTAAATTTTGAGCGTTCATGCAAGACTCTGGGCCTTGATTTTGTAAATTTTCCAAGAAGCCCTAGCACGCTAAACAGATTTGCAAACAAAGCGTTAATACTGCATTACACATGATAAATTAGAATCAATCCTTGAATAGTAAAATTTGCACAGATATCTTTTAGTCCTATCATGGACTCTATTATTACAATATAATTAAGTCTTATCAATGAAAAATACAAAAAATGGAAAGTCACAATAGTTTAAAACAAACCACTGCATTGAATAACCTAGTGCATATTACTTCATATATTATATCATTAATGAATATATGGTAATGGAAACCACAAAGGGGAACAACTGTGGTAGATTAGTGCCTGTGGTAAGAGGGAGAGTTATATTTTCCTTATACAGAGAATTGTTCTTTTATCTTTAAATTATATAAAAACACTTGACCTGGCTGTTAAAAAGAAATTGGATCAGGTTAGAGTGATATTGTAAGTTTTAGAATGAAAGCTTGAACTAAGCCTTAAATTCCTCTGTCTAAAGGTTTTTATACATGCTTTAAACGTTATAACATTATTTAAAAACATACGAAAGGGCTTGCTTCATTATAAACTATCGAAAACAATATTATTTGAAGTTAGAGGCAAACAACGACTATTACATATGATTATCAACCCACACACATATTTACCAATTGCCATTTGAATAATCATCAGAAATTTGCGAAGATTTTGTAATTCTAATAATCCATCCAACAGACATTTCGAAGTGTACTCCATGTGTATAATTCACATATGAAAAATCATAAGTTTTCATTCAAAAAGGAAAACAGAAAGTGTGTAAATATATTTTCACATGCTTCCTTTCAGGAATGAGTATAAGTATAATGCTTTCTCTTTACGAGCTTTTGTTTTCATTTTCACTATTTATGTCTGAGTCTCTCAAAATGGACGGCTCACGAACAAAAGATGCCGGCTTGAGATACAAATGCGCCATAGCGTAATAGCTTCCCCTCCGAGACTGAAATCGCGAGGTGACGTCGTTCAGCGTTTGTACTTGAATAAACTGCTTCTTAGGTTTCATGTCTTCAGGAGTCAGCGAAAGTTTTCTGTCTGCTTGGCGGCTTTCAACTTTGTCTTGTTTATGTTCCCGCGACATTTTTGTTTGTTTCAATATTTGTTTTATCAATAGTCATTTATTCTTTAAAACAACGTACAATTTTTTCCATTAAACTTCACAATAAGTATATACGAAATCTCTAATCTTAAACAATCTGTAGCATCATATTAAAACTGCACACAACTTTCATTTTAATATTTCACATTCATTTTTTTTTCATTTTACCTCACAACATAGGTGTCTGATTAAGCTCATTTATTAATGTTTTTGAATTTTCCATTGCCATATTGTATGATTATAAAGGGAGCGTTCTAAAGTGCGCACTATTCTTTTCAGAACCCACACTGTGAGAGACATTTCGTATCCATCGAATATTACTTGAAAGTATTCATCAATTATTTTAATCTGTTCTTTGTTCACTTTCAAACGGTCTCAGCTTAACAGACACTTGTCATTATCTGTGTCTGAACTAAAAAATGAAATTTCACAAACAAATTCAATACATAGTTAAATCTATGAATAACGAAAACAAGTAAATGGTACTCTATTTACAATATTACATTGATAATATTTAAGCACAGGATTTGACATAACAGATTTTTGTTGTATTAAAAAGTCATTTAAGATTAATTTAGTGTTTATTAGTAAAACTTAGGTCAAAAATAAATTTCACTTTAAGAACCTAAGGTTATATTAATATTGCCATTTGTTGAAGCACACTAAATTAGAATTTTAGAATACCCAGAACAGTTCAACATGACAAAAGCATAGTGAAAAATAAACTGATTTTTTTATTGTTTTCTCCCATAATCATGTCACTATTCAATGTTTATGTTTGCTTCCAAGCATCGAAATCCATTTTTTACTTAATTTCACTTTTATAATTTGTATACACTGTAAATTAATGAAATATTTCCTCTATAAAACTGCTTTCAAAAATGATTAAATTTGATATAATCACAATTAATGAACAGTATGAAAACATTTTTTACTTAATTTCACTTTTAACATTTTTATAAACTGTAATTTAATGAAATATTCCCTCTATAAAACGGCTTTCAAATATAATCAAATTTGAAATAATCACAATTAATGCCGATAATTGAACAGTATGAAAAAAAAAACGAGAATGAAAGCAAGTTCAATATTTTATGAACCTGGAGGATCAGTATGTCTGTTTATTTAAACAAATCTAATGGTCTCATAAAGTCTTGAAAGTGAATTTAATGACATCCACTTCATGTTCGCCATAGATATCACTTTCAAGACAAACAGTAATATTAAAATTGCTATTGATATATCTGCTTATGAATGAACCCTGTTTAAGCATCAAAGGAGCTATAAGCACCAAATCATAGAAATGAACAGTTTTGGACATGATTTGTTTCTTGCTGAATTTCATGGAGTCATGGCAATATCATGTTATTCACTTTTTAATTGCTTAATGTTTCATTTCAAATCAATTTCCATAACGAATAATATTATCATTGTCCAGTATTGTACTTTCATCAGTGGCAAAATCTATGTCAACTTTATTTAGATTTTTATCATTGCTTTTAGAATACAATGTATTTATAGTTTAGTCGATGGTAATACAATGCTGTCATGGTTTAGTCGATGGTAATGCAATAGTGTTGTGGTAATGTCAATGGTAATGCAATGCTGTTATGGTTAGGTCAATGGTAATGCAATGCTGGCATGGTTTTGCCAATAGTAATGTAATGTTGTCATGATTTAGCCAATAGTAATGTTATATGCTGTCATGTTTAGCCAATGGTAATGCAATGCTGTTATGGTTAGGTCAATGGTAATGCAATGTTGTCATGGTTTAGCCAATGGTAATGCAATGCTGTCATGGTTTAGTCAATGGTAATGCAGTGCTGTCATGGTTTAGCCAATGGTAATGCAATGCTGTCATGGTTTAACCAATGGTTATGCAATTCTGTCATGGTTTAGCCAATGGTAATGCAATGCTGTCATGGTTTAGCCAATGGTTATGCAATTCTGTCATGGTTTATCCAATGGTAATGCAATGCTGTCATGGTTTAACCAATGGTCATGCAATTATGTCATGGTTTAGCCAATGGTTAGCCAATGGTAATGCAATGTTGTCATGGTTTAGCCAATGGTAATGCAATGCTGTCATGGTTTAGTCAATGGTAATGCAGTGCTGTTGTAATTTAGCCAATGGTAATGCAATGCTGTCATGGTTTAGCCAATGGTTTTTCAATGTTGTCATGGTTTAGCCAATGGTAATGCAATGTTGTCATGGTTTAGCCAATGGCTATGCAATGCTGACATGGTTTAGCCAATAGTAATGCAATGTTGTCATGTTTTTGTCAATGGTTATGTAATGTTGTCATGGTTTAGCCAATAGTTATGCAATGTTGTCATGGTTTAGCTAATGGTTATGCAATGCTGTCATGGTTTAGCCAATAGTTATGCAATGCTGTCATGGTTTAGCCAATGGTTATTTTATGCTGTCATGGTTTAGCCAATAGCAATGATATATATTCATGGTGAAGTCAATGGTAATGCAATGCTGTCACGGTTCACCCAAAAGTAACGCAATTTTGTCATGGTGAAGTCAATCGTAATGCAATGCTGTCATGTTTTAGCCAATGCTAATTAAATGCTGTCATAGTTTCGCCAATAGTAATGCAATGTTCTCATGGTTAAGTCAATGGTACTGTTTAGCCAATGATTATGCAACGCTTTCATGGTTAAGCCAATGGTAATGCAATGCCTTCATGGTTTAGCCAATGATTATGCAATGCTTTTATGGTTTAGCCAATGATTATGCAATGCTTTTATGGTTTAGCCAATGATTATGCAATGCTTTTTATGGTTAAGCCAATGGTAATGCAATGCCTTCCTGGTTTAGCCAATGTTTATGCAATGCTTTTATGGTTTAGCCAATGATTATGCAATGCTTTTATGGTTTAGCCAATGGTTATGCAATGCTTTTATGGTTTAGCCAATGATTATGCATTGCTTTTATGGTTTAGCCAATGGTAATGCAGTGCTTTCATTGTGTTATGGTGAAGCCAATGGTTATGCGATGCTGTCATGGTTAAGCCAATTGTTATGCAATGCTGTCTTGGTTTAGTCAATGGCAAAGCCAATGCTGTCATGGTTAAGTCAATGCTGACATGGTTTAGCCAATGCTGTCATTATTTATCATACGATTATGCCAATTTCTGAATGGTTATGGAATGCCTTCATGCTTAAGCCATTGCAAATATATAGTCTAGCCAAAATGTAGAGCCAAAGCATTTATGGTTTAACCAATGCTTATGCAATTGCCTTCATGGTTTAGCCAATGGAAATTAAATGGTTTCATGATATACCCAATGGTTATGGCAAAACCTTCATGGTTTAGCCAAAAGGTAAAGCCAATGCCTTTATGGTTAGCCAATGGCAAGACATTGCCTTCATGTTTAGCCAGTAGTAATGTAAATGATTTCCACAAACTATCCTATGGCAAAGCAAATGCCTTTATGGTTAGCCAGTGGCAATACATTGCCTTCATGTTTAGCCAGAGGTAATGTAAATGATTTCACAAACTCATATGGCAAAGCAAATGCCTTTATGGTTTACTCAATACTAATACTGATTCCATCATGGTTCAGACAAAGATTATGGAGTGCATATACATTATTATCAGTAACTTTTTGTGTTTAAACTTCTGCTGTCAATGCTCACTAATTGCCGTTATCCTATACTCATGTCATTTTTTTAAGATTCTCACATGATTGCCAATATTTTCATTTTTCGTCAACTCAATAAGCAAAGACCTTGGTATATATCTGATCTAACAGAAAAATGTCTGTATTCCACCATGTCTGTCAATGGGCGGCTTTCAATGTTTGTTTTTCATAAAGTTAAAGTACCAGAAGCCAGTGAGTCTCCGCTAATGAGCCTCATTCTAGTGTAAGACAATCTCCTCAAGTAGTGTAAGTGGTTTTCTAGATTACACTCAAGACTGATTTTACTGGTACATGGTAATGCAATAGTTAAATGTTTGCTTTTGAGAACAGCTTGAGAGATTCTCTTTAAATATCATGAAGTCATCCCACCCAACAAAAAAGGACACCAAGTCAACTTAATCATACTGGGTTCGACAATGACTTGAGACTATTCATGAGGTCGTTCTACCAACGGAAAAAGACCCCTAAGTCAACTTAAACATACTGGGTTCCACTACGATTTGAGACTATTCATAAAGGCCATTTCATCCAAGGGAAAAGACCACTAAGTCAACATAATCATACTGTATTCCACGATGACTTGAGACAATTCATGAAGTTATCCCATCCAAGGAAAAAGACAACTCAGTCTGAGCTGAACTTCATTATACTGGATTACACTATGACTTGATACTACATATGTTTGGCTAGGAGGGTGTATACACATATGGTTCATACAGACTTGTCATCATCAAATTCCAGGCCTTTCCAGGACTTAAAATATTTTTTCCAGGAGTGTATACCATGTTCGATATAAAGGTGCTAGTGTTGGTTACTTACCCTGCCTAACATTGTTTAAGAGCTGTTATAGACCCTTGAGTTTGTATCTGATTTGTGGGTGGGGGAGGCACGGTTAGTTCACTTACAGTATCACCAGCCTGTGGCGCTTCATCCTTGGAAAACTTGTAAAATGAAGTGATCTTTGATGAAACATTGTTATTTTGATCCCTCGACATGTTATTTACATGCTTATCTCCCTTCGCATGCGATTTCAGTGCAGCTTCTCCCATATTTGATATGTCAAACAGTTTATCGCAAACAATACAAAGCACTTTTGTCTTGTCGGTCTTAAATGGACGAAGCCATCGTCTATAGTTTTCATTCACCTCCCATTCACTTCTAAACACACATTTTCCTCACGAAGACATTTTTATCGGATTATCGGAAGTAAACAACCGGAGACATGCTATTCTGCGCGCGGCACTATAAAGGCAGTGTTAAAAAATGGGTTTAAGACCGGGAAATCACTGCGCTTTTTACGGCGTCTATTTCGTCGATGAAATTTGACTTCCGATGGTCAGAAATGTAAATATTCATGATTATTTTGAATAGACAGTGTTTGTCCGACCAATTTCAAGGAAAATTATAAATTTTCATGGGAAATTTTTATTATTCCAGGACATTTCAAGGATATTTCTGACAATGTAATTTTCAAGGAGTTTTCCAGGACTGATGCCAAATTCAAGGAGTTTTCCAGGACTTTTCCTATCCTGTGCGGACCTTGACACATGCAACTTTTCATTGGTTAAAGTTTGTCGTAATTTCACTGACTGACAGGCAGGTTCCAGAATCATGAGAATGCTTGAAAGTGGTTCCTTCATAACATTTAATTCTTAAACAAAAATCCTGCAGGAGGGGACCTCCTCCAACAGCCACACAATTCAACTTATCCAGACCAAACTATTGAAGTTAACTGATGAATAACCTCCAAGTGTTGACACCTCACTTACTTTCAATAGAAATATGGATGAGAGCAAATATTGAAGACAGTTGGGTCACGTTCTGTGACACGCCAAGTCAACACTAATTCTTTGAGCTTAATTGTGACTAAGGTTTGTAACAGAATCAGCCTTAAGTCCCTAATATCCCTAACATACGATTTGCATTTACCGAAAGCAAGCATGCAATATAGTCTGATTGACAGAGTCTGATATGCATTTATAAACAATACTATATCCCGTAGGGATGATGCGAAATGGTCCAAGACTTATATAAGAGTTATAGCTGTACGAACAAGGAATCTGTTCTTCAAGATAATGTATTGATGCCTTTTTCT
This sequence comes from Mya arenaria, assembly GCF_026914265.1. Classification (NCBI taxonomy): domain Eukaryota; kingdom Metazoa; phylum Mollusca; class Bivalvia; order Myida; family Myidae; genus Mya; species Mya arenaria. The sequence continues at coordinate 11,887,823 of NC_069131.1, read as the reverse complement.
TATTCTCCATGTAGAACAGTAGCTGACAGCTTAAGAATTTCCAACATATGTTCAAGGGTTCAGCACACCATGATATATTTAAACAAGCATTGTGATCAATACAGAAACAATATAAATGACAATTTTATGAGGAAAGAAAACAAACCCACCCGTGAACCTATCATATAAGGACTGTCAATGTTTACTTGATAATATGGATACATGGCAAAAATCAATCACGGACCCCATGAGTTATTCTCTGAAAAATAATCACTGGAATAAATGGCTCAAAAAAGTAAATACTTGATACACCCAGATAAGACACATAAACCCATTATATCCAACCTGTTCTTATGGACATGTATTTCCTATTCATTTCTGCTCAATTCACCAACGGTGCTTTGGTTAAATCTTTCGATGCAATATTGTCCAGCGCAACAACAAGTCATGCATCGGAAGAGGCATACCTTTATTAAAGTCTCAGGGGCATGCTAAAATTGAGGACACTTATATTCGGTTTATTTTCACAAAGTTTTTTTTTATTTTTATATATCATTTATGATGCAATATACAAATCAGCCATATGAACATTACATTTGAACCATTTATCAATCCTGGACAATAATCATGGAGGCTACAAGCAGGGATTAAAACCAAGCCCGTCTGATACAAAGTCTAAATTTTAAGCACAGCTTAATTATAAAAATTGCTACCAAAAAGACAACCTAAAAACATACAGGCAAGCTTATCTTTTTAGAAAAACTACATTCATAATTTAAAAGTTATACTTTTATAAATTTGTATTTAACCTACTTTAAAATATGTTAAATGTCAAATCCTTTCAAAGTTAAATAAAATCTTCTCAGACCTATTTTGTTAACATCCTCAAAGCTAATATTTATTTAATGAGAGTTCACTTAACGAAATAACTCATATTTTTGGAATACATTAGGAAAGAGCTAAATAAATATGACTTTAAAATGAACACAAAGCTGTTATTCATTGAAGTATTTGCGTCTTAAGGTACAGCTTAACCTATTTACAACTACATGTATTTATAAAACTAATAAATGACAATGGAAGTTTGGTCCCCTAGATACAATGTGACAGGGAAAAAGTACCCCAATCAGTGGTTAGTCCTCATCAAGTTTAAACAGATTTGCTTAATATGTTTTTGGACCGGTTATGCATCTGAAAACACTTTTTTACTCTTATGATACCGGTATCTAAATTGCTGGAAAAATACAAATAAAGCATAATTTTTTTTTTTGGTTTTATTGAGGTGCAAACCCTTTCCGGTAAAGTCATTGAGAAATATTTAGACCTTTTCACAATACATTGATAACATGACGTTATCATGTCAATCAACCAATCTTGTGACAACAAAGCTGTAATTAAGTGACCATAAGCGTTATTAATGCTAATGAAAATTATGGTCTTTAAATACCATATTTGAGCATATATCAACATTTGCCTAAGGGCTCCAGCTTTTGGTATTTTAGTTTTGAAACTCCTAATTATTTATTCAAAAAAATTAATTGCATTTTACAATAACATGAGCAAGTCCCTTTAAGATAAATAAAAAATGGATTGTTAATCATTGATTTATTCAATAATGCAAATCAAATTTTAAGATTAGCTTAAGAGAAATTCTGATCAAAAGAACACCTACAAATTTCAACCCAAGACACAATCATAAACACATTTAAAGATGAATCTTCAAAAAATGTTTAACTGTAAATGTAATTTTGTATATTTTTATAGCAGCCAAGCAGACTAGCAAACATCTAAGGGAAGTAACTGCTATAACTGTTATACGAAAGTTTTCATGCACTTAACTGCCCCTTGAAAGGCAAAGGGAGAGAATTTGGTTTGTTCAGTGATAACATTCATAATCAGTTCTCCACAAATATGTTATGAAACTATGAAGAAGTTGTGATAAAGTTACTAAGTGAGGTTAGTTACAATAGAAGTCGGGTATTCCCGATTTAAGTACTTCAGCTCAAATTTGTAATGTTTGTGCATACAAACTCAAAACCTACCTTTGTATAATTTTTTAAAGGTATTATAGATAGAAAGATAGATTTCAGTAAGGAATGCACATACATGGATGTTTAAAATAAACAACATGTATAGTAAATAACATAATATATACATGATATTATTATTATGATAGGCACACTGAACCAAGGATGACACAAAAAAGAGAAAACTATTAAATATTTTTAAAATATATCATTCAAACTACAGGCCCCTTCAAAAGAAGGAGTTTGTTTTTCAAGAGCTGAAAAGGAAACGAGAATCTCTGAGCACAAATTCTGCTGCTCTATAACAAAACAAAAAAAAAAGCTGGGGAAAATTCTGAAAATACAACAACAAAAGGTGAATACAGTGAATGAACGCTTAAATTTACAATGACTGTGTAATTAAGTTCTAAAAATAACTGTTAAGGGATGATGGGAAATGAAGGAGGGGTTTCCATGCAGTACCTATTTCCCGCATGTGTTTCATGTACTCCCGTCGTCTTCCAGTAACGAGATCCCCTATACAAGACAAAAACTTCTACATATAAAAGGCCATAAAACTGTTTCAATAAAGTATAAGTCGTAAAGAGAAATAGTAATCTCAGCGTCATGTCATATTTTCATACTTTTCATATAATTTTTTATATATCAGTAATAAATGAACTTTATCCAGTATAAAAGATGACACATGTATCTTTATAATCTGGAGAGAAAGACATTATTCATTTTCTGAACAAAATGCAAAACACTTCATTGGACTTGCTAATGATGGAACTGAAGCAGTTTATGGGGATGAATATAATGACAGTAAAGTGCAAAAGCTAAGCAGTGAGACTTTCTCAAGAATCAAATCCACAAGCTCGAGGCTAACAATGGAGAAATTATGCCAAAATTTATCGTTTCTTATTACTCTTTCCTTTTTTTAAAACACTCTATCTTTCTGCAAAATGGTCAGACATAGTATAGACAGATATCCTACCAATTTAATTTGGTTGATAAATTGGTGAAATATTGCTGAAATTATGGGAAAAGCTCTTTATGGACTCTTTCACATAGATATTTGAATTAGACCAGGGGACAACCAGCTGTGCATATAAGCATGTCTATAGGAACTCACATTTGGTAATATAGGGAGTAGGTTTTTAGTTGATCTTTTTTATATTTTTTACAACACATTTTTTTTCAAGATATCATCTTGGAATATGGTTTTCCTGTTTAATCAACACTCAGCGTGCAAACAGTCTGCCAACAATCTATTTTTCGCATTGGAGGCTATGCACACGTGATTTAGTGTAACATAACCTAAGCAGCTTTGACACTTCAAATGTGCTTCAAAATATCCAGATTAAACAATAGAGAAGTTCTACACTAATTATGGGCAAAAAGAAAACTATCAGATTTGTGAAGGGAAAATCTACCCTGTTTCTACTTCGGGAAGGATAATATCTACTATATTTCTACTGCAATGGCAGGAGCTTTTCACTTGCCTGTAAATTTTTGTTCTTCAATCAACCTGTCAGCAGGTTCAGCTAGTATAAACAAGTGAAAATATGTCAATTCTAAGATGAATAACTCCTAGCTTTCATCTGTTTTTTAAGATGAAGTTTTCTCCCTTGAAATAGTCATGATGCAAAGGGAGACAAATTTGCTAACTGCCTCAGGCTATCAAGGGAGACTATTTGATTTTAAAATTCTTATGTTTGAACAAAACCATATTTATTCTGATTTTTCAAGATGAATATATAATACACTTTTTAATTAAATGTGTGATAATTGACTCAAATTGCTCAGGTATTTATCAAGAGCAAAAAGCATACTTACTTTTGAAAAAATAGTACAATGGCTCTACAGGGGTATCTGTGTTCCAAAGAAACTTAGGTGCTGGATATAAAGGTCCCCAGTCATTTGGCCAGAAAGGTCCATGTTGATTTCGCACAACACCAAATTTATCCTCATACGACCCATCAGCATCCCTATCTAAAACCGTACCATCGGAAAACTTCCCATTTCTAGATGCTGTCAAATAACCTTCCTTCGTGTAATACTGTTTATGAAGCTGACGTATGGTGGGGTATTTATCAAACTGTTTTCTATGAATTTCATTTAAATCTTTCACACCTTCTGAGAAGGAATTTAATCCAAACACTCCAGGATATTCATCCTGATTTGACTTTGACAACTCATCTCGAAAGACCACTTCTATCCGAGACGAATTCGTCGGATGTCCATAATTCATGCTCAGAAACTTCTGCATCTGACGCTTGGCTTGTATTGCTTTCCAGCGTCTCGATTTCAAATAATTCCTCTCTTTATCAGATAAATCCAATAGCACATGTGCATTTAGATTCTCAAGTTCACGATTAGAGTTGTTGTTCCTACCGTTGTCGCCGTTAGCATGTCCATGTGGGCGTTCAGGAGGCGGAGTTTCAAGCGCGTCGCGAACACGTTGGTCCAGCTCGGCCTCCATCTGTTCTCGTATAGAGTCCCGCCATCGCTGATCGTCAGAACCTGGAACATGTGATAATAAGATTATTTATTATTTAATATGAACTATAATCATGTAAACATTTGAACTTAACAATGTTCTAACTAAATACCTGTGCTGTGTTATGTTACTTCCACAAATAACCTAAATATACAACAGAAAAAATGTTCACAATAAATAGCCTCAATAATGTATGTGTTTTCTTCAATAAATCAAATTGGTTGCAATAAATGTAGAATCTATAGCATGTAATAAATCGTGATTTAATCATTATCCATTGGTACATACAAAAGTAAACGGAATGACATTGCGAGCAATGTGCTTCATGTTACAGTATTAAGGACAAGACAGAACAGAACAGAACAGAACAAAAACTTTATCAAAACATGAGGTTTAAATAGATGTTAAGAAGATCAAGTGCAGGTTGTTTTTTCTATTTTTCAAGACGATATTATTCAAATTCAAGAAGTTTCTGCCTTATACACTTGTAAGCTAACATAAAAATATCAACAAACAATCCACACAATTTCTCCAATAAATTAATTAAATATATTTTCATTACATTCAAGTATCCAAATAAAAAAAAAATGTGTAAAAATCACTCACACTCTAAAAGCTTGTCAATGAATGAATAATAGCCTTACATTCATTTACAAGGTAAATATACAAAGAACAAAGTATGGGAATTATAAAGTCTGGGAATATGAGGTCCACCCATGAACCAGTTTGACAGGCATTTAAACAAGCATTTTGAACCTTGCAAATAATCTTGTCTATAAAAACATTCATAATCGTCTGCCAAAACACTAATATTAATTACGAAATAAATGATCTTGGCTGACAATAAGTAATCTCTTTGTAAAATCTGTGTGTCAAAACGGAAGGAACCACTGGTTTCATACTTTGCATGTTGGTGTCAAACATAGTTGATCAAAATTTGAACAATAGTTGTATAAATTTTTTCTGGTCACAATGTTTGACAGTCAAAACAACTGTCTACAAAATATATATAGATATAAAATTTCGATTATATACACACATCATTCATTCATTTTTAGGCTGTGGTTTAGCGTTGCAACGGCTTCTCTCCTCAGTGACTCAAGTTTGATTCAATGCCTAAGCACATGTGAGTTTGACTTATATTCACCAAGCCAGAAAAGTGGGTTTCCCCCGGGTATTCTGGTTTCCCTGACAACAAAAGACCAACTTTTGCATTACATCGCGCCAACAAGACGGATTAGAATGACGTGTAATATTAACTTGTTTCACAATTGCTGTAAAATAAATAAGTTTAAAACTAAACATTTTTCATATGTATTGTGCATATTTAATTGTAACCATTATTTCTGCTTTTAAATTAGTATGATGGTTATTATTTTGAAGTTTTTTATATCAACAAGAGATTGTTTGTTTTTATGTTAAAAGCTATGTTTTAATTTTATTTGCCAGTTCCATATTCCTGCTCCAAACTGGGATTGAATGAAGGGCAGCTATTCAATGTTACAGTAATGGCAATCAGATTTAGGCTCGAACCCGAATATGTTTTCCTGCGCCCCGTATATCCCACATGGGGTCACCTACTAACCCTGTAACGTATATATCACGTTGACAACCTGTTTATATGTTTAAATGTTTCATTTATTCGTCGGAATATTCATCGTAATTAGAAATTAGATGCAAATTTGGTACAATATAAATTTGGTGATCCAATATGGAAAAATATGGTGTCACTGCGTGACTAGTCCTGGACCAATGGCATTGCATCATTTATGTTGGAGGCATAATATAGGCCCTTTCACACCCTATTTCAATTAGAATTAAACGGAAAAAAATCACAAAATGTAATAATTTTTATCAAAAATGCATTTTTGGTATTTCATGATTGTGACATATTAAAAATCAGCAAGCGATATTCTTACCAATGATACCAAAACTTTAAAGGGTCACCAACCATGAACATATGACATAATGCCAACTTCATCTGGGGCCATATATTCATAAAGCATCTTAGTGAAAAAATCAACTTAGTGAAACAAATTTAGTCTATAAAGTTAAATTTAAGAAAAAAATATTATTATTTTTTACACTAAATACGTTTAAATAATTAAGCAAGAAATCCATAAGGCATAAGAATAAATTTGTTGAAAAATATGTGTATTTTTGGATAATTAAAATATAAACTGTTAAAAATTTGACTAAGTTGAACATTTTTTATAAGAAGCTACCGAGTATATGAATACGGCCTGAGGACCAAATTAGTCAATATAATTCTTATCTTTATTCTTACATTGAATGAGCAGTAATTCAGCAAATCAAGCTTTGTCCAACATGGTTGCAACTCAGTATAGTTATAGAAGGTATCACAACAGTCTTGTGCAAGCCCTTGAAATATTTTCGCCAAATAAATCATTGAATAAGCAGTATTGCATAGGCCCCTATTTCTCGAAAGTTCTTAAGCATATCAAGGTTGAGTAACTTATTTAATTAATCCACATTTTTTACTTAATTTTATTTTGTTCTAAATAAATTTAGTTTATAGTATAAAGAAAATTTAAAGAAACAGTCCCAAAACTCTTTTAAAGGTAAATGTTACACAAATTGTACCAAAACAAAAGAGTTAGGTTAGCTTAATCCTGTTCTAAGGGACTACCAGAAATTGGGGCTTGCTGAATAGTCATCCTTTAAGACTTAACAATTATTTATTTATCACAAAAATAGTTTAGCTTGAAGTTGAAAGACCACAAGAAAGCCATCACAAGACCTCTACTTATATATTTTGGTATACAGACATTCTAAAATCAGAAGCACATATTTACCATAACGACGCCGAGAGTGAATTGGCGCCAATTTTGCCATATTTTGTTGATTTAAGTCCATCTTTCATAATAGCACTAATTTCATACTATCAACTTTTTCCAAAATAAATTTTGCCCACTTCTTTCCCATATTACATAGCACTTTGTTTAACACATTGTTTTTGTTTTATTTATCATTATTTGATTTCCAGCCTTCTCTGTAAATGCATTTCTTCATTCTTATTCAGTAAGTTCCATTTTTTTTTAAACCATTACCAAAAGCTATGGTAGAATTGTAATGTCATCTTATTCCGAATGAAAAGTATATAAATTAAAAAGAAGTCCGAAAATTAAAGCTAAACTTCCACGATATACTCGAGCACAAACTTGAGCTAATCCTGGATGTCAATGATAGTTTTCATCATTTATTCACATCAGAAAAGAGAACAAGAGGAATTTTATACCCCACTCTTGTATTTTGTTTATTTAGTCACATTTTATAGCCACATATCTATCATACACACAACTTCACTCCATGTTTATAGTTTCTTAAGTATTAAGGATGGCTCTTTAAATATCCTTCCTGATTTCTTATCATATTTCAAAAGAATTTGATGCTTCTGGCTTTGTTCTCATTGTAAGGTATAGACTACTCCAGAATTTTCAAACATTTTTCTTGTAATAGCTAAGAATCCAAGCATATTAGAAAAACATATAGCACAAAGGAACAATATTATAATATATCACTCCGAAATTTTAACAAATTGTAACACATGAACTTATACTGACATCGAACTTGTGAAATAAATCAGCTAAATTGCACACTTATTCAGCCGTTCTGATTTAAAAATCATAAATCTAATGCCATTTCCTAATCTGCCTATACATTCTACCACTGCCAGAACATTAGCATTAAAAAAGGAAAAACTATTAAATCTCAGTAGTTTTAAAGCATATAAATTTAAATGCTGGCCAATTTATTATAACACAAATTAAAGAGCATTGCCTTCCATATAATATGACTACCATTTGTTATTTTTGAATATATCTTTAAATGATCTGAACGAAGATTATTTGTAAAAAGGTTTATTTAAAATGTTGTATCAATTCATTTGTAAATAATATACAAAAGTCTATAGCCAGGTTGAAACTTGAGGAGCTACGATCACCTAATCAGGTTTTGATTAGATTAACAATTTACATTGATCTACAATCGTGAGGTTGCGATTTGATTATACACGCCAATAAATCACAGATTAACAATATTAATGTCTGAGTAGAAATATTGCTGCGAGTTGGCTGCACTTTTAATCCATACTTTAACAAACAACCTTTACAAACATTTTAACAAGATGGGCGGTGAAATATAGTGAGGTTCCAAAAAATGTGAATGCGGCCTCAGAAAATGGAACTGTGGAGAATGAATGGCAGGTAATTTCCTGCAAATCAATGGATTAAAAAGCAACATGTTTTCCGCAAAGTTCACATGAGCACATTTTACAGAGTCAATGGTGATATTATATCAAGTAAAGTCCAATACCTTTAATAATATCATAAGCCTACTTTTATCATTTTAAAAAACTGGAATAGACTTCTAGTTTGACATATTTGTCTGGTGGGAATGCTGCTCTAGAAAAACAGAACAAGCCCTGTGTGGGGTTTGAACCTTCAATCTCACACTTCAAAGGCACCCTGCAGTCGGCTTAACCACCAAACCACGGAGGCATTATTATGAGTTAAGTGTGCACAACTGTTTATATTACTAACCTATGTGCACAAATTAACTATTGTTTGTGCATGTGGACAAACCCTAGTATGACATACTCATATATGACTTTTACGTGTGCATTTATTAGCTTATGTAATGTGTGCAGATACTAGTGGTATATGTGGCTGCTCCTGCTGCTGCTGCTACAACAACCACTATACTGCTGCAGGCTCCTGCTGCTTCTAGTTTAGTTAATAAGAGAAATTAGTCAAATACTGTAAACTTTAAACTTATACAAACCTTGGCACAAAACCAAAGCTTAATTGTCAAGGTCAGGCTTAGAGACCAAAATTCAAACCTGCATACAGAATCTAGAGAGAAACATACAAATATTGAGCTTAAAGGGTCTCACTTGGGGGATGTAGCTTGGCATATGAGACCTGACACACCCCTGGAACTGAACAAAATAGGCTCAAAACGTGGTACCTTAATTTTACCATGGTATTTGTAATTGCAAAAAAACATTTTGTTATTTTGGTGAAATATGATGCATTCTGGTGTAATTTATGCATGATCTTTTCACCATATTGACATGAAAAATTCACCATGGCAACTCTAAGGAGGGCATGCACCCAAAAGGTGCCAGGTATAATAGATGAAGCAGGCATGATCAAAAAGTACATCAAGGCTGTTCACTTATTATGATCATGATTCTTGAAAAAGCACGGCCTATAGTCATCACTGAATATTGGTACATAGATCCTGCTGATCTTCCCATATAAAATAGAGATTACATTCAGATGTCTATGATTAGCCAGGAAAGTGTGGGGGGAGGATGTTGAATGGGGGTGCATATCAGCGTGCGCCTGCTCCTCCCCCCAAAATACATATGTTCGATATTGTGCGTTTGGCATTCCTCCCTCAAGAAAAAATGGCATATAGCAGTCAATAAGTGTGTATTTTGGTGTATTGTATGCATATTCTTAGATGCCAAAGAAGATATTCCTGATACACATGCCAGATGCAAACCTCTTATTGCTGATCCACCCCCCTATTTCCTGTGATGGATATGATAATATGTATAATATTCTCATTTTGAAGAGTTCTAAGATTTTTAAGGGAACTTGTTTTTATGATACTAATGAAACACCTATTCCATTTGGTAAAATCAAGTTTTAGTTAGTAGTTGGCTAATTATGAAATTAGATCTAAGCTTTAGATGTTTAAAAAAACTGGGGCAGTCCAGAACCAGATGTTACCCTCCTCCTCCCCACCCCCACCCCTGCATTTTTGTTTGTGAATTATACATCTATAAGGATTTAGAATAATAAACAGGCTACAAAATAATACTCGTAGTGTATAATTTGATTTTTAAGTGCTACATCATCAAGGTATGAGTAACTTTGTTGAAATTAATGGCTTATGGTATGATCTTGGACACATGACAATTTGTGAACTACAAGGATGAGTATTATGGTAGGCTCCTGCATGGTAGCCTCAGAAATAATGACAAAATCTCTGAGAAACGTTTTTTGCAAGGTTCTGTCAGTGTACTCCTTCATATGAAAAGATGTGAAAGAAAAGGCTTCACAAACATTCTCATGGCCAACTGCATTACTTCTGCTTGTACAGCTACACATACAAGTAGTGTTTCACAAACATTCTCATGGCCAACTACATAACTTCTGCTTGTACAGCTACACATACAAGTAGTGTTTCATAAACATTCTCATGGCCAACTGCATTACTTCTGCTTGTACAGCTACACATACAAGAAGCGTTTCACAAACATTCTCACGGCTAACTGCATAACTTCTGCTTCTACAGCTACACATACAATTAGTGTTTCACAAACATTCTTACGGCCAACTACATAACTTCTGCTTCTACAGCTACACATACAAGTTGTGTTTCACAAACATTCTCACGGCCACTTGCATAACTTTTTCTTGTACAGCTACACATACAAGTAGTGTTTCACAAACATTCTCACGGCCAACTACATAACTTCTGCTTGTACAGCTACACATACAATTAGTGTTTCACAAACATTCTCACAGCCAACTACATAACTTCTGCTTGTACAGCTACACATACAAGAAGCGTTTCACAAACATTCTCACGGCCAACTACATAACTTTTGCTTGTACAGCTACACATACAAGTAGTGTTTCACAAACATTCTCATGGCCAACTACATAACTTCTGCTTGTACAGCTACACATACAAGTAGTGTTTCACAAACATTCTCACGGCCAACTACATAACTTCTGCTTGTACAGCTACACATACAAGAAGCGTTTCACAAACATTCTCACGGCTAACTACATAACTTCTGCTTGTACAGCTACACATACAAGTAGTGTTTCACAAACATTCTCATGGCCAACTGCATTACTTCTGCTTGTACAGCTACACATACAAGAAGCGTTTCACAAACATTCTCACGGCTAACTGCATAACTTCTGCTTCTACAGCTACACATACAATTAGTGTTTCACAAACATTCTTACGGCCAACTACATAACTTCTGCTTGTACAGCTACACATACAAGTAGTGTTTCACAAACATTCTTACGGCCAACTGCATAACTTCTGCTTGTACAGCTACACATACAAGTAGTGTTTCACAAACATTCTCACGGCCACCTAAAGAACTTCTGCTTCTACAGCTACACATACAAGTAGTGTTTCACAAACATTCTCACGGCCACCTACATAACTTCTGCTTCTACAGCTACACATACAATTAGTGTTTCACAAACATTCTTACGGCCAACTACATAACTTCTGCTTCTACAGCTACACATACAAGTAGTGTTTCACAAACATTCTTACGGCCACCTACAGAACTTCTGCTTCTACAGCTACACATACAAGTAGTGTTTCACAAATATTCTCACGGCCACCTACAGAACTTCTGCTTCTACAGCTACACATACAAGTAGTGTTTCACAAACATTCTTACGGCCAACTACATAACTTCTGCTTCTACAGCTACACATACAAGTAGTGTTTCACAAACATTCCCACGGCCAACTACATAACTCCTGCTTCTACAGCTACATATACAAGTAGTGTTTCACAAACATTCTTACGGCCAACTACATAACTTCTGCTTCTACAGCTACACATACAAGTAGTGTTTCACAAACATTCTTACGGCCAACTACATAACTTCTGCTTGTACAGCTACACATACAAGTAGTGTTTCACAAACATTCTTACGGCCAACTGCATAACTTCTGCTTGTACAGCTACACATACAAGTAGTGTTTCACAAACATTCTCACGGCCACCTACAGAACTTCTGCTTCTACAGCTACACATACAATTAGTGTTTCACAAACATTCTTACGGCCAACTGCATAACTTCTGCTTGTACAGCTACACATACAAGTAGTGTTTCACAAACATTCTCACGGCCACCTACAGAACTTCTGCTTCTACAGCTACACATACAAGTAGTGTTTCACAAACATTCTTACGGCCAACTACATGACTTCTGCTTGTACAGCTACACATACAAGTAGTGTTTCACAAACATTCTCATGGCCAACTACATAACTTCTGCTTGTACAGCTACACATACAAGTAGTGTTTCACAAACATTCTCATGGCCAACTACATAACTTCTGCTTGTACAGCTACACATACAAGTAGTGTTTCACAAACATTCTCATGGCCAACTACATAACTTCTGCTTGTACAGCTACACATACAAGTAGTGTTTCACAAACATTCTTACGGCCAACTACATAACTTCTGCTTGTACAGCTACACATACAAGTAGTGTTTCACAAACATTCTCATGGCCAACTACATAACTTCTGCTTGTACAGATACATGTACAAGAACAAACATTCTCATGGTTTTCTGCATTACTTCTGCTGTACTACAGCTAGAAATACTAGTAGTGTTTCCAACTTCTGTAATACATCCAGAGTTCTTCTACAAGAGCTTGGTATGCATTTAGTGATAGTGATTGATGATAGCAAGGAAATCAGAAAGAAAATCAATGCTGTTTAGTTGAATGTAATGCTAAATACAGTGGATATTGAATGATCCTGCAATCTGAAAAGCATACAAACCTGTGAACTGAGAGGAACCCTAGAATGTCCACAGTACTTTGTCATCCACTTTACACAGGATATATATATATATGGTCCACAGAAGAATAATATTTATGTTTTCTCAATTTCACAGCATTCAATACCTAACCAAAAGTTCAATCATACTGTTTAACAGTGAAACTGTTCGCTTGATCGATAACATATATATCAGGGCAATGGTTGAGTTTTTATAAAATAAATCCCATGTTTTTAACTAACAGAGTTCATTCAGTGTTTTATCCCATGATATTAAAACTCTTTAAAGGATTAAATAGTATTAACCGCAAAAAGTCTTACAAAAATTCTCCAATGTTCAAATTTTTTCCACTCCCACAACGGCCTTTGACCATACATGGTAAAAGCAATATGATCATTTCCTATTTAAAAAGCTCATAAAAAAACTGCAATTGTTAAGCCTGTCACAGAATTCAATAATCAGATCAAATGAACATAATTTAAGGATAATATTGTCAACTACCCAATAAAAATCGTTATCTTATTTTTAGCTGTAACTGCCAGTAGGTACTTAAAGGATCCAATTAATTTAACATAACAAATTTCCATGTATTATTCAAATAACCAAACATTCAATAGGTGATATCATTTGGCATATGTTTCATATGATTAAATGTTTGTCGAAAGTCTTATGTCTGCAATCAACCATCAATTACAAATCTTTTTTGAGAGCTAATGGTACCAAAATTCTTAAAAACATTCATTTGCGGAACAGTTGAACAGCTTCAAGTGCTGTTCGAAATGAATTCATACCCTTTTATTTGTATAATTATTCATGCCTAAGAGGTATTCAAATAAGGACATATGTTGTATGCTTTCCAGTACTAAAGAGAGATTTATCAGTGAAATAGAAAAAGTATTTCACTGTTTCAAACAGTGAAATATCTATTTTATATTTTTCACTGTTTTGAAATTTAAGCCAATTCTCACGTTCAAATCAAACTTTAGCACATACAGGGCTGGTCAATTTCAACGATATCATTTCTGAAATGATTTTAAGTCCACATACAATTTTGCGTGCCATTTCTAAAAAAATGCAATTAAATATAATTTAATATCCTAAATTCCATGCATATCATAAAAAATAAAATTGTTTATTTCAATTCAAGTTCGGAATATATTTCACCTTGTGAAAACACCAAAATTGAATATTTCACTCTTGGCTGCGCCATTCATGAAATATAACTTTTGTTGCTCACTCGGTGAAATACATTACCATCTTATACGGAAGCAAACAATTATCCTCTATGTGTTCAAAAGAATATTTTCAAATTTTTCAGAATGTTTTCATTAGAAAATGATCTGCATTATTTTGGATAAATAAAAGGAACCACTTTCATTTAACATGTCTAACACTAGCATTAAAAAATGTTTTACAAGAACATATAATCCATGATACTAGAGAAACATTATCCACAGGAAGGCAATCATTCCCTAATAATAACAGCGTTTCATGCATCAACAAAGGCATCTTTTCCAAACATGTGGAGACATAAAGGCAATATATCCCAGACACAAGATATGGGATTGATGGGAAAGGCAATATATCCAAGATACAAGATATGGGATTGATGGGAAAGGCAATATATCCAAGATATGGGATTGATGGAAAAGGCAATATATCCAAGATACAAGATATGGGATTGATGGGAAAGGCAATATATCCAAGATACAAGATATGGGATTTATGGGAAAGGCAATATATCCAAGATACAAGATATGGGATTGATGGGAAAGGCAATATATCCAAGATACAAGATATGGGATTGGTGGGAAAGGCAATATATCCAAGATACAAGATATGGGATTGGTGGGAAAGGCAATATATCCAAGATACAAGATATGGGATTGATGGGAAAGGCAATATATCCAAGATACAAGATATGGGATTGATGGGAAAGGCAATATATCCAAGATACAAGATATGGGATTGATGGAAAAGGCAATATATCCAAGATACAAGATATGGGATTGATGGTGAAGGCAATATATCCAAGATACAAGATATGGGATTGATGGAAAAGGCAATATATCCAAGATACAAGATATGGGATTGGTGGGAAAGGCAATATATCCAAGACACAAGATATGGGATTGGTGGGAAAGGCAATATATCCAAGATACAAGATATGGGATTGGTGGGAAAGGCAAAATATCCAAGATACAAGATATGGGATTGATGGGAAAGGCAATATATCCAAGATACAAGATATGGGATTGGTGGGAAAGGAAATATATCCAAGATATAAGATATGGGATTGATGGGAAAGGCAATACATACCAGACACAAGATATGGGATTGAAGGAAAAGGCAATATATCCAAGAAACAAGATATGGGATTAATAGGAAAGGCAATATATCCCAGACACAAGATATGGGATTGATGGAAAAGGCAATATATCCAAGATACAAGATATGGGATTGGTGGGAAAGGAAATATATCCAAGATACAAGATATGGGATTGATGGGAAAGGCAATATATCCCAGACACAAGATATGGGATTGATGGAAAAGGCAATATATCCAAGATGCAAGATATGGGATTAATAGGAAAGGCAATACATCCCAGACACAAGATATGGGATTGATGGAAAAGGCAATATATCCAAGATGCAAGATATGGGATTGATGGAAAAGGCAATATATCCAAGAAACAAGATATAGAATTGCTGAGAAATGCAATATGTCCCAGATACAAGATATGGGATTTATGGAAAATGAAATATATCCAAGATACAATATATGGGATTAATGGAAAGGGCAATATATCCAAAAAACAAGATATGGGATTGATGGGAAAGGCAATATTTCCAAGATACAAGCTATGGGATTGATGGGAAAGGCAATATTTCCAAGATATGGGATTGATGGGAAAGGCAATATATCCAAGATACAAGATATGAGATTTATCGAAAAGGCAATATATACCAGGTACAAGATATGGGATTGATTGAATGCAATATGTCCCAGACACAAGATATGGGATTTCTGGAACAGGCAATATGTCCCAGACACAAGATATTGGTTTGATGGAAAAATCCAAGATACAAGATATCCCGGTTTGATGGAATAGGCAATATATCCCAGACACAAGATATGGGTTTGATGGGAAAGGTAATATGTCCCAGACACAAGACATGAGATTTCTTGAACAGGCAATATGTCCCTGACATAAGATATGGGATTGATGGTGAAGGCAATATATCCCAGATACAAGATATGGGTTTGATGGTGAAGGCAATATGTCCCAGATACAAGATATGGGATTGATGATGAAGACAATATATCCCAGATACAAGATTTGGGATTGATGGTGAAGACAATATGTCCCAGATACAAGATATTGGATTGATGGAAAAGGCAATATTTCCAAGACACAAGCTATGGGATTGATGGTGAAGGCAATATATTCCAGATACAAGATTTGGGATTGATGGTGAAGGTAATATGTTCCAGATACAAGATATGGGATTGATGGAAAAGGCAATATATCCCAGACACAAGATATTGGATTGATGGAAAAAGCAATATATCCCAAACACAAGATATGGGATTGATGGTGAAGGCAATATATCCCAAACACAAGATATGGGATTGATGGAAAAGGCAATACATCCCAGACAAAAGATATGGGATTGATGGTGAAGGCAATATATCCCAGACACAAGATAGGGGATTGATGGAAAAGGCAATACATCCCAAACAAAAGATATGGGATTGATGGTGAAGGCAATATATCCCAGACACAAGATAGGGGATTGATGATGAAGGCAATATGTATCTGACACAAGATATGGGATTGATGGTGAAGGCAATATATCCCAGACACAAGATATGGGATTGATGGTGAAGGCAATATATCCAAGATACAAGATATGGGATTGGTGGGAAAGGCAATATATCCAAGATACAAGATATGGGATTGATGGGAAAGGCAATATATCCAAGATACAAGATATGGGATTGGTGGGAAAGGAAATATATCCAAGATACAAGATATGGGATTGATGGGAAAGGCAATATATCCAAGAAACAAGATATGGGATTGATGGGAAAGGCAATATATCCAAGATACAAGATATGGGATTGATGGAAAAGGCAATATATCCAAGATACAAGATTGATGGTGAAGGCAATATATCCAAGATACAAGATATGGGATTGATGGAAAAGGCAATATATCCAAGATACAAGATATGGGATTGGTGGGAAAGGCAATATATCCAAGATACAAGATATGGGATTGATGGGAAAGGCAATATATCCAAGATACAAGATATGGGATTGATGGGAAAGGCAATATATCCCAGACACAAGATATGGGATTGATGGAAACGGCAATATATCCAAGATACAAGATATGGGATTGGTGGGAAAGGCAAAATATCCAAGATACAAGATATGGGATTGATGGGAAAGGCAAAATATCCAAGATACAAGATATGGGATTGATGGGAAAGGCAATATATCCCAGACACAAGATATGGGATTGATGGAAAAGGCAATATATCCAAGATACAAGATATGGGATTGGTGGGAAAGGAAATATATCCAAGATACAAGATATGGGATTGATGGGAAAGGCAATACATACCAGACACAAGATATGGGATTGATGGAAAAGGCAATATATCCAAGATACAAGATATGGGATTAATAGGAAAGGCAATATATCCCAGACACAAGATATGGGATTGATGGAAAAGGCAATATATCCAAGATACAAGATATGGGATTGGTGGGAAAGGAAATATATCCAAGATACAAGATATGGGATTGATGGGAAAGGCAATATATCCCAGACACAAGATATGGGATTGATGGGAAAGGCAATATATCCAAGATACAAGATATGGGATTGATGGGAAAGGCAATACATCCCAGACACAAGATATGGGATTGATGGAAAAGGCAATATATCCAAGATGCAAGATATGGGATTGATGGAAAAGGCAATATATCCAAGAAACAAGATATAGAATTGCTGGGAAAGGCAATATGTCCCAGATACAAGATATGGGATTTATGGGAAAGGAAATATATCCAAGATACAATATATGGGATTAATGGAAAGGGCAATATATCCAAAAAACAAGATATGGGATTGATGGGAAAGGCAATATATCCAAGATACAAGCTATTGGATTGATGGGAAAGGCAATATTTCCAAGATATGGGATTGATGGGAAAGGCAATATATCCAAGATACAAGATATGAGATTTATCGAAAAGGCAATATATACCAGGTACAAGATATGGGATTGATTGAATGCAATATGTCCCAGACACAAGATATGGGATTTCTGGAACAGGCAATATGTCCCAGACACAAGATATTGGTTTGATGGAAAAATCCAAGATACAAGATATCCCGGTTTGATGGAATAGGCAATATATCCCAGACACAAGATATGGGTTTGATGGGAAAGGTAATATGTCCCAGACACAAGACATGAGATTTCTTGAACAGGCAATATGTCCCTGACATAAGATATGGGATTGATGGTGAAGGCAATATATCCCAGATACAAGATATGGGTTTGATGGTGAAGGCAATATGTCCCAGATACATGACATGGGATTGATGTTGAAGGCAATATGTCCCAGATACAAGATATGGGATTGATGGTGAAGACAATATATCCCAGATACAAGATATTGGATTGATGGAAAAGGCAATATTTCCAAGACACAAGCTATGGGATTGATGGTGAAGGCAATATATTCCAGATACAAGATTTGGGATTGATGGTGAAGGTAATATGTTCCAGATACAAGATATGGGATTGATGGAAAAGGCAATATATCCCAGACACAAGATATTGGATTGATGGAAAAAGCAATATATCCAAAACACAAGATATGGGATTGATGGTGAAGGCAATATATCCCAAACACAAGATATGGGATTGATGGAAAAGGCAATACATCCCAGACAAAAGATATGGGATTGATGGTGAAGGCAATATATCCCAGACACAAGATAGGGGATTGATGGAAAAGGCAATACATCCCAAACAAAAGATATGGGATTGATGGTGAAGGCAATATATCCCAGACACAAGATAGGGGATTGATGATGAAGGCAATATGTATCTGACACAAGATATGGGATTGATGGTGAAGGCAATATATCCCAGACACAAGATATGGGATTGATGATGAAGGCAATATGTATCTGACACAAGATATGGGATTGATGGTGAAGGCAATATGTATCGGACACAAGATATGGGATTGATGGTGAAGGCAATATATCTCAGACACAAGATATGGGATTGATGGAAAAGCCAATACATCCCAGACACAAGATATGGGATTGATGGTGAAGGCAATATATCGCAGACACAAGATATGGGATTGATGGTGAAGGCATATGTCCCATACACAAAATTTCAAATTGCTAACAAAGGCAATATATCCCAGAACAAGGCATGGGGTTTCTGATAAAGGCACAAGACATGGAACAGCAGGTTCACTGTATGGAATATAATTATTTAAACATATAATGTTTCCTGGACAATTGTCATTTGACATAGCACATCAAATGTCCTCGAACATTTTTTAATGACAAAATATCAAAAGACAGCTTACAAAGAAAACAATACAATAGTAAAGTTTTGTGCTTATATTACGTTTTGATAGTGTACTTGCTGACTCATAGAATTGAGTGCCTTGGTTTATGCATACATATCCTCAAGCTGGGGTACCAATTGTCATAAAGCATAGTAAAACTTTGAAAGCCATCAAGGGCATTTCCATGTGACTGATTTGTCAGCGTCTGCATAATTTATACTTTTTACTCACAACAGCTTTTTTTTTGCAAGAGGCACAAACAATTTCATTTTTCTGTATCTTGAATCACCAGGAGTAATGTGTGCTGTTAGTGATAACTGCCTTCATTAGTGATTAATCAAATTGCAAACTTCTAAATATGGTTCCATTTCGCTCCCCTGCATTGGCAATTAATTATATTTTTTATGTTATTGTACCCAATGGAATAAACATTCAAATGAAAAACTCTCTTTGAATGATAGAAATAAACCTTATTGAAATTAATGTTTTTAGAATGCACATTAACACCTGAAAACAAGAATTAGAATATTATCTTTTAGATGTCTTTTCTTTAAAGGGGAATACCGCAAAAACAAACAATGAATAAGCCATTTCGACTACAATGAATGACTATAACAAACTTATGCCTTGCTTTTGAAGGTACAATAAAATTGACCTTATACAACAGGGGCTGGTCTAACAGGGGGCACGATAGCCTGTGCCTCCGCCCCCCCCCTATTTGGTCAGCAAATGAACCCTTAAAACACTTAATTTCAACCTTACATTGATATCTTAACAATTAAATGCTGATAGCTTTGGCCATGTGTATGTCCATTTTATGATAAAGATGTATAAAAGTATCTTTGAATGAAGGGTTGAAATGCATGAATAATTTGTACTAGTTATCTCAAAATGTCAGTAAAACAAGAGTAGTCTCAGACTGCCATATCCCCCACCAAATTAAGAACAGTATCAGCTTCACCTTACGATTAAAGATCATATTTAAAATTAACAAAGGGCAATAACTAAATAAATACTGCACAATGAGTTATGGTTTCTATGAACTGCACTTCTCCTAAATGAGATCAATATCTGTATATGAAGTTTAAAGTCAATACTTCAAAGACTTTTCAAGTTATGCGCTAGACAAAAAATAAGTATGAAATCAACAAAGGGCTATAACTAAAAAAGTACTCAGAGGTATGATTCTTCTGAACTGCACTTTAGATAAATGAAATGCATCTGTATATGAAGTTTGAAGTAAAAACTTTAAAGACTTTTTAAGTTATACTCCAGACAAGATTTCCCAGAAGCACACAAAAACACACATGCACACCTTCAATTTATGTAACTATATCCTCTTCACCTTTCAGTAAAGGATAATAAAAGTTTTGAGGTGGTTGTGCCACCCCCCCCCCACCCATGTAAAACCACGAAGAAAAAGAGGAAACTTTTAATTAACCTAACACACTTACAATAACTGTATTACAATTGAATGTCTTGCCTTAGAAAGGAAACATAAAATCAACTTAATACGACAACAATAAATGTATGACAATCCAATGCCTTGTTTTAGAAGGGAAACTTGCAATCAACCTTACACAATCACAATGAATGTATGAAAATCCAATGCCTTGCTGCAGAAGGAATACATAAAATTGTCCTAACACAACCACAATGAATGTATGAAAATCCAATGCCTTGCTTTAGAAGGGAAACATAAAATTGTCCTAATACAGCCACAATGAATGTATGACAATCCAATGCCTTGCTTTAGAAGGAAAACATAAAATTGTCCTAACACAACCAAAATGAATGTATGACAATCCAATGCCTGCTTTAGAAGGAAAACATAAAATTGTCCTAACACAGCCACAATCAATGTATGACAATCCAATGCCTCGTTTTAGAAGGAAAACATAAAATTGTCCTAACACAACCACAATAAATGTATGACAATCCAATGCCTTGCTTTAGAGGAAAAAACGAAATTGTCATAACAAAGCTGCAATGAATTTATGACAATCCAATGCCTTGCTTTTTAAGGGAAACATAAAATTGTCCTATAACACAGCCACAATGAATGTATGACAATCCAATGCCTTGCTTTAGAAGGGAAACATAAAATTGTCCTAACACAGTCACAATGAATGTATGACAATCCAAAGCCTTGCTTTGGAAGGGAAACATAAAATTATCCTAACACTCCCACAATGAATGTATGACAATCCAATGCATTGCTTTGGAAAGGAAACATAAAATTGTCCTAACACAACCAAAATGAATGTATGATAATCCAATGCCTTGCTTTAGAAGGAAAACATAAAATTGTCCTAACACAACCACAATAAACAGCTGCAATGAATGTATGACAATCCAATGCCTTGCTGCAGAAGGAATACATAAAATTGTCCTAACACAACCAAAATGAATGTATGACAATCCAATGCCATGCTTTAGAAGGAAAACATAAAATTGTCCTAACACAACCAAAATGAATGTATGACAATCCAATGCCTTGCTTTAGAAGGAAAACATAAAATTGTCCTAACACTCCCACAATGAATGTATGAAAACATAATGCCTTGCTTTAAAAGGAAAACATAAATTGTCCTAACACAGCCACAATAAATGTATAATATCCAATGCCTTGCTTTAGTGGAAAACATAAAATTGTCCTAACAAAACCACAATAAATGGCAACCTAAAGCCTTGCTTTAGAAGGGATATATTCATTTAACCTTATACAAACACTATAAAGGTTAAAGACATTTTAATGCCATGCTTAGAAGTGAAGTATACAATTAACATAAAACAACTACAATGCCATTTATTTCATGCTTTTCATGGGTTAATTTGTTGCAAAATAATGCTGGATAAAATATCATAATCATAATTTCACTGTTCTCACATTTAAGTCAGTTCTCTATGACATCAATTGTCAGATGTTTGGAAAGGTTTTCAATTTAAATATAAATTAATTGTTGTTGGTTTTTAAATAAAAGCATGAGCTAAAAATGAAAAATATAAATACTGTTTTGGTGTAAGATTGCAGTATTTTTCACCTGATGAACATTTTTTTACGCTACTCATGAAACATAGCTTTTGGTTCTGACCCTCTGTGAAATATATTGCTATCTTATGCTGAAACAAACAGTTATACTTTACATATTTCACCTTGTGAAAAAAAACTTTACATTTGGCAAAGTCACTCATGAAATATAGCCATGGTACTGATTGACCCTCAGTCTGTGAAATATATTGCTATATTACACTGAAACACACAATTATGCTCCACATATGATTCTTAACTAACATACCCATAGGAAAGACTATTTCTTTCTCATTTGGCATTTTTTTCTATAAAACATCCCTTTTTCAGTATTTCCTTTCTTATGCTAAAAATAATACTATCTATAAATACTGTAAAAAATCTGCAAAAGGAATTATTGTGTATTTAATATAGTATTATTTACTTAACCAAAAACATAAATATATTCATATGAAAAAAAAGACTTACTTTTATTATTGAGGACAAACATGTTCTATCCAAACCAAGGTGCTGTATCTTCAAATAACTTTTTCCTAGCTTGCCCAAAACAGATTCCAGAAATTTGAACAAATCCATGCGAATAATTGATCACAAAATGTAAGTGAACAATAGCTCATCACAAAAGTCAAAGTCTTTTAGTTCATCACATAGTAAAAGTGACATCCAATTCATCACAAAGTAAAGATGACTTTTAATATATCACATATTAATAAAAATGGCAATCAATTAGTCCATTCGTTTTATGCATGATATTTTTTTTTTCAAAACCGCTCACATCTTATCAAAGCGTGTAATGATTCCTTTTTGAAATTGTATCACATCATGCTTCTAACTTCTAAGGACTGCTGTTGACTTTGTAAAATAGATTAACCAGTTCCTTGGTTCTTTCACCATTCAACCTTAAATTTGTAATTTTTGGTTCAAAACTATCCATGAAAGAACAATTTGCATAATTTTCACGTTATTTATCTTTTGACGATAAATATATATACGCTAGTTCCAGGGCTTATTTAATGCATGCATAATCAGTGAACTAACTTTCTAAAGTTGTGTTTGATTTTGCAGATAAAAACCTTTCTCCTTACCACCTATCATATTGGCAATTTTCAATCTAAAGTTTCTGACTATAACGAATCGTAAGACTTTTGAAAGGGCTATTTATGCATTAACTAATATTTTTGATAGCCTTTTATCTTTCATGTATAGCATAAATACAATGTCATTACGTCTACATATAATCCAACGTACGTGTAGCTTACAAGTTTTTCACAAGTAAGGTTTTAATTTTATAGAATATTATGTAAAATGCAAGTAAATTTTGATAACAACTAAACCACTTTCATCCTGCGTTTTTCTTATCAATTCCAAAGATGTCATCATGCAGATATAACGATCTTTTGTTCAATATAACATCATCAAATCTCTAATGAATAGTCACAAACATTAACCGTAATAATTTCCATAAATAATGAATTCCATGAAGAAACGGAAAGCATTTCCGTGTTTTAGCACATGTAGTTCCAAATCTGCACGCAGGAACTTAAAAAGACTCACAGATAAAACAATTCGAAATAACTCCCGAACTATTTTCCCAGGCTCCGAAATTGTGCAAACTAATACACTGAGCTATCAAATTCCAAAGAGTTTATTAACCATGCATAAAGTCCTTTATTTTAAAATAAATGAGCAAACGACCCCCAAAGATGTCGTAGCTAAGCAAAATTTGGGCCCAATTACTTAATAGTCTGTCATGAAAACTTGGCCAACGCAATAATAAACCAACTGTCATACCATGAAATGACTTCAGATGTATCAGCTATTATTCTTATAACATAGGTTATTGTAACAATGTATCATAACGCCATGTAGACCTTTTTGGAGCCAAATTTGACGTTAGTGCAAAAATGCTCTATGTTTTCATGAAAAATTCTGATCAGAATATTGGTTCAATTATTCTTCATTTAAAAATCAGCTTGTAAACACCTCTAGTTAAAATGTCTTTGGAATAAAACATATCTCTTTATTCCATCTTACAGTGTTACAATGTTGCCATAAAATACATAGTCGGCAATAATCAAACATTGATTGCTAATAAATATCGTAAACTTTTTATCTACAATTTTTTCAAGTCAATTGATTCAATAAATCGCTATTGAATCATACAAAACTATGGTTTTGTAATAGTTTATCAGGTAGGAAAAATCAGGTCTATATCTCTTAAACAAATATGTGTTAAAATGCTAAAGCTATTGTTATGAAGCTTTATCTTGCCGATTGTACAAATATATTTTGCAAACATAAACATAATCTTCCATTGAGTCAAACTTTTAACAGCAATTATGGAGAAATTGTTACTTTATGATTTAAGATTCTACTTTTCATGAAACATAAACATAATCTTCCATTGAGTCAAACTTTTAACAGCAATTATGGAGAAATTGTTACTTTATGATTTAAGATTCTATTTTTCATGAAATAATTGAAAATTTATCATAGAGAACCATTACTGAAAAAGACTATCCAACTATCCCTGGATAGTTAGTATCACTATTTCATTGCTTTGATACGGTGGGCTGATCTATTCAGGCAAAACTATGCATTCTCAAATGCTGAAACAGAAGGTATCCATGACAAAAGACTTTTTACTTTTAACCGGTGGTAAATGTTCTAACTACATTCAGAGATATAATAGCCACTACACAATGTTTGCACCATGCTGACTATGAAAATAGCTTAGAAAACTGCAAACTCAGAAAAAAAGAAGTTAAAAAAAGCTGATGATTATTTGTGTGGATAAGTCCCCATTTTGTGCATGGATGTGTGATTGTGGATAAGTCCCCATTTTGTGCATGGATGTGTGATTGTGGATAAGTCCCCATTTTGTGCATGGATGTGTGATTGTGGATAAGTCCCCATTTTGTGCATGGATGTGTTTGTGTGGATAAATCCCCATTTTGTGCATGGATGTGTGATTGTGTATAAGTCCCCATTTTGCGCATGGATGTATTTGTGTGGATAAGTCCCCATTTTGTGCATGGATGTGTTTGTGTGGATAAGTCCCCATTTTGTGCATGGATGTGTGATTGTGGATAAGTCCCCATTTTGTGCATGGATGTGTTTGTGTGGATAAGTCCCCATTTTGTGCATGGATGTGTTTGTGTGGATAAGTCCCCATTTTGTGCATGGATGTGTGATTGTGGATAAGTCCCCATTTTGTGCATGGATGTATTTGTGTGGATAAGTCCCCATTTTGTGCATGGATGTGTGATTGTGGATAAGTCCCCATTTTGTGCATGGATGTGTTTGTGTGGATAAGTCCCCATTTTGTGCATGGATGTGTGTGTGTGGATAAGTCCCCATTTTGTGCATGGATGTGTTTGTGTGGATAAGTCCCCATTTTGTGCATGGATGTGTGATTGTGGATAAGTCCCCATTTTGTGCATGGATGTGTGATTGTGGATAAGTCCCCATTTTGTGCATGGATGTGTGATTGTGGATAAGTCCCCATTTTGTGCATGGATGTGTGATTGTGGATAAGTCCCCATTTTGTGCATGGATGTGTGATTGTGGATAAGTCCCCATTTTGTGCATGGATGTGTGATTCACTATTGCAATCAAAACACTGCACTGTGAAATGAAACGTAATGTTTTAATAATAGCGTGAACAGCAGCAAACAATCTACCTCTTTTCCTGACACTTTGTTCTGCAAAACAAAACTACTGTTATAAAAAACCCATAAAAGTCTACATACTTATAGGCCTCATACTAACATGCCCGCTACTTATCTGCCTTGTACTTACTTCATATTAACATGCCTCATACTAATATGCCTTGACAGAAAATGATGAAAGAATTCAAGCAAGGGGCTTAGAGTTATATCTTTACACATATGTTTGTATACAGAGTCCATTGACTAAAGAAATTAAAAAACTCTCAGTACATTATATTCGTATAATGCATTTGTTGTCCTCTAATGTTGCGTATTTTAATGTCTTTTTAACTTTCATCCATGTGCTTTTATTCTAGATCTCCATAAAATTTCAGACTGTCCATGTTTTCATTCCATAAACTCACCTTTCACGACCTTGCTTTTCGCCTCAGACATACGGGCAGCTTCCTCCTCCATCCTCATCTTCATACTGAGTGATGACCGTTCCTGTGCTGACATCGCTCGGACCCCGATATTTGCCGATTTTACCTCTGCTGATGTTGCACTGTGCGGTTTTATCACTGCTGACCGCAGCGTCTTTTCTCTCCGAACCATCGTTGGCTGCCGATTGTGAACTTCTGTGTGATCCTCCATGACTTTGACGCTAGAGCTCTCATCAGTTGGACACAACGAGTTGGTGCTATATGGACTTATACTGCCACTCACTGAAATAAAAAAATGTTAAAATACAGATGAATATTATAATAGCAAAACAGATTCATGCAAATTCATTTATTCTTATAAAAACTACCATGACTTTTTTTGTAAAATGTATAATAAGTGAAAACATATTTTATAGACTAAAGTTGTCTTTCAAATACCCCGAAGGCAATCACAAAAACACAAATTATATTATAACCACTTACAATTTTGTCAATTTAGTCTATATACATGCATACTTATATCACTTTTTCCGATAGAAGTTCTTCACCGTTGAGCATTTCATTCTAAACCTGGTTTACCTAGGAAGTTAATCATAAAAAATGGCAACTTATTTCTTGTAAATTATTTACCAGAAATGCACATCGATGCTTAACTGATTATGAAAATCCTTACAAAACTGAAATCTTATTTACATGCATCAATGACACTAAATGGTGACAGTTATAATCAGCATTAACATTAAAAATAAATGGCAGGTCCATGTTACCCGTTGTGTGTTGGTC
Organism: Mya arenaria; assembly: GCF_026914265.1. Taxonomy (NCBI): domain Eukaryota; kingdom Metazoa; phylum Mollusca; class Bivalvia; order Myida; family Myidae; genus Mya; species Mya arenaria. Next base: position 11,860,220 of record NC_069131.1, on the reverse strand, counting down.
GGAGTCTGGGGCATCATGTATTGTCATGGTTACCGGAGTCCACCATCACTCAAGTCTAGGTTGTCAGCATCTTTATCATCAGCATTTCACTAGGACATCAGTTGCAAGACAATATGTTACAAACATTTTAATAAGAGCTGTCACAGTATGTGACGAATGCCCCCGAATGTGACATTGACCTATGAACAAGGTCAGTACATGAAAAGTTAAAGATCAAACAAATACATATGGCAAGTTATTTTAAATTGCCTCTGAACATAAAAAAATACCACCCATACTTGACAACCTACATTCTTATGTCCTTATATTCAGCATTCCATTGTGAATAAACACCTAGGTGTATCTTTCACCTTAGAGGTACGGACATGGGTGTTGCACGTGACACGTCGTCTTGGTATGTTGAACACATGTGGCAAGTTATTTTCAAATCTGTCCATACAAGAAAAAGTTACAGCCCTGACATAACAACCAATACTCTGTATCTTTATATGCAGCACTCCATTGTGAATAAACACCGAAGTGTGATCTTGACCTTAGAGGTAGGGACACGGTTCTTGCACGGGACACGTCGTCTTGGTATGTCAAACACATGTGGCAATTTATTTTAAATTCTGTCCATACAAGGGAAAGTTACAGCCCAGACACGACAACATATACTCTTATGTCCTTATATGCAGCATTCCATTGTGAATAAACACTAAGTGTGACCTTGACCTAAGAGGTAGGGACACAGGTCTTGCATGCGACACGTCGTCTTGGTATGCCGAACACATGTGGCAAGTTATTTTAAAATCTGTCCATATAAGGTAAAGTTACAGCCCGGACACGATAATCTATACTCTATGTCATTATATGCAGCATTCCATTGTGAATAAACACCTAAGTGTGACCTTGACCTTAGAGGTAGGGACACGGGTCTTGCACGCGACTCGTCGTCTTGGTATGTCAAACACATGTGGCAAGTTATTTTAAAATCTGTCCATACAAGGGAAAGTAACAGACCGGACACGACAACCTATACTCTATGTCCTTATATGCAGCATTCCATTGTGAATAAACACTAAGTGTGACCTTGACCTAAGAGGTAAGGACACGGGTCTTGCACGCGACACGTCGTCTTGGTATGCTGAACACATGTGGCAAGTTATTTTAAAATCTGTCCATACAAGGGAAAGTTACAGACCGGACACGACAACCTATACTCTATGTCCTTATATGCAGCATTCCATTGTGAATAAACACTAAGTGTGACCTTGACCTAAGAGGTAGGGACATGGTTCTTGTGTGCGACACGTCGTCTTGGTATGCCGAACACATGTGGCAAGTTATTTTAAAATCAGTCCATACAAGGGAAAGTTACAGCCCGGACACGAGTTATTGAGCCGGACACACGGACGGACGGAAGGACGGACGGATGGATGGACGGTGCGATTTTAATATGCCCACCTTCAGGAGCATAAAAATGTTACTTAAGATCACATCTTATTTTTACAAATGAACGTTTAATGAGCTATACAATCCTTGAATCAGTAACATATGTACTGTTATAGGGTAAGAAAAGTGGCTAAGTTATCTCAGTCGGTTGACATCCATGCTTGTGCTCCAGCCTGGGCCAGTTGTTCAAAACCTCCTCTAGGTTTAACAGACCGTTAAACAGGTAACGGTCCATTAGATTTTAGCAACTCGTATTTAACAGAGCGTAATGTAAAGTCCCGCTAAGGATTAAACAGATTGTTAAGGCAACGTAGCATTATATTTAACAGAGGATTTGAACAACTGGCCCCTGATGTTGGTTTGAGCGCTTCACTTGGCAAACTTTTCCTCTAAGGTTCATTTAAGCTCCAAAGCTACTGATCAAAATAGTATTTGTTTGTAGCTGTATTTTTCTGCATTATGTCAAGCCTCTTCGTGTGCCATCACAACTTAAAGTTGATCTAAATCCATGCTTGACATGAGTTAGAAGTGTCCCAATTTTCATCCACATTTGGATATTAGCAGATTTGAAGAAACAGAGATACAGGAGATGCAATTATGATACCCTAACTCTTTTCAAATAGACCGTTGACAATAAAAAAAGCACTAATATATGAGAAATCTTGACCAATATTGAGTACTTCAAATTTGCCAGTACTGCCTTAAAATGCCAGGCACCAGGTAAGGGAGCTACTGGTACCATTTTTTAATGCTTTCATTCTGATGTGGGCCCAGGAACCTTCTGCACACAAGTAAACAGTCAATTGGCTATTGGATTTCTTAGTCACATAAATACATTTTGTAACTGAATACCACTATAATACCTCTCTAAAACTTGCATCTTTAACATGTTTTTTTGACTCTTTTTACACAATAGTAAATACAGTGAGTATAAGTTATTATTTTCTTACTTACAGGTCAAGGTAGGCAATTTCCTAAAGCCACTGTCAACCTTCTCAGTGACACATTATTTGTCTCCCCTGAATAATACAGAAAATAAATATTCAATAAATTGACAAGTTGCTCTATTCAGTCTCAAGGGATTTAATTTTTGCTGAATTTATTTTAATTTAATTTTCATTTGATTATTAACCCATAAACAAACATGCATGACCTTGAACTGCATTGAAGCCCATTCACTAAGGTGTCGTATGTTTAAATAAGATTTTCGTTTTATCAATTGATTGGCTGTAATATCAAATTTCGATGCCACAGCAGCCAAATGTATAAAACTGGTAAAAGCTTTGCTCTGGCCAAAGTTAGCCAAAAGTAAATTGATTGGTCAATATATATCAAATAATAAGTGTTAACCAATCAAATCTTTTTAATATGCAAACTAACCAAAAGATAACCTGAAGACAACTTATCCAAGTTTTAAAGAAATAGCTGAAGTGACCTCATATAATGTTGGTATTGTTTGAATAGGGCATTAATACTTGCTAATTAATAATATGTTAAATAAATTACCTTTAATTTTTATTGGATAAAGTAATGACATTTATGTATTTTTGTCGTTTATTTCAACTGAAACCGGAAGTGAACCAAATTTTAAACCCTTAAGTTCAAAACTGTAATTTTGTAATATTTGTATCTTTTTTAAATCAATAAATTCTTCTTCTACATATTAAACCCTTTTCATACCAAAATAGTATGGGGTTATACCACGAATCAAAATTTACCATTATTGTATGTGATATACCTTATTTTCAATTAATCAATCAACAAAACAGAACATGCCTTATCATTTCAAACAATTGATTTAAATATACAAATTAACCCGTCACTCAAGTTATCAAGTACCGGAAAGTAATCTCATGTAAATTCAATCTTTAAAAGCGACTGGTAAGAGGCAAGTACATAGTTAATGAAGTATTTTATCGTTCTACTTTTTTTTAATTACAAAATTATTAAACTTATGCAGACTTTAAATGCTTATGTTAACAATGAAAAAAATAGTTCCAGTTTTCATCCTTAATTTAAATATCATGGATATATCCATTTGAAATTTATGAATAATAATAGCCCTAAAATAATAAAAACAGAAACTTGCTTGGAAACAATGTTGGTTGTGTGGGAAAAAAATGCAATATCTAAGTTATACGACACTACTAGAATTTTAATGGTAACAAAGTCAGTGAAGCAAGTGATCCCTTTTAAGTCATTATGATTTAACATATATATATTCTTGTCACAGAGTAATAAAACAGTTCATTATTTTAAATATCAAAATTGATTATTTATATTTTTCTCAAATTGATTGAATTAGGATTTCTCTACAAGTCCACATGTGGAAATCATAGTTACTAATTCCTATATATTGTTATGGTCTAGTAGTAATACATAATCTTTGAAATATTAGTTACAGACACCTGCTAGTCATGTTCTTAATTACTGGACATACTGTATCTTCCATAATTAATTAAATGAAACTTGGCAAGCAGTTGTCCTTACTTAGATCAAAGCATATAACATCAAGGTGTGACATAGATTCTTATGAGTTCAGGAAGGTAAAGACAATAGAAGGTAACATTAGGGGCTGTTATGAATGAAGTTTGATAAGCTATTTTTGTATGGTTGGTTAATAATTATATGGGCGTGGCCTAATGAGAAATTGTATGTGTAGTGTAAGTGGTAGGCAGTTCTTGATAGGGAGTAGACAGGAAAGGTTAACTATACCTCTCACAATAAAACGAGTTGATATATGAATAAAATATGGAAAATGTATTTGGAGTTACGTATTAATAATGAATAGATAGGGTACGAGAACCCCGCCCGGTGACATTCTAACTGACTTATATTATAACATGTTTTCACCAGACGGGGAACCATATAATAATGGTTGTAAAATTGCATATCTTAACAATTGGAAGATGCATTTATTGAAGGCAAATAGGCAATCTTATTGGCTGGAAATGTAGGTCATTATCTAAGTGGTCACGTCGTAAAAAATCCAATGAATGGAGTTTATTGTTCAATAACGTATCCATATCAATTTGTAAATTGGTTTGGAGGGAGGGGCACATGTCAAAAGGTTGCCCCTTGAAGTTACGTAACGTAACGTAAATTCCTGAAACCGCCAATGTTATTTAATATTTACTTTTACTGCCCTTCCCTAAATAATCGCATTGAATTCATAATCAAATGAAAAATGAACGCAACATCTTCAGAAATTACAAGATAGTGCAAAAACAACACTTTTAATTGGTAATTTTAATAATATTAAGTGGCTGTAATATGAATGTGACATCGATACAACAAGTGACATCAATGACAAGCAGCCACTTCTGGTGGTGGTGGTGACAGTTGTGCTGACGGTGTTGATGATGATCCCCAGGGACTTTCCCCATGTAAACAAAACCTTCAATCAATCATCATCCATATGTCGAGCACTCAAATACTGTTTCAACAAAACACTGCCCGACAGTATTACTCAAGACTACTGAGGTCGTTCTAAAATATGCTACCCTACCTTTATCAAAAAATCTATCCTCTTGTCCTTAAGTTGTTTGCATAAGCATGGACAAGCAGTAAAGACAATGCCCGATTTGGAATGGATCTGTACTGTTGACTGGTCCAATTTCGTGAGGAATTTATTTTCACATAATTATTTTCATCAATCTTTTAACAACAAACTTTTTCTAAAGGAATGTAGATTAAAAAACCCTCTATGTATCCAAGTAGCCATGCATATTATCATGGTTTCATCAATACTTAAAACCGAACAAATCGGTCATAAGACATTATCACCGAAAAAGACGCTACCTACTTAAAAGCAATCAATTGTAACTCCTTCAAACTTCGTTGTTTATGACCTCAAAAACAATCAGGGACAACTTCACAATATAAGGTATATTTGAAAGCCACTTAAGAGTTTTCAGGAGAATCTTCACTTAATATTTAACTGCACTAAATATGCATAATGTACACACGATACTTGTCTCAAATTTCAATGCAATAAACTTTAATGACACAACGAAGGCAGTTTTTTTTATTTATCATTCAAATGATATGCAACATTTTGGCATATCATGCATTAAAATTATCTCCACAAATAATAGTAAAACAATTTTATCAATTTGAAGCCACAATTAGCAAGAAAAGTCAAGTTACGCCGAAGTTTTATCAGCATATTCAATAAGAACATTGCTAATACTCAAATAACATACTATATGACATTTAATGACAATATGAAATGAGAGAAAAGACAGATTCAAGTCCAAACATCTTGAACAGAAACCTTAGAAATAAGAAGCTTATTATTCAGAGTTGCCTTCAAATCATGATGAAGTCTTAGTAGAGCACACTGATACAATACATCAAGACGAATTTAAACAGTCGGTAACAAGTTGGAACACTGTAAGGCTTCTATCAGTGTTTGTAGGAAACATCCAGGTATTGTTACAGTATATGTAATAGTTAGTGTTTATTTTTGGTCTTCAAACCATTAAGTTGAAAACGAGCTGCGCTGGTTTGTGCTGGGTTGTGCCGTGGGCTGTGCTGGACTGTGCAGGGCACTGGGCTGTATTGGCTGTGCTGTGCTGTGCAGCTCTGGGCTGTGCTGGGTTCTGTCGTTGGCTGTGCACGGTGCTGGGCTGTATTGGCTGTGCTGTGCAGTTCTGGGCTGTGCTGGGTTCTGCCGTGGGCTGTGCAGGGTACTGGGCTGTATTGGCTGTGCTGTGCTGTGCAGCTCTGGGCTGTGCTGGGTTCTGTCGTGGGCTGTGCTGGACTGTGCAGGGCACTGGGCTGTATTGGCTGTGCTGTGCTGTGCAGCTCTGGGCTGTGCTGGGTTCTGTCGTGGGCTGTGCACCGTGCTGGGCTGTGCTCAGCCTGTATCGGCTGTGTTGTGTTGTGCAGCTCTGGGTTGTGCTGGGTCCTGTCGTTGGCTGTGCAGGGTGCTGTGCTCAGCCTGTACTTTGCTGCGCTGTGCTGCGTTGGTCTGTGCTTGACTTGCAGACTTAATTGTTTAGTACATCAAAAATGAATGTCGACTTTCTCAGTGCTGAGCACAAATTTTCTCTCTACTAGCCCGTGTGCATGCGCGTGCTTCATTATAACCCACTTAATAAAACAACCTAATGTCAAAATGGAAATATAGCAGTTGTAATCTGGCTAATGGATTTTGGGTTGAATGATTGAGTATCAATCTGTTTTGCAATCCTATACAACCAGCATGCATCTCAAAATTGAAGTGCTTTCTTTTAATTGTTTAAATACAAAGTTTTGAAATTTAAAACACTAGTAATCATTTTGGATACATGACCTCCATGAGTCAGATGTTTTTCAAGTAGACTCAACATTCATTTTTTATGTCCAACAACTTTACAGTAAATCTTTAACATCCTTCTATAATAATATTTTTTGGGGTTATAGTGGGGTGCGAACCCTAGCTGGTATAAAAGTCAAGTAAAAAAACAGACAATAATTATCACCTGAACCACTAGACCACAAGGACTGCTACACATATTGTCAATATTTTGACATCCTGATCATACATTTATTACATCACATGATAATGTCTTATCAACCAATCAGGCAACAGCAAAAAGAATGAAACTTGTGGTCTTCAAAGACAATATTTAAGCAAATATCAACATTTGCGGGTTCCGGCATTTATTATCTTAATTTTAACAAACCTTATGATTTGCCACACTTTATTTTGGCATTCACAAAAAAGTGCATGTTACAAAAACATGAGCGAGTACCTATGGGCGATTTTTCACTTAACAACATTGATGCCATGCTCTGCCCACTTATCTGCCTCATTAGAATATAGTAAGTCAGTGGACCAGAGGTATTTCCCATACATTTCTTTTTAATAAAGCATCAGGTGGACCTCAGGAATTTATCAAACATTATATGAGACTCTATATCATAGTTATGTAGTCACTTTTAATTTTTTATCTTATTATTTAATCCTAAACGGATGCCAAGAATTCTTTAAGCTTTCAAATACCTTTTATTTGAAATCAACCATTTGTTCGATAAGACATTAAAAATAAAATTGTCTATATTACCTCACACTTCATGTGTACATCCATTCTCTGTCCAACATATAAATACATATATTTGTTTTCCATTGATGATTCACATCTTGATATTCAGTTTATTTCACTAAACATTACTGGAATTCATTAAAACCTGATTCTCATAAAAAGTAACATTTTAAAAATCATGGTATTTTTTTTTTTACTTGGCACTAAAAGCTGCCACACTTGAAAGTTCACATGAGGCAAACAGTGTGGATGTGTAAATGAAATTTAAAACCAATATCATGAAAGAAATGCATTTTCAATTAGATCAATTTATATAAACTGTCATGATTTCAAGGATATTTGATTAAGACAGACACTGACTCAACATGAAAGGTCACTTTTATTGAAATCAGACCCGAATTAGTTATATCCCCAGGCCCAGATTCACAAAAGCAACGCTATATAATTAGTCTATGAAGGATTTAAAAAGATTATTTAATTCAATTGCAGAATTGTAATCTTTCATCTGAATAAATGTTACTTGACAATATATAGATCCGAAATAAACTGTGTTTAAAAAGTCCGAATGTTTCCATGCCCATGTTTTCTATCTATACTGAGCTGCCAGTGATGCCTTATTTAGATTAAAAATCCTAGTCTTGACCGTTATATATAAGTCTTTCCTGCAATTTCAATTAAAGCTAATCCTGTACACAGATCAGATAAAAAATGATTTAGTTCAGGAACATCTTTGTTCTTTTTTTTCAAATTCAAACATTACGCTTTAAACAATGGGACATACATTTTCTTATGATTTTCCTGAAGGTGGCAAGTGAAAATAAATTTTTATGAGGCCTAAGCCAAATATAAGAGACGTACATATAGATTGATTGTATTTTATAATGGCTCAAATTATACAGAAGGTCAGAAAATAGTAAAACAAATGTAAAAACGCTGTATCATTTAGAAGAAAATTTTATGGGATATGAAAATCTCTTAAAATATAGAATTACCCACGTACTATGAGATAGTATTACATACACTGAGCAAGTCTTCCCTCACTCAGCAAGTCTTGCCCTCACTGAGCTAGTCTTGCCCTCACTGAGCTAGTCTTGCCCACACTGAGCTACCCTTGCCCTCACTGAGCTACCCTTGCCCTCACTGAGCTGGTCTTGCCCTCACTGAGCTACCCTTGCCCACACTGAGCTACCCTTGCCCACACTGAGCTACCCTTGCCCACACTGAGCTACCCTTGCCCACACTGAGCTAGTCTTGCCCACTAAGCTACCCTTGCCCACACTGAGCTAGTCTTGCCCACACTGAGCTACCCTTGCCCACACTGAGCTACCCTTGCCCACACTGAGCTACCCTTGCCCACACTGAGCTAGTCTTGCCCACACTAAGCTACCCTTGCCCACACTGAGCTAGTCTTGCCCACATTTAGCTACCCTTGCCCACACTGAGCTACCCTTGCCAACACTGAGCTAGTCTTGCCCACACTGAGCTACCCTTGCCCACACTGAGCTAGTCTTGCCCACACTGAGCTAGTCTTGCCCACACTAAGCTACCCTTGCCCACACTGAGCTAGTCTTGCCCACACTGAGCTAGTCTTGCCCACACTGAGCTACCCTTGCCCACACTGAGCTAGTCTTGCCCACACTGAGCTACCCTTGCCCACACTGAGCTAGTCTTGCCCACACTGAGCTACCCTTGCCCACACTGAGCTACCCTTGCCCACACTGAGCTGGTCTTGCCCACACTAAGCTACCCTTGCCCACACTGAGCTAGTCGTGCCCACACTAAGCTACCCTTGCCCACACTGAGCTACCCTTGCCAACACTGAGCTACCCTTGCCCACACTGAGCTACCCTTGCCCACACTGAGCTACCCTTGCCCACACTGAGCTACCCTTGCCCACACTGAGCTACCCTTGCCCACACTGAGCTACCCTTGCCAACACTGAGCTACCCTTGCCCACACTGAGCTACCCTTGCCCACACTGAGCTGGTCTTGCCCACACTGAGCTACCCTTGCCCACACTGAGCTAGTCGTGCCCACACTGAGCTGGTCTTGCCCACACTGAGCTGGTCTTGCCCTCACTGAGCTAATCTTGCCCACACTGAGCTACCCTTGCCCACACTGAGCTGGTCTTGCCCACACTGAGCTAGTCTTGCCCTCACTGAGCTAGTCTTGCCCTCACTGAGCTACCCTTGCCCTCACTGAGCTGGTCTTGCCCACACTGAGCTGGTCTTGCCCACACTGAGCTAGTCTTGCCCACACTGAGCTAGTCTTGCCCACACTGAGCTACCCTTGCCCACACTGAGCTAGTCTTGCCCACACTGAGCTGGTCTTGCCCACACTGAGCTAGTCTTGCCCACACTGAGCTGGTCTTGCCTACACTTTACTAGTCTTGCCTACACTGAGCTGGTCTTGCCCACACTGAGCTGGTCTTGCCCACACTGAGCTGGTCTTGCCCACACTGAGCTGGTCTTGCCCACACTGAGCTGGTCTTGCCTACACTTTACTAGTCTTGCCTACACTGAGCTGGTCTTGCCCACACTGAGCTGGTCTTGCCCACACTTAGCTGATCTTGCCCACACTGAGCTGGTCTTGCCCACACTGAGCTGGCCTTGCCCACACTGAGCTGGTCTTGCCAACACTGAGCTGGTCTTGCCTAAATTGAGCCAGACTTGCCTACACTGTGCTAGACTTGCACACTCTGAGCTAGTCTTGGCCACCCTGGGCCAGAAATGCCTACACGGACCTTCTTTAAGCTAGTCATTTCTTAACAACCATGAGATCATTGAAAACAAATAAGAAACTTTTTAACAATGATTTGTCACTAATAGTTATTATAAATTGAATTATCAATAATTATAATCAAATATTATGATCATAGAAGGCCGTTTAAAAGTGAAGTTGAAATTAAATCAAATTGCCTTAGCATACATTAGACAGGATTGACACCGTAATACATTATTCTGTGAGCTTCAAAGTCACAATTCCAATATATAATATCTTAAGAATTTCGAAATGAATTTAAGGGTGGTATAGTGAAGAGGTCTATTATGAAAGGTCAAACACCTTGCACAGATTTGTGCCTGTAATAATTATAATTATACCTTTAATACACAATGCAGGGTGATACATTAGAAATAAATCAAATATCTAATAAGAGATATCTGTTGTAATTATAAAGCAATCTCACATCTCAAACATTTATATCACAAATAAAATAGTTTAAAGTAAGCACTCAACAATTTATGAAAGATTAAAAAGAGAATTAAGTCATTGAGTTTGATATTTTAATCAAATTTTTTATCAAAAATTATTTCTGCAGACCAAAGACCTAACATATCAAACGAAAATCACTTAAGTCATTTCCGTTTGCAGAAGATTTTGATAAAGTTTTATAAATAAACATTGAGGTACAATTATGTAGAATGTAAAAGACTAAGAGCGAGCCATTTCATTTAAATTAAATAAGTACTTGGTAAACTATAAATTTTTTAGAATTCCGCCAATGGCATGTGCACATGTTTCCATAATAGTCAACGTGAGACCATGATTTTATTGTCATAATCGTGAGACGCACAGCGAAACCGTGAGACTTAACAGGTATGCTGTACCGGCATGGTTTGGTACCCCATTGCAACCAAATTTTTTTTTTTATATAAATTAATTGTATTTTTTTTCTGCAATTTTGGTATCAAAAAGTAAAATAATGATAGAATAAGAGGTTTCAGATACATTACCGGGAAAACTATTTTTTTGTTAAAAAACATGAGCAAGTCCCTTTAAATTACATAATATATTATTGATAAACGTTTTATGTGCCATATTCAGTGATTCTCATTATCTATTGGTTATTCACATTGAAACAAAACTGTTGTCAGATTATTATATTCCTCTATAACAGTATTGTCATGCATATTATTTTAAAATGCAAAATTTGTTTTGATGTAAAACTGACTCTAAATACAATGCATATATAAACCACCAAAACAAAAACATATCCCAAGAGTTTTGCATGCAGATGACAATGCTCATTTGCAAGTCAATTCAGCAAAATAAACAAAGACGAAAACAATATCATGTCAAAAACAAGGCATGTTGAAATGACAAAACATACCTTGCTCCAGTTTCTTACCTTACACAAATTTTTTGTTTAATATGGGGACGAAAACATGTTTGAATGAAAATAAGTGTCTCTTGTTAGTAAACAAAAATGATTTAATATATGCTTTCCAGTGGTTTATAGAGATCTATCAGTGAAATAAAATTGATATTTCACTGTTGCAAACAGTTTCAAACACCATTGGTGACCATCTTTTGGTGCTCACATGGTGCTCACTGGGTGAAATATTTTATGATCTTACACTTAAACAAATAATGATCCTCTTTTTCTACCGTCTTAATTAAGCATTCGCCTAGCTGCGCTAAGCTTTGATGTTAATTTCAATTAAGACCTCCAGATCAACATAATGTTGATCTTTTAATCGTCACAATAAATTTGACAGCTGTTCGTCAGATCGTTAACATTAAATTGATTATTAGTTTTATGCTTGATTTCAGAACATTCAAGATTAAGTTTCCATATTTTTCTATTTTGTATTATTAAAAATATGAATGCGTCTTAATTAATGATAACAATCAAGCTTCCTTTATAGGAAGTAAAGAAATGCCAGCAAATATAGATATAAACCCAGATAAACCCATTCTAATTTATTACCCAAACATTATTTTCAAAAGGTCCATGAAATATAGTATTTAGTTATCATTTATCAGAATTAATTTTAATTACAATATACCCAGGTTAGGGCTATAAGACGGTAAATACATAATTCATTTTTCAAGTTTCTTGATATTTATGTAACTTAAGGTGCACCATCAAATAATTACATAAGACCCTTTAGAAGAAATAATCAAGCTAATTATAGCTGCACTCTCACAGATTGACTGTTTTGGAAAATGTTTTATTTAAAAAATTGATGTTTTATGTCGAAAAACTCATTTTTAGCCATAAAACATTAATTTTCAAACAAGTTATAAAAATTGCGGTCTGATCATTTGTCAGCATTTTTATATCTATGAGAGTGCAGCTTTAAATCACATTCTATAATTATATTGGTACAAAATTGTAAAACAATCCCACTGAAATTTATTTTGAAATATGAGGTATTTTATTCAATTTCCTGTAAGACATATTTTATTCTTTGAATAATCCTATGATGGTGTTCCACTGAAATATTCTGCTAACATTTTCCACTGTTTAAAATAAAAAAGTCTCCCCTACCTATGCAAATATTCAATGTAGATTTAATCCAACTTTAATAGCAGCAAAGATATTTCCCTCTCAGATAAATCTTAATCATCAACCAAAACTTCAGAAATCCCCTTTTTATAAGATTTTCACCGTGCTCATCCAATGTTGAATATAAAATGATTTACACCATTCTCTGGGCATGTTTTTATCTCCTAGTTTTCTAAAGTACTGTTTACTCCTTATCACACAATAAATATTGATTTCGTGCGATCGCCACTTTAAATTTTGACGCATTTCATAGCATTTCTGTACAATCATGTTCCCTAAAACAGGCCTATCAAAGTTTTTAAGCAATTGTTTTCTAAGGTCATCTGTGAATAATAATGATAATTGAAAAAAAATTGAATCGATTTTGTGAGAAAATTATCATCACATAATAACCTTGTGCACCAGAATAGGAAAACTGATTACTGAATAACCCCAAAATATCTTCTATTTGAAATTAGATGATAGTGTAAATGAAATATGCTAAATATGGTTAACAACATCTAATAAAATTTAATTTACGGCCTTAATTGATCCAAGTGAACTCAATGCATTGTCTTTAAGCAAAGTGTTGATTCAATTAGCAGGCAATCATTGGAGCCACACCATTTTGTTGCTGCACGTCTTCCATTGTAGAGCAAATGAGTTGTAAATGGAGGAAATGGTCTGTAAGTTTTCTTCTCAGAGGTTTATGAGAGTAAAAAAGCTAGAAGCTCTGCAATGTGTTTTAACCAGGTTTTTAATATGGGCAATCAGAAATTACAGCCAATATATTTCTTGTATGAGTTAGGATCTAGTAGCAGCCTTTATCTTAACTTTTATCAAAAGAGATGCTACTGAAAATTACTCTAGGTAATTAAGTATCTCAAGTATTTAGTTCATACCATCAATTCCAACTAAAGTTGTTAGGCAGAAACCATTTTTCTACTTAGAGTAACTGTGACCTTGACCCAAGCCCCCATCAAAAGCAATCCTATTATAGCTCTTCACATAAGACGCCTGTCCTCCCATCTGGTCTGACAGCGCAACGACATTCCCATGCTAATAACCTGGTTTTTAATACACATTTTTAAGCTTTTTTTTCTATACTTGGTGCACTAGGCTCAATTTTGTATAACAGAATTTGATTTTTGTTCAGACCTCTTACATTTAACACAACACATAATAAATCCTATTGACACACAAGGGCATTTTCAACAGGTAACAAAATTTTGTGGCTCCAACAATGCTCATGATGATAAAGAAAGGTGGATCCAGCAAAGCAAGCGTGCTTTTCTTATTGTCCTAATGATTTTGCACAATATATTCCAAATCACTTAGATTTTATGCATATTAAGCATGCTTGTCACCGGTTTCTAACACTGTAAAGAGTCCTCAAAACGCTACTTTTCAACCGGCTCCATAATGGGAAGTTAATGTCAAAGATATCTCCGGAACAACGAATGCTAGGAACCAAAGTATGACGTCATCAAGTCTGTTAAGTCTTAACAATTAAGTGTGGTAGTTATTGGGGGCAGATAGGCAATCCCATTGGCTTTGTTTGTAAGTTATAATGTAAGTCCATAGTCTAAGGCCTCCATACAATTGATAAAAATGTGGGTATATTAGTATTTCAATTATGGCCCCCAAAACCAAGTTCAAACTGGAATAAAAACAATTTCTGTTTTTACCTGAACAATTGCAGCAATCAGGCTGTTAATGTGTGTGTCTACACGCCATCTTGTTACCCATACAACAAAACATTTGCATGAACCTATAACTGCTACTAGGCATAAATTTGTCAAAACAATGCATTTAGAATAAAGTACATTTATTATTCCCTCTTTCATCAGAAGGAAACCACTTTCATCTGCTCCCATAATGACTTCAGACTATTATTGTCCAGGCTGGCATGTTATAACAATTTCAATCAAAAGTAATTGATCATAAAACATGCACTGCAAAGCAGTAATTATTTTCATTTATGCTGGAAAAAAGAACAATTCTGAGAGCTAAATGGTCCAATTTCATTGCAAAATGCTACCACTATCTTTTTCTTGCAGATGTTTTTATCATTTAAGGATGTCAGTGAAAACAATGAATGTTCTATTATCATTTTTTTATTCCTGTTTGTTTCGTTTTTAAGGCATTTACTCCATATATGGTTATGCATCAATTACTCCATACATGGTAATGCATCACTTACTCCATATATGGTAATGCATCACTTACTCCATATATGGTAACGCATCACTTACTCAATATATGGTGATGAATCACTTACTCCATATATGGTAACACATTACTTACTCCATATATGGTGATGCATCACTTACTCCATATATGGTAATGCATTACTTACTCCATATATGGTAATGCATCATTTACTCCATATATGGTAATGCATCACTTACTCCATATATGGTAATGCATCACTTACTCCATATATGGTGATGCATCACTTACTCCATATATGGTAACGCATTACTTACTCCATATATGGTGATGCATCACTTACTCCATATATGGTAACGCATTACTGACTCCATATATGGTGACGCATCACTCACTCCATATATGGTGATGCATCACTTACTCCATATATGGTGATGCATCACTTACTCCATATATGGTGATGCATCACTTACTCCATATATGGTAACGCATTACTTACTCCATATATGGTGATGCATCACTTACTCCATATATGGTAACGCATTACTTACTCCATATATGGTAATGCATCATTTACTCCATATATGGTAATTGCATCACTTACTCCATATATGGTAATGCATCACTCACTCCATATATGGTAATGCATCACTTACTCCATATATGGTAACGCATTACTTACTCCATATATGGTAATGCATCACTTACTCCATATATGGTAATGCATCACTCACTCCATATATGGTAATGCATCACTTACTCCATATATGGTAATAAGTCACTTACTCTATATAGGGAAATAAGAAACTTACTCCATTTATGGTAATGCATCACTTACTCCATTTATGGTAATGCATCACTTACTCCATATATGGTAATGCATGACTTACTCCATTCACGTAATGAGCAACTTATTCCATATTTGGTAATGCATCACTTACTTCATATATGGAAATGAGTAACTTACTCCATATATGGTAATGCATCACTTGCTCCATATCTGGTAATAAGTCACTTACTCCATATATGGTAATGAGTCACATACTCCATATATGGTAATGCATCACTTACTCCATATATGGTAATGCATCACTTACTCCATATATGGTAATGCATCACTTACTCCATGTAAGTTAATGAGTAACTTACTCCATATATGGTAATGCATCACTTGCTCCATATCTGGTAATAAGTCACTTACTCCATATATGGTAATGAGTCACATACTCCATATATGGTAATGCATTACTTACTCCATATATGGTAATGCATCATTTACTCCATAGATGGTAATGCAGCATTTACTCCATATACAGTAACAAGTTTCTTGCTCTATATACAGTAATGAGTTACATGCTCCATAAACAGAAATTAGTTATTTGCTCCATATACAGTAATGAGCCACTTGCTCCATATACAGTAACAAGTCACTTGCTCCATTTACAGTAACGAGTCACTTGCTCCATATACAGTTATTAGTCACTTGCTCAATACATAGTAATGACTGACTTGCTTTATAAATATGAATGAGTTACTTGCTCCATAAATGGTAAGGAGTCATTTGTTGAATATAAAGTTATGAATCACTTGTTCCAAATATGGTAAA
Source organism: Mya arenaria (assembly GCF_026914265.1). Lineage (NCBI taxonomy): Eukaryota > Metazoa > Mollusca > Bivalvia > Myida > Myidae > Mya > Mya arenaria. Next base: position 11,843,704 of record NC_069131.1, on the reverse strand, counting down.
GAATCACTTACTCAATGTCCTATGCAGATGCTAATGTTCATTCAGTTTATATTTCAGCTGACCAACATCCAAGGTTAATTATTCTTAACAAATGCTTATTGTAGTTGGCAACCAGTTCACCAAGATTGTGATTAAAGGATTTGAACATTTTCGATTAGTGATGGTTTGGTAAAAACAATGCTTAATGCCAATGCTTATAACAACCATAATATTGCTGACAATTATGGAAAGCCTTAAAAAAATCTTCAAAAACGTGGAAAACGCTAAACAGACCAGAATCATTATCATAAATAGGAGAATAATCGTTTATAATCTGTTACAAGCTCTTAATTTTCACATCTGAGGCATTTTGATCTTAATGTGCAAAAACTATGCACAAATTGCAAAACGTGAAGGGCTTATTCAGATAATAAATTATATGAAATAGATAGCTGTGATAAACACGGCTGATGCAAAATATAACAATGCATTAGACAAAATATGGTATCCGGTGTCATTTATTTTAAGTGAAGAGCATCCTCATTTTGTTGTATAAATCAAGTGTACCGATAAACTTTGATTTTCACAGAAGGACAAGTTTTATATTGCATTATCTGTATTTAAATAAAACTAGTATCGGATTTCTGCGTAGAAAAAATAATTACATGCATTTAGACACAATGGTCCTTAAGTTCATAGTTTGGAACCTGACATGTTCAAATGAAGAACACTATTTAAATTTCATTACCCCAAACTGGCCAATCAGAGCCAAGTATAAGTTGCACTCTATTTTGGTTATTTGTGTACATGACTGACATTCGTGATACACTTTCCTGAGTTCAACCATAAGTCAGTTATAGTTAATGAATTACATGAAAGGGATTTATTTTTAAAGTCCCTGTTGCTCGCTTGGAAATAAAATTGTTTAAATTGATATATATATAGACTATAATTATAGAAAATAACCTATATTTTCAGCCAATGAAATTACTGATCTTTAAGTACTAGGCTTTTCATTTAGAATTTCAACTTTCATGGGCGTTTAAAAGTTCGCATACTGCAACTCATCCAACCTACCCTCACTGCCCCCATTCTTAATCATGGTGATTTTACTTCATGTCATCTCACTATTACTTAGTGGTCAACAATATAATTTTTTATATTGTTCAATTAGAAGACAGTATTTTTTAAGTTTTCCAATACATATATAAGAGAAAATAAGCAAGCAACCTTTTTTTATTTAAATAAAGTGAAGTGTTAAATATAAACAGTGGCTGGCCAAGTAAGTTGGCAGTTTGAACAATATATTGTAAACCACAAAAAAACATACAGATAGTGAGTATTTATTGACACAAAATAAAGGGTAAGGGGACATTTGCTTTTTAAAGTACCGGTATATAATAACAATCTTTAACAATCTTTAATCATTAATAATAAAATAGAGTTATTAGTACTGCGTTTGATCCGGGAGGTTGTTTTCGACTCGAGTGGATTTTTGCAGATTCAAATTACACGAGCAAGCGAGAGTCGAATACGACATTCCGGAACAAAACACAGTACTAATAACCTTTTTATTATATGCATTACTGGTTAGATCACTGACAAAAACCACATGTTTTCATAACAAACAACATTTTAACAACACACTATTTTGTTTTATGACATCATTTTAACATGGCGCAATGATACTTGTTATCACGTGACATTACAAGAGTGGAATACGGCCATATTGCACTGGAGTAGAATACGGACTTCGGTATTTTGCGATATGTATTGCATGTGGATTTATGATGGGTATATAATAATGGCCTTTATTGGCAACCATTATAATTTAATTTTTGATATCATTCATAAAAGATTAAAAGTGTAAGATGTACAAACACTTATATTTAACTATTCTCATTTGTCCTAAACATGGGACAAAAATGTTCTGGTTTGCAATAAATCTACTCCTTAATCACCAAACTAGTTACTTATTAACAGTTATGGGGCCGATAATGTTCCGTTCAAATCTCAACGTGAAGTATCGACAAGATGTCCTCAAACCTGCAGGACCACAAACTTATTCTTTGTTTTGACATGAGTTTGCAGTATCCAGTTTGGATGAACGAGATCAATGAATCAAAATAACCTTACTTGACTGCAAACAAAATACTTGTGGCAATCAATTTGTCACTTACGACTTAAGAAGTCTGAGAAGGCAGATTAGGGACAAAAATTGTGGATCTTCCACGGATTATACTTCCATTGATTACGGATTACATCAAAACTGGTTTTCTGGACGACCAATGTGATGGAAGACATTTTTCAGACTTACAGATTATGAAAAGAATCATTAAAATGACATTTGATAAGAAACAAAAATTATGGTTACACAAGCAATAGGCTGTTGATTTCAAGTGAATGTATTCGACATCCTCAGTCCATATGTGCAACAAAGGCACAATTTGAATACTGTTGGGTCTATTCCATGTGTCAATAAGAATTGTGACCACAATATCACAACGAACTGGTCCTGCTAGATGGGTCTTTGGGCAAACAGGTCTAACAGGGGTGTAGGTGGATAATTGACCTGCCATGCTAGGTGGGTAGACCTGCCATGCTAGGAGGGTAGACCTGCCATGCTAGGAGGGTAGACCTGCCATGCTAGGTGGGTAGACCTGCCATGCTAGGAGGGTAGACCTGCCATGCTAGGAGGGTAGACCTGCCATGCTAGGTGGGTAGACCTGCCATGCTAGGTGGGTAGACCTGCCATGCTAGGAGGGTAGACCTGCCATGCAAGGTGGATACACGTGTCTTGCTAGGTGGGTAGGCCCGTCTTGCTAGGTGGCTAGACCTGCCATGCTAGGCGGCTAGACTTGTCTTGCTAGGTGGGTCTGACCGGTCTTGCTAGGTGGATAAACCTGCCATGCTAGGTGGCTAGACCTGCCATGCTAGGTTGGTAAGCCTGTCTTGCTAGGTGGGTAAACCTGCCATGCTAGGTGGGTAGACCTGCCATGCTAGGTGGGTAGGCCAGCCATGCTAGGTGGGTAGGCCTGCCATGTAAGGTGGGTAGACCTGCCATGCTAGGTGGGTAGGCCTGCCATGCAAGGTGGGTAGGCCAGCCATGCCAGGTGGGTAGGCCTGCAATGCTAGGAGGGTAGACCTGTCTTGCTAGGTGGGTAGACCTGTCTTACTAGGTTGGTAGGCCTGTCATGCTAGATGGGTAGGCCTGTCATGCTAGGTGAGTAGACCTGCCATGCTAGGTGGATAGACCTGCCATGCTAGGTGGGTAGACTTGCCATGCTAGGTGGGTAGACCTGCCATGCTAGGTGGGTAGGCCTGTCATGCTAGGTGAGTAGACCTGCCATTCTAGGTGAGTAGACCTGTCTTACTAGGTTGGTAGGCCTGTCATGCTAGATGGGTAGGCCTGTCATGCTAGGTGAGTAGACCTGCCATGCTAGGTGGGTAGACCTGCCATGCTAGGTGGGTAAACCTGCCATGCTAGGTGGATAAGTGACCTGCCATGCTAGGTGGGTAGACCTGCCATGCTAGGTGGGTAGACCTGCCATGCAAGGTGGGTAGGCCTGTCATAAAAAGGTGGGTAAGCCTGTCATAAAAAGGTAGGTAGACCTGCCATGCTAGGTGGGTAGACCTGCCATGCTAGATGGGTAGAGCTGTCATGCTAGATGGGTAGACCTGCCATGCTAGATGGGTAGGCCTGCCATGCTAGGTGGGTAGGCCTGCCATGCTAGGTGGGTAGGCCTGCCATGCTAGGTGGGTAGACCTGCCATGCTAGGTGGGTAGACCTGCCATGCTAGGTGGGTAGACCTGCCATGCTAGGTGGGTCTGACTGGTCTTGCTAGGTGGGTAGGCCCACTATGCCTGGTGGGTAGGCCTGTCTTGCTAGATGGGAAGGCCAGCCATGCAAGGTTGGTAGGCCTGCAATGCTAGGTGGATAGGCTCATCTTGCTAGTAGGGTAGACCTGCCATGCTAGGTGGGTAGACCTGCCATGCTAGGTGGGTAGGCCTGTCATAAAAAGGTAGGTAGACCTACCATGCTAGGTGGCTAGACCTGCCATGCTAGGTGGGTAGACCTGCCATGCTAGGTGGCTAGACCTGCCATGCTAGGTGGGTAGACCTGCCATGCTAGATGGCTAGACCTGCCTTGTTAGGTTGGTAGACCCGTCTTGCTAGGTTGGTAGGCTCGTCTTTCTAGGTTGGTAGGCCTGTCTTACTAGGTTGGCATGCCAGGTTGTTCTGAGGGCATAATACATACAATATAAAGGAAACTATAGCTTTTTCATTAACATGAGGTCAGTATAGCCCCGCAGTTCAAACGTCAGAATCTGACAGTGACGTCAAAACTTCTCAAAGTAAGAGCTGTTCGCCCATTACAATGTCGATGTCTCCCTACCCACTGCCGGTAAATGTCACTGAACCACTCTGACTTGTAAGAATACAGTTGTGTCTGAGCTTCATTCTGTAGTTCCTGAAAGTCATTTAAGCGTTTACCTTTCAGTTCACATTTAAGTTTCGGAAATAGGGCAAAATCGCATGGTGCTAGGTCCGGCGAATAAGGGGGTAGGGAAGGATTTCCGCTTCAAGCTGGATTGAGGTGGTAGTCTTGGCCTCCTCCGATCTATGCCTTGGTGCATTATCCATTGACTGCTTTGCTGTTTTGTCACAAGATCGTAATAAAACAGCCAGGTTTCATCGCAAGTGACTATCTTCTCTAGAAAACGTTTTCCTTCCTTTTCGTACCCATCTTCTGTCAGCAGCCGTGAAACCCAACGCGCACTCACTCGACTCATTTTCAAACTGTCTTTCAGTTTCCTCCGTACCGACCCATTATTCATGTCCAACATCTTGCATATTTCTTAAAGAGTGACTCGACGATCAGCGTCAACGATGTTTTTCACAGCCTCAACGTCACTCTCCGTAGTTTGTGAAACCGGTCGCCCAGACCTTACATCGTCACAAATGCTGTCCCGCCCCTCACTGAACCGCTTGTGCCACTTGTACACAAGAATTGGCTTCAATGGAGTTTCACTCGATGCTTCCTACATCAGTTTAAGTGTTTGTGATGGAGTTTTTCTTAGGTTTACACAGAACTGTATCATTGCCCGTTTTTTCAATCAGTCTTCTGGCGTCATTTTTAACAAAATTTAACTATACCGTTCAGTCTAAAATGCTTCCTTTGAAATCAACAAACAAACGCACTGACTTAAAACTTCACATCATCGCACCTTATTGACGTCACGTCAAATGTACAAACTTTTGCGCAGTTTTATTGGTTTTAATGTGAGTGGTCAACAAAACAAGATATTGTCGTGGGTTATTTTAGCAACTGCGGAGGAATGCGCGACCAGCTGTTTCCATAGTGATCACAACGTTGTCGTAATAACATGCTATACAATGAAACTTGCATTCCTAATTTCAAATTACCTGACTATTATTGTATGAAAGTTTTAAAGATATGCTGCATATTGTTTTCATTTTACCAAGCTTTTCCATGAACTTCTGGCTATGCTTTCGTATTTTGTTAGATCAATTGTTGATATAACTTTTGCAACCATTTTTTAAATAAAAGGAGTAATATACAGTGTGACGTCATCACCAGGGGAAATAGTTGCCAAAAAATCTCTTGCAAATTGCTTGCAAAAAATGGAACCAGTGAAATCACCTCTGATGTCTTTTAGAATATATATAAGTTACATTTCCATCCAATGAAATTGCCTCTGATGTCTCTTAGAATATAAGCTTCATTTTCATCCAATGAAATTGCCTCTGATGTCTCTTAGAATATAAGCTTCATTTCCATCCAATGAAATTGCCTCTGATGTCTCTTAGAATATAAGCTTCATTTTCATCCAATAAAATCACCTCTGATGTCTTTTAGAATATAACCTACATTTTCATCCAGAGAAATCACCTCTGATGTCCCTTAGAATATAAGCTACATTTCCATCCAATGAAATCGCCTCTGATGTCTTTTAGGATATAACCTACATTTTCATCCAGAGAAATCACCTCTGATGTCCCTTAGAATATAAGCTACATTTCCATCCAATGAAATCGTCTCTGATGTCTTTTAGGATATAACCTACATTTTCATCCAGAGAAATCACCTCTGATGTCCCTTAGAATATAAGCTACATTTCCATCCAATGAAATCGCCTCTGATGTCTTTCAAAAAATAAGCTACAGTAAATGACTGGGTATTAGACAAACTTTTTTCCCTCAGATTCTGATGTAAAAAATTTCCTGCGTCTAATAACCAGTAACTAACTTTTGAACTTTTTTTCTGAGGTCGATTTCAGGCCAAAGTTTGTTTAGATTTATGTAGAAAGGGATGTTACTCGCATCATATCGATCGAGTATATACGGTTTAAAACGGCAGTTGAAGATCGGGTATATCGTAAGCATTTATTATTTAAAAAAAAATGTTGTACAATATTATTTTGAATAAAACAATAATTAAACTTGCAAAGCAAAGTTGGGCACTGTCAAAATATTTTTTGTCAGTTGTACGATAAGGGGTGAAAAACTCGCACTGCCTTTAGACCTGTTTAACATACCAATACTACAAACTGATGCAATAATGGTCTTGTTTTTTCACACTTTTCCATGTTTTTTATTCTTTTCTGTAGGTGTTGACATTTTGAGAACAAACCCGTACAATATAAGGTTTTTGCATAACTTAACTTTTCATTCTCGACAGGTTATCGTTTACTGTATATACGGTCAGAAAGAAATCTTGTTGTCATAAAAGGTACTTTTCAGTGCCATCCAGAAACATATTGTCACACTCAGTACTTTTCAGTGCCTATCCTAACATGAAAAGAATAAAAATGTGTCATAATTTGCTTTATCATTGTATGGTTTTAAAGATAACCATCGCCATTTTCACGAGAATTTATTTTTCTTCACTGTCAACAAACATGGTGGTTGAAATTGGTAGATGATTTTTACATTTTTTCTATGTGTCCTTTAACACAAAACATAGATTTAAAGGTTTTTTTCAGATTTTTCACGGATTTTTTTGCCTGCGTCTTATACCCCCTATCGTCTTATACCCAGTCATTTACAGTACATTTCCTTTCAGTGAAATCACCTCTGATGTCTTTTAGAATATATAAGCTACATTTCCATCCAATAAAATTGCCTCTGATGTCTCTTAGAATATAAGCTTCATTTTCAACCAATGAAATTGCCGATCAGCCTCCAATAAGTACACACTTGTTACAACAATACAACAACACCCCCCCCCCCCCCCCTCCCCCTTTCAATCTAAGACAAAAGAACATGCAAGATAAAATCTGCAGGAATATCAGAAGGACTCACTTACTTGTCTCGATATCTCCAACCTTCAAATAATCTTAAGATTCTACCTTTTAGGTTCTAACAATAACTTAACACATCGCTAAATAATTAATTTAAGTGTGTCCAATTTATGGCTCAATTCCTGTGATGACAAATATTGAGACACTCACCTTTACTATTTAAAATCCAATTCCACAAAAGAAACAATCTCCATATTTAGATACTTCCAATCTTTAGTTTTGTCAATAGCTAAATTTATTTCCAAATAAAGAGAGTTTAATGTCAATTAGAGGTAAATCAAGATTCTTTTAAAAAAGCTCATTAAGAATCATATTGTTTTTTTCGTTGTACATTGTGTTGAACTGCCGATATTTCAACATGATAAAATGGTGTGGACGACTAAAATACAATATTAATCAGGATTAAAATCAAGCCATTATATTTTGTGCATTGAATTTAAGACTACCTGATATATACCGCAGTATAATGTGTTAATAGCTTGGATTAAATAAACAAATATTGCATTTCTTCGACAAATCATATTAAAATATTTTGACAATTTTTTAAGTATTCCACGCAAAAACAAATAACAGAGAAATCTAATACTTTTGATATAGTGAAAATATTTTACTAGGTGTTTTAATAGCCATTAAATACCATCAATAATGCACTGATTTAATCACACAATTCATTGTTAGAAAACAGATAATGTAAAAAACAGAAATTCAAAAGCTGAGTCTTGCGAATTATAATATCTTGCAAATAACAAATTTGCATTTAGATTAAAAAGGGCTTTTTTGTTTGAAAGAAAACAATGTTAAGGTTACAATTAATTTGCCCAATGGATGACTTGAGGAATAATAATTACAAAGACTTCATCATTTTGATTCTTTCTTGCCAATTAAAAACATGATGTAGTGAATAATATGACTTAAAAGGCTAGCCCCACTTAAATACCTAGCTGTCTTGACTGTAAGGTTTAATGGCCAGTCAACACCATAATGGGTACAGACCAATTCATCTAGTATATCTGAGGTTGAATTAACCCCCTCTCCCTTCCTTAATCTATGAACTTCTTTTATATGAATCCTTCAGTAACAAATCATTTTTGCCAATAGTTTCATGTGAAAAAGTCTTTTTTCCACTGTGTATTTTTTAATGCTGGGCACATGTCAGGTTAAAAAAAATGCTGGTAAGCTTTTCAAATTCTGCCCAGTTTTTAGGTTCTGTGTACCCTGACTTAACCCCCATAACAATTATATCGCATATTCATTAACAAAATTGTTGAATAATGCATTCCAAAAAAGCGGGTTTCAGCTCGGATCTGCTTTTATCCCATAAGTGATAAAACACTGCACTAGTCAAGTACTATGTCCAAATATATTGCATTTTTTTCTTGTTTCTACAACAATGTCACTATAAATAATACACTAGCAATTTCTTTCACTGAATTGGGATTGGGTCCAGGTACCAGTGACATTGAAATCGAAAAAAAAAATATAATGTAGATACAATCTTTCAATGACATTTTTTGAAGACGTAAATTGGTCCTAATTTTACAAGACAAGATACAAAAATCTAAGTTATTTAAAGCCGGGTATATGGTTACAAGAAACATAACAGCTCAATGAACTGTTTTCCGACATGAAACCATTTTGATAAGAAATTGTTGTAACTATAAAAAATTCATTTGTTCAAAGAGTGTGAAATATTATAATACTAATCCGACCTTTCCTTAATCAGTCTTATTAATTTTCAATTAAAACCATTATTTTAATCTCAGTCACCATGTTATTAGAACAATAGTAGTAGGTCATGCAGTGGAGATTTAGGCTCAAGTATGTTGTTATAAATAAAGGCTCTCACTACTGGGTATTTCAAATTTTACATAATGGAATCAATATTCATTGTACTATTTTATTTAGCGGTTTAATTATATACAATGATATATTATAAACAAAATTGACTTAGACCTAGGATTTTGACACTTTTTAATCAGTTCGAAAAACTTCAGAAAAACAAAACGATAGGCATTTAAAATAGAATACGGCAGTCATATGAAGCACAAGTCACTGGAATACACCAGTCAAATAAACCACAAGTCACTAAAGCATGGCAGTTCATTTTGAACCACAAGTCAATAGAATATGCCAGTCAAATGAACCACAAGGCACTAGAATACAGCAGTCAAATGAACCACAAGTCACTAAAATATGACAGTCAAATGAACCACAGGTAACTAGAATATGCCAGTCAAATAAAATACATGTCACTTGAAAAAGACAGTTCAATTTGAACAACAAGTCACTAAAATATGGCAGTTCATTTTCAACCACAAGTCACTAGAATATGACATTCAAATGAACCACAAGTCACTAGAATATGACAGTCAAATGAACCATAAGTCACTAGAATAAGGCAGCCAAATGAGCCACTTGAAAACAGCAGTCAAATGAACCACAAGTTCATTTTGAACCACAAGTCACTAGAATAAAGCAGTTCATTTTGAACCACAGGTCACTAAAATATGGCAGAAAAATAAACCACAAGTCATTAGAATACGGCAGAAAAATAAACCACAAGTCACTTGAATATGGCAGTCAAATGAACCACAAGTCACTTGAACATGACAGTTCATTTTGAACCAAAAGTCACTAGAATACGGCAGAAAAAATAAACCACAAGTCATTAGAAAATGGCAGCCAATTAACCGCAAGTCACTTGAATATGGCAGTCAAATGCACCACAAGTCACTGGAATATGGCAGCCAAATGCACCAATAGTCACTAGAATATGGCAGCCAAATGAACCACAAGTCAATGGGAAATGACAGTCAAATGAACCACAAGTCACTAGAATATTGCAGCCAAATAAACCACAAGTCACTAGAATACAGCAGTCAAATGAACCACATGTCACTTAAGCATGGCAGTTTATTTTGAACTACAAGTCACTAGAATATTCCAGTCAAATGAACCACAAGTCACTAGAATACAGCAGTCAAATGAACAACACGTCACTAGAATACAGCAGTCAAATGGCAGTCAAATGAACCCCAAGTCATTAGAATACAGCTGTCAAATGAACAACACGTCACTAGAAAACAGTAGTCAAATGAACCACAAGTCACTAGAATACAGCAGTCAAATGAACCACATGTAACTAGAATACAGCAGTCAAATGGCAGTAAAATGAACCACAAGTCACTAGAATACAGCAGTCAAATGGCAGTAAAATGAACTGCAAGTCACTTGACTAAGGCAGACCATTGAACCACAAGTCACTAAAATAAAGGTATTGAAGACATTTATGACAGACAATGAAGTGACAGTTCCATTATCATATCAAATGTAGAGACATTTAATTGTGTGAAAAAAGCTACCTTCTCTTTGTCACATTTCAGCAATCTTTTCCTTACAGACTTTGATGCATTAAAAAGATATGTTTATAATACTATATATATACGGTATAAAGATAACATCAGAATTAAGTATTAGATTTGCCACAATTGTCAGACATGTTAAATCTGAACCGTAAATGTTGTAAACAAGTAACTGACACTATTCAATAGGGCGGACTTGAGACAAATGATAACTAGAGTTCATTTGCAAGTCACAAAACAGATGGCCACAAATTAAATCATTAGATTGATAACATTTACAAGTATTCAATAAGGAATCTTAAGAATACTATTTTCTTAGGATACAAAGTCAGGTGGAACTTGGGTTACGTCACCTTATCGCTCCATTAGCAAAATTTGTCAGTAACTTAAAACCAGCTTAAACTTAAGTTATATCGTGAATATTACCTTAGTCTAAGGTACCCCCATCAAGCTGTTTGCTCTCTCTTAGTGTATTTCTAAATTATGGCATTTTGGGAAATACTGGTTTTAGTTATAAAACATGCAATAATAATGATACATTTAAAAAAAATCTTAAAGAATACATCTTTTAACCTTTAAAACTTATTTTTTCTAACATTTTTATACCTTGTGATTATTATGGAATTTTATGTTTAATCATATAAGTGGGCTATTGGTTGTAATTAAAGTAGTATCCATTACATGTAGTACCTTTAATATGTGTGATGTCGTAAACATGTATATTTATAATTTGTTTTCTCTGTTATTTATGTTCAATAAGTTAAAAACCCTGAAGGAATTAAAAAGTAAAACAATAGCGCCAATTGCAGCAAAAAAATCCAATCCTATTTTTAGGAGGCCAAGTTTGATGATAACTGTACAGTTAGACAAATTTAGAGAGCTGACACTGTTAATACATTTTTTGCCATATCAAGGGTCATAACTGAGGTGACATGGCTGGTCATCGATTGCAACCGAGATATTCTGCTCATACATATTCTGACTCAATTTGGTGATGACTTAGATTCTTATAAGTTATTGTTCGGGCAAAACCAATTTCAGGTAATTTTAATAATAAAAGGGTAATAACTCTGGACTGACTCACCTGTTATGGCTTGTAAACAAACTTGTCTGAGAAATTATGCCTTTACACATTCTGAAGATATTTTGTGATGATTGGACAATTCTAGGCTTCTACAGTTATTGATGGGACAATGAAGATTTAAGGTAATTTCTACTATTGAAGGGCAATAACTCTGGAGTGACTTGAGCGATATGACTGGTTATTGCTCCACTCCGAATTATTATGCACATACTCATTCTGCCCAATTTGGTGGTGATGGGACTACTAATGTTATTGAATTGACAAGACCAATGTTAGGTAATTTTAATCATTAAAGGTCCCATTAAACTCCCGATATGTCTGGATTTTGAACTTGTCCATATAAAGATGCCCATACACATTTTGATTTTTTTTGGAGATGATCACACGAAGGCTTCTTAAGTAATTGATGGGACTACATAGTTTTAATTTGCATTTCATGAACTTAATTTCACAGTTAATGAACTCAAGTTCAGTTACTGAAGTGCATAAAGTTCTTAAACTTTGGTCCATGAACAGAAATTCATTTACTTTTAGTTCACGAAGTTCTTGGACTTGTTTCATGAATAAATGAGCAATTTTATCTTAATGAACTTTTCATCAAAAGCGTATGAATAATTCATGAACAATTAATGAACATTTTTCACAGCGCAACTGGACACTGCCTGCATGTACCCTGCAGGTGAAACCATGATATGTCCCATTCTATGAGCGAGCTTATCACAAGGGGTATACAAACTTATGTTTAGTACCGGCTGCCAATCTACTTCAAGTGAAACTATAATATGCCCCGTTTTATGAACATGATTATAAAAAGGGGGTCTGAACCTTATATTTTGACCGCCTGCCATGATACACTGCAGGTGAAACTATGATATGCCCAATTATATGAACAGGCTTATCAAAAGGGGATTTCAACCTCATAATAAATTACCATATGTAGTACTAACTGCCAGGTGCGTTTTGTTCTGACTTTTTTTGCTTGTCTTTGTTATATTTATATTGATTTTTGATATTTAAAAAGAAATAGTAAAAAGTAATGACCTGCATTTTTTAATAAATTACTTAAAGACAGGTTAGCTCTGGATGTTCACCAAATAAATCTTAAAAAGGCCTAAAACAACAATACATTTGGTGTGATTTACCCGACCCTACCTACGAAAAAGTGCTTTAATGGTCAGTTGGTAAAAAACAAACAAACAAAACAAACAATTGAAATGAATATTTATAAGGGTGTGTTTTAATATGTACTTTAAAACATTTAAAGCTTTATAAAGAAGATTACTTAAACATCATTCTCCAATAATGACAAAAACGCTCTTATGTAAAGCCTAACAAAAAAATAAAATAAAAAGCCTACCTACCCTGCCTGTTTTTTAAAAGGATGTAACCCTAACCAAACCTATTTTTGGGGGCCTCAAAATTATATCTGAACATGAACTGATTTAAAGTTTTAAAGAGCTTGATTGCTCTGCTGGCAGAAAAGTGAACAATACAATGTACCTGAATGTTTGGAGATTATTACCCAAATGTTTATGGAGTTAATTATAGCAGACTTTCTCTCACAATACCGAACATAAATAAATGCTGGGGAAACTCCAATATAGTTTGTTCCTGCAGAAAAATAGCAATGAATATCAGGCAATGAATGCACAAATCAATATGATACATCAATATAGCTTTTTTTTTAAATGTTATCCATTATAATGACAAAACCTAATGGCAGAGTAAACACTCAGCTGTTCATTTTGTTTGTTTTCTAAAAAATATAACTTCCTTAACTTTAATTACTTTTCATTGTATTTAAAAGAGTAAATACAAAAGTTATACGTTTGGAAATACAATTCTCAAATAGCGGTGCCAAACTTTCTGCATTCTGTATTTCCCCCCAAGAAAGTGTTCAAGATCTTTCCTCTCTCCCCTCATTTTTTTTTTTATCTTAAACCAACAAATCGGTAATATCAGACGACGAAGTTGACCCTTAAGTCATGAGTACCTCAGTACACATTAAAGAACAAAAATTCATTTACTTTTAGTTCACAAAGTTCTTGGACTTCTTTCATGAATAAATGGGCCATTTTATCTTCATGAACTTTTCAAGTCTATGAACAAGTTCATAAACAAATAATGAACATTTTTTCACAGGGTGATTGGACAATGCCTGTCTGTATGCTAAGTAAACATCAGTAAACATTTATTATTGTATTTTAATCATAATAATTTTTCATAAACCATACTAACTTGATTCACAATTCTCCCCCCCCCGCCCCACCCCCAGCATATTTGGCATTGCACATCATTTTGGTTAGACAAACAACACAAATGCATGTTATATGCTATATATGGTTATAGCATTGCGTGAATTGAGACCGTTAGATCCACATGCTAAGTTTATATTGATATTATAATTAATAGTTTGTTTGTCAATTACACTTTCACTGGTGGTTGCATGGGAGGGGGCGAGTTGCTCTCGCCACCCCCTCCTCTTAAAATCCCCCAACTTTACTTTTTATTTCAATATAGGAGAAACTAAGTAATAAAATAAATGCACCATTTAGGACTATAAATTTTCTTAAGGGAGTACCCACAAACCCCCGACCAATATTTTAAACTAAATAAATCTAGTTCTGTGAGTTGGGTGCAAGTCAACAGGTTATACCGCCTTCAAAGGAATGCCCCCTCTAATGGCAAATCCTGGATCGGTCCCTGTCTTTAACACATCGCTAGAAAATTCCTATACAAACCACCTTAAAGTTGTAGAAATTAACTAATTATGTAATAAGATAATAGAATCATTTTTTTTTTTTTGTAAAAAAGGCCCCCACCATTATTTATATGCCACGGATTTTTTTAAAAATATGGGGGTGGGGAGAGGTGCATGGTCAAATGGTTGTGTCCAAACAACACTCCCTACACCTGTGGGTTGAACAAATACGTGTATATTAAAAAAGAAAATTGAGAATGCAAACTTTTTGCCAAAAAATAGCTTTCATCTTCTTAAGGAGAAATACCCCTACTCCTCATTTAGAAACGAATCCTGCATCCGCCCCTGCTGTACAGGCTCGTTTAAACCGAAAGCTGAAACTATTTTGAAAATTGATTGTTTATAATATAAAATCCGAAAAAGCGTATCCGAATTATGCCACCCTTCCTACCGTTTTCTTTGCATCTTTATAAAATACAACACCAATGGTTGACTGTACATGTAGAACTGCAGGAAAAAAGGTTTCTGGACCAGAATGACAGAACATTTACCCACGAAGTAATTTGTCGATCATACATTTCTGTGCCCGTGCAAAAGGCGTTCCTTTCCCCCATCTTTTGCCATTATTGATTGAATCGTTATCGAATATTTAAGGTAACAGTACACTATATTTCGAGCATTTCTTCAGGAAATTTCTTAATTTAGTATAAATTACTTTCAATCTTTTTTATATGATTTGTTTAACAAACACAATAGACAAAACATAAACTTTCCATGTAATAGTATGCCTCCCAAAATAGTAAACCCCCAAAACCATGTATTCCTTTTGGCCCCATCTCCTACGTGCCTCTGCCTTTATATCGGTAATAACAAGCATGTCATGCATTTGGTTCATGGTACGAACCAGCGTACCCTTTTCAACCTCTAAAGGAGGATTTAAACATATATTAGATATTTCTGGTTTCATAAAAATCGTAAGTCTTACCTTTTCAACGTGTATCCCTTTTTCACACTTGCTGGTTTCCTTTTCTATACACGAAAATTTGACTCGAAAGAATTTAAAATGTATTGGGCTTTAAATTTTGTAGGAGTGTATAAGGTTTCTTTGAGTAACACTGGCATTTTGTATCGCATGTTCACACACTAATTAGTGGGTTGAATATTAATTACACGATAATTGATAAATAATTGGCCCGTTTAGGACAGAGGTATTGAGCGCTGCACTCTGTATTGAATAAATAGTTTTCTTTTTTTGTATCTAATTGTTCGTTATTGTCAATTACGTCGTGTCAGATACTTTTTTCTGTACATTTCAATATTCAATTTCTTTAACAAAATATATAAGAACTAACTTCCCTTCTCTACTACTCATGCATTATTAAGTTAAGTACAGCTGTAAGTATTATGATCCTCCCAGGTTACTGTAAAAATACAAAAGAAAATACGACGTGCCTTATACCAGGGCACATATGAGGCATGTCTGTAAAAGACTGTCAGTGGTCGAAAGACCGTTGTCTGTGCATTGGTCGTCAGCAGCCAAATGTATCAACTCTGAAAAAGTTATCCAAAGGTTATTTTTGGCTAGTTTGCACAATTATGTGATTTTATTGGTTAGTGATAATTATTGGATAAATATTGACCAATCAATACACATTGCTAACATGGCTTACCTTTGCATGGTTCCGTTCATGCAATTGGCTGCTAGAGGTTAAAACTGAACAGTTCATCAGAAACATTTTACTGACTCAACCGGTCGTGGTAATGTTGTAAGTTCAGATTACGAACGCCAATTACATTTAGAAAAGAGCGTAAGCAGGAATATTTTATACTGAAAATAAAATGTAGAAAAAGAAGTGAAACAGACTGCACAAAATGCTTGTTTGAACCCAGATCTCTCGCTATGTAGGCGGACACTCTACCGCGTCGCTTCAAAAGCTAGCTCTATAGCGAGACAGTTTAAGTGCCGGTATATACATATCGAACACACGGTTACAGAAGTATACAACAAAAACGTAAAAAAACAATGAGGGTGACCAAACATACCATGTAAGCTCGTGGTAAGATGGACCAGTTCGATGACAACGCACAAGTTCAATCACATATCAAATGCCCCCCCCCCCCCCCCCCAAAAAAAAACCCACCTAAAAACAAAAACAACAACAAAAAGAAACAACAACAACAAAAACAACAACACACACAAAGAAAAACAAAACAACAACAACAACAAACAACAACAAAAAAACAAAAACAAAAACAAGATGGCTGTGGCTTACTCGGTAAAATGACTAAATTTAGCAGGTCGTGTAGACGTCATACCCGGGTGGTATATTCAGTCGTCTGAGACAAACGATAGATGCAAGCTAGTGTCATTTTTACCAATAGTAAGAAACATCAAAGTGCGAGAGGAACTGGGGACATGTTTTGTTCCCGTCCAGGTGTACATTACGTTTGATAAAAAACTAGTTTGACTTGGGACGTAGTAAGGTCATCTGCATCAGGCTCAAGACCACAGTTATCTGCCCCCCCCCCCCCCCCGATGACCAAGATCCGGATGTGAATACAGAAAAAAGAGTGCTTGTGTTCAAGTATCAATATTTTATTAAAATTGAATGAAAAAGAAGCAAAAAAATGTTCTTTTTGCAGAGAACTTGACTGAATTTGACACTCTATTGCAGAAATTTATAGTTTTCAGTGTAAATATTGGAAAAATCATAGCTTGTTGAAGTCTGAAAATTAGTTGTTTGTAGCCGATTGACTCCTTGGCGGAAGGGTTATGTATTTGAACTCAATTTTGACAGTCGGGTCAAAAGTCAACATAGTGTTTTCTTGTGATTATATTTTGTGTCTTGAATTGTTCTAGAGATGCCATGTCCTTGTTTTTCAATTGGGATGTGTATAAAGCCAAAAGCCAGGTTAGTGTCTATATGAAACATATAGTAAAAATAACTGTGGTCTCACGCCGTCAGCGCCCCGTAAGGCGATTCAGAGCAGCATGTTCGAAACCTGATATGTTTTGGGAAGTTAAAATGGAAACTTAAGAACACACAACAATTAAATATGGGACAAAGAGGAACAAAGTAATGAATGAAGTGAAATTAAATGAAATTATAAAATCGAAGAACGAGCCATCAAGGAAAAGGATATCGATTTACATATTATTGCACAAAACATAACTAAATTTCTTAAAACTAGATGTTTTTTAAATATAGGCCAAATAATGATGCGATCAAAACATTTTTGAACGTTTCTATAAAAAAAAAGAACATACCAACAAGCAACAAATATTTCTCAATCTTAAAAAAGCGCCAAAACCGAAATAATAACGTTCATTTTATTACTCCTTAGGACGAAAAGACTACAAATATTGGTAATCATAATAAGTTTGCTCACATACCAACAACCAAAAATTACTCTGATGTACAATTAAAAAATGTGAACGCATTCAAACAGATTTTGAATGCGCACAAGCTTTTAAAGATATGAATAATAAAATGTCCTCGTTCGGACGGCTTTACAGAATAGTTCCACAAGTCTTCTTGACTGTTATTAATGAAAATTTACATACAATGCAAACACTTAAAAATCTGACAGACTAACAAACAACAACAGCAACAAGTGTATTGGTTAACATTTTAAACTTATTAGATTTGAAAGTGTTACTCATCTATGTATATGCTACAATGCTTGAACCATATGAATTTTGTTTCAACTATTATCCGATGGGTTACAGCATTTTATACAGACTTACTAGCTTTAAATAAAGCAATGGTCACATTTCTTCGCCAGCTTATATCCGACAAGAAGTACAACTTGGCCGCCCCTTGTCTAATTATCTATTTACTATATATTAACAGATGCTTTTGAAATATACTGACCATAATACTAAAATCAAGGGACGTCATATCAGAGAAATAAACCAAACACTGCAGATGACTCAAAATACGTACAGAACGCAACAACGAAATCATTTACATCTGTTGCTAAAACACAAATTTCTAAAATATCAGGCATGAAAACACACTCATCTAAATGCATTATTCTCTTAAAGAATACTACTTTAACATACTGCGATGACGTTTGTTTACCTTGGACCTCTATAAACGCCAAAACCTTAGAAACTGTGTTTTTGAATAACAACGAGAATATACTATTAATTTATCATAGTTACACTCATTTTCAAACGGTCCGAATCATTAAAAATAAAACGGACACTCCCATTAAAGTTCAGTCAAGATATTGTAATATAAATATTTGTACTACACAAACTGTCACTCCTCTAACCCGCTCTTCCAAAATTTATCTTACAAAATAAAACAAGAAAAAGGAAATATTTAACTTCACATGGGATAAAAAAATGACAAAATAAAGAGAGATGCACTTATTTAACCCATGATAATAAAAGGCGATATACAAGTATCAGATATAGGGAATCTCTCTCAGGTTGTGTTAAATGTTACATTGACGAACCAGACACAACCATTTGGAAATAATGTCATAGAAATGTCCTTAAAACATTTGGTGGGAATTTGAGCTTTGCATGCCACATAGACAATTATTTGATAAAGAGAATCACAAAAGATAATGACTTTTCATTTTAATTAAATTCACGGAAGCATGTACGTGATATTTAAAACTCTGCTCAAATTTGCATAGAAAACAACAACAAAAGGTCCATGATTATCAGGAATAATATGTCTATTTAACCTTATTTTACGAAATCTGGTATGAACAGGTAAATCAATTTTTCTGACAACTATTGACTGCCGGTCACAACGATGTTATGGATTTGAAACATTTCAGTCAATCAATCAAATGAAGCAACACAACTATTTGAAATATTCATCTCTAATACATTGTGTTCCAAATAAACTGAAGATAGAATTGTCAACAGACAATTTCATCTAAACCCTTACTATGACTCATAATCAATATAAACAAATTACAACGAAAATGCCGAAAACATTTCTGTATTCAAAATTTATATGAAAAGCTACAGAAACAAGCTCAGTAGCAAAAAGTTTAAACATAAACCCGGTTAAATGGCACTGGGTAAACGCCAAAGACATAGAAACACAAAATCAAAAAATCACTAACAAGAAACACGGAACAACAGCACAAAACTTCACAAAAAACACAGTGTATATATACTATATCCTTTCCGCTACCATAGCCGCCTAATGCAGACCCTAAATTCGAGTGTCTCTATTACCTCTATCATACACCGGTGAACTACCGCAGCAGTGTAAACCGTACTTAAAATTGCGCCTCCTGGTTACCGCTATCGTACAGCGTCGGAATACCGCTAACTTTTGTAATCTTGTACATGTTTTGCTAAATGCAGAGTCTAAAATCTCACGATCAAGATGCGTTATCAATAAAGTTTAACGGTTATCAGTTTTAAAATAGTACACTTGTCCTGTAGAATAAAATAAATTAATAACGCACATAATATAGTATATAAAATTACATATTAAAACACCCCAATTAAATCAATCTTGCATTTCATGAATTTGTGACGTAAATATTATTCTTAATAAGGCAATGTTCTAGTACAAATATACATTTTTCATTTTACTCAAACTTTTTACAGACATGTGCATGCTATATAATGTACTTTATCGGTTTTAATATTTAACGGCTTTTAAAATATAAACTTATTAAAAAATATGACATATTAGCATAATTACGCTTAGGTACTCTTCGCAAAAATGCATAATTCTCATTAATACACTACGGATATGTTGAGTATTGAAAAAGTGTTACAATAACCGTAGACGTATATTGTAGTAATTAAATTGTTTAACATCCTCAGAAGGTAAACGCACATGCAATACAGCGCAATGGTAGTCCTGTGAAATGTAGATTGTGGTTTTTATCGTCTTCGGCAATACTCGCACTATTAGTTTCTAATTCATTTTTATAAAAGTACTTTAGGCGAGTTTTGTAGATATTTCAAACGGTTATAAAAATAGGGATATTATTAAATACAATAATACACTATGGTAATCCCAGAACATTCATTTCATCTTTAAATATTTCAAAAGTGCCGGAGCTGTATGTTGTCTTTATCAATCTTGAAATTAAACCAAGTGTTCGCGCATAAATACACTATGGCAGTTCTGCCGTTTGTTGTAACTCAATGTCAGTGTTTGTTTTGTTCTTCATAAATACGTTACGGTTAATATTGAATATTTCAAAAACAGCATTTGTGTTTAACGGTAGTAGAAGGAAGGGTTTCCAAAATAACAAAGGTACATTGCTTTAGAAGTTGTGAAAAGCAACGTTGCAGGACGTTTATTATTTTCATAAATTTATGCATTAGTATACTACAGTATCCGAACATAATTGAAGTAATCCACATAAACACTCTCTGGAATGCTATGTATGACAGAAATAAGTGTGCACAAATACGCTGTGGTAACCGTGCATTATTCTAAAGCAGTCATCACAAACTCACTCTAGTTTTTAGGCACATCCCATGTAATGTACAAATCGAAAAAATACAATTAAACAAATCAAACTAATGATTGCAGAAGTTTTATTGTTTTATATTTTATTATTTATAAATAGAACGGTGTCTATTCTAATACTATGAAACATCAAGGAACTAAGATAAAGATCCATTATCAAGGTATTTACATCATAAGGTCATAGCGAAACATATGGATGATGATCATCTATAAAATTATTGATTGTTAAGTAGTAAAGATCCTCTATATTAACAAAGAATACATGTACGTAATAAAAAACAGGCAAAGCAAATACCAATACATAAAACAAAGTATCTGACTATAACTATTCTCTTGTAAAAATGTCACATGATAAGGCACGGTAAACAACACCAGTCGGCAACACAGTCTAGTGGAGTTTCTGATGCGATGCAGTAACTTCGGTCTGTAAAACAAAAACACATGAATGGATGAATATTGAATATAAGGACACATTGTAAGCGACAATTGCAGTATTTATGCGTGTTTTTTGAGATGTTTTCAGTTGAAGCGTAACATGTTTAATACCATTACAGTGTTTAAAAATATTATGTGTCCGTTGATTTTTTTATTGTAGATACCTTCTTTGTAAGAAGATTACTTTCTCCTCTTGGTGGCGGCTAATTTTCGTGGAGACCTCCGCAATGGTGTATCAGTAACTAAAACATAAATTACATATATGATTAATATAATATATATTTCGGCAAAGTTAGTTGACACTTGATCAATATCTTCTTACTATTATTCCATCAATACATTATTGCAAATTTATTTTAATACCTGAGTGATCTAAACGGCGCTTTCTTGAACTTGGGTCTGAAATGTAAATGTGTGTCATTTAAATCAAATAATTAAATGTATGCATTTTGATTAACTTTAGATACAGTCATACCTTTCATTTTTTTAATTTAAAAACAGCAATATAGTGTTTAACTATAAAACGCCATTAAACAAATACAAACATTATTGTCAATGTTTAACATACATACCCCTTGATCCTGGAGTCGTTTTTTCTTTCTTCGGTGTTTCTGGAGCCGAAGTCTGGGTGGACTTGTCCTCCATTCGGCCTTTTCTAGAGGCAATATCATGATACGGAAGAAAACATTCCCTAAAAAGAAAATAATTATTATACAAGTTTTATAATAAGGCATCAAACAATTTCATTTAAGTTTTATTATATTTTATGCAACTTAAATTATTATTCTAATTATATGTTACCTGTGCAAGCTGACTCTGCACTGCACACAGCCAAATGATGAAGTTCTAGTCCGTTGCCCGCCTGTAGTTTTTTGTTTCGTTATGCTGCAGTAACGACATGCTCTGGTTCGACCTGGGATAGTGGTAAGCTCGTGTGAGACAGCAAACTCCCTGTCAAGTACACCAATGGCGCTTGTTTGTTTGGATTTTCTTATGCGTGAGCTATACCCGCCGATTAGTTGTTCCGCAACCTAAAATAGATACAAAATATAAACATTTAACAACTTTTTTCATTTTAAATATGGTATTGATGCTTCATTTTGGTATTACTTGTAATTATTTTATTTTATTTAATACGATTATGGTTATGTTTTTCATTCTGAAGCAGGTTTGCGTCTACTGTAAAAGAAGGTATTACCATTCTCTGAAACCGTTTATGGGTAGCCCGTGGATTGACTGCCTTGTACATGATGAAACTATTGACCAGCGAGATGTCCACGGCAAACCATAATAAATAGGTCCACCAACGAACGCTTGACCTTTGCACACTGTAATTGCTTCTGAGGTGGTCATGTCTGTCCACGCCACCCATGTATTTATTAAACTCAACAATAGCTGGCGGACATGAGTACTCTGATTTTTCCCACTTCCCTTCTGTATTAACCTTTTTCCTCAAAACTGTGTCCTGCCTGCTATTTGTAATCGGATTGAAACATGTACTCAGGTTGAATACATGTTTAGAGTCTTTCCATACCGTGGCCACAAGCTTTCCATCCTTGGTCTGTCGTGTCATATGATCCCCTCTGCTAAGCATCCTCACTTTGTCATCTTTTTTGTGGACTGATTTAGTGATCTTCAAATCTTGAGGCCAATGTTTCCTACCGGTGTTAAAGGAGCCACACAAATGTGTCGATTTGTCAAGCAAAGAGAGGGCGAGGGGAACTGATGTGTAAAACTTGTCTACAAATACAACATGGTTTCGTCCTGTGACGTTTTCCGTTAAATTCTCTACAACTCTTTGTGTTAAGCCTACTTCTTTCTTTCAACGTAGGTACACCTGGAAATTCCAGAGATATCCCGAGACGGCATCAGCACAGACAAAAATTTTGAATCCTCTTTTAGCTGGCTTGTTTGGAGCACCAACGATGCTCGAATGTTGACCGTGACATTTAATCATTGCCTCATCAACAGATATGTTTTGATGCATGTTGTATTTAGTCATGCTGTTTTCTCTCATAGCTTCCATAAGTGGAGACACTTTGAACAAAGGATCTCTTTCAAGTTTTTTCTTAGCAACATCATGGTCTTTCAATCTAGTTGGGTCTTGCGTTGGATCGTTTATGTGAAAGTACCTCTGTATTGTGAGAAACTTCTGTCGTGACATAGTTGATGCAATTCGTTCATTCCTCATAGAGGGATTTGTTGACCAATAATCCAGAAGTTGTGGCAGCTTGTTTATACCCATAAGTATCCTAATGCCGAAATATGCTTTAATGTCTTCTTCTGTGATGACTTTGTATTTTGCATCTGACCAATAAGGATCGTTCTTCAGTTTTCGCTGTCTATCCCTATAAATTGGAACATAGTCGTTTGTTGATTTTGTTAGCAAGGGAAACAGCTCTTTTGGAAATATTTCAAAGAAATATTATAATGGATCCAGAGAAGACGAATAGTCTTCTGTAGCACCAGAAGGAGGGCCAGTGAACTCTACATTTCCATGGTGTTTCAAAAGTTTTGTCCATTTTAGTGGCACTCCCTGCTCCTCATCAATATCTGTATCACTGCAATCGGAGCTCGACGAATCAGAAAAAGGTATGATGTTTTGAAATTCAATATCACTTTCATATTCATCTGTCAATATGTCGACGTCACTTTCTTGTTCACATTTTGGCATCTTATCTGGGGTTTTTTGTTTCTTCTTTGTACGTTTAAGGGTGCTCACTGACCTCGACATGTCTTTTCTTGCTTTTGATATTTTTTCTTTTTCTCTTTCAATCAGAACTTGAATCGGTAGCTCGTCAGAGGTAGTGCATGAATCATTTTTTGTCTTCTGTACGGTCACTCGTAAAAGTCTCATTAGGCGCAACATTCTGGCGATTTGATAATTTTGCCAATGGAATCTCATCACATGAGGAAAACATGTCGTCAATGTCTGTACATTTCGGTTCCTGAATGTCTTCTTTCGCAGTAGTTGTCTGTAGGTTATAGTAGGTTTCCTTGTCACCTGTACAACTGTCTGGTAATTGATTTTTGGTTTGTATATTTGCAATCTTAGTTGTTTCCATTTCGACATCACAGCGATCTGATAATTGAGTCGCGGTTTCTTCATCTTTAATTGCTGTGGTTTCCATGTTAATTGTACATTCATCTGGTGGACGTTTGGTTGGTAAATCAACATTCATTATGGTGGCCATGATTGAAGTGGTTTTCATATCGATATTGCAAACATCTGGTAATGTGGTTCTATTATGATCATCTTCCGTTACAGATAATTCAATGTGAACGTCCTGGCGATCTGGTAATGTAGTCCCAGGTGAATTATCTTCCATTGCAGTAGTTTCAACGTCAACTTTGCAACAGTTTGGTGGTATATCTTCAAGTGCAGAGGTTACCTTGTCAGCTGCAAAACTATCTGGTAATTGATATGTGGTTTGCATATTTATTTTTGCAGTTGTTTCCATGTCAACATTACAGCCGTCTGATAAATGAGGTTCGATTACTTTATCTATTGTGGTTTCCATGTCAACAGTGCAACCATCTGGTAATGGATTTTCAGTCGCTTTGGTGTCAATGTTAACATTATGGTGATCTGATAATAGATATCTTGTTGTTGTTTTTCAATTTCATTGGTGTCAATATCCAATGCGCAGCAACCTGATAATGAACTTCTTGGTTGTGTATCTTCTGTTTCAGATGATTTGCAGCGATCTGATAAAGTAGTTGCGGGCGGTTCATCTTCCGTCGCAACGGTTTCCTTGTCAACTTCACACCGATCTTGAAATGGCTTTTCGGTTGGTTTATTCACTGTTGTGGCGGGTTTCATGTCATCTGCAGTACGGTCTGTTATTTCAAATTCATGACGATTTTGTAACGGAATTTCAGTTTGTTTGTTTTGCTTTGCATTTGTTGTTCCATCAGTTGGTTCGCCTTCAATAGCTCCTGTTAACATCGAAAGGTCTATTTGAGATAACAAAAGGTCATCATCGCTGTCGAAATATTCCACACAGTTACGTTTACTGATAAGTGGAACAAAATGATTAGGCTCGAAAATCGTTCCACTTCTGTTATCAAGACTTCCGTCCCTACTCCACATTATATATACGGGTCTCCTGGCAGTAGAAAGATCATGTGCATTGATTGGTCTTATCTCACAGTGATACAATGGTCGGATGGCCTTATTAACATCAGGATAAATCGACCATATTTTTCTTTTTAGAACAGAAGACAGGGCCCAAAAGTGCAAAAGCGCTGACCATGATTTTGTATCACATGTTTCAATCGCTACTGTTTTAATAGCGTTTGGCAGGTCATTGTTGTCGCTAAAATACTTAGCACCTTTATCGGTCAAGCAGATAGTCTCATAACTTCTTCTTGCCAGGCTGGTATCAGGGTGTAATAATGCCAGGTCAATACATTCGTGGGTCGAGTATTCTTTCGCGTGAAGATACAATTCTATGGCAACAGCCACTCTCAAATAGTTAGCGTACGACTCATCTCCTGAATTACATTAATTAAATAGTTATATATATTTATTTAAGAAAATTAAAGCAAAACTTGTGTATCTCGATAGCTTAGTTAGATTACGACAATTACATGTGCACGATTGATCAAAGTTAATTGTGTCTATAATGTGTTACAAGCTTGCTTATTAATGTCTTACCTAGCCAAAACATGCATATGCATTAATACTTGCTAGAATGCAATAAATTGCTTATACACGTGAATGCGCCAATTAAAATGAACTTTAGTGTTATGTAGCGTCTGTAGACATGTTACAAATAAATGATATATTGTCAAAGATGTATGAAAAATATACTTTTCATATGTTTTATTTTTATATATATATACACATATATATTATTGTTCCCTTTAAACACAGAGCTTAATGAGTCTTGTTTGTTTTCAATACCGTTTTTTTTAAACAAAAACAATAAAAAGGCTAAATTTAGTACACATTTAAACAACATAAATTTCTACAAGGATATGTGCAAATATTAAAAGCCCCGATGTACATATTTCTTCAAAATTACAGTCTTTAAAATTATCATTTTAAATTATAATTGAATAATGTTCAGATCATACCTCGAATGCTAATAGAGGCGCTGTTGAAGAAGCAGTTTCCATCTCCAGTAGACTTTGCCGGGAATACATCTTGAAATGGAACATCAGTTGGCAGAAGACAAGATGCCAAATCATCTTCTTCAAGTATGGCCTGCTTAGCAACCTTTTCGTCTTCGAAGATGTGACGTTTTATTTCCCCAAAATATCTTTGGAGGACCTCTTCATTGTTTTTTTGCATTGCTGATTTTACATCAGCAAGCGACGGGCCCGTCCTAGAATAGAATCATTTCTTTGAATTTTATTTAAAACTTAAAGTGTTAATATATGGCACTTAAATCAAATATTCGGTACTAACTATACACTGTGTACTACATTTAAAAATAAAATGTTTTTATAAGTTTTGAATTGAGCTTATTTCTTAAAATGGATATGGCGGATTCCTATTTAAAAAAAGAAGATGTTTTTTTACTATTATGAGTAATATATTGTATTATTATTATCATGTGAATGTTTATAGATAATTAAAAAAGGATAACGAATGTGTTGTTGCATAAACTACCACAACTAGTTTGAAGTCAAAATAAACGTTGATATGTATAATTTAACCCGGTAAGATATACATGAAATGAAGTATCACCTTTAGATCATGATTACGAATAAAAATAGTTATAGATGTTGCAAGGCGCTCAGCTGTACGTACGTTAAAAATAACATTTGTAAATTATAGTTTGTTATTTGAATTTTAAAGAATTAGAAACATCATTAACTTACCCATCGTCCATCGCAATCCAACAAATTATGTGCGTTTAATGAAACATCGCGTAAATTATTCGAGGAATGCACATCCCAAATTGTCCGCTGACAATTAAGGGTGATAAGCTTGATATATTTGCAAGATAATTATTTAATTAACGTGAATTCGGAATTGTATTGTGGGAAAGTACTGACCAGTTGCGACTCCTGGAGAATGTTAGAGATAAAACACTAGCTAACATTTCAACAGTTTTAGGGTGCGTAATTAGCGTTCAATGACATTCAAGCGCAATTTAATTCGCCTAAGTATTGTATCCAGAGCAGTGTAATGCTGGTTAGTTATGTTTAAACCGAAAATACCGCAGCGTAGTTTTGCTTATTTCTAGAATTTAGAGCGTTACTAAAGTGCACTTATGTACATTAAAATCTTAAAAAGTCGACTTTATCGAACTAAACAAACAGGTCCGTAAAGCATAACTATATTTCACAATTATACTACAGCGCAGTTTTGCTCATTTTTTTCGAATTCGATAGTGATACCATAGCGCATTTTTGATTCATATGAAAAGCATAACCATAATGTGATATCAAAGCAGGTTTACAAAAGCCACAGCCGAATAATGTTAAATTATGATTTTTAGAGAAATACCGTTGCTTAGTTTTGCATGGTTCTTAAATTTTAAAGAAATACCGTAGTGTAGTTACTGTTTCTAAGACCAAGTACCATAGCGTACTAATGCTGTTTTTAAAATTCACAATCCTTCTTATTTTAATGAAAAACGTACCACAAATTTGTGGAAAATGTGCATTTTGCGGCTGTGGAACTGGATGTACCTATTTTTTCGGTACGTTTCAGTCGCCTACAGTATTCCTACAGTAAAACAGTAGCGGTAACCAGCACCCTTGAACAATTGGTCTGCATTAGGCGGCTACGGTAGCGCGTCGATGTACGGTAGCGGTATTCGAAAGGATATAAAATATATTCTTTTTATCTTTTTAATATATGCTGTCAAAGGATATAAAGTGACATTTAATCGTATTTTTGCAGAAAAGCCCGCCAAATTGTTTGCGAAGTAACATCATTTCGGAAATGCCGTCATTGAAATTGTGTCCCAGCCCTGTGCGCGCTCATAACGCCTGATTTTGAATTGTGAGTGGGCTTATATTTCATAACAGTGAAACATATATATAATTTTAATTCACTGACAAATTTCTCTAAATAACCGGAAAGCATATAGTACTGGTACTTGCACCACTATAACAGAAATGGCCAAACGAACTTGGTATGCGTGATGTAGATGCGCTCACGATACAAACATAAGCAGTTTTCAACGTAAAAACGATAAATAGTTTTACTATTTATGCAAAATAATTGAAACAAGTCTGTAATAGTTTTGTCAACTCAAGACAAAACGATTGAACATATATATAAACACCAGAGTTCATCCACTGTAAGAAATACATGATAATGAGACTTAACATGATACAAAACTGCAGTTACAAATGCTGAAATGGTACAACACAATTATAAAAAGAATCATATACTTCCTTAATGGAGTAAAATGTTCCGATGACACACGTATTTGAAAAAGAAAATTCGCATTTACCACCCCCCCCCCCCCCACCTCCCCCAAATGTGTTTACGGTAAGAACCGACCCAATGGGACGAACTTAGAACAGGTTTTGTTCGCGTCAGGTGACACAGTCATTTCAAAACCATTACTGTGACTTTGCACATCACTAGGTCGGTTGCACTTAGCGCACAAAGTGGCTTTTATGAGCGTTTCGTGAGGCGAATGTTTGTGTCTGTAGACATAACCTAGAGTTTAATGGACTTGGGGTCGGTTTTGTTCGCGTGATGATGATACGATAACTTGTTGAAAGTACAATCACATCAGTATAGAGCTAACTCCAATGGTGGCTGTAATTGTCTGCGACGGTTATCCCGCTTAGTCTGATAGAATACACAATGTATTAGTATTATAAATTTCGTACTATTGCCCGGTAAAAACACTCAATTAAGGCACGTGTATCGTGTAGTATACATGACTGACTACGTCACACGTCTAACGAGTGCTTTTATCAAAATTTGTTTAAAAAGGACTGTTAAGCGGGGTGTGAACGAAATTTTTCCCTAATCAATCTCTATTAACCTCTTTGGGAGTTTCATTAATACTGCTTTTTATGTTCAACTTTCATTTCTTAAAGTCTCGCATTTACTAGAAACAAAAACAACAACAATATATGCAAATTTAAATAACGTACTGCAATGGACAACGACTATAACGAATAACATAAAGTAAAAAATGAGCAGCAAAAGAACATCTTGTAATCGAGAAGGAAATTGTTCATACATAAGCATATTAAATACATTTATAGCCGCAACCCTGATAAGTGAAACTACTTCATACAGCATTCCTTTTTTTCACAAATATGAACATTTGCTACACATTTTATGAACAAACAGCAGCATTCAAATAATATAATCACTTATTATGCCTAGCCGGTTACAATGCAAACTACTCATAGCATAATTATTGTAAAAACATCCTATATTTTTATATTCATTTCATAAACATACTCCATTGAAGATCATAACCATTGTGAAATTGAATTGCTTTTGAACTGTATATTTCTCTTTATATAAATATCAACATCAATATACTTTTATGCATATATGGTATTGTGCATAATTTAAGGAAATGACACTAAGATAGCAAAAGTCAAAGCTTAACAGACAATCAACGCCAGACACTAAAGACAGCTCGCCCACATTACATTCTTTCATATTAAACATCATTGATATATCGATTATTCATTCGTATTAAAATAATCGATAGATTGATACTACTGATTTGGAAAGGTGTTCGAAAACAGAGGCGTTTCTTACATTTGTGTACCACGTGAGAGTGAATGTGAAGAAATAGTGAAGACAGCGAGAAGAATGCCGATGTAAAAATATTTTAAGATTTAACCTTGGGTTTGCTGTTAATGATTAATGTAGTTGCTTTCATTCTCTATGCTCTTAACTTTACGTACGTACATAATCGAAATGTTTTGGTTTTCTGTTGAGGTCTAAACAGGTACTAGACACCACTTTCTATATAGTACATACGTAATTACTCAATAACTTACTCAACTTATTTCACCACTTTACCGCCCAACATGCAACATCTTAAATGTTCTTTTTTTTGTAGTCTTTTAGATCATATTCTCTGATAGGATATTGATTAAGATCTGTGGTAAAAAATAAAGAAAAGTTGCTTTAGATCCAGAAATATACAAAGTGATAAATGTTAAGTGTAATTAACAGTTTGATGCATAATAAATGCCCTAACAGAGGGAGTTAACGCACAACAAAAACGTAACAACAATATGAGACAAACGATATTTTTCCTTCTGTTTATTCGAAATAGGCATGATTTAAATAGTGTACCCAGTTGAATATAAAATTGATTTTTTGAGAAATTTGGGCCTGGTTTCCTTAATCTTTCATGTGATGATCACTTTTTTTTCAACCAGAGATGGAATTATTTACCCGTAATATAATTGACCCCTGATAATGTTCCTCAACATAACTTCTTGATTTTTGTTAATAGGGAACTCATTTAATAGAAAAGGACAAAACCTTCAAATTGAGGTGTTACCAACACCTTTCAACACAAATAGGAAGATTGATAAAATAACTCAAGGAGAGGGAGTATGCATCTATGTAAGCGCGGTTCTTCCCCTTTACAGAGCACATAATAAGAATAAGAAGTCTCCTCTGTGCAGATATACGGTAAAAACGACCACAACACAATATATAATGTATATGTTCCTTAAACTAAATATAATAACATAAAAAAATATATACGCACATTAAAAAAACTTATTATAAAACACTTTATAATTGAAGAAAATGGTAGAAAGGGTGGCATAATTCGGATACGCTTTTTCGGATTTTAAATTATAAACAATCAAAATAGTTCCAGCTTTCGGTTTAAACGAGCCTGTACAGCAGGGGCGGATGCAGGATTCGTTTTTTGTCTTAATTATTACATGTACCACCCTTAGAGGCTATAAATGAGGAGTAGGGGTATTTCTCCTTAAGAAGATGAAAGCTATTTTTTGGCAAAAAGTTTGCATTCTCAATTTTCTTTTTTAATATACACGTATTTGTTCAACCCACAGGGGTAGGGTGTGTTATTTTGCACAACCATTTGACCATGCCCGTCTCCCCACCCCCATGTTTTAAAAAAAATCCCAGACATATAAATAATGATGGGGGCTTTTTTTACAATTTTTTTTATTCTATTATCTTTTTACATAATTAGTTAATTTCTACAATTTTAAGGGGGTTTGTGTAGGAGTTTTCTAGCGATGTGTTAAAGACAGGGACGGGTCCAGGATTTGCCATTAGAGGGGGCATTACTTTGAAGGCAGAAACCTGTTGACTTGCACCCAACCCTCAGAACCTAGATTTATTTAGTTTAAAATATTGGTCGGGTTGTTTGTGGGTACTCACTCAAGAAAATTTATAGTCCTAAATGGTGCATTTATTTTTTAAAGATATTTTATTACTTAGTTTCTCCTAAATTTAAATAAAAAAGTGAAGTTGGAGAATTTTAAGAGGAGGGGGTGGCGGGTGCAACCTTATTTTTTTTTTTTGGGGGGGGGGGGTTGAAGTGTGGATCAAGTTAGCATGGTTTATAAAAAATTATGATGATTAAAATACAATAATAAATGTTTACTGATGTTTACTTAGCATACAGGCAGGCATTGTCCAAATACCCTGTGAAAAATGTTCATTTTTGTTTATGAACTTGTTCATAGACTTGAAAAGTTCATGTCTATAAAATGGCCCATTTATTCATGAAACAAGCCCAAGAACTTTGTGAACTAAAAGTAAATTAATTTCTGGTCTTTAATATTCACTGAGGTACTCATGACTTAAGGGTCAACTTCGTCATCTGATAATACTGATTAACATAAAAAAATATATACGCACATTAAAAAAACTTATTATAAAACACTTTATAATAGACTTAAACTTAAATCACACCTGCTGGAACTCCGCAGGGGACTTCCGGTATGACGGCGAGGCCGATGATTTGCTCACCTTCCCAATTGACAAAAGAACAAATTTAGGAGCATTTGCAAAAAAAGACGCATTTTCTATTAAACATGAAAACTGGCTGATGCCCTGGCTATTTTTTAAAGCTAAAGAAACAATACAAAATGCAAAAAAAGCAAAGATGGCAAAATTTCATTTCGAAAAGAAACTCATAAACAAACCTTAAGGCACTTTAGAACTTTGTACGAAACGTTAAAGGAATCCCACTGCCCGATGAACCACCATTTAAAACTAACGACAAGGTTATACACGATCCCAAAGATAAGGCAGACATATAAGTAAACCATTATGAAAGGATCAGTAGCGATAATGAATATACACAACACTTCATTGAGATAAAGAACAGGACCAATAAAATTCTTAGTGATACAATTAACGTAGAAACCCCCAGATAATAAGATTTTGACTATAATACAGATTTCAGAAAGGTTAAACTCAAAAGGGCACTAGCTAATTGTAAAAGTGGCTCACCTGGTGGAGATGGCATACATTATGAAAGTCTTAAAATAGCAACATATGCAAAGGAAACACTTCTAGGACTCTTTAACCAATCCTGGAAAACAGGTTCAACACCAGTCTCATGGAGAGAGGCTGTAATAATCCCTCTCCTAAAACCAAATAAACCTAAATATGATCCCGCATCATACCGGCCAATCTCATTAACATCAACTTTCACTAAATAAATAAAAAAAAAAATAACATGCTACTTCTTTGAAACAAACAAACTGATATAAAAATTTCAATCAGGTTGCAGAGCCAATCATCCATGTGAAGACAATCTAGTTAGACTGGAAGATGATTGTAAAGGGTCACAACTTGACAACAAATACCTAGTGGCAGTATTTTTGGAATACACTAAGAGACACAATCGAATAAAGCAACTCAGAAATTCAAAACCCTATCATATTGACCTATCTCAGTTTGTAGATGATGGAGCGATATGGACAGTATCTAAAAAGACATGAAGTATTACCTAAAACATCCAACATACTTTAAATAACAAAGAGACATGGTGTAAAAACCTCGGCTTCAAAATAAACCCAAACAAAACACACGTACTCAAAGTACACAAAAAGAAAGAAACCGGCGGAAAGCTAAAACTACGTTATCAAACATTAACATGCAACGAAAAAACTACATTTTTAGGATTATCATTCGATAAATACCTAAATGAGTCTTCCACATATTAAACTCACTCATTTCCTGATGCGGAAAGAACCCTAATCTCCTTAGACCAAAGGAAAGGATTGCGACACTTGAAAAGTCAATATACAATCTATCTAGCACTTGTCAAATACAAACTGGACTATTGAAGTATATTTTATAACTCTGTGGTTCAAATGACAAATTAAAGAAACTACTAAATACACAAATGCATACAAAGTAAGGTACACGTACAATAGCACTAGACGCAGAATGTGGTGAACTTCCAATGACCTAACAAAGAGAAATAAATATTTTAAAACATTGGGTAGATCCTCACGTCAAGGGGATGATCTGTCAATCAATATCAGATGTAACATTGACCATACCTTTGTACAAAAAAGCCAACAAACGGAAGAAATTTCAATATTTAAATAGCGAGACAACAATCAGGCAAAAAGTGGTCAGTTCATATTCATATACTGGGCGAAATCTTCTGTTCAATTTCTTGTCAAAGAACTGACCGCGTGACTTGTTCATCCTTTAAAATACTATTCTTACACATATATGGATTTAAAGATAATATTATACGTTCATGTGACATTAGTTAATACTAGTTAATTGAAACCATATCCAATAGGTAGAGCTGTGTGAAATCTCTAGACGTCATTGATCGCAAGTCTACCGGCATTTTGGGTATAATTTTTTTCCTTTGACGAATATCCCATTAACCGGTGGGGGTAGAACTCCCCGGTGTCAATATTTTGTTTAAGTCACACTTGGTAATGTGACCGGGTCAAGGGAATGGGGGGACAACTCAATAACGGTATTGACACCTGAGTCAGTTTAAAATAATTTTTTATGGCATGATCAGCGAATCCTTAGCATTTTCATCTTCTCTCTTATTGTTCTTAAGTGCATAAAATGAAATAATAACGTCAAAGAATTATTAAAACGTTTATGACGTGAGATATATCTACGAATGTATTGTGTATTAAATATAACTATGTAATGCACCAGTCAATCGCCCCCCCCCCCCAGGTCCGGGGGTATACCGGGGATAAATGGGCCGTGTTTTTACCTTCCAGTTGGTCCCGCAGTGCCGGGCGAATGCGGTTGCGGTTGCGTTGTCTTCGCGCCAAATATAGCGGAGAATGGGCCTTACCTAGGGTCATTGGGGTGCGGGGGCATTTGGCGGTTATCTTACCCGCAGTTTGTTCCCCGGGCTTGGCTGGACCAAAAGTCAAAATCCCCGCTATGCCCGGGACCTGGGGGGCGTGGCTACAATTGACTGGTGCATAAGGTGCATAACTGCTGCAATGAAAAACAGTCCACCCACTACACTGATGGAGATTCCTGACAGTCTGCTACGACATATGGCATACAACGTTCAGATATTACTTGGACATGGAACACTATAAATGAACGGAATGTAATTCTTATTTTGTGAACCTAATAGTAGGGAAACGTTTTCCCTGTATTATGAGTCACTTGTAACCCAACACAGCAACGCTTCTTTGAATGCTTGTATTATATAAAGTTTTTGCGGATGTGACATTTTTGCGTATGTTATGTGCATATTAAATGGATGTAATTGTGCATCTTGTTTTCACTTGGAATGCTCCCAAATTGCACTTGTATGCACTTTTTTCTCTCTAATTTAGAAAGAAATCTTTGGGGTGGGTATCCCCGAATGATTTACCAGACTGAACAGCCTACTCCCATGATTGGGTGTCTTATGTTTTAAGTGAACGTCTGGTCATATTTTTAAGTTCCCAAAATTTCACCTTACAATCGAACAACTTAATAGCTGTAATTGTGTTATGTAGACTGTATATAATATCGTCTCGCCAGATATCAAGCGAACAAGTTTCTAAAGTGAAAAATACTATGACATCAAAGACGCGGCTGAATTAATTTTATTGAATATTAATATTTAAATCGTTATATATATTGGGGATATTATGATAGGTAAATTTTTGGTGACCTGTATCCCGTCAAGTTCGGCGTCTTAACACGTATCCGTCGAGACCGCAGGTTTTGATTATGACTTTTATATATTAATAAAGAGTTATAAAAACACACAAAAATTACTATTGATGACCAACCCTAATACTAAGAGTACTTAAGCCATGAATTCTGACAGCTCTATTATCTTAATTCTTAATGATATTGAATTGATATCTGAATTGGTTAAGATCATGTGTACCATCTATGAATATTTTTTTCAATTTGACGACGGTATGTGCAAGCATTTTCAATTGATATTTTATTTGGTAAACATTCATAATAAACACAGAAATATCCGACCCATAACATATTTATTAAACGACAAAATAGCGATACATTATTGCAATCGTAACAACTCGTCCATGTCCGGCAATCTTCGGAATATACCTCGTTAAGTCTGTTGTATAATGGCCGAGATGTTCCGATTGACATTATTGGGTGCGGACAATATTTTTCACAACTCTCCCAATCGTAGTTACTCGGACGTTATTACGGAAACGGTAC
The DNA here is from genome assembly GCF_026914265.1 of Mya arenaria. NCBI lineage: Eukaryota > Metazoa > Mollusca > Bivalvia > Myida > Myidae > Mya > Mya arenaria. Next base: position 11,807,761 of record NC_069131.1, on the reverse strand, counting down.
CTTGCGTTATCACCGATAACATTCAGTGGTGTCGGGTCATTAAGGCCTAGTTACCTTTCGGACTTGTCCTTTCTGGCCTACATTTTTATCATTAATGTTTGTTTTAAGTCGTGTGAATTGCCTTTTGAAATTTCATTTTATATTAGTTAATAAATAACTCATATGTTCAGTGTCCAACCTTAAAGAAATCAAAAGGGAATCGAAGATAATACGAGGACAAGCCAAGTCGAAATGTTCTGTGCGTTAAAAGTGTCATGAATAGAAAAGCAACGCTGAGGAATTGTTGTTTGCTATTTCAAATCACCAGGACTAAGATTGGCATCTTGGCTGGTACAATTGTCCCCCTAGTTTCATTTAAAAAGCAGTATCCTGTCAAGCATTGACAATGCAAAAAAAAACAACAACAGGGAAATAGAATGTTGATTTTTTCACATTGTAAAAATACTTAAGAATACGGTTATCGCCTAATATGTTATTATTTGTTTTTATTTAAGGTTATTTTTAAATCATTCCTTCCAGTTTGTTAATTTATGTTACTTTTGTAGGTGCAGTTATTAATCTTAACATATAACTATAAGGATTTCTGTCTGGCATGTCATATAGTCTATATTATTAGTTGTAAAAAAATGTGAATCATAGGGAAATTGAATTTGGGTTTTGAATTAGTCATAGGAGTTTGGGCGTTTATATACTTCCTGGTTACAAACATTACTGTTTTCTTCAAAATGCAAGATCCATTAAACGGTATCAGTTTAAAGATGACCTTCAGAGCCTAGATATTTAAAAATATTCTTAAAAATAGAAATTATAGTGAGACGCCAGGCAGTAAACAAACAACAACATTCAGGTTTAAAGACTTAACAGAGGCACATCGCGGGCCACAAAACATCAACACGCAACAGACAAATATTGAACCAACAGAACAACATTCGTTATCTTCACGACAGTCTGACTTAAGGACTCGATACAGAACATCTGAATTTCAGTTTAGATTTTCTAGCAGAGCATTGAGAGTGTATGATGTCACTGTTATTTACAGTTATTTCGGTACAGCGGTTTGTAAATAGCGATCGGTTGCTTTTGAGAATGCACATTTGTCATACTCCAGATAAATATTAGTTTCGATAAATAGGTTTTAAACAATCTTAGTAAGATTTTATCTTGAAACAAAATCCCGACAGTGTACGAAAATATAACAAAACTGTTTGTTGTTTATTTCAGAGGGAGACAAGAAGGTTTTATTTACATTAGAGTCTTTCTAAAGTTAGCTTAACTATAGTTTAGATGTTTTATAATTTAAGAACTATAATATAATATTCTATGTAATTAACACTATAATATGGGATGAAATGAATGAATGGGTTTAAGGTGAGTATGATATTGTAAATATGCCACGAAGAAAATGATGAGAAAATGTCAATGTCGTTTTTGGCTGTTTCGTATTCTTGCCTCCGTCAAAAATGAAACGAGGAACAATAGCATAATGATATTTGTATATTGATATACTCTTCCAAATGCATTTACACAGCTTAAACACATATAGATATAGCAATAACTAATTCAAACAAATTTAGAAAGTGGATCGGTTTGAATAAAATATTTGTTCGTGCAATTAAAAATTGATATTGATAAAATTTACTTAAACACGTCGAGAGTATTGAACATATTTTTTTAAACAGATAAGCATAAATGGATCCATTGTCATCTTTTACTATCGTTTTAGTTTGAGTTGAGTTACTTTAACATCAATAAAAAAGACAACTCATTATTAATGTTTGGTGTTTATGAAATGCACTGTAGCACAAGGTATGTATATCCCTGAAGGGTAAAGACGATTAACAGAACTTGCACAGACATCGACCATGCCGCTGAATGTCTTGTTTCAGGTTTTAGGGATTTTCCTTTGTAGTACTTGCATAGTTGAAGGTAAAACATTTCAACAATATATTTTAGTAGTAATATTTTCGAGAAGTTGACAACAATGTTACGGGTGGTTTATGACTGGTTAAAAGAGATTTGGTTAAAGTGTCTTTTTGCCTGATAACTCTCGTTAAATGATTGGATTTTTTGTCGATTAAAAACATTTTTTATACAGTGACTGGTTTAAATTGTCTGAAAAATTAGCAAAATACGTGTAATGCGATGTAGAAGACTGACTGTGGTTTGAAATTGAATGTAAATACAAGTACAGATTGCAAATTAAAGGTCGTACAATTACGCGAATGCTGATTGAAAATAATTTAAATATAACATTGAATAGAACTCTACTGACATTCTGGTACATTTGTGTTGTAAAATTTGTCTAATTCATCGTGAATTATGCATGTGGTGGTTATTTTAATTCGATGGTGAAAGTAAAAAAAGACAGATACTTAAAAAATATTTATTTAAACCAGTTTTAGCAAATCTAAATTCACTATATCATTTAAAAACAATCTATTTAAATTACACTCATAATTGAGGAATGTTATGTTCTAGTATTTCGTGGAATTTCTTGGTAAGAATGAAGAAGATTAACTGAAACTTAAAGTGAAACTCTTATTCAAAATCAGTACATACACATGTATAACAAACATCATTTTGAGGGATGCACCTTTAACTACCTGCTAAATAATGCATTTATGGAAATTACTAATTACTGATTACACAATTATAACCGTGTATTTAAAAACACACAATTATTAAATGATTGGTGAATGATAAATTATTTACTGTGATCTACTATAGTCTCATAAGGTAGAACTACCATATTTTCTCTGCACTTTTTTCTAAATTAAACTCGGTATCCTTCATAAGTACCACTGTTTTCGACATCCTTTTTGGTAAAACAAAACAATTGTATGCATTGTGGTAAATCTATTAAGGAGTAAGTGTGCATCTTTAAGATTAATTTACATACGAATAATCAGTCGATTACATGTGTTGTGAATCGTTATAAAATTGTATATTTTGAGCATTTCCTTGATTTATTTGGAAATGAACCCTAAACACTATGAAAAAAATAAAGATGAAACCAAATTTAATCGAGTATTTCTCGATTTGCTGGCCTAAATCAATATATTTCCATTTACATGTTTATAAACTCCGTTTCTTGCACTTTGCTTCTAGGGGGTTCCTATGCTGATAACGTAAGAAACCTATTTGTGAGACATTTCAACGACAAAGATAATAAGTGTTGGAAAGCGACAAAAGCAGATCAAACAACGAATGACAAGGACATGGCAATAGCGCTGGTCAACGTGTACACGCAAGAATGTAAAGATTACAATAATAAAACCAATGCAAGTCCATTTTACAAGGAACTGAATGCAAAACTTCGAGCCCAAACAAAAGAACAAATTTGGCTGGACACGGAACAATTGCTTAATCAAGGATTGGGAATTATAGGCATCAAAACATGGGATCTACTGTTCAGAGCTTGTAAATGTGACAATATCAAACAAGGACACTCTTTTCATGTGTATAGCTACTGGAGCACATCGTTACTTCCATGGGTGGCTAACGACTTCCTAAATGATGAGGCTATATTCTTTAAGATGTTGAAGACTCCACGTGGCGCTGACGTATCGCAATATTCGAAATTTTCATATGAAAAAGAAGTTTTATTACAATCCAATCGAGAGTTTTATGTAACCGAATATGTTACAGATAAGCAGGGCATAGCAAACAAGACAAAAGAAGTTGATGGCAAATTAAAGTGGAGCGAAATGTTGGCGTTTGCTGTCGTGACAGGTGATATTCCAGCAAGAGGTTCCAGGTCGGCTCCCAAGTCAGGCTATTGTGATTGCTCGCATGGCACGACATCTGGTGCTTCGATGCCTACAAGCTTCTTAAGTGCCTTGTTTTTCATTGCATTTACACTAGTTTGATGAATGAAAACAGCGTATCTTTGTAAATACAAAATATCACATTTACGCTTTACCAGTTTAGAAATGACAAATTTTAAATGTGTTGAGCGAATCTGATAGAATAATAACAAATATATATTAATGCTAGTGTATATCCATCTTATTGTCATAATACTTTTAAAAACTTCATGTGTTTTAATTGATGATATTTTTAAATACTTTGTATTGTTTTATTCAATTTTCATTGTTGTTTTTTTCTCTTGGTTCGTACAATGATAATTGCTTTAAAGAACAAGAACTGTCAAAATCGTTTGCCTATGATGTCTGTATCCTTTCGCTGTGTTCTTGAAATTCAGAATAAGTTTTTATGTTGTGTTTTATTTTATTCTTTCTTGTTTTCAAGTTGATGCTGTTCTTGATCAGGCTTATATTTCCAATAGTGTTTGAGCGAGTTTGTATTACTTATTAAGAAGTTTGACTACTGGCGTGGCCGTATAGTTTTCATTGTCTTATTTTTTTCAAATTAGACCTATATAGATGTTCTACGAACTTCTCAAGGAATAATGCAAGCTATCTTGGCAAAAAAAACCCCACTGAATAATAATAATTATTATTCAAATGGAACTTGGTTGCAATGCATTATGCTTTCAATCGCTTACATGCGTTGAGTACATTGTTATTTGAATAACACGACAGAACTGTAATTGACTCAGACAACAAATATGTTGCACGTTTATTTTTAAATATAACGCAAATTACATGCAGTGAAGATTGTTTTGTCATACCTACTTGTAATTTTAAGCAGAATACTGTATTTTTGGTTGCATGATATATAAAATTATTTTCAGTTATATAATGAAAGTTTATTTCTCTACTAAATATATTATCCTTTACTCAAATATAAGAATCATATGATTTTAAATTGTGTACATTTTGTATTTATTGATCATTTTGTTGGTAATGCGTAATTGCTTGTAATGATTGTAATAAAAGTTTATACTCGGTTTGGCAGGTATTTTTTCAGCACTGGTAATATGTTTATTCTTTGTCTGATTGGCGGATATTGCTGAAACATGAAACTAGTTCAACCGAGTTGTATGATCTTCAATGAGTTGTATTTTAAACTACGGATTTAAAAATGCAGTTATTATGAAGAACGACCTCGCCATGCGTTTGAAAAACAGATCAACAAACAAGGTTTCTCACATGCGTAATCCAAAATAGTTTGCCGCTGACAATGCATTGCATGTGTGAAAGCTAAATTAACGATAATTTTCGGCAAAGTCGTCTAGTTAGGTTTATTAATGGCCAAAACAAGGTCTACAATAAAACTAATCAGAAACATCTCGTGCGCGGCTTGTCTTTGACGATGTGGGTATATACTGAGATGCAAATGGGCACGGACTTTATAAACTCCAGTTAATACTAGTTAATTGAAACCATATCCAATAGGTAGAGCTGTGTGAAATCTCTAGACGTCATTGATCGCAAGTCTATCGGTATTTTGGGTATAATTTTTTACCTTTGACGAATATCCCATTAACCGGTGGGGGTAGAACTCCCCGGTGTCAATATTTTGTTTAAGTCACACTTGACGGGGTCAAGGGAATGGGGGGACAACTCAATAACGGTATTGACACCTGAGTCAGTTTAAAATAATTTTTTATGGCATGATCAGCGAATCCTTAGCATTTTCATATTCTCTCTTATTGTTATATCTACGAATGTATTGTGTATTAAATATGACTAGGTAATGCACTAGTCAATCGCCCCCCCCCCCGGTCCGGGGGTATACCGGGGATAAATGGGCCGTGTTTTTACCTTCCAGTTGTTCCCGCAGTGCCGGATGAATGCGGTGGCGTTGTCTTCGCGCCAAAAATAGCGGATAATGGGCATTACCTAGGGTCCCTGGGCTGCGGGGGCATTTGGCATGGAACTTACCAGCAGTTCGTTCCCGCAGGGCGGGGATTTTACCCGGGCTTGGCTGGTCCAAAAGTCAAAATCCCCGCTATGCCCGGGACCTTGGGGGCGTGGCTACAATTGACTGGTGCATAAGGTGCATAGCTGCTGCAATGAAAAACAGTCCACCCACTACACTGATGGAGATTCCTGACAGTCTGCTACGACATATGGCATACAACGTTCAGATATTACTTGGACATGGAACACTATAAATGAACGGAATGTAAATCTTATTTTGTGAACCTAATAGTAGGGAAACGTTTTCCCTGTATTATGAGTCACTTGTAACCCAACAAAGCAACGCTTCTTTGAATGCTTGTTTTATATTTTGGACTTTTTGCTTTCATAATTTCAAGACGCATATTTAAGTTGTAAATAAGAAATACCATTCATTCTACCTCCCATGGCCATCTTTCCCTTCAAATTAGTTTGCACTTCAAACCAGTTTAAGGCTACATATCCGTGAGTGAGTTATGATTTACCAGACCTAACAGCCTAATGTGAATCGGGCTGAATTGGATGTTTTATTATTTAAGTAAATATCTGGTCAAGTTTGTGTAAGTTTGGTAAATCCCAATAGTTTACTATACAATCAAACAAATTAAAAGCGGCAACTGTGTATTATAAACTGTGTAGGTTTACGTCTCTTCAGATATCAAGCGAACAAGGTTCTAAAGTGAAGCAAACTAAGACATCAAGATTTATATGAAAAATTACAGAAACAAGCTCAATGACGCGGTTGAATGGATTTTATTGAACATTAATATCCAAATCATTATTATATATATGAAATTTATAGGGGATATTATGATAGGACGATTTTCTGGTGATCTGTATCACGTCGATTTCGGTATGTAAACACGTATACCAAAATACGTCGAGACCGCAGGTTTTAATCATGACTTTTATATCAATAATGACTAATAAAACACACGCACGCACGCACTCACGCGCGCACGCGCACACACGCACACACGCGCACACGCATGACACGCGCACACGCGCACACGCACACACGCACACACGCACACACACACACACACACACACACTATTCATGACCAACCTTACTATTAAGAGTACTTAAGCCATGCATTCGACAACACTATTATCTTAATTCTTAATGATATTGAATTAATAACTGAATTGGTAAAGGTCATGCACCATCTATGAATACTTTTTATTCAGTTTAACGACGGGATGTTCAAGCGTTTTCAATTGACATTTTTTGGTAAACTTTTCGAATTAACACTGAAGTAGCCGAACCATTACAAATTTATTAAAGATGCACTCTTACTACCAAATAACATTTACCACAAGCAGTACTTTGTTTAAAATTCCAAAAAGGATGTATAAATGTAGAAAACAATGGTTCTTATGAAGGATACCGTGTTTAATTTGAAAGAAATGAGCATAAAACACAGTATTTCTACCTCATGACACTATAATAGACTACAGTTATTCTTTTTGGATTCACCAATCATTTAATATTTTAGAGCTTTCTGCTATTAAATACATGGTAACAATCTTGTTATCAGTAATACATATTTTCAATAAGTGCATTATTCAGTAAGGTAGTTTAAGGTTTATCAGTCAAAATTGATGTTTGTTAAACATGTGTACATGTATTGATTTTGAATAAGAGTTTCACTTTAAACGACAAAATAGCGATACATAATTGCAATCGTAACAACTCGTCCATCTCCGGCAATCTTGGGCATAGACCTCGTTTAGTATGTTGTATAATGACCGAGATGTTCCGATTGACATTGTTGGTGTGCACAATATTTTTCACAACTCCCAAATCGTGGTTACTCGGATGTTATTACGGAAATGGTACCTTGCGTTATCACATTCAGCGGTGTCGGGTCATTTCGGCATATCTACATTTTGGCCGGGTCCTTTTCGGCTTATATTTTCATCATTATTGTTTATATAATCACAATATTTCCATATATTCTCATATGCTTATTTACTAGCACAGCGTGGATATAACTTAAAAAGTGGATAGTTCTTACATAAAGAACTGGTATGACCAGCGTCCAGCCTAAAAAAACAAACAGCGAACATTGAAGACAATACAAGGATAAAATAAGAGGCAATGTATTGTGCGTTGAATATGCAATGAACTGAAAAGCAAGATATATGTATACATCCCCAAGTATTGTTACGTCCACTTGATATAACATATAAAGTGGATAGTTATAACATAAAGAACTCGTATGACGGCAATACAAGGATCACAATGATGAAAACACGACAGTACGATGATGAAAACGCGATAGTACGATGATGAAAACGCGAAAGTACGATGATGAAAACCCGACAGTACGATACTACGATGTTGAAACCGCGAAAGCACGAAACCACGATGATGAAAACGCGACAGTACGATGGTGCAATCACGATAATTTATCGCATTATTATAATCGTACTGTCGTATTATCGCGTTTTCGTTATCGTTATGTCGCGTTTCCATCATCGTACTGTCGCGTTTTCTTCATCGTACTTTGGTGTATCGCGTTTCAGATCAACACATTCACAGGTGATGGCCCTAACCGTATTCCATAACATAATGGCTGGTACGCTTATCCTTTAATTTCAATTTTATTTTCAAAAGCAGCATTGTTTACTGTCAAGCCTTGACAATGCAAAAAAAGACCACACAGGCAAATGGAATGTTTATTTTTCATATTGTAAGAATACGGTTATCGTCTGTGATATTGATTTGTTTAATTTATTCAAGGTTATTTTTTAAAACATTTCTTCCTGTTTTCATAATTTATGTTACCTTTTGTTACCTTTATTAGTCGGCGCCCAGAAGGGCGCCGACTATATTTGATATTACTTTAGAAATATTCCAACTTAAGGACTAGTTCATAAATTGCAGAACAATGGATTTCAATAGTTTCGACGTTGCATGATAAAATATAAAGTTTAGTATGTTTTATAAAACTTAACACTTTAATTGATAATGAAACCTTAGAATATAATAGCCGTACTTATCATTTTGAATTTTTTTATTGCAAATACCAACTCAATCATAACAACTCGGCCATCTCCGAGATAGATACAGGCCGAGGTGTTCCGATTGATATCAAAAATGAATGAAGGTTACACGGTACTATTACAATCTCCTTTATGTTTGTTAACCTTATACGCAGTAATCTCCCTTGGTGGCAACCAAAATGCCGAGTTTTGAAAAATTAACCTTGAGCTTAATTGTTTGTTTTGAAAATGTCATTCGAAAGAATGAACTCCAGATAATTCCCTCTTGATGTATAGTATTTTAATCCCCGCTCTATATACTCATATGAGTGAATTGTGTTACAAAACCTTACCGGTATACAAAATATAAAGCAAGGAATTCACATAACATGCCAGTACAAATAAAAGGTGAATTACATGCTATTGAAATCTATGTATTGGACCATTGACTCTTTTTCTTCCGAAGAAACGTATGTATATTTTTGTTATAATTTAGTTTGTACCTGAGGATTAAGTTGGAAAAATAAAACAGAATATCTATAACTCCGGGCTTAAACTATTGTAACGATATCATTAACTATCCCTTGAGCATATGTACACCCAACATAAACAAAAAAATATTATTGAAATAATAAACATCTTGGTTATCTGCACGCACGTTTTTCTTCTAATTTCATTGCGCCGACTTGATGCTATGCATCAACTTTTTTCTTGTTATCTTTAAGATATACTTTATACATAACATTTATTAATGAGATGCCCCTATAATTGTTTGGGTCTTGCTTGCAACCTGATTTAAAGATCGGAACAATAATATTTTCACTCCAAAAATCTGGAAATCACCTGTGTCTAGAATGCGGTTGAATAACATATTGAAAATCGGTGTTATACTAGGGATAGTGTTTTTATAGAATTCTGCCCCTATTCCATCTTTACCGTGTGATTTGCCTATTTTTAATTTCTTTAAACTTTTCTCTATCTCGTCATTTGAAATAGGACGATTTAAATGGTCGTTGACGGCAGCGGTCGCGTTTTGGAATACTATCAGAATTAATATTTTCAATCGGTACCTGATTTTGCTTGTGTTACCTTTTGTTACCTTTTGAATTAGTCATAGGAGTTTGAGCGTTAATATACTTCCTGGTTACTAACAATACTGTTCTGTTCAAAATGCGAGATCCATTTAACGGTATCAGTTTAAAATTGTCATTCAGAGACTAAATCTTCGAATATTCTAAATAATAGAAATTGTAGTGACACACCGAGCAGTAAACGAGAACCTTTTTGCTTTGTTATGAATATCATACTATTTCGAGCTTTACAAAACTCATTTAAAAATATAATGTAATTTTCAGCAGGCGGGTTGGAATTGAATAAGCGTTTGCATCTATATAACTTATCTCGACATCGTTTACAGCTAGTATTAAACCAGCCTAACTTTAATAACTTTTTTAAGGTTAGTAATTTTAGTAATTATAGAATTGCCGTCCATGAAGACGAAACGAAATATCAAATATAATATATGACATGTTATTTACACACGTCTTAACATAAATAGTATTTTATAGTAAATCATTTACTTACTTATCTAAGTGATTTTTGCTATAGTTTAAAACATCATACAATGAGTCCAGGTTACAATTTTCCCCATAAAATGTTATCGTTCACAGCATCTTCAGCAGCTTGGACATAGCGATCAGTTTAAACATTATACTGAAGGTGCGAATTCCTACCACAACTAGAATGTTCCATTGTTCTCTGCATCACTGGAATACGCATACTTGTCTACACCAGGTCAATAAACTTTTGGATAAATAGCATTAAAACAATTTTATGGTTCAAATTAATTTAAGTCTGAATAGTTTTATATCTTTGATCAAAACTCATACAGTAAGCAACAACACAAAAAGACGAAAGCGGTTTGTGGTTTAGAAAAGAAAAATACTTGAAGGCTGTATTAACATAGGGGTCTACCTAAAAAGTAATCAAAAAGTAATCATTTTTGTTTGTTTTATAAGCACTGAAATTACAATTGGTTGTCCGGTTAGCGCAGTGGTTAGCGCACTCGCTTTTCTCCAAGGCAACCCGGGTTCGATTTCCGGCCTGGGAGCATGTGAGTTTGGCAAGTGGTCACCAAGCTGGACAAGTGGGTTTTCTCCGGGTACTCCGGTTTTCCAAACATCACAAGACCACACCCTCGCGCAAAATCGTGCCAACGAAAATGACTCACTATAAGTTAGCATAATCGTTGTAAAATTGATAATGTTTAAACTAAATTAAAACTTTTATATGGGCGAAAATAGGTGAATGGGCAAGAGTTGAGTACAATATTTGACACAATATGTCGCGAGCAAAAAGACGCTTTTCTTCTTGCATCAGACAAAAACGAAAAAAAAAAACGATGGCATAATGAAATTGTACGTTATATATTCCTCTAAACAATCTTACACGGCGTATAGAATAGCAATACTAAATTAAAACGCATTTAGAAATTTGAACAGTATGGATTAAATATTTGTTGTTGCAGTTAAAAAAAACCCCGATATTGATGAACTTCACCAATATATGTCGAGCATTAAACAGATGATATTTGTGATTTTTGTTTTCAAATAAATTTGCTTAAACGGATCTATTCTTATTGTTACTGTCGGTTTAGTTTAAGTTGAATAAATTTGTTAAACAGACAACCTATTGAAAGCTTAATCATTATGAAATGCACTGTAAACCTTACCAAATTCCAAATAGTTAAGTGCGTCGTTGAACAAAAACACGAAAATCATAACGTGAACAAATATAGACAATGAAGGTTAATATCTTGTTTCAGATTTTCGGGATTATCATTTGCAGTTCTAGCTTAGTTGAAGGTAAAACATTTCAACAACTTATTTTAATGGTCATATTTTCCGAAAAATTGATAACAATGAGTTTGTTACTTTCAAGTCAATGAGAGAAATACCTAAAGTTTCTTTATGTCTTTATACGGGAAATCATTCGTTAGATGAATCGATTGTGTGTCGATGAAAACAACAGTTTATATCAATTTTAAATAAACCAGACCATTGAGCAAAACAAATGTTATGTGACGAAAAAGAATGCTTGGGGAAACTGTTTGTATATATGAGTACAGTTTGCAAATCAAAAGTTCTTACAATAACGCGGGTGTCGAAAGCAAATAGTTTGAATAACATTTAATAGATTTATATCGTTCTGGTACATATGTGTTGGTAAATTTGATTAATCGTAAATTTATTAAATCGTCTTACTAATTAAATTCTTATGATATATTTGACACATTATATGAGTACTATTTTAATCTAAAAAAACTTTCAGAATAATTCCTACAAAAGGTTGATATATAATCCTTCCAGAATAGTAAAATCCAAGATTATAGAAATGTTTTAGAATTAGTGAATAATGAATAAAAACTTTCACTTTTACCATATTGTTCCAGAGCATACATAACACATAATCAGTACCTTTCCTTCGACTTTAAACATTAAACCGGGTTTATGTTTAAACTCTTGGCTACTGAGCTTGTTTCTGTAGCTGTTCATAAAAATATTCTTAAAGAATCTTGTGCACTGTGCTGTTTGTGGAGTTTGTGCTGTTCTTCCATGTTTCTTGTTTGTGATTTTTTGCTTTTGTATTCTATGTCTTTGGCGATTACCCAGTGCCATTAAACCGGGTTTTTGTTTAAACTTTTTGCTACTGAGCTTGGTCTACTGATTACCTATCACGGGTTGATATTCAAAATCTGTTTGAAGTACCATGATAACATTTGAGGATTATTATTGACTCAGTATTTCGTGGTTTTTCAAAATATGAATGAAGAATCTTAACCGTTACTAAGAGCTTCTTTACAACCAAATATGCAAGATTGATTATATGTGGCAAATCGTAAAGAACTGTCGTGTATCGTTATGAAATCGTTTACTCAATGGCATTGTTCATGAAAGTATACAGAAAAAAACCCTTAACTCTATACCCGACAAAATATTAAAATAAAGCTATATATAAGATAAAACCAAAACTAGTCGAGTCATTCTCAATGTGTTTGCATATATCCATGTTTTTTTCCATTTTATATTCTGATTCCAATCCATAACTTGTACATTTTAGGGTTTTCCTACGCTGATGAAGTCAGAGATATCTTTAGGAGACATTTCAACAACGAAGATAATGAATGTTGGGAAAGGACAAACACAAATCAATACACGGATACCATCGGTATGGCAAAAGCCCTGGTCAACGTGTACACACAAGAATGTAAGAACTTCAATAATAAAAAATATGGATGGTCATTTTACAGAGTATTGAATGATAAACTTCGAGGTCGAACAAATGAGCCCATTTGGCTGGACACAGAAGATTTGCTCAATAGAGCATTGTCAGTGTTAGGCCTCCAAACGGGGAATACACTTTTCAGGGCTTGTCAGTGTAGCGATATTAAAAAAGGATACATCTTAATGAATTATGACTTCTGGAGTACATCATTGGACGCAAGCCAGACAACCCAGTTCCTAAGTAAAGACAAAATATTTTTCAAACTTACTGCTTCTCCAGCTGGCACATACATAGACAAATATTCAGCATTCCCTGAAAAAGAAGTTTTACTACAATCGAAAAGTCAATTATATGTTGAAGAATATATAACGGACACGCAGGAAATAGAAGCCAAAACAAATGAATTAAAACTACCAACGGATACGAAAATGAAGGCGTTTGCAGTCGTGACAGGCAATATTCCACCAAGCGTTTCCGGGTCGGCTCTTAACTCGGGCAAATGCGATTGCTCGGGTGGCACAACATCTGGTGCCTCGATGCCTACGAGCTTCTTAAGTGCCTTGTTTTTCATTGCATTAACACTAGTTTGGTGAATGAAAATAGCGTATCTTTGTAAATACAAAATATCGAATTTACGCTTTACCATTTTAGAAAAAACAAATGTTAAATGTGTGGAACGCTACGGATAGAAAAATAACAAATATATTAATGCTACTGAATCTAGTTATCATAGTGCTTTTAAACACTTCATGTGTTTTAATTGATGATATTTTTAGATGTTTGTATGGTTTTATTCCATTTTCATTGTTTTTTTGTTCTCGTGGTTTGTACAATGATTATTTCATGAACTAGAACTTTCACTCCGGCATAATTTCATCGTTTGCCTGTTATGTCTGCATCCGTTCGTTGTATTCTTGAAACTACCGTACTAGTTTTGATGTTGTGTTTTACTTTATGCTTTATTGTTTTCAAGTTGACGCTGATCCTGATGAGGGTCCTATTTCAAATTATTGATAAATTTTCGGATAAGTGTGAGAAAGTGGCCACATAAACTAGTTAAAGCCCATGTAGACTCGTGTTCAAGTGAACTCGAGTTTCACTGGTCAACCAAAGGTGGTAATTTCATCATTTATCGGTAAAGTTATGTTGATGCGTGTGTGGCCTGTTTGTGGTGTTTGTCAGTGTGTATGTGGTGAATGTATGTCTGTGTACGTTTAGGCCCTTGCCTCTGAACAAGGTTTGTATTACATTTTTTTTTTATTGTTTTCAAGTTTACGCTGACCCTGATGAGGCTTCCATTTCCAATGGTGTCACTATTGATAAATGTTGGGATAAGTGTGAGGCAATGGACACATAAACTAGTTAAAGCCCATGTAGACTCGTGTTCAAGTGCACTCGAGTTTCACTGGTCAACCAAAGGTGGTAATGCCATCATTTATCGGTAAAGTTATGTTGATGCATGTGTGATCTGTTTGCGGTGTTTGTAAGTGTGTATGTGGTATATGTACGTTTGTGTACCTAGTTCCGCGTCGTGAAGGTCCTTGCCTTTGATAGGGTTTGTATTATTTTTTAGAAGTTTTGACTACCGGCGTGTCCGTAGTTTTCATTGGCTTGTTTTTCGAAGTAGACCTATATTGATGTTCTACTAACTTCTCAAGGAATAATGCATGCTATCTTGGCAAAAAAAAAAACACTGAAAGAGTAGCTTTATCTATAAATGAAGAGATGTCCACCTAATAGACGAATTTTCTGGTCAGGAGCAAGTTTGCTCAAATAATTATTCAGATTGAACTTGGTTGCTATGCATTATGCTTTCATTCGCTTACTTGTATTGAGAACATTACTATTTTAATAATACGACAGAACTGTCATTGACTCAGACAACAAATATTTTGCACGTTCAATTTGAAATATAACGTAAATTACATGCAGTGAAAATTGTTTTGTCATACCTTCTTGTAATCTTAAGCAGAAAACTGTATTTTGGGTTGATTGATATCTAAAATTATTTTCAGTTAAATAATGAAAGTTTATTTCTCTACTAAATGCATTATCCTTTACTCAAATAAAAGAATCATGTGATTTTTATTTGTGAAAAAATTATAATTACTGATAATTTTGTTGGCAATGCATAATTGCTTGTAGTGTTTGTAATAAAAGTTTATACTCGGTTTGGCAGGTATTTGTTGAGCACCGGTAATATGTTTATTCTTTGTCTAATTGGCGGATATGGTTGAAGCACGATACTAGTTTAACCGAGTTTGTATGATCTTCAATGAGTTGTATTTTAAAATACGCATTTAAAAATACAGTCATTATGAAGAACGACCTCGCCAAGGGCGTTTGAGTTTTTTTTTTAAAAATACAAGGTTTCTCCCATGTAAAATCCAAAATAGTTTGCCACTGACAATGCATTGAATATGTGAAAGCTAAATTAACGATATTTTTCGGCAATGTCGTCTAGTTAGGTTTGTTAATGGCCAAAACGTGATCTAAATTGAAACTTCCTTGAGGTGTGACTAATCAGAAACGTCTCGTGCGCGGCTTGTCTTTGTCGATGTGTGTATATACTTAGATGCACGGACTTTATCAACTCTCAACCACCATCAAGTTTTTCTCGTTCATATTCTTTTATTCTTGAGTTTCTGATAAGTTTAAGAAGTATGCATGTTTTAAATAACTCCAGTCAAACACGTTTTCTTTTTGGAATTGCAAAAACTGAATATCCGTATAATTCCTTTAACGATTTTATAAATTCAATACATGTATGTACTCAACATAAAGAAATACAAAATGACAATATGATAATCGGACTGTGATGTTCAATTTGGTTTAGATGGGCCGTATCCCAGAGACTCGTAAGATGTCGAGCGTTTCAACGGTTTGTTTAGTAATTGTTTCATTTAGTACAGCATTGGCCGTTGTATCATGTTACTGCCAAGAAAGCATTTCAGTAGAGCCAGGAGCAGCAGGCGGTGTTCGAAGCCCTGAACTTTGCGATTGGTGTTGTACTGAGCTAGATCCAGGATAGGGTATAGTGGGTTGTTGAATTGTTTGTTTCATATGGTGGTTACTCCATTGCAATGGTTTACCCGGCAACACCCCCATTATCTTTAGGGGAAGATTTTTATTGTTCGTACTGATCAATGAAGTAGTTCATGGTTGGTACGGTCTGGGATCCACAGGGTCTTTTGGGCGGGTTGATGAAAGAACCATCTCAGTATAACTTGGTTCTCTGTCATAGACCGGGCAAAAAAACACATGAATATGGATGCTCTGTCTATAATTCCTGAACAGGGTTTTCTGAGTTAACTGATGTAGTCGGCGATGCAGTTTTATTGACATTCTCAGGTATCGCAGTAGAAACACCCTGATCAAGTTGATAACGGTTCAGGGGACTGGCGTGGTGGTTATGGGCTCGATGACACTTGTGGAGGTTGTTTCGTAGTTGGTTGGTAGGGCGGATAAGGCGTTTCGAGCAGATGATGCGGCTTCTCTGCGGAATACTACAGTACTTTGTAAATATTGAAACGAAAACTATGCTCTTCTATTTCATCAGTAGTGAGATTGTGTGGATTTTACTGTTTTTCTTTTTGTATTATTGTTTTCTTTACGACTAAGTGTTTGTTTGTCGAACGACTTTCAATTTTCGGCGGAAGGAACACATCGGTACTAGCTTGAAGAACTACTTGATGGTCCCGACTGCAATGTCGTCGATGATTTCTATAAACAAATCGCCTGTGGTTATTAACTGCAGAAGCTGTGCACGATCATTGAGTACTGGCAGAGCGATGTCGAAGGTATTCTGGTCCACATCAACGTTCCTGGTCGTCCCCATGGGCGCATAAGCTTAAACCGAAGAAGCATCAGTCAAAAATGTCATCTGGAGATACCTCGTCTGTGTTGTAACAGTCCGTACCTAGAGGAACTACAGTTATGGTTTCCGCTAAGAATGTGCCTGTGAAAACAAAATATTATAAATTGTAGATTTAATGCACAGACAATTTTGTGAAAATGAAACAAATAGGTCCAAACAATTCATGTTATTTAATAAATGCAGTCTGAAAATAGCGTTATTAAGCTGATAATCTCCTTTCAGATTTGTAAGCACGTTCCATAAATATTTAATATTATTTTTGCTTTCTGTGTAATTTCTTTCACGATACATTGTAATTGACATGTAATGTTTGATTTTCAATGCGTCTAACAGTAAAAGACCTACGTAACCCCTTGTTAAAATAATGCACAAGTCGCAGCATAAAGCATAGATATACAAACTGTTAAC
Organism: Mya arenaria; assembly: GCF_026914265.1. Taxonomy (NCBI): domain Eukaryota; kingdom Metazoa; phylum Mollusca; class Bivalvia; order Myida; family Myidae; genus Mya; species Mya arenaria. The sequence goes on along the minus strand of NC_069131.1, from coordinate 11,790,395 downwards.
TAAAGACACATCAGTCGAAGTGCTTGGGGCAAAGGCAGATGCAGACATAGAAGTCCTGTTGACCGGCCATATCCCGCACGAAACACATACACTCCGGATGTTAGTTTCTGAAAATGCATGCTACTAGGTTTTATTCAGCAGTTAGGGGTAGGTCCACTTGTCTACCACATGTAGTTGATGTTCTGACATGAATTCATAACAGTGTTCTTTGTATGACTGTTTGAATAAGCCAAAAACTGTTCCATCCAATGTGTTGCAAATAGTGTGTACAGTGTGGGGGCTGAGATATAAGAGGAATATTTTTGCTATTGCTCTTTCAATAATTGCACATGTTTCTTTGGAAGAATGCCCTTAAAAATAAACAATATTGATCGTTTAGGACCACAGTGTTTCAAGAAATTTATTTTCAAAGTTGAATCCATGCAATGACTTGACTGTTGCTAGATTTCTGACTGGTTTTACCTATAACAGAGTTAGAGACACGTTCTGTAATAACCCTCACAGGACAAAGCTCAAAGTTTAGACCCGTTTCATCACAGTTCCATACATGGTTTTCACTGATATAAAGGTCTGAAATCCCCTCCATGTCATTAAAATAGTAATGAACTACATTTGAATTCAATGTTCTTGCTCCCAAAATTGATATCTGCTTTGGTTTCCTAAGTGTCATCGCATGGTGCCGGCGCTTCACCCCCTCCCACCAATCTGCCTTGAAATTTGAGTAAAAGGTTTTGATTTTAATGCAGTGGCACATAATATTTGTTCTGGCTAGTATATGTTTCAGGCACCCCTTTTTACTGATTCAACAATTTTGTCCTCAATTTTAGTTGGAATTGTGGGATGTCTTCCATGCACCACCAGTTCCTTAATATCAAACCGGCCCGAAATTCGATTACCAATGATACTTCTTAGTAAGCTGTACATTGCGGATGTCGTATCGAGTCAACTGCTTCGACAGCCTTAACAGCATTCTAAAAATGCTGCTTATTTTATTGCAGTTTCTTCCCTAGTTTCAATGGGGCACGGTGCATAGCTGAAAGCCAAATGATAAAAACGGTGATGATGATAGGAAAACGGATGGATGATGGCAACGATTATTTTACTTAACGAACTTTAAGGAATGAAATAAAACAATTTATTCACGGGACAGTTAAGCATTTGGTTAGAAATATTTAGACGTACAGGGTTTGAAATAAACTAAAGCATAACGAACAAAACTGAATCGACGATGGCAATTTACCCCCCCCCCCCCTCCAAAAAAAAAAAAAACCAACAACAAAAAAACAAAAAAAACATTTCAAGTTTATTTGTAATCCACACTGGCTAAGGTCACAAATCCGAACACTTTTGGAAGTTTTTTTTACAATTATCTTGTGGAGATTTTGTTGTAGTAAGTTAAATATCGCGTGAAACATCTTTGGTTAATGTGACAGGATCTGTCAACGTACAGATTCACGATCTTATCAATTTTATGTCGAAAATCGTTCATTTTATGGACAGTTAATCACCCGTCAATTTGTGCTATTCAGAGAAAAAATACCGAAAACTTGAGATGCGAAAATGCATGGTCATATAGTTATAAAAAACTATGATTAATATGTATACTATATTAAATAAACACTTAACTGCAAAGTTATTTATTATTTCCGCTGTTTTTCAAAACATGCTATTTAAATGTAAAGCGTGATTTCTTTTTATAAATATCTTGAATGTAGGTCAACATTACTGTAACTGTAAGACCTTAAAGATGCGCTTGCGCCCTCTGACGTCATTCCCCCGTGTGTTACATTTTGATTTTTAAGCGTAATAGAACATTGATTGGCATTTTTAGAAAAATACTCAACGAAACACGATGAAACTTTGTAAGTGTGACCAAGGCAAGCCGCTTTATTGATCTAGATCATCGAATACTCGATCACCGTAAACAAACGCGTGTTTTAACAGGTGTTCGGGATTTGTGCCCTGTTCGGCAATGCACCGTCAACTAGTAGTCATTTTAAATATTCTGTAGATCTTCTCTAGATCTTCAGTTCTGCTATCGGAAAACCAATGCTAACGTTTGGTCCCTTTCTCTCACTGATTTTTTGAGCGCACATTTTGCTCTTAAATAGCAGTTTAATGAAACGTAAATTTCATCTTAGAGTTGTTTGGTAACGTTGGCATCGTCTCTTCATGTGTAGGCTAAATTCTTGATTAGAATTTTCTCTTGGAATATGGCAACTGCATGTGCATCAAAAACATTTGACCCTGTTCTACAATAAAACCCGGACCGATTTTTAATTGTTTTCCATACCAATAGTGCATTTCCACATCGTATAAATTTCTTATAATGACGTTCTTCATTATGACAAGAAGAGTAGTTGTCTTGCAATTCATCTCCCTAAAATCTATTTAATATTGAGATATCAGTAAAAAGGTAATTCATGCATTCAGCTTGGGTGACTGCAATTTCTGTTGGATAATAGTGAAATTGAGATTTAAGTATGTATTTAAAAATAGATAGGCCCTAACTATGACATTTTGTGTAGAATGGCGGCCGAATGATCATCGCTGTGATCTATAATCATCGCCTTCGTAATTATAAATGCTTATTGTAATAATCGTGTATAACAGATTATATTGGTTATATTAGGTAACGCTATACTGTTAAGTTTTGTTATGTTTTATTATCATTCTACAATGTATGATTATATTATTATGTTATTTTTATGAAGCAAACACAAACATGTCACTATATTTCAAGTTTATTTGGTAAAAAATGTAAATCTATAGCAAAATTTAACTGAGCAGCTCATATACTTTTAGTAGTCCGACTTTTAAGAACGTATCAATACCGATCGTTATACTTCGAACACTTCGATTGTCCTGAATTATTCATTTATTTTCCCGATATTTTGCCACACGATAACATATATTTTAACATTTTGAGATAGTATGGCATTTATGTAATCATAACAAGTCGGATATCATTTCAAAAAAAGCGTGAAAAAAGAATCCGTAACGGTTCGAAAAGAGCCGCTTTTGCAAGTTGAATTGACTGAAAGAAAGTGTGTATTGCGCAATTGATTACTGTGTATACGTAAACGTGCCAAATAACAGGACAGTAATGAAATTGGATATGATAAAATATTTAAAAATGATTGTTAAAAAATGCTTAGTTTTTGAGGGATATTCAGTTGTTTGCTGCTTTTGCACATTCTTAGAAATCTGGGCATCAAAATAAATAAACTTTCTACAGCAACGCCTTAAAGTTTAAATTGCTCTTCACAAGCAATAGTTTAATTACGTATGCTGAATTGTTTAATTTTTTTAACAGACATTGAGCCATCTAAAATTGCTTGAAAATTGTCAGGGTTAATAAGTCTTCATTTGATATAAAGTAAACCAGTTTATCAAAATGTTACTTTCTTCCTCAAGAGTCGTCTTGATAAAATCAGGATATTTATCACACACAGAAAGAGTATTGTCATCTGCATAATTATACAAGGCGGCCTTATTGATAAAGTAAAAGATGTCATTGAGAAAGTTGTTGAAGATAAGAGACCCTTATATAGATTATTATGGTAAGCCTTTCTGGATGGAGGCCTACTCACTAGTACTTTGACCAAGTTTGACCCGTTTTATTTCAGTTTACATGCTTGGGCTGAGAGACAATATTATGCATTAAGCTTTTTTAAGATGAGATCAATTGGCAGGTAGTAGAATGCGTTTAAGGGATCCATTAGAACATATTTGTTCTCATTTTCCAGTCTTTAACACGCCTAAACAGGATAGTTAAACATACATATGTTGTTCTGAAAGCTGCCAAGAAAGGATCTATTCTAGTTGGATTTAATCTGTCTGTTAAATATGTTTTCCAATATCTTTATCGGTGATCGAGATGAAATAAAGATCAGCTGGAATTGGGAATTTCCCAATTAACATGAACCCTAGGTACCGTAATCCTATTTACAACATTTATATGAAAAACTACAGAAACAAGTACAGAAGTCGAAAGTTTAAACATAAACCCCGTTTCATGGCACAGGGTCAACGCCAAGAACATATAACATAAAATCAAACAATCACAAACCAGAAACATCTTATCCCAACAACCCGAATAAAGTGAAAACGTAAATGGTAATTTTTATCAAAGTATGCATTAGCTTGAGGAAACTTAATAATAATACAAATAATAATAAACCAATAGGTAAACGCCAAGTACTTCTATAATTAGGGATCCCGACTCTAATACCTCAACGCTTCAAAACAAGGAAATTGCAAGATAATTAAGACTAATGAACTCAGTATTCGATGACCTGCAAAACATCAGGCGATGCTTCATTGCCTGATGTTACAATTGACAAATACTTTACCCAGTGCAATAGCAATATGCACATTTTCTGTTTCATGACATACTAGAACGACAGGATTTACCGTAGCTTGCTGCTCGATAACTCTTTTTACAGCTTTGCCAAAAACATCAGCAAGTTAACATTTTTCTTGAAACTCAATTTTCCTGACCATATTCCGATCGCCTGACCAAATATTGTTTTCCCTAATGCTGCTGTTATAATATACGAGGACTAGAAAGTAGTGAGACTAGACTTACAGTAGCATTATATATGCGATAGCATAGACAAGGTGGCGTCTAAACGGGGGAGGTACCACTCATAATTAATAGCTTCCGGTTGGAACTACACATTGGATACCTCAGATTAAAAACTGCATGCAAATTTTCTTAAATTGGAACGATGAAATTGTGAAGAGCCACAATGGTGTCCGATATCGTCATTTAATGACCTGGTCTCTTGTTTCGGTGACCGTTCCAAGGCAGTTACCCAAACCTTTATTGATAAACATATGTTGATGCATGCATGACGATTCTGTTTTGTTTGTACGTCGTGTTTCTCTATTAGGCCTTAGCCTTGTGCCTTTAATCAGGGTCTTTGGTAGAACCTTGGGTAATGGGCTTGTCCTAGTACGTCACAGTGTACCTTCCCTGAAATCCAAATATTTCTACCAAAACCGTACCACAGGATAAAATCTTGTTTCCATAGCACTTATTTCATGTAAGGTATATTGTCCGGTTTGTGCAGTAGTTAACAAACTCGCTTCGCATTAAGGCGTTATGGGTTTGAGTCCCGGCCTGGCCTAAGTGTGTTTGGTATGTGGTCACTAAGCCAGACGAGTGAGTTTCTCTAGGATACTCCGGGTTTTCCCCAAAACACAAGACCATACTGATAAACCCCGGCATGCGTCGCTCCATACTGCATTTATCTTTATTAAGGTAAACTATATGTAATTCATACTTACCTTTGTCTATTCAAGGAAAGATATTTTGAAGTTTTCAAACCTTGGCATTTTAGGCCAGTGCTTAGCGCCATCCTGATATTACAGACGGGCTAGCCCTGTGTCAATCATGCCAAGATCATTAATAGTCACTAAGTGCTGTTAGCAATGTAATCCTGGATAAAGTCCATTTTTCTTAAGCATTGCTCATGCAAAATATTTAATAAGTACCAAGTTATTCCGTAAATTATGAATGTACAGGTTTAACTTTATTTGCATAACATGTACTGATCTCAAACCTGTTGTCTTATGGCACTTACACAGCAAAACGAAATAACTCTTGTCGGGAATTTCACAAAGTTCACATATTTTCTTTGTAATTCAGCGTGTACACCGCCATTTTACCTTTGAATCTTAGGTTATCCTGAGATAGTTTTTGACCTTTCAAGATTTCAAAACTTGACAGGTTATTCTTACTTGAGCGTTTGAATCATGTCGTTTCACAAGGTGATAATGTCTCTTAGTTAATAATCCATTATTCACATGAAATGCATTGATAATTTATTGTTGTAATCCAGTGTGATGTTTTAAATCCTTTTTCGGAAACTTCACGGTCATTTGACAGTTCGTCCGCCATCTTGAATATTTTACAATGGCTGTCAGCCAATCGGGTCATTTGACCCGATTCTGGGTCATTTTCGGTCTGGTCAATTTGGGTCAGGTCATTTGACCGAGATTTTCGGGTCATTTAACCATAGGAGTATATAAGGCCGTGAATTTTCAGTCTCAGGACAGTCGAATTTGGATCATTGAACAAGCTGCCTGCATATTATTCTTAAAAGGTTAAAATCAACCTGAATATTTAAATATACAATAAATAAGTAAATAAACTACTTACAAGTAATAAATTAACAGGCATCGATTTTATATTGAGTTTGTAAACAACTTTATACTGATCATACTATTTTACTGTCTTACTTCGACGTGCTGTGCCAACGTTCATATAAGCCAACGCGTTTTGCTGTGTACGGTGCCGCTGATTACTACCGTATATTATATCAGATGTTTGATGTCTTGATGCATATATTTATTTGCTCCAAAAATAAAACGTAAAACGTTCATTGCGTCGTCATTTTGGCTAGGTAGTAACATTTATTGCTTCAAATACTTGGTCACCCTAAAAGGGACAGTTGATAGCATTGACGGACCACGGGGCTGGGTCGTAACTTCTATTGCTTCAAATACTTGGTCACCCTAAAAGGGACAGTTGATAGCGTCGACGGACCACAGGGCTGGGTCGTAACTTCTATTGCTTCAAATACTTGGTCACCCTAAAAGGGACAGTTGATAGCGTCGACGGACCACAGGGCTAGGTCGTAACAATACCCTCGTTTTAGATTGTGCCATCGAGATTTATTAAAGAGACACTCATATTCAAAATTAATACATACACATGAATTACAAACACAAATTTTGAGTGATAAACCATTAACTACTTAATAAATAATGCATTTATGTTAAATACTAATGACTGATAACATGATTGTAACCGTGTATTTAATAGCTGAAAACGCAAACAATATTAAATGATTGGTGAGTGCTGAAAGATTTACTGTGTTCTACAATCGTCTCATAAGGTAGAAATACCGTGTTTTCTGCACCGCATTTTCAAATGAAACTCGATATCCTTCATAAGACAGTGTTTTCGACATTTATTTATCCTTTTAAGTATATTAAAACAATTGTATTAATTGTGGTAAATATTATTTTTGAGTAAGAGTGCATCTTAAATATAATGTTGTTGTAATAACTTTGGAAAAACGTTTAAACTAATTCTTATATAGTCATAATAAAAAAAATATTGTTTGCTCCTGCTAACGTTTTTGCGAATTGATGTATTTGTAATTTTACAAGCATTGGTTTCCTGTTTCTCTCGCACAGAGTTTTGGCCATACTACGAGTATAAAGCGCAATATCGTTAGAATCGCAGCTAGAGAATTGATCGAAGTTGTATACTGTCCTGGCGTCAATATTGATTTCGGTGGCTCGGTTAAAGGTCCGGGTGGTATGTTATTTGTAAACACCTGGAATGGAACGTCAAACAAGCAAGCATTAAATTGATTAAAAGACCAAATGTTTTGAGATTTCGGCTAGCAGAGACTGTAACCCGGTCTAAATCAACTAGTGTTTTTTATACGGTAGCCCCAATATCACTAGAGAAGGTGTCTGTGTATACCCTGGAGTTCTTGTTATCGTCTGGGTAAGTTAATGATTGTTTTCTGTTGGCCCTCGTCCCATCAGAGGAACGCGAAGCGTCAGTTTCACATAGTTGCAGGAATTTCAGGGTCCATTGTTTTGATGGGTCATTTTTTGCGATATCAGATAATTGCTTTGATTGTTAATGTGAACAGAATTGCAAAATCTTGCTCCTAGAGGATCAGATTGAAAGCGACGAAGCTCCATACCCAGTGTCGCAAGAAATGTTGATAAAGTTGACAGGTCTTCCACGTAAAGCAATGCAACCGAAATTGCCACAGCTATCATAATACAACAGTTTTTTTTATATCGCTGCACAGGCAGATGTCGAACCAAAACGAAAAAAAACAAAACGCTATTGACATGTTTTGGACTATTGTTTTGTTCATGGTCTTTACAGGGTGATTAGACGCAGCCCGTCTATAGAGATACATGTTTACAGTTTCCAATGGACAAGTGTCTATTTATATTTTTTTACATTGTAAGAAAAGTGAATACTTATCAGTAACACATTTATTTAAACTGTCCTTATACTATATTGTACAGGAACCATATTGATTTCCGTGAATAGATTAAACATTGAAACAAGACATGTTTTATAAGGAATTTTAGCCAGAAAGCTATAAAGAAAAACAACAACAAACTAATTCGTTTCTTTTTTAATTGAGACCGCTCGCTGGTCAGACGTAGTGGTTATTGCCCTTTGCCAAGGTCGAGCACTGTACGTGAAAAATAAATTGTAACATATTCGCGGGCACACCTTTCGAAAATTTTAACGATACGGAACACAGGATACAAGATTCGGGCTTATACGTTAATGCTCAGGTTATTAACATAGGCAGACATTTATAAACTCAAAGAAGGCGATAACGCACCGGATATCCACTTTACGTGTATGGAACATTTTCCACATATATCCTTAAATGTCTGACATACATTAAATGCGAAACTAGTTATTGGCTGTCATTCGAGTTGAAGTGTATATATATTTTATCTAATCTTAACATGTTTCTGACCCCATGGCACTGATTTGATATGTTTTATCGGGGTATATCAATTCTTGTCATCCCTTCTTATTTCCATCATTTATTTGAACGTTTAAACTTATGTTTACCTTCATTCGAATTGTGACACTTATTTAGCACCGCCTTTGACATCTTTGGCCTCAAGGTAAATTTAAAATTTGTTTGCTGATGGCGTAATACAAGCACTCGGACTAGTGGATATTTTGTCAGGTATTTGTTTGACATCGGCATTGAGTTTCATTCTTTGTCTGACTGACGATTAGGGTAAACATATACTACTCTGATATTTGATATCAACTGCAAAACAATTGCCTCAATTCATGCTTAAAAGACATTTTAACAGCCTTGACAATGCCTCTTGACGATAATCCCATGATTTAAATGACAAATAAAATACGTTGAATGACTTAAATGTTTATACTCAACAATGTGACGACTTCAATGGCTATTGCGATCAGTACTTTTATACAGATATTAAAATTAAAGTTTGGAAGTGAACCAACTGAACAAATCTGGCTACAGCGGGTAAAATACCGAACAAAGCATTATAATTGAAACACGGTCTCAGGTGTATACAGCTTGTCCCTGTTACAACTTTAAACATTGGTATGTTTCACCTCTTAAGGGCTGCTGGAGTAACTCAGTACTCGCAAGCGAAGCCAACGAGATTCTCGATGAAAGCAATATTATGTTCAAGATATTAAATGCCCCACGTGGAATAAACGTTTAGAACTATTCTAGTACGATTTGTATGTTAAAGAGTATACCAAAAACCAGGCTGGCAAAACTTGGGAAAAAATGGGTCTTCGGGTTTACAACATTGGACATCGATGAAGGTGTTTTCTGTCGTGACAGGTGATATCGCAGACGTGTGAATGTTCAGAAATTGTGGCATCTACAGTCATAATGCAAACAGTATACTTTAGTGTCTTACTTTTACTTGCATTTGCTTTTTTGTATCGTGAAATCGAAAAAGAGGACACGTATACTAAAGCAGGATAAGATTTGCTTAATATTCATCCACTCATCACATTTTTATTGCTACTTATATACAACCTATCTATGTTTTGTAGTATGTGGCATGTTGAATACATATGCACTTAAAAATCTGTTTATCTTCTATTTTCTATGTACTTAATTGGTACTCGTCGAATAAAATTCAAAGGCCTGATTCATAAAACTGTATTTTTTCTTAAGAAAACTGGCTGATCTTAATTAGGATATTGAATTATCAAAGTTCTTTTCAAACAATTTCTACGAAGTTGATTATTCTCAACATAAAACATTTGTAGGATTTACTGAGGGAAGTTGACAATCTTGACAAGAAAACATTGTCCTAGTGCATACCGTATTTCCGAACCTTAGTCTTTGATATGTTTGAGTCAGTACGAAGTCATGAATTTGATAACGACATGAGTACTTAACTCGATGTTTACGTTGATATTTCTTTTCAAACGTTTTGTACGTTAGTACTTACGCTAGGATGGACACATTAACATTTTGATGCAATGTTTCAAACTGCAAAATTCTTTCTATTTATTGAATTTGGAGATAAATCCACAGTTTAATTTTTGCCTATCCGCTTTTGCGTATTTCTTTAGTCATTCTTTAACGTCAGCAAATGTGCCGATCATTGAAATACTGAACGGGTGTAACTAGTCCAAATACTGGTAAGAGACCGTTTGGTCGTACCAATTATTCGCCCATCTTGTAAATCCCTTGTTTAGTAAGTTCATTATGATTGTTTTTTCATTCAATTAAGAATTGTATTCAAATTAGGAATTGGTTTTCTCCCTGAAAACCAGCAATTTATCAGCAATATTGATAATGCACCACGTTGCACTATTTTTCTTAGAACGAGATAAACTATATTTTTTATCGCTTAACAACATGGAAAATATTACACCTCAACATTTAAAAACAGGGCAACATTATGTAGAAAGAAATACAACAGTTTATTGTGAGTCGGGATTTATTTTAACCTTTTTTATTTAAACAGTTACAATATTCTAAAGCGGGTGAATTACTGGCACACACCAATGTCATTTTAGTGCATTTTATAGTGTATATATGGAACATTAATTTGATCTTAAAATAATCCAGCGTTTTCGTAATGGTTTTATGATCAGGGGCCTAATCCCTTTCCATGTAAAACTGCATTTAAAATTATTTATAGTTCTCGAGTAATTAAAAGAAAAAGCATAGAACACAAAGGAATAAAAATTGATAAAGAATGAATGCAAACAGACTGAATACTGTTATAACTGTACTTAAATTCAATAAGTGGCAATTATTCACATTCCAATGATAAATGTGGATCACACATTTAGATACCGTTCTGAAATGCATGGTATGGAAGAGGAGGAAAGAAAGCGGATGGGCACGAAACCTAGTCCTACTCCCCAATGCTCTGTCATTAAGACCGATACTGTATGATACAGTTCTGTTAATGACATTATAACATGGCTTTTCAAACAGGTTTCTTTTACACTTCAATATCTTTGTTACGTGTATATAAACCACACAAAAAACAACTTGAATCAGATAATTAGATCCTAAAAGAATTTTTAAATAAATACATCTTGACACAATGAAATATTGTTGAAAAAGTTGCACGGAATGCATTGTCTTGCAAATATCAGTGTATGGAATTAATCGTAGTATGTATTTTTCTAGCTTTTGACAAAATCAAATGCCTTACCTAAATTGCTTTATTTTAGAGGACAATGGAAACATATTTTAAATGCCCTCACCTCCAGTAAATAGTTGTATTCGGAGACATTTCATAAGTTTCGAGTATATTTTGAGGGTGCTACATGCAGTAAGTTTGCAATGTCTTAGTTATTATTTTGAACGTATAGAATCTGCTTTGTGAGACGATTCATTGTTATATTCATTGATATAGGAATTGTAGGCGTGCGTTTGTGTGTGTTTGTAACCGTCTCACCTTTTTGTCGGGAGCATTTCTCCGTAACCGTTCAGGGCATTGCATTAAATCTTTGATGATTGATGCTTGTTTTGAAAAAAAAAGCGCAGAACGCAAGAACCATAATACTATCTCCCTTAATTACAAATTGATTGCTCTTTGTTTAATTTTATCAATGAAAATTGACCGGTGCATAACTCAAAGTCTTTACGAATTGGTTTCAGACTTAGATAAATCACATGAAGGGGTATTGCAGTGGACAGGAACCATCACTCTGTGTTTTTGATAAGTGCCGTTTTTTCATTTAAATAATTAATTTTAGTATATTTGTATACATGTAATCAGGGCATAACTGCACGAGTCTTTGAGGTAATGACTTCAACCATCAAAATAAACAGATGTGTTACATTGAAAAGTGCAGTACAGTGACTGATACCTGATGGCATTGTTTTCATATATGATGAGTATGATGATGATGATGATGATGATGATGATGAGTGATGATGATAATGGTTTTAAAACTTAACTGACACGGCGGCTATTTTCAGAATGCCATTTGAGAAAGCTGCTATTACATCAGGGTAGAGTTTACTCCAATGGTAACTGTTTTTCTATGCAGCGGTTATATCTTTAGGTCCTTTTTAATACATAATACATTCATATTTTTAACAAGTAAATTAAAATATGTTTGATTACTGCAACCATGTATTCGATATTGAACAGGCAATTTTTGTTAAAAGACAGTATAAATAATCACCATCACCATCATCCACTGCCCACAATCATTCACCAAACATTCTAACCATCACCATCCATCATCAACCACCTAACGGGGTGTTCGCAATGGCACCTTAAGGTGCTAATTTCAAAATGACCTAATAAAGTCCCAGGCCAAACTAGTGTTCAATCGAAAGTACTTTGCGAATAAAACCAGTCCCAAGTCCAAATGAAACTGGGACTTTTCTTACCGTTCTTATTCTACAGGTACGACCACGCAGAAAATATTTTTACTGGCTCTCGCAAAGTCACGTACGAATACCTTCAAATTACATGGCATGGAAAACTCTTTAAAATAGCACAATAAGCAAATATCTCGATCTAAGATGTTATTGCGTTGACCGTGCATTGGGTTTTATCCAGTTGGAGGAAATACTTTGCTCTATACCATCATACGGAAGTGCCAATTGAATTTGAACCAACGGGATTCGATTGTATATTTGCTTATATTAGAAGGTCGACGGTCAGGTCCAAGATTTGCTTCAAAAACATTTTAATAGCCATGACAATGCTTGCTGTAGTCCATCCAAAGATGTAGCTGACAAATATTATTCGTTGAATGACATGGACAGATAGACGCATGGTGATACGATTGATAAATTTATGCAAATAACAATGTGACGATTTAATAAATTATTCAGATAAATTAGTTTATTCTGAACCAAATTCAAAGCTTCAAAATGAACAAACTGAATAGATCTGGCTAAACACTAAAAAAATGAAAAATTAAGGTATACATCCGGGAATGACGGTTTTTGATATCGTGAAAGGCGATATTCACCGCGATACTTTATCTGGGTATTTTGACTGTTCCCTTTTTACTTTATTTCATTAAGATACTCTTGCAAAGAAACGAACACCGTATTTTAGCCTAAATCTTCAGTATATCTTGAAAAAACATTTGCATTTTTTATTCTTATGTATAATAACATCTTTTGTTTTATAAAGAAAAAAATGAATGTTTACTGGTAGTTATCAATCTTTCATGTACTCTATAACGGTATTCTACAAGTTTCTTCGATAACATCAATAATGTCAAACAGTAAGAAAATGGAGTTACGACTCCTGAACTCACGATGACGGGACATGCAATACATCAGCTGATTCTTCACTGCCTAACGTAGGAGTTAGTAAATATGTACCTGAGTAAAGCAATATTCCACATGTTTTGGACTGATGACACAAAGGAAAGACTGACATATCCATACAATGCTGCTCGACAACTTTGTCCGTTCCTTTGCTCCAAACATCAGCAAGATTATATTTTACCTGAAACCCATTTTTTTTTCTGACCAAAACCCGGTCGCCGGGACAAAAGTTTTATGTCCTAATTCTGCTGTTGTATTATTAGCTGACCTTGTCAGGGCTTTAACGAGTGGAGGCATTTACAAGCATCTGCTACCTGATCATCCTAATTCTGCATAAAATAGGAAGGTACACATCCGGAATAACAGAACATAATTTATGTTGGTGCTTCATTTCAATGGCCAAACGAGGACCGAAATGGCAAAAGACCAGTCGACTGATGAACCGTAGCATTATACTCGATATAAAAGACAGGATGACGCCTTTTTACATCACAGTCCGGTCTTAATCATGGGTCTCATTTTATACGCGGACCCCAAAATCACTAGAGAAGGCGTCTGTGTGGAACAACGAGCTTTCTATGGTCTGCGTAGGCCAATAAAAGGGTACTGAACAGCTTATCCAGTAGTCAGTGAAAGTTTTCTGCTGGTCCTCGGCCAGATGAACGCGAAATGTCAGTTTCGCACAGCTGCAGTCGTTTCAGAATTCGTCTTTTTTATTTCATTTTCAGAGACCACAGGTTGCCGATCTTCAGAACACCGCTTGGAATGTTAGGTGACCTAAATTGCAATAGGACAGGAACTGTTCATAAAGAAGTGCAACTACGTTTGTCACTACTCTCGGACATAAACACTACAGTCAGATGTATTTCCGACCCTCACAACAAAAAAGTAAATATATATAAAAAATAAATACTAAACCTGTTTTGACCTTATATATTTTTCACGGTCCTAAGAGGGACCATGCAAATATGTTCAGCCCAATGTTACAACTGAAGCCCTATGATTTAGCCATATGATTCATATAAAGCATCCATGCTGAATACTTAAGCCCTATGCTTAATGTTTCAGCCTTATGCTAAAGTTTTTAGTTTCATGCTGAATGTTTCAGTTCTTTGCTGAATGGTTCAACTAAAAATTGTAGCTAAAACTTTTAGCCCCATTCTTAAAATTATCGCCCAATGCAGAATGTTTAAGCACAACGCTTAAACTTCAGCCCAATGTTGCTAAATGTTTTAGTCCAATTCTTCATGTATAATCTCAAAGATGAAACTGGTAGGTCAATGCTGAATTTTTTAGGCCCACACTGTATGTTTCTTTTTAATACTGTTGTTTCAGACCCATGCGTAATGGTTCAGATGCAAGCTTAATGTGTTAGCCCAATGCTTAAACCTTTAGCTAATCTGTTTTAGCATACTTGCTGAATCCACATGTTTCCGATGCTAAAACGTTTAGCCAAATGCTTAATGTTTCAGCCCCATGCTGTACGTGTCGGCCAAATGCTAAGAGTTTTAGCCACATGCTGAATTGTTTTGCAAAACGCTGAACCTTTCTAACCCCATGCTGAATGTTTCTGTCTCATGCTGAATGTTTCTGTCCCATGCTGAATGTTTCTGTCCCATGCTGAACCTTTCTTACCCCATGCTGAATGTTTCTGTCTCATGCTGAATGTTTCTGTCCCATGCTGAATGTTTCTGTCCCATGCTGAATGTTTCTGTCCCATGCTGAATGTTTCTGTCCCATGCTGAATGTTTCTGTCCCATGCTGAATGTTTCTGTCCCATGCTGAATGTTTCTGTCCCATGCTGAATGTTTCTGTCCCATGCTGAATGTTTCTGTCCCATGCTGAATGTTTCTGTCCCATGCTGAATGTTTCTGTCCCATGCTGAATGTTTCTGTCCCATGCTGAATGTTTCTGTCCCATGCTGAATGTTTCTGTCCCATGCTGAATGTTTCTGTCCCATGCTGAATGTTTCTGTCCCATGCTGAATGTTTCTGTCCCATGCTGAATGTTTCTGTCCCATGCTGAATGTTTCTGTCCCATGCTGAATGTTTCTGTCCCATGCTGAATGTTTCTGTCCCATGCTGAATGTTTCTGTCCCATGCTGAATGTTTCTGTCCCATGCTAAAAGTTTCTGTCCCATGCTGAATGTTTCTGTCTCATGCTAAAAGTTTCAATCCAATGCTTAACATTCTCTTTAACACGTTAAACATTATACGTTTATTCGACGATTGCGTCTCTGTTATAAATTTAGAAAACAGTTACTTTCAAGAACCTCGAGTATGATGTACTCTCTGACTAGAGTCCTAAAGACTGATTCTTTTTTAGGGAATCTCAATGCCTCTTAAGCTAGCGGGTTCGTACGCGCACAACCACATACCTATACATTTATACCGAAATTTAATCCAATAACCCTTTAAAGCCATGCGCCGGCAAAGGAGATAATAGTATCGCATATCTTAACGTTTTTCTGTATGACGCGATCGGCTATTGGGGTAAAACTAGGTTGCTGATTTATGTTGCTTTTAAAGCTACACTCTTATTAAAAGTCAAAAATACACATATATAACACACAAATTTTGACTGATATACTTTTAACTACTTACTAAATAATGCATTTATGAAAAATAATTATTACTGATAACAAGATTATAAACGTGTATTGAATAGCAACAAGCGCAAAAATATATAATGAATGCTTAAAGTTTTACTGTGGTCTACTATAGTTTAATAAGATAGAAATACTGTGTTTAATGCTCATTTCTTTTAAATTCAACTCGATATCCTTCATAAGACCCATTGTTTTCAACATTTATTCATCCTTTTGGCAATATTAAAACAATATTATTAATTTTGGTAAATCTTATTTGGGAGTAAGAGTGCATCTTTAAAGACACACTCTTAAAAACACAAATAATACAAGACAGTAAATAAACGAAATGCTACAAACATGTATATCAGTTCAATACGATTCGGGTCTAGTATTTATGGTGAACATTTGTAAACAAATATTTACTGTCTTAATAACACAACACATGCTATATGGACACGCCAAGCAGATAAGGAATACACGTTGACATCTAAAGGCCAAACAAACACTGAACGAGAATTGTTATTGAAAAACGATTTAGAAGACTGTTGATATAAAACAGTTGTTTCACACAACTACTTGTTTCAATATCGCTTTTCTGATCTTGAGTCCAGAGTAAGATTTAATATTCGTAAAAATGATATAATAACAAAGACGATATGATTATGTGACTGGATAGTCTAACCACACTGTTTAATGAAATGCCCAGAATATAGTTATTAGCGTTCCATATAGAAATTAACACAAAAGGACAGCACATATAAATATCTAGATGGCGAATTATTTAAAAAAAAATCAAGAAAAAAAACTCATATTGGCTGTAATGTATTATTTATATAATATAATTAATGTACACTGCCGAATCTTTTCGATAAACCGCGTTACTAGATGATCGCCTATATGGAAATTGTTCATATGTGCTCGTTTTCGTTTGTGCGTTTTTCACCTTTCATCTTTCCATCTGACTGAGCCAAGATAGCCTTTTGCCGGAAAGTCGCCAGTGAAAGTCCCTAATGAAAATGATACACTTATTGTGATGTCCGATTGTTTCTGTTAAATTGTTTTGTCCACTTGGTTGCGTGTCAGTCTGTCTGTCCTTGTGTTTGTGCAAGAGAGGAAGCGTCATTTTCATTGCGCGTTGAACTTCCTTATGGGAAAAACGTACGTGAAATCGTTGCTTCTTAAGCTCACTTGTATCTAACTTATACTTTATACTGTATTGCTGGAGTCTGTTGTATGTTTGTAATTTAATATAACTAAATAATAAATGTAAGTGTAAATATTTAACTAAAATGATGAAACCCACGCCCAGATCAGATATATGAGTATAATCAATACATATTAGGATAAAGTGCAGCCTGTGACATTTGCTTTCGTATGTTTTGTAGTTTTGTATATACCGATTATCGATAAAATATTTCATTTATTGGACTTGTGAACAACTCTGTAAATATAGCCTAATCTCACCTCCTTCTTAAACCATGATTTGTGGAAAATGTGACATTAAATGACGTGATTGAGTTTTTACGAAAATCATCTACTGTATATAAAGGACAAGCATTTGTTCTTGGTATTGTCAATATTTAAAGTATAAGATATTTTATTCAGTAATTAATTTATGAAAAAACAGTCTGTATCCATATCAGACTCATCAGAAATGGGGGTGGTGGGATATATAAACAATGAACGCGATTGCTAACAAAAGCGTAAATCACAAGAGATCCCATTTCATCGGAAACAACGTATTCTTATGATTTGGCCACTGTTATCTATTAAATTAGCTTCCGCCTCTAATTCGTGGAGTATTGCGTATTGGACAATTATTAGAACCTATGACTAACAATATGGATATGGGCCGACTCATACATAGTATGCGTATCTTAATGATCCAGATATCATGAATAGGTTTATGTCTCGGTGGAAATAAATTAAATATCATTTGTATAGTTTAAAATGAAAATAAGGTATTTTTCATGATTTCTGCTGCTTCAAAAGGGGCATATATATCCGAGTATTCAAATCATGTAGGGGAAAAAGAAGTTCTACCTCAACCGAGACAACACTTCTATGTGAAAGAATATGTTGAAGATCAGGAGAAAATAAACCCCAAGAAGGCTGGAATAAAAGGAGGAAAAGAATTTAAAGAAATGAAGGCGTTTGCAGTCGTTACAGGCGAGATTCCCGCCGGAGCGTCCAAATCAGGCTCTTGTGATTGCTCGGGTCGCATAATATCTGATACTTCTATGGCTGCATCGGCTGCTTCTATGACTAAACCCTTCTTGAGTGCTATGTTTCTCTCTAAGTATATTCTTGTTAAGTAAATGACAAAAGTAACTTTTTTAAAACAGTTATTTTGTAAATACCAGCATAATGTTAAGAGCTCTATATCTTAGAAATGTGCTTGATTGTGTGTATATACGTTCTTATATCACAATACTTTAAAAAGCTTTATGTGTGATACTTGCTTGTGTTTGTGTGTAGATATGTTCCTGTCATACTGCTTTTAAAAGCTATATGTATTAAACTGTTTTTGTTTATATTTGGAAGAAAAGATTAGCTAATATATGTCGCTTTTAATTTTAATAATGTTTTCTTTGTTTTGTTCCCAGTTTTAGTACAATGATGTTTTTAATTATGAAACTCTATGGTTAAACAGTTTTAAACCTTTTATTTTCTAAGGCAGACTGTGTCTGATGCTCATAGTTTCAAACAATGACTGCATCGTATCTTTGAAAAGTTTTTGTATAAGGTACTCTGGATTGTATTCATCCGTCTGCAGATAGAGTTGGGATCTCTAATCACTGAAGTACTTGGGGTTTACATTAGTTTATTATTATTTGTTTTATTATTGAGTTTCCTCAAGTTAATGCATACTTTGATAAGATTTACCCTTTATGTTTTTTTCTTTATTCAGGATTGATAGGATAAGAGTGAGGGTTGTGCACATAAACTGGTTTAACCCCCCAGTAAATTTACATTTTACTAACCGTTCCAAGACGGAACCTAACAATCCTTAATAAACATACCTAGTTTTTTATATAATACAAATGCACTGTGCTGTTTGTGGAGTTTTTTGCTGTTGTTCCATTTTTCTTGTTTGTGATTTTTTGTTTTTATGTTCTATGTCTTTTGCGTTTACCCAGTGCCATTAAACGGGGTTTATGTTTATACTTTTGGCTACTGAGTTTTTCTATAGTTTTTCACATAAGTATTTATAAAGTAAAAACATATTTGAACTTACTTTCCAAGGGATAATGAATGATATCTGACCGAGCATGCAGTCGATTTCGATCATAGATCTTACCGTTTTATGTTTTGATTTTGCAAATATTTGATTCCATTATTATTGTTCCACAACACAAGGATATAAGAGGCACATACCAGACGTGATATGTATTAAGACAAATGTATCAACACATTTAGGTTACCGATTTAGAATAGTAATATCCAACCATTATTCAATTGGAAATTAGATGGCATTAAATATGACATTCATTCGCAAACGGTTTTAAATATATAACAACGTAAATAAAATGACAGAACTGATCTCACCTGGCTCATCCCGATCAATATCAAATGTATAAAACTAGCAAAATTATGTAAGTGATATTCAGTCAGCAATGCTTTGTTATTCTTTCTTGTATTCTTGAAAACAGTATCTTTCGTTACATGGTATCTGCAGTTTTACATATTCAATAATACTAATTAAACATGTCATTGCTCTTTACTCAAATAAATTTAACTATGGTATATTCAGTTTTTTGAAAATGTTAATAGACTATATGTGTTTGTAATGTACTGGAGTTTATATAGATTGTAATAACAGTTTATACTCGGACCAGTAGACACCTTTTGTCAAGTATTCTTTTAGTACCTGTGTAATGTTTTATTCATTGGCTGTTTGGCTGATATGGTGGAAACATAATACTTGTTTACGATTTAAGCTGCAAACCAGTTGCCTCAAAGTACGCTGTTTTTAAACAAACCACCTTTTAATATGAATAACTTACTCTACAAGGCCGTTTGTAATAAATCAAACATTTGTTTGCTCGCTTAAGAATATTTTGCAATTAACAATAGATATATAGATTTCAATTAATCTTTTATATACATGTCAATACTTACCTGTTTGCACGTTATACACTTCTTTTCAGTAAGGTTCGAATTTTTTCTGCATAATGAACAACCTTGGGTGCAACCAATCGGAAATATAAAATGTTTCGCGGCTGGAAAAAGTCTGGATGCACTTTTATTTAACGACGCCACCGGACACTGGTGAGAGTTGTAGTCGAATTAAGTGCACTGTCTCCGTGGCCTAGTGGTTAAGGCGCAGCCTACGGAGCGGGAGGTCGGGAGTTCGATCCCTGAAATAAATACCGAAAGACGTTAAAAGTTGGTTCATGTAGCTCCCTTGCATGCCGCTCGGCATTTAAAGGGAAGTACATGGAAAACTGATAAACTGAGTACTGGTTTAACCCAGGAAAGTTTTACCCCGTGTATCGATGCTTAATCACACCGAGCACGTAAACTAACCAAGGGGTCTCTTCGAAAAAGGGCTAGGGTATCGCAACCGGCTTCCTTGTATCCTTGCATTCCTTGTATTCCACGTGCTGTCCCTTCAGCAAAAAAGGACCCCGTCGGAAATTAGTGCTTTCACGGGTTATCCTTGACCGCAAGGTCTAAAAAATAAAAAAAAGAATAAAAAATGTTTTGTTTTGTTACAAATATCTACGCACCCAATCTAAATATAATATGTATCGCAAAAACATATACAAGATAAGGAAGTGATTTGTGTTTCAGTGTTTCAAAGAAACCGTATCTTCTGATTGTCATAAGTGTTTTGTTACCATACACTGTTTTAATTAAAACATACAGCAGAACATTGGTTCTAAAGTGTATGTCTCGGAACTTATCCTTAGACGGGATGGCTGTTGTATTTCTGTCTTTTCTATTAGAAGAACCTAATCAATTTAATTTTAAGTTGATCAATTATGATCATTATATGCACGACTTTTTTGCATTCATACCAATGCAGTCTTATATGCATTTTTTGTTGACATTCGGTCATACCTTGATCAAGTCTGTTATCTGCGCATTATTACCAAAGTGGTACTTTTTCTCATCTTATCTTCACAAACATAGAATTGTTCTTAAGCAAACATGGACTATGATGGTACCAAGTCAGTATTGTTTTTTTCAGATATTTTGTAGACCAAAGTTGGATAAAATGTTTCATTATTTAGGTATGTTGATCATAACTGAATGCATGTGTATATACTAGAGCTCAATCACACGTATATGTATTCAAAGAGGCTACAGTTCTTTTACATTTAGTAATTTTATGAAAATTATTGTTAATGTTTCGTTAAAATGCTTCCGATTCAGCTTGTTCAGAATGTCTGTTTTCTTTCTGACTGCAACAAAATTCGTTCATCTTTAAGTGTTTTTTTTTTTATAGACGTAGAGTACTGACTTAGATTACTGGCAGGTTGTGTCATTTAATTTTCAATCAATGATTTTAATTATTTTGACAATAACTTGTAAAGCTTTGTATAAGTTGTTTCATGGCACAATAACATTGTTTAAATGAGTGTCATCATACAGTTCAAATGTTTAACAAATATCCTTAAATGGCTTTGAAAAGGTTACGAACAAAAGACGAATCAACGTTTTTGATCATGTATCGAACAGATAAGTGGCCCGTTTCATTTAGGGCTTAATCATTACTTGAATAATTTTTAAATGGGTTAGACGGAACAAATGACAACACAATGACATCTTATTTTCTCAACTTTGCGTTCAGTTTTACTTTGAGGTATTTTTGTTGACCTCAGACAATAATCAGTTCAACTTTGTTAACTGTCGATAATTTCAAATAGTTTAAAAATAAAATATTTCCATCCTTATACCAAATAACGAAAATAAAACACGAAGATACTCTTTTACGACTAAGATTGACTGAGGTTATTACTAAAGCGGGCGCCTGGGAGGTAATAACATAAGCTTCAGGTTGTCCGGTTAACTGAATAACGCACTCGCTTGTAACCAAGGTGACCCGGATTCGATTCCCGACTTTGGCGCATGAGAGTTTAGCTGGTGGTCACCAAGCCGGACAAATGTGTTTTCTATGGGTTCTCCGATTCCCACAACAGCACAAGACCACACTCTCGCACAACATCACGCGTACCATCGAGAATGTCTTTGCATTAGTTAATTTAGCTATATTCACAATCGTTGTAAAAGATAACGTTTAGACAAAACTAGCTTCAGGGGCTACAGTGTGATTACTTTTCAAGTGGAGATATTTATTCAGGTTTCACGCTTCTTTCTAATTCATTTCTATGTCTAAATAAACATCTTATCCTACAATTTAAGATGTTTTTGAGCTAATGCTTATTATGACAACCACTCATATTCTAAAAATACAACACCTTACAAACATTTTAAGCATATAAAACCATAAATATATCCATTGAAAAAGCAACAACAAAAAACACTGGAAGCAAATAAATTTAGTCCAAAACGACCTTCACCTCTAGGGCACCAATGCATATTTTAATCGCGATGGTTTTTAATGTAAATAAAGCCATAAGAGAAAAGTTAAGGTACCGTTCTTTCAAGAGTAATAACATTTTTATATTAACAGTGAGTTCTTGATGTGAAAACAAGTCAACACTACAACAACAGCGTTTATATGTAGAGATATGATCACTTAACAGAATAGACAATATTTTATTGTATATACAGATTTTGACCCAAAACGAAAGCAGAACGTATTCGTGACGCTGTTCTTTTAAGAGAACCCATCAAAAAGTTGTTATAATAAAAACATTCGACTAGTCATACAAAAATTAATAAACCCTAAACCACTTCAACCTGATAGGCTGTGTTAGTTTCCCATTCTAGCTTACTATCCTGAAAGTGCCGTTGCTACTGCAAATATAAGTTGTTTTTTCCAACAGTGCATTTTTCTTATATTATAGCTCAACATTGAACTGAATGGCATTAAAGCTTTAAACGGTGCAGTTCTACTTATTTCTCCAATGTCGATGCTTACTTAATTTAGTTTGTTAAATAACGCTAAAAAATCAATGATCAAACAATAAAGTACATAAACAGAGTGACTTAATATCGGTGCTATAACTCATAAATGATGAACGTTATATCAGTGCAAATCTTTAATAGATAAGATACATGTTTCAATATTAGTAACTTGATAAAACTGGACATAACCGCACACTTTACATGTGAATTCAAGTAGACCAGATTACGAGTTTATTAATGATAGCTTTGTGTTTTGTTTCGTCAAGGCCATTTTCAAACATAGTACGTGCGTAACAATCTTATTTTCAGCTTTATTCAGGTCCATTATTTGTATATGTTATGTATGCATATTTATTTATAACCATGCTTTTTTCGTAAATGAAGGATTGTCCCTACTGTGTTTGATCTTTAAATGTATTACCTTTTTCTTTTGATCATTCATTATAGTATTTATAATGGGGGTTTTCTTCGTTGTCTTTAAAAACAAAGTTTGCTTTTTGGAACAGATGACTATCAGATCTTCAAATATATCATATTGTTTCAAAGATTGCTTCATTGTTGCAAAACTTATTACCTTGATTAATTATCATATAATTACTGTTCTGTTCAAAATGCCATCAAACGGTATTAGTTTTACGTTTATCTACAGTGCCGGATTTTTATGAGCATTCTTTAAATAAGTTATAGAGACACAACCAGCAGTTTAACATTAACAAAAAACAAGCAGACACAAAGTAACACAACGCAAAGACGCATTAAACATAGCCTACATAAACATCTAAGTTCATATTCTTCAATCAAGTCTGAGTTAAAACTTAAATATTCGAAACCGTTTAATCTCAATTTTACTGTAGACTTTCTTGCATGTGACTTTTGTTCCACAAATGCCACAAACAATAACAGTTTTTTCATAAAGTGTAGAAATATTTGTTTCAAATCGTTTTTCTGAGTTTGAGTCCAGAGTCAGACTGACATCATGCGTAAACATAATTTAATAACAAAGCCGATTTTCGACAAAATGGATAAATTAAAACGAAACGCACATCTGTTTCTGTATTGTCAAAACTGAGCAAAAGGAAGACTAGACACGTGACCTGCCGATGTAATTGTTTCATATATATATAACCTATGGTGGCCCGCCACATATATATATATATATATTATTGCTTATAAGGGGAAAAGTCACACAAGGTGTCGAGGGTTCACATATCTTTAATGTCCAGTCAATGTGTGCATCTTATAACAGTATACTGAGTAATCAAACACTCGAATACTCAAATAATCGTAGTCGAATAGTCAACACACTGAAAATAGACAATATACAATAATTAATAAATGAGAACTATAATACTTGACATATCTTACTGTTTTTTATTTGATAACAGTTATAACACATCCTTATATTCAATAGTCTCATAATAATGTAATTATGTGTCTAGTGGCCAGTTAACATAAATATGGATAAAACAATAAAACATGATTCAGATTACAATTCAAATCACACAATACAATACACATTTTCTACTTACAGATTTATGGAATCAAGTGCCATCAACAATAACTTAGTCCAGCAACATCTATGGCTCTCACTGTCACACTACATCTCTCACAGTGCTGTTATAGTCTGCAAGTTAATAAACAATTCATGCACAAAACTGTGTCAAGTAACTGCCATTTCATCCATCTCAAGAAAATATGTAATTTACTTGGAAATGTCCAAAACACAAATTCAGAATAAATGCAACACAATGGTTATCATTTATGATAATATCAAATCATAAGTGAATACATACCAAATATAAAATGATCCAAGGTCCTTATTAAAAACTTATAAAACAAACATGTCTTCCACAATGACCTGTTCTGGACAAAGGCTCTCATCAAACTGGTTTTCTAAAAAAAGCTGTGTCCAACCAAAATTGGTTTTGGATTAAGTGGTCAATTTACAAAAAGGGAGATAATTGGTCAATGGTAAGTGATAGGTTGTAAACCACTAAAATCTCACTGGGCTACATATACACGATATTAGCCAATCCGTATGGTAACCCTGGTCTTATAACACTTTTCATCGGATGATATTATCAATGTTACCAACGCGTGGGTCTATAATAGACAATTGGAATTTACAATAGATCGAGTCGAATCTTGAAGAATTAAAACTTTTGGACCAACATCCTTGTTAAAAAACTGGTTGTGAACTGATCAACAAACTTGTTATTTGATGTTTTATTAATAATAAATTTTAAAATGAATGAAGTTACTCTTTATGTGTGAATTGAATTTCTAAACAAATGAATCAGAACATTTGTTAAATTGAAAATCCGTGTTAGAAGACGTAAACAATAAATACTTAACAACCTAAAAAAAGGAATTTCAGTTAACAGGAGACAGTGTATCATATGACGTAATAATAAGGCCGGAAAAATCACTTCATAGTTGATAATTCTGATCTTGTTGACTCCTTGTATATATTCAGACGTAACCAGTGTAAACATTTGTGCGGTATAATGAAATATATATCAGATGGTGGGTGATATCATATAATGTTTACTTTCGAAACATTAATGTCAACCTGGGCTCTGTTGACATTACCGTTCTCGGGTTACCATTACAGCTATTACTCCCCATGATATCTGATATTTATATGATAAAAATCGAGTAATCCCTGATTATAAACGGTTTATTAGGGATCAATTTTAAGCAGTTTGTGAACATACGGAACACATCGGACAACCACACAAGTTCAATATGACTTGGATCACAGGTAAAATTGTACAGTGTTCAACAGATGCATTATGTTTAACCTAATACTTCTATTATATGTAAACATAAGGATATTAAAGTTAATGAAATAGATTGTTTATTGAAATATTATGGAGCACATAAGTCCTCAAGACAAACCAACTGAAAAAAAACAACATACGCCAATTATTTATTGATAAAATTGAATGTTTATGCCTACGTCTCCATCAGGGTGAGTACTTATTTAACATCAAACACGGATTAGATATCCTGGTGGTAGAGAACTTGCATCGAGTTCTGAATAATGTGGGTTTCATCCCCGGCAGTGTCAAACCGAAAGACATTACAAATGGTACCATTAGTTTCTTTCCCTGACGCTTAGTATAAATATTATTGTGTGAAACTATTAGACTCCTTACTGATTTAAACCTTTGAACATGTGTCGTTGTTTAACACCGAGCACGTTAAGGAATCAAAAGGTATATTCACAAATAGCTAAGAAATCGCACCCTCATACTCTATATCGACCATGCAGGTGAATGTCTTCTTTGGTTGTTCTGGAATCTGCTAAGCAGTAAGCAGTACTTGTATAGCTGAAGGTAAACTTTATTATTCGTAAAGTACTCACACTTTGTTCATCTCAATTTTAAGATGAATGTCCAGACACCTTAGTTTAAGGAGTTTTTACAAATTAAAGTCATAGTGTAATGTTCCAAATTATATTCAATTGCAACGATAATAATTTCGGATTATATTGACTAAGTATTTAATATTATTTCTTGGTAAGAATGAAGAAGCTGAACGGAAACGAAATACGTACACGCCATGATATGTGGCGATTCATTACTATAATTGTTAATCGTTATAATGCCGCATAATCGTGGGCAATTTTTCCTTGATAAATTTGGAACTAAACTAGTATCTCTATAGCCTATAGAAACTATTTAATACAAAACTAGCATATATATTTTCTAAAGTTCCGTCCGTTTGTTTCTGTTAAGGGGCTTCCTACGCTGATGAAGTAAAAACTTATTTAAGAGACTTTTCATCAACGAACACAATACATGTTTTAGAAACACAACAATGCATCAACCATTGGACGTTTACTAGGCAACTATGTACAAAACTTCGAGCCAAAACAAATGAAATGATTTGGCTGTACACAGAAAAGCTGCTTAATGAAAGGTTGGAAATGATAGGCCTCGACCTTTGGGAACTACTTTATAAGTCGTGTGACTGTAAAAATATCGAATAGGGATCCATCATTGCAGTTGATGACTTTTGGAGTACATCCAATTGAATGCAAGGTCGTCAAACGAATTTCTAAAGAGAAAGATTTTTTCCAAGAATATTGCTGCTCCGCGCGGTGCAAATATTAGCGGCTTTTCTAAATACATCAGAGAAAGAGAAGTTTTTCAACAATCAAACGGAGATTTCTATGTATAATTCTTTCTGAAACGAATGCAGATAGCACAGAAACAAAGACAAACAGAGTAGTAGGGTAGTAGTTTGGAATAAAATAAAGGCATTTGCAGTCGTGCAAGGCACTATTCCTATAAAAGCTTCAACGTCGAACTATTGCGATTGCATGGGTAGCACGACATCGGATGCCTCTATGCCTGCTATCTGTTTAAATGCATCTTTTTTCAATGCAATTACACTTGCTTGATAAAGGAGAACAAAGACACTTTGTAAAAACAAAATTAGATTTTTACAGCTTAACATTTTAGAAATGACTCATGTAAATTTTGTGGAAACAAACACACTTTTAAACCACCATGAACCGTGTATGCATATATTTTTATTGTTGTGTAGATAGTAACATGCATTATTTGACATTTATAATGTATATTGGTACCAACCTGCTGTATATATTTTATGCTTTCCATATATGGAGGAAATAAAAGATCTATCTAGATAATAATTATATTGTTTTATTATATGCTTTCGTTTTGTTTTATTATATGCTAGTAAATCGAGAGATTTATAAGTGAATTAAATTTCAAACGGTTGATATTTTCCAGTTTGAAATATTAGCCCGCTTTCACGTCCAAATCAATCGTCAGTGAAGGCAGTGCTGGTACTCAATTACAACGGTGTCTTCTTCGAGATGAAATTTTGTTTGCATCAAATTTGGCGCGTTTTTATGAAACACTATATTTAAATGTCGATTTATATCCTTTTAGAGCATATAATAATTTGTTTTGTTTGTTTTTGTGTGAGATGGCAACAAAGCTCACATTTTCAAACACCAAAACCTACGTTGAAAGGACCAAGCCTATGGCCAAAATAATCTTAAAAATCTTCAAGACCAACAATAACTGGAACATTATCTTTTAACCCAACAACCTAAAAAACAACTAAATATTTTCCCCAATAAATAAAGTTATTACATTTAATTATAATGAAGGTTGACATGTTATGGTCCTCGTACGGACGATGGTGTTTTTTGGTAAAGATTGGAACTAATTTGATTTCCAACCCAATTGTCTCCAAATAACTTTCGCCACATACTGGACGCATACATTTTTCAAAATTTAAAGAAAAAGTCCACTTACCAGGCAAAAGTTGGTACCTGAATCGGTACTTTCATTCTAAATCCGCCATTTTGTTTGCCATGAAACATTTTTCTCACTTAATTTCCACGAAACGAAATTACGTCCTCCCCCTTGATTAACTATGTTTAAGTATAGTACATGTATGTCAATAATTACATGAAAGAAAAATGGTTCATCTTCTCAGCAGAAGAAAAACCAAAAAATTCTACATTAGTTAACTATTAAGAATGACTACTTTAAGCGTCCTTGTATTTAACATCAATTCATACAGTTAATACACGTACTTATCAATATTACTGTTCTGTTAAAAATGTATTATCTATAAGACTACACACTTACTAAAGGCTATTACTAATCTATTAACATCTTCTAGTGTTTATCTCAGATGTTTGAACACCAATGGCAGAGAACAGAGACTATAGATTTTATTTTTGATTCGGAAACAACAAGCTAAGCGAGCAGACGTTACATCTTAAAATAAAACTTAAAGTGGAACTCTTATATCACATCTGTATCATGACATAAAGATGTCAAAGACCGTACATGCAGTGTATTTAGAGTTAATCGCATGCAAATAAGCATATATGGGTTTAGCCATTGGTTCTTAAATCTTAGACAACCATTGAAATACACCTATGGTATGCAACAACAATGGCTCGGGTTGCAATGGAATCAAAGGAATATTTAAATTTGATAGTTAAAAGAAAAGAAAAAAAACATGTGTTGCTATTAAATCTATTAAACAATGAAAAAAAAAAGTTTTGACATTAATTGTATTAAGAAACGTTGCATGTTTTATTGTATATAATCTATGTTGAAATCTTGAACTTAAATAAGTTTTGTCAATATGTCAATAACGGACGATGCACAAAGCTCCCGAACATTAGACGAGATTATTTTGCAAGGAACAAACATGTGTTTCGTTAACATTATCGTGAAGGAACAACTTTTGGATGAGTACTGTTAACGTAAACAACAAGTTACCTCCCTTTTACAAAATATACAAATCAATCAGTTCAGTAATACTTCCTTTTTATTTAAAACTAATTGCCTCGAACAAATTTGTTTCAATGTAAACACTATCATCAATTCAATATACATACCTTTGATTTTACGTTTTAATTTAAATAGTAATACTCAATACAAGTAATTAGGTGTTTGTAGGTGAGCGAATTTGATAAGATTAAAATGCATACTTAAAGGCTTCTATAGATATTGTTAAATAAAACTGAAAAGTTACACTTGTAAATTATTTAACCAAATACCTTTCCCTCAAATATTTCACAAAATTATATTGATCTATCAACAACAATGCATCACCATACAGTATCTCTGACTGATATCAGAAAAAAGAACTTGTAAAGTATACACCAGTCAATTGTAACCACGCCCCTCAGGGAATAGCAGGTACTTTGACTTTCGGTGCAGCCAATCCCCGGTAAAATCCCTGCCCTGCGAGAACAAACTGGTGGTAAAATCCCGTGAATACCCCCCCCCCCTCGCACCCCGGGGATCTAAGGTAAGAGCAATTCCCTGATATATTATGAGGGAAGACAAAACCACCGCAATCACCCGGCATTGCGAGGTCACTAGTTCTGGCTTCCATAACTTTAATGTTGATATTTATTTTTGACTGGTGCATTTCACAGGGGCAGGTTGTGTTGTTTTGACACACCACGCCTCTGTCCCTTTTTTGTTTTTGTTTTTATCAATTTTTAGTAAGAATATGATGTGGTAACTGTAACTTGTGATAATTGGCAATCTTTTTTTATTTTTTATTTTTTTATCTTTGTAAAGGGTGACGACATTGACCCTGAATTTCCATATATTTGCCGACATGACCCTGCTTAAGAAGCCATAACTTTATCAAAACTTTTGTGTCAAAACAACGCAACCTGCCCCTGTGGTAAGAGATGAAATCAAAATTGAGCATGCAAGATTGTTTTATCAATGGCGATGTTTATCACAATGTCATGTATTTACACTGAGAGTGGCTCCAAGACTTTTCTATGCACATAGGTAAACAATCATCTTATTTACAGATGCTGTGCATATATTCATACATTTGGCTTCATTTAGAATGAAACTTCATAAATAGGTATGCGCATCATTGATATTTTTTATCTCCATTTTGCAAAATTGAAATCACATGATTTTTTCAAACGAACTTGGTATTGCTTGAAAATTTACGTGTCAAATTAAAAATGCTACCCACGGTAAGATGAAAATAAATCCGTTTGATGGTGGTAATCATTCAATGGCGGCTTTATTGATAAATTTCCTCAATAAAACACTATGAAATTCACATCATCAGCATCCGGAAGTAGTGATAACATACATGTATGTCTGAATCATTCGGCCGCTCTGATCAGAGTCAGAGTAAATTTTGAGGTCAATAAGTAGACTGGTACCCTGATTTGCTTTTCCTCTAAAATATAAAGTTATACAGGTACGCGGCATATGGTTTTTAGTTAACATTAATAGTATTTGAACAATAAATACCAAAAATCATGGTGTATTTAAGTGCCATGCGATGATTAGTTAAAAAAAACAGTATCGAAAAGAAAATATCACGGAAACATGCAAGTTATGTCGAAAAAAATAACAGGGACCGACTTCGGAATACCAATATTGTATTCAAAGGATAACAATACTTTTTTTAAACCAACTTTCCTGGTTGTTTTCTACTTAGACCGCACGCTTTATTCGCTTTACGTATGAATTCACAAGACATTTCGAATGCGCGACGGTTAGCTGATACTGGTTTCTTTTCGGATAAAAGAGAAAGAGGGTACCAGTCTATCAATACAGAGCATTGAACGGAAAAATTTCGATGCGTTCTTTTCCAATATGTTCATATTCTTATTGCATATAATCAGACCGTATGCAAGAATATTCATGTAGTTAACCCGATTAACTCACTCGCTACGTATGCATTTCTGGTGCTTCATTAAAAGAACATACAGTTAGCTTGAATTGTTAGGAGGACTATTTTTATTGGATGTTTTCATTGTAATCAGTTCTGGTACTACTTTGATTATTCAAATTCGCTAACGGCAATCCAATCAAAATACAGCGTATGAATACATTACGTCAATGAACCCCCAGATGCGGCTTGAGAATGCAGATAGCGCGTTTATGGCTATGAACTTGGCCACAAGTGCCCTAGTCCAAAAATGATTGAAATTTCACCAGAAACATTCTAAAGATCCTTTTCTTGTAAACGCTTTATCAAATATTTTTTGTCAACTCGTCTTAGACCGAAACGGTCATAAAATCTGAAATTCACCCCGATTATCGATCAATTATGGGCATATTCGGTTTGGTCAGAATGTGACAATTATCATAGCAAGTTTTACAAATGGTCCACCTAAATGTTTTTCAGTTAACTTAATACAGTTTACCACTCTAACCTAACCATACGCAGGGATGGCTTCAGGATTTGATGATTGAGGGGTTTTAGTTGGGACATACAGCTCTTAGTGCTCCCTCTCTCCCCCGACATCGACACAAATAAACTTTACATTTGTGATTGTACATTAAAGAACACTAAGGAACCGTCCCTGATGATATGGGCTGGAGGCCTTCATGCAATAAATGTTTGAATTGAATTGATGATAAAAAAGGCGAATGTTGTTTATAATCATGTCATAAAATTGTAAGACTGAACGTGCTGTTAAGCTAATTGGTAAATAACTAAATCATTATTTTCCCAGGATTGTTCACAAGTGTCAACGCCAGTTGGCCGGGCTCGTGCCATGATGCACACGTGTTCAGGACATCAGGGCTGTGCAACAGGCTACAACGAGACAATCTATGTCTGGAAGATAGGGTAC
The DNA here is from genome assembly GCF_026914265.1 of Mya arenaria. Lineage (NCBI taxonomy): Eukaryota > Metazoa > Mollusca > Bivalvia > Myida > Myidae > Mya > Mya arenaria. The sequence continues at coordinate 11,758,285 of NC_069131.1, read as the reverse complement.
TGCTTGGAGATAGTGGGTAAGTAGCATATATAAAGCATGATGTCATCAGATGAAATTCGTAGCTGAACCGTGGTCTAGTTTTTAATTATAAACACTTCACTTTCAATCAAGGGGTCGCATGTTTTTATTCCCTGTCGCATCGCTAAACGTACTAATCGTCTCGCGGGAGGGACGTTAAATTGGGGTCAGTGCTATACACTGATGCACGTTAAAGAACCAGAGTAGCTCAAACCAGGGTTACATTCTGTCTGTGCACAGCATGCTCCAAAAATTGAAATGACTAATATTCTTAAGGGAGCAATCGCTGAATGAGCAAGGCCCGAGGGCGAGTATAAACAATCTTACACACACCCGTATGATTACAAGATTGTAACATCGGGACGTTGTTGTTTTTTTGTCCATTTTATTATTGATATTGTTTTTATTCCCCGCCCCAGGTATCCTTTACGGCCATTCCTCATGACGCCGTTTATGAACGCTGACACTCCTGCCAAGGAGAGGTACCAGCTAGCCCATACTAGAACCCGGGTTTGCATAGAAAGGGCCTTTGGTAGGCTCAAGCGGCGCTTCCACCTGCTGCACAGTGAGGTACTTTCTTGCACATGTATTTTGAATACTCGGACTAGGTTTATTCAGTCTATAGTTTAAGTGCATAAAGTGACTGCTTTCATTTTTAACTTTACTGTCCCCCTTTTTGATATGTGATGATATTAAAAACTTTGCTATGATTACTATTTATTTATTTTTATTTCAGATCAGACTAAGTCCAGACAAGGCCTGTCGCATAGCTACAGCCTGTGCAATTCTACATAATGTAGCAGTTATGTTTAATATGCCAGAGGTAGATGATGTAGATGTCATACAAAACATTGATAATAATGTGCAGGATGATGTTGGTACTGGAAAAACGACACGGGATTTTATTGTTAACAGTTACTTTTAATCATCATCATCATCATCATCATCATCATCATCATCATCATCATCATCATAATCATCATCATCATCATCATCATCATCATCATCATCATCATCATCATCATGCTGTATTAAAGAATAGCTTTAACTGTTTGTTTTGTTCGTTTTCATTTTTACATATCTATTTACAATGCAATACAATTAAATTTAATTTCATGAAAAATTGGCTTTTTATGTAGGAGTCAACGTCCTCGTTGTCCATACGCCTCTCATATTTCTCTAGTACCCGTTCCTGTGTCTTAACCAGCTTTTGCTGAAAAAAGATTATTATTATTAATTAAATTAATAATAATAATAATGATAATAATAACATTGATTATAATTATGATAATAATAATAATAATGCTACTGATACTGATACTACTAATACTTCTTTACCTACTGCTACTGCTGATGATGGTACTACTCCTGCTGCTGTTACTGCTTCTGATGCTACTACTTCTACTACTGCTACTGCTACTGCTGCTACTGATACTGCTTCTGTTTTTGCTACTACTACGACTACTACTACTACTGCTACCACTAGTACTATAACTAGTAATACTACACTTTTAGTTCTAATTCTATTACTTTCAATAATAATTAGCTGCAACAATCACGAAAACAATAACAATAATAGGAAATTGATTTTATAAATGATGTTTATACCTTCTTCTCTGACAATGCCACCTGAGATTTAAAGAAACGAATTTGCCACTCGGCAACCTCCTCGCTTAGGGGTTTCTTCCGCTTTGGTCTGCACACACAAGATCAGAGAATGCAATTATCAAGACAAGGTTAAGTTGAAACTGTTAAATAGATATTCTAGAAGCTGCCGTAAACTTGGTTCGTATAAGCATTCCATATCAACACAAAAGCCGGTTTACACTTTGACAGTTACACGTTAGTAAATATATTATTTTGTGTACAGAACAAATAACCATATTACTGAAAATGATAAACTAACACAGAAGCTCTCCCTGCAAACGTTGCCCGTAAGCTCGAGGTGCAGGGGTCCTGTTTCACTTCAGTTGGGCATGTTGGCTCGAGATCAGAGGGCTCCCTCCTGTGGGACCACTGATGGGATGTTAGCAATATAGCTCAAATCATCTGCAATTAAAAAGCATAAGTATTTCAAAATAAAGGAACAACACAACAGCATTGTATATTGAAGAAATCATATAATTTCTTTCATAATAAGTTTCTAACAATCTGTATTAAAGAACAAAGAATTAAAGTACGTTTTGACTTCTTTCAAAATTTACCAACAAGAAAGACAGAAAAGTCAATTGACAGTAAATGACTATCGATTTATCATGCCATTAAAATGCTTTTGAAAGTCGACTGAATTTATAATAAATATACACTTGTAACTAAGTTGTACGTATATAACGATTGTACATGACAAAATCTAGGTTCCAGTTGAATTAAGTGTAACAAGATGGACTACTCTTGTTTGACTATTAAAATTCAAATTTTTCGTCTAATATAACAATAGTAATAATTTCGTTTTCACATGCAAGATTATATAAATTTATAGATGGGTTGGGAATGTGTATTCGCGAATCATGAACATCGCAATCTGATGATTAAAGAGTTTAAACTTTGTCATTGTCTTTATCTGACTATTATATATAAAATTGTTACATTAAGTAACAATGTAATTGAATTCCAATTAATATTGTGTCACTTTGCAACAGCTCGTAAAGGGAGGTCACTGCTTCGCAATTCAATTCTTGGTATAGTTTTCTTTGCGATATATATTCTTGTGAGTTTAATGCTTGATATTGCCATGTGATCGTGTTTCTATAAAACTGACAAAAAATGGTGATTACTGTGGATGTTTCGACAAGTGAATGGAATAACAGGTACGTGTTAATGTTTATGTTTCAGCAGCTTTGTAGAGTAAAATTTCACTGATTCGTCAGTGCTTTTTAGTAAGAATATTTTTCTATTAATAGCAACATGATGTACGTTTATTTTTAGGGTTTTCCATAGCAGTCTTTATTTAGTAATCGTACATTATTCAAACACATAAACTGCAAAAGTTCAAAACAATTTCGTCAGTGTCCGTCCCTCCTGTTATGCCGCTGAAGCTTGCATTGCCATGAACAGAGACAATCCTCTGAGATTGCTCCGATGCAACCTTTAGACTTGCCAAGCCCCTACTGGCTAAGGTCACAAATCCGAACACTTTTTGAGGTTCTTCACAATTATCTTGGAGAGTTTTTGTTGTAGCAAGTTAAAATTGCGTATGAAACATCTTCGGTTAATGTGACAACATCTGTCAAAGTACAGATTCACGATCTCATCAATTTTAAGTCGAAAATTGTTCATTTTATAGGCAGTAAATCACCTTTAAATTTATGCTATGGAGGGCACAAATACCAAACACTTGGTCATACAATTATAATTAATAAGTATGCTATATTAAATAAACACTTAGCTGCAAAGTTATTTATTGTTTCCGATGTTTTTAAAAATATGAAATTCAAATGTAAAGCGTGATTTCTATTTATAAATATCATAAATGTAGGTCAACATAACTGCAAAACCTAAAGATGCGCGTGCGCCCTCTGACGTCATTCTCCCCGTGTGCTTCATTTTGATCTTTAAGGTATAAACATTGAATGTCATTTTTTTAGAAAAATACTCAACAAAACAAGATGCAACTTCGCAAATGTGACCAAGGCAAGCCTTTGTATTGATCTAGATCATTGAATAATCGATCACTTTAAACAAACGCATGTTTTAGCTGGTGTTCGGGATTTGTGCCCTGTTCGGAAATGTACCGTCAACCAGTACCACTCTCGCGTCTCTGCAGCTTTTCACTGTAATTTTTAAGAAAATTTTATTATTCCATGACCAATAACTTTACTTACAGTTTAGTAACAAAGATTTTCTAATGATTTTGGGTGCTGTGAAAATCTTCAAATGAAAACAACATAACAAACCAGTGAAATTATTAACATCACAATATCTTATTTTTTGAAAGATGAAATTTGGTATTATTTATTATTTTGCAGTATTCTATATATCTAAGAATTAATCAAATATTTTCACCTTGTCACCACTTCCTTTGCAATTCTTCTTATATTCTGCCATTTGTTTGATACTTCTTTTGCAGATCTTATGGCAAAGCCCAAAGAGGAAATTCTTGCAGCAATTCGGTGCCCTTCATCTTTTTTTCTGATTTGTAACCTTGTTACTAAAGCTAGAGCTAAGTAGCTCTTTGGTCTCTTCTACACTCATAAGGTCCTCTAACATCAAAACTTCATTTTTATTAAAGTTTGTTTTTCTCTTTTTTTGCAGAAGACAAGTCAGCCATCTTGGAAGGAGAATGATGCATTATGGGACAGGAAGTAGAAAATTAACAGCCTGTTAAGGATTTAACACTGGCGTTATGGACTTAACGCTGACGTAATTTAACGGCAGCGTTAAGTCTCTTTAAGCAACAGGATTTTAACAGAGCGTTATCTTACGCTCCGTTAAGGATTTAACGGACTGTTAAGGTAACGTAGCGTTATATTTAACAGAGGTTTTGAGCAACCGGCCCCTGGCGGTGAAACTTCAAACAACATCAGATAAACATCACCATTCATCATCGACTAAACCATAAAACTTGATTGAAATGAGGAAGGGGCAATTAAAAAGTCTGAATTTTATCCATCATTGATAATTTAAAATTTATAAGTTGACCTAAATCAAAACAAAATTATATTTTGAAAGTTAATGTCACATACTAAGTGAAAATAAGTAAAATCACAGTCTTGCAGGTCCATAGCTTGTTTTATTACAGGCGTATGCCTACGTCATAATGATCGCAGGACAGATATATGAACACATCACCAAATAGTTCACCATTGTTAATCATTTCGTTAACTTTAACAAATTTCTCAACAATCAAGAAATCAAGAGGTACAGAAACAACGATCAAATTTCCATCAGACTTTACTTTGTTTTATTGCGTATGGGTTATTAAGAAGCTCCCGCATGCACCCTGGTGAAAAAAGAGGATTTGTGCTGCATTTCGCACCGAACACTAAAGTAAGCCAGGGATTTTTCTAGAGTACCCACGGGTCCGCCTATCGGACCCATTCCCAAAGCAAAATATAAGATATTTTTCTCAATCTTCAGAAAAAAATCCCAATCCAAAAAAAATATTAAAAAAAATAAGATGTTTTTTTTTTATAAATTCGTTTTACCTGGACTGGTTCATTTTCATATATAGAGGAATTGGTCAGTTATCATGCATAAACAAACGGTACACATCATTCTTAAATAAGAGAGTGTCTTCATTTTAGAATCTAATGACCTTTTGGCTGATGAACAAAACGGGTTTCGGAAGGCTAGATCGTGCGAGGACCACATATTTACACTTTACAGTATTATTCGCAACAACAAGAACGTATACACTGCTTTCATTGACCTTAAGAAGAGTTTCGATTATGTGGACCGGAAGTTTCTCCTATATAAATTGTTGCTTCACAATATTGATGGGAAAGTATACCAGTCCATAAAGAACATTTATGGGCTATTTAAAGTAAAATGGCTAGTTTGAGTATTTCCTAAATAAAATGAATAATATACAAATTATCATCATTTCTTCTTTCCCATATCTTGTATTTCTGTGTCATCTAAAAGTCTGGTAAGTTTGACTGAATTAGCTTCAGCGGAAAAAAGTAATGCACAAAAAACAGGCCAAAACTGTCAGGCGTGTAACAAAAAAACGTGACACTTTACAAAAAGCACTCAATTCAAAGCATTACTGTAAACAACATTGGCGAATGACAATGTAATAACTTTATTAACCAGAAAAACACATATGTTGACTTCAAAGTAATATAAAAATTAAAGCAATATTCCATTATTTATGCATGAAATATTACTGATACTGATAATGTGTGTTAGGAATTTTTCAACATTTTTTTTCTTTAAAAAACTCTTTTTAAAGTATAGCTTGGATGAATTACCATATAACTTACAATCTATTTATTTAAAGTTTAGGATAATATATCATTATTTCATGTGTAGAATATTTTGTGTGTATTATTACTCTTTTTGATGTTTAGCTTTCTAGAAAGAAGCTGGCCTAAAAATGTCAGGAGTGTAACATTTGGTATAAAATGAAACATAGTGTTGGCAAACAGTTAACAAATGTACTAATTAGGGTGTTTCCTGGAAGTCTATGTTATGGAGTGATCATGGAAAATTATCATGAGTGAAAATAGTGGTTGGTTACTGAGCATGTAGATGATATGTGCCCGTCAGGAGTGTAACATTTTTTTCGCGATTTTTTGGCACATTATTTTATCATCATTTTCAGAAGTATAATAGTATATTTTTACAAATGTTAAGATTACAAATGAGAAGTGAAGGATACATTTTCAATTTTATGCGTATAAATGTTATAAAAAATGTTTGAATTTAAAACAATTTAATTACTATGCAACTAATAGAAAAATCATACAGTGACAGACAATCAACAAATGGTATGTTTTGGCTACAAATAGGCAAACTGATGACCTTGTTCTATAATTTAATTCATTTAAAACTATGTGACTTTAATTTCCAGCATGACTATTGATATGTCCTTCGATGTTACACTCCTGACCAAATATTGGTTATGAGTGTGAATACTATTTTTTACAGAAGAAATATCATAGGAAATAGGGACAAATTAATTGTAAGCCTTCCAGGTTTCAAAATGGCACTAAGAAACATAAAAAGTTTAAAAACGAGGAAGAAAGTCATTAAAAGTACATCAGAGGAAAGAATTAGGAAATACAGAGAAAATCTTAAAAATGGCAATGTAAAGTTTTAAAAAATGAAAAAAAATAAGAAAAAACAGGAAACACAAGAAGCAAGCAAAAATCAGAAAATTGCCGAGTCATGAAGAATCTTTTAGAAAACCCCAGAGCTTGGGCCAAGACAATAGACGATAGACAAGACAGACGATCAAAGTTGGTTGACAAAGATGACCATGAAGTTGTGGAGGAAACACTTGAAGTAAGCAAAGTCAGCCGTCCAAAAGTATGAGAACAAAAATGTCAAAAGTAAGTGGGCATCTGCAAACAAGAAAAATAGTTGATCAGGCCAGAAGAATGTCATGTCTAAATAGATACAAGAAGAGGAAAGATACTCAATTGAAAAGTACACTGTCAAAACCAGCAGCTTGGGAAGATAAGCTGTACACATTGAAAGCAATTCAAGAATCATGCCCAACAAAAAAGACACCATACATGTAAAGGGAAATCATGTACCAGTACCTATACGCCATTTGCCAAGTTGAAGTCTAGAACAGCAGATAAATATGTCAAAAAAGGCAGCCAAGGCAAATTTACAAACTACAGAGAGCTGTCTGACATATCAGAATGATAATGTCCTTTTGACACTATACCTGGGACTGTGAGAATTGGGGTGTTGACTATATTCATTATCTGTATGAGCCATTACTTTCAATTTGTACTGGATCATTTTGTGACTGATTATTTAACAGTATGCAGAAAGAAGAGGTCTCTACAGTGACACAGAGGTGACATCAATTTATTTGTATTGTGGCCACAATTTAGTAACTTGAGGGCACAACTTAGTAACTTGTGGCCATGACTTATTAAATCGTGGCCACAACAGAGTAATTAATAGTAGTTACTTAGTTGTGGTCACAAGTAACTAAATTGTTGCCACATTTTAATAAGTTGCGGCCTCAATTAAGTTACTAAGTTGTGGCCTCAAGTTACAAAGTTGGTGACACAATTGACTAAGTTGTGGCCACAATATATATAAAGTGTTGCGAATGTCACGTCAGTGCCACTGTATTAGTGTAAGTCTGACTTAAAGTAGCAAAGGTAAAATAAATATTCAACAGTAGATATACAGCAATAAATTTATATTATTACCGGGTATATTAATCATCATATATGATAGGACAGATATTTTATGAACATGTTGTGAAATATGACTTTCTAATGAACATGTCTTAAAAGTGGATGGCTCAGATATTTAGATTAGATTAATGCAGTGAGCTACCTTCAATGGGTTGTACACCTGATCAAATGCAGATGATATATCATGGCCATTCCACGCATAATATACTAAGAAAACTTTCACTGCCAGCACTTATGTCTCAGTTTTGGGTTAAAATAGAAGTTTGATACAATGTCATAGTAACTTGAACTTGAAATATTTTGTCAGGAGTGTAAGAATTCGGAACAGTTGTATTTAGTTACTTACACTGAATACCATTAGTTAAATGAAATAAAAGTGTTACTGTTGTAGTGCTCTACTGTTATTTCAATTGAGTTTTGCAATTTTTTACAAGTTGAGCAAGAATTAAGTAACAGTAACACTTTTTTATTGTTTGGAAAAACCTTTCTCAGATTATGTAAAATATGTGTCAATGCTAAATTTGTTTCATAATGTTTCACTGGCTATCAATTACTTTGTAATTGCATGTCTTTTGATTTATACTGAGAAATTTTAAGTGAAATCTATTTAATGGTTGTAATCTACATATGTCAGGATTGTAACAATTTCTTAAAATATTGTTCCTGTTTTTATTTTTGCTGCGTGAAGTGAAATCATAATGCCTCCTATGATATCTTTGTTAATGTTACTTGTTATTGTTTGGATTCTAAGAAAATGTATTTTTTAAAATTTAATTGCACAATTTAAATAGAAAATAAAAAAATATACCTTTGAATATTACATTTCATCGGTAAAAAAGTACAACAAATCGAATTCTTCAGAAATTTTGAGCGACTGAGTAAATTCAACATTCTATTAATGTATGCTGACATAAGAGCTACTAAATTAATAATTGGGAGACAAGTTAACTTAGGTTATTTCAAGAAAAAATGATATTAAAAGTGTTCATGTATTGTGTGTTTTTATTCCATATTTAGTTTAATAAAAGTTTGATAAAAATGTTAATACGAATGTATTCTTAAAACCAACATATTTTCATATTTCTCGCTAACAACATGTATTACCATGTTTATTTAATTTGTACTATCTGCCATTACTGTTTTGTAATAATGTATATTAATTGACCTTGCTATAATTATTACCATTTATGTTGTAAGGTGACTTACTGGGCCTCGTGTAAAATATTTTGTCTATATTGCATGATATTATGTATATTGTCCATTACACATGTCACTATAATAAACAATTTTCTTATCTTATCTTATATTTTCAACATCCTTATAAATTATGTGATGTGATTTTTTTTGGTAATTGAACTCAGAAATCATTGATTTTCATCACATTCAGAGATATGAAATATTATCTGTCATGATTTATTGCAATAGATATTTACACCCCAAGGATTGATACTTCAGCCATTTTGGGTCTTTTAAAAGGAAAATAAACTAATATTAAATCATTTCCTAATTCACATGAGACAAGACAGCTTTTTCTTTTCACTGTAAAATTTCCCAATTTCCGCATGTTCACGACGCAAAATTTCCCAAGAAGTCTAGGGTCTTTTTCCCAAAATGGGCAGAAAAAGCCCTGTAAGCATTTTCTTTGGTCTTCTCATCGTTTCAATGATTGATTTAACGCCACATTACGATAGCCTTTGTTGCTATCATGTTGAGAGTTGTAGACGTTTTCAATGATTGATTTAACGCCACATTACGATAGCCTTTGTTGCTATCATGTTGAGAGTTGTAGACGTGTTCAATGATTGATTTAACGCCACATTACGATAGCCTTTGTTGCTATCATGTTGAGAGTTGTAGACGTGTTCAATGATTGATTTAACGCCACATTACGATAGCCTTTGTTGCTATCATGTTGAGAGTTGTAGACGTGTTCAATGATTGATTTAACGCCACATTACGATAGCCTTTGTTGCTATCATGTTGAGAGTTGTAGACGTTTTCAATGATTGATTTAACGCCACATTACGATAGCCTTTGTTGCTATCATGTTGAGAGTTGTAGACGTTTTCAATGATTGATTTAACGCAACATTACGATTGCCTTTGTTGCTATCATGTTGAGAGTTGTAGACGTGTTCAATGATTGATTTAACGCCACGTTACGATTGCCTTTGTTGCTATCATGTTGAGAGTTGTAGACGTTTTCAATGATTGATTTAACGCCACATTACGATAGCCTTTGTTGCTATCATGTTGAGAGTTGTAGACGTGTTCAATGATTGATTTAACGCCACATTACGATTGCCTTTGTTGCTATCATGTTGAGAGTTGTAGACGTGTTCAATGATTGATTTAACGCCACGTTACGATTGCCTTTGTTGCTATCATGTTGAGAGTTGTAGACGTGATCAATGATTGATTTAACGCCACGTTACGATTGCCTTTGTTGCTATCATGTTCAGAGTTGTAGACGTTTTCAATGATTGATTTAACGCCACATTACGATTGCCTTTGTTGCTATCATGTTGAGAGTTATAGACGTTTTCAACGATTGATTTAACGCCTCATTCCACTAGGAGAAGTAACAAGTTTATTTGTAACTTTTAATGTCATTCTTTCATTTATCGTCGTTATATGATGAATACTTATGAATGTTTGCCTAGTATTGGTGTCAACATAAAATATATAGGGCTATCCCATCAACAGTCTTTGCCATTCGATGCAAGGTATCTGGAATGTAATAATATATCAATTAGTTTATTATTATTTATTTTTTTCAACTTTATGAGGTTTAGAGATTCAACAGAGATTAAGGACACTGTTTCTTATAGTGATAATTCTTAAACTGAAATGTTTCTCTGTGACAAGAAACAAACTCAAACGATAAACGCAACATAGTGTACACTAATGGAAATTAAAAGAATAAAACTAACATGTTATCAAAATATTCTAAATGATTAAAGATTTAAACGATCATCAAAAGGAAAATTTAGTTTTGGTTATCCGACGATGAAAGTCTAGAAATAACGCAATGGGAGTACAATTTTGTTAATTATCTGATAATGATGATGATGCAGATGGTGCGTTTGATGTTGTTGCTGCTGATGCTGCTGATGATTATGATGGTCGTGGTGGTGATGATGATGATGATGATGATGATGATGATGATGATGATGATGATGATGATGATGATGATGATGATGATGATGGTGGTAGTGGTGGTATCGGTGGGGGTGATGTCATGATCATGATCTGCTTTTTCAGATGGGTTTTGTGACAGTTCTCGTTTTTGCGATAGTGGTGAATGTTTGTCTGGGCCGTTACCCTGGCATGTTTCCGGGATATTACAACTTTCCACATTTCCACAACAGTAAGTATTTAATTGTATTCTTATAAAAACAACCACTGTAAATGTTGTACTAAAGTTATTGTAAAAACATTTTTATACAACTTTTTCTTGTTTTGGTTTTAGGGGAATTAAATGATCGTGTCTTTGTTCCACCCAAATACACATAAAAAATAAATTCAGAACCAGGTATACCACATGTAACTGGTCAGTTGACTTCACAACATAGCAACGAAGACCGACTTACACAATCAGCGATAACTACAAGTATTGCGTATCAAAGTGGGGCGTTTACACGAACAACGGATCTAAACATACAGTTTAAATTGTCACAAAAACATGCCGATGAAAACGAAGCCTTAAATAACGCCCTTCAATCGACAAAAATTGCTTATGGTTTACCACCAAACAATTTACTATTCCTTACACGTATTCTGGTCGTGCTATCAGCTGTTTGACAAGTAAGCTTTGATTGTTTTTTTTTTGCAAACATAAATAAGTCTTTGATGAATGACATTATAATCTCAAGGATGTAAAACAGATTGTTCGTTATAGTTTAACTTGATAAAAATGATGTATACTTATGCACCAGTCAATTGTAACCACGCACCCCCACCCCCAAATCCCCGCTAAATGCCCCCGCACCCCACCCTAGGTAAGGCCCATTCCCCGCTATATTTAAAGAGAAGACAAAACCAACGCATTCACCGGCACTGAGGGGCCACCTGAAAGGTAAAAACACGGCCTATTTCCTGGCTATTCCCGGTATACCCCCGGACCTGGGGGGGGGGGGAGGGGCGTGGTTACAATTAACTTGTGCATTACATGTATATCTTTTTCAGAAGTGAATGCCTGTGTGGGAGAATTCTTCTGCAAATACACTCCATCCAGCAGCGGTAGTTTCTGGACGAGCTCACCTGGCCAAGCCGAGTGTCTGAACAAACTGAAAGTATGTGATGGGGTGATGGACTGCAGTAACGGAGCCGACGAAAGGCACTGTCGTAGGTTCAACTTCATCTAACTATTTCAACGGATTTATTGGTCGAGTGTTTATACGCTACTCAGTTTCAATGCTGCCGACAAAAGAAACTACCGTACGTTTAAGAAAAACAAAATCCTATCCTCGAGTGAAATATCTATATATTCTATACATTGCATTGGAATTCATAACCTTACACTTAAATTGATGTTTATTTGAGTATATGCTTCATTTGAACTAAATAAATGAATTGTATTCCATCACAATAAAGCGCGCAACATTATGAATGAATGGTTTTCGGAAATACTCCCAATGATGTTCACCTAGTCATGTGCGCGCTAACGTTTGATACAGAACAGACGTGCTTTGGTTAAAATAAGTGCAAAATATCTAGTTTATAAATATCATAAATAAAGAAAAGATTGATATAGAAAATGTTTTCATAGAAAAGAATATTCAGTCGTGCCTGCTCTTCTCCTTAAATCATTGCTTTATGTAATTCGAGAGGTGAATGCGACACGGGCTGTTGTTGTGTTAATGTTTTCATTCATTTTGGTTGCAGCTCCCCAGTGCGCCAAGATGGGAATGATGAATTGCCTGGACAGGAAACATTGCGGCCGGCTGTGTGATGGAAGTCCAGACTGTGGCGGCATGGACGATGAAAAGAATTGTCGTACGTTTTCAGTTACTAATAATATTGTAAATTTATATTTCAACATGCCTCCGATACATTTATTTACACCCTTTGCACACTATTTTCAACAAACTCCACACAGCGGTTACTTCCCTTGCTTTACAATGTAAACTGACATCATACAAATCACGTGGTAATGAGCAAAGTCACGTGACGTTATTCAAAAATACACTTGATGTTTGCGTTTACGTTTAACAACCTCATCTTAATGAGCGTTAATTATTAGCTCAGGGAAAAGCCTTTTCAATTGAATATAATAAATTAAAAATCCTAAATAATTCAGTGTTAATGGTAATGACAATTTTCGTTTTATAAAGCTGCCAGCTGCTTCTGTCCCGAAAATCACTACTTGTGCAAGGACAAGAAGACTTGCGTATCGAAGAAGCAACTTTGTGACGGCAACAACGACTGTCCGGCTTGGGACGACGAGGACAATTGCCGTACGTTATATTTGGATATAAAAGTGACTAAACCCTGGCGCAAGGCAGTCTCAACTACACATACAATTAAGTGGGCTTCGACTGTTCTGCGCCGAGCTTTCGATGTCATATCAGATCATACATACTAGTTGCTAGTGGGCGTTGCCCTGGTTGCACGTGTCATTTATTTATATGAAAAGCTTCAGTACTATACAATCTTATGAGTATAAAATTTAAAAGCATTTAAAGCAACAAAAACAAAAGCATGCTGGGAAAGCAAAAATGACAAATTTTCATCAGTTCTAAAAAAGCAGAACAGAACACACTTTATTCATTAATCGTAAATATGCTAAGTTACAGAAAACAATACAAATAGTGTAATCGTCGTTAATATGCTAAGCAACAGCACACAACACAAGCAATGTATTTCTCAAGAAGAGGAGATTGGTTTTAAACACTATAAGACCATCTACAAATCACCATTAATCAAGATATGTAATTGTACATGTATGCCCAGTATGCACATTTAAAAGCTCCTCAAAAATGCCATGAAGTAAACAATAATACTTTTAGTCATATTTAAATTATATGCTTTAACAGCGACAGAATGTAAGTGTGGGGAGCGTCAATACCTATGTATGGGAAAGGAGAAATGCATTAACATCAAACAGATCTGTGACGAAAATGTGGACTGCCCTATGAATGAAGATGAGACATGCCGTAAGTACAATTGTGTTTGACAATGTGCAACGTATGATTTAATTATAGCCATAATGACGTTTTTTCAGTAGTCGATTCCGTTATACTAAACAATTTAAGGGAGTACTTTCATCGATACTTTTATTTCATCATCTTCATCACCAACCATCATTTATTTCATAGCCCCTTGTAGGACTTAGTATTCATTTAGTTATGCAAAATACTTGTACATTTCCATCTATTTTAATAAATACTGTTCAAACTCATTTGAGAGCAAAATACTCTCCTGTTTTCGTAAAGCACACCACCCCTTATCGTTTAACGATCTCCTCATTGTCTGTTGGCCGTAAAATAAGGTTTTCGGTGTTTTTCCAATACAATTATAATATATAGCCGGGGCGGTTCAAGGTATTGACGTAAGAGGAGTGCTGTAATACTCTGTTTTCTCCCATATTGAGATAAAGAGTAAACTTGGACGAATTTTTTGAACGGGGGGAGGTTGGGGGTTTGGGCCGGGTGTGCCCCTCTCCCGGATCCGCAAGTGTACGTCCATTGAAGTGGAACATACTTTCTTAAGAATTTGGCAAACAGAACATTTCTCTTAATATATGATTTATTATCTAGAGTCAATATTAGGTTGTGGATTCAACCGCCAAGTATGTCTAGGTAAGGCGATACAAGTTTGTTTTGGCAACTGCTTCTGATCAATATTATAATGTTATTAATAATGTCTAATTTCTCAAATCATATATAAGGCGAGTTTTGTAGCCAATCAAAGCGGAGTAAACTCATATTAGGCGAGTTTTGTCGATATTGGCCGAGTTTGGTCGATATAGAGCGAGTTCTGGCATATATTGTCTTCAATTGTCTTGTATTGATACGACAATAGTCTCTGTATCTCGTCAAATACGTAATAGTTGATTAATAATGACTTATATAAATTTAATCAAGAAAGGCATTGACCACGTAAAACCTTTATTGACACAGAACATTCCATCCATAGCGAAGATGAGTTGTGCTGATGTACGTTTGTTATATGTTTGCAAAGAGAGAGTTAGTCTAAGACCGAATGTCATAGAATTGCTAGGTATGTGTTTTGTATTCCTTTCTGCAGGTGCATGTAGTTGCAAGTTTAGCAAGTATCAGTGCAATGGTGGATACGGCACATATCTAGCAGCAACATAACAGAAATTGACATATGTTTTTTATTCTTTATTGTAGGTACTGGTAGTTGCAAGTATAGCAAGTATCAGTGCGATGGTGAAGACGCCTCATATCTAGCAGTAATAGTACACAAATTGACATATGTTTCTTATTCTTCATTGTATGTACTGGTAGTTTGAAGTTTAGCAAATATCAGTGCGATGGTGAAGATGGCTCGTATAAGCAGCAACATAACACAAATTGAGATATGTTTCTGATTCTTCATTGTAGATACAGGTAGTTGCAAGTTAAGCAAATATCAGTGCGATGGCTGAGAAGGCACACATCTAGCAGTAACATAACATGTTTCTTATTCCTTTCTGATGGTACAGGTAGTTCCAAGTTAAGCAAGTATCGTTGCGATGGTGGAGAAGGCACATATCTAGCAGCAATATAATACAAATTGACATATGTTTCTGATTCTTCATTGTAGGTACTGGTAGTTGCAAGTTAAGCAAGTATCAGTGCGATGGTGGAGAAGGCACATATCTAGCAGCAATATAACACAAATCGACATATGTTTCTTATACTTCATTGTAGGTACAGATAGTTCCAAGTTAAGCAAGTATCGGTGTGATAGTGAAGACGGCTCATATCTAGCAGCAATAGTACACAAATTGACCTATGTTTCTTATTTGTCATTGTAGGTCCAGGTAGTTGTAAGTAAAGCAAGTATCAGTGCGATGGTGAAGACGGCTCATACTTAGCAGCAACATAACACAAATTGACATGTTTCTTATTTTTCATTGCAGGTGCAGGGTGTCGTTGTACTGAGGGTCAATATTTGTGTGAAGCAACAGAAGGAGCCCCAGATGTCTGCGTTCGCTTTGATCAGCTTTGTGATGGCGGAAAGGGTACAGGAATAGACTGTCCAAATGGAGATGACGAATCTTTTTGCTAATATGAAAACACTTGTTAAGAAAATATTAAAAATGGCATCAGCCATTTATATTTTAGGAATGCAAACATCACTGCTGCCAACACTATTCGAATAAATTCAAAAACTTTTTATTTTCTTGTTTTTCTTTTGTATTGAACATACGGACAAAATGTTGATGTGGAATTTGAAGAAAAAAACATATGAAAACTCTAACAATTCAGATAAATTTGTATGCGTTTACATAAACGCCTCCCGAACATTTTAAGTCCCTGAAGCATAATAAAGCTAAATTCACTGTTCATCAATCAGAATTGAATAAAACAAATGACTTAATGAAATAAGCTACTGAGGCTTGTTAGGCTCGGAGTCCTCGCCTCGCGTACCCTTATGCAGAGAACTGTTTACGACTAAGATATGTTATATTGAAACAGGGCACAAGGTCACAAAGGTCTTTTGGTCCTGCATCAATAAGATATCCTTGCCGTAAATCTTACGATGCTTAAGAGTGCGCAGATACAAATTGTAAAGGTCTCACGGGTTTGGCATTTTCAGACTTCATAAGATGTTACATAAGCATTTTTAAATTTCACTTTCGGAAGAGCCATCCATCGGAAGCTCACATTAATCTTAAGTATGTAAACAGCAATCTAAGCTTTATGGAGACTTTTCAATGCCATCAAATGAATATATAACACTCTACATAATAAAGCCCTACGGTGGTTTCAGGATTTGACGTAAGAGTAAGTGTCGACGTACCACTTGGTTTGTGACGTCACATTTGGTTATTGCATGATGATATTGGTATGTCCACACTGAGAATGGTGCGCTTTGAGAGCGCAACTAAAATGTACACCCCTTAAAGAATGCGAAACAATACTTGGTTTCCATAAATTAATTGCGGCTTCAGGTCGTTTCATAGAATTTTTTTAGACATTTTTAGTCTGAAAAAATATATTCAAGTGCATCATTTTCATAATATGGTTATTCGGATATTGACATGGAAAATACACTTGAACACTTTTAGAAGGGGTGCGCACCGTCTTTATTCCACTGTTTCAATAATAGTACGTTAAAATACACTTGCTGTGGGCAATACTATGAGCAAACCTGTCAACGGCCTCTAGCAATGGCTTAAGCTGTATTCTCAACAAGAATAATTCTCTTTACTTAATGACTCAGAAATGCGTACGGAGTTTTAAATTATCATTACTTTATCGTTAACAATTGGTAACGTAATGAAAAAACGTATCTTTTATGGAATAATTAGCGTATTTTTAATTAATATTTGGCATACATGTGTTGATACTGAACACTTATTGATTATTGTAGAGCATATTTGATTCATATGCTATTGTCCACTTGTGCGTATGTGGTTGACTGCTGATTGTGTACAAATGCACAGTTATGAATAAGTTGTCATATTGATTACAAGTGAGTGTGGGCATTGGGTTCTTAAGCTGTCATATTTGCCCAAGAATTTTGGTGTATAGTTGAAACATTTCTCTGTGTAAGCAGTCCAGTTGAATCAAGAAGCTGAGATGGAATCAGATGTATTGAGTTAGATTTCGGGGAGAGATGGAGTTAGCCAGATCGCGTCTGTTAAAAGTCGTGCGAACTATATAAATTGTAATCATTGAATAAAACATAAAACTGGGAATTGTGTCTTTATGTTCGATGTAAACTTATATGACTTCTAGTTGGACACTTTGAGGGTTTCGTAGCGTTACGCTAATTGTTTTTTTTGTCCTTTCTTTCTGAAACTATTTGTTGCTTTCCTCATAGAGGGGAGATCATTGCACTTAACTTCAATTAAACTTCAAATATATATATATATTGAAGTTACATTTCTTGTTTAACCGTGCTTCAAATTATACACAATATACATGTCTTATAGGCACACAAATCAAAGCTACACATAGCGTTTTAAAT